>NC_056056.1:13231500-14478000 GCF_016772045.2 Ovis aries | reverse complement strand
GATAGCCAAGTATTTAGAGCAACCAAGCAAAAGTTATCTCAAAAAGAAAAAAAAAAAAAGACTCACTATGGTAGGACTAGAAAACCTTTGAGGTATTCTAACCTAGCCTTGCACCAATGCTCTTCCTAGTATAACAGTGGCATTGAAAAGACAAAACCATATTATGTTCTCAGTGTGGGTATCTGACTCAGTGGGGAGAAGAGTGGATCTAATTCCCAGTGATTGTGTTTATCTTTTTAAGCTACCTGAGAGTTCCTTGAAGGATTGACTCATAGTGCTTTTTTTCTTGTACTTAACATTCTCTAAGAATTGAAGGGGAGGGTATTCCTTGAAAAAAAAGTTGTAAAAGAACAAGCCCCTTTCACCTGAAACAAAAGATTTCAGTTAAACTCTATATATGCTGAAAGCCTGGGGAGGAAACATTTGAAAGACAGTTCCTTGGGAAGTAAGGGCTTTGACAAGATCCCATGCATCAATCAGACACACACAGAACAAGGAACTGAGGAATCCATGCACATGTTCAGGGCAGAACGAACATTCAGAAAAGACCTGTGAAGATCCTAGGCTTTCACCTCCGACAGATATTTAGGCTCAGGGCACACAAGAAGTGAAAGCTAAGGGAGAGTTATAAGCAACTGGGCTGTGTTGGAGGCGGGCCCAAACGCAGAGCCAGTCTTTAAAGAATGTAAGTGCTTTCTTCTCTTTGTTTTGTTTTCCTCTCTTTTCTGTTTTTTTCTTCTTCTCCTTCTCCTCCTCCTCCTTCATTTTCTCTTCCTCCTCCTTCTGCCCTCTAACACCTCCCTCTCTCAGGTTTTAGGCACTTTAAGGAAATCTCTGTCAAACAACTTGCTGGCTACAACCTAAGGGTAGCGCAGAGACTTCTGGGACCAAACAAGAAAAAGAATACAGTCCTTTGAAAAATAGTTTAGAAAAGCCACTAAACAAACAACCATAAGAAAAGAAAGATCTCATATTAATAGCCTCACCTTCCACCTGAAAGGGAAAAGGTGGGGAAACTAGAAAAAAAGGAAAAAACAAAACCAAACAGCCAACCAAGAGCAAATAAGAACAACAAACTCTGAGGAGGCAAAAGTATCTGATTTTCAGAGAAACTATATTATAATACTCAAAATGTCTAGTTTTTAACCAAAATTTAAGAGTTATCCAAATGAAGAATGTATAGCCCATCCACAGGGAAACAAATAAATGAGAACTGTCCAGACATTGACTGAGTTTTTCTAAAAAGACTTTAAATCAACCTTTTAATATATGCTTAACATGCTAAATGGCAACCCACTCCAGTATTCTCGCCTGGAGAATCCCACGGACGGAGGAACTTGGTGGGCTATAGTCCACAGGGTTGCAGAGAGTCGGACGAGACTGAGCGACTTCACTTTCAATGTGCTAAAGGAAGCCATGGACAGAGAACTAAAGAAAACCAGAAGAACATGGTCTTAACAAATAGAGAATATTAAAGATACAAAGTATAAAAACAAATGAAATAGAAATACTGAAGTTGAGACGTGTATAGCTGAAAGGAAAAAAATTCACTTTAGGATGTCAACAGAAGATTTGAGCAGGCAAAAGAACAAATCAGACACACACAGAACACTTTATCCAACAACAGAGTACATGTCCTTCTCAGACACACATGGAATACTCCCCAGGATAAATCTCATCTTAGACCATAAGACAAGGCTCAATCACCTTAAAGTGACTGGAAACATACAAACTGTCTTTTCCAATGATACTGGAATGAAATGAGAAATCAGTAACAGAAATAAGTCTAGAACATTCATAAACACCTGGAAATTAAACAACCCACCTAGACAACCAATGTGCCAAAGGAAAAAAATCATAAGGGAAGAAAAAAACAAAAACAAAAAACTCCAAAATCATGAGGAAATTAGAAGAGAAATTGAGATAAATCAAAATGAAGGGACAACATGCTAAACCTTATGGGAGACAGTGAAAATCAGCACTCAGAGGGAAATGTATAGCTGTAAACATCCATGTTTTAAAAAAGAAAGATCTCATATTAGTCACCACACATTCCACCTTAAGGGGAAAAAGGGGGAAACTGGGGGGGGGGGGGAGGGAAAAACAAAACTAAAGGCAACAGAAAGAAGAAATAATAAAGACTGGCACAGAGAGAACTGAATAGAGAAAAAAAATGACAGAATCAATGAAACCAAAAGTCAATTCTTTGCAAAGATTAATGAAACTGGCATACCTTTAATTAAACTGACCAGGAAAAAATCAGAGATGACTCAAATTATTAAAATCAAGAACGGAAATGGGGACATTTTTATAGACCTTATAGATGAAATGGATAAATTTCTAGAAAGACACAAACTACTAAAACTGGTTCAAGAAGAACTAGAAAATCTTAGAGACCTATAACAAGTAAAGGTAATTGAAGATATGTTAACAAAGAAAGCCCAGGATCAGATGGTTTCACTGCTGAATTCTACCAAACACTTAAAGAATTAACCCCAATTACATTCTCAAGTCTTCCAAAGAAATAGAACTTTCTAACTCATTCTGTGAGGCCAATATTACTTTGATGCCAAAGCCAGACAAAGATATCTCAAGATCAACATCATTAGTCATTAGAGAAATGTAAATCAGAATTATAATAAGGTATTTCACATACACTAGAACGGCCGTAACATAAGCAAAAACAAACACACACCCCCAGCAAAACAAAAAATAGCAAGTGTTGGAAAGGATGTAGAGAAACTGAAACACTCAGACATTGTTGATGGGAACATAAAATGATGTAACTGTATGGAAAAGAGTTTGGTGGTTTCTCAAAAAGTTTAATTTAGGATTACCATGTACCCAGTAAACCCACTTCTAGATATATACCCAAGGAGACTGAAAGTATGATTTAAAATTAAAACTTGTACATGAATGTTTATAGCACCATTACTTATAATAGCCCCAAAGTGGAAACAACCTAATATCCATTTACTGGTGAATGGATGTGTGGTATATCCATACCATGGAATATTATTCAGCTATGAAAAGGAATGAAATACTGATATATGCTACAATATAGATGAATCTTTAAAACATGCAAAACAAAAGAGACACAGATGTATCTCTGTGGGAGAGGGAGAGGGTGGGATGATTTGGGAGAATGGCATTGAAACATGTATAATACCATATAAGAAACGAATCACCAGTCTAGGTTTGATGCAGGATACAGGATGCTTGGGGCTGGTGCAGTGGGTTGACCCAGAGAGACAGCACAGGGAGGGAGGTGGGAGGTGGGGTTCAGGATTGGGAATACGTGTACACCCGTGGCGGATTCATGTTGATGTATAGCAAAACCAATACAATATTGTAAAGCAAAAAAATAAAATTAAATAAAATCTGGAAAATAAATAAATAAAACATGCAAAGTGAAAGAAGTCAGACATTAAAAAAATAACAAAACGTACTATGCTCCCTTCATAGGAAATGTCCAGAAGAGTCAAGTCCAGAGAGATGGAAAGCAGATTAGTGTTTGTCAAGGAGCAGGGAATGAGAAGTTACTTCTTAATGGGCAGAGCTTCTTTTTTGCTATGATGAAGATATTCTGGAATTAGATAGCTAGAGCTGTACATTTCTAAAGGACTTATTTACTTAAGTTTTTGGTTGCGCTAGGTCCTGGTTGCTGCACAGGCTTTTCTCTAGTTGAGCAGGGGCTGTTCTTCATTGTGGTGCATGGGTTTCTCATTGAGTGGCTTCCCTTGCTGTGGAGCACAGGCTCCAGGCTCTGCGGGCTTCAGTAGTTGCAGCATGAGGGCTCAGTAGTTATGGCCCATGGGCTTAGCTGCTCTGCAGCATGTGGAGTCTTGTGCATCAGGGATTAAACAAGTTCCCTTGCATTGCAAGACATATTCTTAACTACTGGACCACCGGGAAAGCCCCAAATTGTACATTTTTAAACAATTAAAATAGTGAATTTTATATTATGTGTATTCAAATCTATAAGAAAAAGACATTCCATTGTGTGGGATAAAGAGAAGAGATATAAACAGGCAGTTTACAAAAGTGAATGTCTAAGTGGCCAATATTCATATGAAAATGTGTTCAGCTTTAATGATCATCAATGAAAAAAATGAAAAATGCAATAGGAGTTGACATGCAGCAAAAGAAAGATTCCATTAGCTGTTTCAGAGCTTTTTATGGACTGAATGTCTCCTCCAGATTCACTTGTTGAAGGTGTAACCCCAGTCTGAATATTTGGAGATAGGGCCTTCAGAGAAGTAATTAAGGTTAAACGGGACTTCCCCGGTGGCTCAGATGGTAAAGAGCCTGCCTACAATGCAGAAGGCCTGGGTTTGATGCCTGGGTCGGAAAGACCCCCTGGAGAAGAGAAAGGAAACCCACTCCAGTATTCTTGCCTGGAGAATTCCGTGGGCAGAGGAGCCTGGTGGGCTACAGTCCATGGAATCGCAAAGAGTCAGACACGACTGAGCAACTAACAGGTTAAGGTTAAATGAGGTCATAAGAACAGGACCAAAGCCAACAGGGCTGGTGTCCTTATAAGAGTAAGAGATACCCAGGAGGTGTACACAGAGAAAAAGCCTTGTGAGGACACAGCAAGGAGACAGGCAGCTGCAAGTCAAGAAGAGAGACCTCAGAAGCAACCAAACTTGCCAACACCTTGATCTTCTATTTCCAGCCTTCAGAAACGGGAGAAAATAAATCTCTGCTGTTTGAACACACACACACCCCGCCAAAGAAAAAGGAATGGAGATTGAAACTTAAAAGTAGCCCACCGAGGCCAGTTCATTCTAAAGGAGATCAGTCCTGGGTGTTCTTTGGAAGGACTGATGCTAAAGCTGAAACTCCAGTACTTTGGCCACCTCATGTGAAGAGCTGACTCATTGGAAAAGACTCTGATGCTGGGAGGGACTGGGGGCAGGAGGAGAAGAGGACGACCGAGGATGAGATGGCTGGATGGCATCACTGACTCAATGGACATGAGTCTGAGTGAACTCCGGGAGTTGGTGATGGACAGGGAGGCCTGGCGTGCTGCAATTCATGGGGTCGAAAAGAGTCGGACACGACTGAGCGACTGGACTGAACTGAACTGATTTGGAATCTACTTAAATGATTATATGGTTTTGTCCTTTTTTCACCTGTTGTGATTGATCAGTACCTTGAATTATGAGGCTATAACTTACCTGTCTTATTAGGGGGATGCTGTATCAGTTATTAAGCTATTGTCTTTCAAAGTTAAACCCACCACAGTATACCCTGCTTAATTATGTTGAGCTGGGACACTGCAAATCACATTTCTCCTTTGCCAATGGGCACCCTGTTAGGCTCTACTAATAGCGGGCATTGGAAGAAAATTACAAGGCTGGAGGAAGAAGAAACTTGCTCTTTTCTGTTTCCTGTGGGCTTCTTGTCTGCATCCTGTTCCTGCAAGTCCCATTCCAGGAATGCATCTTTACCACAGCAATAGCAGTTCTTTTCCTGAGCAATTGAATCCAACTTTCAGTTTTTGCAACACGTGCAGAACCAGTCTCGCCGTGCTCCTCCTTAGAAGAGCTGGTTCTCTGCCCCTAGAGGCTTCCCTGGAGCTCAGAGGCACCCACACCAGGTGAGCAACAGCGGAGTTTAAGCCCTGTGAGATTTGTCTCTAAGTTTTTAAGGTGTAATAATTCCAGTCCCTTCCTTTTCTTTCTTCAGAACCAGGGAAAATAATTACTTCCTATAGCTGTTCCCTCTGTGACACCTTAGAGCTGTATTTTCCATTTTTCAGGTTACCTAGTTAACGACTTTATGGCTGTCCATGGGTGCTAAGTTGTTTTAGAAGTGTCTGACTCTTTGTGACTCCATAGCCTGCCAGGCTCCTCTGTTCATGGGATTCTCCAGGCAAGAAACTGGGGTGTCATGCCCTCCTTCAGGGGATCTTCCCAACCCAGGGATCGAACTGACATCTCTGAGGTCTCCTGTATTGGCAGGTTCTTCCGCTAGCATCACCTGGGAATCTCCTTAACGACAATATGGTAATCAGCAATTCTTTATACTAAAACCTCTGTTTAAATAGCTGGTATGCTTTGTATGGTCTGATTAGATCTGACCAACGTAGTGATATTGTGGGGGGATGAGTCATGGATCATTATCCAGTAACTGGATGTCTCCTTTCAAAGTTTTAATTGAGAGAGGTCCTCAGATCTACAGCATCAAGGTAAAAGCCTGGTGCATAGAGCAAGAAGATGGAGGCAGAGAGGCCAGAAGAAAGCTGTTGCATTAAAGCACGAAGTGCACAGACAGCCCACCCACCGGATCTGGGCTTTGGTTCTCTCATTGGTGAAATGAGGAGAAACAATCAAATGATCTCAAATGTACCCTTACATCTGGTGACTCTCCGTCATTCTAGGGTGCTTTGTGTTTCTATCATCTAAATTCTCATTCACGGAGGACATAGGTCCTAATGTCCATTTCCAGTTGATCTCGGCTACTGCTTATTTTTTCAAATAACCATCAAAGATCTATCTGCTCTCCAACATTTGGAATGCCAGTCACAGTATTTTTGCCATCTGTTAATTCCTATTGAGCAGTCTACGGATTAATCTCACACGTATTAGATCTGGAATTCTTACTTGGGAAAAAACCAGTCTGATAGCTTTAATTCTTCTGTTTGAGTATTCACAGGCCTATTAGGAAAAATAATGCAAAGAGTCACATAATATAGAGAGAGTTTGAGATGTATTATCAAATGTAAAATGCAAAATAAGCATGAAGCAGAAAATTAATAATGAACTTTGATGGTTGTGGCATGGAAAAATCATGATTTCCACCCTGAGCGTAATTCTCTATGCTTCCCAGGAGTCTTCTGTTCCCACACTTCTCATTCTCATCTTTTAATTCACAGAGAAAATGGCAATTATCAGACGGAAGCTCCCTCAACTTTCTGCAACCTCATCCCCAAATTTACCTGTAGTGACTTCTACCACAATGAGAATATATTCCTATTTTCTACCTAAGGTTACCCTTAAATATCCTATCTGCTCAGCGGCCTTGATGCAATCATTATTCTCAGAAGGATTTTCCTTCAGTTCTCTGTTTGCTCAACTGACAATCTTCTGGGCATTTTGCTGTGGCTTCAAGTTCTTACATATAATGATACTTCTCCCATAAATTTAGTATACCCAACTGTGTTCTGAAGTCTTCTACTTGAATTTTGCACAGATGCTACCAAAGGAAGACATTTAAAGTCATCATCTTTGCCCCAAAGTAGGTCCTCTTCCTATGTTGCCTTAACTCACTGAATCTGCTTGGATTTGCACGGCAGAACCATGAGAGTCATTCTCCACTCAGAGCCCCTCTGAATCCCAACATCAAACCCACCATTAAACCCGGATGGTTTTACCTCCAAAACATCTCAAATCCATCCCCTATCTCCATTCCCAGCTAGCATATGACTTCAGGTCCCTATCTCCATTCCCTGCTAGCATATGACTTCAGGTCAGCATCGTTCCTTGTCTGGGCTACTACCAAAGCCTCCTTAGTGGCCTCACTGTTCAATTTTTAAAAGTTTGTGTACCTTTGAAAAGGTACACAAATGTAAAGAGCACGATATAATGAACCTTCCTTCATATTTCTATCCATGTAATTAGTGATGTGCTGCCCTCTGCTTATCCCTGCATTTTCCCTTTTCAACTGATTCACACTCTATTTCTTGGAGAATGAAATGGTAAACCACTCCAGTACTCTTGCCTGGAGAATCCCACGGACCGAGAAGCCTGGTAGGCTGCAGTCCACGGGGTCACAGAGAGTCGGACACGACTGACCAACTTCACCTTCACCCATGCTCTATTTCCACTCTGCTTCCAATAACATGTTTCTGAAGCTCCAGTGTTATCAATCATTATTCTATTTAACAATGTCCAGTGGCCTCCCACTGTCCTAAGGATCATGCCCATATTCCTTATAGAGCCATGATATTCTGCATGATCTGACGCTTCACACTGTTCCACCCACCTCTCCTACCTAAACCCACATTGACAGTTTTTCAGACTCACTGGCCTTTTGTTAGTCCCTTAAACACGCCACAGGTTCCACCAGCTAATTCCCACATAGCATTTAGGTCTCATTTAAATATCCCTTCTTAAGGGGAGTATTCCCTAATTTGCCAGATACATTTAGATTTCTTTCATCAATACTTATTGAATACTTTCCTAAGTATTATCTAATTCAATCCACTCCTATGAAATAAACTGAAGCACAACTTTTATTATCTTGTCCATAGTCACATAGTAGGTGAAAAGACCAGCAATTGTGCCTGAGCCCTTGCTTTTCCTCTTTCATAAAAGCTCAATGGCACTCTTGCTAAGACACCCTGAGAGAGCTGATTCTGGACTGAGATAAGGGGATTAGACAGCTGTGGAGCTGAGTCATATGTCATGAGATTGTCTTTGTGCCTATGTACACAGACAGGCGTAACTGCAATGTTGGAATGTGGCTGAGATGTGACATTCTACCAGGCACCGCTTCCATCAATAACAATGCCTTGGATGATAAGTATTACTATGCTACAGCTACAGGCTCCTGATGCTAAGGAGAGCTGATATGAATAAGAGGATGATTGTTAGGTTGCATTGCACTGAATACATTTTGGCAGAAAGCATTTTAATCCATTCTTTCTCCCAGCATCTGCTGTAGCAGGCTTTCCTTGAATGTTCCCACCTTTGCCTGGGATTTTCCTGCTTTTTTCAGGTGATGGAGAGTTCCGAGGCCCTGCTAGCCGTGAGAAAAT
Source organism: Ovis aries (assembly GCF_016772045.2). Classification (NCBI taxonomy): domain Eukaryota; kingdom Metazoa; phylum Chordata; class Mammalia; order Artiodactyla; family Bovidae; genus Ovis; species Ovis aries. Next base: position 14,469,233 of record NC_056056.1, on the reverse strand, counting down.
GTACTCTGCCTGGTACATGAAAACCTTCTTTATTATTTTCACACGTAACACAGCCCACCCAAGTATATGGAGTCTTGGTCTTAGTGGGGATGTTGCAATCATGGAACCATGAGAGAGACAAGGACCCTGAAGACAACAAGCAACACAAAGGAAAGTTGCTTTCACTTCACTACGTGTGTTTCCGTGAGCACAGGGAGGGAAGTAGAGGAACACCTGAGGATACTGAATCTTGGGCAAACTTTGAGGCAGCTTCCTCTCTGCACACACTCTGATGGCATGATTTTTCGGGTGGGGTGTGATTCATACCTGGGGGTCTTTTAGCCAATACTCAACTCCCATGCGTTTCCCCAGAGCTTTAAAAGATCCAGGGTTCCTGTAGGCTGGCTTCTGGCTTCTGTAACACGCTTCCTCTAACCAGGTCTCACTCCTCTTTCAGAGATAGCACCCTGCCAGTCTGCTCTTTCTTTGACTCCTGATACTCCGACCTTAAACAAATATCCCCACTTGTAAATACCTTAATTTTTAAAATTGCTTTGGTTTTCCCTGCCTTTTGGTTTACCCTGCGAAGAACTTGCAGATAGTCCATTGCCCTCCAACTGATTTAGTCTTCAAAGAAGAAGTCATCGCCTGTTTGTGGATAAAGACTTACCAGCACTGATAGATCCTCTGTACTTTCTTTGTGCTTAGAATAAATGAAAAGCATTGTGTTAATTTCAAACTTATATAAAGGGTTTCCACATTTAATGTAACTAGAGTTATTTCTCTGGGACTTCCCTGGTGGCTCAGCGGTAAAGAATCTGCCTGCAAGGCAGGAGACATAGGTTCAGTCCCTGGGTTGGGAAGATCCCCTGGAGGAGGGAATGGCTACCCACTCCAGTATTCTTGTCTGGAGAATTCCATGAACAGAGAAGCCTGGCAGGCCATAGTCCATGGGGTCGCAAAGTGTAGAACATGACTGAAGCAACTTAGCAAGCAGACAGAGTTCAGTTCAGTCCAGTCGCTCAATCATGTCCAACTCTTTGCGACTCCATGAACCACAGCACGCCAGGCCTCCCTGTCCATCACCAATTCCAGGAGTTCACCCAAACTCATGTCCATTGAGTTGGTGATGCCATCCAACCATCTCGTCCTCTGTTGTCCCCTTCTCCTTCTGCCCTTAATCTTTCCCAGCATCAGGGTCTTTTCAAATGAGTCAGCTCTTCGCATCAGGTGGCCAAAGTATTGGAGTTTCAGCTTCAACATCAGTCCTACCAATGAACACCCAGGACTTATATCCCTATAAACCTATTCATTTTATTACCTGATTTTGTTATCTAATATTACCAAATATTTATGAACATGTAATGTTATATATGAAATATTTGCATACCCCTCAAATTCGTATGATGAAGCCCTAACTCCTAAGGTGATGGCATTAGGAGGTAGGGCCTTTGGGGGTGATTAGATCATGAAGATGGAGCCCTCATGAATGTGATTGGTGCCCTTGGAAAAGAGACCCCATGGCAGAGACTTTTCTGCTCCTGAAGGACACATTGGGAAGATAGCTGTGTATGAACTAGAAAGTGTGTCCTCAACAGACACCAAATCTGTTGGTGCCTTGATCCTGGACTTCTCAACCTCCAGAACTGTGAGAAATTTCTGTAGTTCATAAGCCAACCAGTCTATGGAATTTTGTTAAAGTAGCTTAAAATAGACTAAGACACACACTAGGTGCCAAATACATTGTTGGTTATAGAGATACAGTAATAAACATGATAAAAATCATGACAATCATGACTGCATGCTACATCAGAAAAAAACAAGTAATTATTTGAGATACAAATGACAGAGAAGTTTGCTTAATAACATTTAAACAATGGCATTTGTGGGAATTCCCTGATGGTCCAACGGTTAGGACTCTTCTTTCACTGCCAAAAGCCATGCAGCACAGCCAAAGAAACCAAGCAAAAGAAAAAACAAGGAAATTTCCTAATTTCCAGGGAAATCTCTCCACTTGCTCAAATACGTAGAGGACAAATACCACACCTAATGTGAGAAGTCACCAATATTAGGGACTTTTTTTTTTAATGCCACCCATGTAAAAATGGCAGTTTACAACATGTACTAACGTTACACTGTCATTAATTACATGGTAACTGTCTGGGTAGCTTCACATTGCTTCTCCGGGCACATATGGACTTACAGAAATTACACTACCTTTGATCACATTAGAAACAAAGAACTTTTATGCTGAAGCCTATGTTTATGCTAATATATTTGGATATAATGGGGCATATTTGGATCAATATATTTGGATGATGATTCAATCAGGGGGAAATTTATCACCTTTCTGAATACCCTAGATCCTTTACCAACATGAGAATAAAATATCATTAATTTTTTAAAGTTACCTGAAATGGTACATTCTCTGAAAGGTCCACAGAAACAGTAAAAATAATAACAATTGAATTGTTTTCCTTTGGTATCCCATTATTTCCTGGGAATAAAGAGAAACAGATAAAACTAGATTAAATGAAGCAGAATGTACACAGAGTCTGCTGTGCTGACTCCTGCTTCTCCAGGACTGAAACTGTAATAAACGAAGTAATAAACATTGGTTGGGGTGGTGTAAGGCACCTCTGATCCTTGGATATCTCCCCGTATGAAAATGTAAAGTCAGTAGAAACACAATTTGAGCTAGCTTCCCCAAGACTTAGGACATCGGCTGGCCTAAGCTGGCCTTAATACAAGAGATCTTAAAACTTAACATCTTTTCTGACGTACAAAGGGCTCTTTTCCTACAGAAACGAAAAATATAAAAGCCACTTCCAAGCCTAACTCACAGGGTGGGTGTCAGAGAAAGGGACTGTTATGAAAATACTTAATTGGACTCTAAAAAGTTGTATAGTTATGAAGGAATTATTTTAATTAAACAGTATTATGAAGATCATTCTAAGAAAGGTGATAGGATCAGTAACAGCATAAAATATATGCTCTTCCTCGAAAGTATTTGAATATAAAATTGATTCAGATCACTGGCTGGTGGTTAAACTATCATTTTTAGATTACTTGTACACTGACCTTGGAATTTGAACCAAGTTTACAAAACTCCTTTGTGATACTTAATCTAAGGAATATGAAATCCTCTGGGTACAGAAAAGGAACTTGATATGACTCAATGGTTGACATTAAGGACAAACTCTTACCTTTTGTTTCACAGATTACATAGGAATTTTATACAGCTCTTCTCAGAGACAATGTTTATGGTATAGTGGTTTGGGGCTTCAGGTAGCGAAACCTAAGAGAGTAGACAGTTCTCAGGCAGAACATTTTGAGATCTTTGAAAAGCCGTGAATCGGATCACCTAGTATTGGTTCTGTGATGCCCGCCAGTTTGTGTGTGTATTTTTTCAGTCTCCTGTGATTGATGATGTCATCAAATTCTCTCTTGATGATGAAAGAATTAGACATTATTACTCTAACAATTCATATGCCAGTAGCTTCTCTTTGTCATTACCAGGGGACTAGCTTTTGTCCAACTGAAAAAACATGACTTAAGTTTCTTTCTTTCCTTGGGGATTTTTTAAAGGTTCATAATACAGTTTTAACTGGTGTATAATTTAAACAAAGTAAAACGCATGCAATGTAAGTGTACAGTTCATTGGATTTGTAACAAATGTACATGTGTATGTAAAAACTTCTTTAAGAACATCTCCATAACCCCAAAACGTTTCCTGTGCCCCATGGAGTTGCCACCTTCCCACACCCAGGAAACCAGTTTTCTGATTCTATTACCATAGCTGAGCTAGACCTGCTGTAAAACTTCACGTAAATAGAATGGTGCTGATTCACTTGTTGTATTTGGCTTTTCTCACTCCAAATTTTGCAACTCATCACTGTTATTGTGTGTATTTCACACCATACAAAAAGTTAATTCAACGTGAATTACAGATCTAAGCATAAAAGCTAAAGTAACAAGTTTTCTAAAAAGATATTTTGTTTATTTTTATTGGAGGCTAAGTACTTTACAATACTAGTGGTTTCTGCTATATATTGACATGAATCAGCCATGATGTACATGTGTTCCCCCATCGTGAACCCCTGTCTGCCCTCCCTCCCCATCCCATCCCTCAGGGTTGTCCCAGGGCACTGGCTTTGAGTGCCCTGTTTCATGCATTGAACTTGGACTGGTCATCTGTTTCACGTATGGTAATAGACATGTTTCAATGCTATTCTCTCAAAGCATCCCATCTTCACCTTCTCCCACAGAGTCCAAAAGTCTGTTCTCTACATCTGTGTCTCTTTTGCTGTCTCGCATATAGGGTTATTGTTACCATCTTTCTAAATTCCATATATGCATTAATATACTGTATTGGTGTTTTTCTTTCTGACTTACTTCACTCTGTATAATAGGCTCCCATTTCATCTACCTCATTAGAACTGGTTCAAATGCATTCTTTTTAATGGCTGAGCAATATTCCATTGTGTACATGTACCACGGACTTCTTATCCATTCATCTGCCGATAGACACCTAGGTTGCTTCCACGTCCTGGCTGTTATAAACAGTGCCGCAATGAACATTGGGGTACACGTGTCTCTTTCTAGTCTGGTTTCCTCGGTGTGTATGCCCAGCAGTGGGATTGCTGGGTCATAAGGCAGTTCTATTTCCAGTTTTTTAAGGAATCTCCACACTGTTCTCCATAGTGGCTGTACTAGTTTGCATTCCCACCAACAATGTAAGAGGATTCCCTTTTCCCCACACCCTCTCCAGCATTTATTGTTTGTAGACTTTTTGATAGCAGCCATTCTGACTGGCATGAGAGGTACTTCATTGTGGTTCTGATTTGCATTTCTCTGATATGAGTGATGTTGAACATCTTTTCCTGTGTTTGTTAGCCATCTGTATGTCTTCTTTGGAGAAATGTCTGTTTAGTTCTTTGGTCCATTTTTTGATTGGGTCATTTAATTTTCTGATATTGAGCTGCATGAGCTGCTTGTACATTTTTGAGATTAATTCTTTGTCAGTTGCTTCATTTGCTATTTTCTCCCATTCTGAAGGCTGTCTTTTCACTTTGCTTATAGTTTCCTTCATTGTGCAAAAGCTTTTAAGTTTAATTGGATTCCATTTGTTTATTTTTGCTTTTATTTCCATTACTTTCAGAGGTGGGTCATAGAGGATCCTGCTGTGATTTATGTCAGAGAGTATTTTGCTTTTAGAGAAAAGCATAGGAGAATATCTTTGTAATTTGGGGGTAGATAAATGTCCCTTAGGTGACAGAAAACAACGGCTGAAAAAATGATAAAGTATACTTCATCAAAATTAGAAAATCTTTGGCTCATCATAATATACCATTCAAAAAAAGAATAAGGAAGCCATTATTGTTCACCAATGGTTTACAATTACCTGAAATAATACAAACAGGATTCAGGGCTTCCCTGGTGGCTCAAATTTCCCTGGGAAAGAATTTGCCTGCAATGTGGGAAACCCAGATTCACTCCCTGCATTGGGAAGATCCCCTGGCGAAGGGAATGGCTGCCCACTCCCCTATTCTTGCCTGGGAAATCCCATGGACAGAGAATCCTGGAGGGCTACAGTCCATGGGATCTCAAAGAGTTGGACACAACTGAGTGACTAACACTTGGTAAATTGATGCTTTTGAATTGTGGTGCTGGAGAAGACTCCTGAGAGTCCCTTGGACAGCAAGGAGATCAAACCAGTCAATCCTAAAGGAAGTCAATCCTGAGTTTTCATTGGAGGGACTGATGCTGAAGCTAAAGTTTCAATATTTTGGCCACCTGATACAAAGAGTCAACTCATTGGAAAAGACCCTGATGCTGGGAAAGATTGAAGGCAAAAGGAGAAGAGGGGGGCAGAGGATGAGATGCTTTGATGGCATCACCTACTCAATGAACATAAATTTGAGCAAATTCCAGGAGATAGTGAAGGACAGGGAAGCCTGGCATGATGCAGTTCATGGGGTCACAAAGAGTTGGACATGACTGAGCAACTAACACTTTCACTTAATACATGATTCATATACAAAATAAAAGCTGTATCAATGTTAGAGATTTTCTGTTGATTTCAGTTCTTCCTCGAAGAAAAAAAGAAGGTGGTAAAGGAGGATAACTAAGTTAAATTAGTGCAGAATTAGAATCTCTTTTGGATCACAACTGAATACGTTATACCAGGCTAATGCTCCCATATATTATATAATAGTCATATGCTCTGGGTTAAATTTAAAGAAAAAGTTAAATAAAATTATCAGTGTCTGAAGGTAGATGAGAGAGACTGAAAATATGCCAGTCCTTGAAGGGAGGGAAGTGTATTGGGTAAAATTCACATTTATACAGCTTTTCATCTGAGGTTATCCCTCAATTCACATAGAGCTAAGTGGCTAGAACTCAATAGAAAAACTTGAAGAGTCAGAGGATAGAGTTGTTAAGGAGGCTGAAAAGCATAGGAAAATCCCAGAAAAAGGGATACACAGAATGAGGTACCCCAAAGTTGGCATAGAAACTCTTACCAAAACCTTGGATGACAATTTAACTGTCCGTGCATAAGAAAGATTTTAGTTTCCCCAGGAGACAGCAACATTTACAAGGCTATAAATATTGAGTAATTTCAACTGATGCCTCCTGCAATAGGAATAGGTTTTGGACTTTAGGTCCAGATCCGTTAACTAACCGTCCAAACAAAAATCAGCACTCTACAGAGGGAAATAACAGATCCAGAATTTCTACATGCCATCCATAATGCCAGATAGGAATATGGGACACATACTGCCAAGAAATGAACCCCAATATAACTCAAACATTGGAAATCGTAAATAAGGACTTTAAAGCAGCTTTTATTTAAAAAAAAAAAAAGTTTGAGCATTTAATGGACAACTTGTTCAAAATGAGTGAACAGATAGGAATCAGCAAATGAATGAAAGCAATTAAAAACTAGAACTTTAAAAGTACTATATTTGAAATAAAAATGTTAGCGGGTGGACACTGTAGAAGGAAAGGTCAATGCAATGAAAGGTAGATCAATGTTAATCACCCATTGTGACAAAGAGAGGAAATTAAAATTTACTTACAGTTAAACTGTATTCAGAAGTTATCTTCACTACTCACATAGGGAAGTTTCTCTTTTTGTGAGAGCCTCTCCAAGATGGGGGCCATCGGGAGGCAGGTTAAAAGGTGGTGGTGGTGGAACCAGGGGATGCGATGCTCTTTAGTTGGACAAATAGGGTGGTGAGGCATGAATCGGTATAAAAATGTTATGAAACCTATTTTAAAGCCCATCTCCATTCAGGAATTGTTTTAGATGGCTTACAATTAAGAAGGCGTGGTTGCAATAAACAGGGAAACCTTATACGAAGAACGCACAAGAACAGAAAGAGACATTTATTTAGTCACTCAGGCAGGGATTTTCCCGTGACATTGTTCATCCCAGTCACTAGATGGGAATAAATGTTTTACCTTTATTTTTATTTACATTTAAAGTACTGATAGGGAGGGACCTAACTTCTGTCGTTTTGCTGTCTGCTTGCTGTATGCCTTACAGCTTTCTTTGTGTCCCTTACTTCCTGCATTACTGTCCTCCTTCGTGTTTAGCTGATTTTTCCATAGTGAAGTATTTGAGATTATTTCTCATTTCCTCTTGTTTGCATTCTATAGCTATAGTCTTTGTGGTAATCTTGGGGTTTGCATGTAACATCCTGAAGTAATAGCACTCAAATTAGAATTTATACCAGCTTGACTTCATAAACACACCAAAGTCGAGTCTGACTCTTTGCAACTGGACTGAAGGGGTTGCTCTATCCATGGGATTCTCCAGGCAAGAATACTGGAGTGGGTAGCCATTCCCTTCTCCAGGGGATCCTCCTGACCCAGGGACTGAACCCTAGTCTCCTGCATTGCAGGCAGATTGTTTCCCATCTGAGCCACCAGGGAAGCCCAGACACACCAAAACTCTGTTCCTTTTCAGCTCTGTCCCCACCCCTTGTGGCAGCTGATGTCATGAAATTACACACCTTTCTACACTGCGTGCCCCAAAACATAAACTAATAATTCTTTTAAATTTATTAGTCTCTTAAAGTATGTAGAAAACAAAATTTGGAGTTACAAACCAAAGTTATAATAATAATACTAGTTTTTAGACAGGTAATTTAAAAATATATGTATATATAATTACCTGTCTCTTTAATAATGTAGAAAACAAACAAAAGTTATAATAATACTAGTTTTAGACAGGTAATTTTAAAATATATATATGCGTGTGTGTGTCTCTTTAACAATGTAGAAAACAGAAAGTGGAGTTACAAGCAGCTGTTATAATACTAGCTTTTATAATTGCCCATATGTATACTTTTATGCAATCTTTTATTTCTCCATGTAGGTTTGGGTAACTGGCTAACGTCCTTTCATTTCAACCTGCAAGACTCCCTTTTGGCTTCCGAAGCTTCTAATGAAAAGTCTGCCAATAATCTTATTGAGGTTCTGTCATCTGTGATGAATCACTTCTCTCTTGCTTCTTTCAAGATTTTCCCCTTGTCGTCCAAAAGTTTGATAATCATGTGTCTTGGTGTGGGTCACTTTGAGCCCCTCTTACTTGGAGTGTATTGAGCTTCTTGGATGTTTATAGTTATGTCTTTCATCAAACTTGGGAGAGTTTCAGGTGTTATTTTTTCGAATACGTTCTCCTCTCCTGCTGGGGCTCTTCCAATGCATATATTGCTCAGCTTGCTAGTATCCCACACGTCTCCTAAGCTCTGTACACTTTTATGCAATCTTTTTCTTTCAGTTTCTCAAACACAATAATTCCCACAGTCCTATTTTCAAGTTCATGGATTCTTTTTTCTACGTCCTCAAACCTGTCTTTGAATCCCTCTAGCAGATTTCTTATTTCTGTTGTTGTAATTTTCAGCTCCTGGATTACTTTTTGGTTTATTTTTAGATCTTCTCTCTATTGACATTTCCATTCTGTTCATACTTCATTTTTAAATTTTTCCACCTCTTCCTTTAGTTCTTTGGGCATCTTTGACAGTTATTTTAGAGTCTTTATCTAGGATATTTTCCATCAAGTCTTTTTTTATATTTTTAGGAACAGTTGGTATTTGTTTTTTCCTTTGAATGGTCCACACTTTCCTGTTTGCTTGCATGACTTACGATTTTTTTTCTGTTGTTACTGAAAACTGGACATTTGAATCAAATACTGTGGTAATTCTGGAAAGCAGATTATCCTCTTTCGGCTGCAGTTTGCTGTTTTTTGTTATAGCTTTCAATTATTATTTTTGCTCTTTTTGATTGTTGTAGGCTGTCTCTGTGTTAAGAATCAGTCTAACTTATAAACGTAAGGTCTTTGAAGTCTTTTCTGAGCCTTTCCCTGGGTATTCATGGTCACTTACTAATTTCCCTTTATATGTATTGTTTTTGAATGTCCTTGTCTTTAATATCTAGAACCAATGGGAGAAAAAGAAAACACAATGAAGGGAGAGGTGATGGTTGTGGACCCTTTAAGGTCCCCTGGAAGTCACTTCAGCTGGAAGGGGAGGGACTTGCAGCGATGATGGGAAGCGCATCATTGTTTGCCTCTCTGCACCTCTGTGATCAGAAGCAATCAGAGCACAGACACCCAATATTTGGAAGACAGGGTCCTTTTTGCCCACCCTGGCTTCCGCAAGCTGTGAGTAAGTCACTCCAGGAACACATGCACAACGGTCTGTCCAATGGCTGGGAGAAGGGCATGAGTGGCTGCTATGTGCCAAGAGCTGAAATCGATTGCAATTAACCTTAATCTTGGCTTCCCTGGTGGCTCAGTGGTAAAGAATCTGCTTGTCAATCCTGGAGACTCGGGTTCAATCCCTGGGTTGAGAAGATCCCCTAGAGAAGGAAATGGCAACCCACTCCAGTATTCTTGCCTGGGAAATCCCATGGACAGAGGAGCTTGGCGGGCTACAGTCCATGGGTCACAAAAGAGTTAGACACAACTTAGTGACTAAGCCACTATCACCAACAACCTTAATTTACCATTTAAGCCCTCCCCTGGAAGACGCAAGCATTCAATACAATCCAGGGTTCCAAAACAGTTACCCTAGAAAATTCTGCCAGTCTAGGTGGAGGGACAGCTTCCCAGTGCCTCACGAAGCTCTTGAAAGTCCCAGTGCCCACCCATACCAACTGAATCAGGATTCCTGGGGTTGGAACCAAGCATCAGTATTAGCTCTCCAGGTAATTCCAGAAAGCAACCAAGTTTGAGAACCAGAATGCAGCTGTAAGTCTCCTACTACCAAAGAGAGACATAACTCCTATGTCATACTTCGAATTTTGGAGGCAGTGTTCCCACGCATAAGGGTATCCAGCAATCTCCCGCTTGTCTGATAAGTGTAAAAGCAGTGAGCTTCCACTAGGACCTTGGACAGGAGAAAGCACGCCAGCTGGTCCATGATTCAGACAGTTGCCCTGCCCCTGGACTCTTATGACCTTTAAATTTTACACATTTAAAAGGGTCTGAAGCAAACTGGGATGATGGATGAAGACTGTTGTTAGCCTTGATAGAAGACTTACCAGCAGAGGCCATCTGAATTCTGGAGTAAAGAAATGTCCTCTTGAGCAGATAACCATCATCCCCTCCTTTTATTTTTATTTTTTCCTTCCTTTGGAAAGATAGGAGTTACTGTAATGTTTCCCCCTCTTCCTTCCTTGTCTTTTACTACTAATTCTCATACTAATTCTCATGTGACCTAAATTTACTATTTATTTTAAAGATTGCAGAACAGTCAGATGGGCTTTCTAAGGAACCAAAGGTAAAATGGTTATTACCTGGAGACAGTAGACTCTGAGAAGCTTGGCCCTCTGATGTTAGCTGTGGGTTCTGCGGTCTACTCGTCTCATCCCTGGTGGCTCAGATGGTAAAGAATCTGCCTGGAATGCAAGACACCCAGGTTCAATCCCTGGGTCTGGAAGATTGCCTGGAGAAGGGAATGGCTACCCATGCCAGTATTCTTGCCTGGAGAATTCCATGGACAGAGGAGCCTAGCAGACTACAGTCCACGGGGGTTGCAAAGAGTCGGACACGACTGAGTGACTGACATTTCCACTTTCTGAGGTCGATTAGATGAGGGAGGCTGTGCTAGAATTGTGCATAATGGTTTTGAATCCTGGTAGCAGGGAATAGTTTAGATATCTGGAAAGAACTGATTGACAGCCAGACGGCTATAAATAAATGTCGTAGATACTTTTAGTGACATCATCGCAGCTCACAACAGCATGTCCTTCTCTGAGAACCACCCCAGAGAGCAATCTGTCCTCCAGTAAACCTGCTCCAAGGTGCAGCTGCTGAAACCATGAATGGATGCTATGCCATTTGGCCTTTCTTTTCCAGGAATTTAGAGTTTTGAAGGAAGAAACCTTGAGTCTGGAGATAGTTGGAGCTTGGTTGTATCTGCAGACCTTTAGGGGAAGCTCACTAGCACTAGTGACGTGCTAGTAAATTTTTACACAATCCTTAAAACACACACACACACATGGAAATGGAAAGGAAGAGGATGAAACCCTGATTTCTAGTGTTTGCTGATTTCCATGGTGCAAATATTCCCACTGTGGCCGATATCAAGCAACCACATGAAGTTTCTGAACAGGGAGTAGGGAAGTATTGCATTCAACAGGTTCTGACAAGCAGGTATGAACTGGCCTCAGTATACCACTATCTGGCTGTCAACTATCCCTTGTATTCAGTAGAACTCTCCAGTAGCCTCCCAGGAACCTTCCTTTGGGATTTACACAACTCAAGGGGAATGTCAGTCCTTTGCAATGAAAATATCTTTAAAACACCTAGCTAGCATAACCACCTTTTATTCTGAACAGTTTTGTTGTTATTGTTGTTCTTCAGTTGCTAAGTCGTGTCCCGCTCTCTGTGACCCTGTGGACTGCAGCATGCCAGGCTTCCCTGTCCTTCACTATCTCCTGGAATTTGCTCAAATTCATGTCCATTGAGTTGGTGATACCATCCAACCATCTCATCCTCTGCTGCCCTCTTCTCCTCCTGCCTTCAATCTTTCCCAGCATCAAGGTCTTTTCCAGTGAGTTGGCTCTTCACATCAAGTGGCCAAAGTATTGGAACTTCAGCTTCAGCATCAGTCCATCCAGTGAATACTCAGGGTTGACTTCCGTTAGGACTGACTGGTTTGATCTCCTTTCTGTCCAAGGGACTCTCGAGTCTTCTCCAACACCACAATTCGAAAGCATCAATTTACTAAAAGTGTGTTCTAACGTTGGCTGATTTTTCACAGCCACATACTTTAAATATTTATAGCGATCTTCATTTCTATGCAAAATTCATATATATTTCTACAAATATGCAGTTCTCTCCAGGTTCAGAAAATAATGTTTTTAATCATCTTTAGTGTTTTCATCAGCAGCAGTTGCCTAGGATTGTGTTGTCTTTGGAAATTCCTGCCCTCTGGTGTCCAGTATGGGGAACTACTTTCGTCTTAGCTGTGAATGTTCAGTTCAGTTCAGTTCAGTCGCTCAGTCATGTCCGACTCTTTGCGACCCCATGAATCGCAGCACGCCAGGCCTCCCTGTCCATCACCATCTCCCAGAGTTCACTCAAACTCGTGTCCATCGAGTCAGTGATGCCATCCAGCCATCTCATCCTCTGTCGTCCCCTTCTCCTCCTGCCCCCAATCCCTCCCAGCATCAGACTCTTTTCCAATGAGTCAACTCTTCGCATGAGGTGGCCAAAGTACTGGAGCTTCAGCTTTAGCATCATTCCTTCCAAAGAAATCCCAGGGCTTATCTCCTTCAGAATGGACTGGTTGGATCTCCCTGCAGTCCAAGGACTCTCAAGAGTCTTCTCCAACACCACAGTTCAAAAGCATCAGTTCTTCAGAGCTCAGCCTTCTTCACAGTCCAACTCTCACATCCATATATGACTACTGGACAAACCACAGCCTTGACTAGATGAACCTTAGTCAGCAAAGTAATGTCTCTGCTTTTGAATATGCTATCTAGGTTGGTCATAACTTTTCTTCCAAGGAGTAAACGTCTTTTAATTTCATGGCTGCAGTCACCATCTGCAGTGATTTTGGAGCCCAAAAAAATAAAGTCTGACCCTGTTTCCCCATCTATCTCCCATGGAGTGATGGGACCAGATGCCATGATCTTCGTTTTCTGAATGTTGAGCTTTAAGCCAACTTTTTCACTCTCCACTTTCACTTTCATCAAGAGGCTCTTTAGTTCTTCTTCACCTTCTGCCATAAGGGTGGTGTCATCTGCATATCTGAGGTTAATGATATTTCTCCCGGCAATCTTGATTCCAGCTTGTGTTTCTTCCAGTCCAGCGTTTCTCATGATGTACTGTGCATATAAGTTAAATGATGTCGACGTTCACTCTTGCCATCTCTTGTTTGACCACTTCCAATTTGCCTTGATTCATGGACCTGACATTCCAGGTTCCTATGCAATACTGCTCTTTACAGCATCGGACCTTGCTTCTATCACCAGTCACATCCACAGCTGGGTATTGTTTTTGCTTTGGCTCCATCCCTTCATTCTTTCTGGAGTTATTTCTCCACTCATCTCCAGTAGCGTGTTGGGCACCTACTGACCTGGGGAGTTCCTCTTTCAGTATCCTATCATTTTGCCTTTTCATACTGTTCATGGGGTTCTCAAGGCAAGAATACTGAAGTGGTTTGCCATTCCCTTTGGTGGACCACATTCTGTCAGACCTCTCCACCATGACCCGCCAGTCTTGGGTTGCCCTGTGGGCATGGCTTAGTTTCATTGAGTTAGACAAGGTTGTGGTCCCAGTATGATTAGATTGACTAGTTTTCTGTGAGTATGGTTTCAGTGTGTCTGCCCTCTGATGCCCTCTTGCAGCACCTACCATCTTACTTGGATTTCTCTTACCTTGGGCGTGGGGTATCCCTTCATGGCTGTTCCAGCAAAGTGCAGGTGCTGCTCCTTACCTCGGACGAGGGGTACCTCCTCACCGCCGCCCTTCCTGACCTTCAACGTGGGATAGCTCCTCTAGGCCCTCCTGCGCCCATGCAGCCACCGCTCCTTGGACGTGGGATTGCTCTTCCCTGCCACCGCCCCTGGCCTCAGGCGTGGGGTTGCTCCTCCGGCCGCCGCCCCTGGCCTCGGACGCAGGGTAGCTCCTCTGGGCCATTCCTGAGCCGTCGCAGCCTGGCACTCTTGGCCACTGCCCCTGACCTCGGACGTGGGGTAACTCCTCTTGGCCGCCGCCCTTCGGGCATGGGGTCCTCCCAGCTTCTGCCCCTGACCTTGGACCTGGGGTAGCTCCTCTCGGCCGTGCTTAGTGCGCCGGTCGCAGCCAGCTGTGAATGTTACTGAGAACTAAGAACAGATGAATTGGAAGCTTTTGGTACCGATCAGGGAATATTCCCTGGGTATAGACAGGTGGGTATTGTGCATATTGGCTCCCCATGTTTCTTTCTTAATGAAGTTCAAGGGAATTTAACACCAGATTTTTCCAGCTCATCAGGATTGACATTTTGAGTCAGATAATGCTTTGTCGTGAGGGCTGCTCTGTGCACTGTAAGGATGTTGAGGAGCATCCCTGGCCTCTGACCACTATATGTGCATAGCAACCCTCCTCCTACAGATTGTACAACCAATAAGATCTTAAGACATTGCCAAATATCCCAGGAGTTGGTGCAGGAATGGGTGTGTGTGTGCAGCAGTGGTGGTGATTGTGCAAAATCATCCTGCTTGAGAACCGCTGTTCTACTCTGATGAAGGAAGTTTGTCCCCTGCATCACTGACCTTGAGCAACACTGAACCCAGAGCTGCAGGTTACAGCCTGAAACTCTAGAAGAAATAATTCCAGGTACCAGATAGAAAGGGCTTCTCCAGTGGCTCAGATGGTAAATAATCTGCCTGCAATGCAGACCAGGGTTTGATCCCTGAGTCAGGAAGATCCCCTGGAGAAAGGAATGGCTACCCACTCTAGTATTCTTGCCTGGAGAATCCCATAGACAGAGGAGCCTGCTGGGCTATAGTCCACGGGGTCACAAAGAGTTGGAGAATTGGACACGACAGAGAGACTATCACCTCTCACTCTGACCAGGTAGAAAGGCATCTACTTTGTAGTAGGACACAGAGTCCACAATCAAAAACATTTTTCTTGATTGCAAAAGAGCACTTCTCATGAGGCATGACGCGAGTGGAGGTGATGATTCATTTATTCATCCATGTAATAGACACTCTTTTAGCAGTGTCTATAAGCCAGGTGATGTAATGGGTGCTGGAGCTCACGGAAAGGCAGACTTTAAGGAACTAATAATTCTAGAAGGGTTCGTTCAATGGGGATATTTTTAGTTCTAAGAGAAACCCGATTCCAAGTGTCTTAATGATGGGACTTTGCTGGCTCACACATTCAAGAGCCCACAGGCCATGCAGGCTTTAGATAAGGCTGGAGCCCCTGGCCCAGGGCTGTCATGGAGGACTGCGGTTCCTTCAGTGTCTCTGCTCCTAGGATCCTATTGTCAATTTCATCCTAAGGCTGACCTACCTTGTGGTCCCCAAAAGTGTTCCATGCATGCTAAGTCGCTTCAGTCGTGTACAACTCTATATGACTTTGTGGACTGTAGCCCACTGGGTTCCTCTGTCCTTGGGATTCTCCAGGAAAGAATACTGGAGTGGGTTGCCACTTCCTCCTCCAGGGGATCTTCCCAACCCAGGGGAAGTTATGTTTACCTGCATTGGCAGGCGGGTTCTTTACCACTAGCGCCACCTGGGAAGCCAGATGTGTTAGCAGCTTCTAACGTCATCAGTATCATCCTAATGCATCCACATTTCCAGTTAAAGGCCTGAGATTCAACTTGATTGGACTAGTTTAGATCATCTGCCCCCCTGGGGGCGGGGGGAGGGAAAATGTTGATTACCTTAGTCTGGGTCACTTGGCCCAACCATGGCATTAGTTGCCATGGAAACCACATAGACTCTATGAAGGAGATAAAGCGAGAAAGAAAGACACAGATGCTGGGCGAATGTGCAGCTCCCAACCAGCCAAAGCCCTTTCAAGCTCTTTGCTGCTTTTCACACAGGCTCTCCTATGAGATTTCATCCAGGGTCTCCCTAAAAGCCTCAGAATAGTCCTCCATGCTTCGTACCTGCTGTTCCTCCCTCCGAAACCTCATTCCATTTCCACTTCTTAGTGATCCCTTTCTCTTCTCTCAGTGCTTAATTCAGAAGCAGCCCCTCTGAGACTGTTTCCACCTCCCAGACCTTCTCTCCTCTGTACCCTCTCAGCCCTTGAACTTCCCTGAGCCTCGTATCGCTCAGGTTCTGTTTGACTGCTTTCCAGCCAGGCTCCAGGATGAGTTTAGACCTACCATCCATCTGTGAAGTTTGAGTCTACTAAGTTCTCTTTCTTTAATGCTAGTACAAGAATTGAGAGTTCTTGGTGCCCTCGGTTTCAAAAACAAAATGGTTAAAGTGTGTGTGTGTGTGTGTGTGTGTTTGAAAGAGAAAGACTTGAGCTGTGGAAAGAACAAAGGATTTAGAGTCAGACAGTGCTTGGTTTGAATCCCTGAGACTTGAACAGTAGATCCCCACTTACCCTAGCTTTCTCTCTTTAAAAGGTATGCATCATTTATTATGTATTCATGCCTTCTATGGTGTTTCACACTTGTGAGTATGCTACATGCCTGTGTTATTCATGTACATAAGGTACATTTAATAAATGGTGATTTAATAGATTCCTAAAACTGTCAATATTGCCACTGCTATCAGTAAATTACATGGTGACTTTGGCTGAGAGGAAAAAATGAGTCGTTACAAGACAGACAAGCGATGACAGCCCCTTCCAGCCTTAGAGACGCTTTTCTCTCCAGCTTCCTGGGACCCCCAGAGTGAAAGGAGAAGGCACGGCTGTCCCTTTCACCTGCCCCTTCACCCAGCTTTGCCCTCCAAGGCAAAATGCCTTGGCATAACAGCTTCTGTGTGCCCATGGGGCTTATAGTGGTTCTGCAGGCACAAGCTAAAGTTAAGAATGATCACAGAGTCTTTTATTTATTTTTACATGATACATTTAAACTAATTTAATGCCCTTGGGGCAGGTTTCGGTGTCCCAGGTGGCACTGGTGGTAAGGAACCTGCCTGTCAGTGAAGGAGATGGAAGAGACGTGGGTTCATTCTCTGGGTTGGGAAAATCCCCTGGAGGAGGGCATGGCAACTCACTCCAGTATTCTTGCCAGGAGCATCTCATGGACAGAGGAGTCTGGCAGGCTAGTCCCCAGGGTCACAAAGAGCTGGACACAACTGAAGCAACCTAACACACATGCACGCGTGGGGCAGGTTTAGTGCAGAAAAAGAGGGAAGTGGTGTGAGCCCAGGAGCACACCTGGTTTCTAAAATATTAATTCTTACGGCAAAAATTCCCCTTTATTAGATTCTTCCATAAAGCATGTTCCCTGATAGGAAATGTGGCCCTCTGCGTGTGGGGGGCCACTTGAGGAGCCTGAAGTGGCTCAACACATTTATCCTTGTCAGCTTCTCTGATGTGAGCTACAGCTCAGATGCCTTCTGTGTGATTTAACCTTTCTGAACCTCACTTGGCTCATCTGCAAAATGGCAGTAAGTCTCTACTATGAGGGAATCATGCCCTCTTGTATATCCCACGCACCACACTACATCAGCCTGCTCTACTTTGACTTTGTATTCATAACAAACACACCCACCCAGTCATGCTAGAAATTCAGCAAGTCGGTCTTGGGGCTCCCTTGGCCAGATATATTCCCCAGAGGTCAGGACTAGTAACCACCAGAAATGGTTATGGCATGGTTTTCTCCCTTTGCCCTCTTGCCCGCCCTGACCTTCACGGGCAAGCCTAATCCTACTGGCACTTAATTACTTCAGTGCATCACTTTGGGAAGCTCTACATTGAGCAGTCGTTGTTATAAATGTTAGCAAATCTCAACCATGTCCTTTCTATCTTTGTACATACATTTTTTAGAAGGACCCAATGACTTGTTGAAGTCTAAGTATTTAAAATTCTGTTACTGACAGTCCTGAACATCTTTGAGAGAAAATGCACAATCCATGACAAAGACCAGAATATACTGAGAAAATAATTTATTTAATTGTAAATCAGGAATTTTATTATAGCTTTTCAACATTGAACTATTGATTTTTGAGTTTGTCCATTTGGATTTTAAATTTAAGTGAGTTAAAAAAAAATCAAGATCCTTTCAAAAGGAAACTTCATTCCTTGTCTCTGATCTTTGAAGAAACGTCATTTCTTTGCTTTCAGACTTAAACCGTGAACTCTCCCTAGTCCAGAATGGATCCCCAAAAACTTGAATTATAGAGAAGCAAGAGTCCTAACTGACCTTTGATCTCCCTTTTCTTCTACAAGCCCAATTCTTCAGGATTTTTGTTGGTTTCCTTTTGTTTCACTGGGTTGTAAAAAATTTTGGCAAGAACGGAAGAGTAGGAGGCACAGTAAAACAGTCGAGAAAATGAAGGTTTCATTTAATCAAAGACGCCCACACTGCTGAGCATCAAGCCGGGGAGGCGGCTCTTTAAGTCAATCAGTTGAAAATGTAAAGCAATGACATAAACTGGAACACGAGCAAAATATAAACATGCCTGCATATATAAATGTTGCCTCCTTTCTCCCTTTACACTGACTTGCTTAACTTTAAATAATATATAAAATTTCATAGCTTCTCTCACAGAAAGGAACTGAATGGTAAGGTGTTCAGTCACAAGGACTGGATCTCCCATCGCCACCCCCTCTACTTTTGACATAAAATCAACTAACCATTTTATTAAACACGTCCGGTTGTTATACTTCAGTAGTGCAGATGGGGCAAGGGGAAACAAGAGGTTCCTTGATGTCAGCCCTGCAACGTGGGGCTTGCTGGGCTGAGGGTTAGGGCAGATGGTGGCAGGAGTTTCTGACAACTGACTGTCATGAAGCCCAGGTCTGGGAAATGGAACCCCTGGCAATTCTCTCCAGTCCCCTGCAGGATTTTGTTTCCTCGGACACCGTCCACTTCCTCTGGCCAAGGATCTGAAGACTCAAGTTCCAGAGTCCAGCATACTGAATATGACTTGGCCAAAACAAGAAGCATCTTACAAGACAACAGTGCTCTGGCCGTCATAATGGTTGAGTTCACTGGCGACCACCCACACGGCCTGGATCCGTGCTGTATTTATATGCCAACCGCATGCCCTGTGCCCCTCAGAGAAGGCAATGCCCCACAGGGATCGGCTTCCTGTCTTTCTACTCTCTCTTTGCTTATTTCATGGCCAACTTACTTGGAGGCTTTGTTTTCATTTTGTGCTGAGCACCCACTGACTCAGATTGCCTGTGATTCCCAACATCTTCACCATATGTACTGGGAATCTTGACTAGTCTTGGCACAGAAGCCAATATCCTGATAAGGAAAGGACACTGACTAAACCATTTGAGGATCGCCAAGGTAGACTATGTCCTACTAAGAGTTCTCCTGCTGCAAAAGCAACTCTGTGTTGCTTCAGACCCAGCAGAGACAGGAAGACACTGAAATCAAGAGGACAGCCCCTCACAATCATTATCTTGTTGCCAAACACGTCCCTTTGCGTACTTCTCTCCAGTAAGTTAATTGGCACGTGTACAATGTTTCTGGCTTTTGTCTATGACAATTTTTTCTCTTTTTTGGTTCAACTGATAGTGTATCCATTCCCCTCCCCCGCAACTGAGAATAGGTAAGAAATCACTGGGAATTTACATCCGATTACCACAGGTTCATTCTCCCGTATTACAAGGCTCAAAGTTACAAGGAGAAATAATATGTACTTGCTGTGTTGGTCTTTTGTTAGTTTTTTTTTTTTTTTAAGTTAAAATTAAGTGTTACTTTTCTGAGGAAGTAGCCAGAATAATACTCTCTCAAATTCAAAAATGTACTGGCACAAAGTCAGACGTTATTTCTAACCACATTATACTCTTTTGTCTGCCAAGACATCTTGACAAGCTTAATATCCGCAGGTAGGCCTATATGATAATCCCAGCAGTATTCCGGGGATAAGATTTTAGTGGGTTTGTTGAGAAGGAAATACTTGTTTAGATGGCTCTCATCATGCCATTGGGCTTCTATGTCATTTTTCTTGTCCTTGAGGATTCCTTTGAAGCATTCCTGGGTGATGTTAAGGACCTGAGTGGGTGTTCCCCCAAAAATGGCTGCGTGGTAATAAAAATCCCCTTCGCCGAAGGGAATGTATGCTGCAGACTCCTTGCGCCTCTCGTAGGTAAACTCATCGGGATCTGCCTTGTACCACCAGGCCTGTAGCTGGGCCACCGACTCACCCAGGGTCTCCACCCCGAACTCGTCTTGGAAGACCTGGTCCACGTCCATGCAGAAGAGGAAGTCAACCTCACGCTGGATGTGGGCCACGATGTGCTCCCCGATGGTCTTCATGCGCACCATGCTGACGTCCTGCCACCTCCTCTCAGGCTTGACCTCAAACACTTTGAAGGAGCGCAGAGGGCCCAGCTCTATCAAAGGCATCCTGGAGACGTCGTCCACCATGACATAAAAGATGACTCGGTGGCCAACCATGAAGTGCTTATTAGCAGACGTTAAGAACTCCTCCAAGTAATGCTCAATGTATCTGAAACAAAGAAGAATGGGATAAACGTAACCTCTGGGACTTCTGCAGGTTTCTCCGGTGGGTCAGTGGTAAAGACTCAGCCTGCAATGCAGGAGACGAGGGAGGTGTGATTCGAACACTGGGAAGATCCCCTGGAGGAGGAAATGGAAACCCACTCCAGTATTCTTGCCTGGAAAATTCCATGGACGGAGGAGCCTGGCAGGCTACAGTCCACAGGGGTCTCAAAGAGTCGGACATGACTGAGCGGGTGAACACACACACTGGGATTTGCTGTACTATTATTTCTGGCCGCTCTCCACCACACAGTCACTCAACTTTGAGGAGATAAAGTGACTTACCTGATGATTCTGAAAGGTGACCGGGCAGGCCAGCCCCTCCTCTCTCACTCTTGGAAGCCAGTCAGGTGGAGAGAACATGTATTCTCAACTGCTCTGGGCCCTGCAATGTAGCTAAATGATACAGGCCCTTCTCCAACATCCAGACACCTGCAGTTTCTCATGCTATGGATGAAGGGTGCCTACGTCTTTCTAATTCTGTGGTTCAACATCAGGAGGCCCAGGGCCTTCAGTTTTATAACCCATATTCTTCAATATCAGCTTTTAACACAGTGAAGATGATCATCACTACCATCTACCTTATTTATCCCTTTGTCTTATTTATCAGTTGGTTCAGACTCCGGGTAGGTGAAAGCGTGCTAGTCCTTTTTTGGTCCTGTTTTATTGAGATATAATTGACATATAGCATAGTTTAAGTTTAAGATGTGCCAAGTGTTGATTTGGTATATTCATATATTATAAAAGGGCTTCCCAGATGGCTCAGTGGGTAGAGAATCTGCCTGTGATGCAAGAGACGCAGGAGATGCGGGTTTGACGCCTGGGGTCAGGAAGAGCCCCTGGAGGAGGGCATGGCAATCTGCCCCAGTATTCCTGCCTGGAAAATACCATGGACAGAGCAGCCTGGTGGGCTACAGTCCATACAGTCACAAAGAGTCAGACATGACTGAAATGGCTGAGCATGAAGCACACATACATCACAAAATTACCACCACTGTAGCATTAGTTCGGAGAAGGCAATGGCACCCCACTCCAGTACTCTTGCCTGGAAAATCCCATGGACGGAGAAGGCTGGTAGGCTGCAGTCCATGGGGTCGCTAAGAGTCAGACACGACTGAGCGACTTCACTTTCTCTTTTCACCTTCATGCATTGGAGAAGGAAATGGCAACCCACTCCAGTGTTCTTGCCTGGAGAATCCCAGGGACAGGGGAGCCTGGTGGGCTGCCGTCTATGGGGTCGCACAGAGTCGGACACGACTGAAGCGACTTAGCAGCAGCAGTAGCATTAGTTAACACCTTCATTGCATCACATAATCATCATTTCTGTTTTGGGGAGAAGATTTGAGATTTATTATCTGAATAACTTTATGAGTATAGAAAACAATATTATTAACAATAACCACAATGCTTTACATCAGATCCCCAGAACTTGCTCATTTTATAACTGGAAGGTTGTACCCCGTGATCAACATCAGGGGGCGCTAGTTCTCAGGCATCTCTCAGAAACCCCAACATCCACTCCAATGTTATCCTGCCCTATCAGATGAAAGGGTGACAAGCCTCTTAGGTCCTTTGGGGATGCCTTAAGACTAAGCATCACCACTCTCTTCTTCTCTGGGACCCAGAGAATGGGTTATGGGGGACATGAATATCCTTCCACATTATACATTCACTTTAAGAATTTTCTAGTGGTTACCCCAAACACCAATACATTATCCAGCTACCACCATTATAAGACCCATCCAAATACCAGAGCAAACACCCTCTGATTTAAACTTATTTTAACTATCTCATTTCCTTTTCTAAAAAAAGTTCACTCTTGGTTGTGTGTATTCTATGGGTTTCGACAAATATATAATGACAAGTATTTTTCACTATGTATGATATCATACAGAGTATTTTCACTGCCCTAAAAATTCTGTGTTCTGCCCATTCATCCATTCCCCTTTGCCGACCCTTGGCAACTACTGATCTTTTTACTGTCTCCATAGTTTTGCCTTTTCCAGAATGTTACGAGGTTGGAATCTGACAGCAGGCAATCTTTTCAGATTGGTTTCTTTTACTTAATAATATGCATTTAAGGTTCCTCTATCTCTTCCATGGCTTGATAGAGTTTGTGTTTTTTGCACTGATAATATTTTCTACCACCTGACGTGCCACAACAGTTTATTAATCCATTCACCTACTAAAGGACATCTTAGTTATGTCCAAGTTTTAGAAACTGTGACTAAAGCTGCGTTTAAACATCTGTATGTAAGTTTCTGTGTGGCTATAAAGTTTCAGCTTTTTTTGGTGAATACCAAGGATGCAATTGCTAGACTGTATGATAAGAATATGTTCAGCTTTCTTCCAAAGCAGCTGAACCATCTTGCCTTCTCGCCAGCAGTGAATCAGAGTTCTGCTTGCTCCATATTTTTGCCAGCAGTTTGTGTTGTCAGTGTTTTGGACTTAGGTCCTTCTAATAGATGTGGTATTTTAGCTATTTACTTATTCATTCCGAAAACATGTTTATGTCTTTTGTGAGCCAAACTACACACTTATCACGTGACAGCGTGGGGATGATAGAGAAGGAAAGCGGGAGTTGGCTTAACACAACTTGCATCACCCCCAGACTCATGCTCAGCGGATGTGGACTAAGTTTAATTTACTGATCACACTCACGGCCAGTTATGACATTTGTGAGTAATAATAACTGGCATTTGTTTTTGCTCCTTAGTTGCAGTTTGGATTCCCGTTCATTTCTACAAAAATAAACTGTGGTTTTAATATTGGTCTCTGGAAAAACCCCGGGGTTTACAGTAGAATATATCTGAGCAATATGAAGAGGGACTTTGCCATGGCTCTGAAAAAAAATCTATTGTGCCCTGAAGCTTGGGAAACAATCCTAGGGGGAGGGGAGGGGGCCCTTGTGAGGTTTAACATTATTTAGAGATGAAAGCATTGCAATTGGCTCCGGGCACTGTTATTTGAAAACAAACCAAACTTCACACCTCCTAAAAGTCCAGATCCACTCTTGGGAGGATTTATTGCTGCAGAGTACAAGCAGTCCCCTCCGGCCTCCAAGAGGAGAGCTCAGGGTGTACAATTTACTGTTTGGTTCTGTGAAGCTGCGAATACGAGGGTGAAGCCATCGTGGAACCGCAGGCCACATTCTGTTCTTTGTGGAAACATCAGGAGTAAATCAGTCTACAGGGTGGCTGGCTCATCCCCTCTCATACCAAAGGATGAGGTGAGCTAGGCATCTGCTCCAGACGCATAACAGTACAGATTCTTCCAGTAAAAATGTCAAAATTCCAGAGTCACCCTTCTCCATCACAGATGCCCCTGGGATCAGCACAGGTGGTGACATCAGGACTTGACCAGTAGGGTGAGGGCGATGGCTTCTGGGCTCTGGGCTGGGGACGGTCTTGGGAGTGAAGACGCACAGATCCTCACTCAGATCCACCAGGGCCTTCACCACTCTCTGTACAAGCGAGCAGTCAACTTCCCATGTGGCGCTCAGAAAAGATACAGATGGGAAGGCCCGTGGAGGGGGGTTGCAGGGAGGAGGCTAATAGGAAAAGTAAACCTTTGCTTTCGCTTTGATAAAAAAAAAAAAATCAAAATCACCAAAGGAACAAAATGGGTTATATTTTAAACTATTATCACAGCTCCAACTTTTAAGTATGATTGCAGTTTGGGGAGAAATGTCATTCTAAACAAGGAAATGGAAGCAGAAACAGGAACCCATCCAACCTCTGGAAGAAGAAGTTCTGGTTGGCCAGATCTCCGGGGGCCAAAGCCTCTAGGAGGAGAAGGGCAGAGGCAGCTGCGGAAGCCCGGGGAGAGTGGTCAGCCAGGCTGACGTGGGGAAGCTCCGCGCTTAGTCACTTCGGTCCTTAGTTCTCAGTTGGGGTCTTGAGTGTGTGGGAGAAACAATGACACACGTTCGGGCTGTCTAATAGCTGGCATTTTTGGAATTCCCAGAGAGGGCCGTGGAGGTCAGAGTGGAGGCGGCACTGGGTGTGCTGGAAACTCCAGGCCCAGTGAGTGTGGCAGACACTCTAACCTGCAACCGAGGCCTCGCTCAGGTGGGAAGCTGTCCACTCCCATCCACTGTCTTGTTCTCAGGCTCTTGGGGCCTCAGCTAAAAGGAGCCTGAAACAGTCCTATTGCTCCATTCTCCTGTCTAATGATTCAGACACATCCAGGAACAGCCTCCATGAGCCCAGGGAGCCCCTCACCAACCTTCTGACAGTGGGACAAAGGAAAAGTCAAGGTTATTTTTATTAGCGACACCTACCTTCCGACGGCGAAAACCGTCAGGCCGACGGTAATTTTCTGCTTGGCGTAGTAATCGTCTAAGACGGCTCTGTTGTAAGTGCCTTCCCACACCACGGGTGCCTTCCAATCTGTCATAGTCACAACCTCAGGGCGTTTACTGGTGACAAAACAGAGTCCATGAGTCAGGATGGCCTTGCTAAGGTGGGACAGAGACATCTGATGGAAAACGGCTCAGCCGTGGCTGGTGGTAACCATCCTTGAATCCTAATGGGAGTTTAACCCCAACAGTCAGCTGGCAGTGAGACATCTGCGGCATCTTCTGGGTGAGGAACAGGAGACGGTGGCCCAGGTGCCTGGGGGCTGCTTTAGCGGGGGCCCTAGGGGGGTCTTACCTGTATAGCTCATGCCCTCTGTCCCCCTTTCCTGCCTCCCCTATCCTCATCTTCCTTCAATATCCCACTCCCATCTCCCCAGCCCCTTCCTAAGCTGCCAGCGGCATCTTTAGACCTTATTTATCCCAATGGGTGCCATCTGACCCAGAGAAAGCCCTGATGCTTGACGCAGGGGGACAAGACAGTGACATTAGAGCTGAAAGAGGAAGAAGCTGTTTCAATCTGCCTTTTGCCAGAAAGGAATTTTTGGTTGTAACCTGGGTATAGGACTAAGGGGTTTCTGGTGTTATTGTTCATTTGACATACAAGGAGCAGACAGTCACTGAGAAAGGATCCTGCAGGCTCACAGTAGCCAGGGATGAAACACGGGGACCCTGGCTGTCACCTCTCTCAGATCACGTTTCCTCCTTACAAAGCCGGGGGTGGGGGAGGGGGGTGTTCTGTGCACTCAGCACACTTGAAAGGGACTTGGCAGAGCCAATACAAACACAGGAAGCAATGTAAGAGCGAAGACAAACCAACCAACCATAAAGAGTAAATGCAGAAAGGCTGAGCAGCGGCTGGGGCCCAGGCTAAGGCGGGAATGGGGTGGGGACTCAGCTCCAACCCCATTTGGGTTTGCAAGAGACTGCCCTTCCCTGGCGGGAAGTGGAGACTGAAGCACAGTCATTTAGAGCAACCCCTGTCACACAAGGGCCCCGCCATGTGCCTGCACTTCAGCCACTGCGGGGAGAGGCCCAGTGACTGGGGCAAAGTCTTGGTGGCCCCATCGGGCCCCTGCTGTGTGCAAGTGGCCTTGGTGAGGCTATCAAAGAGATATTGGCAAATAGATCAGCCCACTGAGAACTTCCTCTCTCCCTCACACATGGGTGGAGAGTGGGTTTTCACAACACTGCCCCTCTGCCAGGGGTGAAGCTAAGTTTTTCCAGGGGGGCTGGGCAAGGCCAGGTCACCTCCTCCTCACCCCAGCCCCCAAGAGACACTCGTCCACACCTCCTGTCCTTCCGCCACCAAGCTCTGCGGTCCTCCTGTTCTAGAACCAACCAGGCCCTCCCACCCACTCCCGGTGCCCCGGGTCTCGTCTCAAACCCCACAGCCCAGCTCTACCTGCACCCCCCGGGTGTGCCAGCGGCGTGGCGGCCCTGGACAGCTGCTCCCGGTTTCCCCTCAATTGTGAAAGCAGCTATTTTGGGATCTGCACCGGCCTGCATGAGACACTTTCACACACACACACACTTTCTCAGGTAGTCCTTGCAAAAGCCCTGTCATGTATTATGTTCTTTGTACAGATAAGAAAACCAAGGCTCAGAAAAGCTTGTTGACTTGTCCAAGGCCAAACAGCTAATGGGGGTGTAACTAATGTACCCTGGATACTTCCTATGGAACAAGCCATAGTACCCAGGGCTTCACCCTTCAGAGGAAGCTGCTATTTTGATTCCCATTTTATCAAAGCGGAAACTGCAGCTCAGAACAGTTAAATAACTTGTTGGAGGTCACAAAGCAGCTAAGGAGCCAAGCTGGAATCCGAACCCAGGTAGTCTGACTCGGTAAGTCCATGCTCCGAACCACTGCATCTACTGCCCATTTATTTACTTGCTAAGCTAACAAACTGGGGTTAAAAACCAGGGTTCTCATCATTTCCACTCAACTTAGATACTTCAGCATTTTTATCAGTACAGATGAGAAATGAGCTTTTGTATTTTGTTTTTAAAAGCTCATGGGATGCTTTTAGTCACATAAAACCCCCAGCTTTGTTAAATGACCAGGTTTCAAACCAGAAAAACCACACACACACACAAACACGGGCTTATCATTCTATAACCACTATTTCTGAATGCAAACCCCATTGCCGTCCTTAGTGAAGCCTGTCAGGGATCTCTTAGCCGTTCTGACCCAACCCATTAGCTAAGCCATGGAGCTGCATGTGAGCTGAACATTTGGTGAGAAGGTAATATTTTTAAGACAGAGAAGAGACAGGGGAGGAGGAAAAGGAGGAAAGGGTGGTATTCTTATTTAATGCTTCCAGGCATCGGGGCTCAATCCTTGGCTTTCATTCTTTCACTGAATACTCAAAACTACCTTCTAGAGAGGGTGCTGTTACCACCCTCATTTCACAAAGAAAGAAAGTAGGCGGTTGGAGAGCAGGAGAAGGGAACTGCCACTTAATCAACAGGAGGGGTCAGACCAAGGCTCTAAACTCCTCCAGGCACTTCTGCTAAGTCCCTGCTCCCTGTCAGGCCCCGTGCTGAGCTCCAAGATCAGGGGAATGAGACCTGCCTACCCCTTGAGGGTCTCAAAGTCCCGACAGGGGGCCAGCCTGCCACCTGCCACTCTTCCACTGCACGACCACTCAGTTCTACACCTTCTAGAAAGGACTGAGTCAGGACACCAATGTCCAGTTTGGTTACTTGATGGGGAAGATTCCTCTGAGCAAGGGAAAAAAAAAAAAAAATATATATATATATAGTAATATTAAAAATTAATGTTTCATTAAAAATTAAAATTTTCTATTTCCCAGCTATTAATTATTAAATCCCACTGGCCATTCCCACACATCAGCGACCCTGACTAGGAAGCCAGATGACGGGCTGAAAAGGCAGGCCAAGGGGAGGACGAGGGGGTGGGAGGATGCTTGAGATCAGCTTCCTGGATGAACCCCTCCCACCCTACCCCGGAAAAACAAAAAAAGAAGTGACAGCAGGCAAGCAACACATGTGTAAGACCAAAAGATGTCCAAGGTCACCAAGATGGGGCCCTAGAAGGAGGAAAAAGTACCAGGAAAGACGGAAAACTGCCCAAATGCCTTCTTTCCAAGCAGCACATCTGCTGTGTTACCTCCACTTGTCAGGTTCCCCAAGCACAGGCCAAAGGTTTCCCACAACACAGAAGGGCCTCCATAACCCAAACACACACCTACCTAGGTATTTGGTAGCATTTACACCTTACATACTTATTTATGGGCTTCCCAGGTGGCATCATTTGTAAAGAATCTGCCTCCCATGCAGGAAATGCTGATTAGATCCCTGGGATGGGAAAACCCCCTGGAGCAGAAAATGGCAACCCATTCCAGTATTCTGGCCTGGAAAACTCCATGGACAGAAGAGCCTGGCAGGCTATAGTCCATGGGGTCACAGAGGCAGACTTGACTGAGCATGTGTATATATTTCTTAGTGGGAACACTGTGGTCCCCAGGGGCTGGGCAGAGGAAGGATTAAAATTCTATGAATCGGGCAGCAGCTCACGAAAGATGTAGCGTGCATACAGCATGTTCTTCACTGGACTCCTTCCAGGCAGCAGGACAAAGACAAGAGCTGTGGGGTGGCGAGAAGCAGATGATGTAGGAAGAATTCTGGAGGAAGAATTAACAGAACATGCTAATGGATTAGACTGTAGGATGGATGAAGGAAAGAGCCAAGGATGAATTGGAGAGGTCTCCTGGACTCTGACTTAAATAGGAATGAGAAGAACGGGGGTGGGGTGAATCAAAAACTCTGTGAGACACACAGTTAGACATAAGCAGGGGCTCAGAGAAAGCCTTTGGACTTAAGATGTAAATGCGGGAGTCATTCTCCCATGGATGGTATCTAACGCCACGGAAATGGATGAGAGCATGTTGGAAGATGGTATAAAGAAAAGAGATGAGGATACTGGACTCAACCTCCAGAAGCTAGTATTTGAGGCTTGGGAAGAGGGAAGGGCCCCATTAAAGAGACTGAGAAAGAAGGAGGGAAATTAAGAGAATGTGATGATATGAGGCTG
Organism: Ovis aries; assembly: GCF_016772045.2. Classification (NCBI taxonomy): domain Eukaryota; kingdom Metazoa; phylum Chordata; class Mammalia; order Artiodactyla; family Bovidae; genus Ovis; species Ovis aries. The sequence continues at coordinate 14,440,174 of NC_056056.1, read as the reverse complement.
AGAGATGTTGATATAAAAAATGTATCTACAATATACTTAACATGCTTCTGGTAGTTTACAGAAAAGGATACATTTCTATAAATATGTCGTCTGTGAATTCAGTTGTTCATCTTCCATTCATTTATGCAAGAAATATATTTTAGTGCCCTTAGAAGGCTTAGATTTGGTGCCACTACAAATTAATATTCTTTAAATATCTGTTCATCATTCATTTGGAGGGCAATGGAGAGAGTGACAGCTGTGGGCTGTGATGTTTCTCTTCTCTGACCGGAGTATTCCAGCCCCAGCCCCCGCCTCCAGGTCCCACTCAGCAAAGCAGAAGTACCACAGTGAAAGTGTACCACCCTCCTTTGAAGCAAGCTTGGCAACTGTATCGCTAGCTCATCTAGCTGGCCATTGTGAGGGCTCTCACCCCCCTCACATACACACACATATACCTAAGGGGCTTATCAAACCACAGTGCTCCAGGACTGGTTTAGCATCCCATAGATGGCTACCCTGTTGTCCAGCTCTTTAAATGATACTTTGCGGGGAGGGAGCAAAATTCCCATCCTTTGACACTGGCATGGATCCTTTGTCCCAAAATAAGAGAATTTGCCAGAACACATTCAGTCTTTGCAGAACCAAGATCCCTCATGCTGCAATAGCTGCTGTTCTCCCCTGATCCTCCTCCTACCTCTACGGCCACTCCTGCTCCTTTTAGGACTTCTCTCCCTCCACTGGCCCTCTAAATGCTGATGTCAGACATTGGCCTGGTGCCTCATCCGGGCCTGCAGATCCCATTGCCCCCTGTACGCTGAAGGCTCCTCTTCCTACATCTCCACCACCTATCTTCTGCCTCACTTAGGGCCACTGCTACAGACTGACTATTCTGACTATTCTGACTATTCCCCCCAAAATTCATGTGTTGAAACCTAAGGGGTGGAGCCTTAGGGAGAGGATTAGGTCATGAGGCTGGAGCCCTCATCAATGGAGGAAAGAGATCCCTGAGAGCTCCCTTTCCCCTTCTACCACATGAGAACAAGGTGAGAACACCATCATGAACATACTAGGAAGTGGGTCCTCATCTGGGGCCTTGATCTTGGACCACCACCACCCCCCCAGCCTCCAGAACTGTAGGAAATACATATTTGTTGTTTATAAGCCATCCAGTCTATGGTATTTTGTTATAGCCTGAACGACTAAGATAGGCACCCTGTGAATCTCTGTCCAGTTGCCCCACAAGTTCTGAATCCATATGCATCCCTAGTTGCACTCATCGCCCCTCCCCTTCACCAGTGCTAGACCCTTTCCTGGTCAATGGCACCACCACCCACTGGTCCCTCAGGACTCATGGTCATCCTGGACAGCTCCCACCTCCCTACTCCCCAAACCACAGCCTTCTAAGTCAGGTTGCTCACAGCTCCTTAATCAATCTTGGCAAACACTAGTTACACGTCTAGAGCCTCAACAGGACCGTGAACTTCTTGAATATAACCATGCTGATTGATTTTTGCTGTCTCCTATACCTAACACAATGCCTAGTACAGAATTTCTTACCATGATTCACAGTAATAAATACATTTCATATCAAAAACACACGTACATACACACATATATAGAAGCCAAAACCCACTTAACAATACCTATCCTTCCTCAGGTGATGCCCTCTGATTTTCTATTGATTTCAATTTTTAAAAGGCTGCTTTTAACCCGTTCAGCTAGTTTCTGAACACATTAATGGATAGTGACCAGTAGTGTGTAAAACACCAGCTAGCGTATCATGAGTGTTTGATAAACATTTGTTGTATGCTTGTTTAAAGAATGTACGCATGGCGCTATGAGCTTCTGTAACATCACTGCCATTTTACAGACAAGCTATCTGAATCTCGGGATTTTCTTGCTCTGACTCTAGCTTTGTAACTTTCCATAGCACCCTGCGGCCTATGAGACCCCCTTCCAGCCCCAGTATTTTGTGATTCCTCTGCTGCCGTTGGCTGACTGCTGTCAGAATCATTGTAGTTATTGCTCAAACAAGTAAATCACGACAACCAGCCTCTCAAGGTTCTCATCTAATCTGGTGTAAAGGTCTAATAGATGCTAAGCCTCTGTCCCTCTAGTCAGGGCTGTTCTCCACGGCACTGTTGCCTCCATAGCCCCTGCCCCTTTATGCTGAGCTAAGGATTTACTGGAAATAGGGCGACACTTCTTTTCTTACAATGGGTTGAACCAGTCCGATAGCTTAAGCTTGCTTTTGTCTTCCTTTCTTTGTTCCTTTTCTTCGTCTACGTCTTCATCTTCTTCTTGGTAACTGCGGGTCGTACATACAAAGGGAAAAATAAGCTGAGGAAGGCAAGGAGGTTGACTATGGTATCAGGATGGTGGCTGAGGACCTTATGAAAATGGGTTCCAAGGCAGAGAACACGTGCACCAAGTGAATGTCTGGAGAAAGGTTCATAATACTACACGTTTATTCATAAAGACCTACTTTTGTTGAAATGGTGCAGTACTCAGCTTGCTTATTATCCTTGCAGGTCAGCACAGTTAGCAATTTAATGACCCAACAACCATCAGGTTATTTCAAGAGGAGGGAAAACTAATAAAACAGTCCTCATAAAAACATTTTAGTTTATGATAGGCTTTCCTACAATCCCAACTTTAGCCTGAACTTCATTCACCCTCAACTTAAATGGGGAAAAAATAAAAACAAGACCGCCAAACTTAATGGCCCAGTCCCAACCATGAAATAGAGGCCTTGTGTGTTTCCAATAAGCCAGAAATACAAATGACTGAGGTCATGGCTGTGAAACCATTCTATCTGCTCTCTATAGTATTGGGTGGATAAACGAATCACTATGTGACCGCCTTACCCATTGTTAAACCATCTCGGAAACCACCAGCCCTTCTGAATGCTGCTGCCGCCACTGACTTCTGGGTTTCTAAGAAATGAGAAAAAATGACAAACATTTTTAGAAAACAAGGCAGTCCCAAACGGGGGGATTTCCAAACTCTTTTTATGGTATGTCATTTAAAATTTTGTTTAAAAAAATCGCTCATTTGTAAAATGAACACAAGTGACGCTGCTGGAGCTGAACGGGAGAGGACTCACCTGACGCCACCTGGATCTCCCTTCCCGTGGGCAGCCCCTGGCACACAGCCCATCCAGGGGACCCGCACAGGGACAGAAGGAGAAAAATGGAACGACAAAGTTGGGGGGGCACTAATCCATAAATCTGCATCTTGGGTCTGCCGCTTACTAGCTGGGTGACTGTAAGAGGACATTTTCCCTCTCTGAATCTTGAATTTTCTCCTCTGAAAAGTCAGAGATAATAATAACAACAACGATAAGAAACCTACCATGAGGGTGGCTTTGAAGCCTAAATATAAGCGGCACACACAAAAGAGCTTTCTAAGACGAAAATGACTGTAGCCAGTTGTAGTCTTTAAACAAAACGGTTCACATTTCCAAGAATGATCTCTTTGGCTAAATGAGGAGAATCTGAGTTGCTACAAAGGTCAGCAGTGACAGACGCAGGAAATCGGAGGGTCTGTAAACCAGAAAGAAGCTCAACCAACTGTAATTAGAAGCCACTTTCACCACGCACATACTGACGTGTCCACACTCCCTGTGAGAGCCTCTCCAGGGTGGGGAACCTTCCAAAAGAGGGAAAAGAAGGGGAAGCCAGGAAACAATACCCTTCAGTTGGACAAATAAGGTGGTGAGGTATGAACAGCATAATAAAAAAGAAACATGCTTTAAAACCCATCTCTTCAAGAAGTGCTTGAAGTAGTTTATGATTAAGAAGGTATGGTTACAATAAACAGGGGAAAAATACAAGAATAAAAATGCAGCAAGAGGAAACAAACATTTTAGTCACTCAGTAGGTATGTTCACTTGACCTTGATCATCTTAGCCCCTCTGGGAGAATAAAAATTGTACCTTTATTTTTGTAACTGAGATGCTGATTGACTGGGTTTGAGCAAATTGCCAAAGTCATATGACATGTAAGCATAAAAGCCAAGATTTAATACCAGGGGAGAAATTATTTCAAAAATGAAGGTCAAGGAAAGTTCAAGCAGTTGAACATAACACTTTGCTCTGAGCTTCCTGGCAACCAAGCCAAAGATTGAAAAATCAAGGCTTGCAGAGTCCTCGAGACCAATAATAACAATACTACTACACCACACACTAGTTCATCAGGAGACCCAAACTTTTTTCCTGATCCTTTATCACAATGAAATTTCTTGCGAGGGTCTTTATACAACATGTGGTGGGTAGCATAATGGACAATATTTACCCTGATTTTTTTTTTATAAGCAAGGCAGGAATGTTCTCCAAACAAGACTACTTGAAGAGATAGATATTTGATGAAAAGCAAGGACAAAACATGAGTTATGGCTCTAGAGAGACAAGACTAAGGGGCTGGAGGAATACAGTCCAGACTCCTGAGACCCTTCCCCTCCACCTGTGACCAGAGCTATGTCCCACCTACCACGTTAAGAATGGACTGTAGGGGAGCCAAAGCGGGCAAGGGGAGAATCCCATAGAATTAAAAGCACTTACCTTGATGGGTTTATCCAGAACAAAGAGCCTTCTGGGCTAAAAGCAAATGAGAAATAAAAATGTATCATATTACTTTTAATTCGGAAAAGCTATTTTGCAGCCATTATCACTGAAGCCCCGGGTCAAATTGAGAGCCTGGGTTTTGGCTACTTCCAGGTTTCCATTCATTCCACATGCTAGCAAAGTAATGCAGAAAATTCTCCAAACTAGGCTTCAACAGTAAGTGAACTAAGAACTTCCAGATGTTCAAGCTGGATTTAGAAAAGGCAGAGGAATCAGAGATCAAATTGCCAACATCTGTTGGATCATAGAAAAAGCAAGAGAGTTCCAGAAAAACAGCTACTTCTGCCTCACTGACTATGCTAAAGCCTTTGACTGTGTGGATCACAACATACTGTGGAAAATTCTGAAAGAGATACAAATACCAGACCACCTGACCTGCCTCCTGAGAAATCTGTATGCAGGTCAAGCAACAGTTAGAACCAGACATGGAACAATGGACTGGCTCAAAATTGGTAAAGGATTATGGCAAGACTGTATATTGTCACCCTGCTTATTTAACTTACAGGCAGAGCACATCATGAGAAATGCTGGGCTGGATGAAGCACAAGCTGGAATCAAGATTGCTGGGAGAAATATCAATAACCTCAGATATGCAGATGACACCACCCTTATGGCAGAAAGTGAAGAGAAACTAAAGAACCTTTTGATGAAGGTGAAGGAGGACAGTGAAAAAGCTGGCTTAAAACTCAACATTCAAAAAAATAAGGTCATGGCATCCAATCCCATCACTTAATGGCAAATAGATGGGGAAACAATGGAAACAGTGACAGATTTTATTTTCTTGGGCTCCAAAATCACTGCAGATGGTGACCACAGCCTACTCCTTAGAAGAAAAGGTATAACAAACCTAGACAATGTATTAAAAAGCAGAGACATTACTTTCCCAACAAAGGCCCATCTAGTCAAAGCTATGGTTTTTCCAGTAGTCATGTATGGATGAGAGACTTGGACCATAAAGAATGCTGAGCGCCAAAGAATTGATGCTTTTGAACTGTGGTGTTGGAGAAGACTCTTGAGAGTCCCTTGGACTGCAAGGAGACCCAACCAGTCCATCCTAAAGGAAATCAATCCTTATTCATTGGAAGGACTGATGCTGAAACTGAAGCTCCAATACTTTGGCCACCTGATGCAAACAACTGACTCACTGGAAAAGACCCCGATACTGGGAAAGATTGAAGGCAGGAGGAGAAGGGGACAACAGAGGGTACGATGGTTGGATGGCATTACAGACTCAACAGATATGAGTTTGAGCAAACTCTGGGAGATAGTGATAGGGAAGCCTGGAGTGCTGCAGTCCATGGAATTGCAAAGAGCCAGACACGACTGAGCAACTGAACAAGAACGAGGCTCCTACCTTCCTTTGAGATAAAACCAATGACACCAAGAGACTTGGATCACTTCTGGATTACCCAGAACAAGCAGTGGCAGAAGATCTCTGGAGAACCTCAACTCTTAGCTTAAAAATAAAAGATGGCAGCTCTCCATCGGCCACAGTGGCTTCACTGAGAGAGAGGCGCTCGCTCCCCAGCTGGCTCCCCTCTCGACTCCTAGTGGGGAGCACCATGGCCCATCCCTTGCCCAGGATCTATCTTCCCCCAGAAAACCAATGACTGCCGAGCTGGCACCCTACCATCTCAGAGCCTCCTCAAAGGGGGAGTAGCCTCAAAGGGCATTTCTAAAGCTAACGAAGGCGATAAAACCATCTGCAAGCATTTACAAGACTGGACCAGTGCCTATCAGACTCCTCCAGCAGACCACCTCCCTCCAGTCCACAAGTACTTGCTGAGCCTGTGCCACATGCCTAGCACTGGGGACACAGTGCTGTCTGAGACAGAGTCCCTGTACATCCTTGTGGCAGAGACAAGCTAGTGGGGAGGGCAGACCCTATATCACACAGCCACGGGACTGCGAACTCCAAGGAGAGATGTTAAAAAAAAGAAGAAGAAGAAGAAGAAAAGTAACTAGGAGCACTTAACAGGAAGACCTGGAAGGCTTCCCAGAAGAGGGGATCATGTTTCAGCTGAGTTCTGAAGGATGACTAGAAGTCCAGGGGAAGAGAAATTTTAAAGAGTGTCTCTTGGAGACCAAAAATATATATGCAAAGGCCCTAAAAAAGGAAGGAGGCATTTAAATGTGCAAGGAAATAAATGGAGAAGTAACCGGAGGTCCCCTCGCTGTAGCCTGCTGTGGATTTTGCCCTTGAAGAGTTTTAGGCAGGAGTGGGACAGGGTCATCTCTGTAGGCAGTAAGAGAGTAAATGGGGTGACTATTCAGGAGGTGTTGGCAGTGGTCCAGGCCCAGGTCAAGGCAGCCAAAGAGATGGAGAGAGCAGAGTGCACTGACTTGAGAGATATTTTGGGGGCAAAGGGATAAGACTTGTCGTACTGAATTCTTCCACCGTTCTGTGCATGGAAGCTGTGCCCAATGGTCAAATCTTTCTTGCTTCCTTCTCCCCGTGAATAAAAGGGATAGAGCCTGGTAGAAAGAGTTCTGGACCTGGGCTCAGGCACCTGCCCTGGCTCTGCACCTGTCTGGCCCTAGCTGCCCTCATCACTGAAAAAAAATATAAATGACTAATACTTGTTTCAGACTCTGCCTTCTGCCCCTGCTGGGAGTCCATATCTCTTAACCAGAGTGAAATGCTTGCCCTCTTTCCACCTACAGTTACCCCTCTGAGCTCAACACTTGTGGATCAAGTTCTAATATCTCTTGTTTCTAAATCTGTTTATTAATCTGACAATATTCATAACAGCTAATACTTGGCCAGGGACTGTTCTAAGCAATTGACATGTATTAGCTCATTAAATCCTCACAACAATCAACGAAGGAGGTTCTATGCTTCCTTGGAGGCACCTAGGCATTAAGTGGTTTTGTCTAAGATTGGATTGCTAGAAGAAACAGTACTTGAACCTGGGAAATCTGACTCCAGACCCGACAAGGGGGGGTTAGGAAGAAGGGAAAGAGGAGGGGGAGGGCCCTCTGCAAACTAGGACTCAGACCCCCACCAGGCACTCAGGACATCATTTTGTAGAGTCAGACTTGCCATCTTGTTCCATCTTTTAAATTTGCCATCTTGCCCTTTTCACCCTCCCCTCCCAGAGGCCTATGATATTTCAGGTCCCAGCAACACCCACCTTGCAGAGCATGACATTTAACACATATTCATCCTTCAAGGCACAGTTCAAATGCCCCTTCTCCTGTGGTATAATCTGAGTATAGTGACTGCCACATAGTAGCTGCTCAATAAATATTTGTGAATGAATGCCTCTCCCCCCGCAAAAAACAGATCGCTGTCTAACATAATCTTTGTCTCCTTGAACTCTCACGGTTCCTTTTCTCTCCCTCTGATATCCTTCCTGCGCTTTGCACTGTTGGTATTGATGTACACATCTGCTTGCTCCATCTAGAGTTTAACCTCCTGAGGGTAGGAATTCCCTGGGCTTCACACTGTACCCCTCACAGCACTTGGCGTGAACAACCAGCTCAAGAAGGGGCCCTGGACAACGAATCAGATCTGAGCTCCAATTAGAACTTGGACATAAGTTCACCGCTAAGTCATTTCACCTATTTGGTCTCCATTTTCTCACTTGAAAAATGAGAACCCTCAACCGAAGGAAGGGTTGTATCGTGGGTCAAGCTACATATTCTGACAGCCTCAGACCTAAATCTTCCTGAAAATGTGACCTTGAACATTCACGTTTAACACTGTGGAGACTCAGTATGCCCCATCTAGATACACAGACTATGCAGACTGATGCTTAGCTTGCAGGGCTATTTTAAGAACTGGACATAATGCCTAGTGCAGTTCCTGGCACATTCGAACGCTCAATAACTAGAGGTACTATCATCAAAATCACCCTCACCATCATTATTTTATCATAAACATTTAAAGTTTCTTCCATCTCTAAAATTCTAAGATTTTTTTTTTTTTTTATCCAACCTCAAATCAAACCCTGTCCTGGATGACATTCTTTCAGGATGCTCTATCAGTAGTAGTCTCTCTTTACTTAGCAGTTGACGTGTTTGATTGAGCTACTTTAAAATCGTTTTTAGCTAAAGTGCTGCCCACCTGTCTAAAGTTAGTGCCCTCAGCTCACCTCACACCATCACAAGGCCAGTTCTCAGGGTGGCAAAGAATCTTCTGCCTTTTAAACCTTTTGCAGACGTTCAAATAGATTCCCCACATTGAAGAATGATGTGGCTGCAGTCTGGGTGCCAGGCTGTGGCCCTGAAGAGCAGCCAGAAGCTGCTCTAGTTACTGTGTACAGACAGTGTACCCAGCATGGCAAAATAAACCCTCTTTATGGGAGCCCAGTGCCAATATGCACATTTGGGCCTTTGGCTCCCATATTTTAATTTTGTGAAGTACCCAAAATTTGGAAGTGTGACTCTGGCTGCAATTCAAAACGCCAAGGTTATCCAATCAAGCATTCAGAGCTCGAATGCTCTCAAGGTTACCTACACAAGTAGCTCAGCTCAGGACAAGACCCCAAAGGACGCTCACTCTTCTGTAGGATTCTTCCAACTGCTGGAGCTCTTCCTTCTATTTGCCAAATCTTACCTCTGAGCAGATGATGAGAATGGTGGTGATGATGGTGATGGCAGCGAACGTTTTCTGAGGGCACTGCCCTAAGTGCTCTATACACAATAACTTATTTAATCCAACAACCCTACAAAGCAGGTACTACCATTATGCCCATTTTAAACAACAGGGAAACTTATTGAAAACCAAGGAACAGAGTGGTGAAGTAACTTGCCCAAAGTCACAGAGGAGGCAAGTCATGGCACAGGACCAGCCCCAGGCAGCCTAGTTCCAGACTCCAGCCAGGATACTTCCTCCGCCCTCAGCAAAAGGGAGCCCCAGGGTCCCTGCATCCAACACTGAGTCACCTTTTCTTCGGACTAAGTACCCATGGTTTCCTTCAATTTGAAAGACCTGGTTTGTAGACCCCTTTAACATGGTCACTCTCTAGCTTGTCCTGTTTCTTTTAAAACAAGTTTTTCAGAATGAAACAATAATACTCCAGAACTGGTTAGGTCACCCTGGGGAAAAACAGCTCCAGAGTCCAGAGATTCCTCCTTCCACTGATGTACCTGAAGGTACAGATCCTTTATAAGCAGCCAGGACAGTCCTACCAGCCCATCAAATCTTAGAATTTAAGAACTGAAAGCAACATTCTAATGTTTATAGCATATTCAAAAGCAGAGACATTACTTTGCCAACAAAGGTCCATCTAGTCAAGGCTATGGTTTTTCCAGTGGTCATATATGGATGTGAGAGTTGGACTATGAAGAAGGCTGAGCGCCGAACAATTGATGCTTTTGAACTGTGGTGTTGGAGAAGACTCTTGAGAGTCCCTTGGACTGCAAGGAGATCCAACCAGTCCATTCTAAAGGAGATCAGCCCTGGGTGTTCTTTGGAAGGAATGATGCTAAAGCTGAAGCTCCAGTACTTTGGCCACCTCATGCAAAGAGTTGACTCATTGGAAAAGACTCTGAAGCTGGGAGGGATTGGGGGCAAGAGGAGAAGGGGACGACAGAGGATGAGATGGCTGGATGGCAACAACGACTCAATGGACACGAGTTTGAGTGAACTCTAGGAGTTGGTGATAGACAGGGAGGCCTGGCGTGCTGCGATTCAAGGGGTCGCAAAGAGTCGGACACGACTGAACGACCGAACTGAACTGAACTGAATGTTTATCCAGGCCATCATTTTGAACTTGGGAACCTACTAAGACCATGAAGATATCAATGGTGACAAGACAGTGCTCTTGGCCCAGAGTTGTTGTACGGTGGCCTTTTTTATTTATTTGAATTTATTTCTAATTGGAGGATAATAACAATATTGTGTTGGTTTCTGCCATACATAAACATGAATCAGTCATATGTATACATATGTCCCCTCCCTCTTGAACCTCCCTCCCACCACCCATCCCATCACACCCCTCTAAATTGTCACAGAGCATTGGATTTGATCTCCCTGTGGCATCCAGCAAATTCCCACTGGCTCTTTATTTTACATACGGCAATATATATTTTTCAGCGCTGTTCTCTCAGTTCATTGCACCCTCTCCTTCCCTCACTGTGTCCACAAGCCTGTTCTTTGAGTCTGCATCTCCTTTGCTGCTCTGCAGATAGTTTCATCTGCACCATCTTTCCAGATTCCATATAAAAGCGTTAATATATAACACTTGTTTCTCTCTTTCTGACTTATTTCACTATGTATAACAGGCTCTAGGTTCATCCACCTCTAGGTGTAAGGTGGCCTTTTCGAAAGAAAGGCTGAACTGTACGGATGCCTCTTTAAGTCAAAACCATTGTGCATTTTTGTAGCTGCCTGGGGAGACTTCTTTCTGTCAGAAGCCTCTCCAGCTGGAACCTCCAAGGCATTATATTTTCTCAAAACACATGAAGCAGCTCAAATATTTGAGGTGAATCCACTGATGAATTTGAAAACTCAGAAATATTTCATTCATTTTGTTTTCCAGAGTTAAAAAAAAAAAAAAAAACAGACAAAGCACTCAAAAGTTTAGCCAGGCACAAATGAATCACCAGCGACTCAAAGTGTATTTTGCAGCAAAAGTCAACAACTTTGAGTTGTTCCTTTGAACTTTGCAAATATTTTAGGACTGCAAAAATCAGGGTGAATTTCTCGTGGAATTCCTGTCTGAAATTTCTTAATGCAATTTCCATATCTGGTCATATTTTAATATGACATTTTGGTCTTAATAAGACCTTACTGTTTCTGGCTCTAGCCTGCCCAGAACTGCAAAGCTATATAAAAATTGAGATATTAGGAACATGGCAGGAAGAAAGATAATTAATTCCTTAGAAAGTGCTTGAAGCTCTAATGATTTTAAAGAGAGTCATTAAAGTCTAGGGCTCAGGGAAACAGGAAGGAAGAAGTCCTAATTTCAATTCAACCTGGTGACTTGGCTGATGGAGACGTTCATTAACATCACTTTATCATGTTCCATAATTACCTGTGGATATATTCCCAAAACACAACGATGACAGTTGAGACAACCAGCATTGACAGAATCACTTTTCCTTTGACATTCATTATTTTCTCCTGGGAAAAGAAAAGAAGAGGGGGGAAAATAGATTAAATATATCAAGAGTGGGATATGATTTTTTTCAATAATTATTTCTACCTATGTCCTTTCTAAAAGGAAAAGGTGATGAATATTTAACAAGTGCTAAGGCACATGTTCTGGGCTTCCCCAGGGGCTCAGCAGTGGAGAATCCGCCTGCAATGCAGGAGATGCAAGTTCGATCCCTGGATGGAGAAGACCCCCTGAAGGAGGGCACGGCAACCCACTCCAGTACTCTTGCCTGGAGAATTCCATGGACAGAAGTGTCCGGTGGGCAACAGTCCATAGCGTTGCAAAGAGCTGGACACGACTGAAGCAACTGAGCAGGCACACGTGCAAGGAGAAGGTTCTACCTTAAATTGCATGGGTCTGCAACGGCAAATAGCCAATTCAATGAACTGATGGGGCTGCCTGAGTTGCGAAAGATGCTAAGGCCACTTTGAGGCTCAGAGGGAAAGTATCCTGACTGATCACAAGATCCACCATAGACATGGGAGAGGGTTTATTCATTTTTATTACAGTACAGTTACTCTAAAATGTTGTATTAGTTTTCACTATACAGTAAAGTAAATCAGCTATACATATACACATATCCCCTCATTTTTAGATTTCCTTCCTAGCTGCTGCTACTGCTAAGTCACTTCAGTCGTGTCCGACTCTGTGCGACCCCAGAGATGGCAGCCCACCAGGCTCCCCCGTCCCTGGGATTCTCCAGGCAAGAACACTGGAGTGGGTTGCCATTTCCTTCTCCAATGCATGAAAGGGAAAAGTGAAAGTGAAGTTGATCAGTCGTGTCTGACTCTTAGCGACCCCATGGACTGCAGCCTACCAGGCTCCTCCATCCATGGGATTTTCCAGGCAAGGTTACTGGAGTGGGATGCCATTGCCTTCTCCGCCTTCCCAGTTAGGTCACCACAGAGCACTGAGTACAGTTCCTTGTGTTCCAGAAGGTTCTCATTAGTCATCAGGTTCTCATTAGTTATCTATTTAATACACAGCAGGATCAGTATGTGAATACCAATCCCTCAATTCATCCCATCTCGCCCCTCCCCCACTTGATAACCTTAAATTTGTTCTCTACATCTGTGACTATTTCTACTTTGCAAACAAGTTCATCTGTACCATTTTTCTAGAGTGAGGGTTGAGCTAATGGTTCCCATGGTTGCTGGCCTCCTCTGACTCGATAGCACTAACTCTCTGCATGTGACCTTGGGGAATGATCAGTTCAATGGCTCTGCTGCCTCTGATATCCTAACTACGTGCTCCGCCGTTCAGAGCAGAAAGCATGCTGGTCTTTTACAATTGAGACCCAACCATTTCCCAGGTGGCCTTTCCCTCCCATACCCACACAGCTGGTGCGTAGTAGGTACATAAATATTTCTTCATTGCTGCATGAAATTGTGATCAAAGGGGGAAGGGGTGCTGGTTAGAGAACTACAGCTTGGGAAGTACTTTGATTTGGGTGGTTGGGGAAGGGCTTACTGGGCAGATGATTTTAAAGCTTCCCATGGGGTGAAGATAGGATGGAAAAGAAAGTCCCATGAGAAGGGATGAGACTATTTCAGAAATAGCATCTATACCAGGTTGATTAGAGAAAAAGCTTCCTGTGTTTGGGAAAACAAAAGCAAAAAACGTGGACAAGAAAAAAATAGTGCAGCTGTCCCACCTGAGTGAAAGAGGCGGGGTGGTGGTGGTGATGGCCAGGAGTCAGAGGGCGGGCAGGGGCAGTCAGAGGCTGGAAGGGCATGGAAAGAGGGTGGGGACCCACAAAAGCATCTGAAGCTGGAGAGTCACCCGACCCATCTTCATTCAGAGAGACCCATCTGGGCACTGGGTGTGGGGAACGGATAAAACGACAAGCTAGACCATTCTAATTGCAACGGGGGAGATGGGCTGGAGACGTCCCTGGTGGTCCAGTGGTTAAGAATCTGCCTGCCGATGCAGGGGACAAGGGTTCAATCCCTAGTCTGGGATGATCCCACATACCAGGCGCTCTGAAGCCCTCAAGCCACAACTACTGTTGAGCCTATGTGCTACAGCCACTGAAGCGCCACACGCTCAGAGCCTGTGATCCGCAACAAAAGAAGCCATCGCAATGAGAAGTCTGCCCACCACAACTAGAGAAAGCCCTTGCCTAGCAACAAAGAGCCAGGGCAACCAAAATTAAATACATGAAATTCTTTAAAAAGGGGGAGATGGGCTGGCTCAATGGTTGATTTCATTCAAAACATACTTTAGAGAGAGAATTGATAGGATTTGGCTGGTAATTTAGCCATTAGGGAGGAAGGAAGAAATAAGGTTTCTGCTTAAGCAGGTAGGTTGTAGAATTCAGTCAGATTGGTTGGAGGAGGAATAGGCTTGGAGGAAAATAATGATGAGTTCCCTCTTGGATGCATGAATTTCAAGGAGCCTGTGAACACCTGAATGGAGACTCACAGGCAAGCAGAACTCAACTCTGCAGTTCATCAGAGAAATGTGGGCAGGCTGTGCAACTGGGGGAGTGTCCATAGACCAAGGATGATATTTAACGTGAAGGGAATGAATTCAATTACCAAGGAGATAATGGAGAGAGACAAAAGGGAAGGAAGGCCCTGGGCTGAAGCTTAAAGATGCCGACACTCGAAGGTAGGATAGAGAAGGGGGCGAGAAGGAGAGGACCAGCAGGTGGAGGAACCGTGAGAGTAGACAGCAGGGAGCCAGTGCCATGGCCTTGGTGAAACCACCTGTGGAGAAAATGACTGCCAACATGGAGTCAGTCAGGCTCTCCTGTCCCACCCTCTCACAGCCTCTCACCTTGTGCTCTGTAAACAACAATACTGCTGACCTTGGTAGCACTGGGCCTTCGCACCTACTTGGCCACGGGCCACTTTTGTCTGTCTTAGTTTATCGGTAGTCTTTGAAGACTTGCTGCTGCCGCTGGGAGAGAATAAACATGTCTGCAGTCCCTCCAGCTCCTCGAGTCTTCTTCCAGCTTCCCTGGTTGTGCCTTATCTACCCTGGGTCCAGTGAACCATGTGAGTGGCAAGACATCACTCCCTACCCCTAACCACCAGTGTAGTCCCCTTTCCTTCCTCCCGCTCCCCCATCACTCTGCTCATGTTGCCGCACATATCACCTTGGGAGGTGGCTCACGTGGCAACAACCACATTTGGCTCCATCACCTCTGATCATTCCTGTGAGCTTCCTGAGGGCAAAAGGGATGTCTTCTTATTTAACCCTGAATCCTCTGTGCCCTCAAAGAGCCAGAGGAGGCCATCACCTAGTGAGTGTGTGAAATAAAGTGAGAAGGCACCAAGATGGTCCTTCATGGAACAGGTTATTCTCTAACTCTTTTCAAAGAGGGTTCTGAAATGATTCCTGGCTTGGATCTCCTGTGCTCCATCACCTTTATTATTATTTCCTTTTTCCTCCCTACTTTTTAAACAACTTTTTGGCCTCACTGAGTGGTATGTGGGATCTTAGTTCCCTGACCAGTGATAGAACCTGCACCCACCCCTTGCATTGGAAGAGCGGAGTCTTAATCACTGGACCGCCAGGGATAGTCCCTTCATCACTTTTATTATTAAATCCAGTTAAAGAAGAGGAAGTGTGGGGTTACCAGCCATGACATTTCTTGCTTAGAAAGTAAGCTCTGTTTGGAAATGGAAAAGCCACGGCTGAACTCAAGGTCATAACTCACCCTCCTGCTTTCAGATACAACTGTGACCAGTGGTGTTCCACAGACCATGAGAAGATTGACCTGCTGGGCCACAGGGACACCTCAGTTTGAGCTTCTTCCTTGTGAATACCTCGTGAGCTGGTACACAGAGCCCGGGACCCAAGGCAAAGTTACAAAATGCAGAGGAATGCTTGCAACTCATCCTGGCTGCTGGGAAAAGCCACTCGATTGCTATGTCAATACCATGAGCATTGCGTCCAAGGAAAGGCCAGGGTTTGGAAACAAACAGGTCTGGACTGAGACTGTGGCCACCCCGCTCTACTGCTGTGGTCCCTCCCAGAGAAGTACGGATGGTGATTAGAACACAGGAGTTTGGGAGTGAAGTAGGGATTTGAGACATACAAAACTGGCTAACTCCAAACACACAGCAGCTTCTCAGACCCTCATCTGACTCCAGCAAGCTCTGAAAACTGAAAGCCTGTTTATAATTCAATTGACATCCAGGTCCTAACTGATGTGAGGCTATTTATAATCTTTATCCCTCTCAGTGAGGCTGTTTAAATGTTTCTTTGTATAAATATTGATGTATTTTGTTATGTGCTGCTGCTGCTGCATTGGGACATTACATAAAATATGATAAATACTCTGCATACAAAAAAAAAATTCTGAATTCCAACATATTTGGCCCTAAGGGATTCAGAAAAGGGACACTTGGACTTGTAATGGACCACATTAGATGGGTTTCCTCGTCTTTAAAATGGGGATAAAAATGGTGATGGCTGCAAGAGATGGCCTCTGTAAAATGTTTAGCATTGTG
Organism: Ovis aries; assembly: GCF_016772045.2. Lineage (NCBI taxonomy): Eukaryota > Metazoa > Chordata > Mammalia > Artiodactyla > Bovidae > Ovis > Ovis aries. The sequence goes on along the minus strand of NC_056056.1, from coordinate 14,423,999 downwards.
CCTGGCATCCTGTAAATGCTCAAAATTTGCCAGTTCTTCTTACTAGTGTCCATAAAACGGGCTGTTGGGAGGATCAGTGAAGAAAGCAAAGTGCCTGATACTCAGCAAAAGCTCAAAACATATTTGAGAGAAAAGAATAAGGGTTTTGGAATAAGAACATGCTAAACAATAAATGCAAATTGATGCAAATTAGGGGCTCCAAAGGTCTATCCATCTGTTCTGTGCTGCAGCCTGATTAAGAGCTCTTTGGAAAGGCCAGGCGACTTTGATTTTCTTTGATCAAGCCCCAGCCATCTGAAGCTTTACCAACCCCACCTGCTGAGGATCAAACACAAATTTTCTCACAGTGTAAGAAACGTTAAACAAACAACTCTCGTCGTAGAGAACACTGACACGTACATCAGGGACACGCCCTCATCCCCTCTCCAAATGCAGGTGTTTGATTTTTTTAAACTCAGAACTTAGCCCCAGAGACAACTCTTGAAGCCCATTTTTAATATTTTTCTTATTTTTTAAATTTTGGCTGCTCTGGGTCTTCCTCGTAGAGTGCAGGCTTAGTTGTCCAGCAGTTTGTGGGGCCGGCCTTAGGTCCTGGACCAGGGATCAACCATCAACCCCTGCATTGGAAGGGATTCTTAACCTGCAGATTCTTAACCACCTGACCACCAGGGAAGTCCCTTGGAGCCCATTTCTTTCTGGATCCTATAAATGACTTGAATCTGCTGACTTTTTGCTATGGTCAGGTGTCACTCTTGTTAAAAGACTCACAGTTGGAAGCTGCCCAAATGAGTCAATCTCGAGTCCTTCAGCAAAGCACCAGCGACAGAAGGGTTGGCAGGGAGACCAGTGGGTCTTTGAAAACATTTTCATTTTTCTCTCTGGATATGATGAGGCATTTGGCAGGCAATATGGTCTAAAAGCCCTTCACTGATGTGTTTGTCTCAGAATTTTCAAAACTGCGTCATTCTGAAGACTGGTAGTTGACTATCTTACCCACCAAGTAGGAAATGTGGGCTTGCTTCTAAATAGCCCATTTGAGGGGTAGAGCATAGAATTAGGCCCTGTGTGTGCTCAGTAGCGTCTGATTCTTTGTGACCCTATAGGCGGTAGCACAGCCAGGCTCCTCTGTCCATGGGATTCTCCAGGTAAGAATACTGGAGTGGGTTGCCATGCCCTCCTCCAGGGGATCTTCTCAAACCAGGGACTGAACCCGTGACCCCTGCATTGCACCCTTTCCTTGTTGCTCAGATGGTAAAGAGCCCACCTACAATGCTGGAGACCAGGGTTCAATCCGTGGGTAGGGAAGATCCCCTGGAAGAGAGCATGGCAACCCACTCCAGTATTCTTGCCTGGAGAATCCCATGGACAGAAAAGCCTGGTGGGCTACAGTCAATGGGGTAGCATACAGTTGGACACAACTGAGCAACTAACACAAACCTCCCCTGCATTGTAGGCAGACTCTTTACCACTGAGCCACCCGGGAAGCCCCTGAATTAGGCCCTACAGGTACTAACACCCTGTCTTACATGGGAGAGTGTGAGTATCTGAGTCACCTGGCCCCACCCCTCAGAGGATCTGGTTAGCCCAGCCAGGCCCAGTTCCACCTGAGCCCTCCAAGCATCTCTCAGCCCTCTTGTCAATGGTGTTTGCGATTTCTCTCTGAATCCAACCTACCACCCACACGGGCCGCTCCTGGGCCACTCCCAGAACTCAGCCCTTACCATGGCTTCCAAATAAAACCACCCGCACTCCTGGAGTATGTGCAGATGGTGCTAAAAACCCCAGTGCATTTCTCAAGGCAGGGTCACACTGTCATTTCTCCACCTTCCTTACCCCTTCCCCTGCCTCCTTTTCCGCTTCTGTTTCCCTGGAGCGTCAGACTTTTCCATGAGGCCCATAAATTAATTCTTCCACACAGATGATACACACACCCAAGGCTTGAAAGAATCTCATCATTCCACCCCATCTGGTATAAGTTCAGGTATTCCTTTCCAGCAAAACTCCTCTCTGAAGGGAAGTCTAGTGGCCCTTGTTTTCCCCATCTCACATCAGGGGGAGAGGTGAGCATCTCAGCTTAAATCACTGGGCACTCAGAAGCCCTGGAAAAGCCATTATCTGGGGCAGAGCAGGGGGAAAGTAGTGCCTTCCCGCAGGCTAAATCCTCCTCTCTGCCTGTGATTCGTCCCCCCGTCCCTGGAACCCATCCCGTCCTGCAACCTTGAGCCGCAGTCACTTCTGGACCACTGCATGGGGTCAAGAGACTCAAAACGATACGTGTCAGACAGTGACAAGTGTTGCAAACGAAACAAAGCAGGTGAGGGGGCGGGCAGTGGGGTGGGAGGGAGGGCCAGGAACTGACTATTAGTCACCCTTCGGGAAACTTCCTATCATTCATCTTCCACATCCTCCACCGTAACATTTAGATCCAGTGTTCCGGGCAGAAATGAGTCTGGCAGCTAAGGCTGTGCAGCCCTTGACGCACACCCCAGGCAAGTTCTCTGGCTCTGAGCCTCTGTTTACACAGACAAAATGGAGCTTCGATTACGCCCCCCTCTAGGGTTCTTGAAAGGACAAAAGGAGGCCATGTTTACACAGCACGTTGTGCTGGTGGGCAGTAAATGCTCCACAAATGGCAGTCGAAATGAGGACGCTGCTTTTTTTAGGGGAAAGAGTCAGAAACACGTGGCTCCATCAGAGACTGCAGGACCCAGAAGGGTCACAGGCAAGCCCTCCCTGCCCGCTGACTGATGTGCTAGTCAGCTCCACTCCCCACTGCCCCCAGCTCAGGGTCCCGCGGACATCACGTTTGCCCCATGGCTCACGATGGGGAAGGGAAGAGGAGGCTCAAATGGCACCCCCAGCGGCCACATGAAGTGGCTTTGTGAACCGAGTCATGGTTTCTCTGGCCTCAGTCTCCCCGTCCTTGAAACAAGTCCTGTGGACTTAACTTTCCACCAGTCTTTCTTGATTGACCTGGGACCTGGTGAGAAATCAGCCAGAGGGCTGGAAGTCTCATTGCCGAGGACAGGTTCACTCAGCCACACCAAACTCATCTTTCTGCAACAGCCCCAGTTTCCTGGAAATGATGATCATGAGAGAAGACTGCCAACCAAGTCATGTTGAGTCCACAGGTCAACTGACCTGGAAGCTTAAGAAACCTCCATGTCAGGCCCCCTTGGCAAACTGGGCCTGCTCTCCCGTTGGGGTGGGGAGTGGTTAAGGCTCAAATGCTTCCCGGAGACGAGGTGCAGCCCTGTCTGGAGGAATCACACCAGTCCTGGGGCTGCAGGTGGGGCCTGGGGCCTGACCCCACTCCCTGCAGACCCAACCTGCCCCAGGTGGGCCTTGCTGAGCTCCCAGGAGCCTCCCACTGTGATCCAGAGAAGGAGCTGAACTAACTGCTGTTCTGCTCCCCACTTGGGGGTCTCAGGGGTCACGGTAATCCAGAGTTCACAGCTACCTGGTGCCCATATTCCCCCAACACAGCCTTACCACCCCATCCAGGATGGAAGAGCTGAGTTCTCTGGAGCTCTGGCTGGAGTCACCTGAGCAGGAAACTGCCAAGCGATTCACAGCCATGGCATCACCAATAACAAGCTGTGAAGCCAAAAGAAACTATTCTAAACTCGAGGTAATAAAACGCAACCTTTGACTTAACCATTGTAGAGGCAAAACTCTAGTACTCTCGCCTGGAAAATCTCATGGACGGAGGAGCCTCGTGGGCTGCAGTCCATGGGGTCGCTGAGAGTCGGCATGACTGAGCAGCTTCACTTTCACCTTTCACTTTCATGCATTGGAGAAGGAAATGGCAACCCAGTCCAGTGTTCTTGCCTGGAGAATCCCAGGGACAGGGGAGCCTGGTGGGCTGCCGTCTATGGGGTCGCACAGAGTCAGATACAACCGAAGCGACTTAGCAGCAGCAGAGGCAAAAACTGATTAGTCTTCTTTTTGTCTCAATTTAAAATGATATTACAAAGTCAGCAAAGAGGCAGTCCAAGAGTTTGCAGCCAAAATATAACAGGTGCATCCGACAGCTGAGTAATACTAATCATTTTTATATTATCTTCACACTTTATTACAATGTTATTTTCTGGATTTTTTCCTATGGAGAGCATTTGTCAGTTTTTGTTACATGTTCGGATGTCTCCTCCTTTCCTAAATACGGCCAGCCTTCCATACCCATGGGTTTCATCCGCAGATTCAACCAACCACGGATCAAAAACATTAAAAAACAAAAAATTCCAGGAAAGCTTCAAAAAGCAAAACTCAAATTTGCTGCGTGCAGACAACTATTTACATAGCATTTACACTGTACTAGGTATTCTAAGTAATCTTGAGGTGATTAAAAGTAAATGGGAAGATGTATGTGGGTTGTATGTAAATACCATACCATGTTATGTAAGGGACTTCAGTGTCCCTGGATTTTGGTATCTGCGAGGGTCTCAGAACCAATCCCCAGTGGATACCAAGGGATGGCAGCATTTCCTTCCACTTTGCATTCTTTTTCCTAAAGGGAGCCTGGAAATGAAATAAGCTTCTGGCCCTGCAACACTTGGATGCCCCTCAACTGAACCAGGCCAAGGCCTGGGCTAAACGCTTTACCAGCAGTCTCTCAGGTAAGCCTCATAATGACCCCGTTAAGTCACTCTAGTATTATCCTCATTTTACAGACATGAAAATGGAGGCTCAGAAAGGTTAAGTGACTTGCCCAGTGTCACACAGCATAAAGCAGTGGGGCCAGGATTCAGGTCCAGAAAGCTGGCCTCCAGTGCTCATCCTTTTATCTCTTTTGTCCTCAGCGGACATGCAGGCTTACCCACAGATTCAGCAGCCAGGTCTCTTAGCCACATCCTTTCGTTTTCCCTTTCATGGTTGCATGAGTGGGTACATGCATGCCAAGTTGCTTCAGTGTCCAACTCTTGTGACCTTATAGACTGTAGCCCACCAGGTTCTTCTGTCCATGGGATTCTCCAGACAAGAATACTGGAGTGGGAAGCTGTGCCCTCCTCCATGGGATCTTCCTGACCCAGGAAGATGGCTCCTGCCTCTCTTACATTTCCTGCATTGGCAGGTGGGTTCCTCACCACTAATACCACCTGGGAAGCCTGCCTTTCACGGTTATCACTAAGCAATTAGCCCAAAGCTAGCCCATCACAGGCTTCCTTGGACCAGCTGGTGTGCCTAGTCGGTTCAATGCCTCTGCCATCTCCAGGTGCCTCCTGTGTACCTGGCATTTGAGCCTTCCTTACTCACTCCATCCTGTTCATCCCTCATCCTGGTCAGCGCAGCAGCTTTATAGCTGAGGAAACTGAGATTATAGCCTTTCGCAAAGGCTGAGATCGCTGGGCTTACCCTCAAGGTGGCGATGGGGGGATGCTGTGTTTGAAAAGCAGAGCCTCTGCCCTCCTGGCCCAGCTCCTGGCAGGGAGGTGGTGCTGGGGGTGAGGACAGAGTTCTGCTTTTACCCTAAAATCACTCTGAACTGGTGGGCATTAGGGAGAGATGCTCCGTGTTAGAAGAAACATGGTATAATTTGTGGGGGGGAAAAAAGGCACATGGAAGTCTGTTTCCAGTTATGTTTTTCATTATAAGGGTCAAAGTAAACGCAGACAGAGGAAACTAAGAGACAAGCCTCAGACTAAATATACGACTAGCTGTTGCTCCAGTCACCACAGGCGGAACAACCTGTTTTTGCAGGGATTCTCACAATGCCCTTTCTAGAATCCCCTTCAGGAAATCTGAAGCCTGGGTCCAGCCAGCTTTTCCTTGCTGCCTGACCCAGGAATCATTGTGCAAGAGTTTTCCCAGGAGAAATAAGGCAAAGTAAATGAAGGGTCAGTGCTGCCCCGAGAGGGCTCTGCATGCACCCACAGGGAAAGCCCTCCTACCCCTGCATTGGCACTTTGAGTCCCAGAAAAACCCCAGGCTGCAGCCCCACCCTGTGAGGTCCTGCCAGGGGCAGCAAACTTCAGCAGAGCTTCCAGGGACGGAGCCAGCATCCCGCCAGCACCCACTTCTAGATCCAACGCCGGGAGAGGAGGACTTTGCTGTCTTCCAGAACGACTGGAGGATTCCAGCAAGAAGTCAGGGGGAGAGCGGGGCTCCTCCCCCGGGAGTGTCCACGCTGCAGCCGGCTCACCATATCCCCAGGGACCCCAACCCGGCAGAGGTAGATCATTCCACCGTGTCACATACCTCATCGTCTGCTTCTCTCCTCCCAGAGTAAAAGGCAAAAGTACCAAGTTCTATTGAGCTCCGTTTTGCAGAAGGAGGCAGGGCTGGGAGGAAGCGAAGGTGCAGCGTTCTGACTCCTGTCAAAAGAATAAGCAGCTGTTTCAGGAAGAGGGGTGGGCGGATCCTGTAGCCGTCAGGGGCTTTGTTCCTTGCTGATCCTGGGAAGTGGGCTGTTTATCAGGCCTGTTGACTCAGAGCTGCATGCCAAAAGCAGAGACGTTCCTCGTTCCTCTCTCGGTGCCCAGGAAGGGCCCAGCCTCCCTCACCAAGCGAAACTACAGGTCCAAACTCGGCCTGGCGTTGGAGGAAGGAAAGCCACCACCCTCAGGACAGACAGCAGCGTCACCCACTCCTGGGCGAAAAAAAGAACCATTCTGAACCCAAACAACCCAAGTGACAACCACCAGGAACAGCTGGTGGAGAATTTAAAAAGAAACAAAAACAAAAATGCAGAGGGGTGGCTGAAGGAGCGGGTCCTCAAGACTCCTAGCTGAAAGGCTGCCCAAACGTCCCTCCACGTGGAGCCTCTCCCCCACATCCTGTAAGCTTTCCGTTTGTCTGAACACTATTTTAATAGAAGGTACTGAGATCTCCCGCACCATGAGCTGAGCTTTAAGAACTTTAAAAAGGTCACTGAGGCCCAGCCCAGCTCTTTGACTGAATAATGCTTAACCCTTCCCACACCCCACTCCTGATCCCGAAATAGAATTATCCAAATGGAAGGGACCTCACAGCGGTCCTTTCAACAATTTTCAAATGTTGCATAGCTAAAGCTTTTTTATTTTTAAGAAAAACAAAACAATAATCACATGCTGTCATTCTCAAAATCCTACTATGTAAAACAGGACACAGGGGGCTTTGGCTGATGCAGAGAAATGAAGCTTAAAACCCTCCTACCCATCCCTTCCAAGTGGACTCAGATACCTCCTTGGGAGTACAGACTGGGCACCCAGACAGACTATGGAAAGGGGAACAAAACCAGACAGAGGCCAAGGACTACCCACCCCAGCCTCCAACGCACGCCTGCCTAATTCAGCCTCTTCCTCCTGTTTTCCGGAGGAAATTTCAAGAGGTGTGACAAGAGCGAGCCCACCACAGTCTGCAGGTCTAGAAGTCCTGCTTAACTACTTGTTCAAATCCTTCCTGCTGGCATCTACTACAACCAAGCCAACCACCTCTTACGAGCCTATCATTCCACCCCAAGTTCGTACCCTCAAAGAAAGTGCACATCAGCTCACCCCGAGACGCGGACTAGAACATTCAGAGCGCGTGGAAAACTGGAAACGACCCCACTGCCCACCATCGGACAGATCAGGTGTGACCAAGTGTGGGCGTCCATGTACATCAGGGAGAAGGAACCTGCTGCAGCCACTGACATCACCAGGATGCAGCTCCCACACACAGAGCACTGAGTGAAAGAAACTCTGGACGGATTCCATTTGTTTACCATTCAGAGGTGAAATCAAGCCTTGGTGCTAAAAGTCAGAGTTGGGGTGGGCGAGACTAGGAAGGGACCCCGAGGGAGTTCCCAGGGGGCTGGTCAAGTCATTTCTTGAGCCGAGTAGTGGTGACACAGGTGTGTGTCCACTTTGTGAAATTCATCACAAACGTGCCTTTTCTGTGTATATATGAAGAGCAAATATGAACAGAAACCTTCCTGCTGGAAACTGCCTTCGCTTGGGCGTTCTGGCTTCCCCTGACTCGGGCTCGCAGGACGTAGGGTCCTGGGTAGACCTGCAGTTTCCTTCTCTCGGGTTCAACACCCCAATTCTGAGCACCATGGAGCACCTCTCTACAGGCTCAGAGAAAGTTTGCGGTTGTAAATGATCCAGGCATCTGGACCGTGGTCAGTGGACAAAGGAAAGGGGGACAGCATTTAGAGGCTAAGGAGCTGGGCCAAGACAGATCAGTCCTTCCGGCAAGCAGCCCCCAATCACATGGTCTCCCCCTTTACTGTTTACAAAACAGCCTCTCCCTTTCTCTTGGTGGGTCCTCAGGCTCACCCACCCCGTGGTCAGGAAAGGGAGAGAGGCTCTGAGACCTCCATGACTTACTCAAGGTAACCAGCCGGTGGGTCTTTGCTGCCCTTCCTCCTGAGCTGCCTCCGGGAGGACTCTCTCCAGGTTATGGAATCAGAGTCTCCAGGTGGGTTATCTACAGAGCATATAAAACTGGAAGGCAGAAGATTCATCTTCCAGGAGATCCAACAGGATCTTTCTTTTTCCCTAAAGCAACCTGAGGCTAAGGACTCTCGAAACAATGGAACGCATACCTGTGGTCATTCTTTAATTGGGAGGCAGGGAACTAGAGCAAGTAAGCCTCAGGCCATGTCGCTCCACTGATCAAAGGAGGCCAGAGGCTGTCCAGGTAAGAGCCTGGAACCATTCCCAGCCAGGCTGACTAATCTCATCACTCAGTAAATCACTAAGGCCCCTTCCAACCCTGATAGTCCAGGGCCTGTCAGATGACAGCCAGCATTGAGTGACTGTCTCTTGGCCACACCCCGAGTCAAAGGATCACAGGGCCTCAAAGCTGCGGCCAATGTAAATAGGTGCAGCCCAGGCGTGAGGTGCCCTAGCTTCACATCCCAGACCCCTTTCAGCTGGGAAACACGAAAGTCCAGATCCCCACCGTGCTTACCTCTGGGAGCACGAGGATTAAGTGTTCCCGGGAAAGCTTGCTGTAGACACAAAGGGCACAAGCTATTGCTATTTGTTTAACCCTAAATGTGTTCCGGGCAGTTATAAAAGACATTCTTGGTGATGCTTGTGACTGATGGAACAATCTGGTTGGTTTCCTCTTCTGTGTGTTGGAGATAATCACAGTCCCCTCTTCTCAAGGTGGGCGAGGAGCTTCCAGCGTGGTGGTTCTGAATGCGGACTCTGGGTCCAAGCTGCCTGGGTTTGAGTCCCCCTGTATGCTGTGCAATCCTGGGCAACTTACTTAACTTCTGTGTTTCTACAGCTGTAAGATAGGGATAATAGCAGTTGGGTGGTAGCCGGCACATATAAAGGTATAGACGTGCATATTACCCATTATTGCAAGAATTAGGGAACTACTCCTTGGAAAGCGCTTGAGGTTCTCAACCGCCCACAGACTCTAGTGTTCAATTAATCCAAGGTTGCTGCTCCCACAGCTTTACATCAGATAAAGTAGCCCGGCGGGTGGGAGAAAGGTAGGGAAGGAGAGGTTCTGGCCCAATGTCCCATTATCATTAAGCATTGCCATACACCTGTGAGCATCAGCGCTGAAATGGTCCTGGCGGAAGCCCACACAATAAATAACTGCAATTAGGAGGGTTTGTACCTGCAAGTCTACTTCCTTGAGAAGAGCTGGGGAAAATGAAATCACGATGACTCTTTCCAAGCAACACCGAGCCAACCTGCTTGAGATCTGCCTCCATCCCACCTAACTCCAGGACAGATGCCACCGCAGCCATGCTAGAGCCCGCCCTCTTCCTCTACAAGCTTCCATCATGAGCCTCAGCCTTCTCCCCTGGCACCAGGAAGTCCTTCTGTGAAGCTAACCTCAGTTCTTCATGCTGTAGGTCAGACACTTTCTAGAGAAGGGAGATGCTGGCTTTGTTGACAGCTTGGAAGATGGGAGGAGCTCCCACCGAGGGGCAAGGTCCAGGTACTGATGGCAGCCTGGGTTTGAGCTTCCGACAAAGAGGAAATCCCCTCCCCCTCCACCCTCCCTCAGTTCTCACCACTTCCTCAGGCTGATGACCCCAGACGGAAGTGAAAAAGCAACACCTGATCATTCTTATCACAATCTGGCAATGGGTGCGAGGGGGTGCCCTCCCCCCGACCCCCTAGAAATTCTCACCCCTCCCTGACCAGAGAGTCTTGAAGCCAAGTAGGACAGCACCATTCCTCAGAGCCGAACCGCTTCCTGAACAGGTGAAGACTTCAGCAGCCCTCAAGGTCAAAAAGTCACGCCCTGTTTAGAGCTCACTGCAGAGCTCTACAAATACCCAGATAGCTTTCACACAACCCTAGAGGAAAGTAGGGTAAAGATCACAGTCCCAAGTTGTAAGGAAGGAAACTAAAGCAAAATAAGAACCTCACAGAATTGTGTGGTCTGAGTCATCAACCCTGAAATGGAAGACAAGCTTGAGGTTTTTCCATAATTTCATCGCACCTCAAATTCTTATATCCCCAGGGGTGGTGAAGCCAGACCAAGTTGGGGATGTTAATGGATCCCCATTAGAATGAGGCAGAGGCTGTGAACCTAATATCACTGGAACCCAAGAGCTACTGGGGTGCAGGGGTGGCTTGTCTTCATCTTGGTCACTTCTGGGTTTTCCCAGTACCTGGATCAGCACCTGGTACCTATCACCCTGTACCTGGCACCTATTAGAGGCTCAATAGATATTTGCTGAATGAATGCTGAGTGGAAGCCAGGGTGACGGAAGTGTGTGACTTTGACTGGGTATAATGCAATAGGAAACAATGGGGTCTGCAGAAAACTGGGGAACTTCTGCCCGAATCAGATCAAAATCAAATTTTCAAAATAGAGAAAAAATAATGGGACTTCCCTGGTGCTCCAGGGGTTACAACTCCATACTTCCACTGCAGGGGGCCTGGGTCCAACGCCTGGCTGGGGAACTAAGCTCCTGCAAGCTGCCGAGTGTGGCCAAAAATAAAAAATAAATAAAAAGAGAAAAAACAAACCCTGCATCTAAACAGAACTTCTGATTCCGGAATGTGACATATTGGCCGTGAGGACTCCTGTTTTAAAGAAAATCATTTTGTACCAGAAGCTAAAAGTACTGTTTGAACCCTTTCTCTGCCATCACCAGACTGTGTGACATAGACGTGTCTGGCTTCCTTCTCTGTGCCTCTGTTTTCTCATCTGTGGAGTACAGGTCCTCCCAGTCCAACTCTGCCTTGCCTGGGCCTGAGTCTGGGGTACAGCTGTGAATTGGGCTCCTATAGAAATCTGACTGGGGCAATCTCAGAAGGCTTCATCGAGGAGGTGATGTGACTGGCCCTTTTCAGATGGACATCTCCTGCCTCCTAGGGACGTGGTGAGTCAACATGAACAGGCTCTTTCTTGTGCATTCCTCTCTTTCTTGTCACTCAAGAGAGGCTGGAAAACTAAGCTGCGGGGGGAGGCAGGCAGCCCAACCCTTCAGGATGTGTAAATCCTCTTCTGCTCAAGCCCTGTTCTCCCAGGGTCCTGGGGTCATCTTATGAAAGACTAGCTCCGGCTTTTGGAGGAGGCGAGGGGTGGGGGGAAGGTGGCTAGGATGCCAGAGGATTGCTAGCCCACTCAGGAGCCCCACTGAACCCTCCCAAGGTGAGGGCCCAAACAAACCAGTGAAAGAAAAAACAGAGCACAATCCTGGCCCTGAAACAGAGAAGAGAGAAAAGCAGAAGTGGGGGAAATAGCTTTTGAGAGAGGAGACTCGGAATCTGGTAGGGCCCCAGAGAAGTCTCTCCCACCCTGGCTCACTGCAAGGCCAGGTGAGAACTAAAGCAGGCATGAAGATAAGGAGGATGCTCAGGCCCGCCCCTCCCCAGCCCCACCCTGGAAACAGTTCTTTCCCAAGAGCCTGTGCAAGGGGGTGGTTTGCAGTGAAGAGAGTTTTTTAAAAACTGAGGTCAATACCAATAATACCAGCAGAGAAAAGAAAGCCCAGGAAAGTGCTTTATAAATCCAGTGACATGGTTCCACAGGCCATGTGGCCCCAGGCACATTCTTTGTCCCTATCTGGGCCTCACACCCTGTGTGGGCGCTGACGAAGCTGAGGCTGAGCTTTCCCAGGATCCTGTGGCTCCTTGGCGGGGACCCACGTGGGCTTGGTGGCTGTGGAAGGCCTGTTCTCACTTGCTCTGCAAAGCTGGCTGATGAACGCGCAGCCTTCAGAGCTGAGAGCTCAATGCCACCTCCTCTGAGATCCACTTCCTGGCCAAGGCTGACTCTCTCTCCCAAATTCCCTCTGCCCTTGTATGGCCTGCTTGGAGCAGGTTGCTGTGTGTGTGTGTGTGTGTGTGTGTAACAGGTTGCTCTGTGTGTGTGTGTGTGTAACAGGTTGCTCTGTGTGTGTGTGTCCATATGGAGCAGGTTGCTGTGTTTGTGTGTGTGTGTCCATATGGAGCAGGTTGCTGTGTGTGTGTGTGTGTGTCCATATGGAGCAGGTTGCTGTGTGTGTGTGTGTGTGTGTGTGTGTGTCCATATGTCATCTTACCTTCCATGTGCAAGTTCTCAAGGGCAGCAGGGAGCTCTGCTTTGACCCAAGGTCCCTGCTAGTCCTCGCACAGGGTCTGGTACAGAGGAGGGCCTGACGATGGGTGGGCTCATGGACAGATAGACAGATGGTCAGCATACGAGCTTCCTAGGGCTTCCGTAAGACCATACCACAGACCGCGTGGCTTAACACAACAGAAGTTTATTCTCTCACAGTCATAGAGGCCAGAAGTCCAAAGTCAAGGTGTCGGCAGAGTTGGTTCTTTCTGAAGGTTATGAGGGGGAATCCATCACGCCTAACTCGCAGCTTCTGGTAGCAGTCACTGGCATTTCTTGTGTCTTGTTGTTCAGCTGCTAAGTCATGTCCAACTCTGTGACTGTAGCACACCAGGCTCTTCTGTGCTCCACCGTCTCCCAGAGTTTGCTCAAATTCATGTCCACTGAGTCGGTGATGCTATCTAATCTCATCTCATCCTCTGTCACCCCTTCTCCTACTGCACTTCAGTCTTTCCCAGCATCAGGGTCTTTTCCAGTGAATCAGCTTTTCACATCAGGTGGCAAAGATACGGAGCTTCAGTTTCAGCAACAATCCGTCCAATGAATATTCGGGGCTGATTTCCTTTAGGACTGACTGGTTGGATCTCCTTGCAGTCCATGGGATTCTCGAGAGTCTTCTACAGCGCCGCCGTTTGAAAGCATCCTGGTGTCTACGTTGTGTCCATTCCTGCATGGTTATGGAGCCACAGAGTGTTCTTCGCGTGCGTCTGCATCGTGTCCAAGATTCCTTCTTCTTATAAGGGCACTGGTCATTGGTTTGGAGCCCACCCAATTCCAGGATGACCTCATCTGAATTTGAGTCATCTACAAAGAATCTGTTTCCAAAAACTCATAGCCATAGGCACTTGGGGTTAGGACTTGAACACATCTTTTTGGAAGACTCGACTCTATCCACTAGAGACAGTTACCTAAATAGTTATTGGTTGGGAGCCTGTAAACACTAGCAGAACCACCCATGGAGGTGGAAACCCCGTACATAATTACAGAGTTGAAAGCAACAGTTGGAGGTGGGCGGGGAGGTGGAGGTGGTCTTTAGAAAGAGGAAAGTAGATAGAATCCTTAGAGCATCTCTGTTTGATCAGGATTGTAGGAAGAAGAGAAATGCCGCCCTGGGACAGGCTCTGTGGGATGCCCCAGAAAGATGCTACAGGCCTGTCAGTATTCAGCTCTAGGCATCACTGAGATGTGAGTGGATAAGATCACCTTGCGAGGGGAAGGATGTGAAAGAAGAGCTTCCCGGGGCAGCTGGCATCAAGAACACATGGATGCTTGCAGCTGGGCACCGAATTGCAGTGGCTCAAGGAATGAACCTCAGGTGAGGAAGTGATGTCAGTGAGTGCAAGGACCTCTCGCCAGCAGCTTGCCTTGGGAAGGGCTGGAGAGAGGGTCCAATTAGAAAGGCCATGGAGAAAAAGGGAAATACTCATGAGTACACTGCTGACCCTGAAAAACTCGTGATGAGACAGAGACAAGGGGAGAAGCGTTTGAAGATTCATAGGAGGGAAAGGACGGGTACCAAAGATCAGCTCTGCAAGGAGGATGCAGGAGTGTAGGGGACACGGGGAGCACCAAGACAGGCAGAAGGTGCTTCCCCTTGTGCAAAAAGTGAAGAGACAGAATGGGTGGGCTGGTGATCCGGTGCAGGGGGTTGGGGGGGAGTGGGAGGCAAAATGGGAAGTTGAGAAGCCCCAATCCAGAATAGCTGAAGTGTGGAGGATGAAGGAGGCAGAATGGGGTTGGGGTGGGGGCAGAGAAGCTGGAGGGCCGAGCTGAATCTCATCACCACCAGCCTCGAACCTGAGGAATCTGCATTTCCTCCTGAAGGTACTAGGGAATCCTTGAATGCTGTTAGGCAAAGAGCTACAACGATTCGCTTTTTAGAAGACTTTTTTGGCTGAAGGATGAGGGTCGGTGGGAGAAGTTAAATCTCCAGGCAGGGAGCTCAGCCAGGAGGTGGCCGGCCAATGTCCAGGGGGAATGTGGAGACCTAATGCCATGGGGAGAGCTGAGAGATGAGAAAGAAGCGGCATCTTGAGACCTTGGGTTATAAGAACTGAATTCTCTTTCAAAATTTGTTTCAACGTCACGTTCTTGGAGCGACGAGATGGTCCTGCATTTTAGATTACTTTCCTTTTGTAGGTAACTTATTTTTCCTTTAACTTTCTTTCTTCCTTGACCAGAACGTCAACTCTACTGGCAGATACATCTGTATGTTTTATACCAATAAGGAACTGTCTATTACAGCACCTGGCACTCAGTACAACTTTGTAGGCTGAAACAAAGGCATGCCTTTGAAACCAGGCATGCCTGGTATAGGGCTTGGCCCCTAAGTGTTCAATACATATTAACTATGGTAATAATAATAAGAATATGTGTATATGTTAGTCGCTCAGTCTTGTCAGATGCTTTGCGACCCTAGGGACTGTAGCCCACAAACCTCCTCTGTCCATGGAATTCTGTAGACAAGAATACTAGAGTGAGTCGCCATGCCTTTCTCCAGGGGATCTTCCCAAACCAAGGGATAGAACCTGGGTCTCCTGCACTGCAGGCAGATTCTTTACTGTCTGAGCCACCAGGGAAGCCCCAGTAACAAGAATAACAGTGAGCCATGGGATGAAGGGAGTGAGACGAGTCTAGTTCAGTGTGACTCAGTGTGGCTAGAATAAGCAGCAGCCTCGGCATCACCTGGCAGCTTGTTAGAAACGTGGAGCATCACGTCCACTCAGCTCTAACCAAGCAGGATGCCCAGGGTGGGGCCCAGGAATTTGTCTGCAGGTGATCCGGAAACCCAGCTAGTCCCCAGGTTTCTGGCTGGTACAGGAGATGAGATGGAGAGGAGGGGTTGGAAGGAGGGAGCATTGGTGCTCGGTTCTAGAAGCACTGAGTTTGAAGAACCTGCCAAAGCCAGCTCAGTAACATTGTTATGGAGAGAGAGCCTGGGCAGAGCCCGATTTGGGAGCTGCCAGCGTGCAGGCAAGAGCCAGCAGGTCTGCTGTGCACCAAGGGAAGGGAGCGCTGAGTGACAGCGGGGAGTCCTGAAGGGGCGTGTGAATGGGCACAGCCCTGAAACCTGAGGGGCAGAGCCGAGAGGCAGGACAGTCAGGCACCAAAGCTGTGGGGAATGCTCGAGAAGCCACATCTGAATTTTCAGCTCAGCACCACCCACTGACACCCCTGCGACTGCCTCTGGCCCCACATGCCCCTGGAAGAGGGAAGGTCGTGCTCCCCTGGCAAGGGTGCTGCTGTCTCAGAATCCCATGGAGTGGGGCAAATGGAATGGTGGCAATAGACAGACAGGGGTCCGATTCTAAGCAACTCCTTGGGTTTGCCTCAGCGTCCCCCCCACCACCACCACTAACCCTCCCCATTAGATGAAAAGGTAGGAGCTGTGTCTCCCTGACTCTGCATTGCCTGCCAGCTCCGGGGGCTCATGTCACCCTTGTGTCCAGCCACAGACTCTGGGTGAAGAACCCCCGGATGGGCGCAGCTGGTGTATCCAGAGTATGTAATGAGGCTCCAGAGACCAGAGCCAGAGGGGAGAGCACAGCCTTGGATGGAGGGAGGGGTGCCCTGGGGCCAACTGGTGTGCCAAGTCCCAAGCTCTACCAGGCTCCCATCGGAACAACTGAGTGCTCAAGTCCCAAGGAAGCCGCCTCCTCTCTCTCAGCCAAGATGGGAGGCCCTGGAACCAGCAAGGGGCCGATGCATGGGAAAAAGAGAAAACTGTCAGGGGCCTCTGCCTATTTCCTGTTCTCCCTCCTAGAGGCAGATCCCCCCTTCTTAAAGGGCCAGTCCCCACCAGTCCCAGGCTGCTGGTCCCATATGCTCCCCTCGCTGGCTGACAGCACGGTCTTCCAAGTGACATGGACAGGGACGTAAACAAGTCACTCTTCTCAGCTTTCCTCTCCCCCACGTCCTGCTAACCCAGCCTCTCCCCCAAAGGTGGTCACACCATTTATAGCATCCATGCCCGACTGCCTCTGCTTGAAGACTTCCAGTGATGAGAAGGCTTCACCACCAACCCGAGTAGTCTGGTCCGTCTCTGGACTGTTCTGATTGATTCTAAGACACATCTTTTCAGTAGAGCTGAGTCCTCCTTCCCAGAATCTTATTATTAGTAAATAAAACTGCCTTTCATTTACACATACTGTCTCATTGAATCCTATTTTCATAAGTGTTAGTTGCTCAATCGTGTCCGACTCTTTGCAGCCCCGTGGACTGTAGCCTGCCAGGCTCCTCTGTCATGGGATTCTCCAGGCAAGAATACTAGAGTGGGTTGCCATGCCCTTCTCCAGGGGATCTTCCTGACCTGGGATCAAACCAGGGTCTTCCACATGGCAGGCAACTGTCTGAGCCACCAGGGAAGCCCCGCAATCAGTAAAGAGCCCTCTGTTTCCCAGACAGGGAATCCAAAGCTCAGAGTCAAGTAATATGGCAAGATCGTAGAATCAGTAAGTTCCACCTGCCTCGCCACTGAACCTAACAGCTCCTCACAGACAGGGCCCCTGACTCTTCCCTCTGCAAGCCGAACATCATCTCCCCTGGCACACTTCAGGAAAGCCATGCCCACTAGCATTTACAGCATCGTCAGCAAATGCTTGAAAGGCAAGTACTTAGTCCTGAGACTGTTGGGGCTGGGCTGGGCACAGACTAAACGGCATCCACTCCCTGCACTTGTTAAGTGCAAGTCTGGCGGGAGGGACACGTGTGCCCACAAACGCCCAATGCTCTCTGCAGACCTCAGCTCCTGCCGCTGTGTTAACCAGGTGGGGGCTAGCACAGGGCCAAAGCAGCAGAGGTGTCCCGGGGGTTAAGTCACTGCTCCATCTGCCCCATCTCCTGGTCTTCTGTTCTATTTTACCACCCTCCTATTTTTACCACCTGGTCTCTACCTTTTCATAGCCACCCACCCTCCCAACCTGGTGTGGGTAGTTTCCCAGAGCCTGTAAGATCAAGATGCTTTCCCTACCACAGTTCTGATCTGCACGTGTTGTGAACAAGTAACAGGTCATCATTTTCATGCCCCATTCACTCTCAAAGATGTGCAGGTTTGGAGGATAAATCACAGGGTCGTTTCATGTAAAAACAGCTCAATAAAAGAAAAAGGGTTCAATGAAGTCCCCTTGGACACTTGAGGATTCAAGGCTTGTGTTGACTATCAACCCGTGCCTTAGGTTAGCCTCTCCAGCAGCCAGACTCTTTCCTGTGGCTATTTTTGCAATCCAGGAGGTGGTACAAGCCCAGTCTCTCCCCAACCCCACGCTACCCCCCTCTAGCCTGGGGCTAGAATCATCTCAGCTTGCCCTGCCTCCCCTCTGTAGGCCAGGAAGTATTAAGAGTCTAAGAATTTACCAGAAAATCCTGAGGTTGCTTTGTCTTGGGCTTCCCCCACACACACTAGATTTTTTTTCTTACAGTAAGTTGGCTTGAGCATAAAAGCCTGTCCAAGAATTAATCTGTAGTGACGAGGTTCCAGGAACCCTAGTGAGAAGTTAAACAACTACAAAATCAAGAAAATCTCTTAACGGAGCCCATAGCAGAGATGACTTTTCTTCTGCCTGTTCTTGGAATGAGCCAGGCCTGCTTAAATTCCAGCTGCCCCTCACCCCCCGACTTTCTTGCTGTGTGGCCCTGAATAAGTCACATCACTTTCTGAGCCTCAATTTGCTCGTCTATAAAAATAGGGATAATAATTTACTACTCCTTAAGTCGTTAAAAGGTGAAGAATAACATCTGTAAAGTTCCTGGTACCTCGTAGTACTTAGAAAAAGGCAACTTGTATTATTATTAATATCATGAACAGACAAGCACTGTTCCTATCTCATCATAGTAGCGGGAGGCAGTATAGTATAATGGTTAGAGCCTGCATTTGAATGAGTCTGGTCTGAGCATTGACTAAATATGTCACCCTGGGCAAGTCATCTGACCTCCTGGGACTTGGTTTCTCTCCTCTGTAAATGAGAATGTCTCTCTTTTTGTTGTTGCTGCTTAGTTGCTAACTTGTGTCCAACTCATAGTGACTCCATGGACTGCAGCACACCAGGCTTCCCTGTCCTTCACTATCTCCCAGAGTTTGCTCAAATTCATGTTCATTGACTTGATGATGCTATCTAACCATCTTATTCTCTGCTGGCCTCTTCTTTTGCCTTCAATCTTTCCCAGCATCAGGGTCTTTTCCAATGAGTCGGCTCTTTGCATCAGGTGGCCAAAGTACTGGAGCTACAGCTTCAGCATCAGTCCTTCCAGTGAATATTCAGGGTTGATTTCCTTTAGGATTGATTGATTTATCTCCTTGCAATCCAAGTGTCAACTACAAATTGGCAGTTATCAAGAGCACTGCCAACCACTGAGCAACAAAGGCATTTGCCATCTGCCTCTAGGGAAATGGAACCCCATGAGGCTATAGCTATTGACCTGCAACAGCCCCTGAGGGGCTTCAGGGTGGAGTGAGATGCCCTCTGCTCCAGGGAATCTGGTGGGATAGGTCTCTAGGTAGTTGTATGTTTTTATGAACAGATTTTATGATCTCAATCCTTGCATCTCCTCATATCTAGAGAAGCACTAAATCCCTTCATGGTGACATCAGATCCTCATGACTAGCAAAAACCCTTTTGTAAAATAAGTGCTTAATGGTATGGAACTCCGCCTTCACCAAAACCTTACCTATTGACCTTCCCCGACTGCCGCTTTGGAGCAGTCTCTCAGGACTATCTGAGGTGCTGCTCCCCGAGCTGCAGTCCTCATTTTGCCCCAAATAAAGCTTAACTTGCAGCTTTCAAGTTGTGCATCTTTTTTAGTCGACACAAGGGACTCTCAAGAGTTTTCAGCACCACAGTTCGAAAGCATCAGTTCTTCAGAGCTCAGCCAGCCTTCTTTATGTGAAAGCCTTCCAACTTTCGCATCCATACATGACTACTGGAAAAACATAGTTTTGACTATATGGACCTTTGCTGGCAAAGTGATATCTCTACTTTGTAATACGCCATCTAGGTTTGTCATAACTTTCCTTTCAAGGACCAAGCATCTTTAATTTCGTGGCTGCGGTCACTGTCCGCAGTGATTTTGGAGCCCAAGAAAATAAAATCTGTCACTGTTTCCACTTTTTCCTCTTCTATTTGCCATGAAGTGACAGGACTGGATGCCATGATCTTAGTTTTTTGAATGTCGAGTTTTAAGCCAGCTTTGTCACTCTTCCACCCTCATATAGAGGCTTTTTCTTTGGCATTGCCTTTCTTTGGGATTGGAATGAAAACTGACCTTTTCCAGTCCTGTGGCCACTGCTGAGTGTTCCATATTTGCTGGCATATTGAGGGCAGCACTTTCACAGCATCATCTTTTAGGATTTGAAATAGCTCAACTGGAATTCCATCATCTCCATTAGCTTTGTTTGTCATGATGCTTCCTAAGCCCCACATGACTTTGAATTCCAGGATGTCTGGCTCTAGGCTGGTGATCATACCATTGTGATTATCTGGGTCATGAAGATCTTTTTTGTATAGTTCTTGGAAGTTAAAGTTCATAGAAGTTAAAAAAGCAGGGTGACAATATACAGCCTTGACATACTCCTTTCCCAAATTTGAACCAGTCCATTGTTCCATGTTCAGTGCTAACTGTTGCTTCTTGATTTTTATACAAGCTTCTCAGGAGACAGGTAAGGTGGTCTGGTATTCCCATCTCTTTAAGAATTTTTCAGTTTGTTGTGATCCACACAGTCAAAGGCTTTAGCGTAGTTAATGGAGAAGGCAATGGCACCCCACTCCAGTACTCTTGCCTGGAAAATCCCATGGACAGAGGAGCCTGGTAGGCTGCAGTCCATGGGGTCGCCAAGAGTCGGACACAACTGAGTGACTTCACTTTCACTTTTCACTTTCATACATTGGAGAAGGAAATGGCAACTCACTCCAGTGTTCTTGCTTGGAGAATCCCAGGGACGGGGGAGCCTGGTGGGCTGCCATCTATGGGGTCGCACAGAGTCGGACACGACTGAAGCGACTTAGCAGCAGCAGCAGCAGCAATGAAGCAGAAGTGGATGTTTGTTTTTTCTATGATCCAGTGAATGTTGGCAATTTGATCTCCAGTTCCTCTGCCTTTTCTAAATCCTGCTTGTTCTTGGTTCATGTATTGTTGAGGCCTGGCTTGAAGGACTTTGAGCTTTTACCTTGCTAGCATGTGAAATAAGCGCAACTGTATGGTGGTCTGAACATTCTTTGGCATTGCCCTTCTTTTGGACTGGAATGAAAACTGACGTTTTCGGTCCTGTGGCCAATGCCGAGTTTTTCAAATTTGCAGGCATATGGAGTGCAGCAATTTAACAGCATCATCTTTTAGGATTTTAAATAGCTCAGCTGGAATTCCATTACCTCCACTAGCTTTGTTCATAGTAATGCTTCCTTACTTGACTTCACAATCCTGGATGTCTGGCTCTAGGTGAGTGACCACACCATGGTGGTTATCCTGGTCATTAAGACCTTTCTTGTACAGTTCTTCTGTGTATTCTTGCCACCACTTCTTAATCTCTTCTGCTTCTGTTAGGTCCTTACCATTTCTGTCCTTTATCATGCCCATCTTTTCATGAAATTGTCTCTCTCTTAGACCATAATAAATGAGATAGTGTACATCACATCACCGACTCAATGGACATGAGTCTGAGCAAACTCTGGGAGACAGTGAAGGACAGGGAAGCCTGGTGGGCTACAGTCCATAGGGTCGCAAAGAGTTGGACACAACTGAGCGACTAACACACAACACTGGCACCTACCAAGTGCCAGGCACTGTCCAGGCTACAAGATTGACAAGGATTAGGCAATAAGGCCTCTCTCTCATAGAGCTCAGTGTAGTGGGAAGTCCAAGTCTCCTGCAGCCCATACATCCTGCAACCAAGGTGAGTGTCCCATGGCAGCAATGAGTCACTCCCTTCCTCTGGGCTCCATGGACATTGGGAGGATTCAGAGAGGAGTCTTACCTGCCTCCTCATCCATGCGGCTACAGGAACACCCTCACCACCCAGCACCACTCTCCTCTCAAGTCTGGTCTGAGGCTTTTGAGCCACTTCAATTTACAGATGAGAAAACTGAGGCACCAAGATGGGGAAATAACTTATCAGGGCCCACTCGGCAACGAAGTGGGAAAGCTGCAGCTGGTACTCAGGTATCTGGCATCTCTCCAGGAGGAGACGCCTCTTAAAGGCAGCACAGGAAATCAAGCACTCAGGGAAGGGGCTGAGGGCTTCAGTCGACGGTCTTCTTCTAGAGTTTCCTTATTTATGTCCAAGAAAAACCCCAAGTCCTCTTCCAGGGATGGCCACATCTCTGTCCTTCCCTCCCCTTTCTACCCGCACTGCTCTTGAACAATTTTGGATGCCATGAAGGGACATAGAAATGTCACTGGCAGGACTTCCCTGGTGGTCCAGTGGTTAAGAACGTGCCTTGCAATGCAGGGGACACAGGTTCGATCCCTGGTTGGGGAACTAAGATCCCACGTGCCACGACTACTGTCCCACACAACACATCGGTCCAACTAAGACCTGACGCAGCCAAAAAACAAATAAACAAACAAATAAAAGAAATGCCACTGGAAAAAGGTAAGCATCGGGGGTGCACTGGAGATAAGTGAGGCAGTCAATTCAGAAAGAACATCCCTCTCATACACATCAAATAGCTCAGAAATGGAGCAAAAACACCTGAATGTACACTCCACTTATAGAACACATGTAGTTCTGAGATGAAGAACGTGGTTTGCAAACCCTGGTTCAACACTTGCTGCCTCTGCCTTCCCTGCGCATTGAGCACCTGGAACTCCCAGCAGGCATCACCTGCCTCTTCATGCTGCTCTTTTTCATGAGGAGCTGCTTTTTTTTTCCCACCCTAGAGAGGCTGGCAGTTGCCTGTGCCTCTTTGTTCCTCAGCTTCGCACTTGAGCCTGAGAAGCACCTTGGGGTTTTTCCTCTCTGGTTGTGGTTTCCTAACACTCACAAAGGAGAGCTGATAGCCTGCTCTATCTGTACCACCAGCCTGGTTATCTCAGCTTGGAGAGTTGATTTAGCACCCTAGGTAAAGAAAGGCGTAACGTGCCTAGGGTACTCATTAATTCTGTTCTACAAAATATTTCCTACTACTCTCCATCTTCATGGTAGGCTTCCATTTCCTGGTCCCCTTGTGGCTGAGTAGGGCCACGTGACTAGTCTGACCAGCAAGATGTGAGCTGGCCCAAGCATTTATTGCCAGTGGAAGACCCTCAAGGGCTCTCTTTCTGTGTGCCATGAAGTACATTCAAGGAGGGAACTGCTCCATCAGCCTGGTTCCTTGAATGAAGAGCACAGCCCCTGGCTGACTCAAGATGCTCACAATAACTAGAGTAAGAAAGAAAGCTTTAGGGAATTCCCTAGCAGTCCAGAAGTTAGGACTCCATGCTCTCACTGCTGAGGGCCTAGGTTCAATCTCTAGTTTGGGGAACTAAGATCCCACAAACTGAGAGGTATAGCCAAAAAAAAAAAAAAAAAAAACCCTACCTTTACGGATTTAGTCCCTAAGATTCAGGGGTTGTTTGTTACTGCAGCATATCATACTCCATCCTGACTGATACACTCCCCATCTCACACAGAGTAGGATATCTCCTACTCTTCCCTATAAAATCTTTACCCTCCTCATCAATGAGAGCCTTACATGACCAAAGGAAAATGAAGCAGAGATAAGAGTGTTCCTCAGTGTCCTGTAGAAATTTTTTCCTCCTTACATCTCAGAGATGGGTGCAGATTCAGCTAGACTTGAAAGGAATGAGAAGGAAGTTCAGAGCATTATCTTCTATGGCTTCCCTTTGCTATGGAATAGGAAGCTAGGTCACTCCTATGAACGTGTCAGGCTTGCAGCGTGACAGCCACCCAGGTTAGGAGCAGATGCCTTGGGCACCAAGAGAGGACACTGGCCAGGAATGGCGACACAGGGTGCCAAGCAGCTCTGCAACCCTGCTGGGGTTGTAACCGAGCCAGCCACACCAGCCCAGGGACAATGGGAGGGATGGCAACTTGCCTGATCCCTCGCCAGTTAGGAACAGACTGTTCCAGACCAGGGGTGGGGAGAGTTGGCTAGAAAGACAAGGAAGGGCATATGGTTCAAGGCAACAAAGATGTGTGATTTAACTGGCTGATTATGGGAGGGAAGGAGGTGACATCCACCGCATCCTTATGGATCCTACTGGTACTCCCATTTTACAGGGAGGGAAACTGAGGCTCAGGAAGGTGCTATCTCTTGCTCAAGCTCAGTCAGCTAAGGATCAGAACCAGAACTCATCTGGGTCTAGCTGACCCAAAAGCTTAGCCACCGCCCAGTGCTCTTTCAGCCAGAAACCATTTCATTCTCTCTGCGTCCACCTTGGCCCCTTCTCGGGCTTCTCTTCTGCACCTTTACTTCTACCTTTAATTACTTATATATAATTATATATATATATCCCAGTCCAGAGTGTGAGGTACTGAAGAGTAGGAGTCTGTACTTTATATGATAATAATAAAACAATAAAAAAAGCAGGAGCAGCAGCAAATGCTACTATTTATTGAATGCTGGGCTGGGTTCTTAGCACTTTATATTCATTATTCAATTTTTGCTAAGCTCTCTGAGAGGCAGGTACTGGAATCACCCCCAATTACCGATGAGGAAGCATCTCAGTTTGGTTGAACTGAAATTCAACCCCTAACATTAATATTTTAACAGATGCCAAAGGAGTCCATGAAAGAGCACAATCATGGCTAACAACCCCTGCAGAGGCAGAAGCCAGGTTTCCAGAGGCTGGGTTCTGTCCCAGCTTATCCCTCAGAACCCAGAGTTCCTGGCTGGGATGGGGTAAAGGACCAGAATACCATCTTCACACAACAGTGGGGAGTGAACAGAAACTGCTGTCCCATCCACACAGCGTAAATACATAAACATCACAACTCCTTTGATTTCAGTGCTGTGAGCCCGTGTGTAACATTTCTCATAATAAGCAACGCACCTGTTTTCCCAATTAAAAAAACTATTTTAGCATCCAGCATGCTAATTAGAAAAGCATCAGTTGTTGATCACAAATTAGGATAACAGGAGGGCTTGGAGTAACCACCTCTGGATAGCAGGCTGGCTGCCCCTCCCCACCCCCCGCCCCACCCCGACAGTCCCTATTAGTCTTGCTTTCTTAGCTTCTGAGCACTGGCTTGGTCCAAGTAGCAGTCACATAATATCTGCTGAAGTTTTATACTTTGTGAAACTTCATGAAACTCAATTTTACTTGCAGTGCCAGGCATCCCGGCATGCACACTGCATCACCAGCAAGGCGGAGCTCTCTGGATTTCAGAGAACCTGGGCTATCATGGGAGGCAGCAGCAAGGTAGAAGAGACAATGCTCTCTGCTCAGGCCAGACAGCTAACAGCCCTCCCAGGCAGCTGGCCAGTGCCAAGCTGAGCCCAGGACACACCTGAGGGGCTGTATGACCTTCCATAAATTGCAGACTTTATCTGGGCTGCAATTTTTTTTTTTTATCCTCTAAATATGGGGCTGTACTAGATCTAAGTCCAGCCAATAAGCAATCACAAAGCATCCCCATCTTTGCCTGGTACCATGGGGCACGCAGAGATTATAGAAACTCCCTAAGGAGCTTACATTGTAGTCAGGGAGCCAGGCCTGGAAGCAAAAACATACGATAGAAAGAAAAAAAATGTGAGTAGCTGAGTGAGAATGAAGCCCCCTTTTGTGTTCTGGGGACCTCAGAGGAAGAAAGCCTTTGCAGCCAGGCTTCATAGAGGAAGGGGCTACATTTGAACTGGGCCTCAGAGGATGAGTAGGAGTGCGGTGGGTGAGGAAGGCTGAATATGCAAACACAGGCGCTACAATGGGAAGCCTCCCCTCGACAGAGCCCAGTGTGGACTGTGGAGCTGGGGTCCCTGTCCCGGTCTCACCACGCACCTATGCTTTGCAGTCCAGAAGCAAGAGTCCTGGGAATCTGTATTTTTAACAAGCTCCCTAAGTGACGCTGTCATGCATGCAATAGGTATTATAGGTTGAGAAAATGTATAAATGAATGAATGAATTTTAAAAAATGAACTTGACCTCATGCAAGTCCCTTCTTCTCGCAAGATGTCCACTCTTTGTTAAAATAAAAATGCTGGTTCAGTCTGGTGGTTTTTAAACTGAGTTCCAGAAAAAAAAAAAACGAATCTCCCCTCCAAAGTCCCTCAGAGACAGAGAAGAGCTGCGGGTACTGAGAGAGCAGGACTCTGAGTCCCATCCACCTTTCTCTAGATCAGCTCTCCTTTTTATCTCTTTGCTATTGTAGTAAAGGTTTCTTGGCGATAAAGAACTTTTAAAAACACTGAACTGGATGATCCCCAAGAATCCTCAAGGAGAAATTTAAAAATTTCTTGAGGGCAGCCACTTATCTTTGGCGAGTATTTCTGGGACAAGCACGAACAAAACATAAGGCTGTTTACCAGAAGCAAGTTATTTACTTTCTCATCATAGTTCAAAATCTTTTCCTGTGGCCCAGAAATCAATGAGTGGAGAGAAAGGAAATGTGGCATAACAACGCAAACTTGAGGAATAGTTAATAAAACGGAAAATTAAGTGAGAAAGTCAGGCACAAAATTGCACATAGGGCTTCCCAGGTGGCTCAGTGGCAAAAAAAAAAAAAAAAAAAAGTCTACCTGCCAATGCAGGAGACACCAGTTCGATCCCTGATCCGGGAAGATCCCACTTGTAGTGGGGCAACCAAGACCATGTGCTAAGACTACTGAGCCTGCGCTCTAGAGCCTGGGAACCACAACTGTGGTTTGCGTGTGGCAAATACTGACGCCCAAGTGCCCTAGAGCCTGTGCTCCACAACAAGAGAAGCCACCTCAATGAGAAGCCCGAGTACCGCGGCTAAAGAGTACCCCCCACTTGCTGCAACTAGGAAAAAATCCATGCAGCAACAAAGATCCAGCACAGCCCAAAAGTAAATAAATAAAATTATTTTTAAAAAATTGCACATAGAGTTTGATTTATATTTTGGATCTTATACATCAGAGTTACCGGACAGGTAGGACTTTTCCTCAAAAAATTAAACACAGAATTACAATATGATTCAGCTATCCTACTTCTGGCGATAGACCCAGAAGAACTGAAAGCAGGGACTCAGAGAGATATTGGTACACTGATGTTCAAGCAGCATTATTCACAAAAGCTAAAAAGGTGAAGACAACTCAGATATCCATCCACAAGTGAATGGATGAAGAAATGCAGTCCAGACACAGAGTGGAATGCTATTTGGCCTGAAAAGGGAATGAAATTCTGACACATGCTTCAACCTGGATAAACCTTGAAAACATTATGCTAAGTGAAATAAGCCAGACACAAAAGGACCCATATTGTGTAATTTTACTTAGCTGAGGTACCTAGAGTAGCTGAATTCATAGACACAGAAAGTAGAATAGTGATTACCATGTGTTGCAAAGGCTTCTCTGGTGGCTCATTCAGTAAAGAATCTGCCTGCAAGGCGGGAGACCTGGGTTCGATCCCTGGGTTGGGAAGATCCCCTGCAGAAGGGAATGGCTACCCACTCCAGTATTCTGGCCCGGAGACTTCCACAGAGAGGAGCCTGGCAGGACACAGTCCATGGGGTCGTAAAGAGTTGGACATGACTGAATGACTTTCACTTTTACGTGCTACAAGGAGTTGGTGGTGGTAGTTTAGTTTACTGGAGTGGCTTGCCATTTCCTTCTCCAGGGGATCTTCCCAACCCAGGAATCGAACCCACTTCTCCTGCACTGCAGGAGGATTCTTTACCCCTGAACCACCAGGGAAACCTGCAAGGAGTTAGAAATGGGAAATTATTTGCTCAGTTGGTACAGGGCTTCTGTTTGGGATGATGGGAAAGTTCTAGAGACTGGGGAAGCAAATGTACTTAGTGCTACTGAACTGCACACTCAAATCATGTTAAAACAGTTTATGTTATATTTTACAGCAAGAACAAAACAACGCCTAGTGTCACGTGGTCATAGCGGTAAATTCTGTGTGATGAGATTGTGGTAGTGTGATCCCTTTATTCTTTCCACTTCTCTACATTTTTCAAATGCTCTACAATGAGAATACATTACTCTTAAAACCAAACCAAAAGCTATTTAAATAAATCTAGTGGTTCTCTGATACTTTCCGAAAATGCATTGCTGTCTTTTATGTAAATGCAAGCAATACTTCCTGTGCTTAATTAATAAAAGGAGCCAAGTTCAAATATGTCATCCAAAGAATACCCCAAGCTGCTCAGTCAAAATAAATGACGGGCAGAGTGATCCACCTTTCTGAGACTAGTCGTTCTCATCTATATTTAAATAAATTTCAAATAAAAACAGAACCAAAACAAATCTTCTAACGAGCCTCCCAAGAAGCTGTCTGGCTTGGAAAAGCTCAAACGCACACTGGAGAGAGAAAGAAAAATGGGGAACAGCCAGTGTTTTTTTAGGACATTAACTCACTGCAGCTGGGAAAGTGACTTTGTCAGTGAATTTCTATCCCTTCTGTTCTGCAAAACGTTCTTGTGTAGAATGAATTCAGAACGGAGAAGAGGTTCACCATTTGGATTCACTACAAATCCACTTCCTCCAGCACCTCCCCCCTCCACCCCAGATAAATGTTGAACAAAGATTTAAAGACTATAGGTTTAGAAGGACAGCCAGTGTGTCTGCCTGCCAGGGTTGCCCTCTGCCCTGGGCCGCACGGATCCACTTTCCTGGCGCCTGGACCCTCTGCTTAGGGCTGTCTCAAGGGCAGACAGACCAGAAGGTAGCTGCCAAGGTGAGCAGGCTGGGGCTGCACTCGGCCCTCACCACCCCCACCATCCCCCGCCCCGGAGTGGCCCCTCTGCAGCCATGTGAGCTCAGGCAGGATCCTTCTGAGAGATTCGGTGTCCTTCCCAAGCCCAGGAGCAGAAGAGCTCCCCCCTTGCAAGACTGCTGGGAGGAGTAACGGCGCTGCCTGTTTAAGTGTCTATTGAGATGATGGATGTATAGTATTAATAGGCTCCCAAGTTTCTTCTTTATCTCCTAGAAGTTCACTGTCCAAGATTCATTTTGTCTTGATGGGACGCTGGTACCATATATGGTTAATGCTGACTGGTGGGTTATAGGATTACAGTCAAACAACGGGGTGGAGAGAGGCCCCTTCAGACCCCGGGCCCAGGGCTGACCTAGGAAGAGACGCAGGTCAGGAGCTGGCAGTTCCTGGCTGTTTCCCACACTGACCAGCCAGCAAGGAGTCCTTTCACAGGAAGGGCTTCATCATTTTACAGATGAAGAAACAGGGGCTCTGAGGGGCTAACTGTCTTAGTCAAGGTCCCATGGTTCAAAAACGGGTTCAAAACCCGTTTTAGGGTTTTCTAAAATTCCCTCATCATGAAGGGGTGGGTCCTTGTCATTTCAGCTCTGCCACTAACTCATTTGGTTAGTTAGTTGTTTATCTTCTGCCTCTTTCCCTCAAAAAAGTTAGAGAGAATTTGGGGGCGTGGAGGGGAGAGAAAGATTCTTGGAGTTGCTTAGCTGGATCGGTTTCCAGTCTCTGGGCTTCAGCTTTTTCATGTACAAAATGAGGGGCTTCCTGCCTCAGGGCCTTTGCACGTGCTCCTTCCTCTGCCTGGGACACCTTTCCCCACCTCCCTCACACCCATTCACCCCCGCCCTACATGTCCTTTAGGTCTCAGCTACAAATGTACTTTCTAAGGAAGAGTCTTATTCTCCATGTAGCTTCCTGTTTTTTTCTCTTGAGGGCACTGACCCCTCTTTGGACACAAATGCATAATTATTGGATTAATATCTGCCTCCCCACCAGATGGAAAGTTCCTAGTTAATCAGCACTGGGTAAGAGGTGACATTCAATGGTATTTGTTGTATGTTGATTCAAAAAATGAGTTCTCCTCAGTGTTCTGCCAGCAGCCAGTTCTAGAATCTTAAGAAAGCACTCTAAAAAGAGTGGGGGGGTGGGGAAGAGTGGATATAGGGACCTCCCTGGTGGCCCAGTGGTTAAGAATCTGCCTTCCAATGCAAGGGATGCAGGTTTGATCCCTGGTTAGGGAACTAAGATCCCATATGTTGCTTAGTCTCTAAGTTGTGTCCAACTCTTTGCAACCCCATGGACTATAGCCCACCAGGCTCCCCGTCCATGGAATTTTCCAGGCAAAAATACTGGAGCGGCTTGCTATGTGCTTCTCCAGGGGATCTTTCTAACCCAAGGATCAAACTTGTGTCTCTTGCACTGGCAGGCATATTCTTTATCACTGAGCCACGTGAGAAGCCCCCAAGATCTTACATACCTTGGGGCAACTAAGTCCATGTGCTGCATACTACAGAGTCGGTGGGCTCTGGAACCTGTGCCCCATAACTAGAGAGTGGAAACCAAGACCTGATACAGCCATAAGAAACTCTTTTTTAAAAAAGAGTGACTATATGCATAACTGATTCACTTTGCTATACAGGAGAAACTAACACAACATTGTAAATCAACTATAATCCAATGAAAATTAATTTAAAAAATATTTTAAGTGGCGCAAATTTTCAACAATAAAATAACTGTTAAATATACTATGAAACATTTAGATCAAATTGCCAACATCCGTTGGATCCCAGAAAAAACATCTACTTCTGCTCCACTGACTATACTAATGCCTTTGACTATGTGGATCACAACAAAGTGGAAAATTCTTAAAGAGATGAGAATTCCAGACCACCTTGCTTGCCTCCTGAGAAACCCGTATGCAGGTCAAGAAGCAACAGTTAGAACCGGACATGGAACAACAGACTGGTTCAAAATTGGGAAAGGAAGTACAGCAAGGCTGTCACCCTGCTTATTTAACTTCTGTGCAGAGAACATCATGTGAAACGCCAGACTGGATAAATCACAAGTTGGAATCAAGATCGCTGGCTGAAATATCATCAACCTCAGATATGCAGATGATACCACCCTAACGGCAAAAAGCGAAGAGGAACTAGAGTCTCATGGTGAAGGTGAAAGAGGAGTGAGAAAGCTGCATTCAAAAAACTAAGATCATGGCATCTGGTCCCATCACTTCATGGCAAATACAAGGGGAAAAAATGAAAACAGAAGCAGATTTTATTTTCTTGGTCTCCAAAACCACTTTGGACAGTAACTGCAGCCATAAAGTTAAAAGATGATTGCTCCCTGGAAGGAACGCTATGACCAACCTAGACAGCGTATTATAAAGCAGAGATGTCACTTTGCCGACAAAGGTCCGTTTAGCCAAAGCTCTTTTTCCAATAGTCATGTATAGATGTGAGAGTTGGACCAAAAAGAAGGCTGAGTGCTCAAGAACTGATGCTTTTGAACTGTGGTGTTGGACAAGACTCTTGAGAGTCCTTTGGAAGGCAAAGAGCTCAAATCAGTCAATCCTAAAGGAAATCAACCCTGAATATTCATTAGAAGGACTGATGCTGAAGCACCTGATGTGAAGAGTTGACTCATTGGAAAAGACCCTGATGCTGAGAAAGATTGAGTAGGAGAAGGGAGCGACAGAGGATGAGATGGCTGGATGGCATCACCGACTGAATGGAAATGAATTTGAGTAAACTCCAGGAGTTAGTGAAGGACAGGGAAGCCTGGTGTGCTGCAGTCCATTGGGTCGCAAACAGTCGGACACACTTACAGAGTGAACAACAACAAATACAGTAAAGCATTACACAATTAAAAAAAAAAAAAGAGTACTCTCCCATTCCTGCCCACATCCACCCCAGCCTCAGCTTCTCAACTGAGCAACCGAGGGAGGTGAACCAAGGCACTGATTAGATCTCTGCCAGCTCACACATTCTATGATTGTATCATCTCAAAAAGAACAGAAAGAAAAAAAAAAAAAAGCCTAAACCAACCAAACCCTAAGACCAAAACCAAAACCCAGGGTGATCCCAGAGCCCTCTGTGACTTCCGCCAGGTTCTTCCATTTGGGGGCCTTGGTGTCTCTGTC
This sequence comes from Ovis aries, assembly GCF_016772045.2. Classification (NCBI taxonomy): domain Eukaryota; kingdom Metazoa; phylum Chordata; class Mammalia; order Artiodactyla; family Bovidae; genus Ovis; species Ovis aries. The sequence continues at coordinate 14,392,552 of NC_056056.1, read as the reverse complement.
TACAAGAATGAAACATTTAGACACGATGTTGCAACAATTCTCCCATCCAACAATTCAAATTCCCGAAAGGAAGGCCCTGTCCTCCCCTTGCCCTTCCTCAGGGCTCTACCACAACCCAGGCTCACAAACAGGAAATGTGACATCCAGGCACGGGTGGGCCACTTGTTTCTCTACAGCCTGGAGGGGCTGGCAAGGGAGCCAAGAGTTTCTGAGCTTTTCCAGCTAAATCCTGGACTCTGTACCCAAACCCGCCTCAAGCAGTGTAAGTGGAGGGGCACTGCTGGGATCTGGCTGGACCTCCCAGGCCCTGAGTGACCAGAGAGAAGCCTCCACCCCTCTCTGTGCCTGGGTCTCTCCACCTGTTGAGCGAGAGGCCTGGACTGGGGACTCTGCCAGCTCCCGGCTCGCTCTGCGGTCTTCTTTCTGAAGACAGTGTGCAGCTTTGAGGAAGGGCGCCGTCATCTTGCCCGTATCTGAGTCTCAAATCTCTCCCTTACCATGTGGCCCTGGGAAATCGCTGAATCTTTCTGTGCTTCATTTTCTCACTTATAAACCGGGTTTCTGGGTGATGAAAAGGCAGGGCTCCTATAAAGCTCGAAGACCAGCATCTGGAGTGAGTGAGTGTTCAGTAAGCGTGAACTGTTACTGTTTGGTGATGTCTTGGCTTCTGAATTGCTCCTCCTTCCAGTTTGCCTTCTGGAGAAGGAGGAAGCTGAGCCCTGAGAGCCCCACTGGCCCTGCAGTGCATGCCCAAGTCCTGGCCCTCAGGAAAAGCAAATCCGAATCTCAGTGTGAGCCAAGCATGGTACAAACACAGAACCATGCAAAAGACAACAACAACAAAACCCTACAATGCTGCCCCAAAGCAGACGGACTGGGAGATCAGCTGCTCCATGGGGTTGCTGGCACTCAGGGAGGCTGCATCCAGAGTCAGTAGTTGGGGGGTGGGCCCATCCCCAGCTTGCCCTGGGGGATGGGGGACAACCTGAGGGAAGTGGGGGTTGGTGGTGAGATGCAGCAAAAGATACGGCCTTGGTTTATCTCTGTTCCTACTTCTGCCCAGAGCCTTCCAGGGAAGAGGAGGCTGGATTCAGTCAGATCAGCCCCGAGGGAAACAGACCACAGAGAAGAGACAGGCAGACTCCCTAGACAGCAATGGGTGGCCTCTTCCCTGGGGACAGGGAGGTGTGCTCCTCACAGGGAGAGTCCCAAACCCTGTCCAGCCTCACCTGTGAAAGGAAAAGAGAAGTGAAAGTCACTCAGTCGTGTCCAACTCTTTGCAACCCCATGGACTATACAGTCTGTGGAATTCTCTAGGCCGGAATACTGGAGTGGGTAGCCTTTCCCTTCTGGGGATCTTCCCAACCCAGGAACTGAAGCCAGGTCTCCCGCACTGCAGGCGGATTCTTTACTCGCTGAGCCACAAGAGAAGCCCAAGAATACTGGAGTGGGTAGCCTATTCCTTCTCCAGGGCATATTCCCAACCCAGGAATCGAACCGGGGTCTCCTGCAGGCAGATTTTCCTGATAGCTCAGTTGGTAAAAAATCCACCTGCAAAAGGAGGAGACTCAAATATCTGTTTTCACCAGCCGCTGAGAGTCTCAAAGTGTGGCTGCAGATGGATGCAACCGGCCTCCAACTCTCTGCTGCCCCTGAACTGGCAGGGCCTGGCTCGCGCTCTCTGGCTGCACAGCCCAGGACGTTGGGCTGGGGCCAGTCATGGCCGCTCAAGAGAAGCCACGCTGCACTCAGTGTGAAAAGCTGTCCTCAAAAGAAAAGAATAAAACCGACGGTCCTAAGAACCAGTGCACTGGCTTTCACCCTTGCGGATGCTCAGCTAAGAATCCCTGTTGGGCTGCACTGTGGGTAAGGGATGCCTTTATCAGGTTTAGGCCATTTAGAGCTGAAGGGAACCCTGGGGGTCTCTGCTCCAACTCTTTTCTTTTATAGATAGAGAGGCTCAAGGAAAGATGCACCCTTTGGGGATCAACATATACACACTATTATATATAAGATGGGCCTTCCCTGGTGGCTCAGATAGTGAAGAATCTGCCTGCAATGCAGGAGACCTGGATTCAATCCCTGGGTTGGGAAGACCCCCTGGAGAAGGGAATGGCAACCCACTACAGTATTCCTGCCTGGAGAACTTCATGGATAAGAGGAACCTGGCGGGCTCCCAGTCCATGGAGTTGCAGAGTCAGACACAACTGAGCAACTAACACGCACACACATTTGAAACATCCAATAAGGACCTACTGAATAGCACAGGGAACTCTATGCAATATCTTTTAATAACCTACAAGGGAAAAGAATTTGAATATATATGTATAATATACTGAATCTGCTTGCTGTACAGCTGAAACTAACACAACACTGTAAAACTACACTCCAGTTTTTTTTTAAGATGCACTTTGTAGCAGAGGCAAGATTTGAACCCTTGAAGGCTTCTGGCCCTGTCTCTGCTCATGCATTCGATCCATGGCTATTGAGGGGCAGCTGCACGCATGCGGTGTTCTCAGCACTGGGGATTCAGAGATGAACCACCCAAGAAGGCCTTTGTCCTCACAGAGCTCACATTCTAGTTGGTAAACAAATAAACAAATCAATAATAATTAACAAGTCATTAAAGACATAGTTTCAGGTGGGGACAAGGGTAATAAAGCAAATAGAAGGCTGGCATGTCAGAGACTGCCTCAGGGTAGGGGAAACATGTTTCGGGGGACGATCAATTTTCACTGGGTCCTCTAGGGTCCCCAAGGACCTCTGCAGCCAGCAGCACGCTGGAGCTGGCTCATGCAAGAGCCAGTCGTTAAATTTTCAGGAACTTGGCGAGCAAGTTGTTAAACACAGTCACTATGAAAAATTAAATTCTATAAACTCAAGACTAAATGAAATGTAGTCAGATCAAAGGCAGTCATCAAAACTCATCACTTCCTAATTGTTTCCCTACAGGCTATACTCAAGGTTATTCATACCTATTGTATCTAGATGTAGTGGAGAACAGGCTCTAGCACCATGCTCCCCACTCATGGTGGAAATATTTCTACTATGGAAACTGGCAAACGTGACATATCAGGGTCTCTGTTGCTGTTTCGGCCCGTCATATGGCTTGCAGGATCTTGCCTCCCCAACCAGGGATCAAACGCGTGCCCCTACAGCGGGAGTGCAGAATCCTAACCACTGGCCTGCCAGGGAAGTCCCTGAGCTTTCATTTCTCAGCTGGTCATGAAACATTTACGGGCACACCGTGACCTCCAGCTCTAATCCTGGCCTTCCGTGTTTGTGGAAGTCTGTTTTTCCAGGGAGAGAGTGTGGCAGTGTAGTCCAATTCTCCCGGGGCTGTATGTGGGGGCGGTGCCTCCAGTCCTGAGGCAATCAACTTCCCTCTTCCTTTTTTAAGGCTTCCACAGTGAGGAAGCTAATCCAGGATCTTCAAACAGATCTGTCAGTCCCAGGAAAAAAATTGTTCTCTTCAACAGTAGTATTTAAGGAGGGCCCGTGGGATGGTGATTCATTCCTTCCTTCGTTTGTTTATTTATTTGACACATTAAATCTTATCATAAGTCTATTGTGAAGGTAAAAATTTAAAGGAACACCCTGCAGAGAACCTGTTTGTATAAATGTGCGTGGTCACTTCTTAATTCCTCTAGGTTTTCATACGTTGAGTTTCTTCCTTCAGGAATATAACTGCGCTGGTTAACAGCAGAATGAAGTTACTATCACTTCTACTAATAATAATGGTAACAGTAGTTGCCACTCACTAGCACCACGTCTGGAGAAGGCAATGGCACCCCACTCCAGTACTCTCGCCTGGAAAATCCTGTGGACGAAGGAGCCTGCTAAGAGTCGGACACGACTGAAGTGACTTAGCAGCAGCAGCAGCAGCAGCAGCAGCAGCAGCAGCAGCACCATATCAGGCACTAAACACATAGATTATCTCTCAAATCCACGTCGACCCATTTTACACAGGGGAACGTTGAGGCTCAGGGGCTCCATAACTTGACCAAGGGCAAGCTGCCCCTCTGAAAGCTCCCCAGAACACTTTTCCCTCTGGTAGGTATGGCCCTGTGACTCTGCTTAGACATGTAGGATTTCATGGCACTACTGGACCCCAATCCTTGGCAGCTTGGGAGCATTTTGTGACTTCTCAGCTTATCATCAGGACCCTTCTTCCTCCACCAGAATGGAATGACCTAGACCCTCCCCCGGCCATTCATCTGGACTTGGAATGCAGGAGAGTGACCTCAGCATGGTCACTTAGTAGCTTTGTGTCCTAAAGAAGAAGCACCGAGGCTCAGATGCCACTGAAATGTTACAGAGGCTCCAGTGGCAGCAAAAACTACAATTAGCTCCTGTTGGAAGACCCTAAGTGTGCTGTCTGTTGCCCAACTTCTACTAGTTCTGGGCAGCTTGCTTTTCCAGCTTCCTCAGGGATACCATGAACAACAGCAAAAAATCCTTCCAACACACACGCCTCCTCTGCCTCAGTGAGCTAGAAGCTTCATCCCTTGCTCGCAGCCACGGATTCTCCTGCGTTTCTCAATACATCAGCCTCAAACATTCAGGGAGCTTTTTCATGCCAGGGAATGAATTCCTAAGCACTCAATTAATTTGCACACACCCCCCTTCTGCACAGCTCTGGCTAACATGTGAAAATAGTTTGCCATACAAAACGCCAACATACAGACAAGTGTAGATCAAGCTAGAGCATCCAGACCCCGTCCCTGCTCTCTGGGGGCCATGTTCCCCTTAAAGTAAACCTCACCGTTGATTTTGTGAACTGTCTTGTCTTTCCCTGCAAATGCCAGGCAAGTTCCCCTTGGGGACAGCTGGCTGGCCACTTGAGGACTCGTGGTTTCCCTGACAGAGGAGAAAGGACAGCTGCACTTTTGCACATAGCTGCTGCCAAATACAACGTCACCCCGCTGGGCAGCTTACCCCACTCGGTGCCCCTCCAGACACCAGGGCCATCTGGATTCGGGAACAGCCCTGGAGAAGATGAGGATGACTGTTTCTCAGGGCCTCCTACCTTTGCCCGAAACACTCTTCCCTCTTCAGCCTCCGAATCTTGCAGGCCACAGTTGGAAGGTCACTTCCTCTGGGAAGCCCTTCCTGATCACTTGCCCTGACAGGTACAGACCCCTGCCCCCTGCCCGGCCCTCCTTGCCTCCCGTGCTTCTCCACCATGGCTCCCTCTGTGCAGCTGGCTATTTAATGACTGTCTCCCAAGCTGACTTCCATCTCTGCAGGGAAGCAGTGGGGGGACTGTACCTCTCTGTCCACTGCCAATCTCAGGTGTGTCTAGCAGAGATGCTGAGTGCATTCTGGATGCTCTGACCAGGAGTAAATGAAGATCTGGTGGCCCGATGAATGTTGGATAAGATCTGATTCAAAGCATGAATCTTGGCAAGAGGTGCATCTTTCAGAACCACAGTTCCTGGTACTCAAATTCACAGGTGGGAAGCTCAAAGCTTGGGATCTCTCTGTACACCTCAGCAGCTACTTCTCCCTGGCACATTTTTAGTTTGAAATGTTCATTTCCTGTGGCTTTGGACTTGTCTGCCTTTTGTTTAACAGCAGATAGTGCTCAAAGGGAAGTGTCCTGGATCACAGCCTCAAACCATTTTGTTAACAAGGAAACTGAGGCTCCGGCAGTCTCCACGGCCTGTGGAGCGAGATCAGCTCACTTTCAGCTCAGAGCTCTTTTCAGTGACCCCACCCCACCCACCTTGGCCACCCACCAGTTGGAAGGTCACTTCCTCCAAGAAGCCCATCCTGATCACTTGCCCTGACAAACCCCTGCCCCATGTGGCCAAGACCAGGGCATGTTAAAGTAAGGCTCTGAAAGATAAGACACCCAGACTGGGATGGAGTTGCGAACTTTCTTTAAGAACTAATCACAAGACCTGGCCTCTCTCTCCACCCTCTTCCAGCAGCTACTTTGCACTCGGGCTAATTCCGGGCTGGGCAATGCTAGGCAGGAGCCCTCTCTTGGGCTGGGGATGGATCTGCTCCCCAGCCCGTGCCTTCCCCTTTGTTTAGAATCACCTTCACTTCCCCTGCCCACAGCCCACCAGGATCTCCAAGTTAAACTATATTTGGAGTGAGGACTAGGCTTTCATGCCTCAGTTCTTTCACTTCATTCTTGAGAAACTTTGGCCAAAAGATCAAAACTCTAAGCCTCAGTTTCCCCACACATAAAATGGGAGGATAATTCCTGCTTTGCCAGCTTCACAGGGCTTTCGTGAGCCTCAAGCGAAGTGGATATATGACCTCACTTATCTAACTGGCCAGGAAGAACAACGCTATAGTATTTTTCCATTCCCATCAGGGTCCTGCAGTCAACCCACAACCAGCTGACCCCTTCCAGGGCCCCGTCCTCTACTTAGCCTTTCAGCCATGCAACCCTCTTGACCATATCCTTCTAGACATCCTCTCTCCCTCTGCCTTCCCACATGTGCCCCCTCTGTCTCAGCTCACTCACTCTCCAGTTAGGACCCAGTCCGGGGAGCAACTCCATGCTTTATCCTGCCGTTCACATCTGCTCACCACACATGGCCCGAGACACACCCTGCAGGAAGCATATGCCCTTACACCCAGATCCCTGGAGAACCCCTGCATGCAGTTTCCCCGCGGACACAACATGTAAACACGCACCTCAGGTCCCCACCCCACTGCCCTCGCCACCTCTCCTTTAGGAAACTCTATCTGGCAACAAAGTTGGAGCACAGTGCCAGCAAGAGCCGCAGCCAGGTCTGACCAGAGGTAGCCGAGGGTCTGGCGCCTCCACCCCCCATTGCGACAAGCTGAGCACACCAGCTCTTTGTCTGGAGATTTCTATGACATACTTTTACTTCCTCTTTTTAGAAACTGCAAGGAATTTTATAAATAATTCTGGGTTCAATACACTAAATGACGACCCCCTTGCCTTCAGTCCATGGTCCAAATCTACATCACTCTTTGATTTCCCAGTCTGACCTACCTGGCCTCCCTCTTGCAGGAGCGAGCATGAAGCTTTTTATCAGCAGAGCTTTTCAGCCCAGGCTCAGAGGGGAGGTATTTTGTTCTAGGTCTGACAGGCAGCAGAGGCGCAAACTCAGTCAGTGGAGGCCACTCTCAGCCAGCAGGGTGAGCCAGGCAAAGAGCACTGTGGTCACGTGCACAGTGGGTTCCAGCAGTTCATGGTCAAGGAGGAATATGACATGTGACCAAATGTATCAGAGTGTGCACTGCAGGATGTCCAGAGATCCATGTGGGGAAGTGCCTAATTCATGGTGGGGGGCAAGAAGCAGAATGAAGAGACTGGCATCTTAGAGATGATTAAGCTGGGTCTTGAAGGATGAGTAGGAGTCTGTAAGTAGGTTTTTAGGGGAGGAGGGAATGGTTTTCTAAGCAGAGGAAGCAGCATGGGGAAAAGCCCAGAGGTCCCAAACCAGGAGTGGACCTGGATCATCAAAAAAGCAAGAGAGTTCCAGAAAAGCATCTATTTCTGCTTTATTGACTATGCCAACGCCTTAGACTGTGTGGATCACAATAAACTGGAAAATTCTGAAAGAGATGGCTTTGAGATCCAAAGAGATCCAAACCACTTGACCTGCCTCTTGAGAAACCTGTATGCAGGTCAGGAAGCAATAGTTAGAACTGACCATGAAACCACAGACTGGTTTCAAATAGGAAAAGGAGTGAGTCAAGGCTATATATTGTCACTCTGCTTATTTGACTTATATGCAGAGTACATCATGAGAAACGCTGGACTGGAGGAAACATAAGCTGGAATCTAGATTGCCGGGAGAAATATCAATCACCTCAGATATGCAGATGACACCACCCTTATGGCAGAAAGTGAAGAAGAACTAAAGAGCCTCTTGATGAAAGTGAAAAAGGAGAGTGAAAAATTTAGCTTAAAGCTCAACATTCAGAAAACAAAGATCATGGCATCCAGTCCCATCACTTCATGGGAAATAGATGGGGAAACAGTGGCTGACTTTATTTTTCTGGGCTCCAAAATCACTGCAGATGGTGATTACAGCCATGAAATTAAAAGATGCTTACTCCTTAGAAGGAAAGTTATGACCAAACTAGACAGCATATTAGAAAGCAGAGATATTACTTTGCCAACAAAAGTCTCTCTAGTTAAGGCTATGGTTTTTCCAGTGGTCATGTATGGATGTGAGAGTTTGACTGTGAAGAAGGCAGAGCGCGGAAGAATTGACACTTTTGAACTGTGGTGTTGGAGAATACTCTTGAGAGTCCCTTGGACTGCAAGGAGATCCAACCAGTCCTTTCTAAAGGAGATCAGTCCTGGGTTTTCACTGGAAGGACTGATGTTGAAGCTGAAACTCCAATACTTTGGCCACCTGATGTGAAGAGCTAACTCATTTGAAAAGACCCTGATGTTGAGAAAGATTGAGGGCAGGAGGAGAAGGGGATGACAGAGGATGAGATGGTTGGATGGCATCACCAAATCAATGGACAAGGGTTTGGATGGACTCTGGGAGTTGGTGATGGACAGGGAGGCCTGGCATGCTACGGTTCACCGAGTCACAAAGAGTCAGACAGGACTGAACAACTGAACTGAACTGATCGAGTCCTTATCTTCCGAGATTGTTCCACAACAGTTAGCTTGGAACTAAATTCAGTATCTCATTGCTCAACCTCAGACATTCCTGTTTCTGTATTCTCTTAGCAAGTAGCACAATTATTCATTTAGTGATCCCTGACAGAAAGCCAAAAGGAGATAATGAATTCTGTTCTGGAGTTGTCCAGTCTGCATTGCCTTTGGGACATCCAAGAAGAGATACCCAAAGGGCAGTTAAACATGTGAACTGGGGGCTTATAATAGAGATCTGAACTAGAGATAAAGATGATTGTTACAGAGCTAGCACTTAAAGCCACGAGCATGAGTCAACTTGCCTATTTACAGAGTACAAGGACCAGATCTTTAAATCTCCACTCTGACATGAGAGAGCTCTTTCCTGAGCCCATAAATTCCTATTCCTAAAATCACAATTCCAGCCACCATTTGGTCCCTTCCCCCAGGAGTCATGCCTCCCAATGACCTCCACCGTGTTGCTGTTTTTCAGTCGCTAAGCCGTGTCAGACTCTTTGCAGTTCTAGGGACTGTAGCTCGCCAGGCTCCTCTGTCCTTCCCTACCTCCCCAAGTTTGCTCAGATTCATGGCCATTGAGTCAGTGATGCTAACCAACCATCTCATCCTCTGCTGGCCCCTTTTCCTTTCGCCTTCAGTCTTTCTTAACAACAGGGTCTTTTCCAGTGAGTTGGCTCTTTGCATCTTATTTCATATTCTTCACCCTGATCATGCTGTGTTCTCCAAGAACTCTTAAGATGCTATCATAAGAATAGAAGCTATAAAATACTACTATCCAGGCACTAAAAAAGGCTAAAACAAAAAAGATGGACAATACCATATCTTGACAAGGATGTGGAATAATTACATTTTATGCTTTGCTGTGGGAATGTAAAATGGTACCCTTTATGATCCCACAATTTCTCTCCTAAATGATAACAAATGACCACAAAAGACTTCTTGAAGAAATAATAGCCCAAATTGGAAATAACTCAAATATCCATCAACAGGAGAATGAATATGCAATGATGGTACATCCATAAAGTGGAATACTATTCAGCGTTAAAAAGGAACAAACCAATCATATACACAACTTGGGTGAATCTAACAAACACTGTGCCAAATGAAATAAGCCAGACATGAAAAAGACACACAGTACAATTCCATTTATGTGATGTTCCAGAGCAGGCAAAATTAATCAGTGATGAAGAAAATCACCAACTGGTTGCTTGGAAGGGTGGAAGGAAAATTCACTACAAATGGGATCCTGCTGCTGCTGCTGCTGCTGCTGCTGCTGCTGCTGCTGCTGCTGCTAAGTCGCTTCAGTCATGTCCGACTCTGTGCGACCCCATAGACAGCAGTCCACCAGGCTCCGCCGTCCCTGGGTAATTCATATCTCATATCTCATTTTGGGTGATGGTTACATGAGTACAAACAACTGTCAAAACGTGGTAAACCTAGCACTTACAAACTGTGAATTTAATTGTATGAAAATTATACTTTAGTTAAAACTTAGCAAAAGAAAATAATTGCAAAGTATCTAGAAAATGAAAACTAAAATAATGAGAATATACAGGGCAGAAAAGGTGGCTCAGCAGGAAAGAAGTTGGATCACTGGGTCAGGAAGATCCCCTGGAGGAGGGAATGGCAACCCATTCCAGTATTTTTGCCTGGAGAATCCCATGGACAGGGGAGCATGGCAGGATGCAGTCCATGGGGTCGCAAAAGAGTCCAATTCGACTTAGCGATTGAGTGTCCACAAATGCACAGGGCAGAAAACATTCAGTTAAAATACAAGTATATTTATGCTATGAATGCACCTATATAAATGTCAGCCCCCTCCCTTAACCTAGTCCCCCTTCAGTCTTTCTCCCCGCACCCTTGCCTCAATCTCCATGACAATTGCCCATTAATAAGTTTCTAGCCATCCTGAGAGATGATGCAATGCAAAGAGCAGAAGCCTTAGAGACAGAGCTGCTCTCAAATCCCAGCTGCAATTTAGGAACTGAGTGCCCACCAGCAAGTTACTTGGTCTCTCAGCCTACATTGCCTCAACGGTAAAGTCAGTTGACACCTGTTAGGCTGGGCAAAGCAAGCTGCAGTGTGCTGATTAGTTTCTGGAGAACCTAATTCTTTTGACCTCAGCCTGTGAAACCAAACTGTATGTGAAAGGCTTGCTGAAGGCCTGGAAAGCTTAGCGAAGGAGACTCCTGGGCTGTTTCTCCCCTGAGGGTAGAGAGGCGGCCCTGGGGGTCCTGGTGTTAGGGTCTGGGTGGGCCGATGCTAAAAGCTCAGAGCCACCAGTACCGGGAAAAGGTGTTCCTGACCAATGACTAAGGACACAGGTTTCCTGGCAAGGCTTGGCCACTGGTGGGTCTTGCCCAAATCACTTTGCACACCTCTAGACTCAGTTGCTACACCAAAATGGGCCAGATCAGACTGGATCTGAAGAATCTGATACTGAAAACAGCCTCCAGGGTTTCCCAGTATCTAGAGGAGGAAAAGACAGACCTGAACTGGTTCTGTTTGAAAGATGGAAGGGAAAGATCAGCGCCCTGCCGCCCAGGCTCCCCTCCCCCACCATGGTGCCCCTTGAGCCAGGCCTCTAGGCCTCTCAGGGGCAAAGTTTGAAATCCCCATAACCAGATGAACCCGAGGGACGTCTCCAGCGCTAGCTCGTTCAGTCATTGTGCACCTGTTCCATGTAACAATAACTAAGAATCTGCACCTGCCCCCCTCCCCCCTCAACGTGGTAAGGAAGGCAAGGAAGACCCAGAAATGACTCCCAGGAAGGAAGAAAGAACTTCGTGTGGCCCAAGAGGTGCTGAAGGACGACAGAACACCCACAGCCTTCCCCCAGGAGCACGCGACCCCCCACCCACCCCAGCCCCTCTGCCCTTGGCATTTCCTCACTCACAGCTGTCTCTATTTCGTGGTCTCGGAAACGGAGGCTCTCCCTGGGAAAGGGTTTCCCAGCTAGGAAGCAGCTGGGCCAGATGCTCCCCGCCCCACCTCCGGCCCCTTGAGACCCACCCATTTCTAAGTAAACGGAGGAGGCCACGAGGCCTGCTGAGGAGGAGCGCAAACGACAAGCAAAGCCACCAACGCCGCCGCAGGGGCTCGGGTCTCGCCTCCGCAGAGAGGAGCGCGCTGGCGGACAACCTCCGCGTCTAAGCCCCTCCCCTCCCCGGCCCGCGCGAAGAATGGGAATCTCAAGTCGCTCTGCTTTCTCTCCTTGCGTGCTGACATTTTTTTCCACTTTACTGTTTCTTGGACGCCTTTCAAGAGTTTGTGCAATCATTCTGTTTAGCTGCTTTTCTGCCATTTTCAAACGCAGGGTGGTGTCCCTTTGGAGTGGGAACGTGGTGGTCTGAAGACTTGAAGGGCCCCGATCGCCTCCCATCACCCCGACGCCTCCGGCCTCGTAGCTGCCAAAGTTACTACGTTTGAAACTTTCCCCGTGCTGGGTGTTGGGCTTGGTCCTCGGCTTTCTGAGCTCCCCGACCTTTCCCTCTCGGCGCCCCGGCTCTGGGGGGTTCCTGGCCCCCTCCTTCGCCCTCCCAGGAGCCCCGTTCCCGGAGGGATCCTCTTCCCACCCTGTCCAGGGCGAGGGCGCCCCTTTCCTCCTCCTGCCCCGTAGATGGGGCAGAGCCCTCCCTCCTTCCGAGACTTCCTCGGTGGTCCCGCCCTGCGCCCCCTGAGCCTGCCTTCTCCCGCCTCCACCACCCCCGGACCCTGTGGGAAGCCCTGCCCGCAGCCCTTCAAGAGGCCAGAGTCCGGAAGGCTGGGCAGAGGCTGCGACGGGGACGGGATGGGACAGAGACCGGGTCAGAGCTGGGCACCGCGGGAGCGATCAGAACAAAAGCGGGGACACGGGCAGGGCAGCAACAGGGCAGGGCCGGGGCGGCGGCCCGTCCCCTCGTCGCGCCGCCCCCACCCGGCTCCAGCCCCCCCGGGGGCTCGCGGGCTCAGGGGGCTGGGGCGGCGCCTCGTGGGACCCACCTGATCTGCAGAAGCTGGGCGCGCTGGGGGCTGGCCGGAGCCTCGGCTCCCCGGCGGCGTCCTCGGCTGCCGGAACAGTCGGCTCGCTGCCTCCCCCCGAGCCCCGCGGGGCGTGCCGGGGCGGGGTGTGCCGCCTGCGCTCCCGTCTGCCGGCCGCCGGGCGCTCCTCCGGGGCGGCGGGAAGGGGCGCGAGGGAGCCGGTGGGCGCTGGGCAGAGGGCGGCACGCTCCCAGCTCGGCCCGGCCCGCGGTGTTTGTGCAGAGCGGGTCCCGCCCCGGACACGGCCGCTGGGAGGCCCCGCGCGCTAGTGCGCGAGTGCCGGTGCGCGTGTGTGTCTGGTGGCAGGGCGGCGCAGGGGGGTGTTTGTTTCATTTTCACTCAGGCGGAAAAAAGCCTGAAACCAGCAAAAAAGGAAAAGACAATCCCTGGTGAGGGTGGCTGGGCCTCTTTGCCTTCTTGGGCCTGCGCGTGGTGGGGGTGGCCGCGGGGCGGGGGCGGAGGGGGTACCCGGAGCATCGGAGGGTGGGGTGGGGTCTGTCACCCAGGACCGCGGGGAGGGGCCCCGAAGCCCTGGCGCCCCGCCAGACACGAGGGAAGAGGAGAGCCTGGGAGGTCTGATCCACTGTTTGTTTCCTGGGGAAGGAAGGGTGCAGATGACAGCGACAGGCCGGCAGCCGGGAGCCCCTCTCGCTGGAGCCCCCAAACATCCTGAGCTCCGCATGGGAGGGGCTGGTCACTGGGCACCTAGCGACGGCCCTGCCAGGGTTTGTTCCCAGACTTAGTAGTCTTCGGGCCCAGAGTTCCTCAAACAGAATTCTGCACAGGCCCTGTGGTTCTCCACTAGAATTATTTTAGAACGGAACTAGAAAACAAATCCCCCCCCCAAAAAAAACTATTTCAAAGTTGGTGCTTCTGAGCCCAGCGTGACTACATTTCACTTCTGGTGAGTTGATGTAGGCACATCCGGCTGACTTAGTTCTATGCTGGTAGCCACAACAATTATCTCACTTCTTGGGCTCCAGACCATACATTTTGCTGCTGCAAAACACAAAATTTTATTTGGTGGGGATCATTTGCCTTTGAACTTCAGGGGCTAAGAAATTAGCTTCTTAAATATTTTAACTAGTTGAAACTGTAATTTGACACCATGAAAATGGCACAGAGACTGGGTATGATGCATCATTTTAATTGTTTCATGCTAATGAGAAAAGAACAGAGCCCTGATCAAATATGTGAAGGGTATAAGAGGCTGCAGGAGGCCAAGTGACTTCTGGAAACCTGGGAGGATGGAGGTTCCTGATGATTCTGAAAACTTTTACCTCAGATTGGGACTCAAACCCAGCCAAAACCCTGCTTGGGACTTGAACCCACATGGCTGGAACTCAAACCCAGCCAAAACTCCCAGTACCTGGTTTCAGGACCTAATGAAGCTCAGGTTCTTGATGTCTCATTGCAGAAAGAATTCAGTGAGAGACAAAGTCATAGGTAAGAAGTGGATTTATTCAGATATAGAAAGCAGCACACTCCAGAGAGTGTGGGCCATTGCAGAGGGCAAACTGGGCCACGAAATTTGGTGTGTTTCATTTTTATAGGCTGGGTAATTTCATATGCTAATAAGTGAGGGGATTATTCCAACTATTTGGGGGAAGGGGTGAGAGTTCCAGGATTTGGGCCATCGGGCCCACTCCTTGGTCATTTAACAGTGCTTTGGAACTGCCATGGCACCTCTGGGTGTGTCATTTCACTTGTTGATTGAGGATTAAGTTATCATCTTTGGTCCCATTTGGTTCTAATCGGTTTATGTTGTATCCTTGGACTATGTCATTCTTTCAAAAGTTGTGCCCTGACCCTTTCCCTCTTGTTACAGTTCCTGCAGAGTAAATGGGTGGGCGAATTGAATCATCAACCCCACATGGCTGCTCAGGAAGGAGGTGTTCCATGACAATCAGCACAATACATCCTTTGCAAAAGCACAAACCACTCCATTATTGTCTTGGGTGAACTCACTTGCAATAGTTCATTAGTGGTGAGTATCACAGTAAATATACGAATGATGTTATACTAAGTGCATCATTCCCCATGTTTTCATTGTTGCATCTAAGGATGCATTGTTTCAATTGTTCAGTCCATCAAACTGGACAATAAATGAGTTTGTTTTTTTTTTTTTAAGAAAACTATGACAGTAATTCAAGTGGCTCAAATGATAGTTCATCGTGATCAAAATCAAAAGACCAGGACACAGGAAATAGAACATGTAAAAACATCCCTCTGCTATTATACGCAATGCAAAAGGTTTGATTTCAGCAACACATCACCAGTCACATTAATTTAATGTTTTTATTGTGGATTTTATTGGTTTTGAGGTTGCGTTTGTATCTACTTAGAAATGTTGTTTTGGTTTTACGGTTGGTTTATAGAGTGTGAGCATGACAGCTTCCTGGTTAATTTTAGGTTTATACCTATTTCAGTAACAATAAAATAAAAATAATTTAAGTCAATACTTTGGATCTGGATTTGTTTGTTTTGGGAAGGCCTATCTAGTTCTTCCTTGGTGGCTCAGCAGTAATCTGCCTGCAATCTTGGAGACTCGGGCTTGATTCCAGGGTCAGGAAGATCCCTTGGAGGAGGGCATGGCAACCCACTCCAGTATTCTTCCCTGGAGAATCTCATGAACAGAGGCACCTGGTGGTCTATGGTCCATAGGGTCACAAAGAGTCAGACATGACTAAAGCAACTGAGCAAGTATGCACAAACATATAACTCTCAAAATCTAACTGGCAGTTCTACTGACTGAATGGCTGATCTGTAAAACACCTTCAAGATTACACACATTAGCTTTGGGTTAAGACTTCTAGGTTTAAGGTCTTAGATGAGTCATTCTTCCTGTCTGAGACTACTTTGTGTCATATGCTGAAAGGGAATAAGGTGACTAGTTCATGGTAGGGGCAAAATCAAAATGGGATAATGTTGGGGAAAGGGCTTTGGAATCACATGAGTGTGAGGCTGAATATTGACAGAGGGATGAGGCAGATGAGCACAGGTAGCTCTGATGACTTGCCAGGCATTGCTCCAGGTGCCTCTCACATACTTCAGCTCATGTCATCCTCTGTGCATGCTAATCCCATCCCCCAATTTTCAGAAAAGAAAGCCGAAGCAGAGGCAAGTTAGGTAACTTTTGTTCCCCACCTCTCTAGGTCTAACCAAAGTGCTCTGCATCCAGAAGGCCTTCCTCATTCTTTTAACAAATACTTAACTGGGACCTCGGTATCTGTCAGCCCCTGATCTTCAAGCTGAGGATATCAAGGTAAACATGTAGCATCGTAGCCCTGGGGGATGG
This sequence comes from Ovis aries, assembly GCF_016772045.2. NCBI lineage: Eukaryota > Metazoa > Chordata > Mammalia > Artiodactyla > Bovidae > Ovis > Ovis aries. Next base: position 14,376,626 of record NC_056056.1, on the reverse strand, counting down.
CTGCAGCCCAGACATTAAACCAAGAAGACCCACCCAATGAATGATTTGGGGACCTTTGTGATCAGGGCTCTGAGGGATAACTACAGGTTGCAGGGGACCCTGAGACCAGAAGAAGGAGGAATTCACCAGGTGAAGACTTAGGGGAGAGCCAAATCTCTCTTTGACCCAAGCAGAGCCAAAGTCTTTAGGGAGGAGGAGAAAGAGCCATGAGTGTGTGCTGGAAAGCTTCAGCATCACAAAGATAGCCATTTTCTGCAAATCAACCTATATGATCAAAACAAATCCCAGCAGAGTTTTGTGTAACTTGGCAAGCCGCTCTTAAAACCTGAATGGAAGAGCGAAGGGCCATGTATAACCAAGACAGTCTTGACTAAACAGGGAGGTGAGACATGGGCTGTTGTTCAGCCAAATATCAAGACACACCATGAAACTCTAACAGCATAGGCTTGGTGCCAGGATGGATTACTGGACTAAGGAAACTAAATAAGGAGCCTACGAAGAGTTTCCACAAGCATGTGGACACTCAGTGTAGGCCAGAAATGGGGCTACAGATCAGCGGAGGAAGAATAGACTTCAGAGAGTATTGCTGAACCCAAAAGAATTGGAAACAGGTGGGCAAACAAAACCTTGCATGGGCATGCTCATAGCATCGCTATTTATAACAGCAGAAAAGCGGAAACAATCCAAGTGTCCTTCAAGCAGTGACTGGACAAAGAAAACCTGGTACATCCATACAGTGGAATATTATTTGGCATAAAAAGGAATGAAATACTGATTCATGTTACCATGTGGATGAACCTCGAAAACATGCTAAGTGAAAGAAACCAGACACAATAGGTCATGTATTGCATGACTCAACTTTATGGAAATATCCAAAATAGACAAATTCATAGAGACAGGAAGCAGATAAATGGTTACCAGGGGCTGGGGGAGGGAGCTCGGGAGTGACTGCCAAGTGGGTACTTGGTTTCCTCTTGGGCTGATGAACACTGTGGAAATAGACAGTGCCGAGGGCTCCACAGCACAGTGAATGCATTAAATGGCCTGAACTGTGCACTTAAACACGGCTTACCCATTTTGAATGTGAATTTTATGTGATGACCTTTATCACAATTTTAAAAAGTGTTTCTGAGCAATCCATATGAAAAGTAAAATTAGATTCCTAACACACACATGTGCACACACACACACATGCCACAGAGCACATGGGAAACTGACCTAAAGGAAAGAGAAACTAAAACCTTCAGAGGAAAATATCATTATTACTCCAGAATAGGTAAGTGTTTATTTAAACACCTCCAGAATAGGTAAGTGTTTATTTAAACACGCACACACAGAGCACTGACCTTAAAGAAAAATATAAATAAATTTGACTACATCAAAATACAAATACAACACATACTGGAAAGATGCCACATGAATTAATGGGCAAACTGCAAAATGTTTGCAAGGTAGAAAACAAAAAAGGATTGGTATCTTGAGTCTGCAGGACCGCCTGCAAATAAACAGGAAAAAAAAAACACATCTTCTTCTTCTATTTTTATACCTGGCTAAGGACCTGAGTGAAATGTCACTGGGTCAGAGTTCACAGGTGTCCCCTTCGTAGCACTTATCATAACTGTAGAAACAAAACTTTCTGTGTAGCTACAAGCCCCATCAGTCCATTTCAGTTGATGGGAAATTGTCTGTTCAAGGCTTTTGTGGGGAAGAGCTTATCAGCAGGGGCATGCTGGGAGTGAGCGGGAGGGGGCAGGGGGAAGACCAGGGTCTGCAGAGTTTGATGAGCCAGACCCACATAAATCCCGGCTCAAAGAAATGGGAAACTTTCCCGGAACCAGAGACACACAGGGCCCTGGAGCCCCAGGAGATGGCCAGCCGTGCCCTTCAATTTACAGATGAGGAAATGAGTTTCGGACTACGGGGGAGTGACTTCCTCAAAATTACCTACTAGAACTTTTCAGAGCTGGGTTTCATTCTTTTTTCTTTCACGTGCTCCTCAGGCCCCAGAAAGGAGGGGAAACTCTCAGGGCCAAAAGGGGAAAGTGTTCAAAAGCACCTTCAGAAATAGTCAAGTTAGGAGAAGCAGGTGAGGCTGAGTACTGAGTCCTGGAGGAAGTGTGGGTGCAGGAGGGCAGCTGGGGGGATGAGAACAGGAAGGAGAGGAGCTCACGCAAAGGACAGAGGATAGGACAGGCAAGGTCCTCCGCCGGAGCCACAGGGCCACCGGCCCGAGGCTAAGGGGCCATGGCGGAGAGGCGCGCGGAGACCAAGAATTTGCCTTTTATCCTGTCCACAGAAGGGAGCCTCTGGAGTGATCGTCCCTGGGGACTGAGGAAGGCAGGACGGAGTTTGCCTTGGAGGGATCAGTCCCACCCCTGCTCTCACTGTCACTGAAAAGTAAAGTCACGCGGGAAGGAAGGAGAGAGGAGTCCAAAAGGAAGGAGGGCAGGAAAGAAAGAAGGAAGGAAGGGAGGGAAGGAGGAATTAAGGGAAACAGAACTTGCCACCGACCCCACCCCCACCCCAGCCTCCCCACCCCCAGCGTCCAGTGGTTAAATCTCTGTGCTCCCAGTATAGGGGGCAGGAGTTTGATCCCTGGGTCGGGAAGCTAAGATCCCATATGCCGCATGGCATGGCCAATAAAATAAAATAAAACGGTGGAGCATTTATGTGAACAAAGTTCTCTTCTTATCAAACAAAACAATTTTAAAAAATACACCACCCCCAAAATACGTCACTTTGGCATAAAGACTATTTGGATCTGAAGGTAATTGGGAAGCAGCAGACACAGGAAAAACTCTCTGCTACCACTTTCCCCCCTTACCTTTCTGCCTAAAAGCAGGGCATAAATTTCCCTTCATAATGGTGACATAAATTCTCCTTGTGAAGGTCCACCTCCCCCACCTCCAACCCCCACGCATACCAGCAGAAGGAGAGCAACCTTTATCACCAGCGATCAGGTGAGTCTGCATAAGCAAAACAACCTGACTCAAATAACACTTATCTTCCATTAGCTTCCTCCAGATATATACCTTCCCACAATTTACCACCCCTAGTAGCCCCAACTCCTTTACTTTGTCTAGTCACTTCTCCACCATTTATTATCCTTTGTTAAAATGATGGATAAGACCTCAGGTCTAATCCCTTCTTTGGGTTTTCACTTTTATTTTTCCTGTGAAGCCCCCTCATATAAAAATATCAGCATCAATAAAGGAACACATGCCTTTTTCTCCAGTTAATCTGTCTTTGTCAGTTTAATTTGCAGGCTGCATTAACAGAAAGGAAGAGGGTAAAGGAACAGTGCCTTCCTCCCCTACCGAGGCAAGGAAGTGGGGAGAGGGAGGGAGAGAAGGAAGGAAGAAAAGGCTTTCTGACTTGAGACTGGCATCAGATAATTGCTTTCCTTCCAGTTGGACAATAAATAAGATGGGAGGAATTGACAAGCCCAGGAGACCAGAGGCTGACTTGGCTCCTTAAAGGTCCATCAGCTTCTCCATCTTTTATTGAACCAGGGAAATGCTATTAAAATCATCATCTCCAGGCAAGGATGTATCCTTTTTACTTGGTTTGGTACTTGGAAGTCATTTGTTTTCTAATGATGTTAAATTCCACCTCTGGCATTTACATATATCTAATTTCAAAAGGCAGAAACAGGGAGAAGGCCAAGTTTTTTAAGGCTCTTGGGTTCATTTTTGAAAACTGTCAGTGCTTCCAGCGCCAAAGAATTCTACCAGTTGAAATAAAATTTTATTTTCGCAACCAAAACTAATAAAGCTACATTCCACCGTGTTAAAAGTGTGTTCCTCTCAACTTTCAAAAAAGCTCAAAGAAATAATCCACTTAAACCCTTGTATATTTCAGGATTGTTATTCCCTGAGAATATCTTCTCTATTTTTCAAATTAAGCACATAAATAAAATAAAAAATGCAACTTAAAAACGCTAATGTCCTGGGTCTTCTTAAGAGTTTGAAGGAACGTTATGTTCTGGGCATTAGAAAAAAATACAATGTGTAATAGAACCAGCCTGGGATCAGCTCTGGTTCAGTTTTTGTTCCTGAAATTCCACAAGCCAGGTGACCTTGAGGGGAAAAAGAATCACTTAAATTTTCTGTCCTATGCTTATCTATTCTTCTATAGATAGTTATCTATAAAATGGAGATAATTATCTCTGCCTCCCAGGGGTATGTTAGAATAAAAAGTGACATATGTTCACATAAAAGAGGTTCTGAATATAGTAAGGCACCGAATAAATGTGAGCTTCTATGGTCAATTATATAAAGTTATTCTTTGAATTTTTGAGTCACTAAACCCAGTGGGCATGAGGTCCCCCCCCACTAAGTCATGCTAATTTCCTCTGCTCCCCTCCTCACCCTGCAGATCTCAGCTCAGGCACAACCTGGCTCCCTGGTCAGCACTCTTCCTGGGCCCCCGAAGGCTCCAGCCACCATCTCCTCTGTGCTGTCCCTCAAACAGGTCACGTATAATCCACACCTGGGCATTTGTACCTGCTGTTCCCTCTGCCTCAGATGTTCCCTGACCCAGTGCTTATTGTAAGCACATACTTCCTCACTTGCTCCGTCGTGTCTGACTCTTTGCGACCCCATGGGCTACAGTATGCCAGGCTTCCCTGTCCTTCACTACCTCCCAGAGTTTGCTCAAACTCTTGTCCATTGCGTCGGTGATGCCATCCAGCCATCTCATCCTCTGTCTTCCCCTTCTCCTCTCACCTTCAATCTTTCCTAGCATCAGGATCTTTTCCAGTGAGTCAGTTCTTCGCATCAGATGGCCAAAGGATTGGAGCTTCTGCTTCAGCATCAGTCCTTCCAATGAATATTTAGGATTGAATTCCTTTAAGATGGACTGGTTGGATCTCCTTGCAGTCCAAGGGACTCTCAAGAGTTCTCCAACACCACAATTCAAAAGCATCAATATATGTAGTTTTTAGATTTTTTTAAAATTAAAAACCCTTCTTTAGATAAGAAAGTTGATTCAGATCTGTCTCCATCGGTCCTGGCTTCTGACCTCTGGGCTGTCAAGCCAGGCGCTGGGAGCCTAGTCTGTTTCTCTGCTTTGCAGCACCATCAGGAGGCGCCTGCCCTGCTCCGTGCCTGGCTCTGGCTGCCTCATCAGGCAGCTTCATGCTTCACCTTCATGCCCCCAGGCTCACAGGCCGGGAGGCACCTACATGAAAAGTCCACTCCACCCTATTTTTAGAGGCAGGAGTCACAGCCGGGAGGACTCCAAGTTACCAGTGGCTGCCCCAGTAAAGAGAGAAGGTCCTGAATTCTAAAAAAAAAAACCTGGGTGGCCACCTTGGCTTGACCATTACTAGCTGGGATCTTTGATCAGGAGGAGGCAGCCCTTCCCAGGATCAGTCTCCATATCTGGGTAAGGAGGAAGCCTGCTCCCAGGAGCCAACGAGATGAGATATGTGAGGCACCTGTCCCTGTATGACAGCTGCGATGGTTATCAGGACACAGGAATGAATCTCAGATGGTGGAATGTCAGAAATTGAAAGCAACTGGGAAGAAACAGGGGCAGGGGGATGGGCATCTTGGGTCATCTCAAATCATTGCCATAGGCAAAACCAAGCTACCCAAGTGTCCAGTCCTGTGTCTCTTTTTGTACAGAAAGCAGAAGGTGGGGTGAGGAGGAGATGACCTCCATTTTCTGTTTTTTTGGCCATGCCACATGACATGTGGGATCCTAGTTCCCCAACCAGAACCGTACCCCTGCAGTGGAAGCATGGAGTGTTAACCCTGGACTTCCTGGGAAGCCCCTCATTTTTAATACTTACTATGGCAGTGGGTCTCTCCCCACACTACACAGCATGTGCTGGGGTCCTGGACAAAGCTGACCACGGATCATTTCTAGAGGCTGTCAATACTCAAAGACAGCCTGCGGTTGACTGTAACTATGACTTTTTTTCTCTCTGTAATGAGACTCTCCATATCAGAGAGTCCTGGCTTGGTTGAGCGTCAGCATTGGAACTCTCCCTGAAGGAGACTCTTGCTGTGTGACCTGGGGAGGGCCCCTCCCCTGGGCTCCAGATGCCCCATCTGCACAGTGACCCCAGAGAGTGGATGTGTCTCCCCACGCTCTCTTTGCTCTGGCGTCCTGCCTGTGCAGCATTTGAGTCAAGGCACTGTCTTCTCTGAGCTTACCAGGCATCGTTACTGTGTGACCTTGAGCAAGTGATGTCACCTTTCTGTGCCTTAGCTGCCTCATGGACAAAAAGAAAGTAATAATTTACTTAAGAGTGTAGAACAGAGCCTGGCATGAGTAGGTACTGTGTGTGAGTCAATACCCTCATCACTACCAGTAATTCCATCATAATCATCCCCCATCACCGTCATCACCATCACCATCGTTATCAATACCATCATTATCACAACCTTCATCACCATCGCCACCACCACCATCATCCTTATCATCCAGCCATTAGACTGTGAGTTGGTGTGGCTGGTGTGAGGAAAATTGCTCAGAACAGGATACAGAGACCTGGGTACAAGTCCGTGCTTAAGCAAGTTTCTATCTCTTCCCTAGCCTCAAGACTTTCTTCCTAAGGAGAGGGGATTGGGTCTGATAGTTGGGGAAAAGGGTGCAGCCCGTGGCCAGAAACTAGATCCCTTCCTTGTCCCTCTAGCTTTAAAACCAAATTCTTCAAGTTCTGGGTTCCAGGACAGATTTTAATCTTCCTTCCCACTCAGCACCCGCCTCCTCCTCCTCCCTCATCAGCATCTGGCCCTACCCTCAGCTAAAGGCAGTCAGGTTGATCTGAGCAAAATAAAAAGGGTGGATTGTGTCCATAAACAGAGGAATGGATAAAGAAGATGTAAATATATAAAATGGAATATCGTGTAGCCATAAAAGAGAATGAAATAATTCTATTTGCAGTAACATGGATAGACCTAGAGATGGTCAAGGCTTCCCTGGTGGCTCAGATGGTAAAGAGTCTGCCCGCAATGTGGGAGACCTGGGTTCAATCCCTGAGTCGGGAAGATCCCCTGGAGAAGAAAATGACAATCCACTCCAGTGTTCTTGCCTGGAAAATGCCATGGATGGAGGAGTCCGGAAGGCTACAGTCCATGGGGTTGCAAAGAGTCGGACACGACTGAGTGACTAACACTTTCTTTCAGAGATGATCAAACTAAGTGAAGTAAGTCAGACACAGAAAGCCCAATATTATATCATATTACTTAGATGTGGGGTCTAAAACACTACACTAATGAATTCATTTACAAAACAGAAACAGACTTACAGACACAGAAAACAAGTTTATGGTTGCCAAAGAGGAAAGAGGGTGGGAAAGGAAGAATCAGGAGCACAGGGTTAACAGATACATACTGCTATATATAGAATAGATAAGCCATCAGGATTTACTGTAGAGCACAGGGAACTATACTGTTCGTTATCTTGCAATAACCATTGTATAATGGAAAGGAATCTGAAAATATATGTATATATAACTGAGTCACCTTGCTGTACACATGAAACGAGCAGAATATTGTAAATTAACTGTCCTTCAATTTAAAACAGAGAGAAAGAAAGAAAAAGCACCAGAGCAACACAAGGGAAGAAAAAAATCCAGGCCCACAAGATTTTCATGTTGCATTTCTTATAACTGTAACAGGGTTGTAGCCACCCATCTCCTGAGAAAAATAAGAGATGGATTTTGGGAAGGGGACTTCGGGAAGGGGACTTCCCAGGTGGCATTGGTGGTAAAGAATCTGCCTGCCAATGCAGGAGACTCGGGAGACTCGGCTTCGATCCTTGGGCAGGGAAGAGCCCTTGGAGGAGGAAATGGCACCCCACTCCAGTATTCTTGCCTAGGGAATCCCTTGGACAGGGGAGACTGGTGGGCTCCAGTCCATGAGGTCACAAAGAGTTGGATGTGTCCGAGCAACTGAGCTTACACACAGACTTTGGGAGAAGAGGGAAGGAGGGGAGAGATGAAGGAGGAGGAGAGCAGGAGTGGGAAAAAGGATGGGGGAGGGGGAGGCAGGGAGAGAACACCGAGGCAAGATGTTTCAAGAAACTACACCGCTTGGCATTTTCACTCTCTGAGAAATCAGACTGTGTGTGGTCAGTTACATCTCAGTAAAACTTGGGGGAGGGAAATGGTTGTGTGTATTTGTTATCTATGGCGTGTACATGTGCGTGTCTGTCTTTGTGTGTGTGTGTGTGCTTGAGTGTGAGTGTGTGTGTGTGTGTAGATACTTGAATGTGTATCCGTGTCCACGTACCTGCATGTCTAGACAAATAGGCGTGTGTGTGTGTGTGTGTGTGTGTGTGTGTGTGTTTGCGCGCGCGCGCTCAGTAGTTTAGCCATGTGGGTGGGCGCTCAGTAGTTTAGCCATGTCCAACTCTTTGCTACTCCATCACTATAGCCTGCCGGGCTCTGTTCACGGGATTTCCCAGGCAAGAATGCTGGAGTGGGTTGCCATTTCCTCCTCCAAGGGATCTTCCCTGCCCAGGGGCTGAACCTGCATCTCTGGCATCTCGCATATTGGCAGGTGGATTATTTACCACTGCTATCCACTGCACAAGGAATATCTGATCACTGAAAGAATATGCTCTAGAGTACGTGTGACTCCTTGAGTGACCCTGATAGTCACACGCGTGTGTGGCTGTGTGTACATTTCTGTTCTTCTGAATGTGCACCTGTGATGGGGGTGAGGTGGGGAGGCATATTGGTATCTGGATGTGGGTTGTAACTTCGTGTCTGCACATGTAAGTGTGCGAGTGTGTGTTTCAGTGCGTGCGGCTGCAGGGCTGAGTGTGAGGAAGTGGGTGCTTGCGGGTGGCCATGAGCCTGCCTACAAGCGAGGTGCCTGAAAAGGCATCTTGGTGTTCAACTGTGTGTGGTGTGTGTATGCTTGTGTGCTGTGGGTGGGTGTGCACCTAAGTGTCCGTGTGTGCAGGAAGCCTGGTAGCCCCGGGCTTGATTTCTCTCCTTGCAGTCAGGAAATGCTTGTGGTTCACACAGTCAGTCAGTCCCCTTTGCACTTCAGTGGGGGCTCAGGCAGGCTTTTATTAGTAGCTCTCACTCACCAGACCATGTTGACTTCCTTTGTGGGAACCAGAAGGAGTGAGTTTGCAAGAGCCCTACTGAGACTGGTTGACACCTTGATGCTGAGTATTTGGGGTGGGAGCTCCTTTCTTTCCAGGTTCTGGGGGCTCCCAGATCCCCCACTAGCCAGACCCTCCCCCAGCCAGGGGAGCCTCGGCCTTGGGAGCAGGATTGTTTAAAGGACAAGAGATTTGGAGGCAGACACCCTAGATTCAAGGTCTACTTCCACTCTTGGAATAACTAGGCTTTGGACAAGCTGCTGAAACTTTGGAAGGTTCCACTTCCTTGACAACACGATAGGATACCAAGGTCAAGCCCTTCCCGTTCCAGTGACCATGAACATGTACAGTGGAGGTTTCCGGAGTCCACCCAGGTCTCCTTCACGCCCACTGGTGCACTTGGCTTTTTAAAAAATTTATTTTTAAAATCATATTTAAGTGTATGTCATCCATTATTCTTTCCCCTTTTGTTTAAAAAACTGTATATTTTGGCCACACCAAAAGGCATGTGGGATCTTATTTCCCTAACTGGAGATCCAACCCAGACCCCCTGCATTGACAACACAGAGTCTTAACTACTGACCACTGGGAAAATCCCAGGATTGGCTTCTAAAGTCTAGCTGCCTTCTTCTTATCCTTGGCCAAATGGAAGTTGTTTGCTTGGGAGGTCAGGTCCCTCTCAGAGAACCCAGCAACCAATGACTCCTGACTGGTCTGGGTTATAGAAAGTCAGCCCTCTTGTTGGAAAATGATACAGTTCATGCTTCAGAGATCCCCAAGTTCAGCTCAGTTCAGTTCAGTCACTCAGTCGTGTCTGACTCTGCGACCCATGAATCGCAGCACGCCAGGCCTCCCTGTCTATCACCAACTCCCGGAGTTCACTCAGACTCACATCCATCGAGTCCATAATGCCATCCAGCCATCTCATCCTCTGTCGTCCCCTTTTCCTCCTGCCCCCAATCCCTCCCAGCATCAGAGTCTTTTCCAATGAGGCAACTCTTTGCATGAAGTGGCCAAAGTACTGGAGTTTCAGCTTTAGCATCAGTTCTTCCAAAGAAGCCCCAGGGCTGATCTCCTTCAGAATGGACTGGTTGGATCTCCTTGCAGTCCAAGGGACTCTCAAGAGTCTTCTCCAACAGCACAGTTCAAAAGCATCAATTCTGCAGCACTCAGCCTTCTTCACAGTCCAACTCTCACATCCATACATGACCACAGGAAAAACCATAGCCTTGACTAGAGGGACCTTAGTCGGCAAAGTAATGTCTCTGCTTTTGAATATGCTATCTAGGTTGGTCATCACTTTTCTTCCAAGGAGTAAGTGTCTTTTAATTTCATGGCTGCAGTCACCATCTGCAATGATTTTGGAGCCCCCCAAAATAAAGTCTGACACTGTTTCCACTGTTTCCCATCTATTTCCCATGAAGTGATGGGACTGGATGCCATGATCTTTGTTTTCTGAATGTTGAGCTTTAAGCCAACTTTTTCACTCTCTTCTTTCACTTTCATCAAGAGGCTTTTTAGTTCCTCTTCACTTTCTGCCATAAGGGTGGTGTCATCTGCATATCTGAGATTATTGATACTTCTCCGGGCAATCTTGATTCCAGCTTGTGTTTCTTCCAGTCCAGTGTTTCTCATGATGTACTCTGCATATAAGTTAAATAAGCAGGGTGACAATATGCAGCCTTGACATACTCCTTTTCCTATTTGGAACCAGTCTGAGGGACAGGTTAAATCAGCAGCCAAGACCACATCCTTTCATTACTTTCTATCTCTGCCCCAACTGTGTTCCTCAACCCCACCCTTCCACCCTTGCTTTTCCTGAGAACATGCCTCTAATAAATCAAGTTTTCAAGAAGCCCCTCCCAGGCTCTGCTTCTAGGAAACCCAACTGAGAACATCAGGACAGCATTTTTATACACACAGTAATCCCATGGGTTGGGGTATAATTATTATCATCCCGTTCTTAAGATGAGAAAATGAATAATGGAGATGAAAATGATATGTTTTCATAGTTTTAAAAGTGAATCAGGAGGCTTCCCAGGTGGCACAGTGGTTAAGAATCCACCTGCCAATGTAGGAGATGCAAAAGACACGGGTTCAGTCCCTGGATTGGGAAGACTGCCCTGGAGAAGGAAATGGCAGCCCATTCCAGTATTCTTGCCTGGAAAATTGCATGGACAGAGCTTGCTGGGCTACAGTCCACAGGGTAGAAAAGAGTCTTGACTGAGCACAGCACTACACCAATCATAAAATAAATGCTTAGACTTGAATATTGCAACTATAAAGGGAGATTAAAAAGTGAATTCGATTTGAGCCAGATGTCAGTGTGGGTCTCTCAGACAATCGCCAGCCAGCCACTTCATCATGGGTTCCTCAGGTCTCAAGCTTCTTGGGATCAAAGGTGATCTGAAAGCTCACCTGGTACATGCATCTCCTGCTTGACTCCTCTCTACACATATGTACCCTCCAGACAAACATCCAGTTGTACTTGAATGCTCCTGATGATGGACGCCTCACTCTCTCAAATGAAGCATCTTCTATTTTTAGAGGGCACAAGTCTTGATCCCCTTTCCTTCATTCAGCAAATACTCTTTAAGCACCTACTGTGTGCCAGGCACTACATGAAGATCCAAGGATGCAGTGACTGAGTGAAAGCCAGCTCACTTCCTGCCCTCATGAAGCTTATGAACTGGTGGGAGAGAAAACCAAGGAGAAAGGACTGCAGAAAAAAAATGTCTAAAAGATGCTGGAACAGAGGTACAGGATGTGAGAAGGGTCTGGGGTGCCCTTGAGGGCTTCTGGTGGGGAAATCCGGATGTGTGTCAGGAGGACAGAGAACACTTTCCTGAAGGTGTGATGACCCAGCTTGTTACTGAGTCCAAGCTTGCTCTGCTCACTGCACGACAGGCCAAATAATCCTAGAAGTGTTGAGGCAAGGAGTATGACTTTATTTGGAAAGCCAGCTGACCAAGAAGATGGAAGACTAATTTGTCAAAGTAACCATCTCATCTGGGTCTGGATTTCAGGTTCTTTTATAGAGCCAGAGAGAGAAGTTTCTCATTACTTCTCTAAAGTCAAAAGGCAGAATGGAGAGGGAAACGCAGTGAAGAAGTAAAGTAAAAAGGGTTTTTCATTTTGCAAAACATCTCTGGGAAGGGCCAGCCTTTGGAAAGGGGTGTGTTCATCTCTTCATTTTTTGTAGCCATTCACAGGTGAGCAGGGTCCGATTATCTTCTCTGTGAGCTGGACAAAGGCACTTTAGTTTAACAGCCAGGCAGAGCGGTAGGGTGCTCTGAGTCAGCTATGTATGATTGTAATAACAAAAGCAACGAAAAGTGAATCAAAGAAACAGTTCTAGCATGGAATCAGAATTGACTTCTCTGCAACAAGCTGGCTTCTGAAGGATGAGTAGAAAGTAACAGAGGGAAGAGAGAGGGAAGAGTGTTACAGGAGGGAACAGCATAATCAAAGGCTGAGTTGACAAGAAGAACAGCACACCTGTGGCCTGAAAGGGAGCCAATGAAATAGGTCAGAAGATGGGGATGGGGTGTGGCCTCTAGAGCAGAGGAGGCCTAGTGGGGTTGGGCAGAGCCTTCCCTGATGGTTCAGATGGTAAGAGTCTGCCTGTAATGCAGGAGACATGGATTCAATCCCTAGGTGAGGAAGATCCCCTATAGAAGGAACTTCTACCCTCTCCAGTATTCTTGCCTGGAGAATTACATGAGCAGAGAAGCCTAACAGGCTATGGGGTCCAAATGGGGTCCATGGGGTCACAAAGAGTCAGACATGACTAAGCAAGCAACTTTCTTTCACTCCTCATTCATAGGGTTCTTCAGGCAAGAATACTGGAGCAGGTTGCCATTTCCTTCTCCAGTGGGCCATGTTTTGTCAGAACTCTTCACTATGACCCATTCGTCTTGGGTGGTCCTACGCAGCATGGCACATAGCTTCATTGAGTTACACAAGCCCCTTCGCCAAGACAAGGCTGTGATTCATGAAGGGAATCACGAAGCAGAAGCTCTAATACTTTGGCTGTCTGACGCAAAGAGCTGGCTCATTGGAAAAAAAACCCTGATGATAGGAAAGATTGAAGGCAAAAGGAGAAGGAGGTGGTGGAGGATGAGATTGTTAGATAGCGTCACCGACTCGAAGGATATGGATTTAAGCAATCTCTAGGAGATAGTGGAGGACAGGGGAGCCTAGTGTGCTGCAGTCCATGAGGTTATCAGCTACAAACTGGCACTTGTCAAGAGCATTTGCTGGCGCCTGAACAATGGCAGGGGCATTTGCCATCTGCCTGTTTCTGCGCTCCAGGGAAACTGGTGGAACAGGTCTTTAGAGAGTTGGATATTTTCAGGAACTGATTTCATGATCCCAATCCTTGCATCTCCTCATATCCAGAAAGTGAAAGCGAAAGTGAAGTCACTCAGTCGTGTCTGACTCTTTGCCACCCCATGGACTGCAGCCCGCCAGGCTCCTCTGTCCATGGGATTCTCCAGGCAAGAACACTGGAGTGGGTTGCCATTTCCTTCTCCAGGGGATCTTCCCAACCCAGGGATCGAACTCAGGTCTCCTGCATTGCAGGCAGATGCTTTATCCTCTGAGCCACCAGGAAGCCATATCCAGAAAAGCACTTGTCAACTCCAAATTGGCACCTGCTGAGAGCTTTGCCAGTGACTGAACATCAGGGGCCTTTGCCATCTGCCTTTCGGGAGACTGAATCCCCTGCTGCTGTAGCTGTTGACCTTCAACAGCCCCTGAGGAAGTGTAGCGAGATGCTCTGTGTTCCAGGGAATCTGGTGGGACAGGTCTTTAGATAGTTGGATGTTTTAGGAACAGATTTTATTATTTCAATCCTTAAATCTCCTCATATCTAAGAGGCACTAAATCCCTTCATGGTGACATCACATCTTCCTAACTAGCAGAAAACCTTTTGTAAAAGGAGTGCTTAATGGTATCGAACTGCCTCTTTGCCAAAATCTTTTTTTCAAGATCCTTTATGTATTTTATTTTATTTTTTTTACTTTACAATACTGTATTGGTTTTGCCATACATTGACATGAATCCACCACAGGTGTACATGAGTTCCCAACCCTGAACCCCGCTCCATCACCAAAATCTTATATATTGATTTTACCCCACTGCCTTTTTGGAGCAATCTCTCAGAGCGATCTCCCAGGCTGCAGGTTTCATTTTGCCCCAATTAAAACTTAACTTGTATCTTTTTAGTCGACAGGGTCACAAAGAGTCGCACAAAGCTTAGTGACTGAACAATAACTTCCCATTCAGATCATCAGTCGTCTCCTCCAGTTCTTCTCTTGACAAAATGCCTCCTTTCCATCTGGTTGCGACATCCCTGCTCCCACTGGAATTCATCTGCAGGCTCTGACAAGCCCCCTGCAGGCTCTCCTCGACACCTGTATGTGACTCAGAATGCAGGCATTTCAGGATCGCAAAGAGACACACATCAGAATGGCTTTTGCCACAAGTTGCATCAAAGAACAGGGTCTCTTCAACAGCCTGAAGGCGACCAGGGTGACACAGACCTTAAAACAGACAAGCAAGTTTTCAGGAGTCAGAGGAACCCACCTGGGAAGTCTGGAGTTCTCCTCTTAACAGAGACACACCCAAGGCCTGAGTTTTAATTCACCCACCTTGGAGTCCACCTGGGCCTGAAGCTGGTGGGAGGAGGGCCCAGCTGTTGAGGCCGCAGGGGAAGGAGGCTGTTTGGAGGTGAGAGGAACCAGGAAACCGCCCTGCTCCCCATCAGCCCCACCTGCTCTGCTTTCCCCCAGCCCCCACCTCCTGCCTTCTCACTGCCCTGGGGGTAAAACACAGACTCCAGAGCCTCTGACTCCAGCCCTGTCTGCTGCAAGGGCCCTGGAGTCGCAGTACAACAAGGTGTGGAAGCAGTATACTGGCCTCCTCGGGACCTCCCTGGTGGGCCCAGTGGTTAAAAATCCACCTTGCACCTCAGGGGACGCGGGTTCGATCCCTGGTCTGGGAACAAACGTCCCACATACCTCGGAGCAGCTAAGCCTGTGCACTGAAACGCAAGGTCTTACATGCCGTAACGAAGATCCTGTGTGCCACAGCTAAGACCCGATGCAGCCTAATTAATTACTAAGAATAAGTGAAGTCCCTCAGTCATGTCCGACTCTCTGTGACCCTATGGACTGTAGGCCACCAGGCTCCTCCGTCCATGGGATTCTCCAGGCAAGAATACTGGAGTGGGTTGCCATTTCCTTCTCCAGGGATTCTTCCCAACCCAGGGATCGAACCCGGCAGACGCTTTAACCTCTGAGCCACCAGGGAAGCCCAATTACTAAGAACAGCAAGCAGTAATACCAGCGCCTGAGGACATCCAGGTCGGAATCCCAGAAACTATGAGTGTGTTACATTATGTGGCAAAGGGAGTGGAGGCAGTGGATGGAATTAAAGTCGCTAATCAGCTGATCTTAAAAACCAGATGTAAAAATTCTAGATTATCTGGGTGAGTCCAAGACAAGAATATTTAAAAGTGGGTGATGGAGGCAGAAGAGATCTAGGAATGAAGGAGAGGTTGGGGTGATGCGATGCCAGGATTCAAACCCTCATCTCTGCTCTGAGGGTAGAAGAAGCCATAAGTCGAGGGATGCTGACAGCCTCTGGAGCTGGAAAGTCAAGGAGATGGACTGTCCCCGGGAGCTTCAGGAAAGCCGTACAGCCTTGCCGATGCCATGAACTTAATCCAGTGAGACCTGTGTCAGACTGCGGACATCAGAACCACAGGATAATAGATGCATCTGTGTTTGAAGTCACTATGTGTTTGGTGGTTGTAACAAACAACCCTCCAAAGGTTTCCCTGGAGGTCCAGCAGTTAACCTTCCAATTACAAGGAGTGTGGATTCAATTCCTGGTCAGGGAGCTAAGACCCCACATGCCTTGTGGCCAAAAAAACAAAACATAAAACAGGAGCAAATTTGTAACAAGTTCAATAAAGAGTTTTGTTGGGAAAGAGGCTACAAAGAGCTTCTGAGATTTACGTAGTAGACTAACATCTCATTATTCTGATACAAGTTTATTCTGACTAGTGAATGAGTCAAAGTAACTGCTAGTTTCCTCAAGTGCCTTGTAATTCTTTAACAAAAATAGCTAAACCTTAAAAAAAATTCAATTGAGTTTAGAAAATGATCCATGACAAAAAAATCTCAAAAAAAAAAAAAAAGAAAGAAAGAAAGAAAGAAATGAACCCACGAGGGTCCCAGTAAGCTTGTGCAGTGTCCAGCCCAGCTAGGCAATGGCAATCTATGTCTCCAGCCCAGGCATGGGCAGGACTGGGGAAAGAGCCCTCTTGTTTTGAAGAAGC
Source organism: Ovis aries (assembly GCF_016772045.2). NCBI lineage: Eukaryota > Metazoa > Chordata > Mammalia > Artiodactyla > Bovidae > Ovis > Ovis aries. The sequence goes on along the minus strand of NC_056056.1, from coordinate 14,360,206 downwards.
ACTGCTCCAGGGTCCCTGAATGGACATGTATCTGTCCCAGGAGTACTTGCATCCTGTAAGGGCCGTGTCCCCACCAGTTCAGTTCAGTCGCTCAGTCCTGTCCGACTCTTTGTGACCCCATGAACTGCAGCACACCAGGCTTCTCTGTCCATCATCAACTCCAGAGTTTACACAAACTCTTGTCCATTGAGTTGGTGATGCCATCCAACCATTTCATCCTCTGTCATCCCCTTCTCCTCCTGCCTTCCATCTTTCCCAGCATCAGGGTCTTTTCCAATGAGTCTCAGTTCAGTGCATCAAGTGGCCAAAGTATTGTAGCTTCAGCTTCAGCATCAGTCCTTCAAATGAATATTCAGGACTGATTTCCTTTAGGATGGACTGGTTGGATCTCCTTGCAGTCCAAGAGACTCTCAAGAGTCTTCCCAAAACACCACAGTTCAAAAGCATCAATTCTTTGGCACTCAGCTTTCTTTATAGTCCAACTCTCACATCCATACATGACTACTGGAAAAGCCATAGCTTTGACTAGACGAACCTTTGTTGGCAAAGTAATGTCTCTGCTTTTTAATATGCTGTCTAGGTTGGTCATAGCTTTTCTTCCAGGAGCAAGCATCTTTTAATTTCATGGTGGCAGTCATCATTTGCAGTGAATTTGGAGCCTCAAAACATAAAGTCTATCACTGTTTCCATTGTTTCCCCATCTATTTGCCATGCAGTGATGGGACCAGATGCCATGACCTTAGTTTTCTGAATGCTGAGTTTTAAGACAACTTTTTCACTCTTCTCTTTCACCTTCATCAAGAGGTTCTTTAGTTCCTCTTCGCTTTCTGACATAAGGATGGTGTCATCTGCCTGTCATCTCCCGGCAGTCTTGATTCCAGCTTGTGCTTCATCCAGCCTGGCATTTCACAAGATGTACCCTGAATATAAGTTAAATAAGCAGGGTGACAATATATAGCCTTGATGTACTCCATTCCCAATTTGGAACCAGACTGCTGTTCCATGTTCGGTTCTAACTGTTGCTTCTTGACCTGCATGCAGATTTCTCAGGAGGCAGGTTGGGTGGTCCAGTATTCCCATCTCTTGAAGAATTTCCACAGTTTGTTGTGATCCACACAGTCAAAGGCTTTGGCATAGTCAATAAAGACGCTTACTCCTTGGAAAAAAAGTTATGACCAACCTAGTTAGTATATTCAAAAGCAGAGACATTACTTTGCCGACTAAGGTCCGTCTAGTCAAGGCTATGGTTTTTCCAGTGGTCATGTATGGATGTGAGAGTTGAACTGTGAAGAAAGCTGAGCGCTGAAGAATTGATGCTTTTGAACTGTGGTGTTGGAGAAGACTCTTGAGAGTCCCTTGGACTGCAAGGAGATCCAACCAGTCCATTCTGAAGGAGATCAACCCTGGGATTTCTTTGGAAGGACTGATGCTAAAGCTGAAGCTCCAGTACTTTGGCCACCTCATGTGAAGGGTTGACTCATTGGAAAAGACTCTGATGCTGGAAGGGATTGGGGGCAGGAGGAGAAGGGGACGACAGAGGATGAGATGGCTGGATGGCATCACGGACTCGATGGACGTGAGTCTGAGTGAACTCCGGGAGATAGTGATGGACAGGGAGGCCCGGCGTGCTGCGATTCATGGGGTTGCAAAGAGTCAGACATGACTGAGCGACTGAACTGAATTGAGATGTTTTTCTGGAACTCTCTTATTTTTTTGACGATCCAATGGATGTTGGCAATACGATCTCTTGTTCCCCTGCCTTTTCTAAACCCAGCTTGAACATCTGGAAGTTCACAGTTCACATACTGTTGAAACCTGGCTTGGAGAATTTTAAGCATTACTTTGCTAGCATGTGAAAGCAATTGTGTGGTAGTTTGAGCATTCTTTGGCATTGCCTTTCTTTGGGAATGAAATAATAACTGACCTTTTCCAGTCCTGTGGCCACTGCTGAGTTTTCCAAATTTGCTGACATATTGAGGGCAGTACTTTAACAGCATCATCTTTTAGGATTTGAAATAGCTCAACCAGATTTCCATCTCCTCCTCTAGCTTTGTTCATAGCGATGCTTCCTAAGGTCCACTTGACTTTGCATTCCAGGATGTGTGGCTCTAGGTGAGTGATCACACCATCGTGGTTATTTGGGTCATGAACATCTTTTTTGTATAGTTCTTCTGTGTATTCTTGCCAATTCTTCTTAATATCTTCTGCTTTTGTTAAGTCCACACCAATTCTGTCCTTTATTGTGCCCATCTTTACATGAAATATTCCCTTGGTATCTCTAATTTTCTTGAAGAGATCTCTAGTCTTTCCCATTCTGTTGTTTCCCTCTATTTCTTTGCATTAATAGCTGAGCCAGGCTTTCTTATCTCTCCTTGCTATTCTTTGGGACTCTGCATTCAAATGGGTATGTCTTTCCTCTTCTCCTTTGCCTTTCAGTTCTCTTCTTTTCTCAGCTATTTCTAAGGCCTATTCAAACAACCATTTTGCCCTTTTGCATTTCTTTTTATTGGGGATGGTCTTATCACCACCTGCTGTACAATGTCACAAACCTCCATCCATAGTTCTTCAGGCACTCTGTCTATCAGATCTAATCCCTTGAATTTATTTCTCACTTCCACTGTATAATCTTAAGGGATTTGATTTAGGTCATACCTGAATGGTCTGGTGGTTTTCCCTACTTTCTTCAATTTAAGTCTGAATTTAGCAATAAGGTGTTCATCATCTGAGCCACAGTCAACTCCCAGTCTTGTTTTTGCTGACTCTAGAGCTTCTCCATCTTTGGCTGCAAAGAATATAATCAATCTGATTTCAGTATTGACCATCTGGTGATGTCCATGTGTAGAGTCTTCTGTTGTGTTGTTGGAAGAGGGTGTTTGCTGTGACCAGTGTGTTCTCTTGGCAAAACTCTGTTAGCCTTTGACCTGCTTTGTTCTGCACTCCAGGGCCAAATTTGCCTGTTACTCCAGGTATCTCTTGACTTACTTTTGCATTCTATTCCCCTATAATGAAAAGGACATCTTTTTGGGGTGTTAGTTCTAGAAGGTCTTGTAGGTGTTCATAGAACCGTTCAACCTCAGCTTCTTTACCATTGCTGGTTGTTAATGCTGGTAGATACTGATCACGGTATTGCGGTGAATTTTCAGAGATGCAGTGGTGGAGAAGCAACAGCCCCATTTTTGCAGAGATTCTAAGCAGGAGAAACAGATCCCTGGTCAGGGAACTAAGATCCCATGTGTCACAGGGCAACTAGGCCCTCTCACTGCAACTACTGAGCCTGTGTTCTCTGGAGCCCATGTGCCACAACCAGAGAGAAGCCCACAGTGCAAGGAAGGATCCCTCAGGACACAGTGAATATCCCGCGCGCTGCAACTAGGACTGCTGCTGCTGCTAAGTCACTTCAGTCGTGTCCGACTCTGTGTGACCCCATAGACGGCAGCCTACCAGGCTCCCCCGTCCCTGGGATTCTCCAGATTGGATGTAGCAAAAAAAAAGGGAGGGGGGCATGTAGAAGACCAGGGACCATCAGGTTTGGGAAGGGAAGGGTTGGTTATTGTTGCTTTAAAAGCATCCCAGCATTTAGTGGCTTAAAAGCACAAGCATTCATTGTCTCATGGTTTCTGGGGTGAGAAAGCCAGGAGCAGCTTAACTGCCTGCCTCTGGCCCAGATCTCTCTGAAGGCTGGACTCACGATGTCATCTGGGGCTGCCATCTCTACTGGGAGATGGCCTGTTAGATCAATTTCTAACCTCCCCCAAGGGTTTGCTGGCAGGATTCGATTGCTCATGGGCCACGGGACTGAGGGTCTTGGTTCTTCCCTTCCTGTTGACTGGACACCTCCCCCAGCTCCTTGTCTTGTGGGCCTCTCCACAGAGCAGCTCACAACACAACAGCCGGTTTCCTTCCAAGACCAAGAGAATGATAGAAGCCGCAGGGGTTTTGTGCTCTAATCTTGGACAGGACATCCATCACTTTTTCTATATTCTGCACATTAGAATCAAGCTCCCAGTTTCAGCTCACACTCAGAGGGAGGACTCTGTGAGGAAATGGATATTAGAGGTGAGAATTCTGGGGCGGGGGAGGGGGGTTCATCTTAGAGGTTGCCTACCACAGCCATCATATCGCTGCTGCTGGGATATTTCTTCAGGATGGAGCTGAGATGGGGTACGAAGAGGGCAACAGGCTCAGCTTACTGGGTGCAGTCATCTTGGTAAGAGACAGGGCAGACCAGAGTCACAGAGAGGTGACTCCAGGGGGCTGAACACTTGGGTGGATGGTGGTTCCTCCACTGAGACACTCCTTGCCCTGATACTGGCCAAGGCTCCTGGTATCTTCCACCTTCAATGTATAGAGAAGGGAGCTGATTTGTCCAAGCTGGTTGGTGGCAGAGCCAGGGAGAGCCTAGAGCTTAGGACCCTTGAGCCATGTTCAGCCAGGACCTGCAGAGCAGTTCATGCCTAAGCGTCCTATGTTGTGGTCAGGAGATAACACAGACACGTGGAGTTTCCCTGCCCCTGTCCCCTGAAACCTCTGACATGGGCACATTGGCCAGAGTGGTCTCTCAATCCCACATCCTGTCTTCACATTATTGGGACTGGCTCACAGACATGGGGACAATCTTAGACATGCAGGTAGCCTTGGACAGCTCCCCACTCCCTAAAAGTTGTGCAGCGGCATGAGAATACCAGTGAAGGTTCCCAGCCCTTTCCTCTCCTCCTGTCCCCACCCACGGCTCCATATCAACCACCACAGGGGCCTCGCCTACCTGCACAAGCATCCTCAGTTGCTCTAAACCGTGTCCACGTATGCTCGCTGCACAGCCATCATGGTCCTAGGCCTGTGCACGCTGGCTAGTGTGGGCCAGTGTAGTCTGCCCTCAGGAGGCAGGCCCCAGGACCTCTGGGTAGAGAATGCCAGGTACCAGGGATGTGGTTCCAAGAAGGGGAAGATGGAAGCTCTGAGAAAGCATGTCCCCTTGGCCCTGGAGACTCCTCACCCCACAAAGAGTAATGGTCAGAGGGGAACCAGAGCACAGGGTGGACTCTACCCCCATCCTAAGAGCAGGAAAGATACACAGTCTCACCTTCCTAAAGTTCATTTATAGCAATCCTTCCCCTCACCCCTTTCCTCACAACTCTGCCTTTCCACCACCACACTTTCCAAACTCCAAATTGCATCCCCATTTTCCCCTTGCACAGCATCCCCAGCCAGCCCTGCAGTCTGCCTGCTGCAAGCTTCCAGCCAGAGGTACGGTTCCTCAATTTCCTGCATTTGTGCAAGTGAGCAAAAGAGTTTCCACATACTCAGGTGACACTGGATGGTTGAAAAGGACTGAGCGAAGCGCAAGTTCTAGAACAAGTCCGACATTCAACTTTGTTTCTGCGTCACTGTCAACGTCAATGCCCAGTTGGAAAGAATTCTGTCTAAAACATTTTTTTTCAATCACTGCTATAAAAAAAACTGCCAAATATGAAAGGACTAAAAAAAAAAAGTTTAAACATATATATATATATATATATATATACATGTATATACATATTTGCATAATTCTGAATATAGCCCATGGGGTTTTTGTTTGTTTGTTTTTTGCAAATATTAAACAGACAAAAATATATGTCACATTTTTGTTTTTAAAAACAAAATGTATTTATTTATGTATGTATTTATGTATGTATGTATTTATTTGGAATGTGCTGGGTCTTCACTGCTGCTAGGGGGCTTCCTCTAGTTGCAGAGAGTGGGAGCTACTCTCTGGCGGTGGTGTGCGGGCTTCTCTCTGCAGGGGCTTCTCTTGTGGAGCATGGGTCCTAGCGCACTTGGACTTCAGTATTTGCTGCACTTGGGCTCAGTAGCTGTAGTTCCCAGGCTCAAGAGCATAGGCTCAGTAATTGTAGCACACAGGCTTAGCTGTCCTGAGGCATGTGGGATCTTCCTGGACCAGGGGATGGAGTTTGTATCACCTGCATTGCAAGGCAGATTCTCAACCACTGGATCACCAGGAAAGCCCAATATATGTTACACTATGAAGTCACAAAGCTTTGCAATGAAGCACATGTCTGTCCTTCAACCACGTGCATTAGATGCTAGAAGTTGCTGATATTGTCAAGGTCATCTGTGTGCTTCCCTGCTTCAGCTCGGGGCTTCCTCCCCACCGGCTGTAATCACTACTTAAAGCAGTGTTTCTGATGCCTTCACTTTTCAAAAATAGTTTTCTCACAGATGTATCCACCCCTAAAGAACATAGTCTTTGGTTTAGCTTCATTTTGAAACTTTTATATACATGGTATCATGTGGCAGGTCTTTTGTGAGTCTTCTTTCCCCTTTGATATTATGTTTCTAAGGCACATCCAGGCTGTGGTTTCCAGTTGTACTTTCTTCATATTCACTGCTTTATGATACTCTGTTGTGGCGACAGAAACTGGATACATAAATTATATTTTCTTCCTTTTATGGGGGGGTATATGATTAATAAATCCTCTCTTGGGAAGGCATTTGTGTGTGTTCTTCCTCCCTTTTCTGGTGTTGATACCAAAAATAATTTTCAAACTTTTATTTGACTGGTTCATGAGACCCAGTGCTTAGAGTCTGCAGGTTCTCAGCATCCTCCTCATTGAATCACCCACCTCTGCCAGAATCCTGCGGAGCCAGGTACTCACTATTACGTGAAGGGATCTCGCTCTCCAAGGTTCTTCCTTGAGCTGAAGGGGAATCTGCATCTGCATGGCTTTCTTCCATGGGTTCCAGCTCCTCCCACCATCCGAGCTCTGTAGGGAGTTGTGGTCCTCCCCCACCCCTGAAGCGAAGTGAAAGTGTTAGTGGATCAGTGTGTCTGAATCTTTGCAGCCCCACGGACTGTAGCTTTCACTGTCTGTGGGATTCTCCAGGCAAGAATACTGGAGTAGGTAGTCATTCCCTTCTCTAGGGGATCTTCCCAACTCAGAGATTGAACCTGGGTCTCCTGCATTGCAGGCGGACTCTTTACCATCTGAGCCACGTATTGTATCTCCTTGCCAGGCTCCACAAAATCCTACCAGTCTCCTCCTCCCCTAAGAGATTTCCAGTTCTCTACCCATCCGATTACCATCCTTCTGCCCCCTCCATCCTTATTTTGGTATCATCGAACGTTCCCAGATCTTGCCAAATCTGAATACGAACAACGTCCCCCTAACAGTTGGCCTTCAGTTCTGCAAGTTGGAAACCTACCTGCTCACACAGGAACTCCAGTTCCAAGGAGTGTGATGTGGTCCCTGAGGAGTCAGTCCTGGCTGCCACTCCATGTCACTGCCACGGCCAAGGCTCTCAGAAGTAGAAAGTGACTAACGCCAAAGGTGACATTGCTGCTAGCTGAGCAGGAGACATCATCTGATACGGCCAGCCCCCCATCCTCTCCAAGGCTCCAAGGCCACCGCAATCCAGCGTGTAACACTGCCACCCACACTTCAGGCCTCACCATGCCACCGTGGTTTGTCCTGTGACTATAAAGGAGAAAGCGCTCTCCTCTCTGGGCTGCACACTGTCTTGGAACCCCATAGCAGGGCTCCTTGGACACTCACATGTTATGGAGTTTAGAGAGACAGCTCCTGCATTCCCAGGAGGACCAGGAAGATGCTGGCAGTTTTCCACAATGGCCGCTAAGGCCCTGTGTCCCCCTCCTTGGCCTTGGGGCTGAGTCTGCTGTGCCACACCAGGTCCCTTGGCCTTTAAATGTTCACGGACTTATCTTTGGCTGTGCGGGCTCTTCACTGCTGTGCCGGCTTTTTCCTAGCTGCAGTGCAAGGGACTACTCTCTATTTGCAGCGTGTGGCTTCTCTTTGCAGTGACTTCCATTGTTGCAGAGCACGGGCCCTCGGTGTGCAGGCTCAGGAGTTGTTGCATGCAGGCTTACTTTCTCCACAGCATGTGGAACATAGTTCCTAGACCAAGGATTGAACCCCTATCCCCTACATGGGTAGGAGGATTCTTAACCACTGGACCACAGGGAAGTCCCCAAGTCCCTTGTCCCTTCCTTGACAGTCGGTCCCTCCCTCCTCCACCACATTCTGCCACACACCCCTGCATGTGTCTGAACCTAGACATATGTCTGAACACGGGCACCCCTCCCAGACAGTGCCTCAGCCCTGCGTGAATCACTGGGTACAATAGCCTGTGGCTGGGTGGAGGACATCGCCTAACTAGACCTACGTACTAAGGCATCTGAACCCCAACTCTGACCAGCCAGGACCCCTGGACACAGAGTTGATGGTCTCTTTGTCCCACCCCCTCATTAATAACCAGATTCACCTCCACTTTTAGGTAAATGAAGACAAGGGGAGACAAGACAATTTTTGAAACCTCTGTTTGCTTAGTGTAAATCCCTAAGTTTGCAGGGTTTTTGGGTTTTTATCTCCTTCTGACAAAGTGAGAACTAGCATTTTTCAAGTCGATCCAAGAAGCAATGGCTATATACTCAACCCTGGAAGGGGAAGTACAAAAGAAATATGGTTTAAGAAAGTCATATTCTAACTGAGGAAATACGCTGCCTTACCAGCACTCATCTTGTGGTTCTGACCACTCTCTGCCTTGAAGTTCCTTCTGCACATGAGAGAATGAACTCATATATGCCTACAAGCCCCTGGGATGGGGGGCGGGGGGAGTGTATGTGTGTGGGCGGGGTGGGGGTGGGGTGAGACCCATGTCTGACCTTCTCTTTTTCTCACCCAGGACCCAACCCAGGGCTTGGCTCATGAAAGACACATAATCAAAGAAATCAAGCATGTTATAGAGAGAGTGCCCATCTGGCCACATCACTTTCCTGCTCAAAAACTTCCCATGGTTCCTCAGTAACAGCAGGATACACTGCAAGCCCCCTGCCCAGACATTTATGCCTTTCAAGTCCCTGGACCCCAGCCTACCTCTCTATCCTCATTTTCCGTCACCCCTCCTCCCCCTTCCTTGCCCATGTTGCCAATTCTCCAACTCCCAGCCACACAGGACTCAGGGTGTCAGTCAGGTTTCATTGGGAGAAGCAAAACCACTAGGCGTGAGCGAGAACGGCCGTGTCTTCCAGGGAGCTGACTTGATGCAGTGATGAGAGGGGCGCAGCGTGCAAATCATTGGCACATCGCGACGGTCACTGCGCCTACTGCTGCATCAGAGGCCAGCAGGGCAGGCAGCAGAGAGGGAAAATGATGAGGAATTGAGGAGAGCAAGGGGAAGCTGGTTCTCACGGGAGCAAACAAACCCACGTGGTCTCTCCTCGAGTCCTGGCCTCTAGCTTCCATCACGTGATTGACTTGCAGAAGTGGAGTCTTCATTGAAGAAACTGACCGGAAAGATGCAGACGAAACTGAAGGAAAACAAGGTCCTTCTGGATAACACAGAGAACTATATTCAAACCCATGATAAACCATCATGGAAAAGAATAAAAAAATGAATGTGTATATATGTATAACTGAGTCACTTTGCTGTACAGCAGTAATAACACAACTTTGTAAACAGCTATAATTCAGTTTAAAAAGAGGAAAGAAAATTTTCACTCTACGCCATGTAGTAGTTTCTTAACAAAATCACAAAAGTGACTCTGAGATACTCTGCTTTCAATGACTTTATAAGAAACTAAATGAGGGGAATTCCCTGGTGGTCCAGTGGCTAAGACTCTGAGCTCCCAGTGCAGGGGGCCCAGGTTCGATCCCTGGTCAGGGAGCTAGATCCCACATGCTACAACTAAGACCCAGAGCAGCCAAATAAATAAATAAAAATTAAAAAAAAAAAAAAGAAACTAAATGAGAACTCAAAAAAGAAGAAGAAAGAGAGCTGGAGCAGGTGTGGGCCTGCCTGCTGCATCATACGATTAAAAAAAAAAAAAAAAAAAAAAACCACAGAGAGAGCCAGGAGATGTTGGCTAGCCTTCATGAGCTGCAACAGTTTCTGTCCTCATCACCTGACCACAAACAAGGCTACATTCACTTGCACTTCCCAAACTTCATGCAAAGTTTTCTTACGGCCAACCCCAACCCAGAGGAGATTCCAGAAACGTAGTTCCAGCTCAGCTGAATCTGAACAGACACGCACTTCCCCAGTCTGTTTCCTTTGCTGGGAATATTCTTCTCCATTCTCCTCTTTTTTAAAAAAAAAATTTTTATTTTTTATTTTTTTTTTATCCATTCTCCTCTTGAGTAACTCCTATTTGTCTATCGTTAAAGCCCCACTCAAATGTCTCTCCATCCCTCAAGAGTCTTCTGTCATCCCCTGGGCCAACTTCACCAGCCCCTCCTTGTGCTCCAGGGACACTCAGTACCAGCCTCCTTCACCCATCTCAGTCTATTGGATGCTCACGGGTGAGGCTAGGTCTGTATCTTCTCCGTGACCCTGGGGACTATATATTACTAAACACTAGCTCAGTACATCTTCACACCAACCCTTTGAAGCCAAATGCTTTTATTATCTCCATTTTACAGCTGAGGAAACTAAGACTCCAGGGGGAGTGATGACTTGTCCAGCGATGCTCAGCCCATAAGGGGCAGAGGCAGGACTCAGTCGTTAAACATCTGATTCCAGAGACTGAATTCTTAACCATTCTCAATCACTAAGCTTTGTAATTTTAAACAATCATTTATTTATTTGTTTATTTATTGGCTGGGTTGCTGCCCCAACTTTCTCTGGTTTCGGTGAGCAGGACCACATCTGGTTGTGGTGCATGGACTTCTCATTGCAATGCCTTCTGTTGCAGGACACAGGCTCTAGGGCACCTGGGCTCCAGCGGCTGCCGCACATGGCCTCATGGATCATGGGCTCCAGGGTGCAGGCTCAGTAGTTGTGGTCAGTGGGCTTGGTTGCTCTGCTGCACGTGGGATCTTCTCAAGTTAGGGATCGGTCCCATGACTCCTACATCGGCAGGCAGATTCTTAACTACTGGACAACCAGAGAAGCCCAAGCCATTCTTTTTTTTTTTTTTTTTAGTTCATTACCAAAAAAAAAAAAAAAAAAACACCTAACTCTGGCTGTATGGTAAGTTGCTTTTAAAATCCAAACAACTTTGTTATAATAATATTTTATATAAACAAGATAATTGTGCAATAGTTATCAGGAAAGTTGAATGCAATAGTAAGCATGTAGGCTTAGGAATAGTTTTCAAATTTGCAACCGATATGAAAGAAATCCTGTATGATTTACAGTTGTTTGAGTAAAAATAAGAAAACTCTGGTGCAGTTCCTATGAACTGTCAAAAGGATAAACACAAAAGTCCTATCTCAAGTTAATCAAGTTTTGAATGGCACCTTTTCAACAAAATAAAATAAAGGCATATATGAAAAACAAAGACAAAACACAGCTTTCTGTTCTAAAACATTTCTTTTTAGTCCATATGTACTTTAAAGAATTGTATATTATTCTTAAGGAAGAAAATATTAAAGGTAAGAGCAAACTGACCTCGCAGTTTGCCTAGGAGTGAGCAGGTGTTCTTGGAATGCTAGTTTTTCTGTTTGAAAAATGAGACAAGTCCCAGGCAAACCGAGACAAATTGGTCACCCTTGGCAAAGTGCTCTGGTTGTTTTACTTTTTAAAATTATTTATTTATTTGGCTATGCTGAGTCTTCGTTGCAGCATGTGGGATCTAGTTCCCTGAGCAGGGATCTAACCCAGGCCCCCTACATTGGGAATACAGAGTCTTAACCACGGGACCACCAGGGAGGTCCCTGCTCTGGCTGTCTGAAGGTGGGAGAGGCACTGGGAAGCCAGAGAGGGGACATCCTGAAGCACTGAACTTGTGCTACTCCCCAAGACCAGAACAAGAAGAAAGCTTTTGGATTGGCTTTTTATTTGTCTAATCCCTTCCTTCCTCAGGAACTTAGCCCTCTCGGTTATTTGGAAAGCAGTCTGGGGCCAGCAGAGTTCTCAGGTTGCTGGTTACACGAGGAACTCTGGCGGGAGGAGATGTGGGGTCAGGGGGTGACAGGGAATACAAACTCCTTTCCTATAAAGTCCATCATGAGCCTACAACCTGGGGTCAAAACTGAGCCTGCAAAAGCAGGACAGTCTCTTGGCTAGAGAAGCTTGAGCACAGTTGGCAGAGGTGGAATCCTGGCCTTCTGAGCATCTGCTCTGGGAGAAACTGCTGAATCCAGTCCCACTGGGTTAACTCTGGGAAGGGGTGTAGCCAAGGCCCCAGAGCAAATAGGAGCAGATCTGGAGCTAACATCCAGGTTTCCAGGCTTCTGCCCTCAGCGGGGGAGACTACCTGGGCAGGAAAGGGTGGTCCGGCCTGCTGCTGACTTCAAGCAAGTTGCTTCTCTGTCTCTGATGCTCACTTTCTTTGTGAAAAGGGGGCAGGAGTTGTGGAGGGCGGGGTCGGGGGTGGGGAGGATTCCAGCTCAAATAAGACATATCAAGCCCTAGGACCATGCAGAGCTCCTAAGAAATGTCAGGGTCTTTCTTTAGCTACACTTAGCCCATAGCCTGCGGCCCCCAAGTCAAGTCTACTGGCCAAGTGGGGAGTCTATTATATATCGGATCTTTAATTAAGCAAGTTCTTTGCTTCTCTTGATGTCCGAAGTATCAACTAAGGTAAGAATACCTACTCCAGGGGTTACCGAGAATGTGAACAAAGCTCTTATCTTAAGGGCTGGAAACTGTCTTTGGGGAAAACATCTTGATTAACTTCTTGGAGAGACTCATGAGGTTGGGTATGATAAGACGCAGGAAGGCTTTGTTTGGGGCTGGGATTTCTTAAAAGGAAGAATAAGAAATGAGGTGGAGGGAGAGGAAGAAGCAGGGGAGAAGGCCAGCAAAATGGAGAAAGCCAGCATGAGGAGGGGGGGACCAGCCCACTTCCAGACAAGCAGGGTTGGGCAAAGGAGAGCTTTAGGATAATGAAGATTTTCCACTCTTCCCAGGAGCTATTTGTAACACTACCCCTTCTCTACCTCCAGATTATCAGTAACATGTGCCAATCCCACCAGTGCTTGATACAGAGTGTACCTGTAGGTGCGCGTATTTGTGTAACTCAGAGAGAACCAAGTTTCCTGTTTGAGGTGACTTCCCTGGTGGCTCAGACGGTAAAGCGTCTGTCTACAATGCGGGAGACCTGGGTTCGAGCCCTGGGTTGGGAAGATCCCCTGGAGAAGGAAATGGCAATCCACTCCAGTACTGTCGCCTGGAAAATCTCATGGACAGAGGAGCCTGGTACACTACAGTTTATGGGGTCCCAAAAGAGTTGGACACGACTGAGTGACTTCACTTCACTTCAATACGAAACAGAGATCACAAGCAAAGAGGAAAAAGCTAAGGATCTGAGAAAGCTTGGTTTGGCAGAGACCACTGAGTCCATGACATCCATGCTGCTCCTTCCTGGGTTCACAGCTTCCTACATTCCCCAGCCTCCTGAGGTTAGGTTTGGCCAGATGATGGAGTTGCAGATGATAAGATGTGATGAGTGCCATTTCAGGCCTGGTCCCGAAAACTCCCACCCTGCTGGTCCCCTTTCTGTCTGTGGGATGACCCTAGGGTCCCTGTGTTGACAATGGCAGATCCATCAGCAGCCTGCACCCCACATCTACCCCACCAACTTGGAACCAAACTCCTAGATCTTATCATGAGAGAAAAATAAACTTCCATTGTGTGAGGTCATTACATTCTGGGTCAAATTGTTAAAGAAATTTAGCTTACACAAAGCAGTAAGCTTGCAGAAGCTTTCGACCTCCAGGTACTATAAAATTAGGGTGAAAAGCTGGGGTGTGGACTTCCCTGGCAGTGCAGTAGAGAGAAATCTGCCTGCCAGTGCAGGGGACATGGGTTCGATCCCTGGTCTGGGAAGAAACACCCTGCCAAGGAGTAACTAAGCCCGTGTGCCACAGCTACGGAGCGCATGAGCCTAGAGTCTGTGCTCCACAACAAGAGAAGCCACCGCAATGAGAAGCCAGTGCACCACAATGAAGAGCGGCCCCCTGCTTGCCGCTAGAGAAAGCCCACACAAAGACAAAGACCCAGTGTGGCCATAAAGCAAAAAGAATCAGAGTAGAGAGCATTGGACTGATTTTAGCAGATCTCCAGCATGGGCAGTGCCATCTGAGACATGCGTCCCACATGTGAGCTGTTTCATAGGCACTTGGCAAATGACAGCCTTTCTGATTATGATGAAGTCCATCACGGAAGGGCTGGCCTATCCCTAAAGTGGATTCATGAACCCCACCTCTCAGGGGAGTTGTGGGGGCTGGCCACTGGCTGTGGATGCTGTCTTTAGCATGAAGAGCTGGTCCATAGGGAGAGCTTAACTTGAGCTTTGTTTTCTCCAGGCTGGGGAGAGAGGCCTCCTTTGCCAATCTGATACGAGTGGCTGTGAGTGCTGGGAGGAGAGGTTATTTGGCTCAGGACGGAATGAGGGGAGGCCCCACCCTCAGCCAGGCCTGAACACCCTCCCGTCCAGGAAGAGTTTGAAAGTTGAGTGCATTTCCAAGGCCCTGGTCCACGTGGTAAGTCTCCTGAAGAGAAACAGGACAGAACACGCCCTTAATCTTTGTAGAGGGAGAAAAGGAAGGTGCCAACCCTCTGGGTGGGTTCCTGGGACTGGGGAGAAGGCTGGGGGACAGGGTGCTAAGAAGTGCAGAAGTCCCCCTCTGCCTGCCCCAGAGGGCTTTGGGGTGTGGGCACCGAGGGTTGGGGCCTCATGCACGGGTGGATGAGCTCACCACACTGGGGGTGAGTTGCCAGTGGAGCGCCTCACCTTGGGTGGGTCACAGTGGCCTGAACAAGAACCCCGGCCACATGGAGCAGCCCAAGCAGACAGACTGAGGTCTGTGGCCAAGCAGCGCCATGAGGCTGTCTGTTGGCTGCAGCGACAAGACACCCACAGCATCCTCAGAGTTCCCTGGAAACCCAAAAGTGTGATTCAGGACTTCCTGTCAATGAGGGGTGAGAAGGGATGTGGCTGCTGTGAACTGAACTGGCAGAGGGGAGATGGGATAGAGTTTGCTGCCAGAGAGAGTTGAGGGAGTCCATATTTGTTAGCAGAACTGAGAAGGAGAGAGGCCATCGGTCCCTGGGGATGCCTTGAGGGGATCAGGGGCAGGCTGTATCCACCAGCTCAAGTCAAGCGCTTTCCTCTGCCCACCGCTGCTCCAGGCATGGCCCTCAGTTCCCTTTGGCATCAGGACACTCAGGGTCCTGACTCTCCAGTGAACAGACCAGTCCCACGCAAGCAGGAGGCCTTGGAGCAGGGCTCAGCTCCAGCACTCATCCAGGGGCCCCGGAGCAAGGACACAGGAGAGGGCGGGATGGGGAGGCGGAGCCAGAGTGGACGGAAATCAGCTGCCTGTGTTCTGCGAAGGCTCAGAACGACTTATTATGGGAAAATCTTGGCAAGGGTGGAGGTGGGAGGTCGGGAACAGCATTGCCAAGACAACCAGAGGTTCAGCTGTCCACAGAGTCTACTCATCTTGCAGATGGCCCATTTCTTTCACGTTGGACCTGCAGAGCGGCAAGAAAAGGTGTTAGACAGAGCCAACCAGAGTTCCATATGGAGCCCCTTAGGATGGAAAATCGTCATCTTTTGGGTTCATGGCTCCTCGCCTTCCAGAAGCCATGACCAGTGTCCTCAGCTACCTTGGCCCCCAGGCCCCATAGGTTTTCTGCTTCTGGAAGAACATGAACTCTGGAGTCAGGCCGGCTAGGGTTTGAGACCCAGCTCCAGCACTCGCTAGCACAGCTTGGGCAAATCCCTTGAGGTCTCTGAGCCTCAGTTTCCCCATCTGTAGAGTGGGAGTTATAATACTTGCCAGCCAGGGCTGTTGTGAGGCATCAACAGAAACTGAAAGTAAAGCAGTTTGTCATAATCATCTTCACTGTGACATTTAAAAAAAATAATGCGATTTCTTGAATTGATTTTTTAATTGGAGGAAAATTGCCTTACAATGTTGTGCTGGTTTCTGCCATACCACAAGGTGAATCAGCCATAATTATATGTATATCCCCTTGGTCTTGAGCCTCCCTCCCCTCCCCCCAACCCAGCCCTCTAGGTCACCACGGAGTGCCAGGCTGAACTCCCTGTGTTAGATAGCAGCTTCTCACCAGCGTTCAGTTTCACGCTTGATGGTCAATCATCTGTCTATGCTGGGTCTTTGTCCTGACTTTCCTCATTCAATCCTCACTGAGACCCCTATTGACAGATGAGAGAAGCAGAGATAAAGAGCCAGGGTGATTTTCACAGGGTGGCTCAGCTTTAAGACGGCCAAGCCTGTCCTAGAACCCAGGAGGTCTGACCTCAGAGTCCAGGCTCAGGGCCCCTCCCTGTATTTCTGATTCAGAGCAGGTTATGTATCCACAGTGCTCAAAAGGAGGCTGAAACCCAGATGGGAGCGTGAAGCAAGGGAGCATCATTCTGACTCAGTTCTAAACAGGTGGATGCACCCTGAGCCTATTATACAGAGTGATGTAAGTCAGAAAGAGAAATAGAGATATTGCGTATTAACCCACATAAATGTGGAATCTAGAAAAATAGTATTGATGAACGTATCTGCAGGGCAGCCATGGAGATGCTAAGTCACGTCAGTCGTGTCCGTGCAGATGATACCACTCATCACAGAAAAAAAAGAGAGGAACTAAAGAGTCTTTTTTTCTGCCATGAGTGGTATCATCTGCATATGTGAAGTTATTTATATTTCTCCTGGCATTCTTGATTAGAGCTAATATTCATCCAACCTGGCATTTCACATGATGTACTCTGCATTTGAGTTAAATAAGCAGGGTGACAAACTGGAGAAGGAGATGGCAACCCACTCCAGCGTTCTTGCCTGGAGAATCCCAGGGACGGGGAAGCCTGGTGGGCTGCCGTCTATGGGGTTGCACAGAGTCGGACACGACTGAAGCGACTTAGCAGCAGTAGCAGCAAAGAGTCTTTTGATGAAAGAGGGAAGTGAAAAAGCTGACTTAAAACTCAGCATTTGAAAAATGAAGATCATACCATCTGGTCCCATCACTTCATGGCAAATAGGTGGGGACACAATGGAAACAGTGACAGACTTTCTTTTCTTGGGCTCCAAAATCATTGCAGATGGTGACTGCAGCCATGAAATTAAAAGACACTTGCTCCTTGAAAGAAAAGCTATGACAAAACCTAGATAGCATATTAAAAAGCAGAGACAGTACTTTACCAACAAAGATCTGTATAGTCAAAGTTATGGGTTTTCCAGTAGTCATGTATGGGTGTGAGAGTTAGACCATAAAGAAGGCTGAGTGCCAAAGAATTGATGCTTTTGAACTGTGGTGTTAGAGAAGACTCTTGAGAGTCCCTTGGACTGCAAGGAAATCCAACCAGTCTATCCTAAAGGAAATCAGTCCTGAATATTCATTGGAAGGACTGATGCTGAAGCTGAAGCTCCAATACTTTGGCCACCTGATGCAAAGAACTGACTCATTGGAAAAGGCCCTGATGCTGGGAAAGATTGAAGGCAGGAGGAGAAGGGGATGCTGAGGATGAGATGGTTGGATGGCATCACTGGCTCGATGGATGTGAGTTTGAGTAAGCTCCAGGAGATGGAGAGAGACAGGGAAGCTTGGTGTGCTGCAGTCCATGGGGCTGAAAATAGTCAGACATGACTGCGTGACTGAACAACAACAGTTAGATAGCCAGTGGAAATTCACTGCATGAGGCAGGGAGCTCAAATCTGGTGCTCCGTGACAACCTAGAGGGGTGGGATGGGGTGGGATGTGGGAGGGAGGTTCAAGAAGGAGTGGACATATGTATACTTATGGCTGATTCATGTATGGCAGAAACCAACAATATGGTAATTCAGTTCAGTTCAGTCACTCAGTCATGTCCAACTCTTTGTGACCCATGAACCGCAGCACGCCAGGCCTCCCTGTCCATCACCAACTTCCGGAGTCCACCCAAACCCATGCCCATTGAGTCAGTGATGCCATCCAACCATCTCATCCTCTGTCATCCCCTTTTCCACCTGCTCTCAATCTTTCCCAGCATCAGGGTCTTTTCAGATGAGTCAGCTCTTCTCATCAGGTGGCCAAAGTATTGGAGTTTCAGCTTCAACATCAGTCCTTCCTGTGAACACCCAGAACTGATTTCCTTTAGGATGGACTGGTTGGATCTCCTTGCAGTCCAAGGGACTCTCAAGAATCTTCTCCAACACCACAGTTCAAAAGCATCAGTTCTTCGGTGCTCAGCTTTCTTTATAGTCCAACTCTCTCATCCATACATGACTACTGGAAAAACCATAGCCTTGACTAGACAGACCTTTGTTGGCAAAGTAATGTCTCTGCTTTTTAATATGCTGTCTAGGTTAGTCATAACTTTCCTTCCAAGGAGTAAGCATCTTTTCATTATCCTTCAATTAAAAATAAAGATCATATGGAAACACAAAAGACCCTGAAAAACCAAAGTCATCTTGAGAAAGGACAGAGCTGGAGGAATCAATCTTTCTGACTTCAGATTATACCACAAAGCTACAGTCATCAAGACAGTTTGGTACTGGCACAAAAACAGAAATATAGACCAATGGAACAAGATAGAAAGCCCAGAAATAAACCTATGCACCTATGCATATCTTATTGTTGACAAGGAGGTAAGAATATACAATGAGGCAAAGACAGCCACTTAAATAAATGGTGCTGGGAAAACTGGACAGCTACATGTAAAAGAATGAAATTAGAATACTTCCTACACCATACACAAAGATAAACTCAAAATGGACTAAAGACCTAAATGTAAGACCAGAAACCATATAACTTTTAGAGGAAAAAGGCAGAACACTCGATGACAAAAATCAAAGCAAGATTCTCTATGACCCACCTCCTAGAGTAATGGAAATAAAAACAAAAGTGAACAAGTGGGACCTGATTAAACCTAAAAGCTTTTGCATAGCAAAGGAAATTCTAAGCAAGGTGAAAAGACAACCCTCGGAATGTGAGAAAATAATAGCAAATGAAACAACTGAAAAAGGATTAATTTCCAAAATATACAAGCAGCTCATACAACTCAGAAAAACACATAACCCAATCAAAAAGGAGGGAAAAGACCTAAACAGACATTTCTCCAAAGAAGACGTACAGATATCTAACAAACACATGAAAAGATGCTCAACATCACTCATTATTAGAGAAATGCAAATCAAAATGAGATATCACCTCACACCCGTCAGAATGGCCCTTATCAAAAAGTCTACAAACAGTGTTGGGGAGGATGTAGAGAAAAGGGAATGTTCTTGCACTGTTGG
Organism: Ovis aries; assembly: GCF_016772045.2. NCBI lineage: Eukaryota > Metazoa > Chordata > Mammalia > Artiodactyla > Bovidae > Ovis > Ovis aries. Next base: position 14,341,013 of record NC_056056.1, on the reverse strand, counting down.
TGGGAATGTAAATTTACACAGCCACTATGGAAGACGGTATGGAGATTAAAATCACTAGGAATAAAACCACCATATGACCCAGCAATCCCACTCCTGGGCATATACCCTGAGGAAACCAAAACTGAATAAGACACAGATATCCCATTGTTCATTGTAGCACTATTTACAGTAGCTAGAACAGGGAAGCAACCTCGATGTCCATCAACAGATGAATGGATAAAGAAGTTGTGGTATATACATACAATGGAATATTACTCAACCATAAAAAGGAATGCATTTGAGTCAGTTCTAATGAGGTGGATGAAGCTAGAACCTATTATACAGAGTGAAGTAAGTCAAAAAGATAAAACATAAATATTGTATTCTAACTCATATATACAGAATCTTAAAAAATAGTACTGAAGAATTTACAGGGCAGCAGTGAAGAAACAGATATAGAGAATAGATTCATGGACATGGGGAGAGGGGATGAGAGGGTGAGATATTTGGAAAGAGTAACATGGAAACTTACATTACCATATGTAAAACAGCCAACAAGAATTTACTATCTGGCTCAGGAAACTCAAACAGGGGCTCTGAATCAACCTAGAATGAGGGAGATGGGAAGGAGTTTCAAAAGGGAGGGGATATATGTATATAACAAAAAAATCCTGTAAAACAATTATCCTCCAACAAAAAAACAAACAAACAAAAAGATTAATGGAATGAACAAATCAACAAGTCTTGAGTTGTATATATCACAGGCTGTATATATCACTATTTCCAGATGGCTATGTAAATCTCTCCAGGTTTTAGGACAGCCATTGGCAAATTATGGCCTGCCCCCAAGTTCAGCTTACCGTCAGGCTTTTGTAAATAAAGTTTTATTGGAACACACACAAAAATAAATAAATTTAAATTTATAAAAAAAAAAAAAAGAGGAGCATCATTCTGAGGAAGGTTCATGGAGGTGGCAGGATTTGAGCTGAAATTTTCCAAACAGAAACAGGGTATTAGCAGGAGGCAAGGGGTGGAGGGGAGGCATTGCCAGGCAGCAGCTACAGTGGAGCAAAGACGAGGAAATAGAGACACACGAGGTGGTGGGCAGCAAAGAGTAGCCCACGTGGCCGCAGTGAGGCCTCCAGGCAGAGAACTGAGCAGGGTCTTTGCCGCTGGAGCTGTTTCTTTACAGAAAGGAGAGGTCATTTTTCCTCTTGCTCCCCTTTACAAATGCATCAGACTGTGAGCTCCCTGTGGGCAGGGATCCGGTCAGTCTCCTGCCCCACTGCAGCTCCAGTGTCCACCCTCACACTTGGACCATGCACGGTAGGTGCTGGGCAAACACTTGCTGGATGAACTGAAAGGGGGAGAATATGTACTCTCATGGGCTTCCCAGGTGGCACTAGCGGTAAAGAACCCAACTGCTAATGCATAAGAGATGTGACTTTCATCCCTGGGTTGGGAATATCCACTGGAGGAGGGCATGGCAACCCACTCCAGTATTCTTGATGGAGAATCCCATGGACAGAGGAGCCTGGAGGGCTGCAGTCCATGGGGGCAAAAGAGTTGGACACGACTAAAGTGACTTAGCACGCACGTGTGCATTCTCATCCATCTCTCACTCTCTTTTTTTTGTTGAGGGGGGTAGTTCTGTGTGACTTGCAGGGATCTTAGTTCCCCGAACCCTGGCCCTGGCAGTGAAAGTGCTGAGTCCTTACCGCTGGACCACCAGGGAGCTCCTGCAGCCATCTGTTATTTCATTAGAATTGAACTTGAATTATCATATAACCCCCTTTCCTCCTGCCAAGGAGACAGACTGTAACTAGAGGAGGGGGAGGGAGGCTAGCAAGAGAAATGGGTAGAATGCAGCCCCAGTGACGAGCACTTATACTGACTCCAGAGGAGAGAGACCTCAGTCATCCCCTCTTCCCCATACCTGGGATATTTGGGGAGTCAGATCTCCATGGGTGTCTCAGATCTTGTAAGTGGAGACACTGACAGCTGTTTGTTGCAGACTATCTTTTCAAGAACGTTTGCATGGTGAACAGCCTTGGATGATGGAGAGTCTTTCTCTCTGAATCGAAAGACAGGCATGCTTCCTGCCCACTATTAAGTTTGGGGCTCTCTGGGACTTCCCTGGTGGTCCAGCGTTTGGGAATTTGCCTTCCAATGCAGGGAATGGGTTCCTGGTCAGGAACTAAGATCCCGGGTGCCTCGCGGGTAAGTAAGCCCGAGAACTCCAATGAGACAAAACTAAGACCCAACACAGACAAAAATAATGTAATAAATATTTTTAAAAAGAAAAGGTTTGGGGTTCTCAAAGCTCATCTTTTGTATTGCAACCCACCGCATATGAGGTATCCAACTGGATGTGTGTATGTCAACCCTGTGTAGACTTGCCTGTTGAACTATAGGATGCCCATGTAAGGTTGAGTTTCAAATAAGCAATGGCTACTTATTTATTTATTTGCTACACGGGAAGGCATGCAGGATCTCAGTTCCTTGGTCAGGGATGGAACCCAGCAGTAGAAGCGCAGAGTCTTAACCACTGGACTGCCAGGGAAATTCCAGTCACTACTTTTTTAGTATAGATATGTCTGACGCAATGTTTGAGATAAATTAAAGAAAGGCATTTATCATTTATCTAAATTTCAAATTTAACCAGGTGCCCTCTGTATTTATTTTCTAAACCAAGCATCCTACCCCCGTGGGACTCACTGGGACAAATATACTGATGTTTGTGTATATAAACATGCAAATGTATGTTTGTACAAACATACATTTGATCAGTATACAAATACACTAATTTACTCACTTGCCATGCTGTGAGTAATAAAGTCCTTTGTCTCTGACCCAGGACTCTTGTGTTTCCTACAGGTACCCACAGTAGCTCACAAGCAGGACACAATCTCATACTTTTCCTAGTTATTGATAGATATCCCCAACCTAAGCTTGCAATGTGGCCTAGAGTTTGCTTCTCAACATGTCTGTGGGATAAATGGCTGTGAGCCATAAAAATTTCTGCTACACACAGAGTTCCTCAGGGATTAGAATGGGTTCCTGGTGCTGTAGCAACTCTATATTTCACTAATGCATTGTTCTTGAGGAAAGCTGACTTGAGGGGATAACATATTCTTGCACGGAAGTTTCCCAGTATGCTTCCTGAAACGTTAGTTTCAAAAAAAAGGCGGGGAAAGGAAATTCTATAGTGAAATAAATTTAAGAAATGCCACAGTCCACCTCTTCCTCTTGGATTTATAGAGTCTTCAGTATATGAAAGACTCTGACAAGTCCTGTAGCAAAGGATTCTGTTCCATTTTACTAAACCTGGGATTTTCTGAAAAGACCTGATTGGGACATTTCTCTCTCTCTTTTCAAATAATATTTTTGGTACTAAATTTCATGCAAGGAGATCAAACCTCTCAATCCTAAAGGAAATCAACCCTGAATGTTCATTGGAAGGACTAATGCTAAAGTTGAAGCTCCACTACTTTGGCTACCTGGTACGAAGACCTGATTCATTGGAAAAGACTCTGATACTGGAAAAGACTGAAGGCAGGAGGAGAAGGGGACAACGGAGGATGAGATGGTTGGATGGCATCACCGACTCAATGGACATAAGTTTGAACAAACTGCAGGAGATGGTGAAGGACAGGGAAGCCTGGTGTGCTGCAGTTCATGGGGTCACAAAGAGTTGGACATGACTTAGCACCTGAACAACAACAGCAAACTTTCCTGCCAATTATCAGGTGATCAACAGAACATTTCAAAAGTTTCATTTAAAAAACTTAAAAGAGCCAGTGATTTCAATTTACATTTTAAACTATTTAATAGAGGTATTTGTTGTACACATGGTTTTAGTTAAACATAAACAAAAACGTTCTCTCTGGAAACACTGAACCTGAGTTGGAAATGAAATCTGAACTGTAAAGATTTTAGTTCACAAAATAATTCTCAAAATATAAACGATGGTTCCCAACCGAGGCATTCCCCAAAGTTCAGGACTCAGTCCCAGGACAGGAATGAGGGAAAACTCCTTGCAGGTCGAAAGCTGTGCTCAAGTCGAAGGACTGCACGTGTGGGCCCTTAGTCAGAGTGAGCCTCTGCACACAGCCCCGGAAGGAGGCCCGGCTGCTCAGGCAGTTCTGCTTCACATCAGCTGTTTAGAAAGAAGAGAAAATAAATCCTGTTGTGTTAAACGACATAAGAAGAGCAGTAGAAACAAAACTAACCGTTTGTGGTTTCCACATCAAGATCAGAAGAATATTTTTCCATATAAGTGGCTTCAGTGATAGCGTCATTTATAGAAAACTATTAATAATAATTTTAAGGCATAGTTGTGACTTGTCATAAAAGGGATTTTTATCTTATTAACATTTGTATTAATTACTTGGAGAATCTGAAAAAAATAAAAATAAAAATAAAAATAAATTAATAAAAAAAAAAAAAAGAAAAATGCTGGAACTGCCTGAATTTGGAAGCAGAGGATTTCTTAAAGTTCTCCCTTTCCCTCATTTTCAGTGGAACTAAGCCTTGGGTTTTCGGCTCAGGAAATGGATGGAGGCAGCACCAGGGCCCCCGCACTGCAGGATTTCAGGGAACTCTACCAGCATGGAGACCAGCAGACCAGCCTCCTTAGTGCTCTGTGTTCTTTCTATATGAACAGAGCCTCAGGAGTCATTTAAGGTAGCAACCCAGGGAGCACGTCATCAAAAAGAATGTGTCCAGAGAGAGCCTCCTTCGTGCTGCGGCCTTTGTATATTTCCTGTACTGCAGCCAGGGGGCATTTGCTGATAGTAGGCACAAGTGAAACCATTTTTAGCCCTGGCCTCTTGAACCAAACGAAAGGCAGTGAAGACCAACTCCCTCAGCCCACGTGAAAAGGGGAAGGAGATGGTCTTAGCTCTCAAACCAGCCACAAGAAGCAACGCTGACCAAGTGTGACACACAGGGGGCCAGGCAGGTCCTGCCACCCCAACCTGCAATTCTGACAGCAATTTCAGGGCCGGAAGTCCTTGCTGTCAGAATCACCCTTTTGGTCAATGGATGGTTTCCAGGCTGCAAGCCTCTTTGTCCCCAGGAAGAAAGATCCTCTTGGTTCACACTGCCTCTGAAAACCCAAGAGTGACATAAATTAAGGAGTAGTCCAAAGAATTAATACACAGGATGTCAGTGAATGTTTAAGAGAAAAAAAAAAAAAAAAACAGTTGCACGCTGACATAAGCTCAGGCAATTCAGCAGCCTCCGTGGAAAGTCACTGAGCCTAGTTCAGAGCTGAGAAGCCGTGATGGAGAAAGTCTCTGACTTTTCTGTGTGTTGAGTAGTCGTTTAGGGGGTTCCCAGGTGGCTCAGTGGTAAAGAATCCCTTACCAGTGTAGGAGACAGGATTGGATCCCTGGTCTGGGAACATCCCATGGGCTACAGAGCAACAAAGCCCCTACTATGCCACAACCTCGACTGAACCCGAGCTCTAGAGCCAGCAAGCCACAACTAACAAGCCCCTGGGCTGCAACTAGTGAAGCCCAAGTGTTCTAGAGCTTGTGCTCTGCCGCAAGAGAATCCATTGCAACAAGAAGCCCACACATCACAACCTAGAGAGTAGTCCCTGCTCGCTGCAACTAGAGGAAATCCCACACAGCAGTGAAGACCCAGCACAGCCAAAAATAAATGAACAAATAGATTAAAAAGATCACTGATCATAGATTACCGTAACAAATATAAAAATCACGAAAATATTTGAAATGTTGAGAGAATCACCAAAATGTGGCAAAAAGACATGAAACAAGCAAATGCTGTTAGAAAAAATGGCGCTGATAGGTTGGTGGATGTACAATGTACCAAAAAAAAAGTTATCTGTGAAGTGCAATGAAACAAGGTGGATCTGCATGTTTTGCAGCATTCGTCATAGTGTGCTATTGCATCAGAGCTGGAAGAGCATTCCCTTGCCTACAAAGTTGGAATAACTGAAGTCCAGAAACACGATGAGACTTTCCCTAAGTCACCCAGTCCATTAGTGTGCAGTCAAGAATTCACTCATTCTTCATCATTTCACTGAGCCCCTGCTCTGCTCTGCAGAGACACACACAATACACACCAGAAATCTCAGGCTTGGAATCTACATTATGGAAATGTTGACCGAGTGTTTTCAAGATAAATATATTTTTTAAAGGGACATAGGAAAATATACATGTCTGCTCATTTGAGCAGAAGAAATACAGTAAGGATAAACCAGAGGCTAATGGGATTGGCCATCTACAGGGGTTAGGTGCAAACAAGGTAGAAAGAAGGGGAAGCACACACAAGGTGGTGAAGAGAAAGACCAGTGGAATTTCTTTGTCTTCTTGTGTAGCTCTGACTCACAGAACCTTGACAATGTTTCACATACTCTAAAGCTAATTAATAGAAGCAACTAGGGTGCAAGGACAACCCCCAAAGTGATTCAAACAGTAACAGATGAACTCAACTGTATGACAAATGAAAGAACAGCACCCCGCAGAAGGCAAAGGGGGAAGAAACAAAGCGAATTAAGCAACTTTGGGAAACAGTTTGACTGGATATAGACATTTACTTTCCCACCAATAGTGCACAAGGGTTCCCTTTTCTCTCAGTTCAGTTCAGTCGCTGAGTCATGTCTGACTCTTTGTGACCCCATGGACTGCAGCATGCCAGGCTTCCCTGTCCATCATCAACTCTCAGAGCTTGCTCTTGCTCAAACTCATGTCCATTGAGTCAATGATGCCATCCAACCATCTCATCTTCTGTTGTTCCCTTCTGCTCCTGCCTTCGATCTTTCCCAGCATCAGGGTCTTTTCCAATGAGTCAGTTCCATGCATCAGGTGGCCAAAGTATTGGAGTTTCAGCTTCAGGATCAGTCTTTCCAATGAATATTCAGGACTGATTTCCTTTAGGATGGACTGGTTTGATCTCCTTGCAGTTGAACTCTCAAGAGTCTTCTCCAACACCACAGTTCAAGAACATCAATTCTTTGGTGCTCAGCTTTCTTTATAGTCCCACTCTTACATCCATACATGACTCCTGGAAAAACCATAGCTTTGACTAGGCGAACCTTTGTTGACAAAGTAATGTCTCTACTTTTTAATATGCTGTCTATGTTGGTCATAGCTTTTCTTCCAAGGAACGAACGTCTTTTAATTTAATGACTGCAGTCACCATCTGCAGTGATTTTGGAGCCCCCCAAAAATAAAGTCTGTCACTGTTTCCATTTTTTCCCCATCTATTTGACATGGCTGGATGCCATGATCTTCGTTTTCTGAATGTTGAGTTTTAAGCCAACTTTTTCACTCTCCTCTTTCACTTTCATCAAGAGGCTCTTTAGTTCTTCACTTTCTGCCATAAGGGTGGTGTCATCTGTGTATGTAAGGTTATTGATATTTCTCCCAGCAATCTTGATTCCAGCTTGTGCTTTGTCCAGCCTGGCATTTTGCTTGATGTACTCTGCATATAAGCTAAATAAGCAGGGTGACGATATACAGCCTAGACGTACTCCTTTCCTGATTTGGAACCAGTCTGTTATTCCATGTCCAGTTCTAACTGTTGCTTCCTGACCTGCACACAGACCTCACCAACAGTTTGTTGTTTTTTTTTTTTAATAATAGCCATTCTGACAAATGTGAAGTGATATCTCATTTTGGTTTTGATCTTCATTTCCCTGATGATTAGTGATGCCGAGCATCTTCTCACATGCCTATTGGCCATCTGTATGTCTTCTTTGGAAAAACGTCTTTTCAGATCATCTGCCCATGTTTTAACTGGGTTGTTTGTTTATTGGTGTTGAGTTGTATGAGATTTTTGTATATTTTAGATACTAAACCCTTATCAGATGTATCATTTGCAAATATCTTCTCCAATTCAGTAGGTGTTGTTTTGTTGATGGTTTCCTTTCCTGTGTGCTCAGCTGCTCAGCCATGTCTGACTCTTTGCGACCCCATGGACTGTAGCCCACCAGGCTCCCCTGACCGGGGGATTTTCCAGGTGAGAATACTGGAACAGATACCATTTCCTCCTCCAAGGGATCTTCCCAACCTAGGGATAGAACTTGCGTCTCCTGTGTTTCTGGCATAGGTAGGCAGATCCTTTACCACCTGGGAAACTCTTTGCTGTACAAAAGGTTTTGAGTTTGATGTAACCCCATCTGTTTATTTTTGGGTTTGTTTGCCTTGCCTGACACATGTATATATATAAATACTACTAAGACCAATGTCAAGAAGTGTACTGACTTTGTTTTCCTCTAGAATTATGGTTTCAGGTCTTACATCTAAGTCTTTAATTCGTTATGAATTTATTTTTGTGCATGGTGTAAGATGATTCTTTGGCGTGTAGCTGTCCAGTTTGGCCAACACCACTTATTGAAGTGGCTGTCTTTCCTCGTTGTATATTCCTGCCTTCTTTGTCAAAGACTAACTGCTCATATAAGTATGGGTTCAATTCTGGACTCTCTGTTCTATTCCATCCACCTATGTGTCTATTTGTGTGCCAATACTGTACTGTTTTTATTACTGTGAGTTTGCAGCATAGCTTGAAACCAGGGAGTGTGATACTTCCAACGTTGGTCTTCTCCCTCAAGATTATTTTGGCTATTCAGGGCCTTTTGTATTTCCGGACTAAAGTTTTAGAATTGTGTGTTCTAGTTCTGTGAAAACATGCCTTTGCCATTTCGATAGGGATTGCCTTGAATATGTGTATTGACTTTTATGTCCTTAGTTAGATTTATTCCTATGTATTTTACTCTTTTTGAAGCAATTGTGAATAGGATTGTTTTCTTAATTTCTTCCTGATCATTTGTTATCAATATATAAGTGTCATAGATTTCTGTGTATTAATTTTGTATCCCATGACTTCACTGAATTCATTGAGGAGCTCTAGCAGTATTTTGGTCCCATCTTTAGGATATTCTTTGGGTAGTATCATGCCATCTGCAAATAGTGGCAGTTTTATTTCTTTCTTTCCATTTTGAATTCCTTTTATTCCTTTTTCTTGTCTGATTGCGGTGGCTAGGACTTCTAATACTATGTTGAATACAAGTGACAGAGTTTTTCCTGTTTGCACTTCAATTTGGAACGCTTCGATTGACATATTTGGAGACTCATCAATTCTTTCTTTGACTGTATCTAGTCTACTGATATGCCTATCAAAGGCATTCTTCATTTTTGTTACAGTGATTTTGATTTCTAGCATTTCCTTATGAGTCTTAGAATTTCTACCTCTGTTTACATTATTTATCTGTTCTTACATGCTGCCTACTCTTTCTATATTAACCCCCTTAACATGTTAATCATAGCTTCAAATACTTTATCTGACAAGTCCAAATCTTGCATCATATTTGAGTCTTGGTGTGATGCTTGCTTTGTCTCTTCATACCAGGCTTTTTTGTGTTCTTTGGCAAGGCTTGTAATTTTTTGTTGAAAGCTGGCCATGAGGTATCCGGTACTAGGAACTGAGGTAACCAGGCTTTTAGTGTGAAGTTTTATGTTAACCTCGCTAAAAGCAGGGCTGTCTTTCAGGTTTGCTGCAGCCATAGGTGCCAGAGGCTTCAGTTTCTTCTAGTTCCTTGCTGTTTTCTCTCCTATTGTCTTTGAGTCTCCCTAAGAAGTCTATCTTAAATAGCATCTTTGTCTTGCAGCTCTCTAAACAATAGTTGACCTGTTGACGTGTGCTATGGCACTGGGGAGGGAAGCATTCTGTAGTCTTACGATTAAATCCCAGTTGTTTGTTTCATTTTTGTAGTGTGCCTGAGTGACTGGGCTGTGACTTTATTCTGCCTGCCAATGCAAGAAACACAAGAGACTCAGGTTTGATCCCAGGGTCAGGAAGATCTCTTAGAGGAAGAAATGGCAACCCACTCCAATATTCTTGCCTGGAAAACCCCAAGGACAGAGGAGCCTGGAGGGCTACAGTCCATGGGATCTCAAAGAGTTGGACATGGCTGAGCACACGTGCACTGCATAAGTTCCTGAACTGTGAGCTTCTTAGCTCCTCCCTCACTCCCATTTGAGACAGGACGTCTGCCCTTTACCAAGATCAGATAAGACTCTGTAAAGCAGTTTTCCTTGGAGGCAGACCTTTGTTACCGACAAATGTGTTGTGCTTTCATGCTCAGTTGGGTCTGACTCTTTGAGACCCCATGGGACTATAGCCTGCCAAGATCCTCTGTCCATGGGGTTCTGCAGGCAAGAACACTGGAGTGGGTTGCCATTTCCTTCTCCAGGGGATCTTCCCAATCCAGGGATTGAACCCACAGTGGCAGTGGGATGCAGTGGGATGCAGTGGCATCTTTATCATTGGCACCACATGGCTCCCTTACAGACAGAGACCTAGGTGTATTTGAAAAATGGTCAATTCCTTCCCTGTTGCTCATTGGTAAAGAATCTACCTGCAACGCAGGAGACTTGGGTTTGATCCCTGGATTGGGAAGATCCCCTGAAGAAGGAAATGGCAACACACTCCAGTATTCTTATCTGGGAAATTCCATGGACAGAGGACTCTGGCAGGCTATTGGCAGGCTACAGTCCATGAGGTCACAAAAAAGTCAGACGTGACTTAGCGACTAAACAACAGTGATTCTTCCTCTGCTCCTTCTAGAAGTGAGAGAGAATTTCTCTCTAGCCTTCTTTGTGAGAACCTGGAGATAAAACCTGGAGCTAAAGCCCACATAGATTTTATCTAGGAATTTTAAACTCTCAACGTGGTCCACACCGAGCCTCCAGCAATCTATCAGTTACCATCAGAAGTGTTCCCGCCCATTACGGCTCCAGAGGCTCCCCTGGGGAGGCTTATCAGGTTGTGATTCTGTGTTTTCCCCCTGAGTCCAGTTTTTCAGGAAGGGTTTGCCCTGTGAACTCAGTTCTCTGGTGGACCCAAGATTTGCAGTTTCTTCAGTTTGGTCTTCCTGCAAGGCTGGAAATGATACCTCCTGAGGTCTTTATGTGTTGAAGTTGGAAATGAAAGGCTGTGTGTATACATGTAACTTTTAAAAAACACTTCTTAAATGTCATCCTAAACATTTTCGGTTATTATCATTTGCAAACTGACAGACTCCTGTCCTCAAGGCGCTCACAATTTGGAAGCAGGTGGCAGAGAGAGTCTGTCATTAACTTTGGAAAATTCTCAGCCATTCTTTCTTCCAGAATCTCTCCTCCTCCTTTGCCTCTTTCTTCCCTTTTGGGATTTTCATTACACATGTGTTTGACCGTTTATAATTGTCCTACAGTTTCTGGGTTGTTTTCTTTTTCCTTTTTTCTCTCTCTCTCTCTTTTTTTTTTTTTTTTTTTTTGAGCCCATGGCTTGTGGAATCTTAGCCCCCACCAACCAGGAATCAAACACGGGCCCCTGGCAGTGAAAGCACCAAGTCTTAACCACTGGATCACCAAGGAATTCCTAGTTTTGAATATTCTGTTCCCTTAATTTTTTTCCCATTCTTTTTTTCTCTTTGCATGACAGTTTGAGACATAAATAATGACATCAATAAATAAATGGGATGAAGAGTGAGGAGTGCTGAGAAATGTCCCAAGAATGCCTGTGGGGGAACCTGCTCCACCAAGGTGGAAGCTGGGTCAGCATAGACCACATGGCCATAGTGCCCATTTCTCTGGGATCTGAAGGGTCCTGGGACAGAGAAAGAGGCAAACTGGAGGAGGCAGGAGGCCCTCGTTTCTCCAGCTCCCGGCCAACCGCTTTGTCCTCTATCCTTGTGCCTCTCTGTTTAATCGTCCTCACCTTTAGCTTGCTTTGTCAGCTCTTCTGTGCTCACCTGGGCTATTGATTCACAGTGGAGATGCTGGACGGAGCCAGAGCGGGGGTGGAGAGTGGGCTCTAACAGCCCTCCTCCTCGAGACTGGTTAGTGATACCCTGTTAGTGACGCTGGGAAGAAAGCTGCCAGGAGCGCTCTGGTCCCAGCATCCTGCAGCCACCAGCCTTGAGCAAGGCAAGCGAAGGCCGGAGCAGCATCCTATTTGCTGCTGTGTGTCCTTGCATGTGTTAGCCACACTTCTTTGACAGCATATGCTGTGAGATAAACATTATCGTCCCCACTTTGTTGTTTAGTCGCTAAGTCGTGTCCGACTCTTTGCAACCCCATGGATTGCAGGACTCCAGACTTCCCTCACTCTCTCCCAAAGGTTGCCCAAATTCATGTCCATGGAGTCACTGATGTTATCCAACCGTCTCATCCTCTGCCACTCTTTTCTCCGTTTGACTTCAATCTTTCCCAGCATCAGGGTCTTTTCCAGTGAGCTGGCTCTTTGGATCAGGTGGTCTAAGTATTGGAGCTTCAGCTTCAGCATCAGTCCTTCCAATGAATATTCAGAGTTGATTTCCTTGAGGATTGACTGGTTTGGTCTCCTTGCTGTCCCCACTTTACAGACAAGAAAATGAGGTGCCAGGGGAGGGGGTGTGCTCATCTGGCCTTTCTGCATGGTGCTAGAAAGGGTCAGGACTGGGATTCAAAGCCAGGGTCCCAACTTTAAGGCCAAGCTCCCTCCCCTTTACCCCCACAGGGGCAGGCAGGCCCGGTGTGAGTGAGCCTTGCGCTCTATGACCTCTACTGTCAGCATCTGACCCCTAGATGCACAGGCGAGTGCTGCAGGGGATGGCAAGGCAGGCCTGATGGAAATCTGGCTCGCCGCCTCCATTGTCTCAGCATCTTGTAATCTAGTCCTGGGCAGGGGGCTACGGGTGGAGGCCACTTTTCATGGGAATTCAAGCAAGGAGGGAGTGTGAACCAACAGACTGGGACCCAGGCCAAGAGAGCAGAAAGAAAGCTGGGGCCTCAGCCAAGGCTCCAGGCCCCCGGGAGCCTCCAGCTGGATGGGGCCATGCGGGCTGGTCCAGATGTGGGTCACAGAGTTGCTGACGGCTCCTTGTTGGCAACAGAGAGAAAAAGAGCCAACTAAGGGGACAAGCCAGCCGATGAAGTGCTGCCGTCCAGGGAAACGGGCCTCTGGCCACTCAGGGAAGGAGCCAAATCTATTCTGAGGAAGGCTTCCCAGGTGGCCCAGTGGGTAAAGAATCCGCCTGCCAATGCAGGAGAAGCAAGAGACGTGGGTACAGTCTCTGGGTTGGGAAGATCCCCCTGGGGGAGGAAATAGCAACCCACTCCAGTGTTCTTTCCTGGGAAAATTCCATGGACAGTCCACGGGGTCGCTAGGAGTCAGACACAGCTGAGTGAGTGAGCAGCAGTTATGAGGGAGCAGAGAGCCTTCTTAGAGGAGGGAACCCCAGGGGTGAGCAGAGGCTGGTCAGGGCAAGAAGGGAACAGGGCCTTTCGGGGTGGGGGCAGCAGGTAAGAAGAGCTTATTGGTGAGAGCTGTCTCTTCCAGCTGAGGAGTTCAAGTTCAAACAGTTCGGTCTAGCCTGAGAGTCAGATGTGAAATGCAGCATAGCAAGAAATGAGGTTGGGGTGTGGAAAGGATCCAGATGCCAGATAGTAAGTGGGACATACTTACACTTAAACAAAAAAAAAAAAAAGATTGTTTATCTGAAGTTCAAATTTAACTGGACATCCTGTATTTTGTGTGCTAAATCTGGCAACTCCAGCCTTGGGGGCCATTTGGACTTAATTCCTTAGTCGTGGGAGCCATTAGCAGCTTGGTGAAATTTGCTGTTTAATAGGAGGTGAGAAGTAGTGTGGAATGCAGGGGACAGGGAGACCAGTGAAGAGAAGCTTTAGGGGTGAAGTGTGGGTGGGCACAGAGAGATTTATTAGAGAGGTAAAGTAGTAGAACTTGGTGAGCAGTTGAGTGTGGAAACAGAAAACAGGATGGTCAAGGATGACACCCAAGTTTCTGGGCAACTAAACAGACGATGGTGGCCTTTCCTAGGAAGAGAAACAGATTCAGGAGGAGGGAAAAGCCAAGGCCAGCTTTTGACATAAGGCCTCTCAAGAAGAGGGGTCTGGGACACAGCTGGAGATGGGATCTGGATCCAGGTGAGGGATCAGGGCAGGGAGCCAGCATTTGGAAACGATCAGCTTTTGGAGGGAAACCTCTGAATTCGTGGGAAGGGAGGAAGCCCTCAGGGAAACTCTCTAGGGTAAGAAGGAATGGGGGCTGAGAAGAGACCCCTGAGAAATAATAATATTTCAGAGGAAGCAGAGGGAAGAGAAGCCAGAAAATTAGATCCAGAGGCTTCGGCAGAGGTTTGGAGAAACACAGGAAGGGTCTTCATGACACTGTGTCCCCCCAAGAATCTAAGGCAGGACAGAGTCAAACAAGAACAAGCTTGAGAGGGTCAAACGTTACCAAGCCATCAAGTCGCGTCAGAACAGAAAGTGATCCTGTAGATCTGGTCCTAGAGACCCAGGGAGCATGCTCCAGGGAGGGGCAGGGGCGGAAGCCAGGTAGGAGGGGGTGAGGAGAGAGTGGGAGGCAGGACTTTGATTGACAGCCACTTGGACATGGTATCAGCCCAGGTATCTGCCCTCTGTCCCTCCTCAGGCCCTGAAACTGACAGTGAAGGGTAAGAGCAGGTATAAACCAGCTCATGATCACAACAAAGCTGGGACAGGAGCACAAGCAGAAAAGAAGACCTCAACAAACCTTTGGAAGAAGGGATGCTAACAGAGAGGTAGCTACAATCTGAAATGCCTGCAGAGGGATTTCTCTGGCGGCTCAGTGGTTCAGACTTCACAGTTCCACCGCAGGGGACTCAGGTTCCCTGGAACTAAGATCCTACAGGCCGCAGGGTGTGGCCGAAAGACAAAAATAAGGAAAAAATGAAGTGCCCTCAGAGAAGGAACAAGGGAGGAGACAGTCAGTTTGTCCTGAGCATCCCAGAGGCTCGGGTCATGGAGGGGCCAGGTCTGGTGGGAAGCCTAGATGCAGAAAGATGTCTCTCAGGTCTTACAGGGGTAAATGACCACCTGCAGACCGGTAAAGAATCCACCTGCAATGCGAGAGACCTGGGTTCGATCCCTGGGTTGGGAAGATCCCCTGGAGGAAGGCAGGGCAACCCACTCCAGCATTCTTGGCTGGAGAATCCCCATGGACAGAGGAGCCTGGAGGGCTATAGTCCATGGGGTCGCCAAGAGTCAGATGTGGCTGAGCAACTAAGCACAGCACAGCACAGGGGAACTGAGTCACAAAGGACTCACAAGTGTCAGGCACAGCAGAGAAGAAGACTGAAAGAGAAAGTAAGGGACATACGGTCTGAGTGATGGGACTTTAGCCCCCTTTCCCTGCTCTGCTCCCCGAATATAACAGCCAGAAGTATTCCCTCTTGCCCTACCCCAAGCTGGCAATTGAAAGAATTCTCTCTGAATCTCAACTGAAGGAATTCTCTCTGGATGGTTCCCTGGTGGCTTAGTCAGCAAAGAGTCTGCCTGCAGTGCAGGAGACCTGGGTTCAGTCCCTGGGTTGGGAAGATCCCCTGGAGAACGAAATGGCAACCCACTCCAGTATTCTTGCCTGGAGAATTCCATGCGCAAGCCTGGTGGGCTACAGTTCGTGGGGTCACATAGAGTGTGACTAAGTGGCTCACTTTTCTTTTCTCTGGATCTATGAAGTCCCAGAGGGTGGACCTCCTTTGAAGATGATGACTGGAGGCCAGGACACTTCAAGGAGGAAGCTGATGGGAAAGTCAAGCTGACAAGTGTTGGGACCTGAACCAGGGTCGCCTCAGAAGGGAAGACGAGAGGTGGATTCTGAAAAGTATTTGGAGGCAAACTCTGTGAGGGGAGGAGGTGGCGGGCTGACTTCTAGCGAGAGGGACTTGTGGGGATGCAGGGGGCATTTACCAAGATAGAAAGCATCTTCAGCAGGCAGGATCCTCAGGGGACTGCCCAAGGAAGGGACTGTCAGTGACAAGGCTCCTGTTTCGAGTTCTGGGACAGAGATGAGACCAGAAGATGAAGCTAGGCTGCCGTGAACTGAACTTGGTTGAGAAGCCTGACTCCCTGAGGCTGGCTGAGAGAGGCAGCCTTCATCTTTGAGAGCGGGGAGGCAAGAGTCAGGGGCTGCGGGGATGGGTGTGGGCAGGAGGCGGCGAGGCAGCCACAGAAACCAGAGACCGCGATGCCTGACCGGGGTCAGCTGGAAGGAGGAGGACTGTGCTGGAATCAGGCAGCCTCGTCTGTTGAAAATGACACAATACCCAGACCACCTTAAACAAAAAACAACTCACAGGGTAGATAGACCCAGCTTCAGGCATAAATGGATTCAGGACTCGAACAATGTTGCTGGCCCCTGCCTACCTGGCCTGGGTTAGATCTGTTCTCCAGCTCCCTGTCTATGACCCCCAGCAGCTCCCATCACCCCAGCACCAAGTCCAACAGGAGGGAGAGTGCTCTTCCTCGCTGTGTGTGTTACTCGCTCGGTTGTGTCCAGCTCTTTTGTGATCCCATGGACTGTGGCCCACCAGGTTCCTCTGTCCGTGGGATTCTCCAGATGAGAACACTGGTGTGGGTTGCCATCTTCCTCCCTATCTCAAATCAAAGTCCTGGGATTGAAACCTGTTGGTCTCGATGAGCCTGACGTAGGTCATGGGTCTTTTCCTGAGCTGATCATGGAAAGCACTGCTGGGCTTAGACTAGGTCATGGGCACCACCTCCCAAGGTGGAAGGTGGAGTTTGTCACTATGAAACACGTGGGCTGGGGTACAAGGCCCCCCAAAGTCCCAAGAAAAGAGAGGTTTCTGCATCACACAAGTTAACTGATGTCCTGATTCCAGGCATCTCTGAATTCTGGGGACCTCTAATTTTACTTTATTTAAAAAAAAAATTTTTTTTTTTTTGGCTGCCAGGTACAGCATGCAGGATCCTAGTGTCCTGACCTGGGATCGAACCCCTGTCCTCTATATTAGGAGCATGGCGTCTCAACCACTGGACGGGGTTTAAACACCCAGTACATGTTGGTGGATTGGATGGGTGAATGGATGGACGGACAGATGGGTGAATGAACAGGCCATCCTTCCAGCTTGCAGGGAGAGTAAGTGATCTCCTCTAAGTCTCCCTCTTTGCTGATCTTTACCACTATCTTTGAAGAAAATCATGTCTTTGTCTCATTTATTGCAGCATCCCAAGCATCCAGCATAGCACCTGGCGCTGAGTAAGGGCTCAGAGAACATTTGGATGGATGAATGAATGAACTCATGTGCAGGCTGAGCTCCCCGTGTGGCCACTTTCCCTCTGAGCCTGTTTCCATCTGCAGCCAGTGGGCGCTGCCCTGACCACGGCCAGATAGCCATGATGTGTACAGTGGCTCCGTGAACGTCGTCCCTGAATGTGGATGTCACCAGTCCCAGCAGAAGCAACCTCTCACACTGGTCACCAGCGCGACAGGACCACCACAGCCCTGGCAGGGAAGCAGTTAATTGCCCTCCTTAAAGGCAGGAAACCTCAACTGCACCCCTCCCCCCTCTCTGCATCCCTCCCCTCCCCTGCTTGTTAGATCCAGAATCTAATTGTGCAAAGGCTGGAGGACTAATCCATTTAGCAGAAGTCATGGGGAAGGGAAGTGAGGAGTTAGTTATGGCCCCCAGGGTCAGTGATGGGAAATTAAGGTTTGGAATACGTTCAACTCCCGGCTGGAAAACTACTGGGAGATGAATCTTGGCCCTGCATGAAGAAGGGCATTATAGCCAGAGCTGAACAGAAAAAGAAGGGGCAGGCTTCCTCAGAGGTGGTGAGTCTCCCATCACTGGAAGCATTCAAGCAGACATAAGGAACCTACTCAGAGGGGATGTTGTACAGGGATTCAGTGAGTGCTTCCTTCCAGCCTCAGAGTCATAGAGATCCAATTCAGCACGCAACAATAGAGCATCATTTTGGTCCTGGCTACTATTAAGAGGCTATATTCCCTTAATCCTCGCAATAACCTAGGGAGGAGGATATCCATAGTCCCATTTTGCAAATAAGGAAAACAGGGCTCTGTGGGACCAAGTTGCTTGCCCCAAGTGACTCCACAAAATGCAGAATAGTGATGGTCAGCACTGGCTGGAACTAGGTGCCAGGCTGAGGACGTTATATGCATTAATTCTTTGGATTCTCATGACTATTTTATGAGGCAGGTATTAACCTCTCCACTTTACAGATGAGGAAACTGAGGCTTGGCGAGCTTAAGGAATTTGCTCAAGGTTAGAATTCAATAAGCAGCCGTGTTCAGATGCTACCTCCAGTCTGAGGTCTGTCTGATATCAAGTCCAAGCTTTGAACCAGAGCAACAGTTGCCAGGGCTGGTTGTCAGGTTCTGTCTGTTGTTCTTTCCACTGGGGCTTGCTGCTGGGCACAGCACAGGCTCCTGGCAAAGTGCCCTTCTCACTGGCTTCCTCTTCTGGGAGAAGAACATGAGGACGAGGGGAAGTGGGACAAGCTACTGCCTCTTTCCACCCCTGGAATCTCATTACAGGAAGAGCAGCTACAAGAGAAAGATCAGCCCTGTCCAGCAGGGGTCTGCCTCCGGTCTGTCCTGCAGAGAGGGGGTTCATGATACCAGGGGAGAAAGGCAGTGGTAGCATGGTCTTAGATTGGGCCCCACATCTTGGTCCCTGAAGGAGTAAAGCCACCCACTCCTCCAGAACAGTAGGGGAAGGAGGGCCCCCACAATTTCCTGAGCACCTACTATGTGCCAAGCACTGAGCACCTTTGAGCTAGTCTCTCCTTTGCTCCTGACATTGACCTAGAATACTTGAAGAAAAAAAGAGTCACTCAGTCATGTCCAACTCTTTGAGACTCCATGGACTGTAGCCCTCCAGGCTCCTCTGTCCATGGAATTCTCCAGGCAAGAATACTGGAGTGAGTTGCGCTGCCCTCTTCCAGGGGATCTTCCTGACCCAGGGATCGAACCCGCATCGCAGGCAGATTCTTTACCGTCTGAGCCGCCAGGGAAGCCCCCTAGAATACTTATGTGACATTAATTAGCCCAGGAAGCCTGAGGATCATCCCAGCCTGGAACTAGTTAATGCAGGAGATGCATTAATTCTGCCCCAGTCCCTTTCCTCTAAATTCCCCAAGGCCTCCATCTGCAGCCACTGTCCGCTCAATACCTAAGCCTGCCCCGCCTCAACCCTGGTATGACTTTTGGGAGCACCTTAGTGCCACCTGCTGGCTGGTGCTGGAAGAACAAAGGGACAAGTTGAGGAGTCCTGCAGCCGGCTTGTTGGTAGGCTGGCTGGTTGATTTGCTCCCTGCCTGGCTGTAGAAAGGATTTGGGGGAGCTTCCAAGGATGCATAAAATACAACCAGAGCAGAAAACAAATGTGGACAAAAAATAAAGGCACACAAGGATGGGAACATGAAGGCAGAAATGAAGTTAAAATACAGACCATGAGGATTTACTGTTGTGGAGTAAGCTCATAGACTCAGGAAACTTTTAAAAAAATATTTATCAATTGGCTGCATCAAGTCTTAGCTGCAGCACACAGGATCTTCATTGTGTCCTGCGGGATCTTTCATTCACGCATGTGGGCTCTTTAGTTGTGGCACACACGCTCCAGAGCACGCAGGCTCAGTAGTTGCCACGAGTGGGCTTGGTTGCTCTGAGGCAGGTGGAAACCTTAGTTCCCTGACCAGGAATCAAACACCTCTCCCCTACATTGCAAGGCAGATTCTTAACCACTGGACCAACAGGGAACCCCCGCACCCAGGAAACTTTGAAGATGACTTTTATCACTCAAGGCACAAAGAAATGAAAGAACATCCTCTAGGCATGGCTGAGTGATCAGTCATCTTAGCTCTTATCCGAACAGCTTTGCAGGTTATTTGTACCTGGGTACGATGCAGGATTTCACACACACACACACACACACACACACACACACACAGTCACTGCATCTTTCCAGAAACCGTGTTGGAGTGCACAGAGGAGGGAGACTCATAATTTGGATCTGAGAAGTAATTCAAGGTATACATTTTGAAACCAAGGAGAGACACTGTAAGCAAAATAATTTATTTACATGAAAAAGATTCAGATATACAGTTTGAAAAGACAGTATTGTTTCAAAAAAAGGGGGAGTATAATTGTGAAAGTATAAACATTAAGGATATTTCTGTTTGAGTTTTTTCAAATAAATTTTTATTGGATATAGCTGCCTTGCAATGTTGGTGTCCTTTGTACAGCAAGATGAATCAGCCATACGTATACACATATCTCCTCCTTGTGGGCTTCCTTCCCATTCAGGTCACTGCAGAGAATTAAGTAGAGTTCCCCGTGTTATACAGCAGGTTGTGCATTGAGTTTTAACTTTTGGGAACGGAGGCAGGGAGTTCTTTTGAGGCGAGTGCCCAGGTTCCTGCATGACTATAGTCTTGCTATGGAGGCCACACCTGGGCTCTAAGTTTCCGAGCAGGTGGATCAAAAAGGGAAGTGGAACCACTCACACAACCCCCAGCCTCAGGATGAAGACAAACCAATCTCCCAGGAGAAGCAGAACCTTAGTACTACCATAGGAAAAAAGTTGCTCCCAGGCTGGGTGAGGGGAACCAGGGGAAGAAGACAGACTGAAGGTGAGTGATGCCCTCCGTGACGGCCTTTGCCCCGTGGGCCACTTCACAGGGCATCACACCTGATCTGAAGACAGGACAGCTCTTCTGCTGGTGCCAAGACTACTGACTGGGCGATGACCTGCCCTGATCCCAGGAGAGGCTTAGACTGTCAGGCGAGTCGGTTCTCCGGCAGTAGGGTCTGATTATAGGTGGGCTGTGGGTACCTTGAGCTTGGGCTCCCTGTGGAAGCCTTGCTCCTGGTCTCTCCTCCAGAGGATTTAAGTTTCCCTCCTAAGCCCTTTCATTTCAGTTCAGTTCAGCTGCTCAGTCTTGTCTAAATCTTTGCAAACCCATGGACTGCAGCATGCCAGGCTTCCCTGTCCATCACCAACTCCCGGAGTTTACTCAAACTCATGTCCATTGAGTCAGTGATGCCATCCAACCATCTCATCCTCTGTCATCCTCGTCTCCTCCTGCCTTCAATCTCTCCCAGCATCAGGGTCTTTTCCAATAAGTCAGCTCTTTGCATCAGGTGGCCAAAGTATTGGAGTTTTAGCTTCAACATCAGTCTTTCCAATGACTATTCAGTGCTGATTTATTTTAGGATGGACTGGTTGGATCTCCTTGCAGTCCAAGAGACTCTCAAAAGTCTTCTCCAACACCACAGTTCAAAAGCATCAATTCTTCAGCACTCAGCTTTCTTTATAGTCCACATCCATACATGACTACTGGAAAAACCACAGCTTTGACTAGATGGACCTTTGGAACCAGAGATCAAATTGCCTAAGCCCTTCACCTTATGGGAAAAGCCCCCTGGCTCCAGGGCTCCTCCCCGGGGTGGATCCTCCAGGACCCCGCCTGGGTAGCCCTGCCTTCTGGATGCTGTGCCAGGCTCCACAGAAAGTTCCAGCCCTGTAACCACCGAGTCAGGCTCTTGGATCCCAGGCTCCTCCCAGGTGGTGCTGAGCCCCACTCCTCTTCCCCCTGGCTGAACTGGGTTGGAACACATGAGATCTGCTCAGGCCAGCTCACAGAAAGGGAGGCTGATGATGCAAGCACAGGTGGGGCAGCCAAGGGGCTGAGAACCTCCTGATACCCCAAGGCCAAACAGATCAGCGCTCTTTGAGATGCAAATGATGAAACCCGAAGTCAGCCTCAAGTCAAAAAAGGAAAGGAAAAGAGGAGATACTGGCTCAGATCTGACTTCAGGTGCAGCTGGATCCAGCTCCGTCCTGCGTCCCCATCTGCTTCCCACCCTGCTGGCTCTGGTCTCAGAAAGGTGCCCCCTGAGGGAACAAGGTGGCTGCAGCATGTCTGGCTCAAAGTCACCCTCTCACAGCCCCAGGAACAGAAAATTTCTCTCTACCCATCAGCTTTAACCATAGTCCTGAACAGCTTCAAGTTCACTGGGCCAGTTTAGGCCACATGACCATCTCTGGTGGAAAGAATTACACTGATTGGCTAGGCCCAGGTCTCACATCTACTTCTAATCAATCCGATCACTTAAACTGAAATTTTAGGAGTTCCCTAAGGAACACACACCTGGGTGTGTGGTGGGGAAGGGGTGTCTAATGGCCAGAAATGAGAATGCTGGGCAAATACAGATATGTTGCATTCTGGAAGCCCAGTATCAGTGCAGGCTTCCCTTGTAGCTCAGGGGGTAAAGAATCTCCCTGCAGTGCAGGAGACCTGGGTTCGATTCCTGGGTCAGGAAGATCCCCTGGAGAAAGAAATGGCAACACACTCCAGTGTTCTTGCCTGGAGAATCCCATGGACAGAGGAGCCTGGAGGGCTTCAGTCCATGGCGTTGGACACGACTGAGCGACGAAACCACCACAGCCACCACCACGTCCAGGAGCTAGAGCCAAGGAACTGGTGGGGCTGGGCGGGTCCTGCAGGGCTGTGGGTCCCCATGTCTCCTGATTTCTTCCCTCTTCTGGGTGTGGCGACCCCTCCAGCTGGAGGGGATCTGGAGACCCAGGCCAACCCAGGGTCAGGCCATACAGGCGCACGGAATCACTCACTGTGGGTTTAAATCCTGGCTCTGTGCTTACTAGCTGAGGGACACAGGACACTTTACTTCATCTGACTGAATCTCAGTGTCCCCTTCTAGGAACCTAGGCCAATAACAGGGCCAGCCTCCTGGGTGGCGCTGCCAGAGCTTTCTGAGCTAAGGCACTAAGAATATTCAGTACAAGATGCTGTGGAAAAAGGCTGGAACCCCTCAAAAAGATAAATATAGAATCACCATGTGACCCAGAAATTGCACTCTAGGGACATACCCCAAACAACTGAAAGCAAGACAGACATTAATACACCCATGTTCATAGCAGCATCATTCACAACAATCAAATGGCAAAAACAACCCAAGTCTACCCAAAAAATGAATGGATGGACAAAATGTGGTATAGCCGTACAATGGAATATTATTTGGCCTTAATCAAAAAGGAGTGGAATTCTGACATATGACATGAATGAACCGTGGAGACACTATGCTGAGTGTTCTGGTTTACTCTGAAGGAAACCAGAATACAGAAGGAGAAACACTGCGTGATTTCAGTTGTGTGACGTACGTAGGATAGGCAAATAGAGACCGAAGATAGAACTGAGGTTGTCAGGGGTGCAGGTCAGAAGAAGTGAGGAGTTGCTGTTGGATGGGTATAGACTTTCTGCTTGGGATGCTGAGTAAAATTCTAGAAGCGGATAGTGGTTATAGTTGCTCATCCTGTGACTGTGCTTGTGTGTGTGTGTGTGTGTTTGTGCAAGTGTGTGTGTGTGTTAGTTGCTCAGTCATGTACGACTCTTTGTGACCCCATGGACTGTAACCTGCCAGGCTCCCTCTGTCCATGGGATTCTCCAGGCAAGAATACTGGAGTGGGTTGCCGTTCCCTTCTCCGGAGGATCTTCCCGACTCAGGGATTGAATCTGGGTCTCCTGTATTGCAGAAAGATTCTTTACCATCTGAGCCACCAGGGAAGCCCAGTGAACATACTTAATGCCCCTGGAAAATACACTTAAAAATGGTTAAGATGACAAGTTAAAAATAATTTTTTTTTAAAGTTTTAAAAACATTCTTAGCACAGAACCTGGTATATTGTATACACTCAAGAATCAGTAGCATATATATGTCGATGCTAATTTCTCAATTCATCCTACCCTTTCCTTCCTCCAATTACAAAAAAAAAAAAAAAAGAAGAAGCAGTAACTATGATCAATATTCATAGCATTGCTCACATTTCTTTACCATTTGCTCTCACTTCTGTGTCTGTTTCCTAGCAGGCAGGACCTTGGGTACCAAAATCAGACAACCCAGAAGGGTTGGTCACCTTACCTGCTAACTCCCTCTTCCCTTTGTGTGCCATTTCCAGAACTCAGAGGAACAGTGGTTTGGTCCAACTCGTCTTTTCAAGCCAAGCTCCAAAGTTACCTACAGACCTGCAGAGGGTGCCCTTGGAGCCAGGGCTCACCCTTGGTCATCTAGCTGGGTGGGGTAGGGGGGTTCCCTCTGATGGGCCTGTAGGTGAGTCAGATGTCAGAATGGTTTCCAGTTAAAATTCATCTGGGGAGGTTGGCAACTCCTCTCCTGGGCCAACCTGACTATCAGACAAACAGCCATAGTTGAAAGCAGACCCCAGCCTAGGGCCTTCTTTCTTAGCCTAAGACCATGTTCCAACCTGGTTTCTGGTCTTTGCCACCCACCCTCCCTCACCCTGATACCATCACCTTGCTCAGGAAGGAATCAGAGACCCGCCCCCACCCTGCAATCGGGGGTGGCAGCTGCTGGGGTGTGACTGGGTAACTTCCCATGGCCTCCCAGCTTCTCCACGTCAGTTACGACAGTGACCCTGGGGCCTCTGGGTGCTGAGTGCTTAACACCATCTCCTGTAAACCTCACAACAGTCCCAGAAGGACGTTTCCAGGTGAGGAAGCTGAAGTCCAGAGCTGCAAGGTCACTTCTCAAGTTCATCCAACTGGACTGTGGCTGAGCCAGATTTGAACCTGATCTATCTGACTTCAGAGCATGTGTTTTTCCTGGCTTCCTGTCCCCCAAAGTCACTCCCCCTGCAGAATTCAGCCTTTCGGATCCCAGGCACCAGGGACAGGGCCTGACAACCCCCACCCCGTCACCCCCGTCCCACCACCAGTGAGAGTGGATATTTCTATAGCCTCTTCTGTGGGCCTCCCACTCCCTTTTGGAAAAGAGAGGGAGGCTGGGTGGTCTCTAAGGGCCTCCTTGGAGGGGTGGGAAGGTGACGGGGCTGAGGCTCAGGGGTTAACTGGGTCCTGGGCAGGGAGCACGGAGGGATGGAGAGGTTCCCAGGGGCTCTGCCTCAGGGGGACTCTCCCGTCACCGGGGCCCCCGACTCTGTTCTAAGGGCTTTCCCAGCATCATCTTTTGGCAGCCTCACAATGGCCCGTGAGGTAGGCAGCATGTTACTCTCTTCATTTTGCAAATGAGGAAAGGGAGGCTCAGAGATGATCAGAAGCTAGCGTGTGGTGCACCTCCAGCATGTGGCGAAGCCAGCGGGAATTGAGCCCTTTCCATAGCGGGTGTCTTACTGCATCTCTGTCCCCCAGACTCTTAGCCTTTGCTGCACATGGCCCCTTCTCCATGTTCCCTCCCTCCATCCCCGCCTCAACCCTCAAGGTTAAACCCAGAGACAAGTGGCCAGGCCACTCAGGCCAGCCCATCCTGTTCTTCATCCACCAGGTGGAGTAAAAGACCTCTCGGAGAAGAGGGAAGAATCTGGCATCTCAGGCCAAGCCGACCAGAAAGCTGGTGTGTGCCAGAAGGTGGAGGTGGGTGGGTGGAGGGGTGATGGGCTGAAGGTGGGGTGGGGGCAGCAGCTTGCACCTGGGAGGAGGCCACCTGGCCTGAAGTCCCAACCCTACCACTGCCTTGCAAGGCCCTCCCCTCTGCCGGCTGTCTCTCCCTGTCTGTACAGGGGGAGGTGGGGTCCACAGAGCGTGCTTCTCACTCTGTGATGTGCCTGGGAATCTCTTAAGTATCTTTTCAAAAAGTAGATTCTGACCCAGTGGGTCTGGAGTGGGGCCTGGGAAGCTGCATTTCTGACAAGCTCCCCTAGTCGGTGGTGGCCACGCTGCTGGTTCTTGGCTGCACCTTTGAGAGGCTTGCCAGCTCTGACAGGTTTGCTTTTTGAGTTGAACAAGGAAGACTTGCTGGGGTTCCAGACCCTTGTACAGAAGTGGTTGTTAATGTTCATTCATTCATTTAACAAGCATTTTCTGGGCCTCTGTGTGGCCGACGGGGACCTCTGATGGGGTCCCTGCCTGTGCTGGGGACCCAGAGGTGGACAAGAACCAGTTCCACACTTGAGGACCCCATGGACACAAGAACCAGAGGTTACAGCCCACAGGACCAGGACAGGGGGAGAGGGAAGCCAGGATTGGGGGCGGGGCAGAGGGTCCCCTGAGCAGCCATCGGGGGATGTTCAGGGCAGGCTTCCTGGGAAAGAAGACTCCTTCACCTGCTCTTGATGAATGAGCAAGACCGCGGCCTGACAAAGATGAGAGAGCGGGAAGGGAAAGGGTGTTCAGGGAGAGGAAAGGGCCCGTGCAGAGGCCCGGAGAAGAGAGTGCCGTATTTATGGATGGGAAGTGGTCGTGCAGTGAGGGGGGCCACACCCAGACACACAGAGCAGACACTCCAAGACATGAACGCACACACACGTACACACACCCACCCCTCGGAGGCGGCGGTGTGGGTAAGAAACAGTGTTCTAAAGAGATGAGAATCCTTGTTCAGAGAACCTCCAGAGCTCCCACTGGAGTGGGTTGTTGTGAGATGGTTTCCACTGCAGCTCTTTGCTTTCTTATCCTGCCAGAGACACAGCAAGGATGGCTTCCAAGGCTCCTTCGACTCCATGACCAAGGCTCTCCCAGCTGCCAATCTCCAGGGTCCACTCCCCTTCTCTTCCCTGACTCCCCGTCTGGGAAAACCCAACCCCCAGGACCCCCACCGACCCCCACGCCGGTCTGCTCCTGCCCCTGCCTGCTCTTCCCCACCTCGATCCCTTGCTGGCCCCCCACCCCACCCCAACAAATTTGGGAGGCAGTTCTGGTCGGCTTCTTCCAAGGTGGCTGAAGCTCAGAGGGAAGCAGGCTTGTGCCCAGGCTTGAATCTTTCCACCTGGGGTGGCGACGGGGAGCAGGGTCCTGTCTACAAAAGGTCATGGTCTCAGACTCCCTTTGCCTGGCCGCCATCCCAAGGCCAACGTGTTTGGTCATCAATTCTGTGATGTTCCTGTAGATATCTGAAGTTCCACCTAACTTTTCATCTGCTTGTGCCATCAATTACTGAAAGAGGGGTTGTAAATCTGTCTCTTTTTCCTTTTCGTTTTTTCTGAGTTTTGCTTTGTATCCTTTGAGGTGACATGACTAGCGGCATGCAGCTTTAGCATTGGTGTATCTGTCTGCTATATGGAACATTTTTTTCCACTGTGAATAACTCTTTATCTTTAGTATTCCCCCTCCCTCCCCACCCTTGAACTCTACTTTTGCTGATATTAATGTAGCCACACCAGTTTATTTGTGGTTACTATTTGCATAGCATAACTTTTCCCATGCTTTTACTGTTCTTGTTTCTGTATCTTTATACTGGACATCTTTCTCCTGTCAGCAGTATATGATTGAGTTTTATTCATTTGTATCCAGTGTGGTAATGTTTGACTTTCAATCCGAGTAGTGAATCTGCTTGCCTTTAATATAATTGCTGATCTATTCAGCTGTAGGTCTTCTACGTTACTCTTTCTTTTCTATTTGTCCCACTTTTTCTGTTAATTTTCTCTTCTTTCTTGCCCTCTCTTTCCAACCTGAAATTACATACTTAGCAAAAAAATACCCTTCGATAATGAAGGCGAAATGGAGATAGTCGGGGCAAGTACAGAAGAACCGTACAAAAAAGATCTTCATGACCCAGATAATCACAATGGTGTGATCACTCACCTAGAGCCAGACATTCTGGAATGTGAAGTCAAGTGGGCCTTAGGAAGCATCGCTACGAACAAAGCTAGTGAAGGTGATGGAATTCCAGTTGAGCTATTTCAAATCCTGAAAGATGATGCTGTGAAAGTGCTGTACTCAATATGCCACCAAATTTGGAAAACTCAGCAGTGGCCACAGGACTGGAAAAGGTCAGTTTTCATTTCAATCCCTAAGAAAGGCAATGCCAAAGAATGCTCAAACTACCGCACAATTGCACTCATCTCACCCGCTAGTAAAGTAATGCTCAAAATTCTCCAAGCCAGGCTTCAACAATACGTGAATTGTGAACTTCCAAATGTTCAAGCTGGTTTTAGAAAAGGAAGAGGAACCAGAGATCAAATTGCCAACATCTGCTGGATCATGGAAAAAGCAAGAGAGCTCCAGAGAAACATCTATTTTTGCTTTATTGACTATGCCAAAGACTTTGATTGTGTGGATCACAATAAACTGTGGAAAATTCTGAAAGAAATGGGAATACCAGACCACCTGACTTGCCTCTTGAGAAATCTGTATGCAAGTCAGGAAGCAACAGTTAGAACTGGACACCGAAAAACAGACTGGTTCCAAATAGGAAAAGGAGTACGTCAAGGCTATATATTGTCACCCTGCTTATTTAACTTATATGTAGAGTACATCATGAGAAATGCTGGGCTGGCTGAAGCACAAGCTGGAATCAAGTTTGCCAGGAAAAATATCAACAACCTCAGATATGCAGATGACACCACTCTTACGGCAGAAAGTGAAGAAGAACTAAAGAGCCTCTTGATGAAAGTGAAAAAGTTGGCTTAAAGCTCAACATTCAGAAAACTAAGATCACGCCATCAGGTCCCATCATTTCATGGCAAATAGATGGGGAAACTGTGGAAACAGTGGCAGACTTTATTTTGGGGGCTCCAAAATCACTGCAGATGGTGATTGCAGCCATGAAATTAAAAGATGCTTACACCTTGGAAGAAAAGCTATGACCAACCTAGACGGCATATTAAAAAGCAGAGACATTACTTTGCCAACATAGGTCCATCTAGTCAAGGCTATGGTTTTCCAGTAGTCATGTATGGATGTGAGAGAAAGCTGAGGGCCGAAGAATTGATGCTTTTGAACTGTGATGTTGGAGAAGACTCTTGAGAGTCCCTTGGACGGCAAGGAGATCTAACCAGTCCATCCTAAAGGAGATCAGTCCTGGGTGTTCAGTGGAAGGACTGATGCTGAAGCTAAAACTCCAATAATTTGGCCACTTGATGAGAAGAGCTAACTCATTTGAAAAGGCCCCTGATGCTGAGAAAGATTGAAGGCGGGAGGAGAAGGGGACGACAGAGGGTGAGATGGTTGGATGGCATCACCGACTCAATGGACATGAGTTTGAGTAAACTCTGGGAGCTGGTGATGGACAGGGAGGCCTAGCGTGCTGCAGTCCATGGGGTCGCAGAGTCTGGCATGACTGAGCGACTGAACTAGGGCAAATAAAGACTACTAATTCATCACCAGCTTACCCCATCAAAGGAATTAGTAAAGGATGGTTTTCTGGCAGGAGAAAAATGGATCCCAGATGGAAACTTGAAAACACAAGAAGAAATGAAGGAAAATAAAGAGAGACAATGTGTGGTTAATCTCACCAAATATCGTCTGCATAAAACAATAACAATATCCTCTTGCAGAGTTTGAAATATATAAAGAATTAAAGTACCAGATGGTGCCAGATGACAATAGCGTGTAAGTCAGGAGGGGGTAAATGGTGATTTTAGTGGCCTGAAGTTCCTGGATTTTCCCACAAGTGGCAATAGTACTGTTCTAATTTGCTGTATATTAGACTTTACTAAGTCAAGAATTGTGTCATAATCTCTAGTGGAAGCACTAAAAGGATGGAAAACTAGTGAGCTAATGAAGAGATGATATGGGTCAATAAAAAATACCAAATCAATCTGTTCATGAAGACGAGCCGTCCCCCAAGATGAGAATGAAAATATTTTTTTAACTGTAAAAAAGTAATGCATAAGCTTCAATGTAATAAAAATATTCTTCAATTGGGTGATGGGCACACAGGCTTCATTTCAGTTTGATTCACATACTATACATCAGTTAGATAAATATTCTTTTGTCTCTTCTCCATAGTTAACAAAAACAAATTTATAAAACAAAGTGAGTGGCAAAACTTAGGCACATGTAATGTGATTTCATTTGCACAAATGTATATTAAAAATAAAGAGAATCAAATGGAAGATAGGTGAGACAAATGGAAACATACATTTTTTTTTAATTCTGTAGGAAAAAAAATCTAGAAGCTTATTTGCCAAAAATACAATCTGTGGGTGTCTCTGAGTGTCAACATCTAGAAGCTTATTTGCAAAAAATGCAATCTGTGGGTGTCTCTGGGTGTTGGTGAGCTAGGGAGGGCTCGAATACTGGGTGGAAACCGACAAGTTTTGCCTTGCAGCCAGTCTATGGAGTTTGCATATTTTTTCAGTAAGCATGTATCACTTAAAGAATTACAAATCACCAACAGGCCTCAAATGTATTGCCGTTCTGAAGAGATATACGTTTTGAATGTAAGGAGAACAGGACGTGGTAAGCCTTGCAGCCTGGCAGGCTTAGGATGGGGTTTCCTTTCCTCTGTCCTGCGTTTAGCGCCTGGAGCCTGGACCGACCTCCTGCTGCTCTGAGCCGCGTCGCCCACACGGTGGCGCTGCGGGGCAGGTTCAGCCTCTCCCGGAAGGGGCGGGAGAGGGAGTGGGAGAGAGTGGGATTCTGTCGCGGCGGGGGAGGTCGGGGGGACGGCGCGTCTTCATGAACAGATTGATTTCTTCTGCAAACTGCCGACAGCCTCACCAGGTGGCATCCGGAGAGCTCGCACACGCCCCCGTAGGTGGCTCCGGAGCTTTTCAGCGCCAGCTGTCGGGTCATCATCCACGTGGGGCCGCTCAAGCCGCTTGGCCGCGCTGAGTTCAATGCCCTCGGGTGCCCCAGTGGCCAGACTGGATTCGCAGAGCCTGTGGCGCTCTCACGGGGCTTGTTAAATCACGTTGGGACCTGTCCCCAGAGGGAGTGAGCGCAAGGTCCCCGGAGGGGTGCAAGCGTGTGGACCCACCTCACCTATCAAGGGGCTACGAGAGGGAGGAGGGGGAATCTGGCCTTGGATGATAGTTCCTGGGTCTCTCTGGGCTGAGACTGGGTGTTTCTGGTCTCTGTCTCCAAATCCCCCAACATGTAAACCTGAACAAGTCACTGCCTGCTTAAGACACACCTTGGCTCTCCATTGCCCTCAGGAAAACATCCGTGCTCTTCACCACTGGTACACCCCAGAACCCACCACCGCCTCCTGGTACCCCAGGCTCCATCAGCCTGAATCCTTTCCTTCTTCCTACCTGTCCTGCTCTCTCTCCCCTCTGAGCCTTCCACATGCTGTTCCCATTTGCTCGAACACTTTTCCATCCCCTTTTTTTCCTTGGCTAACTCTGTCCACCCTTCATACCTATCGTTTAAATGTTACCTCCTCCTAGAAGCCCCTGTGACCCCATGGGCCCCTAGGCCACCCTCTCCTATAACCATGCGCATGTGTGTGTGCTGAGTTGTTTCAGTCGTGTCTGACTCTTGTGACCCCATGGACTGTAGCCCACCAGGCTCCTCTGTCCTGGGATTCTCCAGGCAAGAATACTGGAGTGGGTTGCCATGCCCTCCTCCAGAGGGATCGTCCTGATCCAGGGATCAAAACTGTGCCTCTTATATATCTCCTACACTGGCAGGCAGGTTCTTTACCACTAGCGCCACCTGGGAAGCCCCATCCGTAACCACACTTGACTTTAATGATGTATTGATTGCTCGCTTCTCCCCACTGAACGCGGGGCCCCTTAAGGCGGGTCTGCCTGGGTCATCATTGCTTTCCCAGGGCCAGGATGGCCCCTGCTCCATGAATTATGGTTCTGTGAAGCAATGTGAGTGTGCGTCGAATGGCAGGGGCTCCTTCTGTTTGAGGTACCCAAAGGGACGCAGTAAAGGTGCTTTGTGGATTGTGGATGGGACGGAGGAGGTGGGGAGGGACAAGACAGAGGAACCACTGGGGTCCCCTTGGGTTTCTGCTGCCTGGAAAAATAAGCCATGCTGGCTGGAGGCTACCGGGGCCCCTCCCCAGCGCACAGAGAGCAGCTGGACACAGGCTGACCTCAAGCAGCGCCAGGAAGGAGGCGGGTGTGTGGCTCTACCCAGCTCTGCCCAGCATCCTCCCTTCCCATGCGGTCACCTCCCAGACCCCAGTGTCCAGCCCACATGCCTCGCTGATGGTAGACATCTCCCCACTGACTGTCCTCAGCACCCTCCACTTCTCTGAATCCATCATCCTTCCCCAAATTGCTTCTCCTTCTGCTTCCCCATTCCCCAGGGCACCACCCCTTCCTCCCTCTCCCACCCCGTCTCCTAATCACCAAAGCCTGGTCTCTTATCAAGGACCCCTCCATCTGCCTTGCTGACCTCTCTAGGGTCCTGTGAGGATAACACTCCCACCTGGTCTGCCCCTCACCCTCCCCATACCCCATATTACAGCCAGACTTTTCAGCTCCCCAAACATGCTATGATGGTCTTTCCTCCTTGGTCTGGTGCTAATCCCTTGGCCTGGGCATCCCCTGGCTACCTGGTGAACATGTGTGTGTCCCCCAGGCTCCTGCTTAGACACCCCTCCTTCCAGGAAGCTCTCCCGGGTCTAGCGCCCTTCCTTGGGGCACCCACAGTCACCAAGGCTTCCCCGCATGTCTGCCTGGGCTGCAGTGCGTTTGCAAACCCTGCGCTCAGCGTTTGTCCTCAGCTCACTCAGCTGTTCAGCATCACCTCATGCTCTCCTTGCCGAGAGTCCTCCCCTTTGGTTCCCAGGTCCCCACCTCCTCCTCCTCCTCGCTGGCTGCTCCTTCTGAGTTCCCTTGCAGGTTCTTCCTCATCTCCCTGCCCTCTAAGGCTGGGGCACCCCGGGTTTGGGCCCCCAGACCTCTTCTCTACCTTATCTCCTCTCTCCCTTGGGGCTGGCATCCAGGCTTTCAATCCCACCCGTGTGCTAACAGCCCCATGTTTCCACCTTCAGCCTGGACCTGTCCCCCGAGTCCAGGCTCTGTCCTGTAGACTGCTCCTCACCTCTCCACTCCATGGCTAATACGCAGCTCCAGTTTGCATTGTTCAGATGAAGCTCAGGCTTCAAACTCCCTTCTTCCACCTCCTCTTCCTCCATCGTCCCCATTGCCTGGTTCATGAGGCTCCAAATCTCAGTGTCGTCCTCCATACCTTTTCACCACCCCGCATCCAGTCCACGAGGAAAGCCTCTGGCTACCTTCAAAGAGGGCTTCCCTGGTGGCTCAGTGGTAAAGAATCTGCCTACTAATGCAGGAGACTCAGGAGATAAGGGTTTGATCTCTGAGTCGGGAAGATCCCCTGCAGAAGGAAATGGCAACCCACTCCAATATTCTTGCCTGGAGAATTCCATGAACAAAGGAGGCTGGTGTGCTACAGAGTTAGACTCAACTTAACGACTAAACACCACCACCACTGCCTTCAAGGACACCCCTTCCCACCCCACTCGCCACCTCCATCCAACCATCTGGCCTAGAATCTCTTATCAGGTCAAGTTTGGTGACCTCTTGACCCTTCTCCGGCTTCAGCCCTGGCCCCTTTCTGTCTATTCCCAACCCAGCAGCCAGCCCCCCTACCCCAGACTTTCCACAGGCCCCCTCCTGACTCGGAGTAACAGCCAAGCCTTCCCTTGCCTGCAGGACCTCGGGGAGCTGACTGCTCCCTCTCCCTCACCTCAATGCTGGCCTCCTTGGCTGTTCCTGAAAACGCCCACCTCGGAACTTTTGCACTGGCTATTCCCACCCCCTGCGTGTGGGCAGCCCCCTCCCTCACTGCTCTGGAGCTCTGTTCTAGAGGTCTCCCCTGACCACCATGCACACGACCGCAGCTCCCAGGACTTGCTGGCCCCTCACTCTGCCTTATTTTCCTCACTAGTCCTTATCATCACCCACTGGAATATGAATCCTGGAAAGCAGGGATTTTTTTTTTTTCCCTCTTGTGTTTGGTACCTGGCGTGTGTAGACCATCTTTCACCAGACAGTGAAGACCAAGAAGGCAGGAATATGATTGCATTCACCACCACCGCCAGAGGACTCAAGCCATCTTCACTACTCAACAGATAATGAACACATGGACAGATGGGTGGGCGGATGGAGGGGTGGATGAGTGGGAGGGTGGTTGGGTGGATGGATGGGTGAGTGGTGTGTGTGGATGGATGGGTGGATGGATGGAGGATGGGTACTTCGGTGGATGAATGGTTGAGTGATGGATGGTTGGAAGGGTAAATGGATGGAGGGTGGATACATGAATGGATAGATGTGTGGGTGGATGAAATATAGTTGGTTTACAATGTTGTGTTACTTTCAAGCATACAGCAAAGTGATTCAGTTATACATGTACATATATATATATATTTTTCGGTTTCAAATTTTTTTTCCTAATAGGTTATTAAAAATATTGAGCGTAACTCCCTGTACTATACAATAGGTCCTTTTTGTTTGTTTATTTTACACATAGTACTGTGTATATGTTAATCCCAAACTCCTAATTTATTTCTCTCCCCCCTTTGACAGCCATAAGTTTGTTTTCTATGCCTGTGGCTCTATTTCTGTTTTGTATATAAGTTCGTTTGTATCATTTTCTCTGAGTCCACTTGTAAATGATATATATTTGTCTTTGTTCTCATGCCTTTTGACATAGTAATTGTGCTTCTGAAAATATCTCCAATTAAAGTCCCAGCGCTGGTGCACAGAAACAGATGGGTGTGCTTGTCATCATGTAAAGCAGGGGCCAGCCTGGATGTCCCTCAGTGAAGCACCGCTGGGTGCATGGGGGCACAGCACCACGCGGCACTCAGTGGCCAAAGCAGAAATCAGAGAGGAGATGGGAAGATTCAGGGCTGAACTGCTAAGTGACAAGAGCACATCATAGGACAATCATAGGATGAGCTGTGTGTGGTGTGAGTGAGCACATACTCTGCATGTGTGTGTGTGTCCGTGTGCCCACGTCCGTGTGCATAGGAAGGTGGCTGGACTCCTACTCACCCACCTCCTCACCACATCATCCCTAGCGTACAGAGCGGCATTGGAGGGGAACTTTCCTTATTAATCTATATACTTCTTTATTGACTTTAACCAATCAGCTTGTGAAGTGAAGTGGCTCAGTCGGGTCTGACTCTTTGCGACCCCATGGACTGTAGCATCTGTTCATGGGATTTTCAAGGCAAGAGTACTGGAGTGGATTGCCATTTCCTTCTCCAGGGGATCTTCCCAACCCAGGGCTCAAATCCGGGTCTCCCGCATTGTCAGCAGACACTCTTACCGTCTGAGCCGCCAGCTTGTATTCCTGTGTAATTGGGCCATTGTCCCTAGGTATGTTTCAGCACTTGATCTAAACACACATTTTTCTAGCTTCTTGACGGCAGGCAGTGGTTGAAGTCAGTTGGGTTGGGTAGAGAGTCAAGGCCCTCTTCCACCCAACTTTCCAGCCTCATCTCCCAGTCTTCCCAAACCTCTGTACAGCAGAGGTTGGCAAACTCTAGCCTGTGGGCCGTATCAGCCCAGCATCTTGCTTTTGGACAGCCTGTGGGCTAAGGATGCTTTTTACATTTTTAAATGGCTGGGAAATAATCAAAAGCAGGATATTGTTTCATGACATGAGAAAATCCTATGAAATTCAACTTTCAGAGTTGACAAGTAAAGCTGTGGTTGGAACAAGCCCACGCTCACTGATGTATTGTCCACGGCTGCTTCAGAGCTTTGGCAGTAGGGTGGGGTCGTCTTACAACAGAGGCTGTGTGGCCTGCAAAGCCAAAAATATTGCCCCTCTGGGCAGTTGCAACAGAGGCTGTGTGGCCCGCAAAACCAAAAATATGGCCCATCTGGTCCTTTACATAAAAAGTTTGCTGACCCCTGATACATAGTACTTTTTGAAAAAATGTGTATGTTTATTTATTCTTAAGTGGAGGATAATTGCTTTCACTGTTATGTTGGGTTTTGCTATACAACCACGCAAATCAGCCATATGTATACACACGTCCCCTGTCTTGAGCCTCGCTCCCACCCCAGCCCCTCTCAGCCCTCCAGGTCGTTACAGAGCAGGAGCAGAGCTCCCCGCGCTTCTCAGCAGCCTCCCGCTGGCTGTTTGTACACAGGAGTGTATAAATGTGAGCGCTACTCTCTCCATTCGTCACCCTCCCCTTTCCCCTTGTGTCCCCACGTCTGTTCCCTATGTCTGCATCTCTAGTACCTTGTATCCCAGGCTCATCAGTGGGCCTAGGACTTGGCCTCTGCTTTCTCAGGTCCTTCCACCCTACTCGCTCTCTGTCC
Source organism: Ovis aries (assembly GCF_016772045.2). NCBI lineage: Eukaryota > Metazoa > Chordata > Mammalia > Artiodactyla > Bovidae > Ovis > Ovis aries. Next base: position 14,305,228 of record NC_056056.1, on the reverse strand, counting down.
CTCCCGTTGTCTCTTGCTCGGTCGCTCAGTCACATCTGACTCTTTTCAACCCATGGACCGCAGCACGCCAGGCTTCCCTGTCCTTCACTATCTCCCGGAGTTTCCTCAGACTCATGTCCATTGAGCCATCATGTTCATGATGCCATCCAACCATCTCTCCCTCCCCTTGTCCCCTTCTGGAAAACTTGTTGTTTAGTCGTTAAGTTGTGTCCAACTCTTTTGTGACCCCTCATGGACTATAGTCCGCCAAGGCTTCTCTGTCCAAGGACTTCTTCAGGCAAGAATACTGGAGTGGGTAGCCGTTCCCTTCTCCAGAGGATCTTCCTGACCCCAGGATCAAACCTGCATCTCCTGCTTGGCCGGCGGATTCTTTACCATTGAGCCACCTGGGAAGCCCTCTGGAAAACTAGCCATCCTAAAAGATTGCTTCCAAACCTCCTGGCTGATGCCTTGGGCGTCCCTTCCGGCCCTCCCTCCCCCATCCTAGTGGAGATCCAGGGACTCTGATTCATTTCTGTGTCTCCAGCACTTGGCACAGTCTCCAGCGAAAGTTTGCTGAATTGCATGGCTGCCGTCATTGCCGAATGGGTAAAATGCTTCCAGGCTTCTTGGGTTTTTTCCTGACTCACCACAAAATCTGAAAACTAGCCAGGAAGCATGGGGAGGGGTGTGGGTCAGGTGGAGTGCAGAGGGCTGAGTTCATGTGGGGGGTTCTGAGGGTCACAGGGGTTCCTCCCGAGGCCAGGACCGGTGTGGCACAGCATGGGGACGACACAGCATGACTCCATTGAGAGAGGACCTTACCTGGCATTAGAGGCAACTGACTTCCTGAGAGGGAGGGAGCTCCCTGTCCTGAGAGGTAAGCAAGCAGAGTTGGAGCAACGATGTCATGGAAGAGATTTCTGCCCCCTCGGGGGTAGGCACTGGATGAGCCTCCAACCTGGGGTTCTGGGAGGCCTGGGATCCTCTTGGGGCAGTGACCGGGCACTTGGGGGAACTTCTGAGGGCTGGCGGAGGAGGCGGATGGAGAGCAGTATCCTTGCCAGCCACTGAAGATCGCCTCACATCGTGCCAGCCTGTCTGATCCCTGCTGCCGGAAGGCAGGGTGTGACCATGTCTCCAGGGTTTCCTGGAACCCGAGGCAGGACCCTGGCACCCAGCAACCAGGATGTCCCATATGGAGCCCCACTGCTCATCACAAAATTGAGGACGTCAGGAACTTTGAGGACCCCAGACCACCATCCCTGACATCCCCTCAGCCTGGGAAACCCCCCTAACTCCGTGTATTTATCTAGGGCTTGCTTCTTCCTGGAAAGATCTGAGATTCTTTCATGATAATTCAGCATCACATTTGCAGGACGAGAAGCCCACAGCGCAATGTGGTTGCTAGTCGGGGCCTTGGAATCCGCTGTGTAACCACCGAGGGCAAGCAACTTAACCTTCCCACGCACCACGAGCAAAGGTCTCGAATTTCTAATCCAGCCCAGCAGCGCGGGGTGGTGTGAGGGCCCAGAGTTTGGGCCTTGCTCCTGCCGCTTCCTGGATGTGAGGTTGTGTCTCATTTCTCCGAGTCCTGGTTTCCCAGGACAATGCCTAGAGGGACCCGGAATGCAGGGAGGGGGTCCTGTCATCAGAAGGAGACCCTCCTTGCCCCAGTGGAGCCAGTGACAGAGCCAGCCTGTAACCTGCCCTTGTCCCCTGCCGGCTGGCTCTGAACTTATTTAAAGGTGCCAGCTCTCAGTTTCATGGCCATTGAACCAAAAAAGCAAAGTGACCCTCTCCTTAAAAGCAGGAGATGGCAGCTGCTTGAAGGGGCCCAGGATGGAAGGTGGGGCTACCAGGGAGCAGACCCAAGGCTGCTCTATCTTCTCGCCCACCCTGTCCCATGTCCCACCTCGGAGCCTGCCTGTCACATCCTTCAGACAAGCTGCTTTCTCCTTCAGCTGGGAGGGCCTGTTAGGTGCTACAGTGGGGCCGGTAGGGCCTTCTCATCTCTCAGACAAGGTCTTAAACTCCAGCTCTGCCACTTCTCAGGAATTCACTGTAGCCTCCCAGTGTTCCCATCTGTGAAATGGGACTGAGAAAACTCTTTTGGAAAAGTTGGTGTGAGGTGCAGAAAGGGTAGCAGGCTCACAGTATAGCCCCCCATCCCCAAGTAGAAGACCCTCCGGTCTCCCTCCTGCTGGCTGATCCTGGGGGCCCAGCCCTTACTGAGAAGGGAGAACCCAGTCCAGGCAGATAAGCAGGAAGATGCAGGAGTGTATCTGGGTCTGAGGAGCCCTGGAACTCAGCAAGAGGTCCTGGGTGGTGGGCTGATTATCAAGACAGGGGAGAGTAGGGGGAAATAACCATTGCAGCTAACACTTGGTCCTTCCGCACATGTTTAGTGGGGATCCACTTCAGGTGGGCCAGCTGGGGACTGTTCTCAGTGCTACTCTACACCATGGAGCTTATGTGAAAGCAGTAGCTGGCAGATAAGATGCAAATCAGCGTACAGCTATGGTACTGGAGAAGACTCTTGAGAGTCCCTTGGACAGAAAGGAGATCAAATCAGTCAGTCCTAAAGGAAATCAACCCTAAATATTCCTTGGAAGGTCTGATGCTGAAGCTGAAGCTCCAATACTTTGGTCATCTGATGTGAAGAGAAAACTCACTGGAAAAGACTTTGATGCTGGGAAAGATTGAGGGCAGGAGGAGAAGGAGGCAACAGAGGATGAGATGGTTGGATGGCATCATAGACCCAGTAGATATGAATTTGAGCAAACTCTGGGAGATAGTGAAGGACAGAGAAGTCTGCTATGCGGCGGTCCATGGGGTTGTAAAGTCAAACGCAGCTTAGCTATTGAACAACAATAATGTCAGGTGATGTCTATCGAAAGGGCCAAGAAGAAAACTAAAGCAAGGAGTGGGGTGAGGGGAGGGGCAGGGGACCTGATGTCTCCGAGAGGTGGTGAGGGAGCTGAACACAGAGTGGGGATAGCGAGGATTTGGGGGGATTTCACTCTAAGCAGGGGAAATGGCCAGACCCTGGGGCAGTTCAAAGAAAAGACCTGTAAGTCTGGGCTAGGGGGAGGGGAGAGGGAGAGAGATGAGATAAGGAGGGCCTGGAAGGCTGTGGTGAGGACTCTCAACTTTAGCTTTACCAAACGCTTCTTCTGGCCCTGTTCTAAGATCTACCTGTATTACTCATTAACTCTCCCACCAGCCCTCCAGGGATTCTCCTTACTTCTATTACAGGTGAGGAAATGGAGGCTCTGAGAAGTAAAATCACTTGCTGAGGGTCACCCAACTGGTAAACGGGGAGCTGGAGTTTGGACCCAGGCAGGGTTACCTGTCCTCACTTGAGAAACCAGCCAGGATGCTCCAAAGTGGACTCCAGCCCACATTGGTCTGTGTTCTGGAGAGGAGCCATGCAGGGTGGGACAGGGTCTGAGCCTGGGGTCAGGCTCCACCCCAGTTCAGAGCCCCAGACTGGGCAAGACTATGGACTCCATTTGGCCGTGGACATAGAGTTTAACTAGAAAATCAGAACCCAGAGCAGAAGAGAACCTGAACGCTCCATACCACCAGGAGTGCTGGACGTCTCCTGCCTTATTCTTAGTCCACGCAATGGTGTTGCCTGCCCTTACTAGCGTCTGCCCGGAGAACACCTCTTCACCCCTGTCTGTCCAGCTCAGTTGGCCCCTCCTCTGCAAAGCTTTTCTTTACTATTATTTTTAAAAGTTTATGGACTTATTTGGCAGCACTGGGTCTTCACTGCTGCACGAGGACTTTCTCTTGTTGCGGTGAGTGGGGGCTGCTCTTCACTCTGGTGCTCAGGCTTCTCATTGCAGTGGCTTCTCTTGTTGCAGAGCAAGGGCTCTGGAGTCTGGGCTCAGTGGTGGTGGCGCCCGGGCTTAGCTGCTCCACAGCATGTGGGATCTTCCCGGACCAGGGATCGAACGTGTGTCCCCTGCATTGGCAGGAGGATTTTTAACCACTAGACTATCAGGGCAGCCCTGTGCAGCTTTTCTGATTCTGCTGAGCAGATTGGCCCCTCCTCCAGCCTCACTTTATTCCCCTCTAGCTTTCAGATCCTTGGGTTTGGTTCTTCCTTTATGTGTCTGGCTCCCAGGCTTGGCCCAGCCTGGGCGTGGCAGGCACACAGAGAGTGAGTGGGTGGATGCAGCGGCATCTCTATGGCAACCTGCCGGCCTGTGGCAGCGTGGTCCATCTAATCCATCACCACCCTATGAGGAAAGGCCAGGAGAAGCCCCATTCCACCACCAAGACTCCCAAGTGCAGAGTCAGTAGCTCAGTGTCACCCACCTCGTAAGCAGCAGAGTCTGGATAGAAACCCAGGGGGTTGATTTCAGCCCTATCACACTTTAGCAAGAAAAGGACCTCAAGTGCCTCTGTGCAAATGGGCCCCCATAGCTCCCTGAATCCCTGGGACTCCCAGAAGCCCTGGGGTCCCTGGAGGTTGTGGGAAGTAGAGGGAACTGGATCTGAGCTCAGCTGTTGACTGGGGGTCCAGGCTTCCCATCCACCACTCCTAGACCCCCTCCCCCACACCCGCTGAGTCAGAGATCCAGGGAGCCTGATGCCTGCAGCTGCCTGGGTAGGGCCTGACCTCCCTGTAATTAAGGCAGCAGGAGGCTGGGCGCTGGGATCTCTGTCATCACAGAGGGGTGGTCACGGGTGACAGAGGAGCTTCCCCCAGGCTAGGCCAACCACGTAAGCAGCCACTGGCTGCTCTGGGAGCACTGGGCAACAGCGGGGGGCTGGGAGGGGTCGGGGGGTGTTCCCCTCCCTGCCACCCCAGCCTGGTCCCTCCTGCCAGCCTCCCAGCTTGTCTCTATCTCCTATCTCTCCCCTCTTTTTTTTCTAAATTTTTTATTGACAATTTGGGGGGGGGCACACCGCAAGATATGCAGGATCTTAGTTCCCCAAACAGAGGCTGAACCCTTGCCCCTCGCAGTGGAAGTGCGGGGCCCTAACCACTGGACCACCAGGAAAGCCCCCATCTCCCTCCTCTTTGTTAAAAGATATTTTCTCTATTTATTTAGCTGTGCCAGGTTTTAGCTGTGGCATGCAGGAGCTTTTAGTTGCAATTTGTGGGATCTAGTTCCCTGACCAGGGATTGAACCCCAGACCCCCAGCATTGGAAGCACCAAGTCTTAGCCACTGGACCACCAGGGAAGCCCCCATCTCCCTCCTCTTAATGTCCCCTCTGCCTCAGCCTCAGGGTCATGTCTCCAAAAATCTGGCCACTGAGGCTCAGTTTCTAATATCCCAGTGATCCGTGGGGGACAGACAGTTTCTCTGCTGTAAGTGCAGAGTGTTAAGGAGAATTCTGGGAAAGGGCTGTCTCCAGGGACACCCAGGTATCCACTGGGATGCAGGCCGTCCTCTGGACAGAGGGCTTTCGAGGCTGCTCGTGCCCCCTGGACCAAGCCTGCACTCCTGGGCTGTGATCCCACGTCCTCTGGTTCCAGCCCCAGCCACTCAGCTGCTCCGACACCCTCCTGGTGTCATTCCCTCCGCGCACTGCCTTCATTTGCCACTGTCTCGCCCTCCCTGCCTCTGTGCCTTTCCCTGTGCCGTTCCCTCCGCCTGGGAGGCCCGTACCTTCTCGAACTTGCCCATCCAAATCCTGCTCTTCTCTCTGTCCTGTTCAGATGCCTCCTCCCCCAGGCAGCCTTCCCTGATTGGGCCCAAATGACACTCTCCCTGTCCCGCAAGCCCCGGGGCTCTGTCGTATTCTGGGTCTGAGATGTGGATTGAATTACCGCATCTTTGTCCTCCCCCCAGCACCACCTCCCTCCCTACCAGCATCTAGGCTATGACCTCTCTGGGGGTCCAGGCCTGGTCTGAAGGGCACTCACAAGCCTCGAACAAGTCACTTCTCCTCTCTCTTTGGCCTTGTCCTCATCTGTGGAGCAGGACGGGCAGGGTTTCTGCTGGCGGGGTCCCTGAGGAGTGACTGTATCCAAGTAGGGAACACTGGGACCAGTGCCCAGCTCTCGTGGCCTCTTAGTGAGTGGCACCCCATGTTATTATAGCTGTGCCCGTAGATGCCAGCGTCCCTCTCCCCTGGGGACTTGACAGCCCCTGTCCAGTCCTGCCCCAGCCTCTGCCCCCTTATACAGTAGCCAGAGAGGCCTTTCTAAAGAGCAGCCTGGAATGTCTCCCTCCCGTGCGTCATCCCCTGGGTCAAACCTGAGAACCATCCCCGCCCGTGAGGCCCTGCCTGATCCCCTCTGCTGCTTCTCTCCCACCACCTCTGCCATGGCAGCTGCTCCAACTGCCTGGGACTTATCGAGGAGGTCACTGAACACCCCGAGTGCCATCTCAGTTCAGGGCTTCTGCACAGGACGCTCCCTCTACTCAGCACACCCTCCCCTTCACTCTCTCCTTCTTCAGCTGGCTAATTGCTACTCACCCATAAGGCCCCAGCTTAAGTGCCCAGTCCTCCAGGAGGCCTTCCCTGACCACCTCCCCCTGTCTGGGTGAGGCAGCCCTCCTTTTTTTTTTTTTTTTTTTTCAAGTTCCCACAGCTCTTAGCGCACATGCTGCATTGCACAGGCCAGTTTACCTGTGAGCTCCAAGAGACCAGATGCTGAGACTTGCTCCCTCCTGCAAAAGCCAGCACCTGGCACAGTGTCTGGCGCCGAGTAGATGCTCAAAAAAAAAAATTCTAGTGTCTGACTGAATGGATGGATGAGTCAATTTCTGCATCCCCCACACTGCAGGAAATGTCTGTAGAACAGATTTGAGTGGGAGGTTCCAGCAGGGCCTGGGAGAAGCCCCTGGGGTTTGGGCACTGGGCGGTGAACAGAGCGGACCCCCCATCCCCTCCTGTGGGTGGGTCAGCCTCCCCGCTTCCCACAGACCCCAGGGTCCCCCGGAGCCAGCTTCCAGATGCTCAGCCCAGGCTCACCCTTACCTCTTAGCTTTTCCATTTGCGCAGGCCGGCCAGATCCCCGCAGCCAGCGTCGCGGGCAGCCAGGCCAATTGTCCCGGCGTCTTCCTATTTTAGACATCTCTGCTGCCTCGGTCCCTTCTAATGTTTCCAGCCAGGCTGCGGGGGGAGGAAAAAGAGGTTACTGCTACTTTAAATGTACTGTATGAAGGCAAGGGCTGGAAAGGGGCCTGCGTGCAGGAATACCCAGTCATCTAGTTGGAAAAGCCGCCAGATGGAATACAAAAGGAGAAACCCAGACGCTCATGGAGACAGCCTCGGTTCATAAATCAGGTGGGGCCAGGGGCTGGGGGCCCATACGCCATGGAGCCCGACTCCCTCTTGGACCAAGACGACTCCTTCGGTAAGACCAGAGCCCCGGCAAAGTGGCAGAGTGCTGCTCAGGGAGGCTTTCTCTGTTTGCTGCGGGAATCCAGGAATACAAGTTGAAGCGGGGAGGAAGATGGGCACTGCCTGGTGTGGGGACCTGTGGGTCATGGGTGCCGGGGGTTGCGGGGCACAGAGCTGAAGGGTCCCCGGAGCCAGCGTTCCTTGGGACCAAGCATCGGTGGGGTTGGGGGAGGGAGCAGGAGTTTTTGGCCGCTTCTGTTTTGCTCCTGGACCAGAAGGAAAGGAAGTTTGCAGCCCCCTGCCTGTCTGCCTCACTCGCGGTCGTCCCCAGGCCTGCTGGCTGCGGTGGGGGATTTAATTAGTGAGATCCTGCAGATAAATATAGATGGACCAGGCAGAGGAACGCAGTCTGTAATTAAAGCCAGGCTGCAAGCATTCCCCGCTCTGCAGGGCCCCAGGGGCTGCCCCCGGGGAGCGCCCCTGCCGCAGCCTTCCTGCAAACCCTGGGCGGATTGTTGGGCGAAAGTTGCTTGGGACAGAGCCCTTGTCGGAAGCTGGTGGCGAGGAACTTGCACTTTTCCCAGTGGATCAGCCATGGCAGTTTCTGCAGGCTGGGGGCTCCAGGGTTGCAGGGGTCTAAGACCCGGATTGCTCAGCCCGGCCAGGCTGTGCACTTTTGGTTAGGATGCCGGGGGTGGGGGGGTTGAGGGGGGCACTCTGGCCATGTCTGTGATGTGGGAAGATGGGAAGCAGGAGGGCCAGAGGGTGGCTGAGGGACTGAGGAGCGCTGGGCTGGGGGGACATAGGTTTTAAGGCTCTGTAAGGAGGGGGCCCTGTTGGCCTCGGAGAGGAGAGCTAGTCAAGGGAGGCGTTGCTCCAGCTAGGATCAGCCTTTTGGGGACCTAGATCATCCTGGGCCTACGGTTCCTGCTAAGAAAACTGTGTGCTTCTCCCCCTGGACCTCCACCCCCACCCCAGCCAGGCCTGGCTGCAGGGCACAGATTCAAAGCCAAATTTCCTCCCTCCTGCCTGCTCCAGTTCTTTCCAAGGAGAGGGGCTCTTGCCACGTTTGGAGCTGCACCCCTCAGGGGAGCTTGGCGCCACCTAGCCTAGCCTAGCCCACGGACCTAGCATCTTTGGGAGGTCGGGTGGCCAGTGGATGCCTGCCAAGTGACCTCCACGTGCCAGGCTCTGTGTCAGGGTCAGGGGTGCAGGATGAGAGAACTCAAACCTAAGAAACAGTTTGTAATTAGTGAATGGAGAGAGGAAAGAGAGAGGGAGGGAGCAAGGGAGGGAGAAAAGGGAGATGGCGCCTTGGCCCTGGAAGAGCTCCTGGCCTCCAGTGGGAGACAAAGGATAGGAGACTGGATTCTGAGTGATGAGTTCCTGGGGGAGAGGTGGGGGCAGACAGTCTGGAGTGTGGGATAGACCTGCCTGTCTGCACAGGTGTCCACCTGAACTTGGCAGGGGGACACCTAGATACTACCCCATGGAGGGCACAGACCCCTGTCTGGAGGACCAACCCAGAGCCAAGCAGGGCTCCAAATCCCTCTGTCTCCCTACCTGGAGCTCACTGGTGTCTCAGAAACCCACAGCCTCCACCTGCTGTCCCACAGGTTTGCTAGCAGCAGTCTTGGGGCAGGGTAAGTCTGGGGTCCCTGGAAACGGAGACTGCTTGCGCCATAACTGAAGGGCCCATGCACCAGCTCCTTGTCCTCCCTTGTTGTGGGAGCCTGTGGTTGGCCTTCTGGAAGCTGGGCAGGCAGCAGTGAGGTGCCTGGGATCTGAGGGGAAAAGACGAGGGGACGGGACAGTTCCTCAAGAAAGTGATGAGCAGGAATGGAGGGGAGCTCAGGAAGTCCTTGGAAGTGGTCCCAAGCTGAAGGGACCATTCTGGCCAGGTCCTACAGTTATTCATCTAATAAATACTACTTTCAGATCCTGAACTAAGTTTTGGGGTTGGAGAGACAAGTCAAACCTTATCTCTGCCTTTGTGACACTCCAAGGCTAGTCTGGGAGAGAGGTAAGCACTGAAGGGAAGGCCAAGGCCCCGTGGAATCCTTAACCCCACACTTGGAGTCCAGGAAGGCTTCCTGGAGGAGGTGACTCCCCCACCAAAGAAGTGGATGACTCCTTCTTTTGTGAAACAATTTCTTCACCTGGCTTCTGGGATAGGCCACCCTCCTGATTTTCTCCTATCTATCTCCCAGTCTTTTTTTCTGGTTCCTTCTTTTGGACTCCTCACTCTCCCTGTTAACCACAAGGACCCTTCAGCAAGGTTGATCTTTTCTGCCTCCCTCTGTGATCTGACTCTTCTGTCCTCATCCCGGCTCTATAGGCTCCAGTCACACTGCTCTGTCCTTCCTCACACTCACCAAACTAGTTAACACCCTCAGGGCCTTTGCATATGCTATTTCCTTTGCCTGGAATACTTTCCCTCTCTTTCTTCATTGAGGTAAATTCCTCCTCCTCCTCCCAGGCTCCAGTGAAAGTCACTTCCTCAGCGACGCCCTCCTTAGATCACGTTACTCTGTCAAATTAGAGCCCACTCTGCTACCCTCTCTTTTCCTTTATAGGAACGGTTCCTAGTCGCACATGGGCTTTCCTTACGGCTCAGCTGGTAAAGAATCTGCCTGCAATGCAGGAGACCCTGGTTCGATTCCTGGGAAGATCGAACTGGAGCAGGGAAAGGCTGCCCGCTCCAGTATTCTGGCCTGGAGAATGCCATGGACTGTATGGTCCATGGGGTCGCAAAGAGTCGGACACGACTGAGCGACTTTCACCTTCATATTCAGTCCCCTAGTCGCCCATTATGGTACATGTATGAGTTTAACCTCTGTCCCCCACTCATCTCTAAGGGTCCTGACAGCTCTTATCCCCAGAGCATGGCGCTCTGCCTGGCCTGTAGTGAGAATCCAACAATGCTTGTGAACAAGTGAGTGAGCAGACGATTCAGTTGGCTCAGCCACCTCTAGGGGTTCTCTGACACTTCAGGTGATGGTGATGCTTCTTGACCGGGTGATGCCCGGTCAAGGGATGGTGAGTTGAGCTCCCTGGGGACCCAGGATGGGGACAGGGTGGGGAGAGGCGCAGCTGGAGGAAGGGCTCTGGGTCGCCCTTCTCTTCTTCAAGCAGAGCAAGACTTTCTTCCATTTGGTGGATATCGTGAGCTCTGCATTCACCAGGTGCTCAGGGGCTGAGAGGAGTTTGGCTGCATCCCTAGCCGCTGACTCTGATGTTCTGGAGGCCTCAGCACATTCAGGGTATCTTAGCAGACAGGGCTGAGTAGAGCCCCATGGGGTGTCCTGAGACACAGGACCTTAGAACAAGGTCCTTAGAACGATGTCCTTAGAACAAAGTCATTGAGGGCTCAGACCACAGCTGGGGCGAGTGGCACACACAGGAGCAGAGATCTCTTTTATACACAATCGGGGCAGGAAGGCAAGGGCTTAGAGCCTGCACACTAACCCTAGCAGAGCCCTTCATGGAGGTGGCTCAGTTTCCCCAAGTGTAAATTGGGGTGAGGACCAGACAAGATCTGACTGACTCCCTCTGGCAAGGGCCTTTCAGAGCTGCATGGAAAGGCCAACCTAGAGAAGCAAAGCACAGTACTTCCTTCTCGTATCCTCTGATAGCCAAGGAAGGGGACGAGGGGATCACCCAGTCACTGACTTGACTCCCACTCAAGACCCTGAGATCCTCGCGGGCAGGCGCTGTGTCTTATTTGCTGCTCTCTCTAGGGTCCTGCACAGTGCCTGGCCCTGAGAAGGTGCTCCATATGCGTTCACGGGATGAATGAATGAATGAGTGAATGAGCTGGATGCTGCCCTTAACTTGATCATGCCCTCAGGCCTCTTCCTCTTCTCTGGGCTTCTGGTTCCTTAACTGTCCGATGAGGGTACTGTCCTCCACACCCCCGACTGTTCCCAGCTCTGACCATCTAAGAGTCTAATTCCGACTCAGCACTTGGCACCCTCTTGCCTCCCTGTGGCCTGAGCCACATCCATCCTGGGTGGCCTGGATTGAATCCTTGCTCCTTGTTCAAACTCAGCTTCTTTGTCCGACAAATGGACAGACTCAGCGCTGCCCTGCCTGTGTCCTGGGTTGACTGGGGTCTCCAGAGGGGTGATTGAGATGAAACCACAAGAGGCTGGACACCTGTTGGGGGGACTTTATGATTCATGGGTGAGGGAGCTGGGCTCAGACAGATGGTCAGGATAAAAGCTCAGGAAGGGGCTGGTTGCTCTGGCAACCCTGGGGGTGGAACAGACAGCTCAGAACCTTCAGTTTCTTCTGATGATAACCACCAAAGGACTTCAGCTCCAGCTGGGGGCCCTGCAAAGAGGCAGATGGAGGTGATTTTGTAATCTTCCAGGTATGGTAGATACCATAACCAGTCCCATTTATTGAGCACCTACTGCATGCTGTCCCCCCTCCCCAGGCAAGGTCCTTTAGATACACTGCCTACTTGAATCCTCACAACAGTAGGCTGATATTATAGCTCCATTTTCCAGATGAGGAAACTGAGGCTCAGGGAGGGAATATGACACCAAGACCTAAGAACAAGTTCAGTGATTTAACCCAGGTTGCCAGAGCCTGGGGGCTTCATTTTGCTGCACTTTCCAAGAGCCGTCTCTATGCCAAAGCTGCCACCTCAAATCCTGTCTACCCAGGAGTGTTTGTTCAGGGGAGGAGCGTGACAGGGCACGAGCCACCACCAAAGGCGTTGTCAGCTCAGCTGGGGGCAGTGAGCGCAGGAGCGACTGTAACGGGACAGGGTCAGTCTAAAGAGAGGGCTATTTTGGGCTGGAAGCTGTCAGGGAGCTTGATGTCACCGCTCCCTGGCCCTTCCCCCGTGAGAGGGGGAAGCTGAAGATGTCATAAAAGACATGCCTCAGCTGCTAGTGAATAGAAAATAACCATAAAACAGCAGCTACGTAGCTGGCCACGCGCCCCACATTCATCGTCTCGCTTCCCCTTCCCCTGACCCTGCGAGGCTGGTGGTGTCCTTCTCGTGTTCAAGATAAGGCAACAAGTTCAGAGAGGCTGAGTGACTCACCCAGAATCACACAGCGAGTGAGTGGCAGAGCTGAGAGTCCTGTGGGTTTGTCCCACGCAGAGCCCGTGCTCTAGAGCAGTACCCACTAGAACCTTCTCTGAGGCTTCTGTGTGGGTGGATCCTTGGGAAGATGGGTGCTGTTCAGACCTGCGTTCCACCTCTCATGGGCAAGGGAGGGCCTGGGGCCTCCTCCTGGTTCTGCCACTCAGCTCACTCAACAGCAAGCCTCAGTTTCCCCAGCTGTCTGCCCACCCAGACTCCCTGGGGTGGGGAAAGGAGGCCAACCCCGGATTCCTTCCATCTTGCTCTACGGCTCTGCTGTGGACTGGCTGACTGGGCCTCTGGGGACGAGGAAGGAACAGGAGAGGCTACATCCTCACTTGAGGTCCTTCCACAGGTGAAGGAGTCAGGCCAGAGAGGCAGAGGCGGGATCCCACTTCCTGAGCTCTGGCTACGTGTCCAGCTCTGTGCTAAGAATCCACATGCAATCACTGGCTCCTCACACAGGAAGGAATAGCCCCATTGCTCAGATGTGCAATTGAGGTTTTGAAGAGCCCAAGGCCACAAGTTAGTGGAAGTACTCCCAATTCAAACCCAGGCCTCCTAGATGCCTGTGCTTCTGCCCATTACTCTGGGCTGCCTCTCGGGTATCCTGGCCCTGGTCCTCAGCCCTTCTGGGCCTCTGAGCTTCTCCAGCTGGGCAGGTGGAAGAGGGGAGGAGCCCCCCTTCTTGCCCCAGAGGATGCTGGGAAGAGGCAAAATCAGGAAGAAGGGTCAATAAAAGAACAATGAGGCCGGACAGGGAGGGGCTTAAATCTTGGACGCCCCCACACCCCAGCAGCTGGCTTCACAAGAAGGCCAGGGGGAGTGGCCTAAGGAGGGTGGGAAGTGTCAGGCCCGCAAAGCAGAAGGAAGCTCAAAGAAGAGGAGCTGCTGTCTGCATGGTGAAGGGCTCCTGGTGGGAGAAGGAGGGAGAGGCTGACTCCGGGTTTTTAGGAAGCAAAGACATTTCACCCTGGGCCCCCCGCACGGGCCTGGGCTTCCATCCTGCTGCACCTCCCCCAGGTCTGGGCCACGTGGCTCGTGTGGGAGGACCAGGGTGGTGCCCAGGTGGTGCCTTGTGGTACCCAGGTACAGATCCTCGTTGAATCACTCAGTAGCAGGTACTGTTCCCCTAAGCTTCCCTCCCACCTGGTATATTATTTCCTGGCATGTGTTAATTTCCATTTTATGGATGAAGAAACAGGCACAAAGAGGTGAGGTCACTAACCCAAGTGTCAGTCTTGTGAGTAATGGGCCCTAACTTATCCCCAGGGGTTTTCTGTAGAAGAGTCTGTGATGGTCTTTACATATGTGGCCTCCACAAAGGTGCCAGCTCTAGGGCGGAGGATGGCAGTGTCGGGGGCTTTCCCACCTGCAACAGTACCACTCCCTTTCTTTAGGCTTTCTGAAATCTTCACTCACCTTCCCAGCCAAGGTGCTCCCACCTTCTCCAGGAAGCCAGCCCTGACCAACCTGGCTTAGGTTGCTCTGTTCTTTCCTTGACTGTCCCCTCCTGGTCCTCTAGTCCCAGGACATCTCGCAGGCTATATCTTGGAAGTCTTCAAGGATTGGCCACACCCCCTTGTCTCTTGTAGACTTCACATACCGCCCCCTGCCCCCCCAATAAGGATCGACACACAGAGACAACACTAGTGTGGCCAGGAGCCCCGCCCCCTCCCCTGGACGGAGTCAGGTTCCCCGCAGTCTCAGCCAGGCAGATTCTGGGAAAACCAAACAGAAGCCTAGAGAGCTTCAGGTCAGATTGACACAGGCGAGCAGTGGGGAGGCAGGCAAGGGGAGGGTACATTTCTGTCCAATCTGGAAGTGTCTGCCTGGATGGCTGGGTCCTCGCAACCCTGGGCCTGAGGCATTCCAGCCGGTGACCTACATCCCAGCGTACCTCTGTGCATGCGTGCGTGTGTGTCTGTGTGCATGTGTGTGTACACGCACAGGAATGCGTGTAGAGGACATGAGCACCTCGCCAATAGGATGGAGTGCCTGCCTCTCGGCTGGCTGTGAGTGAGCTTATGAGGCTGCGGGCCCCACACTCCCACCCTGGGGTGCCACAGACTCGGCACCAGAATGAGGGGTTGCTGGGTTCCAGAAAAGCCAGCTCAGGACACACAGTTCCTGAAATAGCTGGGTTGCCTCTCTCCCCCAGCCCCCACCCCACCTCTGCCCTGGGCTCTCTCTCTCCCTTGACCCAAATCTCAGATAATTGCCCTCCCTTGCCTTAGCTAATGTGGAATGTGAGGCATGGAGAACAGGGCAGTGGAGGGAGGGGACCCAGAGCACAGCGTGCGGCTGAACCAGGAGGTGGCGGGACAGGCCTGACGGAGGCACCGTGCGTTCTGGCCTCCTGAAGCCCAGGCTGCCAAATTCAGAGTCTTACTCAGGAGCCCTCCAGGGCTGTCCCAGGTCCATCCCTGGTTTTCTTCCTGGTACCTGGTACCCCCTCTCCTCCACACCTGCCTGAGAAGGGAGAGTAGAGACCCTTCTGTCCTGGTGAGACTGTCCTTGACCAAGCGGCTGTATTAACTCCATGGCCTAGAAGCCAAGGCACCTAGGAGGGTGCCTGCTCAGAGACCCTTCAGTCTTTCCTTTGGCCGGCTCTTTGGCGGACTGAGTCGGGGCAGCTATACCCTAGCTTCTGGGGCTCTTTTCCCAGCCTGGGCCTCTGACTTGGAGACTATGGACAGCACCCGTCTCCTGCTGGGCCCACTTGCTCCAACCCTGCCCCACCACACAGCATCCGACCCCCTCCCCCACCTGGCCTCATGCAGTTGCACAGACTCTGGGCTGAGGCTCCAGCTCCAGAAGCTTCACCAGCCCCCCCGGCCCAGGCCCGCTCATGTTGGTGCCTCAGCTCTGACTCCTTCCCTCAGCTCCCTGTTGAGGACAGACTGCTCTGGGGTCTGCATCCCCCTCCCTCTGCCTGCCTGGGGACCCCCTGATCAGCCCCTCCATCAGCCCCCTTCTCCAACGTCACATGTCACCCCCTCAGTGCCCCCAGCCTGCTCAGCTCCCTCAGGGCAGCTCCCTTGCCTCCTACACTGTCCTCCGCACCATTCCCTGCTCCAGACTGCTCAACCAGGGCCGCCAGGGGAGCCCCGAATGCAGGATGTCCTCCACGGGTGCTGGCTCGCTGCTCGTCTGGGCTGAGAGGCCCTGGTGGTGGTGGTGGGGGGCGTTGCTCAGAGCAGGTGGCACAGGGCAGGGTGGCTCGACTGGCAGCCTGTCTGAGTCAGATCCCTGACCCTTACCAGGCGGTATGTGGCTTCAGGAAAACTGCATAACTTCCGCCAGCTTCAGTTTTCCCTGTCTGTGAGATGGGCTGATTACGCCAGCCCTGTCTACAGGTTACAGGGAAGAGCAAATACTTAGAAAACAGCCCTTCGAAACGTTCAGGCAGAGTTATCATTACTGGGTTTGTGAGTGTTTGGACCTTTCGCTACCCGCAGGCACGTGACCGACGTGCCCCTCCCCACCCACCGCTCTGGTCCCGCCTCAGTCTTCTGTGCAGGCTCCTCTTCTTCCTCCTGTGGCCAAGCCGCCCAGACGCCCAACCACGACCCCTCCCAGCACAGTCCCCACCCCTTCCTCACATCTGTGGTCTCCATCTCCCCCCACCCCTGCCCACTTGTGGCCTGGTTCACGGCCCTACCCCCACCCCCATAGCCAGCCCCACCACGGGCCTCCTGCCTTACCCTCTGCCTCCAGGCCCCAGCCCCCCAGAGCAGGGGACTCTCTGCAAAGTGCTCCCAGCACCTCTCATCTTCCTCTGGCTCCCTGTCACGCGGGTGTCAACCTATCCCTGAGCCCCAGCACATTTTATGTTTGTTAAATGAATGACCTCATATAAGCCAAAAAGGGCTCTTCAGATCAATGCAACACATGGCGGGTATTAAACAGCGTCAGAGCTCACTCTCCCGGGGTGTCCCCTTGCCCCCAAGAAGAGGGAGGAGACATGGGCTGATTGCGGTCATGCGGAGGGTTCTAATCCCTCCGGGTTGGCTTTGCACCAGCCTCACCCCTATGGATTTGGACTCAATTAGTCTAGAAGGGTTTGATTCCTGTGTTGGGAAGATCCCCTGGAGGAGGGAACAGCTACCCACTCCAGTATTCTTGCCTGGAGAGTTCCATGGACAGAGGAACCTGACAGGCTACAGTTCATGGGGTTGGACGCAACTAAGCAACTTTCACTTACACTTTTTTCACTTTTTCTGTCTAGAGCGAGGCCTGGGCATTGGAGTATTTAAACTTTTCCCCTCCCTTCCTCCTCTCCTCCACCCTCCACCAGGTGATTCTAAGGGGCAACCACTGAGACTGGGGGAGGAAGGCGCCGGAGCCTGGGGGTCTTCTTTCTCTGTGCATGCTAAGCCACTTCAGTCATGTCCAGCTCTTTAGCAACCCCATGGACTGTAGCCTGCCAGGTTCTCTGTCCATGTGACTCCTCAGGCAAGAATACTGGAGTGGATTGCCATTTCCTCCTCCAGGGGATCTTCGTGGCCCAGGGATCGAAACTGCATCTCTTAAGTCTCCTGCATTGGCAGGCAGGTTCTTCACCACTAGTGCAGCCTGGGAAGCCCCTGCCCATGTTTACGTCTCTTAATTCCAGCTGGTCACTTCCTCTAGACTAGCTCACCGTCAGGCCCTGGAGGTCCAGGAAGGCAGAAGGCTGAGTCCCTGGCTTCAAGGAAGAGCTCAGGACAGGGGCCCAAAGCTACAGTGATGTCCCAGGGCGGGCAGGCTGGAGAGGCCAGCAGGGGAGAGGCTGAGCTTAAAGGTAACCAGGGATTGGCCTAGGGAAGGAGGTAGTGAGCAGGCTGGGGATGAGTCTACTGGAGACTTTTGAGCAATTCGGTGAGGCTAGGCTCCCATCAGAGGGCTAGGCCCTCTCATCCAGATGAGAGGGGTAAGGGAGTAACCTGGAGAGGTTAGGGGTCCAGGCTCAGGGGCTTGGTTTCATCCTACATCCCAGGGAGCCTGAATGGGTTCCAGCACAGGAAGGATGCAGTTGTGCTGTTTCCCTTGAATTTCAAAGAACCCAAACCACACCTCCGCTCCACTCAGTGCCCACCCCTGAGCCAGCTCAGCTGAGTGTGGCTGACTGTCTACTCAGGAGGTCACAGACCCAGTAGGAGAAGCCTAGTTCAGGGGTAAAGAAGCCTGCTTCAGTGGTAAAGAAGCTGCCTGCAATGCAGGAGACATGGGTTCGATCCCTGGGTTGGGAATATCCCCCGGAGAAGGAAATGGCAACCCACTTCAGTATTCTTGCCTGGGAAATCCCATGGACAGGGGAGCCTAGCGGGTTACAGTCCATGGGGTCGCAAGAGTCAGACACGACTTAGCGACTGAAAAACAACGACAAATCCTTTTCCAGGAGGAGAAGTGGGGGGTTGAGAAGCTGGGAAGAGCCCCCAGTGGGAGAGAGGCCAAGAAGGCCGGGAACCAAGAGGGCAGCAGCTCTCCTGGGGCCGCCTAAACAGGTCTCCCGGGTTTCCTAAACAGGTCTACTTAGCCTCTGGTTTCCTAAAACTCCAGCTTCAGAGGTCTCCCTTCCCAAAGTCCTCAACAGCCCAGTGTGAGCTCAACTTTTAGGAATAAGTCAGAGGACAATCTAATCCTGTTCTTCTTGGCCCCAAGAGTAAGTGGTTCTCCACCTGAGACTGGCCAGATTGGTGGGAACCTCTACTAGGTAAATCAGCCAGAAAGGGAACAAGGGATGGGAGGGAGAGTACACAGCTCGTCGAGCTCTTGCTGGAAAACCTGCCCCCATCTTACAGAGGGGGAAACTGAGGCCCTGAGATGTTTCACAATTTGACCCTTGGTCACATGACTAGGAAACAGCAGAGCAAGACTGGATCCCTGGTTCTGCTGGCTCAGAGGCCACTATGCATCCCACTGTGAGTCTGCACTGAGTCCCAAGTTACCTAGTCCTGTGCCAGGAGGAGGCTGAAGGGAAGGGGCCTGGGGTCCCTATTCACCTGGCCCGCTCGTTGCATGTAAGTGTGTTTGTGTGTGTGAGTGTGTGCGTGTTAAGTCGCTTCAGTCGTCTTCGACTCTTTGCAACCCCATGGACTATAGCTGGCCAGGCTCCTCTGTCCATGGAATTCTCCAGGCCAGAATACTGGAATGGGTTACCCCACCCTCCTCCAGGGGATCTTCCCAGCTCAGGGATTTAACCCAGGTCTCATACATGTCCTGCACTGGCAGGCAGGTTCTTTACCACTAGCGCCACCTGGGAAGCCCCCACTCATTGCATAGATGTGCAAACTGAGGAGCAAAGCCGGCAGTGGCTGCCAATCAGGGAAGGGAGGAATTGGGATGAGGGAGTCAGAGCTGGCTAGTGGGAGGGGTGCAGCATGGGATGTAGGAGAAGCGGGGGGCTGGTGTAGGCAGCAGAGGAGGGTCCCGACAGGTGGGAGGGGACGGAAAGAAATGAGATTTAAGTAAGTAGAGGTCAGCAGGGAGAACGCTTCAGAACAGGAACAGACTGAGCAAGTGTTCAGAGATGGAAATGAGTGTCCGGAGTCGTCCAGCCTCAGCCTGGGGGTGTGACTGGCTGGAAGCCGGAGTCACAGCTGAGCACAGAGGGTGAGGAGGCTGTATCCTCAGGCGGGGTTTCTCAACCCAGCACTATCAACCTGTGGGGCCCGAGAACTCTTTGTCATGGGGACCGACTTGTGCGTTGGCAGGTGTTTAGCAGCATCCCTGGCCTATACCCACCAGGTGCCAATAGCATATCCGCCCCCAACCCCCAGCCCATGTCATGACCACCAGAAATGTCTCCAGACATCGCAAAATGTTCCCTGCGGGATAAAATTGCCTCCAATTAAGAACCACTGTCCTGTAAGTTCTGGTGGCTCAGCTGGTGAAGAATCCGCCTGCAATGCAGGAGACTTGGGTTGGGAAGATCCCCTGGAGGATGGCATGGCAACCCGCTCCAGTATTCTCACCTGGAGAATCCGAATGGACAGAGGAAACTGGTGGGCTGCAGTCCATGGGCTCGCAAAGAGCTGAACACAACTGAGCGACTCAGCACAGCCACACAGCACAGCCCCAGAGTAAGCAGGAGACGAGGAAGGGAAGGGACAGGGCCCAAAGCTGCTGTCGGAAATTGTCTGTCCTCCAGCCCAGTCACCAGCCTCTCACTGCCCTCCCCACGCCTCTCCCTTCCCCTGACCTGGGCTCCCGGAATGCCAGGAAAAGGTGGTGCAGGGCTGAGGGTCTAGCTGAGTGGTGGAACAAAAGAGCTTGTGTTTGGGGAAGAGAACTCCTCCCGCTCTCCCATCTCGGTGTGATCAGGCCACGAGGGGCTGCTAGGCTGGGCCAGGGGCTTGCCTGAGCTGGGATCTGGGTAGAAGGTGCTGGGTGGGGGAGGGGGAGCTGACCTGCGTGAGTTCTTGTTCACAAACAGGCCCTGAAATCAAAGCTTCCCAACCAGTGGAGATGGGATCGAAACTCATCCTGACCCTTGGTCCAGCGGGGGTGAAGGGGTCAAGGGCTGTCCTCCCGGGCAGGGGCCAGGCCAGGGCCAAACAGCCCAAAGCCTCTCCTCCCTTCTGTCCACGTGCTCTGTCTCTGAGGGAGCCCAGGATGCGGGGAGTGTGTGGAGGGAGGGCAGGGCTGGGAAGGGGACCAAGGATACGGGAGTGCGCACACACACCCTCAACCATGAGCAGCCAGATGAGCTTCTATAATGCATGTCTGGCCTCCCTACCTGGCCTGCTTCATCGCTCCACTGGCTCCCTGTGACCCTCGGGATCAAGGCTACAGCCCCTGGTCAGCCCTTCCAGGACACCAATCTCACCCTACCTCCTATGACTCCCAAATCCAGCTCTCTTCTGGGCCTGGAATGCCCATCTCCTGCCCACTGGCCGTGGCTTCCATGCTGCTCTACCTCCTATTCATGCATTGGTGCCCCTTTGGTCACCACAGCCTCCAGGAAGCCTTCCTAGCTCCAGCGACTGAGTGCCTGAGGGCACTGGCGGCATCTGTCACTCCAGGGTGCAGCTGACTGTGTGAAGTCGGGCCATTCCCCTGGAAGCTTCAGGCCCAGAACAGAAAGCTGGTGACTGGTGAGCATTTGTTGAAGGAAGGAGGGAGTGGGGGAGGGATTAAAAATAAATGTTTTTAGAAAAGCAAGAGAGGAAACGATGGGCAGAGCTGGGGTGAGAGAGGAGTAGCCTGTCCTTCTGGCCGGTGTGTCAGGACGGACTGACCCCACGGGCCTCTGGGGAGAAGCCAGGAACATTTCTCTGAGCTGAGACTCCTGGAAAGCTTCCCCAAGGGGCAGGGGCTTGGGCACAGCCTGGCTTTGCTGAGGGTGCCTTTCCGATTTGTCCCTTGATGCTACCACAAGGCAGGACAGGGGTTCAGGGGGTGGGGAGCTTGCAGGAGGGCATTTTGCAGCCCATCCAGCATTTTGGGTATCACCAGCCATCAGCAGATCCCAGATTCCTTGGTTATAACCTCAGAGCTGAGACACTGTCCAGGCCAGTGGTTTTCCAACTGTGTCTGAGAAGATGCCCAGAGGGTGCTGAACAGGAGAGACCCCGAGCTGCCCAGAGCAGCTCGCTTTTACCTGGTGTAAAACGTGGGGTTTACCTGACAGTTTTTTTTTTCATTTGAAATGAAAGTTCTGTAGCTCAGGCAGTTCAGAAAGAACCCTCCTCCTTCTGGAGCAGATAAGACCAGGGAGGGCTTAGAGAGGAGTGCAATGACAGGGCCATGTCGATTTCCTGGCCCTTCCCACCGCAGAACCACAGGGCCCTCTGCTGAAAGCATAAACATATGAGGGAATGAACAGGAATCTGGACGCAGGCTTTGTTTGGTAATGTGGGATGGCAGCAAAGGACACTTGGTTTCTGGGGCAAGGGGTGGAGGGACGGGGAAGAGGAACTTCCCCACAGCGGGAAGCAGAGCTGGGTGGCCTGTTACTGCAAACTTATTCCTCACGATACCAGCCTGCGTCTGGAGCTGTTCAAAGACATGGCACAGAGTTCTAGTTTTAGCCAGAGTGGCACTGGGTAAAGAAGTGGAATCTCAAGGTTCAAGCCCCAGTGCCTCCACTTACTCACTGTGTTGACCTTGGCCAAATCAACCCTCTCTTGGGACTCAGTTTCTTCCTCAACAAAGTGCAACTCACAACACTCCCCTGCCCCCCTGTTCTGTGAGGGGTAAATGAGTGCATAGAGTCGAGGTTGAACAATTACTGGGGGGGCTCAAATTCTTCCTTATCTGTGAACTTGAGGAAGTTCACCATCCAAGGTCTGCATCCCACCTATGCCCTTTACTAGCTGGGTGACTTGGGGCAAATTTTGTAGCCTCTGTGTCTTAGCTTTCCCATCCATAAATAGGAATCAGAGTAGCACCTGCCTGCCTCACGGGATATAATGAGTTAATACGTGTAAAGCACCAAGAATAGGGCTGCCTAAGGGTTTGTTATCAATATTTGTGCTCAAGTAACAGCAGAGATCTTGCAGAGGAGAGATCCCAGAAATGGAATACCAGAATGAAGAAGATAATGAATGGATGCGAGGAAAATCCGGGTTCTCCCAGGGAATGCCTTGTGGTCCTAATCCAGCCCAGCCCTCACCCACCGGTGGTGTCTTCCAATGGTTCCTCTTATCTGGGAGCCCCCCTACTCCTCCCTCTCTCTGGCCCCCTCTCTCTGGGCCTCTCCCTGCATTTTTCTGCAAGCAGGCAGCGGTAGATTCCATTTCGCCCCTAGATGACTTTGGGTGATAAAGAAGTAACTTCAGCCTCCTTGAATCGAATCTTCTCTCCAGAACGTGTAACAAAGCTGGAAATTGGAATTGCCCTGGAGCTGATTATTCTAGGAGGGCACCTCCTGGCATTAAAACTAAATTAGATCAAGGTACCTCTGTTATTAGCAAAATAATTCCCTGCGATTAGAGAATGCAGCTATGAATCCTGATGGCAGATGAACTTCAGGTGACTTACTTGAGACAAATATGTGTGCAAAAATCACAGGCTCATCTAATCGCTTCTCCATAGCGTCGCAGTTGAGTAATTATGCTAATGACTATAAGAAATCACCTTTTGCGGTCTGGGATTGGGAGGGCTGGAGACAGAAGCATGTGTGACGGATATTACATGCTCCAAGCTGGAGAGGTTGGGAGTCACACTTGGTTCCAAAACTGATCCTTTCTGGGGAGCTGGTTTGGCTCCTTGTCAATTGGAAAACCCTCAGGAAGGTAGTGGCTTCATTGTCCACCTCTTTTCAGGTCATCTTCATATGAGAAATTGAATTTATCTAAGTTCCACTGGTGAGCATAATAATTCCAAGAAGCAATTTAAACGATGAAAACTCAGGACTTCTGTGTCAATTCGACTCACACATGTGCATTGGTGCCCTGGCATGACCTAGGAATGGAGTGTCTGGCATTTTCTGGACACAATCTCTTGTCCTATTAGCCACTTACGAGGGGCAGTATTGTCCCTATTTTAGAGACAAAGGAACAGAAGTTCAGAGACAAGCAATGACGTACCAGAGGTGCTACTGCTATTAACCAGAGGAGATGACCACTCCCTTCCACCCAGAGGGGTCTGAGGACTTTCTGGAAGTGTGGACATGGTACACAGGGGAGGGAATTGTAGGCAGAGAAACAGTTGATCAAAACCCCCAGAGGTGGGAGATTAAAGAGAGGGGCGGGTGTGTTCAAGGCTGGGAGATGGGGTTGGGAGAATCACTGAAGATCAGACAAAAGAGGGTCCCAAATGACCAGCTGATGGTTGGACAATGGGGAGCCACAGCAGGTGTTTGAGCAAGGGTGGGATAATGTGGACTCTGAGAAGTACCTGGGCCACAGCTTGGGGGACCCCTCCGTGAGCCGCTGGTAGAGAGGGGGTCAGAAGGGGATGAGGTAAATAACAGATAATGTTTTAGTACATCACAAATACAGCATAGGACACAGACTAAAAAATTATTCATTGTTTATTTGAAAGTCACATTTAATTGACTGTTTTGTAGTTCATCTGGCAATCCTATCCCCAGCTGGGTTCTGGGCACCAGATGCTTCCTCTTCCTAGCAGGACTTTCCCCACTGGACACGCAGCCTGGCGAACTCCTATGCACCCTTTGAGGCCCTGCGTTCCCAATGACTGCTGTGGCAACATTTATCAGACACTATTATCGTTACTTTCTTATGTCATTGTTCTAATATCTGTCTTTCCTCTCAGCAGCCAGCCTTACTTCTGACTGCATAAGGAAAAAAAAAAAAAAGGCCAAGACTCTGTCTAGATCCTGACACTCTCCCGACCCCAAATTGCTTCCAATATCCACTTCTGTCTCAGGAGGAGTTGGCCTCTGCTCCCAAGACCCTCCTTGTTCCCTAGAGTACGGCTCACCTTTCTCACTGGTGGCTTCAAAGTCACATTCTCTTCCGGGTCATTCCCACCAGCCGGGACACACAGCAAGTTCTCCTAGGCACAGGGTGGGTTCCCCAGGCAGCAGGCTCTGAGACATATTAGGATGTAGCAGGTCCAGCAGGGCCTGCTGGTGGAAGGGCCTAAGCAGGGCAGGAGAGGGAGAAGTTGAGTGACTACACAGTCTGAGAGCAGATCTCAGCACCCCCCATGGAGGGCTGGGAAGGCCCTGGAGCAGGGCTGGCCTTCCAGAACTGTCCTGAGTAGTGTCAGGGGGCTGGGAGTTTATGTACCTGGGGTGACTGGCCACCAGACAGGAAGGAAGGGCACCTGGGAAGGGGCATCATCTCCAGGTGGTGGCTCATTTCAGCAGAGGCCACCCCCAAAGAGGGCCCCCTTGCAGCAGCCTCATTACACCTGGGGGAGTGAGGCCTCTCTTCTCAAAGGGGGGTGTGTTGCAAATCATAGCGTCCACCCCCACCCAACCCAAACTGTTCCTCTTTGCAGTCACTCTATCTCTTGTCTTCCCTCTGAAGAGCTATCTACCCCGTTCCTCACTCCCAGTCAATCCTCCTCTGACTATGCTCTTCGCAGCCTCCAGGCTGCGCCCTTTAAATCTACCTTTCTTCTCCAGATGGAGGGATGTTTGTAAAATTCAAGCATTGGCTGTCCCTCCCCTACTTAATGGACATGAGTTTGAGCAAACTCTGGGAGATGGTGAAGGACAGGGAAGCCCAGCGTGCTTCAGTCCATGAGGTCACAAAGAGTCGGACACAATTGAGCGACTAAACAACTCCTACTTAAGACCTCCCAGGAGCTGCCTGAAGTCACTGCTTCTGGGTGTGGTGCTCGGGGCTCCCCCGACCCAGCTCTGCCCCCTTTCCTGCCCCCCTCCAAGCTGCTTGATCAGAACCCCTGGCTCGCTGGGCCAGGCCGGCTCAGATGGCCATGCTTTGGCAGAAGCTGTCTCCTTTCCACCTGGTTAGCTTCTTTCTCTGCTCCGTCAAGACACTCTCAGAAGTCATCTCCTTGGAAGACTTTCCCCTGGCCTCCCCTCTGGCCCATGAGACTGGCACCAGGGTCCTGACAATCACTCACCTGCCTCAGTCATGAGCACATGGGCTCAGCACCTAGGGGTGCTCCCCAGGCCCAGGCAGTGTTGCTGCCTGTCTCTTCCTCTGCACATGACAGCAGCCCACTATTCTGTTGATCTGTGCCCTCAGCACCAAGCCCAGAGCCAGGCACAGAGGGAGACCAAGTCACATGGACTCTGGCGCCCAGGGAGTCTGAGATCCGCAGGGGTGACTGTGAGGAAACTGACAGAATCAGAGGCAGAATCAAGAATCAAAGCTGATTAGACTCAGGCAGGGCTGCACCCACCCCACTCCCCAGATAGGTTTGTCCTGGGACCCAGAGCTCCTCCTGTTCAGTGTAATTCAGTGTCTGACTGCAGCTGCATTCTCTCTGCGTATTTGATTTGCAAACACCTCTGAGCTTGAGGCGAGGTTTGCACGTTTTACTATTAATCTTCCGTGACCCTCAGGGCCCTGCACACACTGGATCAGAGCTTTGCTCTGCTCCCTTCTGTCCCTCTCCATTCATGTCATCCTTGCCCTGGGGATGCCTGTGGACCTGGGTGTGCATTCTAGTGATACCTCAGTTTTGAGTCTCACTTCCATCACTGAGTGAGGTCCCCTCACCCCAGGAGGCAATTGTCATCGGTCAGTTTGCTCGGCTATAAAGTGGTGGTGTGGCCTCCTGGGCTCTGTCTGCTCAGTGTGCCTTGCGACCCTTTGGAGGTATAGCCCACCAGGCTCCTCTGTCCGTGGGATTTGTCAGGCAAGAATAATAGAGCAGATTGCCATTTCCTCCTCCAGGAGATCTCCCCAACCCAGGGGTCGAAGCATCTCTTATGTCTCCTGCATTGCAAGTGGATTCTTTACCACTGAGCCATCAGGGAAGCCTATGGAGATTTGGAGCCAGACAGACACAAGTTCAAGGACAGGCGTTGTATTTCCATGCTGTGTGATGTTCTGCCAGTTGCTTAACCTCTCTGAGCATCCTCAGAGGTGGCTGTACTCCCACTTGTGTGCATATCAGTGTGCAGAGGTGTAGAAACTTCTGACAATGAACAGTGCCCAACAAGGATAAACAGAGTCCAGTGCTGGAGGTGCACAAGCAGACTTGGGTTCACTCATTCATTCAACAAACACTCATGGAGCACCTACTATGTGCCAGGGCCTTTGCTAGAGGTGGGGAGTGAGTGAAGGTTGCTCAGTCGTGTCCGACTCTGTGACCCCATGGACTATACAGTCCATGGAATTCTCCAGCCCAGAATACTGGAGTGGGTAGCCTATTCCTTCTCCAGTGGATCTTCCCAACCCAGGAATGTAAGTGGGGTCTCTTGCACTGCAGGCGGTTCTTTACCAGCTGAGGTACGGAGGGATACAATAATGAATAAGCCTAGGTGTGATCCCTGTGCTCAGGGACATCGGCCCTGGGAGGGCGATACACTCATCCAGTGGTCACATAATGGAGGCACAGTCACCAAATGCAATAAACACCATGAAGGACAGTGACCTGTGCCACGGAAGTATAGTGTGCAGAACCTGAAAAGGCTTGCCTGAGGCTGGGGAACCAAGGCTGCCTTGGGAAGAAATAACTGAGGCCAGGATGGGAGGAGACAGAGGAAAGTGGTCCACAGCGGGGAGCCTTGGGTGTATAAAGGCTGCATAGTGGGAAGGAACATCACATATTTGGGGACTCGGAAGCCAACTGGGGGGCTAAAGGCAGAGAGGGAGAGGGGAGACAGCAAAGAGGGAGACAGAGGAATGAGCAGGGCCAGACCACCCAGGGCCTGGGAGGCCACACGAAGGCATCACAAAATCACTGAAAGCTTCCAGGCAGAGGCGGGATGGTGGTGGTTAGGATTGGATCTGAGCTTTGAAAACCTCAGAGGACGGACCTGTAGGGAGGGGACAATGGGGAGAGGGCCCAGGTGGAGGAAGAAACCAGTTCAGTTCTTTCCAAAGCTCAGGCAAGAGATGACAGCCAGTATCCGGACTAGCCTGGAAATAACCATTTGGGAATCACCAGCCCAAGGACAGCAGTTGAAGCCAGGGGCCTGGATGCAGCTGAAATCGCCCGTGAAAGAGAGTCTGGAAGGATAAGAGGGAAGCAGACAGTCTCCAACGGCAGCTTTTGTAGCCTAGTAACGTGAGGCAGCCAAGGAGAGGAAGACAGGACCAGAGAGCTAGGAGCAAGGCTGGAGAGGACGGGGAGATGGAAGGGGCCAGAGGGTGAAGTCTGGCCAGGAGATCAGGTGAGATCAAGATCGTGTCCTTCGGAGTCACCATCAAGGAGGTCATCAGTGACCTCCCTGAGAAGCACCAGGATGGCAGACCTTGAGCCAGATGGGATTCCTGCCTCATGTGGCCATTTTCATGGGACTAAGCGCCAACAACGGCTAATGTCCATGTCATCAGGATAACATGATATTGTCTAGTGTGATCTGCATCAAAAAGGATCAGCTCATTAGTTCAGAAAATCTCATCTGAACCCATGAAATGCACAGCATTGCTCTTTTCCGGTGACCACATAGTCCTGTCGACTTCATGTATTTGTTTGCTTGTACGACATGTAACACTGGCCAACTCGTCTTCTGGAGTCTGGACTATAAGCAATCTGCCAGCCTGTACTTTGCCTTGATGGAAGTGCCCGACAAGTGGACATATGTGGGTTTTGCATACAGGGTAAAGACACATTTGGTAAATCGCCTTAGACGCGTCCCTGGGGAAGGTGCTACAGGCTCCGTCGCCCCTACAGATGGAAGCTGGCAAGGAAAAGACAGGTCCAGATTGGGATCCCTGGGCTACATGTGAAAACAGATTGGAGGGGGTCGGAGTGGATGTGGGGGGCCAGGGAGGGGGGTGTGGTTCTGAAATGCTGCACAGACCCATACCCAGAGGTAGGACAAAGGATAGGAGGAAGGATCACGCGAAGCACTGACTCAGAGCGTACATCTGACTCTTCCATCTTCTGGGTCAGCCTCCAGGTGGATGCTTTTGTTCAGAACTGGAAAACATCACCCAGGTATTTCTTCCCACTTTCCTAGGAACCAAACGGTCCCTTCCACTCTCCCCTCCAAACATCTCCTTCTTGGTCAATATTCCCATAATCACTACCTGTTCCAAAATTGGGGCCATGCATGTGGCCTCTATTACCTCGGTCAGTTTTAAATGAAATCAACCCTGAATATTCACTGGAAGCACTGATGCTGAAGCTGAAGCTCCAATACTTCAGCCACCTGATGCAAAGAGCCGACTTATTGGAAAAGACTCTGGATGCTGGGAAAGATTGAGGGCAGGAGGAGAAGGGGGAGCAGCAAAGGATGAGATGGTCAAATAGCATCACCAACTCAATGGACAGGAATTTGAGCAAACTCGGTGAGATAGGAGAGGAAAGCGGAGCCTTGTGTGCTGCAGTCCTTGGGGTTACAAAGAGCTGGACACGGCTGAGCAAGTGAACAACAACATCTCACTGAATCTTTGCAAGAACCCCTTGCAATAAGCCCTAGTCCTATCCTGGTTGTGCAGAAACTGAGCTCAGAGTGATGTAATATCCTACCTTTGCTCACACAGCTGGCAAATGGCTCAGCCTGGATGTGAAACCTCTCTCTCTGACCCCAAA
The DNA here is from genome assembly GCF_016772045.2 of Ovis aries. Taxonomy (NCBI): domain Eukaryota; kingdom Metazoa; phylum Chordata; class Mammalia; order Artiodactyla; family Bovidae; genus Ovis; species Ovis aries. The sequence goes on along the minus strand of NC_056056.1, from coordinate 14,276,750 downwards.
AGTCACAAAACCTCCAAGGACACTCCATGGAGACCAAACAGTCAATCGGGATTGCTTTCCTTCTGATAGTTTAGCACGACCTCTTTTATTTCTGAGTATATGGATCCACTTGCCCCTGATAACATTCAACAGATGTTTCTGAGCCTGGGTGGGAGGGCTGCAGTGGTTGCTTAGACAGGAATAATAACCCTGAGGAGTTCACACTCAGCTGAAGGAGATAGATCCATACACAGGAGCAACAATCCACAATGTGATTAACAAGGATAGTGGGGTGCGTGGGTGGGTACGTGCGTGGCCTGGGAACCCTCTGCCTGGGAGCCCTGAAATGCCCAGAACTGGATTGTAATAGGAGAAACAGACCTTGTCCCAGCAGAGATGGGGAGGACTGGGCGTTCCATGAACAGTGAACAGTTTATGAAGGCATGTCAGAGGCTGGGGGTTTGGGAGACCTGATTGCATGGTGATACTTGAGTGAAGGAGTCTCAGCTGGCTGGAACTAGGGTGTGAAGGGCCCCGCTGGAGACCGGGGGGCAGGCTATTCATGTTCTTAAGCTTTACTGAGCACGTCACCATGAGTTAGCCTTGTGCTGAGCACTTCACAGACATGATGACCATGTCACTTAAATAAGGAAACTGAAGTCCAGAGCCGGAGTGGATTTTGTATTTTATATCATCATGCTTGCTCTGTATCTTTGAAAATGTTCTGAAAAGTCGAAGAAACACATATTCCTCTTCACTCAGATCAAGAAATAAAATCTTACCAATCGAGGTGATGGCTTTTCCTGTCATCCTTCACATCTCCCTCGTCCCCAAGAGGTAAACACTTCCTGAATGGTAAGATCATGGCATCCGGTCCCATCACTTCATGGCAAATAGATGGGGAAACAGTGGAAACAGTGGCTGACTTTATTTTTCTGGGCTCCAAAATCATTGCAGATGGTGATTGCAGCCATGAAATTAACAGACACTTACTCCTTGGAAGGAAAGTTATGACCAACCTAGACAGCATATTAAAAAGCAGAGACATTACTTTGTCAACAAAGGTCTGTCTAGTCAAGGCTATGGTTTTTCCAGTGGTCATGTATGGATGTGAGAGTTGGACTATAAAGAAAGCTGAGCGCCAAAGAATTGATGCTTTCGAACTGCGGTATTGGAGAAGACTCTTGAGAGTCCCTTAGACTGCAAGGAGATCCAACCAGTCCATCCTAAAGGAGATCAGTCCTGGGTGTTCATTGGAAGGACTGATGCTATAGCTGAAACTCCAATACTTTGGCCACCTGATGCGAAGAGCTGACTCATTTGAAAAGACCCTGATGCTGGGAAAGATTGAGGGCAGGAGGAGAAGGGGACGACAGAGGATGAGATGGTTGGATGGCATCACTGACTCGATGGACATGAGTTTGGGTAAACTCCAGGAGTTGATGATGGACAGGGAGGATTGGCATGCTGCGGTTCATGGGTTCACAAAGAGTCGGACACGACTGAGTGACTGAACTGAACAGAACTGAATGGTTTCTGTGTCATTCATCTGAATTTCCTTATACTTTTAGCACATGTATGCATTCCTAGCAAGAGTATCATTTTGTCTTTAATGTTTTAGAACTCTACATGAGTGAATTACACAACTTGATCTTCTGCAACTTGCTTCCTATTCCCCCACTTATGACGATTCATAAAGGAATTTCTAGTCATTTTCTCTGCAGTGTAGACTTTCACTGCCCTGTCTACAATTTGTTTAAGCATTTTGTCCACTGATGAGGCTGTCTTCGATTTCTTACTAGGATAATGCGGTGGCAGTGAGCAAGAAGTTCTCCAGATTTATCCCAGAAGCCAAGCCTCTGGGTCACTGGGGTTTGAGCATCATTTCTAGATACGGTCCCATTGTCCTCCAGAGAGGTGGTACCCATTCCCCTCTACCGGCAGTGTATCAGAGTTGTCTGTGCTGTACAACGTCTTTATCAACACTTTCTGCCCCTTCGCTTTTTGCCAGTCTCACCAGTGTGAAATGGCACTTCCTGTGGTTCTCTTTTGCATTTCCTTGATTGAGTGAGGCTGAATCTCTTTTGATATTTGACATTCGTGTGTCCCCTTCTTAGAATTGCCTGTTTATGTTTTTGATTCAGTTTTCTCTTGTCTCTTTTGAAAATTGACTTGTAGATCTCTAGTTATCACGTTTCACATGTCTTCTTTTGATAAACAGAAGTTATGCTCTAATTAAATGTATCTTTTTCTTGATATCTTTTTGAACCTTTAAGAAATCTTTCCCTCCTAAAATGTTTTTGCATTTAAGTTTTTAATCCACCTGGAATTGATCTTGCTTTATGCATGATGTGAGGTAGGGATTCCATCTAATTTTCTTGCAACATGGATGTCCAATCGCTCCATAAAAAACATTTATACAAAAGTCTACCCTTTCCCTAGTGGCTTGCAGTACCACTCTGCCACAGATGAAGTTCCATACATGTATCTATGTTTGCAGCCTCTATTCTAGCCCATTGGCCTATTTATCTATCCCTGGGCTAATATCATACAATCTAGTTGTATCTTTTTAGACCCTTAGCACCTCCTTGAATTCAAACAGCTAGTGGCTTCCCCTGAGCAGATCCGTGTCTTATTTATCTTTATATCTCTCTCATCATTCATTACATAAACATCCACATCATGCTTTTGTTTGCAAAGGCCTTCTCACACTCAATCTCTTGGGCTCCCCTTATGCAGAAGAGGAAACCGAGGTATAGAGGTGAAGATCTGCCAAGGTCACACAGCCAGAAGGTGTTCTTGTAGGACTGCAGAGCCGCCCTGTCCATCCATCCATCCTGTTTTGCCCAGGCTCTGAAGACCTCTACCTGATCCTCCAGCTCAGCTCATCTGGGGCAGGATTTTCACTTTTCTTTCCTTTCTCAGCAAGTCGATCCTGAGTGATGTGTGTGTGTGTGTGTGTGTGTGTGTGTGTGTGTGTGCGCGCGCCCCCGAGAAATCCCACTTCCGGGAGGCTCTTCCCAGCACTGGAGACCAGTAGGGAGAGTGTGACCTAGGGTGGGCATTTTCTGGGAAGTCTGAGGCCTGGAGACTGCAGGGAAGAAGATCGGCGGGGTTTCGGAGTCGATCTAGTAGACAGCCCTTTCCCTGGGCGTGCCCTTGGGACCCGGGAGCCGCCTTCGAAGAGGACGCTGGCTTCTCCCAGGAATTAGAGGCTTCCTCCCGCCCTCCCGCCTCCCGAGGCAGGAATGCGAAGGATCAGCTTTCAGCCGAGCAGCGGCTGCCGTTCCGGGGAGCTCCCGGTGCAGGCCTTTCCTGAGCTGTCGAATTAACTGGTTCTGTCTGTCCAACTGGGAGAGCAGCTCTTGCTAAAAATAGCGCCCTGCCCAGCGCGACCTGCGCTCGCCGGCAGCCCGGCCGCGACAGTCCCAGGAGCCCGGGGAGCCCCGCACCAGGAGTTTCCACCCCGGGGCCTGGCTCAGGTCCCACCCCAGGAGCCGAGGCCGAGGCCCCGGGGCACAGCGCTGTCCCTACAGGTGCCGCGGAGGGTGGCAGGCCCGCGGGCCGAGGAGCTGCCGAAGCCGTCCGGGATGGGAGCCGGCGGCGCGGCCTCCCACTCGCTCGCCTGGGCCTCCCTGCCGCAGCTGGGGCCTCCCGCCGGCGCCCTCTGCGAGGACACGCTTTACTGCCGAGGTAAGACCGGGCCGGCTGCCGGCGCGCCCCTCGCTCTTCCCAGGCACTTGTTGGCGCCTCTTTCTCTTTCCCTACCCGGATCCGCGGAAGGGGACGAGGGGCCGGCGCGGGGGGCGGGGAGGGGGGACGGCGAAAACAGGCGTCGGAACCGGAGCGGGCTTGGGGATAAGAATCAGGCGCTCTCTGCAAACTCACCTTTGATTTGAAAAAAGTCGCAGTCTCGTCACCACGTACGAAAAGTTCTTCCCTCCCTTTGGCCTCAGTCTTCCTATCTGGAGAATGGGACAATAAAACCGTCCCGCTTTAAATTTGACTGTGACCCCGAAGGAAGTTGGGGAACCTGCTGAAACTAATCGCAAGCACATTCTGGAGATGTTCGCCCCAACTCTGCTAGGGTTGAGAATTTGTTGGTGGGAGGGTTGGACGTCCCTTCCCATTGACACAACCCCCTCCCTACCCCGACCCCACCCCGCCTCTCCTGGACCTCTGAACCTAGCATCAGTCCACGGCCACTGCGGGTGGAGATCGAAGGGAGGCGCACAGCAGTTTAAGGGGTCAACCGAGGCGCGAAGATCCTTGCGGGAGAGGAAGGTGAAGAGTAAAAGAGGGGTGGGTCGCAGCCCACTCCTCAGTCTGATATCCGCATGGTTCTCGGGCTAAAGCTGGGGTTAATTCCCGGGAACACCGGCCACACAGAGGGCCTCCGCAGGCTAGCCTGAGCCGGGGGAGGGGAGTAGGGGGTGTGGCCAGACCCAGATCGCGGGTGCGAGGTGGTGTGGGATGGCAGGGGGCGTGTGGCCCGGCCTCGATCCCAGGCCAAAGTGGGGACTGGGGACTTGTGTGCGGAGAGCGGAGGGGATCGGCCCTGCCCAGTCCGGCCGGGGCGGGTGGTAGTAGCCGGGTCGATTGGCCAAACAGGTGCGCCCCCTCCCCGCCCCTCCCCGCCTCCGCTGGGTCCCGGCCGGGCGGGCGGAGCTGCGGGTGGCGGAGCCTGCGATTGGCGGGGCTGGGCCGGCCGAGTGGCCGGGGGAGCCCAGGAGTCAGAGCACCGCGGTGCAGGCGGAGGCGCGGGGCCGGCCGGAGCGCGCTACCGCGGGGCCCGCCGCCTGCCTGGCCGGCTCCGCTCCTCTCGGCCTGGCCGACGCTACGTAAACTTTCCTGGGCTCCGAGGCCCCGCGACCTCGCCATCTCGCGACTCCACTCTGCGCTGCTCCGGCTCCAGTGCCTTTGGGATGGCAGAGCCCAGCGCCCAGGCTGGCGAGTAGAGGTAAGAGCTAGGCACCCCCAAGTCGGTATGAGGGGGGTTTCCGGTGTCCTAGAGGGATCGGGGCTTGGAAGGGATCCAGGGACCCTGATGGGAGGTGTTGTGGTGCCTGACTGAGGAGTGGGCTGCGGCTTTGCTTTTCCTACCCCTCTTCTACGCTACAGCCCCCTATGCCGCGAGGACCTTTGCGTGGTGCAAAGGTCTTTATAAACTTTCAGTGCGCCTGCCTAGACCGCTGGGTCCTTGGGAGAGTACCGCGCAGTGTTAACAGGGGGTGTTGCAAGGAAAGCACCCCAGCTGGTGGGGGTTGATGGGGGTTTCTGCAGCCTCCCAACCCCAACGCTTCCAAGTGGTCCCTCCAAACCTCGGCCCTTCTTCAGTTCCCCTCTGGAGGCTGATGACTGGACAGCCACTCCTCTCTGCCCAGAGCCAGGCACCCCGGGGCACCCAAGTGTGGGGTGTTGTTTTGTTCAACCAGTAGCCACTCCTCAGTTTTCAGGGGAGGGGGGCGGAGTTATTGAAGTGAGATTTCTCTTCTGTTTCCTGGGCTGCCTTGGAACACCACCCTCCAGAAAATATCTTGAGCAAGCAGAGTGGGAACAGGGACCAAAGCTATCTAGGATCCAGTCCCCAGCCTGGTGGGAATCACTGTGGGCTTTTCTGGTTTCTGAACGGTCTGTTCTCTCCAGGTGTCAAGCTGTCTCGCTTGAGTCATATGGATACTGTGCTTCTCCTCTCCTGCCCTCCTCTTTTATGTAAGGGAGAAATTAATTTTGATTTGAATTTAATTTTGACTGAGGATGACTAGGTAGGTCGCTTGTCACCTATAAGGGTCATCCTTTTTAATGATCATCATTATTGCTTCTCAGTGTCAAAGCCAAATGCCTTTCTATTTTCTTGACCTGAGATGGTCCACTTGAGTGTTAAAAAAAACATACCAGACACAAGCTTTGGAGCCCAAAGAACCTGGGTTCAGACCCCAGCCTGGCCATTCATCCACTGTGCATCTTCAGACCGGCTTCCTAACCTCTCTGAGCTCAAAGTTTCCACTCCTGGGAGGGTGTGGTGAGGCTTTTGTGAAGTTAGGCATGGAAGGTATCTGACTTAAAGGACAACAGCTTTGGATTGCCAGTCTGCGTCCTGGAACTTGGGCCTTCTTGTTGCCAGAGTGACCCAGATCCTTCGTGACTCAGTTTCCTTGTCTCTCAAAAGTCAGTGTGGACTGCTTTCTCAGCCGCTCTTAGCTAGTCCTTTTGAGAAAAGTACACAGATGCATATACCCCCCCTCCAATGCATATGATTTCAGTGGGTTTGTAGGCGTCAGATTTAAGACAGCCCTATCCATCCCCATCCTTGTCATGAATTATTTGGAAGATATAAGGCCTTCTGTCTACCACGATCTCCTCCCATCTTTCTTGAATGCTTGATGGTAACGGCTGTAAATGTCAGGGAAGTGCAAATGCACTAATTAACCAGCACATGGAGAGAGGGGTTGACGTGCAGAATCTGGCCAAAGTCACCTTCAAGATCATCCACCCGCTCCATCCCCATTCTGCTTTCTCCAAGCTGCATCTCCACCTGGTGAGCAGCTAGTCTTTTTTGCTGGGCTCCTCAAGTGGCAGCCCACCAGGCAGCTGGTTTCATGACTGGGCAACTCCAGTCTGTTCAAAAATTCTTCCTGTTTGGAGTAGAAGTCTGTGTCTCTGTTACTTCTACCCACTGGTTCTAGTATAGCCCTTCAGGCATCTCTTATTGGCTCAATTATTCACTGTAGTCCCCTGGTGCCTGCATTCTGTTCCTTCCCGGAGGCGTGCAACACACCGAACTGAATGCGGCAATGATCATAACACCATTTATTGAGTGTTTGTTATATGCTGGACACAGTACTGAGCACTTCACACGTACTATTTCCATATAAGACAGCCCCATGAGGTGGATTCTTTTCTTATCCTCATTTTGCAAATGAAGAAACACGTTTAGAGAGGTTAAGAGATCCACCCAAGGTCACACAACCCATAAGGAGCTGGGCTACATCCCAAAGGCAGCATCTACCTTTAGGACCCATGCCTCCACTTCTGCTTCTGTCCTGTGCTGCCTGTGTGCCCACAAACATGTGTGTGGTTGTGTGTGTGTGTCTCGGTCTGTGGTGTTTGCTGGCGGTGCTTTTCTCCCACTCACTTACTTGTTGTTGTTTAGTCGCTAAGTCATACCTGACTCTGCGACCCCATGGACTGCAGCACGCCAGGCTTCCCTGTCCTTCACCATCTCCTGGAGTTTGTTTTAACTCACGCCCATTGAGTTGGTGATGCCATCCAACCATCTCATCCTCTGTTGTCCCCTTGTTCTCCTACCCTCAATCTTTCCCAGCATCAGGGTCTTTTCCAATGGCTCAGCTCTTTGAGTCAGGTGGCCAAAGTATTGGAGCTTCAGCTTCAGCATCAGGTCTTCAAATGAATATTCAGAGTTTATTTCCTTTAGAATTGAGTGGTTTGATCTCCTAGCGTCTTTTCACTCACCTGGGGTCCCTGTTAAAAATGCCGATCTGTCACCTCTGCTCCAGACCCAAGAACCTACACTTTTTAAAATTCCCCAGACCATTCTTGAACACACCACAGTTTGAGAACCACAGCCCTAAGGTATACTTAGGGAGAGAATGTGGGGTATGGGTTTCAAGAGATCTGAATTCAAGTCTTTTTTTAAAAAATTAATTATTATTTATCTGTCTGCACTGGGTCTTAGTTGAGGCACGTGGGATCTTCGAACTTTTTTTTGCGGGATGCAAGTTTTCTTCAGTTCATCAAACTCCAGCCCCCCGCATTGGGATCACGGAGTCTTAGCCATTGGACCACCAGGAAAGTCCCCTGAATCCACGTCTTGGCTTCACATGTTTTCTTATCCTCATTTTGCAAATGAAGAAACACGTTTAGAGAGGTTAAGAGATATAACAAACACGTCACTCCCTTGAGCTGGTTACTTTCCCTCCCTGGAACGTGATGTTATACCCACTGGGGCAGGGAGTGGGGAGGATGACTGCTCTCTGTGAAGGGCTGTGGAAGTCTCCTGGGTGGATGTCAGGCATTATGGGGCAGGCTCTCGGAGGACAGCAACACCCTGATAAGGCCTCTCCCACCGCAGTGGATGTGCATGGCCACGTGCCCTTGGCTCCCAGGAGGCCCTGAGTGCCATTCGCAACCCCACTCCCACCCCCATCCCTCCAGACATCAAGCCTCTGCTTTCTAGAAGGATTGGAAGATGTTGGATGAAGCCCAGGTGCGCAGATTTCTCAGCCTGGGTGGTGGGGACCCTGGACAGGTGGGTAGGACCTGCTCCACACACACCCTCGTCCTCCTCCACGGACCCACAGTGGCCTCTGATCTCTCATAGAGGAGGTGCTGTTCTCTAACTTCTGGAGGAGGGGAGTTGGGGGGGGGGCCGCCAAGTGTTCACTGGTGTTTTTTAAGTTATTATTTTAATAAAAAATTCTTTGGCCACACCCTTCGGTATGTGAAACCTTAGTTCCCAGACCAGGGATTGAACTTCCACCTCCTGCTTTGGAAGGCAGAGCCTTAACCACTGGCCACTGGGAAAGCCCTGCATTGGGGTTTTAAATTCACTGGAGATCCATCCTTTCCCCTGGAGGGCTACTCTGCTGGTCGGTGGGAAGGTCTGCTGACCTGCAGGAAAACAGCTGACTTGCTGCTGGCTGGACGGGGCTGGGGTCAGGAGGGGTGAGGGGTAAAGGAACCGCCTGCCTGGGCCTTGGCCGAGTCCCTGTCCCAGCCTCCTAGCTCTGCTGTACACAGAGCCCTTGTTCCACTTGATCCTTTTTGATCTCCTGAAAACACTGAATTAGTAAACACGCATTTTATGGACGAGGTCATTGGAGTCCAGGAAGCTGCAGTGACAGGTCCAAAGCTCTCATGTCTGTGTGTGTGGGGGCAAAGGTGGTAAGGTCCAAACTTGAACCCAGGCTCCTTGACGATAGCACACGTGTTTTCTGCACTGTGTCCCATGCCTCATTATTTTCTGCCCCACCTGTTTGGGGCCTTGGTGCCAGAGTCTTTGACTGGGCCACCATGGGGCTGTGTGATCCTGGATAGGGCTGGTCATCCCTTGAAGCTTTGGTTTCCTTGTCTGTAATGGGTGGCTGGGGGTATGTTTAGCTAGATCTCTAAGATTCCTCCCAACTTTGACATTCACAGGTTATACTTCTTTTCTGCATTTCTGGGGGCAGACTTGGGGGTTGCTCATGATGGGCTCAGGGCGTGGGTGAGTTGTTGGGTGGGGTTGGAGGGCAGAGTGCTGCACTGGGGCTTGTTATGAAACCAGTCAAAAGGGCTTTTGTGGGCTCAGTGTCCAGGGCCTTCAGGGAGCTGGGCTGGGGGTGGGGCAGCAGGAAGATGCTCAGGGCTGGGTGAGGTGGCTGACTCTGAACAGTGCAGGAGGGTGATGGTGGGAATGACTGGGGATTGTGGATGGGGGCTGAGGGGGAGCACGGGGCTCTGAGATTGATCCAGCAGCATCCCTCTCTCGGCCCAGGACAACCTTGGCCGAGAGACCAAGAGAAGATCATAGTCTCTCTGTTTCTCTCTTTTTGGCTGTGACACAAGGTATATGGGATCTTAGTTCCCCTACCAGGGATCGAACCCATGCCCCCTGCATTGGAAACACAGAGTCTTAACCACTGGGCCACTAGGGAAGTCCCTGAGAACGTCGTAGCCTCTTGTCCTCCTCCTGAGCCACTACCGTCTCTCCATGGGACATCCCCAGCCTTCCCTTGAGTCCAGCCCCTCTCAGCTGGCGTCTGTGTTGGGACTGTGGGGTTTCCAATTGCCTGCTCTCCATGCCCAGAGCCGTCCCCTGCCCCCTGCATTCTGGCTTCCTAAAGCAGGCCCTTGTCAATTGCAGCCTCTGCCAGCCTCCTGCTCTCAGCTTCTCCTCCATCGTGCATCTTCTTCCCTTCCTGGGGGTGGATCCCTGTCCCCCACCCACGAGATCAAACCCGTAACTCCCTGGCCTGGCCATCAAGTCTCCACGCCCCCTCCAGCTTCCCTCCCTGCCTCTTCTCCCTCTGTTCTTCAAGCTGTCTGCTTCCCGGTCTCCGTCTGTGACTCCTGTATGGTCTTCTCTTTCGGCCACTGCTTCATTGCCCAAATTCTAACTGCCCCTCGGGATCTGGCACAAATGTCACTTCCACTCGGTCTCATCACTCAGGGGTAGCCGTCCCCCTGTGCGGTCCTGGCTTGCAGCGCTTATCAGCTGCCTTGCTTTACACATTGTCATCGGCTTGTCTGTCTCCCAAGATGAGTTCTGAACTTCTTGAGGGCAAGGCCCAGCTCTATCTCTCATCTAGGTGCCCATGGAGTGGGTGGGGCTCAGCGAGGGCCTTTCTTGGTCTGGTAAATGCTCATAAAGCCTTGTGGAGTCGGACACTGGCTTGTAATTGGGCTTGGTTTTTATGCTCTTGGCTCAGAGCGTTTGCCTGCATCCTACTCCCTGGTGCGAACAGGTGGGGGTCCTGTCTGTCTGTGCTCTGGGCTAAGCCGGCTCCAGCCGAGAGATGCACAGAGGCTTTTTGGAGAGGCTTTTCTGCCTCCTTTGGCTCGTTCTTGATCTGCTATTTAAGAAAGTCTATTCTGGCTCTGTGGCATCAAAGACAGAGAGGCCCGGAACCAGGCCTGAAAAGGGTACCTTGTCAGCACCCCCACCTGCAGGCTGAACTGCAGGTCTCAGAGGCGTATAGCCAAGATGCACCTGACTCTCTAGAACTCAGAAGAGTTTGTCAGGTATTTCCAAAGGGTCTGTGAGGTCCTGGGGATTGTCTTGGGGTCCTGAGACACAGTTCCAGAGGCACCCAGGGATCCTGTGACTTTTCTAGGGTTGCAGAGACTGACTGTCTTTGTGTTTAGCAAAGGTCATTGAGCCAGGAGGGGGGCTCTCCTTGATGACGGGTCCCCATTCAGAATGAGGCTTTTTTCCTTCAAAACTCTTGCTTCCCTGCTAGCATCATTTGCTGAACATGGTCATAGGTGGTGGGAGGTGGGCAAGGTGGGCCCAAGGGGAAGAGACTTTGGTTAACACCCACACAGCTGGGCCACATGACCGGGAAGGAGCTCTGTGTCCCCAAGTGCGAAGTCTTCATCTCCTTGTAGGTCACAGTGGCTATTAAAGACCCATCTTGGAGTAAGGTCCAAGGGATGCTGATGGTGCTGGAGGGAGAGAAGCGAGCTTGGTGATGGTCTGGCTTTAGGTTCAGATGCTGCCCAAGTCCCCGGTTAGAAGCTGGCAAGGGCCCTTGAAGTCCCGTCTCTCCCAGCGTGCCTTTGTTACCAAGTGTCCTGTCACTTTTGTTTTCTCCATTCACTGGTCTCCACCCCTTCCTCTACCCCTGGACTGAGCATCCTAGCACGGCTACCTTAGAGCTGACTCTTATCTAGGCCATGCTAGGCCCCACCTCCTCAGAGAGGGTGGGGTGGGAGGGTAGGGGTAAATGAATGGGTAAATGACTGAATGCCTTTCTCAGCAGCTTTGGTGACCCTGTCTGTCACCGGCTGGAGAAGATGTGAACTGAGTCCACCAGGAAACGGCTGTCTGATGCGGGGCAGGGGGACCCAGCCAGACATAATGGAAGCTGGCGCTGGCTGGAGTCGGGATCTGGGAGCCTTTCCCGTCCATCAAAGCTGGCGCTGCTTCCGGGAGGAGAGAATTCCCAAAGGCTCCGCCAGGCCCCCTGATAGGGATCTGCCGGGTGTATGTGAGGGATTTGTTTTTCGGTCAGGAAGTGGGGAGTTAAAAATAGGCCTTCTAATCCCCTGGGTTCGTGTCAGACTTGAGGCTGTGCAGGGCCCTTTGGCTCCATTATCTCACTCGAGTGGCTTGGCGGTGGCTGACGTGGGTAGAGGTCGCACTGCCTGCTTTATAAAGGAGCACGTGAAGGCGTGCGTCCGAGTTCTGCTTGAGGCTGAACCCAGTGTTTGGTGGCAGAACCTAGGTCTGTTCCCTGGCCCACTAATGGCTACGTTCTTTATTCTTGCCAGGAACCCAGCTGAAGTCTAAAGCCAACAGGCGGCAGGAGGGCAGGGGTTGGTTGAAACAATAGGGATCGGTTATTAAGAGGAGCTTCCCTGATGGCTCAACAGTAACGAATCCGGCTGCCAAGCAGCAGGTACAAGTTTGATCCCTGGGTCAGGACGATCCCCTGGAGAAGGACATGGCAACCCACTGCAGTAGTATTACCTGGGAAATCCCAGGGACCGAGGAGCTTGGCGGGCTGTAGTCCCTGGGATCACAAAAGAGTCGGACACAACTCAGCGACTAAACAACAGTTAAGCGAAGCAGCAAGGAAGACTCAGGATGGATCAAGGCCCCAGGCGTTGGGGAGCAGCGGGGGGTGGATCAAGGCCCCAGGCGTTGGGGAGCAGCGGGGGGTGGATCAAGGCCCCAGGCATTGAGGAGCAGCGGGGGGTGGATCAAGGCCCTAAGGGTTGAAGAGCAGTGGGAGGCTGTAAGTGCTGAAGCAGAGGTGTGGGGGGAGGTGGGGTAGCGATGAGAGTGAGGCAGAAAAGCACCCTCAGGACCTGAGATTGAACCCCTTGCAAGTCATAATAAAGGGTGTGAGCCTGATGCTGTAGGCAGTGGGGAGCCATCGAGGATTCCAGAGCACAGCAGTTGCTGCTTTATCAAAAGCGCAGTGCAATGGTGTGCTACTGGCTTTGCTACCTGTGTCCTTTTATGGTGTTTGGTAGAGCAGATTTGGGGAAGGGGGATTTTTTTTTTTTTCTTTTGGCCACACCATGTGGCAAGTAGGGTCTTAGTTCACCTGGCCAGGGATGGAACCCACGCTCCCTGCAGTGAAAGTGTAGATTCTTAATCACTGGATGACCAGGGACGTCCCGGTAGAGCAGATTTTTATTTTGATCCTTCTTTATCCAGAAGACACCCTGCCCCTCCCCAGCTCTCCGTCTGGAACCTGGTGCTATAGAGGAGGGGGAGCCCCATGTTCTGCTGCCTCTGGGTTCAAGGGTAAAGTCTGTCTGAGCTTCTTGGCTTCCTCCTGTTTTTAAGCTCGTTCTCCTGCTTGTCTGTCTGTCTGTCCTCGCCGTGGTGGGAGGAATTAAGGGAGAGGGAGGAGGCGGTGACTGAAGTTGGTGGAAGGCGCTTCTGTCCCGGCCTGATTCATTGAAATTTTACAGGCTGGGCGAGTGCCTCCTGGCCCCTGGCAAGCTCCCAGACCACCAGGCTCTCCTTCCACACATTTTAGTGCCTTTTGTCCTCTAACCCATACCTTTATTGGCTCTTTGCTTCTTCCTCAGGTAGAGGGAGACCCTGACGGGCAGGATGGGAGGTAAACCAGATCTCTCAGAGCGTTGGAAACCCGTCATCCACCCATTTTAGAGTTGGGCAGACAGAGGCCTGGGTTTGTTGGGACTTGAACGCAGATCTCCAGCCCCTTCCTGGCTGCAACACTGCCGTGCTTTTTTCAGAGCCACTCTGCTTCTGGGTTCCAAGCGCAGGGGTTCCCAGCTCTCCATGAATCTTGGTTCTGCAGCTTGGGCTCCTCCCGGGGCTGGGAGCCAGCTGTGCTGAGCCTACGGGTTCCCGGAGAGGGCTCTTGGCGTCGGTGTCGGCTGAGTCACACAGATGAGATCACTGCTCACCTCAGGATGGGGGAGGATGCCAAGGTTTGGGAACTTTCACTCTGAGCCACTTGTCGATTTTCTGTGTGAATATGTGTAAGAAAAACAAACCTGTGGATTTGGACTTTGTACTTGGCCCATGAACTGCAGTTTCTGGGCTGTGCCATCTCTCAGATTCCAGGAGACTGGATCTGTGTCCAGAGCTTGAACCCAGCGTTAGTGTTTGTTCTGCCCCATCCTGGCTGTATGTGAGGGGCAGCACCTTCGTGGGCTGTAGTAATCATTCCTAACAGCTCACACTTTCTATGAGTACTTCTGTGAGCCAGGATCTGGGCTCAAGGCTTTCCAAGTATCAGCCCCTCTGATTCTCACAAGAGACCGGGGAGGTCCTGTTATCATCTCCATTTTGCAGATGAGAAAACTGAGGCCCAGAGAGGAGAAGTGACTTGCCTAAGCTCACCTCGCTGGGAACGGGCCGAGCTGGAGTTTGAATGAAAGTCTTTTCCATTTCGTAGCTTGAGGTGTCAGTCACTGTGCTTTTGTGCCTTCCAGCTGATAGGTGAACTCCTGTGAAAGCAGAAATACAGAGAAATTAGGTGTGATTAGCAGGCAAGGAGCAGGAAGGGGGTGAATGAATGAGGAGTCCTAGACTGACATCATTCCCCATATTCCTCTTCCAGCACTGGCCTCAAGCTGTCAGAGATGAGAAACAGAGGAGAGCAGGTATGGCTGTATCCAGGCTCCAGGAGGGAAGGGCATGTTAGAAACCATGGTCCCACAGACAACCAGTCCTGGGCCTGTCTCTTTTCACCCCCTGTAGCTGTTGGCTTTTTCAATGTCGATGTTCATTCCTTTGTCATCCTCCTGCAGAAGGTGCCTTTAAGGCAAGATGGTTGCTGGGGGGCATTTCCCTTTGAGTGGAATGATTGAGGCTATGTTGATTCAGATTTGGGATAGAGGTCTATTGTTGGATGCTAAATCCTTGGGGCTTGGGGTGGAAAGTGGAGAAAGGGCCAAGCAGCTTGTTCCCACCCCAGAGGGGCCTGGTATTGTGGAGAAGCTAAGGGTAGGGGTTAGTCTAGGATCCATTCAACAGTCCTGGGTTGGAGTCCTGGCCGCTGCACCTACCAGCTGTGTGGCCTTGGACAAAGTTGCCTCGCTTCTCTGATCCTCGGTATTCTCATCTGTACATGTTGTGGGGGTGAAACTAGGCTTGAAGCTAGAGAACACAGCGCAATGTCTGTACCTTGTAAACACTTAATAGAGGCTAGTGTTATTTATGTACTTATTTTTTTGGCTGCTCTGGGTCTTCGTTGCTGCACATGGGCTTTCTCTGGTTGCGGTGAGTGGGGGCCACTCTCTACCTGTGGTGCTCCAGCATCCCATAGCGGAGGCTTCTCTTGTGGAGCACGGGCTCTGGGGTGTGCGGATTTCAGTAGTTGGGGTGTGTGAGCTCAGTAGTTGTGGGCAGGGGTTTAGTCGCCCTGCGGCATGAAGGATCTTCCTGGGTCAGGAATCGAACCTGTGTCCCCGGCATTGCAAGAAGGATTCTTCATCACCAGACCACCAGGGAAGCCCAGTGCTAGTGTTTTTGCTCTTATCACTATTCATATTAGCCTTGTTACTGGGGACCTTCTCAGTCAACTTTGCGTTGGTCTTGGGAAACTCGGGCTAATCCCTTTTTCCAGGACTTACTGACTCTGGTCAAGGCAATTCTGAGTATGTAAAAGTCTGATTTAAAATGACTGTATGAATTACTTATTTGTTTTTTCTTTTAAAGGTACAAAGTGACAAATTGGCCAAACAATAAGGTTTTTTTTTTTAGCATTCCCAAACATTTTTAGAAGTCATTGCCATCTTCCTAAATTCCATATATATGTGGCTGAGTAATACTCCATTGTGTATATGTACCACAGCTTGCTTATCCATTCATCTGCTGATGGACATCTAGGTTGTCCTGGCTATTATAAACAGTGCTGCGATGAACATTGGGGTACATGTGTCTCTTTCAATTCTGGGTCATAAGGTAGTTCTATTTGCAATTTTTAAGGAATCTCCACTGTTCTCCATAGTGGCTGTACTAGTTTTATTGCTTGCAGATTTTGGATCGCAGCCATTCTGACTGGTGTGAAGTGGTACCTCATTGTGGTTTTGATTTGCATTTCTCTAATAATGAGTGATGTTGAGCATCTTTCATGTGTTTGTTAGCCATCCGTATGTGTTTTTAAGTGCGATACAGGGATGATTAGAGAAAGGGGATGATGGGGAAAATAGCTTTTTAAAGTACTGAAAGTCTATCTTGCATGGCATTCACATTACACTCGAGCTTGTTTTTGCTGGTTAAGTCACTGAGGTGAGTGTTTGTCGAAGGAGCTCTGCTGGGTGAGGAGGGTGTGTGTGTGTATGTGTGAGTGTGTGTGTGTGTGTGTGTGTGAGTGTGTGTGTGTGTGCGTGTGTGTGTGCATGCTCGGTCATGTCCGGCTCTTTGTGAGTCCGTGGACTGTAGCCTGACAGGCTCCTCTGTCTATGGGATTTCCCAGACAAGAAGACTGGAGTGGGTTGCCATTTCCTTCTCCAGGGGATCTTCCTGACCCAGGGATCAAACCTGTGTCTCTCGTACCTCTTGTGTCTCCTGCATTTGCCAAGTGGATTCTTTTCCCCTAGCGCCATCTAGGAAACCCAGGGGTGGGTGGAGAGATTCAAATCAGTGTGAGGTCCAGCTCCTCCCTCCCTTCTGAGAGCCTCTTGGTCTGTTCCTAGGGAAAAAGCATGCCTAGTCTTTGGAGAGGCCACAGGTTGGTGTGGGGAGGGTGAGATATCAGGAGGGCTTTCTGGAGGAAATGGTGCTGGAGGCGGCTGCACTGGTTTCTGTAAACAGAATTGCAAAATCACTTCTCCCAGGCTTGCCTGGTTCTCTGAGACAACCCTGCAGCCAGGTCAGCTGGGAGGTCCCAGGCCTGGCAGTCAGGACAGTTGGGGAGTGAGATGTCCAATCCCTTCTGTTTCCCTGTTTAGACCTATCCATCCCTAGAGCCCCTTTGTCTTGGGCATGCCTGTAGAGAGGGAGTGGAGGCTTATGCATGAAGATTCTGGTCTGAAATCAGAGCTATATTTGTCACTTCCATTGTGTGCCCTCAGGCAAGTCATTTCGCTGCCTGTGCCTCAGTTTCCCCATCTATCTTACGAGGATAATAGTGACCCTCAGGTAACCAAGTTGCTTTGAGGATTGGTGAGGTCATGCAGGTAAAGTGCTTATCATGGAGCTGGTGCAGGGTAAGCGCCTGTCATTAAAAGCTGCTGTCTGCCTGCTGTTGTTTTTAGCACAGGACACACCTCTCCACCCTCGCCTCTCCCCTCCACTGAGTTCCTGTTGTTGACATCCTCCTCACCATCTAGCTCAGGGATTTTAAGTATTTATATCCTTGCTGGAATTTCTCTTTGCATTGTCTAGTTAATTACCTAATTGAATGAAGGCAAACAATTTCGCTTCGCTTCCTTTCCTGTGGAAGTGCAGGAAGCGGCCGGTGCCTTCTTTTCTGTGATTGAGACGATTATTGAAGTATTTGATGATGATGGTGACGCCTTTCCCGCCTTGAGAGGTCCTCTCCCTCTTAGAATAGCTTCTTGACCCTGTAAATCAAGCTGTAGCCACGTGCTTGGGAGGCATACATCTTGTTGAGGATGTTGATGGGTTTGGCCGCTGTTTCTTTGGGTGCCAGCATGCTGTTTTGGCACCTTCTTGCCCATTCCAAGAGGGATAGTTGATAAGACAGCTTTTTAAAAATATTCAGAACTAATGACCTATGTACATATTTGGGGAGGACTGGCTGAGGGAGTATGCATCAAAACCAAGGCCAGGGAGAAGGTGTCCCATGGCAAGGAATCGCTGACTCTTCACTCCTACTGATGTTGGTGGCATTGGATTCTGCCCTGCCCCTAGTGGCTCTGGGGTGGGGAAGTACAGTGATTAAGGTCATTTTTTGTTTGTTTGTTTTGGCTGTGCCGTGCAGCTTGCAGGATCTTAGTTCCCCGATCAGAGTTTGAACCTGGTCCCCAGCAGGAAACGTGCTGAGTCCTAACCACTGGACCACCAGGGGATTTCCAAGGGCATGGAATCTGAACTTGATGTGCTGGGGGCTTCCAGTCCCTGCCCTGCCACGTGGTAGCTGCGTGAAATGGCACAGCTGCTTAACTCGTCCTTGGCCCTAAGGTGAGGGTACCATAAATCCCATTTCATAGGAGTTGTAAGAATCATTCTACCCACAATGCTGGCGCATGTAAGTATTCATATGAGTAAGCTGGTATATTCAAGGATCTTAAAAAAACCGTACCATGTTCTTTACCCCAAGACCCTCCCCATCTGTCTTACCTTGTTCTTCTCCAGATAATAACCATAACCGGCAGGCCTGGGCCTCTCCCTACCTCTAGTCTCCCTACCTCTAGGCTCCTGCCAGGCGGTTCCCTCTATTTAGAATGTCCTTGTCCTTGCCCTTCCTTGTTCCTTCAAGACTTATCTCAGGTACTGTGCCTACATGGCATTTTCCTAGAGTTCCCCAACCAGTCCCCCTTAAATGCCCTGCTATATCCTTGTTATGCCTTTTATCTGCAGCTGTCATTGACTCAGGTATGTTTCATGGAAAGGCAGTCTGGAAGATACTTGGTAGAAAAGGAGTTTTGGAAAAGGCTGCATACTTGATGCCCATTCGTACAGCACCAATCCACACTTGCAATTTTAAAGGCTCTGAGAAGTTCTGCAATGCAGAAACCTGCTGGACTTTGCTTGCCCCAGAATTCTCCAAACCTCTGACCTTAGGACACTTTCTTCTTCTTTTTCTTTTTTTAAAAATATTTATTTATTTATTTATTTTCGCCTGTGCTGGGTCCTCGTTGCTGGTTGGACTTTTCTCCGGTTGCGGAGAGAAGCGGCTCCTCTCTAGTCGTGGTGCACGGGCTTCCCGTTGCGGTGGCTTTTCTTGCTGTTGAGCACAGGCTCTAGGGTGCATGGGCTCCAATAGCTGTGGCCTCCAGACTCTAGAGCACAGGCTCAGTAGTTGCGGTGCACGGGATGAGTTGTTCTGCAGCATGTGGGACCTTCCCGGGTCAGGGATCGAACCTGTGTCTTCTGCATTGGCAGGCAAATCCGTCACCACTGAGCCAACAGGGAAACCCTAGGATACTTTCTTCTCGGAATACCTGTTGACCAAGCTTTGTGACCTCCTCGGGGCATGTGGCCTGTTGTAGACATCTAAAAGTTACTCAGTCGTGTCCGACTCTTTGCGACCCCACAGACTGTAGCCTACCAGGCTCCTCTGTCCATGAGGTTTTCCAGGCAATAGTGCTGGAGTGGATTGCCATTTCCTTCTCCTGGGGATCTTCCCAACCCAGGGGTTGAACCCGGGTGTCCTGCATTGTAGACAGATGCTTTACCGTCTGAGCCACCAGGGAAGTCCAGTTTGATGCTATCTCTCCATTTTACAGTCAAGGAAACCAAGTAACTGGTCCCAGCTAAACCTGTGTGCCCCTCCCTCACGCCCTGGATCAAGTGGTGAGGTTCTTTTTGTGGGTGTTCAGGGCCAGGTGGCAAGGGAGGGCTGACTGTGACCTGCTCTCAAGGGCCTTTTAGCCTTGTTGAAAGGGTGTGATGGACACGTGAACTAGAGAGAGGTTAACTGCCAAACCATACATCCCTGAGCTGCTGTGTAACCGGAGCCCGGGTGCTGGCCTGCCTGAATCTTGGCTAAGGAAGGCCGTGAGAGTCAAATGTCCTCTGAGAACCTAGCAGAGTCCCCAGCGCTGGGGCCCCGGGACTCGGCCACACTGTCTCCCACCTCAACCACCGGGAATTCCTGGGACTCCATTGCGCTCTAGCCCCGACGGGGCACAGTCAAGGAAGGGGAGAGGAGCCAGCAAGGAAGAGAAGAGCCTTCTGTTTACCAATGCACACTGCCCCCTTCCTTTCTGGGGGAAAAAATACTTTCTTTTCTAGTCCTCTTTTATTATCAGACATTCTCAGGGGAGCAATTACCTGACAGTGGGAATTATCTGCTGTCTTTATTCGAGTGCCTGTCTGCTGAAATTCCTTCTTGGAGCAATTGATTTTGATAATTCAGAGGTGCTGAATATTGTTTTAGGAGAGGGTGCCTGCGCAGAGGCAGGGGGATGCCCAGGAAGGCGTGGGTGGCCAGCGGAGAGCCGCTGGTGATGGCTGTGATGGGGGTGGGGCAGAGACAGCAGATAACGCAGTTCTTGCCTTTGAATTTGTCCTGTCTTGGGTTGAAGGTGTGTGGGTTGCACGGGAAGTCACTTGACTGTGGAAACTGGGGCAGGTTTACTGTAGGAAATGAGCTGAGAGGCACATGTCAGGTTTGGTCACCCCTCACCGTAGGGGTTTAGTCCTGGGCATTGGCCCCAGCCTGACCCTGATGCTGGCTGTCATCCTCTGGTGTCCCAGAGGGCCAGGGAGGTAGCAGCGACTCCTAGGAGAAACTTGAAGGAGAGCAGCTGCTGTGAATTGGCCTGACCTTTCCTCTGGGCAGCCCGAGGTGCTGACTCTGGACCCTGTTGCCTAGGGCACCGCTGTCCCCTGGGCAGGGAGGGCAGGTCAGGGCACGTGTTTTGTGGGGATGCTGAGAAGGGCATGAAGGGAGGACCTCAGTGTTATCTGCTCAGTGGATGAAAAAGGCAAGTGTGGGGACTCCCTCCCAGAAATGGCCCCAGCAAATGCCCAGAAAAGGCCCAATTTCAAGTGAGTTGAAATTTGAAATTCTAGCCTGGGCTAGAAGGTTACTCAGATTTTTCTCACCCAGGGGCTTTGATGAGGGGGCGGTGCTCTGCTTCTCTGCTGCAACGGGAGTCAGGGAAGAGGGTCTCTAGGAAAAATTGGGGCACTGGCCCCAAAAGAAGAGGGAAGAAGCACAGGCGAAAACAACAACAAGCCCAGAAACACGACGCCCATGTCATGAATGGTTAGTAAGTTCAGTGGAGTTTTATAGACACTTTTTCCCTCCAGAGAGGGAATTTACATCGAGGCCCATCCTCTCCTATAACAAAACCAAGCAGACTCTGGGCGTTGCCAGGGGTCTGAAGCCACAGCTTGGCTCAGCCGAAAAGAGCGGCGTGATCAGTTAGTGAGGGATGCCTGCACCTTGCTGGAGGAGGCAGGGCTATGTGTACCTTGACAGCCTGTGTGCCATCCCTATCGGGTCGGAGCTTCGGTGTTACAGATGTTTTTAAGGCTTGAGAACAACTAGACTGAAACTATATCATGTTGAAAGACTCCTGCAAACTTTAAAGGTCCAATTACAAGTCCTTGGAGCCCTTTCTGGCCGGATATAATGCTATCTTACAGAGCCAACAGATAAATTACCATGTGATGGGAGGAGATGAAGGGTGATTGTGGGAAGGTGTGGCTCCAGGGGGCCCTTCTCGTTCTTTGACCATCACAGTAGTGAGCGGCAAGCCTCTGCCTAGAGGGACACATATTTATTGACTGCCAGGCACTGATTTAGTTTGAGTGCCTACTGTTTACCAGCTTGAGAACTGGTGTGATTTCAGGAGCTTTTCTAAACCAGCTCTTGTGCCTGAAATTCCACCATTAGAGATTGCCTTCTTTGGGTTAAACATTGCCCTTTCTAACTTAGGTGTTAGCTACTAAGGGGATGCTGAGTGGGGATCTCACTTTCTCTAAGCCCTCTCTGAGCTGGAAGTTATTATTTGGAAATGTGGAGCTAGAGAAGGTAAACAGGGGGCCAGGACACGACATCAGGCTGGTGGTGGAAGTCAAGATTTGCACGTCATTTGTCACTATGCCTACCCCACCCTGAGTGCTAAACTTAGCAACAGTCAAAAATTTAAGTCACCAAATCGTTTTTAGTGGCCATTGTTTTCCGAGTTTGGATCCTAAGGGCAGAATGAGAACTGGGGGTCCTTCCCGCCTCCGGTCCCTTCTGCTCTTCTGGATCTTTCCGCTCAGATGGGCGGCTCCTACTGTGGCTGCCCTGGCCAGCTGCTAGAGGAAGTTGCTGGAACCGCCCTCCCACTCTTCCCAGCTGGAAGAACAGTTGTCCGCCCCTACCTGGTCACCTTCTGGCCCCTAGGGACCCCTTCCCCAGTGACAAATATCCACCACTGAGCAGTCAGAAGACGTCGACCCTCCTCCGACCCCACTGTTGTTGTTCTAGTTGCTAAGTTGTGTCCAGCTCTTTGTGACCTTGTGGACTATAGCCCGCCAAGTTCCTCTGTTCATGGAATTAACCAGGCAAGAATATTGGAGTGGGTTGCTATTTCTTTCTCCAAGGGATCTTCCCTACCCAAGGATAGAACCCAAGTCTCCTCCATCTCCTGCACTGGCAGGCAGATTCCTTACTACTGAGTCGCCTGGGAACACCCTCCACCCCCGACCCCGACCCCATACAGTGGTTTAAATATCTGTGGGCTCTGGGGTCTGGCTGGGTTTAAGACCAGCTGGATGACTGTACAGACTTTGCGGTAAAATGGGATAACAGGGATAACAGTACTAACCCCAAAGGATTTATGGAAGTGTCATTGAGATAGATGATCACATCCCTAGTTCAAGGCCTGGCATACATGTAAAAGAAACCCAATATGATGATCATAATATTATTAGTGCTTGGGGCCTCAGCCAGCCTTCCAGGGGTGGGCACCAGCCTCCAGCCACCATCCCAGACACACACCTCCTGGCCCTTCTGACCCTTAGAAGGTCCTACCCTGGATACCTCCTCTTCTCAGCTACCAGCTCTCACCAGGGAGCCCCATTCGTGCCCACGGTGTCCACTACTCCTGAACCTGGACTATGTCCATCCCTGGTGGTGAGTCTCTTACTCGGGAGCTCCTCCCCCAAGTTCCAGACGGAGAAGTGATTTTACCAGATGCTCTAGAGGTGCATCAGTTAGTCCAGTGAGGAAGTCCTTTCCTTTCCACTAAAACCACTTCCTCCCACTCTCATCACCCGTCGCCCACCCCGACCTCCCCCTTGCAGGTGAAGGCTGTGCTGACCAGCAGCCCTGGAGCCAGAGAAGCCTTGCCTGGTGCTTCACCTCCCTTCCCTCCTTCCTCCTTCGTCAAAGACCAGGAGCTCCCTTGGCTCCAGGTTCTTACCTCCATCCCCGCCCGTACTGTCCACTAGGGGACACGCCGGCCACAGCCTCCTGATGCCCAGCCTCCCCTGCATCCTGCCTCCAGGGGACCTTTCTAAACCTCGATCTGATGGAGTCGTTCCCTCTGTCTCAGGGGCCTCTGCTTCCCATCTCTTTGCTTGGAGGTGATATTTCCACTTCTCAGGGCCAGGGCTGCTGGAGGATTGAGCAATGGTGTGGGTTGAAAGCAAAACAGAGGTGGACAAACTAATAATTAACAGATGTCAATTGTGAATTGCTTAAAAATGCCACCAGCGCCGCACCCCCCTCCTCTGGCGAGGGAGGAAAAGCACCCTGTCGCTTGGCCCCTTGGGAGTGATTGATTCCCAGCCAGCTTGGGACAGGTTTGGCAGAGAATGTGACAGGTACTGTGGGGTGTGGGGGGGAAAGGAGGGGCGGGGTAAGTGCCACTGCCAAGGCCCCTGGGCTTTGACTTACTGTGCTTCCCAGGGCTTTTCTTGGGATGAAGAGAGTGGCTGCTGAATTAAAGAGGAAGATCAGGAGAAGGGGACGACAGAGGATAAGATGGTTGGATGGCATCACTGACTCGAGGGACATGAGTTTGAGCAAGCCCTGGGAGTTGGTGATGGACAGGGAAGCCTGGCGTGCTGCAGTCCATGGGGTCGCAGAGTCGGACATGACTGAGCGACTGAACTGAACTGAGGGACTGGTGGTCCGGTGGTGAGGACCGCGCACTTCCACTTCGGGGAGTGCAGCTTCATCCCTGGTTAGGGAACTAAGATCCTGCATGCGAAAATGTGCCAAAGGGAAAAAAAGAGAAAGATCAGAGAGGCAATTGGGGAGAACGGTGAATCTGTCCAGAGTCGCGGCTCCGCAGTTTGACCCAGACCCAGGCTGCCGTTCTCTCTCCTGGCTGACGCTTCTCACTGGACTCCCCTGTTTGCCCTCCTTGCAGTCTCATCTTTACTCGGTAACCAGTGTGCATGCACTTTTCTGATTTAAGGTAGACTGGTTCAAGTTGCTTTCAGCTCCCACTGCTCTCAGAGCCACGGGTAACCTGCCCTTGGCTCCCAGGTCTTGCTGACCTGTCCCGGCTCACCTCCCCTTCCCCATCTTCCTCACTGCTCTTCAGCCCCACTGGCCTTCCCTTTGGTTTTGTCCACCTCTGGTCCCCTCTCCTCCTTGAAAGGTGCCACTTCAGTGCTCACTGGAAATGATCCTTCTCTGGAACCGTGTGTCTCATCGAGGGTGACCCCTCCCTCACCCCATTAGTCTCTGTCTCAATACCTGCTATTTCCTCTATTACAGACATCACTGTCTTAACTGACATGTATGTATACCCATGCCCGTGTGTGTATATTTATAGTTTCTTAGTGCTTACTCCTTGGAAGAAAAGTTATGACCAACCTAGATAGCATATTCAAAAGCAGAGACATTAGTTTGCCAACTAAGGTCCGTCTAGTCAAGGCTATGGTTTTTCCTGTGGTCATGTATGGATGTGAGAGTTGGACTGTGAAGAAGGCTGGGTGCTGAAGAATTGATGCTTTTGAACTGTGGTGTTGGAGAAGACTCTTGAGAGTCCCTTGAACTGCAAGGAGATCCAACCAGTCCATTCTGAAGGAGATCAGTTCTGGGATTTCTTTGGAAGGAATGATGCTAAAGCTGAAACTCCAGTACTTTGGCCACCTCATGCGAAGAGTTGACTCATTGGAAAAGACTCTGATGCTGGGACGGATTGGGGGCAGGAGGATGACAGAGGATGAGATGGCTAGATGGCATCACTGATTCGATGGACGTGAGTCTGAGTGAACTCCGGGAGTTGGTGATGGACAGGGAGGCCTGGCGTGCTGCGATTCATGGGGTCGCAAAGAGTCGGACACGACTGAGCGACTGAACTGAACTGAATGCTTATTTTTGTGTGTTTCCCAGGACAGAAAGCCCAAGCAGACAGGCTCTCTGGCAGGTTCTGGTATATAGTAAGTAAAAGTCGCTCAGTCATATCTGACTCTTTGTGACCCCATGGACTGTATAGTCCATGGAATTCTCCAGGCAAGAATACTGCAGTGGGTAGCCATTCCCTTCTCCAGGGGATCTTCCCAACCTGGGGACTGAACCCAGGTCTCCTGCATTCCATGCAGATTCTTTACCATCTGAGTCACCAGGGAAGCCACTGGTACATAGTAGGTCCTCAGTAAATATTTGTCAGATGAATGCATGATGGGTAAGTAGAGACCTCAAGAGAGGCAGGCTGTTGCCTAGGATGACCAGTCGTCTTGATTTGTCCAGGAATGGCAGGGAAAGGGCTCCTGGGGCTTGGGATTTTCAGTTTTAAAACCAAGACAGTTGCAGGGAAACTGAGATGAGCTGACACCCTGGGCCCTGCCCAAGTGCCCATCCCTGGAGGACTGTGATTTTCGAGGTCCACATGTTTTTTAATATTCATCGTCTTTAGGAGACCAGGGCAGATGCATTCCGAAGGATGGTACATGGAAGTCTGGGGGTGTGCACAGGGGGTGCTGGGCAGGTGGGCTGCCACTCCCCGCCTGGCTGCTACGGGCCTCACCTGAGCCTCATGCCATTCCTGTTTAGCTTGTGGCCAGCTCCTCTCACCCCATCTTGGCAGATGCGGTTGACTTGACATGCTCAAGGTCAGCTGCAGGTGGCCAGGCCAGGGGCCCTCTCTAACAGCAGGGCTGGATCACACATGTATTAGTTTGCTAGGGCTGCCAGAAAAAATACCACCAACAGCGTGGCCTAAACGATAGAAATTTGTTTTCTCATAGTTCTGGAAGCTAGCAGTCCACGATCAAGGTGTGGGCAGGCTTTGTTCTCCTGAGGCCTCTCTCCTAGGCTTGCAGGTGGCTGCCCTCTCTTGCTGTCTCTTCACCTGCTTGTTCTCTCTGCACTTGGGCTCCTGGTTTCCCGTTTCCTCTTAGAAAGACACCAGTCAGACTGGACTAGGCCCCACCTAGATGGCCTCATTTCAACCTAGTCACCTTTGAAAAAAATCCTCATTTCCAAATACAGTTACATTCTGAGATACTATGGGTTGGGACTTCACATGTGAATTTTAAGGGAACACACATTAGCCCATAAGACCACCCTCGGCCTGAATGACCCCTCCCAAATACGACCTCGAGGGTGGTGGTGTCAGGCTGGAGGAGCTTCACCCTAGACAAGAGCCTTCCTCTTCTGGGGGCTGGAGGAGCCCAAGGGTGGGTTTTCCGTTTGAAAATTCTGCCTTTGCCTCACCTCTGCACAGCTTCTTTCCATTTCTTCCATGTTTGCATATTCTCTCAAGAGAGAAACCACCACGGTTCTTTCACCTGCTTGGGGCCAAAGCAGGTTGGTTTTTCTCCAGACTGCAGTCCCAGATCCTCAAAGCTTGGGGGCGGGTCCCTTCTGGTACCGCCAGCCTCCTGCTCACCTCAGCGTCTCCTCCTCCTTGGAGCAGCTCTTCTAGGCTAGGTGGGCTCCCTGCCGCTGTGCCCCAGCCCCAGCTAGCCTGTCCCGAGAAGGAGTCCTGCCCCGGGCGGCCCCAGGACTTGGCCACAATCTGACATACTGTAGGAATCCCAGGGCTTGAGGAGACGCGGAAGGAAGGTGCGTGGGGAGTGGGCTAGTGTGGCTGCCGAGGGTGCTGGAATAGACTGTCTACAGCCAAAGGTATACCGTATTCTAGGTGACCTTGGACAAGTCAGGGCGCTTCTCTGAGCCCTGGTTTACTCATCTGTAAAATGGAGAGGTAATACAGTTGTTGAGAAAGCGAAGTGACAGGAACACATTTGAAGGGTTTCATACGGATGTGAGAGTTGGACTATAAAAAAAAGCTGAGCACTGAAGAATTGATGTTTTTGAACTGTGGTGTTGGAGAAGACTCTTGAGAGTCCCTTGGACTGCAGAGAGATCCAACTAGTTCATCCTAAAGGAGATCAGTTCTGGGTGTTCATTGGAAGGGCTGACGTTGAGGCTGAAACTCCAATACTTTGGCCACCTGATGCTAAGAGCTGACTCATTGGAAAAGACCCTGATGCTGGGAAAGATTGAAGGTGGGAGGAGAAGGGGATGACAGAGAATGAGATGGTTGGATGGCATCACTGACTCAATGGAGATGAGTTTGGGTAGACTCTGGGAGTTGGTGATGGACAGGGAGGCCTGGCGTGCTGCGGCCCATGGGGTTGCAGAGTCGGATATGACTGAGCGACTAAACTGAACCGATGTGGTGCCAGTCATGTCCTAAGTGCTCTGTGCATGTTAATTTCTGTTATGTGGGGACCTAGCGGACGGAGGAGCCTGGTGGGCTGCAGACCATGGGGTCGCTGAGGGTCGGACACGACTGAGCGACTTCACTTTCACTTTTCACTTTCATGCATTGGAGAAGGAAATGGCAACCCACTCCAGTGCTCTTGCCTGGAGAATCCCAGGGACGGGGGAGCCTGATGGGCTGCCTTCTCTGGGGTCACACAGAGTCGGACACAACTGAAGTGACTTAGCAGCAGCAGCAGCAGCAGCGGCTGGGTGAAAAGTGCGCCTCTGTAACAGGCCTTCCTGGGCGGCTCTGCGGCTATCATTTCCTGCTCCATCAAGGGCATGGTTTAGGGCTGGGGAAGAGGTTGGAGGTTCCCAACTTTGCCACGCATCCCCTCTGTGATGGGTCTGTGTCCCTCACCTCCTCTAGGCTTCACTGTCACTGATGGTCACAATCAGAATGAGCCCTTACAGGCTATGGGACCTTTTTTAGGTCCCCAGATCTCTCCCTTATCACAGCCCAGCATCCACACAACACCCTGGGAGGCAGGTACTTTTATTATTTTGCAGAGGAGAAAGCAGAAGCTCAGAGAGGTAAAGTCATTTGCTCCAGGTCACACAGCTGGTGGCTACAGAGCCAACTGGGCAGCCTTCAGAATGGTTGGTCTTTGAGTCCACTTGGTGGTGAGGTTTGGGTATAGGCTCTGGGGCTGTTTGGGCTGCTGGGATGGCAGGATCTAGGAGGGCTGTTTTGTTGTGTTTTGTTTCCTCTTTTCTTCTTTTCTGATTGTGAATGTTCCGAATTCTGAGCTGCTGCTCCCTGAGGCCGCTCAAGGCAGGCGGACTGGGCTGAGTTTGGCCTGCAGCCCTATTTGATATGACCTGTATGGTGATTGTTTTAAAATGTGAGTTAGTCGCTTATGTGTTTAGGTTTTTACACTAAAATCTGGTAGCTGTTCTCGACGAGCTGTTCTGGCCGTTGTATGCCTGCTTTCCGGCAGCCCTGCTGTGGGCCGGGGCACGAATGCCTCGGGCCAGCCTACCTACCTCATTGTCCTCCTTCCCTGTCTCCCACTCGCGTTAGCCCTCGAGATTCCTGAGCTGGGTGAGCTAGAGGGCTGAGCAGGCACCGGGAATGTGGGCCTCGGAGCCCTCCAGAGAGCTCCCTGCTGCTCAGGGAAGATAGAGTCATAATTCAAGGCAAAATGAGTGGCCCTGGAGAAATGTCCAGACAGTGCTCGGGGCTTTTAGAAATGTGTCCAGAAGGGCATGTGCTTAATGAACTCTGTGCCAGGCGCTGGCCAACGCTGGAGGCTGCAACGAGATGCTGGGGACACAGACTGTTCTGGGAGAGTCTGCATCTCAGGGCATGAAGGTGCCTAGAATGAGCTTTCACAGAGCGTGGTGTTTGAACTGACAAAATGGAAGTGCAGCGGCCTTCTAGGCAGAGAAAGTAGCATAAATCAGAGTTCAGAGCTGGGACCTCAACAGGGCTCCGCAGTCTGAGCTTTAATTGTCCAGGTCCCCCTTCCAGCCCCTCCCCGCATGGGAGCCAGGCTGGAGCTTAGGACTTGCCCAAGAATGATGAAGGCACAGGCAGATTCAACCAGGAGCAGTACTGACTTGGGAGGACATAGTTCTGTGTGTTTTCAAATGTCTGAAGGCTTTTAATCTCGAATTCCCTTTTTAAAAGTGACTGTATTTTTTAGAGCAGTCTTAAGTTCACAGCAAAATTGAGCGGGAAGTACAGAGAGTTCTGTGTTCTCTGCTCCCCACATGCACAGGCTCCTCCACGATCAACATCGTGCACCAGAATCTGTTTTTTTTTTTCTTCCAATATACAAGAACAGCTTATTCCATGATTTAAAATGAAATCATTCCAGAAGGGCATAAAGTGAAAACTAAACCTCTCCCCTTGCTTGCCCCAGACTCAAATACACACACACACACTCACCAAAGTAACCACTGTTTATTTTTGGAAGAATGTGCAGAAATCAGTTTCCATGCTTCCATGGACCTATCCATCCAGGGGGTCATCCCACGTATCCTGCACCTCACCCCACAGTCCCTCCTGTCAGCACTTGCATCTGTAGCTCCTGCTGCAAGAGGCTTCCATCTTCAGAGGGGACCATCATTTATTCAGCCAGTCCCCCAGTGATGGACATAGATGTGGTTTTCAGGGTTTTTTTTTTTTTTCTGCTGCAAACAAGGGTACAGAAACATCCTTGTTCATCTGCTCTTGCACGCTTGTGAGAGTTTATCTGAGGGATGGGATGGAGAAAGAGATTACATGAATTTAAAGTGGACATTTTATGGATTTTAGGTTTTGATACACTTTGCCAAGGTGCCCTCCACACAGATTGGGATCATTTACACTCCTGCTTATAACGGGTGAGAGATGATGTGGTCATGAGCTTCTGTGTCAGGAGTGGAGCTGGGGTAGAGTCTGAATGGGCTTTAAGGGACAGGACCCAGCCAGAAGTGGGGTGGGGGGGACCCTCAGGTGGTCTTTGGAGTGTGTTTTTCTCAGTGCTGTTTGGAGCTCTCATTTATACATATGTATCCATGGAAAATCTATGATTCTGTTCAACAGTTTTTAAAAATCATCTATCATTCTGCAAATTGCTTTTTTTTTTTTTTTTTACTAAGATGTTTTGGAAAGGTTTTCCTAGATAGGACATGAACCTCTACCTCACTCTATGTGCTACATAGAACATTCTGCAGTTCAGGGTGAGATGGTTGATTTAGGCCCCCTCCTCAGGTGTCTGAGGCCCCCTGGGGTGTTGCAAGGAGCATCCTTTGTGGACCTCAACAGGCCCAGGTGCCAGCATTCCCTCTTTCTAGAGAAAATGGTTGTTGCTGGGAACGGCACTACTGTTTTTCCCCACTGTGAGCTCAGAGCGAAAGTCTTGGTTCCACCTTGGCCTTGAACTTGAATCTGGCCCTTCTCTGTTCTATTCGAGCAATGTGTGAGTCCAGGGCATCTGTTGACTTAGTTCCTTCGGTACAGGGCTCCCCTCTGCTCAGGGAGTTGCTGCAATGCCAATTCCTATCTCCCTTAGCCAGCCTGGTTGACTGGTCCATTACCCATTCTGGTGATCCTGGGGCAGCCACCCCCTGCCTGTGGGTAAACAGACCCGCCTCTGATGGGAGATTGGCAGGAGGACTGAGCCAGGAGCTCACTTATTTATCTGCCAGTATGACTTTCCTCATCTTTCCTCTGGGAAGAGCCCTGTGGTGTGTCTGGGTCTGGCTGAGGGCTTGATGGTGGAGGTGATGAGGGAAAAGACTTGCTCAGCCCCTACCTATGGGCTGTGCTAGTCGCCATCCCCGGCAGTTTCTGCTAAGGGCTCAGTGGCATCAGGGAAGGCTTCCTGGAGGAGGTGGTTTTGGGGCCAGTAAGACTTGGAGATGAATCTCTGGTCTCTGAGGGAGCCCCTGGGCAGGACAGGAAGGGCAAGGAGGGGCATGTGGAGGGGCCTGACAAACCTCCTTTAGAGACATTTTTTAGAGAGGATGAGGGGACCCCTCAGAGGCTGGAGAGCTGATAAAGGGGGATTTGGAGGTAGACAGACTAGAGCTCAAACTCTGGCTCTGTCATTTCCCGCCTGTGCAGTCACTTAACCTCTCTGAGCTGTAGATACCTTGTCCGTGAAATGGGATAATAGTGCCTCATTCACAGGCTGGCTTTAGTGTTGTCTGAGCTCTTGCCTGGGCAGTGCTTGGCAGAGACCCACACAAGGTAACTGGTGTAGAGTCTCATGCAAGTGAGTCCATCTCCTGGGTACGGGGTGATAACCAGAGTTGGCAGTGGGGTCTGGGTGAGGCCAGAGACTTCCTGAGCGGAGCCCATAGGGCTTAGTGATGGACTCATGCTGGCACAGCTGACAAGTGACAGAGGTGACCTCCTTTCCTTCTCGGGTCTCTCCCCACTTGGGAACACTGTTCGGGGGCCCTGTCTGCAAAAAACAACCCACTCATGAGTCTTTGCGGGCAGGACCCAGGCTAAAACATGACCCTGGGGAATCCCAGGAGGAGGGGAGGTTGACGGAGGGAAGTGAAGGCTGACAGAGGCCCCCAGGCTTGACGCTGCACTCAGCAAACACGGCCAGAGATGATCTCTGAGCAGCCTTTGGGCGCGTCGTCTCGGCGCCCTTTCTTCCCGGGTAATTAATGGTGCTTTCATCCTCACCAAGAGGGCAGTGGTGGGTACAGCAGGGTGGCGGGGCGGGCGCCGGGCAGACAGTCTAAGCCCACTCTAGCCGCCTTTGGCGATTTGTCGCCTGTCAGCCCTGCTCTTTGGGGACATAAAACAAGTTCCCTGGAAGGCGGCCAGGGGCCCCGAGGCTCTGGCTGTGCTGTCTGAGGGCACAGCATCTCCAAGGAGTTATTCTTCAGGGGCCACTGCCAAGCCTACCACACGGAGGGGCTTCAGGATAAGCCGAAACTAGCAGACTTGAGGGCATGGGGCTTGGTTCCTCCGTGATCTGACCGCACAGGTAGGTGGAGAAAGAGCTTTGAGAAGGTCAGGGACACTCAGGACAGCGCAGAGTTAGCATCTGGACTCCGGGACAAAGCTTGCTCTTTTCCCTTAAGCCCCTGCCTCTTAAGCCATGGGTTCCTAACCAGCTACCCCAGGAGTCTCTAGATGGAATCTGGAGTGTCCATGAACTTGGATGGGAGAAAAAAAATCCCACCTTCATTCTCACTAACCTCGGATTACAATTCCAAATTGTAATTCTTTAGTTTACGGATGTAGGTGATAAACCACACCTACAGTGGTATTAACTGTTTCAGAAGTCATAGAAATCACAGAAGCTATCATGTCATAATAAAGTTTTGTGGGTATCATGAATTAATGCTTTTTTTTCCTACCTCAAAATTATAGTAGTTCTTCGAACTGGATCTTGTTATTTAAGGGATTAATAAAGCAGCGCACATATTGCTGTAATTTTTAATAATATTTTAATCGCCACGCGTGTGCATTAAGTCACTTCAGTCGTGTCCAACTCTTTGCGACCCTATAGATCGTAACCTGCTAGGCTCCTCCGCCCATGGGATTCTCCAGGCAAGAAAACTGGAATAGGTTACCATTTCCTCCTCCAGGGGATCTTCCTGACCCAGGAATCAAACCCACATCTCTTATGTCTCCTGTGTCGGCCGGTGGGTTCTTTACCACTAGCACCATCTGGGAAGTGCTTGTCCTTTGATCCTCATGTGTGTGAGTATTAGTTGGTCAGTCATGTCCAGACTCTTTGTGACCCATGGACTGTAGCCTGCCAATCTCCTCTGTCCATGGGGGTTCTCCAGGCAAGAATATTGGAGTGGCTTGCCATGCCCTCCTCCAGGGGATCTTCCCAACCCAGTCATCGAACTCAGGTGTCCTGTATTGCAGGTGGATTCTTTACTGAGTCACCAGGGAAGCCCAAGAATACTGGAGCGGGTAGCCTATCCCTTCTCCAAGGGATTTTCCCAACCCAGGAATCGAACCAGGGTCTCCTGCGTCGCACGTGGAGTCTTTACCAGCTGAACTACCAGGGAAGCTCTTGATCATATTTCAATGTCATCAGTTTCCTTTGTATTCTTCAGTGTTTTATTGTGTGTATTTAAAAACATTTTTCTTAGAAGGGGGCCTTAGGCTTTACTAGAGGCTGTAAGAGTCCACAGCACCAAAAAAGATGAGATGAGGCACTCCCAGGCCGGGCACCCAGGCCACTCTTGCCCCCTCCTGACCGCTGGTCAAGGTGTCCTGTTGCCAAGGGGACTGGTCTTCACTGAACCAGCCTGCCAGTGTACCCAGCCATGTGCTGGGCCCTGGGCAGGATTGGGGACAGAAAGGAGCACTAGTGAGGGAAGGCCCTGTCCTCCAGGAGCTCCTGGGCTCCTTCGACAGGGAGGAGGGGAACAAGACCTGCACCTGAACTGGCTGTACCAGGGGCCCTGGAGACCTGGCGCTGTTGGGATTCAGAGGAGGGAGAAGTCATTTCTACCGGAAGGACCTGATCTTGGTTTGACTTTGTAGAGAAGG
The DNA here is from genome assembly GCF_016772045.2 of Ovis aries. Taxonomy (NCBI): domain Eukaryota; kingdom Metazoa; phylum Chordata; class Mammalia; order Artiodactyla; family Bovidae; genus Ovis; species Ovis aries. The sequence goes on along the minus strand of NC_056056.1, from coordinate 14,243,786 downwards.
TGGTATTGGACTTGAGCCTTGAGAATTTTGAAGTAAGAGACATGGGGAGAGGAACTAGCAGGAGCTAAGGCATGGAGACTGGACGGCTGGTGAAGGAGGAGGGAGGTGGTAGAAGGAGAAGAGAGAGGGTGACTGCAAGGCAATGAGCCCTGTGCCCATGCTGTTGGCCCAGGGAGCCCCAGTAAGGCTTTCAGTGGAGAGACTGTGGAGTGTGGTCAGGTGTGCGGTCTCCGGGCGCCGTTGGAGGGATGGTGGGGCTGGGGGCTGGGTGACCAGCAAGGAGACTGGGCAGTCACCTGGTAGGGGACGTGAAGACCTGAACTGAACCCAAACTGACTTGTCTCCTGGGGACAGAGCGGAAGTTGTCTCCGCTGTGGGATGAGGTGAGTGGAAGGTCCCTGAGACCTCAGGCGTTAGAGCCTGAAGTCAGCGTTTGAATCCTGGTTCTGTCTGTTACTGAGCTTCCCTGGTGACTCAGATGGTAAAGTATCTGCCTGCAATGTAGAGACCAGGATTTGATCTCTGGGTTGGGAAGATCCCCTGAAGAAGGAAGGCTACTCACTCCAGTATTCTTGCCTGGAGAAATCCTTGGACAGAGAGCCTGGGGCTACGGTCCATGGGGTTGCAAAGAGTCAGACACAACTGAGTGACTAACTGTTATGGGCTGTGTGGTCTCGCACACATCAATTACACCCTCTAAGATTCCTTTCCTCATCTGAGACCTTTGGTAATAATCCAGCCCACCTGGTGGGGTTGTCCTGAGCAGGACATGAGATGACACGTTTAAAGCCCAGCACAGTGCTGTGCACAGAGGAAGCGGTGGACATGCTCTTACTATAAAAAGTTCTGTTATCTTTCTCCTGGGGACCTGTTGGATGGTAGGGGCCGCAGGGAGAAGAGAGGCCACGTCTGAGATCTCAGATCAGCACGGAGGCCTGGGCCAGGGAACCGGTGTCTGAGACCAGGTCCACTGCCCCGACCTGGGCTCAGGTGACATCTTCCCTGTAGCCCCCGAGAGCTGGGGAGGTGCCCCTTCTCCTGTCTTCCCCTCCTCTGCCTAGCTGTCCCTCAGCCAAGGGACAGCTCTAGCCCCCCAAGTGTAGTCCCTCCAGGAAGGATCATGCCCCAATTTTGTAAATTTCTGACACCTCTGTTGGTATCTGACCAAGTTCTTTCTGTCTGGGAGGTCCCAGGGGCCGAAAGATGTGGTGAACAAGAGGGGTGCTCAGAGAGTGACATTAGGAGCCCCTCTTTGATTCCAAGCCCCAGAGCAGGAAGAATCTAGACCAGCATTCAGCCGGGAGCCCAGGACTCCATCTCCCCTCCACCCCCGACCCGTGGAAGCAGGGATATCTTAGGTAAGATGAGTGTTGGGGGAGACTGAGCTTCAGGGTCTTGGAATTGTATTCGCAGCTTCCCATGCTCACCCCAAACCTTCGCTGGGTCTCCTGCACCCCACGTGACTTCCCTCCCTCCTGGGTCCAGGGGTTCCAGTTTTCACCCCCTGAGTGATTGTGCCACCCTGGGCAGTGGGAGCTCGCTGACGCCCGAGAATAAATTCACCGTGTTTTGTAGAGCATGCGGAAGCACAGTTGCGGGAGGGGGGGAGGGTGGGGGGGAGTGTTAATCTTCTTAATAAATCGTTCTCAGGTTGTACACTCCTAAACCCCTAGAAAATTCATGAGCATGCTGGGAATAGAGACCTCATCGGGGAGGTTTGACATGAACAACACAGTTAAATGCAGCAACTAAACTGGGTCAGGGAAGCCTCCGAGGCCCAGAGAGAGGGCATTCCGCTCTCCCGGCCCTCCCCGGGTCTGTAAATTAACTATGCGCACAAACAGGGCCCTGTCCTCTCTTGTCAGAGTGGGGCTTGTGTCTGGCAGGGCCTGTGCCCACTCACCCACCCCCACTCCCACCTTGGCTGCCAACGGAGTGCCTGGTGAAGCTTTTCAGCCTCTGTGCTTTGTTATTCTTGTGTCTCCAGAGCAAATTGGGTGTCCATTTCAGCAAGAGAGATGTAGGTTAGATAGGAGGACGAACTTCCTGGCTGACAGTGGGGTGGTGTGAGATCCCAGAATGGGCTGCTCAGGGAACTCTTTTCTTTAGGGATTTTATGACTGGAGGAGGGCTCAGCAACCCACTCCAGTCTTCTTGTCTGGAGAATTCCATGGACGGAGGAGCCTGGCGGGCTACAGTCCGTGGGGGTCAGAGAGAGTCAGACTGCAGCGACTGAAGGACTGAGGACGTGACTGAAGAGACAGCACAGCACAAAGGCCTGGCAGGTTCTACCTCTCTACCCGCTTCTGCCATCTTGGGTGACTTACCACCTGCCTGGCCAAAGATGCCCAGTTGATTCCACACAGGGCCAATATCCTTTGAGCCCTAATCTTCACCATGGTCTAACCACGGTGGCATTTGGAAAAGGAAAGTCAAGTTGAGTCTCTGTGGTTCCCGGGCCACCACTAAACCTCAGTGGGTTTGTCCCTTTCCCAATACCATCTGCCTGTTGGAATCCTTCTCAAAGGATTCCTGGCTCAGATGCTGCCTCCTCCAGGAAGCCTTCCTCGATTTCTCCCTGCCCTGTCAGTCAGAACTAGTTACTTCCTTCCTCACACTTCTTCTGCCTTGGGCCCTTGTCAGTGGGTCCCTATAGGAGGCCACACATCCCACCAGACTGCCAGCCCCTGGAGGACAGGGACTGTGTCAGAGCCCCCTGGGCCCCACACAGTGCTCCTCCCAGGATCTTGCCAGAACTTGCATGCGTGCCAGCTCCTGGGAAGTGTGCCCCCCAGACCGCACCCCAGTGTGGGAGCTGAATGACCTGCCTTCCCAGGGTTGGCTGTGGGAATCCTGGAGTCTTGAACCCAGAGCAGATCGGGGACAAGAGGGGAGGCACAGGAGAGAGTCCCTGGCTCTGTCTTCGCCCCCTTCCTTGATTCTGACATTTCACATTTTTCGGTCCTTTTCCTCTGAGCCCGCTCTGAGCCCCCTGACTCTGCAGGTCTTTGGAGGCAGGTGAAGCAGCCCTCAGGTGTACCCGGGAGCCCCTCCCGGAGCCGCTGTGGCTCTGGGCGTCCCCTGCGCAGGGAAACGAGCCCCATCCCAGCACAAGCCTGGGCAGGCATGGTGGAGAGGTGAGCCGTTTGCAAGGGATGACGTGTAGGTCTGAGGCTGGGCGGGCAGTGGGGGTGAAGTTTGCTGTCAGCACCAGAGAAAGGAGGGGGGCGGGGCCTGGGGGAAGGGGAGGAGGCCTTTCTTCTGAGGGGAGCACCTCTGGGAGGTGTTCCTAGAGCCCCCCTCGACCATGAGGGAAAGGGGAGGGTCTTGGTGTTCCAGCCCCAGGGGCAAGCACGGAAAGGAAGCAGGTGGTGGAACAAGGGGAGAGGCAGTGGACAGGCTGATGGGCTGGGGAGCCCTTTCTGCCCCCAGCACGTGGGCTTGGCTGCTCCCTGCTGACTTGGGGCTCAGAGTACCCCTCAGCCCCCTTGGCTGGAGTAGTCAGCCTGCTGCTACTGCTGTGTGTGTGTGTGTGTGTGTGTGTGTGTGTGAGGGAAGCTCATGGCCATTCACTGTGGTGTGGATCACTGCCTAGAGAGGTCGGACCTTGGCATGGAGCTGGCCAGACACGGCCAGTACCTGCCTCGGGAGGTCAGCAGGTGGAGAGAATGAGAGAGCCTTGAGACCCACAGGGTCATGGGGGCCTCTGGGCTATTTATTGGATGGCACTAATCCAGTGTCTAAAACTAATCCTGGACTCGGCGCAACTCTTCAGAGTTTTCCAAGCTCTTTCAGACCCACAGACTCATTTTGGCCTCTGGCGGCCTGGGAGGAAGTGAATTCCATCCCTGTTCCCAACCACAGGGAACATCAAGTTCTAGAGCAAACTTGGGAAGCGTCGGTGTGTGGCTAGCTAGGGGTGGACCCCGACCTGGAGCCCCGGTCTCTTTGGCAGTGGGTTCAGTGTGGGTTCCTGTAGGCGGGCTCGGAGATGGACTGAGGGAGGCAATGCTTTGCTGTCCAGAACACCCTGCCTGCGAGACAGAAGGCCACCTCAGAGAAGGGTTAGGATGAGGGGGCTGACACAGTGGAGGAGAGAGAGACTCTGATGGGGTGTGGCTGGTGGGAGGGCTGGATGGACCTTGCCAGTGGGGTACTTTGGAGCCAGGCCCTAGGAAAGGCAGGGTATGCTGAAGCAAATAGTTTGGGGCCTGGGCTTGGAGGCCATCCAAACACAGGGTGCTTGCAAGTGAAGACAAGCAGACGGAAGCCCGGTCAGCTTGCAAAGGTTCAGCATCCCATGCCGGGCCAGGCTGGGACTCTGTGCAGGAGAGTCACCTTTCAAGAAGCCCACTGTGGAGGAGCCTGTGGGCAGTCTCATGCCCAGGGGTCATTTGGGGGCAAACTGTGGCTGCACCAGCCCCCTGACTGCACCTGGACAGAGATCACCTCTTCCCCAGCAGCCCTGTCCCTCTCTGTCCTCTTTCTCCTGGCCAGACTGCCTGCCCCCAGCCCCTGTGATTCTCCCTTTAGCATGAAAAAGAGAGAGACTTGCTTGTAAGGAGGGTAAAGGGACTGAGGGAAGGAAACAATCAGAGGAAGAGAGGTGGTTGCTACGGAAACTATAAAGTGGAAGCAGAAACTTTGAGGAGCGGGAGGGCAGAGGGACGCAGACCTAGTGCTTGAGGGCCAGGGGAAGGGGCTGGGGCCGGCTGGACTGGAAGGCCCCTCTCTGGCCAGCACCTCCCCACCCCCGTCCGCCAGCCGGGTAGCACTGGGCCTGCACGTCCAGGGAGCAGGAGGGCTGTCCGGTTGCTCCCAAGCCTGGGTGTGAGGTGCCTGGTTCCGGGGTGAGGTAAGCAGCTTGTGACCACAGGAGGAGCCCGTGTCTGGTGGCCATATCCCTTCATGGTTCAGAGCTGCCGGTCACACTTGGCCAGGAGCAGCCCAAGGGTTTCCTGCAGGTCTTTGCATGACGTCTCGTGCCAACGTCCTAACATGCCAGAGGGATGCAGCCCAGGACCGGACAGTTTACAAGGCAGCTTCCCACATGTTGCCTCATGCAAATCCCGTGACAGTGCTGGGAGGATGGTATTCCTATCAGACAGGCGGGGGGCGGGGAGCATGGATGATGAGGCCCAGAGAGGTTAAGGAACTTCGCCCGAGTCACACAGCTAAGGAACCCCAGGGGTGGGATCACAACCTCTGACCACAGGGTCTCGAGTGCTCACTGCCGCTCTGCCACTTTGTGGGTTTGGGTGGGTCTCTCCGGCTGGAGCTGTGTGCTCCCTGGGGCCTCCAGCCCCTTCTCATCCCTCACCCCAGGAGCAATTCCTCCGGGGCACTGCCCATTTCTTCCCTTACAAGCCCAGGGAAGTTGCTTCTCTCTGAGGCTTGATCTCCCATCTGTAAAATAGGCATAACAGCACTTTCTGCTCCTGTGGTGAGAGAGTTCAAGCCAAGCACTGGGTACAGAGCCAGCAGAGAGGCTGTCCTCAGAAACCTCCGCTGGCTGCGTTGGAGACTGGCAAGCACCCAGTAGGGGGAGTCAAGGCTGGGAGGCAACCTCCCTGTATTTCAGAGACGCTTCTTCATCTGTGAAACGGGTTTGATGGGTTCCTGTCTTGCCTGGGGAGTCGGAGAGGGAGATTAAGATCACGGCTGCGGAGCCTCTGGAAACCACTGAGGCTGGTTCGGGGAAGCACCAGAGTGTGCAGTCTGGTCCCCAAACTGGCCACTGGGCCCCAGTGGGCAACCGGACAGCTGAGCCTTCATTCTTGCTGCCAGGCTTTCCTGCCAGAAGGAGGGGGCGGGGAAGAGTTAGGCTCCTGCCCAGTTAGCCCTGAGTGTGAGGCTCAGACCTGCTCCAGGTTTGGGTCTGAAAAAGAGCCCTGAGAATTCCACGTGGCCTCGTGGGTCCACTCCCGCATCATGGAGCCAAGCCTTAGATTTCTCCCGGGAGAGGCCCCGGTGAGCCAAATGCATCCTTAAATGGCAGAAAGGCGGCACGCTGCATGTGAAAGATAATGGGGGAAATTTATTGAATGGGCTATAAATCACAGCATGAAAAGCACCGAAACCCATGGGAGGAGAATTAAAAAGTCCTGAGCTGTGCGACTTGTTTGGGGTGGAGGCCATGTGGCCCCATTTCACTGTGAGCCCGGGAGCTTCATAATGAACAGAGGCCCAGAAGTCTGGGGGCTCCAAAGTATCTTCCGTGTCCTCTGATTTCGGGGAAACATGATGGTGATGCCCTCCTGACCATGTCCTCCCCTTGATGGGCAGCAGCCATGTGACAGCGCCTGCCTGGGCACCGGGGTTATGACAGTGAGCCAGGCAGATGGGCCTCGACCCTCGGGGGAGCACTGTGCCAGGAGAGACAAATGTGAGATGAATCATCAAAAAAGAGATGTCACGGCACAATGTGGTGGGCTCCCTGCAGGAAAGGGGCAGGAGCCTGGAGAAAATGACTTGGGAAGCAGTCTGGGGAGGGAAGGGGGATGGACCTTCTGGAAACGAAGAGTGAGTGGGAGTAGACCAGGTGGCTGGGAGTAGGGAGGGGGAGCAGTGGGAGGGGTGGATGAGCCAGAAAGGGTGTCCAAAGACCAGTAAGGCCAAGGTGTCTGGGAGAGAGGGCTGTTTTTAAAATGCTCGCTTCAGCTGCTTTGTGGAAAATAGATTCAGGAGGGTAAGGCTGGATTTGTGTGTGTGCGTGGTTGAGGGGTGGGGTGCAGTCAGGGGCTGTGAGAGTCCCCAGAGCTAGAGATGGCGGTGACCTGGATGCAGATAGTGACAGCGGAGATGAGCGGGGTGGACAGACTCAAGCTAGAATGTGGAGCTGGCAAGAATCCGCTTCAGAGTCCTGTGTCCTAGGAGTGGGAATAGTGGGAGCAAAGCCAGGAAGAAAAGAAGTTGGGGCAGGGGCTGGGGTCATTGTGGCCGAGGAGGGGGAGGTATTGGGAGTGCTGAGCGGTGACACTGGGGAGGGGTCTGGGGCAGCACCCGCTGACCCCCACCCCCACTGGGACTGGAAGCCAACGTCCCAGGCTTTTTGCTACAGGACACCTTTTTACAAATGGCTCTGTCTTCTTGCTGTCTAGAAAGGGGCTGACAGGTGAATTACCTGGGGACAGGTAAGGGGAGGCCATCTGTGGCAGCACAGGGTCACTATTAGGAGCCAGGCTGCTTGAGATCGAGTCTTGGCTGCTTTCTGTGCCAGTAAAATGCGAGAGGAAGAGTGGCTGCCTCTTAGGATTGGGATAAGGACTCACTGAATTAATATGGCCCAGCAGAGACTAAGTGACTGCCATGGGGTTAATAACTGTGTCCTGTGTGACCTTAGGCAAGGCTCTTCCCTCTCTGGGCCTTGATTTCTCTGGGCTGGTCTTTGCAAACACTCAGGGCAAGGCTCTCTAATCTCATTGTGCCAGCAGTGTCCAGCTCCAGCTCCATCTCCAGCTCTAAGCTGGCAGTGGTGCCTCTGATGGGACCACGTTCCTTCCAGCCTGTAAGAAGACACCAGGCCTATCGGGGCTGTAAGAGGATATTTTAATCAGCCCAAAACCTGGTGAGGTCAAAGGGCACAGAGACCAGGACAAAGGGAGCCAGTCAGGGCTACTGCCTGGCCTGAAATGACCTGCTGGGCTGCAGAATCTAGACTGGATTTGGGGTGCCCAGGGAGGGAGGTGGAAGCTGGGAGCTTCACTGTGGGATGGGGACAAACTGTCCTCTGTTCTTAGCCTCAGTTTGCCTGTCTGCATTGTGAGCCTGGGGTTCCCAGGTGGCTCAGCGGTAAAGAATCCACCTACTGATGCAGGAGAAGCAGGTTTGATCCCTGGGTCAGAAGATCCCCTGGAGAAGGACGTGGCAACCCACTCCAGAACTCTTGTCTGAGAAATCCCATGGACAGAGGAGAAGAGTTGGACACAACTCAGCAACTAAACAACAACAACAGCAGCAATCCTTGCCTGCCTGCCACACACAGGTGCTGAGGAAGGCAACAGGCTGCAGTTGGTGAAAGGTTGCTAACCCAGCTGCTAGAGTTCCAGAAGCCTCCACATGGGGCCGGGGGCACTGAGGGAGAGAGAGCAGTAGGTAGACCAGTATGGGACCTACCCTTACACTGCACCACCCCCTGCTGGTTAAAATGCAGATTCCTGGGCTCTTCCCAGGCCAGCTAAACCTGACCCTCCCCGCTGGGCTGGGCACCTGCATTTTGACGTGCCCCCCAGGGGACTGAAAACGCCTTGAAGTCTGAGAGCTGAGCTTCTGCTCACCCCCCTTCCCACCCAATGGGGATGGGGCACCGAGGGGGTGGGCTTGTCTAAGTCCCTCAGCAGACTAGGACCCTGTGCCAGGCCCCACTGGGGCCCTCGGGGAGCACACCCTGGGAGCCCTGGGTTGGGCCTCCCCACGGTCCCTGCTGTCAGGGTCAAGAAGTGCTTTTTTCCCAGGGCCTGCAGCCCGGTAGGGGGCAGCACCGGCCAGCACCTCCCGAGGGCTCCAGGCTGCTCTGTGGGTCTGGCCTTGGCAGGGCTTGGAAGGAGTCCCCGCCGTAGGGCATGCTTGGGAAGGCAGGTCTGGACATGCACAGGAGGCTGCATAAGGGGGGTGGGTACGAGAGAGAGAGTGCCAGCAGGACACACGAAACACGAAGTCAGAGGGACTGGGTCTGGAAATCCCTGAAACTGCCCTGCTGTTTGCTGGGGCAGAGGCCACAGGGCAAGGGAAGGCCGTGGGGTCAGAGGGGCTGTGTTGAGACCCCTGTAACCCAGACTGCCTCCCCAGGGCTGTCAGTGGGACCAGGGTCAAATCAGGACCCCTCCCTCTGTCCTCTGGGCTGTCTAATAAAGGTCAGCGAGAGGTCAGCCCACCCCCTCCTCCAAGCCCTGGCATTTTAGCCAGGAGAGTGCAGGAGTGGGACTGAAGCCCAAACACGCATCCCAGCCCTCCAGGTGTGCCTGTAACACCTTCATTTGCTATTGGAAACAGGGAGTAGCTGGGGGCGTCTGGGTGACCTTGGGCAAGTGCCAGGCCCTCTGAGCCATGCTTAGAGAGGGGGTAAACACTAGATCCCTGAAGGTCTTCTGCACGTTCAGCCTTTCTGAGGACAGGGATGCAGTTCAGTAGTGAGCTCCCTGTCATCCAAGGTATGCTAGATGAGGCTGCTTGAGATTTGCTTCTTCCTAGGCCTTTGCCGGGCTTCCTAGGTGGCATTAGTGGTAAAAAGAATCTGCCTGCCAATGCAGGAGACGCAGGAGACGTGGGCTCAATCCCTGAGTTGGGAAGATCCCCTGGAGGAGGGCATGGCAACCCACTCGAGTTCTTGCCAGGAAAATCCCATGGACAGCAGAGGTGGACACGATTGAAGCACCTGAGCAGAGCACAGGCCTTTGCCTGAGGTCCTGGACAGCCCTCCCCACCCCAACACACACACACTGTGCTAATCATTAATTACCAGGAGAGACCCACCTGGGGAAAGGGGCGGGTTCCTAACCATGGCGGGGAACAGGGCACCGATTTCCAGGATGACCTTGAACTTGTTTTCCTTGGCTCCAGACTTTCAGCTACTTCCTGACTGAGCAGGCACAGAAATTCTAGGACTCCAGCCCTGCCTCCTCTCCCGTGGTGGAATTTCCAGTCAAAATGCGATTCCTTGGGTAGGGGCAGAGCCGCATTGTTCTCACTCAAGGGGAGCTGAGGAGTGACAGGTTGCAGAAGCTGCATTTAATTCTCACTCCAGATTCCAGCAATGGGCTGGGTGGGATCTCCAGGAAAAGCCATTAAGTGCGAGAACCATGGCTCTGGCACAGCCTGCCCCTCCTCTAGCACCTGCTGGGGCTCCCATTTCTGTTCCAGATTGAGGACAGAAGCCCTTAGTGTCATTGTGCAAGGGATCTGAAAGACCCCCCAGACAACTCCATTTTCTAGGAAAGGGAACTGGGCCTATGAATGGGAAGGGCCTCGCTCAAAGGCACACAGCAAAGCAAAGGCTTCATTCCTTCATTTCTTCATTTCTTCTGCCAGCTCCTGCCTAGAGTCAGGACTTCCATCCGGACCTCCCAACCAGTCCCAGGCTGCTGTGAGTGAAAGTCGCTCAGTCGTGTCCTGACTCTTTGCACCCTCATGGACTATACAGTCTATGGAATTCTCCAGGCCAGAATAGAGGAGTGGGTAGCCTATCCCTTCTCCAGCAGATCTTCCCGACCCAGGAATCGAACTGGGGTCTCCTGCATTGGAGGCAGATTCTTTACCAACTGAGCTATCAGGGAAACCCCAAGAAATAAAGAGTGGTTTTATAATAGCCAAAGACGAGTTTTCTCCCCACAAATTTAAAACATGCCCAGACTGCTGCTTGATAGTAAATTCTGCAGCCCATTGTGTCCATGTGGAGGGGACCCAGGCCCAGAGAGGCGAAGTACCTTGTCCTTGGTTCCCTTCTTAGAAAGAGTGGTGGCTCTGAGCCCAGCTCCCCTTGCTCTTCTCATTCATCAGCTGTTTTCTGAGCACTGCTGTGTGCACTGGGGACACGCCTGGGACAGGGCTAAGGAGGCCCCTGCCCTCATTAAAGTTTGGGGAAAGACAATTAGTGAACAGCCGAATGCTCAGATAAGATGGTTTCAGGAAGTGATAAGTTGAAGAAAATAAAACAAGGCAGTGGGATCGGGTGTGGGGGTTGGGGCAGAGGTACTTGAGATACGCTGGCAGGGATGTGACATTTGAGCTGAGGCCTGAATGGCAGAAAGGAGCTGACATCTGAAGGTCTGAGGTTAGAGTGTGAGACAGTGGAACAGCATGTGTAAAAGCCCTGAGGTGGGGCCACGTACTTCCCATTCAAGGGTTGGATGGGTATCCAGTCTTGTCTAGCACCATCTTAGCCAGTGGTCCCTCAAGAAAGCTGCTAGGAAACTTCGAATTCTCCCACTGTAGTTCACAGGCATCTAGCCTAGCCCTAGACTGAAGAAAAAGACTGAAGGTAGGAAAGGAAGATTGGGAAAGATTGAAGGCAGGAGGAGAAGGGGATGACAGAGGATAAGACGGTTGGATGGCATCACCGACTCAATGGGCAAGAGTTAGTTTGGGGAATTGGTGACGGACAGGGAAGCCTGACGTGCTGCAGTCCATGGGGTTGCAAAGAGTCCGACACGACTGAGTGACTGAACTGAGCCTAGCCCCACCCTGCAGGCCTGCTGAATGGGGCCAGCCTCTCCTTTCAGTTGCAGAGTGAGGATCAGAGAGGGCTGTGACTCACTCAAAGTCATGCAGCCACACAAGAGGCCTGGAGTCCTGATCCTCTGCCTCCCCAGCCAGAGTTCCCTCCTTACCAGTCTATTTCTCCCCTCTGGCGGGGCTGCCTGGGCCTCATCCCTCCTTGGATCTATCTCCCATCTCTTCTCTCTACTCTCACCCTTATACACCCCATAGAGTGGCCTCACAGTTCTGTATGCTGCCCCCAGTATATGCCTTGCTGTTTCCCATCTTTGAGTCTTTGCTCATGTTGCCAACCCCTCTAAGAATATACTCCTCTGCTCTCTATTCTAACTCCTACTCAGCCTTCTAGCTTAGTCCCAATGACTCTTCCTCCAGGCAGTCTTTCAGGATTTCTCCCTCCTCCACCTCTACTCAGTGCTGATTCCAGATCAGATGGGCTCAGCCAATTTTCCCACGCTGCCACCATCTCCCCCAGTCATTATTACTGAGAGCCTGCTCTGGGCCAGTTAATGTGCTGACCAGATCTGACTGTCCTGCTCTCAAGGAACCCACAGATTGCTGAGAAATAAAATAGCCTAGAGGGGCAGATGTCAGCCAGTTTGTCCACAGGGCTTTGATTCACTATGCTATTTGACCCTCTGCTGCTGCTGCTAAGTCACTTCAGTCGTGTCCAACTCTGTGCGACCCCATAGACAGCAGCCCGTCAGAACCCCCCCTCCCTGGGGTTCTCCAGGCAAGAACTCTGGAGTGGGTTGCCATTTCCTTCTCCAGTGCACGAAAGTGAAGTTCTCTACAACCCCACAAAGTTTAAGTATCATCATGCCCATTCCGTAGTTGAGGAAACAGGCACAGAGAGGTAAAGGTACTAAGCTGAAGTCACACAGCCAAGAAGTGCTGGTTCCTCACTCCAAATCCCATACTCCTGCAGCTCCCTGCTGAGATGGGAGCCCCCTAGAAGCTGGCTACTGGGAGGGTTCATCTGTCCTCCTCAGTGGGATCTACAAGGATGGCACAAGACCCCTCCCCTCCCCCCGGAACCCAGGCCAGTGCCAGCCACGAAGTGGTTCACAGATGACTAGGCAGGCCTGCCTGGAAAGGGAGGGGACTCTCTGACCTCACCCTGGGACCATATGCCACCCCCTCCTGTTGCCCAGTGGGTGCGGAGCTGTCTGGGCCCATCAGCTGGAAGGGGCAGAAGGAGGCCTGAGACCTGGAGCCTCGGCTCCAGGCTGGGCAGGGAGAAGGAGGAGCCATGGGTCCACCTGGAGCTTGGCAGCGTTTTTGGGTCAGGGCAGGAGAGGAAGTACGCAGAGAGAGCCGCTCTGGGCCTGGCCATCTGGGCTGAAATGCTGGCTGCTGGGGTGGGGGTGAGAAGGAGGGGCTGAGGCTGGGGCCTGGAGAGCGAGTCCTCTCCTCCCCTGGATACAGACTTGGAAGCTCGAGCTGCGGAGCAGTGGGAGTGGAGGCCGGGCACCTGTGGGCAGAATGCATCAGGCATCTGGGAGGCATGGTCCAGGTCATTGAGAGGGAAAGGCGGGTCTTGGCATCGCTGTTTAAGCCCCAAGGTGGACTAAGCCCCAGCTCCCATGTGTGACCTCAGGGGAGTCCCTCCCTCCCATGGCCTCATTGCCCCATCTGCGGGGAGTGATCGTGCTCCACCCTGACTGCGGGGGTGGAATGGGCCATCAGACCCTCCATGTGTGGAGAATTGATGCCAGATCCCAGCTTGTGATGAATTAAAGGCAGGCTTCTCCTGGCAAGTGGCTGTCCACAGCTTCCGCAGTTCCATCACCTGCTCTGAGGTTTCCTTCTAACCCCGACCTTCCAGGATATATGACAGGCTGTTGACATGTACAAGAGAGATGTGTCCTCTTCTCTGGGCTTCTGGAGGGCGGGAGGAAACACCTAGGTGATGGTTTGGGACTGGAGGAAATTTCTAGATCCCAATGGGACCCATGGAGGTGGATTAGCAGAGATAACTTGTCTTAACATGTGACACCTGGGGCCCAGAGATGTCAAGGGACTTTCTTGGAGTCACACAGGGCCCAAAGAATCACAGTGACCCTACCCACTGGCCTTTCACCCCCTCAGAGCTCTGCCTCTCCCAAGGGCTCAGCCCAGTTCTGGATGACTTGATTTCAAAAAAACATGCACAGTACCCGAGGCCCTATCTGTGTGTGTTCCAATATCCATGCTTGATTGGTCCCCTAGTTCTGCCTATGTTGAGCAGGGCAGGGCCATCTAAGCCTGGGGTCATCATAGCCCTAACTGGGCCATTTTTTATGAAGGATGTCATTAACTTTGTTAATGGCTTTAGGGAGGAAGTCCAGAGGCTGGTGGAGGTGGTGGACAGCTGGTTCGGCCTCAAGCACTTGAGCGTGACCTCTCAGGCTTGTTTGCCCCTCCTGCCATGTTGGTGATACCCTCCCCCATCTGAATGAAGGTCCTACTCATGGTCCAGCCTTATTCCCGGATGAACAGCGGACACAGGAAGCCGTCATTGCCTGTCAGACAGGCTGCCTCCTGGGGCAGAGACCTGTGACCTCAACCATGAATTTCCCCCACAGCGCCCCCTTCCCTACCCTGCCCAGGGCTCCAGCGACTCAGAGATTGGGACTGGCCTGGGAGGCGGATGTATGCAGGGCTGCCTGGCTGGGGACTTCCCCAGGTCACTACTGCGCACCCTCGTCCCGACAGGAAATCTGACAGGTCTGAGCCCTCCAGACACCCATTGTGCGGAGCCTGGCGTGGGCTCCAGTGTTTCCCCTGTCAGGATTCCATCCCTTCTTGCCTCCTCCTTGCCTAAGCTGGTTTTTAAGGAAAGTTCCAGGCTGTTGCCCCTCCTCCATCTCGGCATAAAGTCCTGCTCAATCTTAAGACCTTTGCTCTTTCCAGCCTGCCTGAGTTCACATCCTGATTCCTAGTGCAAGCTGCGTGACCTTAGGGGAATTACTTACCCTCTCTGTGCCACCAATATTTTCTGTAAAATGAAGGTGGTGACCATCAACTGAGATAATGTGCATAGCTCAAGTAGTCAGTAAGTGCTGAATACAGTTTATTGCTATTAAATCCAAGCTTCACCCTCAGACAAACTTGTAGTCTTCCTGTGTTAAAGGTCTCTGGCTCTGGTTCCCTCCAGGCGTGAGCATCTCTCCTCCCTAAGTGGAATCCAGTGTGAGATCATGTTTGTTGTTGCTGTTGTTTCCTGCACAACATGGCCCTTCTGAAAAGACCAGGCCCTCCGGGTTTGCTGCGTGCTGTGCTCCATCACTTCACACGTGTCTGAGTCTTTGTGACCCCATGGACTGTAGCCTGCCAGGCTGCTCTGTCTGTGGGATTCTCCAGGCAAGAATACTGGGGTGGGTTTCCATATCCTCCTCCAGGGGATCTTCCCGACCCAGGGACTGAACCCACATCTCTTACGTCTCCTGCGTTGGCAGGCAGGTTCTTTACCACTAGCGCCACCTGGGAAGCCCGTTAGTTGAAGAAATGAGTGATACACGGGAGGAAACACAGTCCTGGATGGGCAATTTAAGGCTTTCCAGGGGGTAATTCTGATTGTATGCTGTGTTCTCCTTCCTCACCCGACTGTAAATCTGGCAGCCCAGTAAGATGTGAGGCTGCACTGGGCTGGCCCTTCCCTGCCTCTGAGCCCACCTGACCCAGCCCTGGCTTGGCCTGTGCTTGACCTGGACTTCCAGCCCAGCAGGATGCTATTCCCCTCCAGACCACTGGATCCTGATGGTGCTGTGCCCACATGGGGAATTCTTCATGTCCGTCCTTCTCTGGTCTTCTCCTGTGTCCTCACTCTTCAAACCTGACCGGTGGGGTGTGGCTAGGGTGGAGAGTGTCAGGTTGCTTTGATGAGGTGATGTCTGAGCTGGGTCCTGAGGGGTGAGGAGAGTTCGCCAGGTGGGAGCAGAAGGGAGACCTTCATGGCAGCCATGTGGCCGTCAGGGCAGAGGCTGGAGCCTTTGGAAGCTGAGAGCAGATAGATCAGAGTGTCTGGCATGGGTTGGTGTGCAGAGGGAGGAGGCTGGCTGCTTTGTGACAGCTTGGTCCTTTGTGGTACTCTGGGAGTTCACCTTTGGGGGCTTTTGAGGGATGATGAAGGTGATGTGCAGTCAGGTTGGATCTAACTTAACTAGCTCCCATCCCCTTGCCTGGCACTTACTAAACATGCAGATTTCCAGGCTTCATCCAGACCCACTGAATCAAGCGTCTTGGAGGAACCTCAGAAATACACGTTTAACTAGCTGGGCCATTTGGGAGCCGGAGGCAATGGAGGCTGCAGCCTTGAACACCACCCAAAACAGCATGTGGGGCAGTAGAAGCTGGGCCTGTTCAGGAGACCCTTTGGAGGCAGGACTGTGGTGGGAGAGCCAGACCACTGAGGGACTAGAGCCTGCAGGGCCCCTGGCTCACCGGTCGGAAGGGTCTGGGGAGCCCTTGCTGGCCAGGGCTTCCCCCGAAGGAAGGTCTGTGGCAGGAAGTGGTGGTGGTATGACGGGGGGCATTTTTAGGTGCCCCCCCTCCAGTCTGGGCAGTCTCCGGAAAGCAGCTGCTTCTGTTTGAAGGGAAGAGGCCACAGGGGCAGCGGGTGGGGGTGGGTGGCTTGCTCCACAGCAGGATTGATTCCAGATGCTCTGCTCGGTGTGCACGGAGCAGGCTTTGTCTGCCTGGGGGTCCTGGACCTCCTCTCTCACCTCCCACCCTGCCCCTCCCCTACTCAGCCCCCAGCTGGTATCTTCTTGGTACTCCTCTCAGGCCCGAGGAGATGTTCAGCTTGGATGCCTGGCAATGCCCACTCCATCCCAAGGCCAGAAATGCAAAAGCTTCTCCCTCCCTGAGGCAGATAGGTTAGGAGTCTGTAACTTCTCCTTGTAGGCAGGGAAACGGAGGCACAGAGATGGACTTGAGAGCCCAAGCATAAGCAGAGTTGACGCCAGACCTTTGGAGCCCAGCTGTGTTTACATGTTAGATCCTGAAGTCCCCTAAATCTGCTAGTTGGGAGTCCCAGACCGAGACCCACTCGTCCCAGCCCTAATCAGCTTGATCACTTGATAAGTCTCTCCTCTCATTCAGGAAAGCTAGAACCTGGCTAGAACCTGGGAATTCCTGTTTTGGGGGGAAACTGGGCCAAATGACTCTTGCCCCCATCCTGAGCTGGACCTCCTGGGAGTCCTCCTCCCCTCAAAACTAGTGGGCCTGGCTGCAGAAGTTATTCATTCTGGAAATGCCAAGGTGTGGGTAGGGGGCTGCAGGAGCCCCAGAAGAGTGGGAAGGGTCCAAACTGGATGTCCTGGAGGAGGCTTTAGAATCCAGCGCAGCTCTCCATGGAAGATAGTATTGCTCTACCCAGGGGCCTCTGCATTTGTAAAAGAGGCTCCTGGTAATGTGTGCTATTGCAAATAAGCAGTGCTTTAGCCAAAGGAGGCTAATCGGGTCCTTGCAGCCCTTGTGGTTTCCCATCTTCCCCAGGGATTGGCCAGAGCTCTGGGGAGAGGGGCCAGGAGAGTTGATGGCTTCTGACAACCCAGACAGGGTTCGGAGGAGCAATACCCCTTCGGCCCCTCCCCCCTGGTCCTGGGAAGGCGCCTGGCTTCCAGCTGTGATCCAGGCTTCTCCTGACCTGGGGGCCCTCCCCCTGGCTGAGGGAGCAAGGGAGGGGGTCTCCTCTGTGAGGTGCAAAACCTGGTCTGGATTCCCACCGATCGCCCCACCCCCTCCAGGGCCCCACCTTTTCAGCTGTGCTGGAGGAAGCCGTCCAGACTACCTCAGGCCCCCCACGTGACTCTCCCACCAGCACACCCCTAGGATTACTTGTCAGAGTCCCATCTGAGGTCCTTTGTCTCTGTCACTGAGGCAGGTACCTCTCCCTGCCAGGGCCTCAGTTTCCCCTTCTGTACTTGAGGGGTTGGAGCTTAGGCAGATGGTTATGAGAATAATTTTATAAATAAATGCTGCTGCAGAGGCAAGGTGGTGTAGAGAGAGATACTCCCACAAATGGCCAGGGTGGCCAGGGAAGCCCGCAGGAGGTGGGCCGTAGAATGATGGAGTTTGGCCAAGCAGAGAAAAGTCAACAGGGGGCCAGTCCCTTCTGTGTGTGTGTGTGTGTGTGTGTGTGTGTGCGCTAAGTTGCTTCAGTCGTGTCTGACTCTTTGCAACCCCATGGACTGTAGTCTGCCAGGCTCCTCTGCCCATGGGATTCTCCAGGCAAGAATACTGGAATGGGTTGCCACCTCCCCCTGCAGGGGTTCCTCCTGACCCAGGGATGGGACCCGAGTCTCTTATGAGTAAAGAGGTGTGAGAAGCAGGGGAAGAACAGAGGTGAGGCTGGGGTGGTTTGAGGGGTGCTAGATCTCTGGAGGCTCAAATACCAAAGAAGCTTCTTTGCGCTTGTGGCTTTGGGACTCTGGGGAGCTATGGATGGCTCTTCAGCTGGGCAGTGCCCGACTTGAAGGCTTTCAGCAGGACGCCATAGAGGGAGCCTCAGTTTCCATCCCTACAGTGGGGTAGGGATGGTGCTGCCCTGTCCGCAGCCCTGCCAGAACTGCTATAAATGCCCAGCGGGGGAGACCTCACAGCATCTGAGGTGTTTCACTTGGGAGAGGGTTTAGATCAAAGGCTGCCCTTGAGGCTCAGCTGGTAAAGAATCCGCCTGCAATGCGGGAGACTTGGGTTGGGAAGATCCCCTGGAGAAGAAAAAGGCTACCCACTCCAGTGTTCTGGCCTGGAGAATTCCGTGGACTATACAGTCCATGGGGTCGCAAAGAGTCAGACATGACTGAGCGACTTTCACTTTCACTTTAAATCAAAGGGACAAATGTTCAGATTTGGCAAAGCCCCCAATGGATACATAGGTGTTCATTCTGTTCTCTCTAGATTTTGTGCGCTTGAAATACCCACCCTAATTGTAAATATATAAAAGTCATACATATATCAAACAGAACGATTTTTAAAAGCACAGGTGAATGTCCTGCCTGAAGTGAAGTGAAGTGTTAGCTGCTCAGTCTGCCCGACTCGCTGTGGCCCCATGGTCTATAGCCCTCCAGGCTCCTCTGTCCATGGGATTCTCCAGGCAAGAACACCAGAGTGGGTAGCCATGCCCTTCTCCAGGGGATTTTCCCAGACCAGGGATCGAACCCGCATCTCCTGCATCCACAGGAGGATTCTTTACCGTTTGAGCCGCAAGAGAAGGCTGTTCTCTTCTCAGCCATTTCTGCCTGGCAGGGCCCCTGGTGTATCGGGGGATATGTTTGTGGGACGGTGCTCAGCCCAGGGAGCCTGGTGTAGAAACCAACCCTGCGGCATCGGCCTCATTCGAACCCCAATCGAAGGTGACCAGTTCGAGAACAGGGTGCCCTCCCGGTCGCCTCGGGTGCGCCCTGCCCCGTGCGGGGAGAGAGCGCGCGCACACGGGTGCCTGTACCCTCCGGCAGAGTGGGGCGCCGCGGGCTCCCAGAGGTCCGGCCTCAAGCTCTCAGGGCCGATGACCCTCCCGGGGACCCGCCCGGGGTCCCAGGCACTCCGGCCCGCCTGGCCCCGCCGACTCCAGGCCGGGATTTCTCCCGCACTGACTTTCCGGGCCGGTGCCAGCCCGGCCTCCCGGTCCCCGGCCCCCGCGGCGGGGCCGGCTGCTCCGCGGAGGGCGGGAGCGGGAGGAGGAGTTTGCGCGACTTTGTGGGGCAGCCTTGGCCTCGGCGGCGGCCGCAGCGGCGCGCGGAAGAACGCGGGGACGCCCGCCGGGCTGGCCGGAGCGGGCGATGGGGCCCGTGTGAGCGCGCCCAGGCCCGGCCCGGTGCCCGGCGGGCGGCAGCATGTCCGCGGGCGGCGGCGCCAGGAAGAGCACCGGGAGGCCCTCCTACTACTACCGGCTGCTCAGGCGACCCCGGCTGCAGCGACAGAGGAGCCGCTCCCGCAGCCGGACTCGGCCCGCCAGGGGTAGGCTCCACCTCAACTCCTGACCCCCGGGTCCTCTCTAGCGCCCGGCTTGGCACCGGGTGCCCTGGGGTGCCTGGGACCCCAGGTCCTCCTGCTGTCGATTTACCCCGACCCTCTCACTCGCCCCCTGTGGTTGCCCCCGTGCCTACTTGTTCCTCATTCCCCAGCTTCTCCCCATCCACCACGCTGGGGGTGGGGGGTCGGGGATGGGGGAAACTGAGGCTTGAGGGTCTCCTCTTGCCAAGGGCAGGCAAAGTGGAGATCACAGTTCAGCTTCTTGCCTCTGACCCTCAGTTTGGACCTCTGCGCCTCAGTTTGTTCAGTAGCGGTGGGGGTGGGGGGGATGGAGTCACCCTGAGGGGTTCTGGCTCAGGTTCTGGCTCTCCCCAGGCTCACAGGACCCTGTCCTCTCAGCCTACCCTCTCTCCAACCCCCATCGTGGCTCCTCTGGGACTTAACCAGGACTCCACCATCTCTTGGGTGGAGGGACACATGGGTGGAACTCCGGTGGTCCTATTCCGGGGGTCCTTGGCTCCAAAGGAGTGGTGGCTTGTAACATCTGTCCAGGACATCTCTGAGTGGGTGGGCCAGGGTGGGGGCCACCTCCTTTGAAAGGAGTTTCTCTCTTTCAAGGCCAGGAGGCAGGACACGGAGGGGGAGGTGCGAGCAGCATTTTCTTTTTCCAGTAACAGGATCCTCAGCTGGAAAGGCGTGTGATCCAGGGGGCTGGGTGGGGGCCGGGACTTCCTTCCCTGGCTGGGTAGAAGGGAGTGGGGAGGCCCCCCTGGAAGGAGGAGGCCTTCAAAAGGGCCCTGTGTAGGTCGGAGTCCCTGGCAGAGGCTCAGGCCCACGGAGGTGCCCATGGGTGGGAGGAAGGTGGGTGGGGGAGTTGGGAGCACCTAATGGATACCTGGGCTGTGTTTACACCATCAGGTTATCTTGGGAATCCGGAAGGCTGGCCTGGTGCCCAGCCTGACCCAGAGCAGTTTGAGCAAATCTGTGCTTGGCATCTGGTCAAGTGCCCCCTGCTCTGGGCTCTGGTTTTGTGGCCTGGACCCTGTAACTGTGGTTGCCCGGAACCTCAGTTTTCTCGTCAGTGAGAGGATAAGTCAGGCAGGCAGGCAGTACAAGTTCATCTGCCTCGCCAGGAATGGAGAAGACTTTTCCCACAGTCAGGGCTCAGCAGCAATGTACGGGGCTTCCTCAGGAAGTGGTGAGTTCCCCGTGCGTGGAAGGGTTCAAGCTGAGGCTGGGAATGCATATGCGCGTGTATTCTGGGAAGTCAGTCTTCAAGCATCTCCCAAGGGTTGTGATCTCCTCCCCCTTGCCTTCCTTGAAGAGGTCCCTGACTGCTCCCTCCCTCCAACCTGGCCCTGGGCCACCAGAGGTCTGGGCTCAAGCACTGTGAGGTTGGGCAAGGTTTGTCCCTTTTCTCAGCTTCCTGGGCTGTCAAAGGGGGCTGGGAGTACATGGAAGATTTGGGGAGAAATGGGTTCAGGTTGTGAGAAGCAGGAGCTGTACAGATGCCCCGGCAAGCTCAGGGCACCTCCTGCACCCACCCTACCCCTGCCTCATGCCCTCTGTGAACTTCCCTTCACTCTTGACCTCAGCTCAGCTCTAGCCCCGGAGGCACAGAGAGGATCAGAAGCTCCCCCTCCTGCTTAGCCAACTGAGCAGGAGACAATCAATGCATGTCTGGCCATTGCCTGAGCCCCAGCTCCCAGGCTCGCTAGTGTGGGAGCCCCAGCCAAGCACCCAGCTTGCAGGCAGGCGGGAGGAGACTGTTCCTGAACAGAGGTTATGTCTGCGGAAATCAGGGAGAACTTCCCAGAGCAGGTGACATTTGGACTGGGTCTCACCACCTGGCGAGAGTTTCCTTTGGCAGAGGGAGTGGCTGAGTCAGATGGGAGTTCAAGCCCGAGGTCTGCACAAAGCCATCCTTTGGCCAGTTACCTCTCAGCCTCAGTGGCCTTGTCTGGTAAATGGAGGTGATGATGGCAGGGTTGTTTAAGGACTGAGGGCAGGAAATATTGGGCTGGCCAAAAAACTTGTTCGGGTTTTTCCATAAGATGTGATGGGAAAACCCAAATGAACTTTTTGGCCAACGCATACATGGAAAGCTAGAAGCCTGTGCTGCTTGGGACTTGGGCCACAATTGATGTGGTGTGAGCTGTGGATGTCCTTACTCTGGACAGAGCAGCAGTCCTTATCCTTATAGAGCAGAGTAAGTAAGGATGTCCTTACTCTGGACAGAGTGCAAAGACGGGGAGGTGGAAAATGTCTTGGTATGGTGGCTGAGGTGGTAAAGAGTCTGCCTGCAATGCTGGAGACCTGAGTTCGATCCCTGGGTTGAGAAGATCCCCTGGAAAAGGAAATGGCAACCCACTCTGATATTCTTGCCTGGAAAATTGCATAGATGAAGGAGCCTGGTGGGCTACAGTCCATGGGGTGGCAAAGTCAGACATGACCGAGTAACTAACTTTACTTTACTTTATTATGGGTGGAATTCATCCTGGGGTGGCAGAAGGCATGCATTGGATAGAGGGGATAGTGGGGAACAGCAGTTGGGGCCTGATTACAGGCCCTTGAGCAACGTGGAATCATGGGTGGGAGCAGGGGAACTGCCTGGCAGGGTAGTGGAGCTACCCGGCTGGGGGACAAACCTGCCTCCAGTAAACTCCCAGATCCCTGACTATGCCTCCAGGACCACCTCACCCCCTGAGGATAGCACCCCCACCCAGGTGGGAACTCTTGCTGGGGGAGCCATCCCGAGGCCTTGAGCTCATTCTTTGTGACCTCAGGCCTCAACCTCCCCGTCTGTGGGGTGGCAGGGGGGTGTTGGTCCCATGGTGGTGACATCATCAGGTCCCCAAGCATCCCAGCCCTGATCTGGCCCTTCCTTCACACCCATTCCGGCATCTGCCACCAGCAAGGAAGGACAATGACAGAGAACTCGTGTGTTTGTTCAGAAACAGGAAAGAACAGGGAAGAGTCGGCAGGTGATGAGGACCCAGCTGGGCCTGGCCAGGGGAAGGGTTGACCCAGACTGGCACCCATCTGCCCACTGCCCCCACTGTCTCTCTGGAGTGGCTGGCAGGGAGCTCCCTGCAGGCTCAAGAGGAAGACTTTGTCTCTGGCGGGGCTGCCAGTGAGGGACAGTGTCTGCAGCCCCCACGGTGTGACCACAGCAGGGCACTAAGTGAGGTTCCTCCCTTCACTGGCCCTGAATCCTCAGGAGAGGCAGAGTGAATCTGTTGGTGGGGCTGGGGCACTAAGTTTGATGATGGCCGGAGGCAGGGTGGAAATGGTGACGCTGGCGTGGCGAGGGTCATCTGGCCACTTTACCCTGGGCCTTGTGGCTCAGCCCCCTTGAAGGCTGGGTGTGACCCATGAATTTGAGGGGGTCCTGCCACCCAAAGTGTGTCACGAAGCCAGGGTACCTTTCCACCTACTTCCACCAAGGTCAAGATAAGCTTTGTCTGTCTGAGCTACTTGTACCCCCGGGAAAACTTGCATTTCCCTCCTGCGTGAATAAAGTTCGCCCATTCATTAAGCTAGCAAGCATGACTTGAGCACCTACTATGTGCTGGGAATGGGGCCACATGAGGAGGAATTGACAGGCTCCTGGCCCTTGGAAAGCTCCCAGTTGGTTGGGGAGGCTGGCTTGTTGAGCTGCCATGGGGCACTGAGTCCTTTTTGGGGCACAGGGCAGCGGGTCATGGGAAATGGGCTCAGATCAGCCATGAGCTAGTTGTGTAACTAGGCACATCCCAGGGCCTTAGTTTCCCCATCTGTCAGTTGGGGCTAATCCTGTCCTGTTGCCTCCACGTGTCAGGAGACCTCTTGGAGTGCCCATCCCTGTACTCAGGGGAGGTTCTTTTCTTTATGTCTTCATCTGAGTTTTTCCAGGCATCCAGACACATGCCAGGCCCTGCCTGGGCGCTGTAGTCTTGGCCTGTGTTTTCTCCTTAGATGGTCAGTTCCTTTGCCACGCCCCCACACACCCCATGGCATGGCACCATGCCTTGGTTGCTGTGTGCTTCTCCTCCCCTCCACCTGGGGGGTCTTTCCTGCTAAGCTATGCTGGAGTCAGTGAGAGGGGCCTCGGAGGGGGCTCCCAGGAGTGCCCCAGCACCCCCCGAGGAATGCAGGCAGGAGGACCTCACAAAGGTG
This sequence comes from Ovis aries, assembly GCF_016772045.2. Lineage (NCBI taxonomy): Eukaryota > Metazoa > Chordata > Mammalia > Artiodactyla > Bovidae > Ovis > Ovis aries. The sequence goes on along the minus strand of NC_056056.1, from coordinate 14,220,458 downwards.
CCCAGGAGGACTGGGGCTGATCCCCTGAGGTGGTGGTCCCCTTCCAGGACTTAGAAGTTGGCAGCTGAGTGATCCAATTTCTGGGTTCCAGAGGGAGGCACAGAGGGGCAGTATGGGACCCCAGTAAGGTGGCAATGTGGTTGGGGGGGGTGTTGCTGGTTTGAAGAATCTGCTTCCTAACTGGGAGCAATGATTAGAGAGGTGCCTGAGTGCCACCAGAGGGAAAGATGGGTGCTGGGACCACTCCTAGGGGCCCTGGCTTCAGGGAGACCTACTGAGAGGCCACTGGGCAGCGTGTGGGCCCTGAGGGCTGGGCAAGCCTGAGAACAGCCCTGGTGGGGGCTGCTTGTACCTTGTGGTCCCCTCAGTCTTTGAATGTCCAGGCAAGGGCCCTCGACTTGGCTGAGACCGCTGAGATTGTGCAGATACCCTTTCCTCCTTGTTTCTCCCTTTGTTCCTGCTGAGACACCATCCCTCCTTTGAAGGGATCGGCCCCAGCTTCCTCAGGCCCTCCTCACCTGTACATGCCCCAGGTCCTAGGAGCTTCACTCCTCCTCATGACAGGTAATAAAGTTCCAGTGAATTCTGTCTGCTGAATGCCTGCTCCATGTTGACAGTGGGCTTAACTCGGTCATTTGCCTTATTTAATGCTCATAACAGCACTGTGGGATGGATACTGGCATTATTCTCATGTTTTAGGTGAGGAAACCGTGTCCCAGAGAGTGGGAGCCTTGTCCACCTTCAGGCAGCTCAGAAAGTGTGGAGCCCAGCTGTGCCTCACTTGCACATTCTGAGCTTGTGAACACACCCCCTTGTTCCTCCGTAGGCAGATCCTTCTGAGGTCAGGCCTCAGTTTTGATAAGGCCACCACCTCCTCCTCCTATCTGATTTGCATAGTCAACAACTCTACTGGGTGTTCACAGCCATCCTGGCCATAATTCAGGAGGGAGGCAGGGGAGTGACCCACTGGCATCTGTGTGTGTGGGGGGGGTCAGTCTTTCTGGTCGGGCTCTCTCTGTGCCTTGGATGACTCAGGCCATTCCCCAGGCCCAGTCTCTTCCCCTGTCCCCACCCCTGCTCCCATTCATGCCTGCCAACCATGTCCTTTCCTTGGGCAGGTCACAGGTCTTACAGCCTCCACCCTGTTTTTCCACCAAGGTCCTTTGTGCTCAGGGCTTAGCATTTCTTGAGGTGAGGTCCCTGGAGACAGGCAGGTAGTTTGAGGCCCACTTCCCCAAGCTGTCTAGGTTCTTGAGGGAGGTCAGAGGCCTCAGTGCATCCACTGGAATGTCAGCCTCTTGGTCGTTGTGTTTCTGGCCCATCCTCCTCACCTCTAATAATAATGAAGAAAATAGCTTCCTTTTCCCCACCGACCATCTGCCAGGTCTGGTGCTAAGAGCTTCACCTGACCTTCTCCTTTTAACTTCCCAACCCTCCTAGAGGTTGGGGTCATCACCATCACTTCCCTTTGCCAGGTAAGGAAACGATCTCAGGGTTTGGAGGAAGAGGCCAGGTGCAAACTAAGGCCCCTGGCCTCCCGAGCTCACGCTTAGAAGCAGACTTCAGCTGGTCAGGTTGGAGCTCTGATTGCCAGGCCCCCTGTCTGTCTCGGTGCGTTCGGTACTTCCTGAGACCTGGTGACACAGGCCTGGCCCCAGAGCCTGCTTTGCTTAGCTGCTGATGGGGGAGGTTGGAGGGATTGATCCTGGCCATCTCTTGCAGCTCCGGCCCTAACTGTTCCCCATGACCCCTGTGGAAACTGAGGCTCAGAGAACCGAGGCCCCTTGCCTGAGGTTATGTAAAGATGTTAACGTGATCTATGTCTGAAATCCACACTCCTTTGCATCCTATTTCGGTATTGATTTTGTTTGTTGCTTAACATTGGCATGGATAGGGAACTACCTTGGGGGTAGGGGTCAAGTGGTTAAGACTCTGTGCCTCCAATGCTGGGGTTGCAGGTGAAATCCCCATTTAGAGAACTAAGATCCTGCATGCTGGGCAGTGCAGCCAAAACATAAAAATAAATTAAAAAATTAAAAAAAAAAAAAAGATTAGCCTAGATGGAGACACTGAGGCAGCTGGGTCCTCTTGATGGGGGGGGAAGAGGGATTGAATTCCTGTGTAACTTGACACAAACGTGCTCACGTCCTGAACCTCATACGTGTTATGCTTTGAAATGACATGTAGCCTTTTGGCTATTTTTAAAAGAAAAGCAATGGCTGTGATATTTCCCCTGCACCTTCCTCTTGAGGCCACTTGGTTAAATGTCAGGAAAGGGAGAGTATTTCCTGGTCAGGAACATTCAGAGCTTGCTGGGAGCTGAAGTTTTGTTTTCTGTTAAGGAGGTGTTTGGGGAGTCGGTTCCTGGTCTCCCCCCCGTCCCACCCCCGCCTGCCTGCCGTTTCTCTGGGAAGGTTGTGTTTGACAGTTGCTGGGAGGAAGGTTTTGAGAGGGAACAGCGGAGATGCCCGCGCGTGGAGTGGCAGGGTGGTTATTTTTAGCCGTCCCCATCCAGTAGAGGCATTTCAGCGTTTGTTCAATATTTAATTATCCATCTGAAACTGGCCCACGTGGCCTTGAGTTTGGAAGCGGTTCTCTGTGCTGTGGTTTCCTCTGATTGCATAAATAAGGAAGCGAGGGGAATCTCAATAGCCCTCCAAATAATACGAATGAAAAAAAATTAAAAAAGAGTAGACTCTGTGCTCAGGAAAGGACGGGCTTGGTTCCACAGTCTAGACAGACCACCTGTACGTTAGCAGAAAAGCTGAGCCCGTGAGGACGCCGACCACGTCCTTGGAAACGCAGCCATGCTTGGTCTCTGAATCCCAGACTCCACAGCTGCCCGGGTTTTTATTTGGGATGGGTTCTCCCCCCGCCTCTACTGGGTTCCTGTGTTGACTTTGACAGCTGCCAGGTACCTGAGAGGAGGTTTAGGGATTTTGGTTTTGGAAGTCTTGTTAGCTTTTATTTCCCTTCTCTCTTCTCCCTGACAGGCAGGAGAGCTGTGTCGGCATCTGGGCTGTGTTCTTTCTTTCTTCTTGGCCCTTAGAGGTGATGTGTTGACACGGCTGTGAAATGGAAAAGGCAGAGCCCAGGGAGGAAGGTGTGGGGGTGCGAGGCCTTGCCCGCTCCCCTGGGACTCTGGTGGGTGAGGGGAACAGAGGGGAGAGGGAGAAAGCGGTACCAGAGGGAGCCAGGCAGCCAACGATGGGCCTCCTTTTGGTGTCCTTTGGCTTGGGGTTTTGTAGAACTTGGATTTAGAGGTTGGAAATCAATAAACCACCAATCTGGGCTGGTCTTAGGGAAGAGGTGTTTGTTGTTTTTCCTTTTTAAAATCCATTTATATCTCTATCCTAGGGCTTCCCTGGTGGTTCAGCTGGTAAAGAATCTGCCTGCAATGCAGGAGATCCCAGTTCGATTCCTGGGCCGGGAAGATCCCCTGGAGAAAGGGATAGGATACCCACTCCAGTGTTCTCGGGCTTCCCTGGTGGCTCAGCTGGTAAAGAATCTGCCTGCATTGGAGGAGACCTGGATTCGATCCCTGGGTGGGGAAGATCCCCTAGAGAAGGGAACCGCTATCCACTCCAGTGTTCTAGCCTGGAGAATTCCATGGACTATACAGTCCATGGGGTCTCAAAGAGTCAGGCATGACTGAGCGACTTTCACTTTCACTCTTCACTTATATCTCTACCCTGGGGACTGGGTTTGGCTCAGGAGTATGGCCAGGGTGGGAGTGCCCCTGAGTGCACCGTGATACCGTGTGACCTCTGGGCTCAGAAGTACTTTGAACAAGTAGATGGGAAGCGACATAGAGTATCGTTAGAGGCTGGGTGAGTTGTCGTTATCTGTTCATTCAAAGCCTGAGGGGTTAATCGTAGCTCTGTTAGGGCTGATCTAGAAATAAAATGTGATGCCTGTGGGGATCGGAACCATCCAGATGGTTCCTTGGCATTCTCTCCCCCACCAGAGGCTGCTACAAGTGTTACTTGTACTTGTTCAGAGCAGCAGAGCTTTAGTGAGCCACCTACTGTTTGCAAGCCCTGTGCCAGGGGCTGCCATAAAAGCGTACAGTCAGCCCCCACCCGCAGGAAGCCGGGCCTAAGGGGAAGGTGGTCCAGCAAGTGGGTTAGCAGATGGTGGGACTGGAAGGGCAAGTGGGGCCTTGAATGGTGAGCCAAGAGGTTGGAACTCCCCCCTGGCAGGCCAGAGGGACTGAGAGGGAGAATTCTGGGAATAACAGTCATTATAATAGCACCAGCTTTCCCTTTTCGAGTACTCGGTGCAGGTGTCCGCTTCTAAGCTCTTCTTGTGCAGTATTTCATTAAGTCCTCATTCTCACAGATAATCTTTGAAAAATTTTTTTGCTTGCTTATTTATTTTTGGCTGCGCTGGGTCTTTGTTGCTGCTTGTGGGCTTTCTCTAGTGGCTAGTGGGGGCTACTCTTCGTTGCTGCGTGCAGGCTTCTCACTGCGGTGGCTTCTCTTGCAGAGCTCTAGGTGCTTGGGCTTCAGTGCTTGCAGCCCAGGGGCTCAGTAGTTGCGGCTCTCGGGCTCTCGAGCAGGGCCTCAGTGGCTTGTGGCACACCGGCTTAGCTGTCCAGTAGCACGTGGAATTTTCTCGAACCAGGGACCGAACCCATGTCCCCTGCACTGGCAGACAGATTCTTCTCCACTGTGCCACCAGAGAAGTCCTTTCTCACAGATGATCTTATCAGCCTATGTTGCAGCTGAGAAAACTGATGGTGCGTTAAGTGACTTGCTCGGCATCACCCAGCTACTGAGTGGCCGAGTCCTTGATGTTTCACTCTCATTGTACTTACCAGAGCTGCAATTTAGGAAAATGGTTTTAAGCCCCCAGCAAGCTAGACTGATGTGACTGGGGAGCAGGGAGGTGGGAAGAGTGGAAATCAGATGTGTCAGCCATCCTGGTGCGAGAGGCATGGGTCTGAGCTGGGAGAGAGAGCTCAGGGGCCATGCTCACAGAGAGAATGATGGGGGCTGGTGGTGAGATAGGCCTGGGCAAGTGGGGTGGCTTGGAGGAGGGAAAGGGGCCTCCAGAGTGGGGAGCATGGCTAACAGGCCTGCTCTGATTCTTGATGCTGCAAGGGTGGGAGAGGGATACTGGACTGCAGTCGGGGGGTGCTTTGGGGAGCGTCTTCAGGAGAGTGATAGATAAAGTACTGGAGGCTACAGGGGGTCGAAAAGTTGGGGGTGGGGGTGGTGGGCAGAACTGGACATTGCTGGAGAAGTTGGGTGGATCTGGAGATCTGAGTGAAGCCTAGGTTTGCCATTAACTGTCTGGATAGTCACCGTTCCACCTGGTGTCTAGGAACCAGTTCAGAGCTGCGTGTTTAGCAGCAAGCTGGTTGGGGGCCTGTGTGCCCTCCCTCAGTAGCAGCAACCTCTGAGTCCTCCTGGGATGGGACCCTGGGCTTCCCAGGACCCAGGATACAGCCCTCTGGTCCCACCCCCAGAAGCAGAGCCGTCCAAAGAGGGAGGGGCCAGTTTAAGGAGTGGGGGGGCATGGGCTGGGGGCTGTGATGTTGTGGAAGAGGCTCCTGGGTCACCGATAGTCCCCAGGGGCGAACCCCGGCTATGGGCCAAACTCCTCTGTCTCCTTTTTAAAGAATATAAAGTTTATGTCAGTGTTTTGGAGCTTCCCAGGTGGTGCTAGAAGTAAAGAAACCACCTGCCAATGCAGGAGACATAAGAGACCTGGGTTCCATCCCTGGGTTGGGAAGATCCTCTGGAGGAGAGCATGGCAACCCACTCCAGTATTCTTGCCTGGAGAATCCCATGGACAGAGAGGAGCTTGACAGGCTGCAGTCCATAGTGTCGCATGGAGTTAGACAGGACTGAAGCAACTTAGCACGCATATACATGCATGTCAATGTTTTATCACTTTCCCCTCAACCCCTAGGATTACAAAAGTAATAAAGAAATACCCATTATAGAAGAGAAGAAAATTTAAAAAATCAACTTTAATTCCAGCATCCAGTGATAAGCTCTGGGAGAATTTGGAAGGTTATTTCCAGGCTTTTTCCTTTTTTGAATTTTTGGAAAATTCTAAAATATTTGAAAGTATAGAAAATCATATTGCAGACACCCATACACTCACCTCAGACTAAGTGAATGTTAACATTGCCATGATTGTGTCTCTTCTTTTTTCCCTCTTTTTCTTAGAAATAAAATGATTCACGTACAGCAGGGGATCAGCAAAGCACAGCTAAGAGGCCAGATCCCACCTGTTTTTATATGGCCCACCACCTGTTTTTGCATGACCTGTGAGCTAAGAATAGCATTTACATTTTTTCAAGGGTTGGGACAAAAATCAAAAGAGGAATAATGTTTTGTAATGTGAACATTATAGGAAATTCAAGTCTTCCCTGTCTGTAAGTAAAGTTTGTTGGAACACCACCATGCTCACTCACATTGTCTGTGGCTCTTTTCACATTACCTTGGCAGAATTAAATAGTTGAGACAAATCTAGCCCTTTATGAAAAAAAAAAAATTTTGCTGACCCTTGAGATATAGCTAAAGCCTCCTACACTCTCCCCAGGAATAATCAGCCTCCTCAAGGCAATGCCTGTCCTGCCCACATGTGCTATTATGCTTTTACTACATTTGCAAATGCGTCCAAATGTGTAGTACTGCACTGTGGGTTTTAAAAATGGGGAGAGAGAAATTATACATGGTGGAGGAGAGGGAACACTTGTTTCCACGCTGGGACTTCCTTTAGTGTTAAGTGTTAGTCACTCAGTCGTGTCTGCCTCTTTGCAACCCCACGAACTGTAGCCCACCAGGTTCTTCTGTCTGTGGGATTTCCCAGGCAAGAATACTTGAGTGAGTAGCCATTCCCTTCTCCAGGGGATCTTGTTGACCCAGGAATTGAACCTGGGTCTCCTACATTGCAGGTGGATTCTTTACCAGTTGAGCCACCAGGGAAGCCTTTCCTATTCTGAATTCCAGCCACCTGGAGTAAATGCCAGCTCTCTGTCTGGCCGGGAATAGGCCCTGTGGCTACAGACATGAAGGAGAAAACTTTGGAGTGAAAATGGAAAGGCGACACTCAGGCTAAAGTTCTCAGAAATCCTCAGAAAGGAGCCAAAAGAGACTCAAGGACTCCTTGGTTTGTGTCTTTTACCTGGTAAACATCTGAAAAAGGATAGAACAAGCCCTTTTATATTTCAAAAATGGGATAATCACCAGTCACCAGTTAAACTCAAATATGATGTTATAAAAACCAGATCCATATCTCTTATATTAAAACCATCGGGTAGAGTTTGTTGATACCTACTTTGGTACCTCTATTGATATTTACATTTGTGGGATGTAGTGCTCTAAATAAATGTGTATATTTAGTATCTCGGAAGCTGCTTTTGGGGGTGTTTTTTATTTTATACTATTTGGTCTGGGTCAGCCTGGATTAAGAGAGAGGAATTACTTGTATGTCCTCTATACTTGTGTACAATAAATTTGTTACATAAGAGTTTACCCTACAGTTAAAATGAAATACATGGTTTATTAGCATCAGACAGGACTGAGTGACTGGACTGAACTGAACGGAACGAACTGAACTGAACTGAACTGAACTGAATGGTCTATTTGATAATTAAATATATGGCCATGTACTGAAAAAAAGAAGGCTCAGGGAGGAGAAAAACCTTCAGGCCAGGTAATTCATCCTTGGAAAAGTGAAAGTGTTAGTTGTTCAGTTGTGCCAACTATTTGCGACCCCATGGACTGTAGCCCTCCAGGCTCTTCTGTGCATGGAATTCACCAGCCAAGAATATGGAAGTGGGTAGCCATATTCCTGACCCAGCGATTGAACCAGCATCTTCTGCATTGCGGATTCTTTACCAGCTGAGCCACCAGGGAAGCCAAATTCATCCTTTTGGAAGGCCGGGGATACTTTGAAAGTGAGGCACGTGTCAGGATGAGGAATAGGAAGTTCAATTCTATTCAGTCATTCAGTCGTGTCTGACTTTTTGTGACCCCATGGGCCATACACCAGGGCTCCCTGTCCATCACTCCCGGAGTTTACTTAAACTCATATCCATTGAGTTGGGGATACCATCCAACCATCTCACCCTCTGTCGTCCCCTTCTCCCACCTTCAATCTTTCCCAGCATCAGGGTCTTTTCCAATGAGTCAGCTCTTCGCATCAGGTGGCCAAAGTATTGGAGTCTCAGCTTCAACATCAGTCCTTCCAATGAATATTCAGGACTGATTTCCTTTGGGATGGACTGGTTGGATCTCCTTGCAGTCCAAGGGACTCTCAAGAGTCTTCTCCAACACCGCAGTTCAAAAGCTTCAGTTCTTTAGCACTCAGCTTTCTTTATAGTCCAACTCTTACCTCCAAACATGACTACTGGAAAAACCATAGCCTTGACTAGATGGACCTTTGTTGGCAAAGTAGTGTCTCTGCTTTTTAATATGCTGTCTAGATTGGTCATAACTTTTCTTCCAAGGAGTAAGCGTCTTTTAATTTCATGGCTGCAGTCACCATCTTCAGTGATTTTGGAGCCCCCCAAAATAAAGTCAGGCACGTGTTTCAACTGTTTCCCCATCTATTTGCCATGAAGTGATGGGACCAGATGCCATGATCTTCGTTTTCTGAACGTATGAATAGGAATAGGAAGTATGGATGGTCAAAGGCAGTTGTTGAGGGATTCAAGTTAGAGGGACATAGAGAAGAGCTGGTGACAGTGTCTACAGATGCTGAAAACTTTGCAGCACTTACCCTGGACTGTTATTTATGAGGCCAACCAGGGGCTAGGGAGTGAACACTGGTACTGTCCTTTCAGAGAGGACATACGCAGGATCTTGGAACACAACTTGGGGTAGGGAGGGGGGGCGCATCTTCTAGGCGCTTCCCTCCCATCTCCTGAGCACCTGCAGCCTGATCTCTCCATGTCTCCTCTGAGGAGCTCTTGGGCCCCCACCAAATGCTATATGTTGAGGATTCCTGGGGCAGGAGGTGCAGTGGACCCCAGCTCCCACAGTCACCTCCATGCCTTTCTCCCAGCAGACCCCATCTCTGCAACAGTGGGCAACCTCCACTGACTCTGAACCACGCCTTGAACTTGAAGACAACTTGAACTCTGATCCCAATCCATTTGGAGAAAACAGGCTCCTGCAGTTCCATAGACTGGTGACTCCTTCCCTTCCCCACACCCAACATTGCAGAACCAAGTGTGCAGCCAAGCAAGGCATCCTTCATCTCTTCCTGCCATGGGTAGTGGGGCTGAGGTGGCACCTGGAGATGGAGAGAGTGGCCTGGGGCAGGGGGGACACTCAGCCTCCTGGAGGACTTGGAACCCATTTTCCCACCCTGGGGCGGTCCTTTGATTCAGAGATCACCAGGCTAGAATCTTGCCTTCCTTATTTCCTAGCTGTGTGGTCACGGCCCTTTCCATTGATGTTGCTGAACTTCAGTTTCTTCCTGTTAAAGTTGGAGCTGATGTTTCCTACTTGGACTCAGTGTGAGGATAAAAATACACATCGGGCGCAGTCCTCATTTCTCTTAGATCTGTTTCTCCACATTTCCTGATGGTCCATTTTTATTACCTGCAAATACAGTAAATCCCCTAGATATGAATCTTTAAGTTGCAAGCTTTCACAGATGTGAACGTTCCCCTGTGTACCAGCTGTTGTACTGTACTACTATACTTTTCAAGGTGCTGTACTGTAAGATTAAAAATGCTTAGTTTTTTTGTGTTTGTTTTTAATGTATTATTTGTGTGAGAAGTACTATCCACCTGCTATAGTGCAGTACTATATGGCTGATTGTGCTAGCTGTATACCTAGGCTAACTTTACTGGACTTATGAACCAGAAATTGTTCACATGTGGGGGACTTACTGTAGCCAATTGTTCTGCTGCTAAATCTGTCGAAAAAACTATCTTTTCCACCATCAATTTACCTTTGTACTTTTTTCCAAAAATCGACTGACCGTCTATATGTGGGACTATTTCTGGACTCTTTATTCTGTTCCATTGATCTATATATCAGTCCTTGTGCTAACGTCATACTCTCTTGATTACTTTAGTTATATTTCCAGACTATAAAGTATCTCTTGAAACCCTGTAATAGAAGCCCCCAACCTGTTTCTAGTTTCTCCAGATTGCTTGGCTCTTCTAGGTCCTTTGCTTTGCCATCTAAATTTAAAATTGAGTGCCTTTAAAATGCCTCCTAGGATTTTGATCAGGATTGCATTGAATCTGTACATCAGTTTGGGGAGAAATGCCATCTCAACAAGACAGAGTCTTCCAATTCTTGAAGGTGGTGTATTTCTCCATTTATTTAGATTTTCTTTACTGTCTCTCAGCAATATTTTTTTAGTTATGTCTTACATTTGTTTTTGTTAAATTTATTCCGAAGTGTTTTTGATCCTCTTTTAATTACTGTGAAGGGTGGGGATTTTACCCTACTTGCCGACTAGCTACTTAGCCTCGTAGAGTTTCCTGGGTGCTGGCAGAAGGCAGAGGACTCGTGGGCCAGAGACAAAGGACTCTACGATTCATGGCCTGTAGCGTGAGCCTGATGTTTGCATTGATCTTCGTTCCCTCCAGTTTTGTAGGGCAGTCACACGTGTTTTTGTAGAACATAAAACAATGCTGCTCTTTTGTTTTTCCAAATCGTAACTTCATGTACCTTATAGGACCTGAGGTACAATCTGTGAGTCAACTGTTCCTCAAGCTAAAAATTATATAAAGAGCTGAGATTCAGTTTGCGTTAGTATTAAATCCTTGAATTAGACATTTGGAGACCATTTATTTATTGAAGAACAGTTGATTTACAGCGTTGTGTTGGCTTCTACTGTACAGCAGAGTGATTCAGTTATGCTTATATACCCATTCCTTTTCATATTCTTTTCCATTATGGTTTATTACTGAAGCTGAATTTAGATCCCTGTGTTATACAGTTGTTTTGTCGCTCAGTCGTGTCCAACTCTTTGCAAGCCCATGGACTGTAGCCCACCAGGCTCCTCTGTCCATGGGATTGTCCAGGCAAGAATACTAGAGTGGGTTGCCGTTTCCTTCTCCAGGGGATCTTCCCGACCCAGGGATTAAACCGGCATCTCCAGTGTCTCCTGCCGTCTCCAGCATCTCCTGCCTTGGCAGGCAGATTCTTTGCTACTAGCTGCACCTGATCCATAATCACGTCTTTGAAGTTCCTTTGCCATTGTAGTAACATATTCGTGGGTACTGGGATCAGGACATGGGCTCTTTGGGGGCCATGGGTACTCCTGAAGGCAGTACCCTCTAAGGACTACCTTTCTTCCTTCTCCCAAACATGGATGGCCAAAGCTGGAACTGGAAAAAGCGTGTAGGAGACCTACCAATATATCAATACAATATTTTGGCAAACTCATTGTTCACTTGGCTAACTGTTAATAACAGATAAGAACAGTACAGACATGCTTCATTCACACACGCACACACACACACACAGTGGCATCTACTGGACTGCTGTATCTGGAAGATTCTAACCATCTGAGGGTTCCATGATCTGCTGCCATGATGACCTTACCTTTGTCTCTTCCTGCAGCTCATCCGGCCACTCCTGCAGTGGGAGAAAGTGGGGGCTGGGACACCAGTTCATTGGCAGCTCTGGGCTTCAGTTCAGTTCAGTTCAGTTGCTCAGTCATGTCCGATTCTCTGCGACCCCATGGACTGCAGCACACCAGGCCTCCCTGTCCATCACCATCTCCCAGAGCTTGCTCAAACTCATGTCCATCGAGTCGGTGATGCCATCCAACCATCTCACCCTCTGTCGTCCCCTTCTCCTCCTGCCTTCAATCTTTCTCAGTATCAGGGTCTTTTCCAATGAGTCAGTTCTTCACATCGGGTGGCCAAAGTATTGGAATTTCAGCTTCAGCATCAGTCCTTCCAATGAATATTCAGGACTGATTTCCTTTAGAATGGACTGATTGGATCTCCTTGCCATCCAAGGGACTCTCAAGAGTCTTCTCCATCACCACAGTTCAAAAGCATTGATTCTTCGGCGCTCAGCTTTCTTTATAGTCCAGCTCTTACATCCATACATGACTACTGGAAAAACCATAGCTTTGACTAGACAGACCTTTGTTGGCAAAGTAATGTCTCTGCTTTTTAATATGCTGTCTAGGTTGGTCATAGCTTTTCTACCAGGGAGCAAGCGTCTTTTAATTTCATGGCTTAGGGAACTTCATTTCCTCACCCACGAGATTTTTTCTAAACCTATTTTTTGGACTTTCCTGATCCACTTTCTCTACCTGGTCCTTTGGGCTACTGTTGATTTTGATGTCATTTGTTTTGTTTTCTGATTTTTTTTTCTTACTTCTTTTCCTTTTTTACAGTTTGTACTGAATCATTATGCTATCTATTTCTTTTTTTTTTTTACATTTCAATTTGTTTCAATTGTTTATTAACCAGAACACAAAAATAATCCTGGTAGATACCTTAGTTCATCCTTCTAATAAGCCTGTTGATCTGGTCTTCCCTGTTGCCAGCATCTCCACCTTCTACAAAATGGGTGGTCTTTTTCTTCATTCCACCTCGTGGAGAAGACAATTTAAAGGGCCACAGGAAGTTGTTTGCTTCTTTGAAACGTTTTCCAACGGTATAGATCTCATGAATCAGATCCTCCATGCAGATGATTCCATATTTCCCAAGAGATCGAGCAATCAATGCATTGTCTGTCAGGGCAATTCGCTTTTTGTTGATTTTGCTATAACCACGCTTGTAGATCAATTCATTTACAGACTTCAGATTTGGGTACCCCCATGCAATGTATGGCTCCACAATTCTCAGCATATTAATTGATGCCTTGTTGAGCTTCACAAAGGTGCCGTTGAAGATCTGCCGGAGGCGAAGGAGCTGCAGCACCTTTCGAACCTTTGGGCTCACACCGTTGATACCTCTGATCCTGATGACAAACGCCAATTTGGGTTCCGCGGGTACATAGAAGTTGCCGGCTTTTTGTGCCATCCTAGCCATTCAAATTTCAGTTCTGTACATCTGCCTGTATTCCTTGTGGTAATGCTTAGCTTTTTCATAGATAAGCTTCCTCCTTGCCTTTCGAAGCATCTTTTGGGCAAACTTCTTTCTCAGTCGCTTGATCTTAAGCTCTACGAAATTCTTCCGCTTTTTCTTAAGGGTTTCTGGCACAGCAGGAACCTTCTTTTTCTTCTCTTCTGCAACCTCCATGGTTCCAGCCGGGAAAGAGCTATCTATTTCAATTTTAATTTAATATTAAGTTTTGGAAGGCTGAATTAACTCTTCATTTGGTAAATGATACTGCTGTAGCCCATCTTATTCTCCAAAGAGAATCTCTGACCAAGTTTTATGATACTGTTTATGACAGTTTTCTATGTAAGTGCACACGCATACAAACAGACAGTAAAACAGCATATTAGCTTAATCACATAGATGGCAAATGTATTTCAGTCTAGAGTCCATGGTAAACCTTTGCAGTGGTGTTTACATTTCTGTGCCTCTCGCCTCTAGATTGCTGACCACTCTCTCTACTCAAGTGACACCGGATATGAATACATTTCAGTAGTTAGTTTCTCGGGATGGAAAATCTCAATTGTTTAGACAGATATGATTCCATGTGTTTCAAATAGGCTATTTATTAACTTTTTATTTTGAAAATTTTTCAGACGTATAGGCAGTTACAGAACCGGAACAGAGAGGCATCCTTTTACCCGGTTTCCCCTGATAGTTACATCTCTTGTAAATGACACAATGCCCTCCAGCCGAAGACCCGCCAAGAACACACCTCCAGCCGCACAAGTCGGGTTTATTATTTATTGCAGCGGTGGAGCACACGTGCTGCGGGGAACCACAAGGCCTCTCAATCAGATTGTGGTAGAGAGAAACCACTCTAAGATTTGGGCTTTGATTGGGTGAGCTGGGGGACGTCTAACGGAAGTGAGATTCACTCTTGACTGGCTGCTCTGAGAAAGCAGGGGCGAATCTGGGGGGAGGGGTTCTCAGATCTTATCTCCAAGGAGAGGAAGCAGCACTGAGATAAAGCTGTCATGGGTAAAGAGGCAGCAGACACTCGTTTTCACCAGGGTGGAGGGATGTTTAGTGTTTTGGGTGGCACGGTGACCGGGCTTTTGACAGCTGCTTAGACAAAATGATCAAGTGGCCTTGTTTTGCCTCATCTTATCACGGTAGGCTTGTCTGAGGTTGGTGTCCTGTGAGGCTGTTTATATGCGGAAGGAGAGTAATGCAACAGAGCTGTGAATGCCAGGTCAGCTTCTGAGTGTCAGTGCCCTCTTTGCCTCTTCTCTTTCATCTTTTGTGTGTGGTGGTGCCGTGCATGTATACAACTCTACCATTTTAGCATATTTGCTAACATATGTACCATTTAGCATATTTAGCATGCTGATTTGTGCAGTCACCTTTGCAGTCAAGACACAAGACAAGTTATAGCCACCTACCTGCCCCCTAGCATCCCTCACCCCTGGAGGGGTAAGGGATGGAAGGGATGGACAACCACCAACCTGTTTTGCATCTGTGTGACTTTACCACCTTGAGAATGCCATATATATGAGATCCTGCATCATGTGACCTTTTAAAAAAATTATTTATTTTTTAAATCGAAGGATTACAGAATTTTGTTGTTTTCTGTCAAACCTCAACATGAATCACCCATAGGTATACATACATCCCCGATCATGCGACCTTTGGAGGCTGGCCTTTTTGGCCTTTTTCAGCAAGCACGACGCCTTGGAGATCTTTCCAAGTTGTTATGTATTTCAGTAGTGCTGAGTAGTACTTTCTTTGCTGAGTAATATTCTGTGGCGTGCGTATTAGTTTCCCATTGCAGCCATAACAGGTTAAAACTTGTTATAACAGCTTAAACAACACAGATTTGTAATCTCACAGTTCTGTAGGTCAGAAGTCTGGCATGAGCCTTGAAGGACTAAAATCAGGTATTAGCAGGCTTTGTTGCTTTCTGAAGGCTCTAGGGAAAACTCCATCTCATTGCCCATTCCTTGTTGGCAGAAGTCAGTTTCCTGTGGTTGTAGGACTGAGGTTCCTATTTTCTTGCCAGCTGTCAGCTGAGAGATGTTCCCAGTTTCCAAACAGAGGTTACCCATGTTTTTTGGCTCATGGCTCACTTCTTGCATTATTCCTCTCAGGTTTCAAATCATTCTGGTCTCTTTTTTCATCATCGAATCCCTCAGACCCATCCTTCTGCCTTCCTCTTCCACATTTAAGATTATCCCTGTGTGGATAATCCAGTATGCATGCCCATCTCCAAGTTCTTAACCTTAATCGCATATGCAGAGTTCCTTTTGCCATATCAAGTAACATATTCACAGATTCTTGGACTTTGGGGGGAACATTATTCTGCTTCACACATTGTGGGTGTACCACAGTTTAACCATTCACCTGTTGAAACATGTTTTATTTCCAGTTTTAGGCTATTACGTATAAAGCTGTTGTGAACAAACATTCTTGTAGAAAAAAAAGCATGAGTGGATTGTACTCTGTTTGCTGTTTGCAATTTACTCTTTTCACTCAACCACATGTTTCTGAGCATGATTCATGCTGATCTTATAGAACTGGGTCCTTTGTTGGGGTTCCTTGTGTTCCATTTGGACATTGTCCCTTGGAGTCCTAGCCCTATTCCACTGAATGACTGCAGTCATCCCCTGGGGCATCCATTCCCCTGTTGGTGGACATTTAGGTTGCCTCCCACATTCTGCTACTACCAACAGTGCTGTAGCAGACATCTCTGTGCAGGTCTGCTTGTGCGAGGCTGAAGCATTTTTCTGGACCGTACATGTAGGAGTGGAATTTCTGGTCCCAGAGTATATATGTATGTGTCAGTTTCAACCAGCGCTTTTCTAATTGTTCTCAAATTCTTTTCCTTCTACCAGCAGGGATGAAAGAGTTCCTTACAACCCTGTCAACATTTGGGGTCATCGTTCTTTTTCATTTTTTGCCTCTCTGAAAGCTGTGAAATGGCATCTGCTTGTGTTAATTTGCATTTTCCTGATCACTGTTGAGGTCCAGCACACACACACACCCCCACCTCACACCTCCTCTTTTTAACATGCTGACTTCTTTTCTCTCGCTGCAGGTGTTAGAGGTTGCTGCCTCGACCTGTTTTTAAACATTAAGGTCTGGGCAACCCAACAACTGAAATTTGGTGTCTTGTCTGAAATTACAGGATGTTCCTCAGGCTTCTGTGTTTCCATGGGAACAAGTAACAGTCATCCTTCATGATTAGGAGGTATCCATGGCAACCAAGCCAGCAGCATTTGAATGAAACCAATTTTATTTATTTATTTAGCAAACACATGAAGGTTAAAATGTGTTTCTCCAACTGTGGCTTCCAAGAGTAGGGAGGCAGCCTGGTCTGCCTGGTGAAATAGAATCTTTTGACCTCCTAGTGGAAAGGAGATGCAGGATC
Organism: Ovis aries; assembly: GCF_016772045.2. Lineage (NCBI taxonomy): Eukaryota > Metazoa > Chordata > Mammalia > Artiodactyla > Bovidae > Ovis > Ovis aries. The sequence goes on along the minus strand of NC_056056.1, from coordinate 14,204,037 downwards.
AGCTGGTCTTGTGACCTAATTTTGTAGACCGAGAGTCCGAGAGGTCATGTGGAGGTCGTACAGTGAGTCTGAGCCAAGGGGAAAAGCCTGAATCAGTTCTCTGAGGTTTGGAGGTGGGCAGTGTGGAACTAGGCGGTAGACCAGTTCTCCCTTCCTGGGGTCTGTCCCTGAGGATGCCACCTTTATCCTGCAAGATGTCAGCAAACTCACCCAACGTCTCCAACGTCCTGCTTGTACCAGCTATGCTATTTAGAGGTGGAGGGCATGGGCCCAAGCCTCCTAGTGTCTGCTTCCTTAAATTAGAAAGGACTTGGTACTCAGTCATAGGCCAAAGTCAGCTGTGATTTTAGAGGCAGAGTTAGAACTCAGAGGTCTGCTTTCTGCCTTCTTTGTCAGTGTAAAATAAAGAGCAGGTTTTTTTCTTTTTCTTTCTTTCTTTCTGTTTTTTTGGGTGGTGGTGGTAGGGAATAGAGGGACTCACTGCTCTTACTCCCTGACCCACTGGTTTGATGATAAGCCATGAATTCAGGGATGGAAAGGGGCTAGCCTAGAGTCACACAGCAGAGTCAAGGTTAAATCCCGTCTCCTAGTCCTGGCCCCATGTTTCAGGCATCCTCAGCCTTTTCTGAGCCCCTAAGTGTAGGTTTGGTAGGGACAGTTTCAGCATATACTCTTGCTTCTTACCTGGAGAAACTTTAGAAGAAGTCATTTTTGCCTCTCAGAGCCTCAGTTTATTCATCTGGAGAATGAAGCTTCCCAAAGCTAAGTTGTTATGTGGGGATTACATTTGAAGGGGTCTCAGTGGGGGCAGTATTGCCCATAAGTGAACAAAAAAATGGATTCTTGGAAGGAGATGTGAAAAAAATCTCACTCTTTTTCTATATAAAGCCTAATATACATGTAGGCATTATATGTATATAAAAAAGAAGCAAGAGAATTCCAGAAAAACATCTGCCTCATAGACTGCACTAAATCCTTTGACTGTGCATCACAACAAACTGTGGAAAATTCTTAAAGAGATGGGAATACCAGACCACCTGACCTGCTTCCTGAGAAACCTGTTTGCAAGTCATGAAGCAACAGTTAGAACAGGACGTGGAACAGCAGGCTATGCAGAGTACATCATGTGAAATGCCGGGCTGGATGAAGAACAAGCTGGCATCAAGAGAGCTGGGAGAAAATACCATAACCTCAGATATGCAGATGACACCACCCTTATGGCTGAAAGCAAATAACTAAAGAGCCTCTTGATGAAAGTGAAAGAAGAGAGTGAAAAAGTTGGCTTAAAACTCATTGTTCAAAAACTAAGATCATGGCATCTGATCCCATCACTTCATGGCAAATAGATGGGGAGACAATGGAAACAGTGACAGACTCTATTTTCCTGGGCTCCAAAATCACTGCAGATGGTGACTGCAGCCATGAAATTAAGACACTTAATCCTTGGAAGAAAAGCTATGACAAACCTAGATAGCATATTAAAAAGCAGAGACATTTCTTTGTCAACAAAGGTCCATCTAGTCAAAGCTATAGTTTTTCCAGTAGTCATGTATGGATATGAGAATTGGACCATAAAGAAGGCTGAGTACTGAAGAATTGAAGGTTTTCAACTGTGGTGTTGGGAAAAACTCCTGAGAGTTCCTTGGACTGCAAGGAGATCCAACCAGTCAATCCTAAAGAAAATCAGTCCTGAATATTCATCGGAAGGTCTTATGCTGAAGCTGAAGCCCCAGTCCTTTGGCCACCTGATGTGAAGAACTGACTCATTGGAAAAGGCCCTGATGCTGGGAAAGATTGAAGGCAGGAGGAGAATGGGATGACAGAGGATGAGATGGTTGGATGGCATCACCCTCTCAGTGGACATGAGTTTGAACAAGCTTTGGGAGATGGTGAAAAACAGGGACACCTGGCATACTGCAGTCCATGGGGTCACAAAGAGTCAGACATGACTGAGAGACTGAACAACATTACATGTAGGACAAAAAGATACTTTTACTGTATATCTATGGTATTAGAATTTTGTTGAGGGAGAAACTCGGAAGTTAAAAAGACTCCTTAGAGGGAGTCTTAGGGAATAAAAGGTAAAGAAACACTGGTCTGTACCCCTACAATCCATGTGGTTATTATTACTAACTTTGTGTTTGGAGCTTGTGTTGGCTGCTGGCTCAGAGTGGGGTGCTGTTTGGAGTGTCAGGCCAGGAGAGAGCATGGCCTAGCCGAGACTCTCCCCCTATGGTTCAATGTGATCCCTGGGCACATCACAGTTTCCCATCTGTGTGTAAAGGCGTCCCACCAGGTCCATGGGTGGGCCCTGCTTCTCAGGCAGCTGAGATCCGCCTGGTGGATCCATGGGTGTCCAGCAGGAAGCAGATGGTGCTTACACTAGGATGATTTGAGGTGTGGGCAGGTGCAAGGAACCGTGGAGAGGAGTGCAGGACCCCAGAGCTAGTAGCAGCTGGGGCTGGAAGGAGGGGAGGAGAGCATGGTTACTGAGAGGTGAGAACTCAGGAGACTGGGTCATCCTGATGGTAGTCTGGACCTTCAGCGGTGGGAGGTGGCCAGCCCAGGTGACCCCCCTCCCTCCCCTGATCTCCCACCAGGGCTCCCCATTGGCCAATCCCCATGGTAGCCAGGGGCTTCCCTGCTGGTTCAGCAGGCAAATAATCTGCCTGCAATGCAGGAAATGAAGGAGACTTGGTTTCAGTCCCTGGGTCGGGAAGATCCCCTGGAGGAGGGCATGGCAACCCACTCCAGTATTCTTGCCTAGAGAATTCCATGGACAGAGGAGCCTGGAGGGCTATAATCCATGAGGCTGCAAAGAGTCAGACACGGCTGAAGTGACCGAGCTTGCACACGTGCATGGAAGTCAGAGGGCCCAGACCTGGGCTGGTGTGGTCTGCATGGGTCAGCCCCCTGGAGCAGAGGTGGGGTGAAAGATGCAGAATGGAACTGGGGCCAAGCGGAAGCTGCCCAGAAAGGTACCCATACGCCTTGTCCTTTGGAGTGCAGGAGAGGGCATGGACTGCTGCCCTGTCGTGCCCTGCAGCCCTCGCTCCGCGCTGGGTTCCTACCTTCTGATGCAGATAGGGTACAGCCTGGGCTTTGTTTGCTTAGGTTTGGGTTTATTGGAACAAAAATCAATTTGAATTGTGCAGTGCCAAACTGGAAGTGGTTAGAAATACTCCCAAGGCATCTGAATTGAAATTTACGGCTACTTTGGGAGCACCCATAAGGGTCTTTGCTGTCTGTTTACTGTGTTAGGAGCTAGTGGGTAAGTTCCCTTCCTCTGGTTTCAGCTTCCTCATTTGTAAAATGGGTGGTTGGACCAAGCAACCTCTGGGCACTTCCTAGCTCAGACCCAGCAGGCAAGGATGGTGTTCTGCAGAGGTTGTGGGGATATCAGGCTTGATCTTGGAGGAGAGGCAGCCTCGCCAGGCTCTTTGAGTCCCACCAGTGCCTTCTGAGGGCTCACCTACCTGGGAAGGAGCAGTGAAGTCGTGGTCAAGCGTATGTGTGTGTGTGTGTCAGGGAGAGAGGGCACATCCTCAAAGGCTTCTGAAGGCCGAGAGCAGTGCCTCACATGTGGGTTGGACACTGTGGTTAGTCTGGGAGGACCCCCAGGCGGAGGTGACGAGAGGCACTAGGGATGAGGGGAGAGATGAAGGCAGACGGTGCGGGGGCACAGCAAGAGATTTCCTGGGGAAATCTACAGGGAGAAGGGGTCTTTCCTAGAGTGTGACTAGCAGACATGGGCGGGGGAGCGGAGGTGAGTGAGGAAGGGAGGTTCTAAGTAGGACGCACCATGAGGGAAGCAGAAAGGCCCTAAATCATGTCAGCCAATGGGCCGGAGTGGAAGCCTCCCTAGCAGAGGGGGCCCAGGCCTGCCTGTTGGGCAGCGGGGCCTGAACCCGTCCCCATGGGTGGCCCACTTCCTCCAGTTCCAAAATGGTTTGCCAGGCTTGCCCACCAGCCAGAGCTCAGCACTGGCCCGCCCCAGTGGAGTGCAGGCTCAGCTCTGTCTTTCCACACTTCTGAGGGCCCCTGTCCCAGCCGGCTGCACGGAGAGACTGGACTGGAAGGCGTAGCACGGCCCCTGATAGCCCGATCTGCCTTGTGGAAAAGTCTGCCCCTCATCTGTCCTGTGTGTATGCACGTCCACATGAGCACGTGTACTGGGGCTGGGCCTGAGCGAGTACGCGCTTGAGTGTCTACGTGGATGCGAACGTGTGTGTGTGTGTTTACTGGGTGTGCGCCTCTGACTCTGCACCCAGTGTGTTCCCAGGGAACCGGGGAAATCTCCGCCCTGTCCTTTTTCTTCTGAGTCAACAGGTCTTTCCCAGGCACTCCCCACGCTCCAGACTCCAGGAAGGGTGCTGGGGGTGTAGAGATGCAGCCAGCTTAGGCGTGGGCATCAGGAATTCCACCAGCAAGCAGAAGACACACACACACACACACACACACACACACACACACTCAGGAGTTCCACCAGCAAGCAGAGGACACACACACACACAGGAGTTTCACCAGCAAGCAGAGGAAACACACACACACACACACATAGGAGTTCCACCAGCAAGCAGAGGACACACACACACTCATGAGTTCCACTAGCAAGCAGAGGAGACACACACACACACACACACACACACACAGGAGTTCCACCAGCAAGCAGAGGACACACACACACACACACAGGAGTTCCACTAGCAAGCAGAGGAAACACACACACACACACACACACACACACACATAGGAGTTCCACCAGCAAGCAGAGGACACACACACACTCATGAGTTCCACTAGCAAGCAGAGGAGACACACACACACACACACACACACACAGGAGTTCCGCCAGCAAGCAGAGGACACACACACACACACAGGAGTTCCACTAGCAAGCAGAGGAAACACACACACACACACACACACACAGGAGTTCCACCAGCAAGCAGAGGAAACACACACACACACACACACACACACACATGAGTTCCACCAGCAAGCAGAGGACACACACACACACAGGAGTTCCACTAGCAAGCAGAGGAGACACACACACACACACACACACACACACACATGAGTTCCACCAGCAAGCAGAGGACACACACACACAGGAGTTCCACTAGCAAGCAGAGGAGACACACACACACACACACACACACACACACACACACACATGAGTTCCACCAGCAAGCAGAGGAAACACACACACACATACACACACACACACACAGGAGTTTCACCAGCAAACAGAGGAGACACACACACACACACACACGATTTTCACCAGCAAACAAAGGACACACACACACACACACACGTTGCGTGCAAAGTGACAGCATTGATAGGCTGCCCCAGCCTGGCTGTTGCTATAGAAGCCAAAAGGGCTCCTGTAAGAGCTAGGTGCGGAGGAGGTTACCGGGTTTCCTCCAGGGCATACTGAACAGGACGGGCTGGGAGGAAGAGGAAGGGGGCTTCTGTGGGGGCCATAGCTGGAGCAGTGGAAAAGAGATGGCCAGTGCCAAGTCTGGTTGGGGGAACTGGGGCGGGTGAAGTGGCCAGGTGGACTGACCTGGTTGTTGAAACAGGCATGCTGAGGCTGAGGCTCCAAGTGTTGAATGAGCTGTCACCATTTAAAAATCAGAATATTTTATATTAAAGTAAAAAACCAGATTTCCGCATCCTCTTGAATCTTGGGAAGCTTTGGCTGCACTGAGCCCCCCCATTGCTATGTCAAAATCACCAGCTGGAGTTGAGCAGCTGGCCGCTACCCTTGACCTTGCTGCCTGCCTGGCCCTTGCACTCCTCTCAAGTTTAAAGCCTCAAGAAGAGAAGGTACCGATTGGAAGCCAGAGATCAGAGTCTCATGTTTGAAGGAACTGCTTGTATACCTCCAGCAACAGGGAGCTCATTATCACATATCACAAGACGTGTGTCTTGAAGTGGGAGTTTTAGGAGATCTTTTTTTAAAAATCGTAGTACATATATAGGAAAGATATACATGGAATTTGCCATTTTAGTCATTTTTAAGTGTATAGCTCAGTGGTATTAAGTATGTTTACAACATCATGCCACCATCACCATAGTCCGTTTCTAAATGTTTCCCATTACTCCAAAGAGAAACTGTACCATTAAGCAACAAATCCCCGTGCCCCCTTACCCCCAGCCCCTGGTAACGTCTAATCAGCTTTCCTTCTCTAAGAATTTGCCTATTGGGGGTATTTTATACAAGTGGAATTTCACAATATTTGTCCCTTTGTGTCTGGTTTGTGTCAGTCAGCTTGTTTTCAAGGTTCGTCTAGGTTGCAACGTGGATCAGAAGTTTCGTGCTTTTAATGGTGGAATTAGCTTCCATCGTATGGAGCGACCACACTGTGTTTACCCTTTCATCTGTTGAGGGCCCCTTGGGTTTCTACCTTTTTGGCTATTGTGAATAATGCTGCCGTGGACATTTGCATACAAGTGTTTGTCTATGTCCCTGTTTTCAGTTCTTTGGGGTATATACCTAGGAGTGGAATTGCTGGATCTTGTAGTCATTCTGTCTTTAACGTGTTGGGGAACCGCTGAACTGTTTTCCACAATAGCTGGACCATTTTATGAGGACCAGCTATGTGTTGTCCTAGCCTGGTCGGGAACGACAGGAGGGCTTGACTTGTTCCGTTGCTAAGTCCTGTCCGACACTGGCAAGCCCATGGACTGTAGGCCGCCGCGCTCCTCCGTCCTCCACCATCTCCCACAGTTTGCTCAAATTCATGTCCATTGAGTGGTTGATGCGACCAACTGGGTGGCCTCTGTTGTCCGTGCTTAACCACCCCTCTCTCTCCCTCTCTGTTGGCAGAGTCGCCCCAAGAAAGGCCGGGCTCCCGGCGCAGCCTGCCCGGCAGCCTCTCAGAGAAGAGCCCCAGCATGGAGCCCTCGGCCGCTACGCCGTTCCGGGTCACGGTAACTATCCCTGCGTCACCATCGCCACCTGGCCCGGGGGCTGCTCTGCGACCCCGCGGCCCCCCTTCCTGGAGCCTCATGGACCTGGGAGAGCATCCAGCCTCCCTTGCTCTAGGTATCCGTTCACTCAGCTGCTCCCCTCTCTGTGGCTCAACCCCGCCCCCAGGAGGCCACATGGGGGGCCTGTCCTCTAGGGAGGGGGCAGGCGGAGGACTGAAAGCCGTGCAGGCTGCTGGACCCAGAGCCAAGCTGGTGTGGGATGAGAAAGGCTAACGTTAGGTCAGATAAGTGCACCCTCAAGCATGCGTGCACACACCACGCTTCCTTAGGATGTGTCCTTTTTGTTTTCACATTTTAATATCTCTCATATAACAGCCTGTGGGGTGTCATAATTTAATTGCTATTTTTTCTCTTTCTTGCTGGTGCATGAAACAATGCTGTACCTTTCAATCGATGATATCTCAGAATCAGCAAAGAATAGTGTATATACAGCTTAGCTATCGATTATAGTAGTCCTATCAGTCCACTCTTTTCTTTCAGACCTGAAGGACTTTATGGAAACAGAACCCAGTGACCTGTAACTTCTGATCGTCCATGTCCCCTGTGTCCCAGCCATCCTTCCACACACCTGCAGTTTTATGTCCTTTTGCTGCCCTGTTTCAGCACGTTACCTTGTGCCCCTCTGCCCATGTGCCAGCTGCTGGGGAAGTAGGCAAGTTCTCTTCCCCGGGGAGCTCAGGCTATAGGGGAGATGGATGTTTGATTCAGTTGTTCATCCATCCACTCATTCATTCAGCCATCCTGACGGCATGCCTGCTGTGTGCCAGGTACCATTCTTGGCACTGGGGCCAAGTGGGAGGAGCTGGCCAAGACAGCACCAGGTGGATAAAGCCCTTGACCTTAAGAGCTGACATTCTTGTGTTGGAGCTATGTGCTGTAAAAGAGAAAAGTAGACTGCTGTGAGAGGGAAAACTAGGAGGGCTTCCTTGAGGTGGTGTGGTTGGCAAGTTATAGTTGAGCTGAAGTCCAGGGAATGAGGAGCCAGTCCTCAGGGGATCAGGGGGAAGGAGGTTTTGAGGGAGGAAACAGAGAGGTCACAGGCCCGGCTGTCGCTGTATCGTGTGATATGTGGTTTCAGGTGAGGTGGGAGTGGATATCCCCTGGGAACTGAATTTTGAACTGACTCTTGAAGGGTCCTTGGCAATTGAGCAGGCAGGGACAGTGAGAGAAGGAGTTCCAGGTAGGGAGGACAGCAGTTGCCAAGGCGTGGGGGCATGCTAGAAATTGACGTGTTTATGCAATGGTGAAATGCTTGCTGGGACTGGAGCTGAGGGGTCCAGAGGTCAGGGCAGGAGGTGAGGCTGGGAAGCTGGACTGGGTCTGGGTCGAGTGGAGCCTCAAGTCCCCAGCTAAAGGGAGAGGACTTTCCTCAGAGCCACCGATTCTTCCGCCTGTCTGTGTGTCATAAAAATGCTCTCAAAATATTCTTGGACCCCTTCAAGATTTCAGTGCAGTGGGCCAGGGGTGGGGCCTGGATATCTGCATTTTTAATAGGCTCATATAAAAGGCAGTTCTCAGCCCCAGGCTCTGGGTCAGATCAGCCTCTGAGAAAGGATTCCAGGTTACCTCCCTGGGCGACCAGGGCCCTTGGGAGATAGTGTCCAGCTGTGGGGAGGACAGGAGGCTGGCACCTGGGAGACCCTGATCGAATCAGCTGGAACAGGCTGCGACCTGCTTTCCCCAGACCCCCGGGCCGCGGCCACCAGGGCTGAGCCTTGGGGACACCTTAAGGGACGATGACTAATCATCAAGGCTGCTGTGCTATGTTCATCTCTTTTAATCTGTAAGACAACCCTGAAGCTGATACTTCGATCACTCCATTTTACAGATGAGAAAACTGAGGCTCAGAGAAGTGAAGTCCCTCACCCAAACTCCAAGTGCTCATAATGTTGGAGCCAAGATTTGGACCCGGGTCTCCCTGACCCCAGTGCACATGCATGTACTCCTCTGGCTGGACTGGAACCAGAGCAGGAGTACCCTTCCTCCACACCCTTCCAGAACCCCCTCAGCATCACTTTTTACCCGCTTCCCCTTCTTTTGCTGTTCTAATAGGTGTATCATCACACCTCGACGTTGCTGTAATTTGCAGCTCTTTAATTGCCAGCTAGGCTTGGCTTCTTTCCTGTCGTGGCATCTTCACTGTGTTTCCTGGTGTGGAAAACTGCTGTGGCTCAGATCCAGAGCCAGTACCAGCCTTCTGAGCCACTGGGCCCCCAGACTCTTCATCCCGTGAGATTAGGGTCTGCAGGATGGAAAGTGTGTTCTGCCATCACTTTAGCCACTTCTCACAGCAACCCTGAAGGGTGGTACCATTAGTGTCTGCATGTCATGGATGAGGGGACTGAGGCTCAGAGAGGTGAAGTCATTTGCCGGGCATCACAGCTGCTGTGTGACAGAGCCAGGCATGGATACCAGGACTGCCGGGCATATACTGTTTGTGTCCTTTCCCTCGGCACCTTGGCCCTTTTCTGTGTGCAGCTGTTAAGGAAAGGGGCGTGAGTCGAATTTCTATCCTGGGCTGGTGCTTGGAGCTGAGAGGGTTTGAATAGGAAGCTTGGAGGTGGGGATCTGAGTTCAAATTCCAGCTCTTGTGTGACCCATGTGACCTCGTTAGTCACTCATCCTTTCTGAGCCACGTGTCCTCGTCAGTAAAGTGTGGAATGACTGCTCTTTCTTGAAGGACTTGCTGGACCTTCACGTGTGCACGTCAGCCCAGGTCCGACCCATGGTAGGTGCTTAACCCCTGTGCGTTCGTGCGTGCATGTGTATGTGTGTGTCACTTTGCAGCCCCATGGACCACCAGGCTGACTCTCTGCAACCCCATGGACCACCAGGCTCCTCTGTCTGTGGGATTCTACAGGCAAGAGTACTGGATTGAGTTGCCGTGCCCTCCTCCAGGGGATCTTCCTGACCCAGGGATAGAACCCATATCTCTTGCATCTCCTGAATTGGCAGGTGGGTTCTTTACCACTAGTGCCAACTGGGAAGTCCATAGAAATGATGGTGGTGGTGGTTTAGTTGCTAAGTTGTGCCCAACTCTTTGCGACGCCATGGACTATAGCCCATCAGTCTCCTCTGTCCATGGGATTTCCCAGACAGGTATACTGAAGTGGATTGACTTTTCCTTCTCCAAGGGATCTTCTTGACCCAGCGATTAGACCTGGGTCTCCTGCATTGCAGGTGGATTCTTTACTGATGGAGCCACCTACAAGCTGAATTGTGTTTCCTCTTTTGGCTCCAGAACAGTGAAGATCTGCGCAGGGTCGGGGCAGAGGACAGGATGCCTTGGGGAAGGTCAGAGGTGCACCTGGCCTGGGCCTTAGAGACGGACTTGACACGACCCTGTGCAGGACCAGAAGCACACCCTCTCCCCTGCAACCTGAGCTCACCCCGCCTGCTCCCACAGCCACATCCTCGTGCTCGTTGACTGCTGCTCTGTGTAGCCCCCAAGGGAACCTGGGGAACATGGTTTTGCCTGGAGGAGGCAGGCGAGATGCCACAGGATGTACTTGAATAACTGTCGTCTTCGCTGCCATTTCAAACCCAGGTGATGAGATGTCACCACCTCTCACAGCAGAGCCCTTTGGCAGTGATGCAGTTTAATGGTGAACCATGTCCGGATCTATAGGCCTCATTCTGTCTGCCTCCTCTGTGCAAACTGAGGCCGGGGAGGGGCTGGACTTGACCTGGGCACCATTCAGCTGGGAGCACTCCTGAGTCTGGGCTGTTTGCACCCTACATGCTGGCCCTCACCCCTTTGTGAGTCAGCCTAGGACCAAAATCACCCCACAGGGAATCAGGGACCCAGTGCTGCTCCCATGTCTGTCTCTTGGAGATCATGTGACCCTGGGAGAGCCTCAGTTTACCCTTCTGTAAAATAGGGGGAGTGGATTTTGTAGTCTGGGCATACAAAAGGTGCTTAAATGTTTTGATGCACTAAGGGGATGAGCCGTAAAGTCAGCAGACCTGGGACTGAGTCTCATGGCAGCATTGTGACCTAGGCAAGATATGGAGCTTTTGCCTGCCTGGTACAACTTCCTTCTCCCTACAAGGGGAGTGGGGGTGCCGTCTCTCAGGGTCACTCAGTGCCAGCAGGCCATCCAATCAGGACCCTGAGAGCTCTGTGGGGCCCTGGATGAGGGCAGGATGGGGAAGGAGCTGGGAACAGAGGACCAAATGGACCTCCTGCCCATTGCTGGCCTCCAATTCTTGGGCTCCAAAGAGGTGGAGAAAGAAATGGCAACCCACTCCAGTATCCTTGTCTGGAAAATCTCATGGAGAGTGGAGCCTGGGGGGCTATAGTCCATGGGATCACAAAGAGTCGGCCACAACTTAGCGACTAACACTAAAGAGATGGTGAGGCTGAGTTCAAGCGCCGCTCTGTCTTCTCAGCAGCGAATCCTGGAAACGAGAGAGGGCCAGAGGCAGGGACAGCAGGCAGGCAGCAAGCTGGGATCTGCACAAGCTGTTGGGTTGGGTCCAGGGGCTCTGTATGGACCTATCCCCCACCCCAAAGCCCAAGGACTCAGCAACAGCAGCAGGCTGTCCCCTCTCACTGGCCACCCCATGTGTGAGGAATTCATGGTGTGATTAGAGGGTAAGGAGACGGTGACTGCTACCGGTCTCCCCATGTGTCCCTTCAGCCCACCGCCCGGGGCAGACCTGACCTCCCCCTGGTGTGGGCTGGGTCCTTCCTCCCTCCGTCCTCTGCCCCCATCCCTCCCACCGACCTTGAGGAGAGCTGGCAGGGCCTGGGTGTGGGAGGTGGCAGATTCACTGGGAAACTTGACAGCCAATTGATTCCTCCTCGGGAAGTTGAAAGTGAAGAGTCGTGTTTGAAGGTTTAGCTGAAATTAGGTCTCAGGGCTATTTTTTGCGAGTTGGAGGAGAAGTGTCAGGGAGGGGAAGGCCCAGGGGGCTGGAGGAAGCTACAGATAAACTCAGTACCAGTTGATTGCGGATGCTTCAAGATGTGGGTCTTGGTTCCTTTCAACCACGCACTTTTACTGGATGCTCAAGTGTGTGTACCCTAGGTGGTCCTGAAGCTATGATGCCCATGTGCCTGGGATGCTGTGAGAACCCAGAACCAGGGGCAGTTACCTCTTGTTGGCGAGGGTGGGGAAGAATTTCTCAAGGAGGGATCTTTGGGGCTGGGCTTTGAGGGATCTATAGGAGTTTGTCAGGAACAAAAGGAGAAGAGTATTCCAGTTAGAGTGGGATCTAACTAAATAGGAACAAGCCAAAGGCTCTGTGTGATTAGATGACGTTAAATGAGTTGCAAATATGGTGGAGAGGAGCCTGGAGAGAAAAGTGAGTGGGTAAGGGCTTTGGACTTTTCCCTACAAGACACAAGAGTCAGAGGGGCAGGAGTATGGAATATGGATCTGAGGTTTCCTCACCTGCTCACCCCTCTTACCAAGGTTTCTCCAAACCGTCTCCACATTTCAGCTGTCTTTCTTTCTCATATACAGAGAAACAGGTACAGGACCACAAACATTCAGGACTGTGCATGACCCCCCTTAACACCATGGTGGAAAGGCTGTTGGAAATTATCTGATCCAACCCTTCCTTCTACAGAGCAGGGCCTGAGGTTCAGAGAGGGGAGGGTCCTTTCCTGAAGTCGAACAGCATGTCTGGAGCCAGGCCTGGAATGGAGCCCGGATGTCTCTATTCCCCTGTCCTGTGTTCCTCCTGCCTTGCTCCCTCCTGCCCTCTCTTTCCTGCTGCCAGGCCCTTCCTGCCGCCCCCGTCATGTTTTCTGGGAGGAGGGGGCTGAAGGGAATGACCTTTGTGCGTCTGACTACCCTTGGAGGCCCCCAAGGGCTCATCAGCACAGCTCCTCCTCCTGGTCTGCCCGTCTGCCCCATTAGTGCCTCTTGTTGGCTAAGGCGACTCCCGTGGACAGGAAAGCTGGTCAAACCCCCAGATCACAGAGGCCAGCTCTGTCCCTGCACAGATGGGGCAACTGAGACCCAGAGAAAGTAGGTTTGCCTGGAATACCTGCTGGGCCTCCCTCCATCACTCTAGGCTGAAGCATATTTACATGGGACATGTCTGTGTCTGTGGCCCATAGACTGGTGGAGGGATGTCAGCTACAAAGCATGGCTGGCAGATAGGAGTGCTGGGCCCCGGATTGGATGCCCCAGCACCTCGTGGTACCCGAAATTTGCCTGTGAGGCTGGTGTCCCTTGCTCTCTTGAGCCACATGAGCTGGTGAGCTGGAGTCTCCCAACCCAGCGTCTGGCCATTGTGCTGCAGATGAGAGGGTTGGTGGAGAGAGCAGGCCCCATATCCTCAACCCTCCTCCTCCCATGTCTTTCATGGAGCCTAATTGTTATTAAACTGTTTAAACCCCAAAGGCAAATTACTATCATTTTGGTCTGTGTCGATTTGGTCCGAATCTGCCTTCCTCCAGGAGGAATGCAGGAGATGGGAACATCCTCACAGACAGCCCAGGGTGGCCAGGGCTGCCCAGGACAGTCTGCAGGGTGGGAGTATGGGGTCAGGGGCTGTTTCAAGCTTTCTGAATCAAGGCCAGGCCAGCATCTGAGGCCTGGGACTATGGGCAGGCTGTGGTATTTGGTAGGGTTGGGAGGCTGCCTGCCCCATTAGAAACAAGAAGGTGGTTTCATCAGATCCATTTTACAGATTTGGAAAGTGAGTCTCAGGGCCCAGGGTCTGCTAGCCCATGAGTGGTAGAGGTGGGAGTCAAGCTCTGGTCGGCGAGTCCTGTTGTGGGTATGTACTAACTTACTTTCCTCCCTCCCTTCACTGCCTTCCTTTTTTCTTTCTTTTAATAAATTTTTAACCAGCACCAACTGTGTTTCAGGACTTCCCTGGTGGCTCAGATGGTAGAATCTGCCTGCAATGCAGGAGACCGGGTTTGACCCCTGGCTTGGGAAGATCCCCTGGAGAAGGGAAGGGCTCCCCACTCCATGGAGAACTCCATGGACAGAGGAGCCTGGTGGGCTACAGTTCACGGGGTTGCAAAGAGTCGGACGCAACTGAGCAACTAACACTTCCAGCTATGTTTCAGGGCCTGTGTGGGGTATTGACACACACAGGAGTAAAAGGTAGTTTCTACCTGCAAACATACAGGGTTTGTTTGCCTAACAGGCAGGGTTAGCTGGGCCTTCATGAAGTCATTTCTGGGCAGGTGAGGAGAAAGGACTGGCAGCCTGGACGGCCCCTCTGAAGGCTGAGAGATGGGAAATATTAATAGCTTGAGCAAGTGGTAGTGAGAACAGGGAGCAATGTGAGGGGCTAAAGTGTGAGGGCATGGCTGGAAAACAAGGGTCAGCAGATCTATTGCAGCTCACAGAGCAAACAGGATGGGAGGCCATATTAATAGGAGTATGGAGTCCCCCGGAGAAGGCAATGGCAACCCACTCCAGTACTCTTGCCTGGCAAATCCTATGGACGGAGGAGCCTGGTAGGCTGCAGTCCATGGGGTCGCTAGGAGTCGGACACGACTGAGCGACTTCACTTTCACTTTTCACTTTTATGCACTGGAGAAGGAAATGGCAACCCACTCCAGTGTTCTTGTCTTGAGAATCCCAGGGACGGGGGAGCCTGGTGGGCTGCTGTCTATGGGGTCGCACAGAGTCAGACACGACTGAAACAACTTAGCAGCAGCAGCAGCAGCAGCATGGAGTCCCCAGAGAGGGAGGTGAGGGTCAGCCAGAACTGGCCAGAGGAGATCTGGATGGAATGCACTGTGTCCTTCAGAGCAGCATACCTGACTCAGTGGAGAGAGTCTGGAGCCCCTGGTCTCTGCCCACTCTCCCCTTCCAGAGAGTCTGGAGTCCTGGCAGAACAGCAGTTCTGAGGGCCAGGGGTTCCTGTGCCAGTTTACAGATGAAAAAAGAGAGGCTCAGAGTTGGAGACCTGGCCTGAGCGATCGCACAGAGGGAAGCCGTGGGGCTAAGACTCAAATCCTACCCCTCCCAAGTAGACCTATGGGAAGAGTCAGTACTATGTCCCCAGGATGGAGGTCAGGGGAGGGGGGTTCCTGGTGAACAGAGGGAGAAAGATGCCCCCAATAGCATCAGAGATCAGGACTGGAGTGGGGGATAGAGGACGGGGAGCGAGCAAGCTGCTTTTCTCATCCTTGCCCTCAGCATCTGAGCTTAGAATGCCCTTGCAGGGGTCCCTGAAGGAAGAACTCACTTCAAGGAGCCCTGGAATCTGTTGCCTCATTGCAAGAGGTGCTGGCTTGGGTGGGGTGATGGAGAGGGGAATAAGGACAACCTCTGCCCACCCCCCCACCCCTTTCTGCCTGGGGGTCCTCCAGAAGTACTTCTACCATGTCCCTATAAGGTCCTGCACTTGAGCCTGTTGGGCAACATGGAGCTGGATAAACTGGTCGCCACTAAGGTGTCAGTGGCTGACTCCCTCGGTCGCTGTGTCAAAGGTTCCTTGCACAAAAGGAGCCTTATCAGTTGGGTGTTTGAGTCACTCGCAGTGGAGTGTCAGGCTCTCTGTGATTGGCAGGTGAGATGCTATTGGGGGGCGTCTTTCTCCCTTTCTTCACTAGGAGCCCCCCTGCCCCCCTACTTCCTGGGGTCCTCCGTCCTGGGGACATAGTACTGACTCTTCCCATAGGTCTACTTGGGAGGGGTAGGATTTGAATCTTAGCTCCACGGCTTCCCTCTGTGGGATCGCTCAGGCCAGGTCTCCAGCTCTGAGCCTCTCTTTTTCCGTCTGTAAACTGGCACAGGAATCCCTGGCCCTGAGGGCTGTTCAGCCAATAATCTCACACCAAATTGCAGAAAGCCCCGATTTGCTGGCAGGCGGGGCTCACTACCCCCACCCCTTTCCCAGAGCCTCTGGTCCTCCCTGCCCCACGCCTCCTCCTGAGGGTCCAAAACGACATTGCTCACACAGAGCGCCCAGGCCTCCACTCTGAGACCAGGAGGTTGAGAGGGGTGGGGTGCAGGGGTCCCCAAGAGACCAGAGACCAAATTCATAGGTGGTGAGTACAGATGGAAGGAGCCGGAGGTGTCCGCGCAGGGCGGCTTCTGCCCAGTTGGGGGCAGCAGAGGGCAGCAAGTGGCTGCCTGGGCGGAAACTCCCAAAGGAGAGTGGAAATCCGGGGGCGTTTTGTGTGGCCCCCACCCCGGGGCCATGGGGTCCAGCCACGCAGACTGCAGAGCCTACTGCCGGTTGGATGGAACAGCTCCAAACAGGAGTGCCCGTGGGCAGCTGGGTCTGGCACCATTGGCTGAGCTGACCGGACTATGTTGTCCAGAGAGCTTTCGGATCTGTGAAAGGGGACCCTCATCAGGGACATGGAGAGGGGCAAGATCTGGGGCCCAGGCAGCCTCCCAGCAAGAGCAGGGGCCCATGTGCAGGTGGGTGGGCAGTGTGTCTGCACTGTGGTCACCGGGCTGGACTAGTAGACACTCCATTTTGGGTGTCCTCTGACAAAGTCCGGTCCACCTGGATGTGAGTCCCAGCTCCTTACTGTCTGCATAAGGAGTGGGGCGTGGTCGTAAAGGCTGTTTTGCGCAGTCCTCTGGGTCAGGCCTTCTGCTTAGCCCTCACTGGGTATCATCTGATGATAGATACCATGAGGCATATAACACAAATCCCATTTTTTTTTTAAAGTGACAAAACCAAGCCAGACGGAGAGTGAAGGACTTGCTGAAGCTTGCTCAGCTCGTGAGCCTGGACAATGGAGGTCTTGCAGAGCCTGGCCCACAATGCACAACCCAGTCTCTGCTGGCCAGTGTTGCTAGTCTCTCCATCTAATAGATGAGAACACTGAGGCCCAGAGAGGGGAGGTGCGCTGACCCAGGTCACACAGCAGATCAGGGACGGAGCTGGCATTTGATCTCATCATGTTCTGCCCCTGTCTGCAGCTGCTCTGGCCACCCCTGCCACCCCTCCATGTCAGAAGGGGCATGAGCAGGGCAGATACCCTGGCTCCCCTCTTCCCACCCTGACATATGGCCCCTGAAGGCCTTCCCCTTTTTTAGGGAACCCAGGAACCTGGGAGTGGGGAGCCAGAGCTCAGATGCCTCCTCCCAACCCCATATAGAAATGAAGTGATTGCCTCTGTCACACCAAGTGGCATTTGGGTTGGATTGCAGACATAATTATATCTGAGTCCTCGGGTGGGAATTGTTCCCAAGCCAGGAGGCCCTCTTTGGAAGTGGCGGCAATGGCATCTGTTTCCAACACAAGGCCCTGCCGGGGGATGAGTAACTTTTCTCGTGGAATTGCTTAGGGAACATCTAAAACGAGCCGTGATTGTTCCTGTCCCCCTCCAGCGCCATCAATGGCTGCCAGGAGGGGTGATCTGGCTCCCCCGCCAGCATTGAGGCCCCCAGGCCTGTCCCGGGGTCCTTGCCTCTGTGCAGGCTGGCCCTTCTGCCCATGGTTCCTCCCCATTTCCCTTCCTTGAAAGCTCCTTCCCTCCCCCATACCCACCCCCACCGTGGTTCCTGCAGGCATCCCCACCCCAGGCTCTAGAACACAGAGGCTGTGGCTTAACCATCCACCAGAGAGAGTGGTGACTTTCTTAAGGGTGGTGGCTATTTCTGATTTCTCTGAGCCCTAGGCACAGAGGCAGGGCCTCACCTGTGGCGGGCACTGGAGGGGCTGGTGGGATGAAGATGTGTGAGCGATGAGAGGCGTGAATGCATCCGGTGAGTGAGTGTGGGGTGAGGGGAGTGGGTGAGCTAACACCCCCAGCTCCTGACAGCCCACTACATCTCCGAAGCCCAGTGGCCAACCACTTGGGAGGAGGTCAGGACAAGCCACCCGGACCACCACAGTCTTGCCTTGAAATTGACCTTGCCTCCGCTGCATGGGTTCCCATGATCCCTCAGGGGCAGGCGCCCAGGTGAGCCTGGCCTGTAGATGGTAAATCAACCTAGAAGGAGAAATAGCCTATAAAATCCTCTCCCCAAACGGTGCATTTTGTATCCTGTAGTGAAAAGGGCTTTTAAACGCACTGCTCACTCAGGTGGATTTATGGGGCTGCCCCCTGCTTCTTGCCGCTCCCTCCTGCTCTGGCCTTTGGGAGCACCCTGGGGTCCTGGTGCTCCCTGGTGGCTTGTGGTCCAGGGAGAAATAGGATAGCTCCTCTCCCCTGCCTTGATGCTCCAGGGCTAGCCCTGGCCAGCAAGGTACCTGGGAGGGGGGCGGGGTGAGGCCATCTTACTCAACAGAAGCTCCCCATCCCAGTAGCGCCTGAAGTTCCACCATGAGCATCCTTCCTTCTGGCAAGCTGTTGTCTCCAGAAGGCCCCCTTGTTGTCACCTGCAAATGGGTCACCAGGGAGGGGAAAGATGGCATGCCTAAGCTGGAAAGGGGTTTAGAGATCAGCTAGGCCATCTCCTCATTTTACAGATAGGGAAACTGAGTCACAGAGAGGCTAAGTCGCTTGCTCAGAGCCTCATACTGCAGTAATGGAATGATGGAAGGACTTGAGCTCTGGGGCAGACTACCTGGGTGGAACCCAGCTCTGCCACTTCCTGGCTATGCAATCTTGTGCAAGTAGCTTAACATCTCTGAGCCTCCATTTTCTTATCTGCACACTGGGCTATGAGAATTAGAGTAAGTCATGTAAATTTTTGATATAGTGCCTGAAGCTGAGACAGAGCTTAATAAATACATCTGGCTTACTCTTATTAATGCATTGGAATAGTTCTTGTTACTGTTACTTACAGAGCGGGGTTTTGAATACAGATTTCTTGTCTCTGCGCATGGTTTTCTTGCTACTTCTGCCAGGAAGCCTCTGTTGAGAGCATTCTCTCACACAGAGCGCACAGAGCACAGGACAGAGACGTGCTGATAGGGAGAAGCAGTGAGTCACCCCAGGAAGACTGGCCTGGTGCCAGGGCCTCCGTGACGGGGCTGGTAGGGAGGCAGAGGGAGAGAGTAGAGAGCCTGCTGCAGGGGTGTGGCTCCCGGAGGGAGCTGGTTTTCCCGAAGCCATGTGGCCTCGAGCTGGACTCGCCCAGAGGTCAGGGCTGGCCGAGGGCTTGAAGAGCTGATGCAGTGCATGTGGCCGTCCAGACCTCTGGGGTGGGCTCATGGGGCAGTGAGTCACTCCCGGCTGCTCTGGGTTATCACATTCTTGCTTGAGACAGTAGGAATGAGTGTCTGGCCTCTGGTCACTGATGTCGCTCAGTCCTGGGCACTGGCAGGCACTGGGACGGCCTCTCTGATGTCCTCATTTCCCCCTCCCAGCTTCCCAACTGCATGCCCCCTCCTCTACACTCTCAGGGTTTCTAAGAGCCCCCCTCGACCTGGGCATGCTCTGCATTGGGGAGAGGGTGTGTAACTTGGAGGTCAGAAGACCTGTGATCGCTCCAGGGCCTTCGAAGCCAGTCAGGCCTGCTGCTGTCCTACCTCAGCTCCGTTGCCTGAACTGGGATTCTGCCTGGAATACCCCTTATATGGCTGCCCTGCCCCAGATGATCTCAGCAAGCCCAACCACTGCCTCCCTTTCAGTGTTTCTATTATGCCCTCAAAAGCTGCCTCCTCCAGCAAGTCCACTCATATTGACCCCAAGTGGACCCCCCTAAAAAGCCTCTCAGAGCATATTCTCTGTCTGCCTTCCTCTTTTTTCTTTTATATCATAAATACTCGTTCATTCATTCAGGAAGTATATATGGAATACCTGCGAGGTGTCCAGCGCTGGGGACCCAGGCCACGATGGCCCCCATAATTCCGTAGGGGAGGGAGGTCTGAAGCAGACGTTTAACTACAACTATGATAGGTCTGCAGGGAGATCTCGTTCAATGTGAGGGCATCGGGGAGGCCCCTGAGAAGGCTGAGGAGAGACTGAAGGATGTGCAGGGCCCACTGGGCAGGAGGGGCCTCTGTCCTAGGCAGTAGCAATAGCCTGTGCCAAGGCCCTGTGGCAGGAGCACCGCTGAAGCCCCTGGGATCCAAGCAGGGGGAGATCCTGAGGGGCTTCGGGCCTCACCAGGCAGGTAGGCCTTCACCCCAGGAGCCCTGGGGAACTGTGGAAGGGAGTGCAGCTGGTCCGCGGCAGGATCTCATCTGTTTTTCGAAGGGTCCCTCTGGATGCTCTTGGAGAATGAACAGGGGGAGGGTGGCAGGGTTGGAGGCGGCCAAAGCAGCCAGGAGCCTCCTTCGGGTGCCTAGGAATGGCCTGGGCTACCTCTCCAGCTGGACGGAGGGGCCTTTGAGGGCAGAGAGCCAGCCTTTTTTGGGGTGCAGGAAAGTGGACCAGCCCCCTTCTCCATCACAGGAGCTCTGGGTCCTAGAGATTGCTCTGTGAGCTGCCGCTTTCTCTTTCCTTCTGGCTAATTGCTGGGCTGGCCCCTGGGAGCTGAGCAAAGTCTGAGCGATAAAAACAACGACAGTGACAGTGCTGATGACAGGAGCTAGTATTTCTGCCATGTGCCGGGAAACGGGCTGAGTTCTTTCCATGCATGATCCCACTGACTCATTCCAACAACCTGTGGGATGGCTGCTATCTTTCCCGTTCTACAGAAGAGGAAATAGGCTAGAGCAGTTAGGTCACTGGCCTAGGGCCCACGACGTTAACTGGGGGAAGACTCTGCTACCATGCCTCTTGGGGGAGGGGGAGGGAAAGTAGTGTGTTTCACCCAGAGATTCCTTAGACCTAATCAGCTGCATCACGTGGTGGTGTTTTAGGAGTGGTGATGGACAGAGGGAGAGATGTTTGGGGCAGGGGTCTCCAGCTCTGGGTAGGGGTGTGATCCTGTTGAACAACCTGCCAGGCCTCAAGGCGCCCAGAAACCACACGTTCAGAGAACTGTGAAGACAGTTACCAGGGTGCAAGAGAAGCAAGTAGGTCGTCCTCGGAGACTGGCACAAGATGAGACCCGCCTGATTGTGGAGACCACTACAGGGAGCCAGTTTCTCCCCTCCGGCCCAAGGTCTGGGCTCCTGGCTCTTTGTGCTTACCCGGCCACTCTCGTGAGCGCATGTGGGCTGGTGGGTTTGGCCTGGCCGTCAGTGTAGCTCTGTGAGTGCCTGATGACAGCTGAGTATGTGTGTCAATGTGTGAGCCTGTCCCAGTATATTTGTATGTTTACTTGTGTGTTTCATGGTAGTGTGTATTTATGTGTGTGTTGGTTGGTGTGCACATGCATTTGTGTGTATATCTGGTGGTGCCGGGGAGACCTGTTCTGATCATACATGCATTTCTTTGTGACTATGTTCCCCCCCGCCCCCGCCACCATGTGCTCTGTGCATGTCCTTGAACTTGGGTGTGTTTCTGGCCCTGGGTATTTCTCCTGGGCTTCCCTGGTAGCTCAGACGGTAAAGAATCCACCTGCCATGTGGGAGACCTGGGTTGGGAAGATCTCCTGGAGAAGGGAACAACTACCCACTCCAGTATTCTTGCCTGGAGAATTCCATGAACAGGGGAGCCTGGCGGGCTACAATCTCCATGGGGTCGCAAAGAGTTGGACACGACTGGGCAACTGAGCACAGCGCATTTCTCCACGAGAACATGTTTGATTGTAGTTATCCAGACACTGTTTTTTTTAAAATATTTATTTATTTATTTGACTGTGTCGGGTCTTCGTTGCTCCCCAGCATATGGGATCTTAGTTCCTCAACCAGGGACTGAACCTTCGTCCCCTGTATTGCAAGGTGGATTCTCAACCACCGGACCACGAGGAAAGTCCCTCAGGGCAATATTGTAATGCAAGAGTGATCCTTGAGTGTCAGGCTCCAGTCGCCTCCTGGTTCTCATGGCCCGTGAATTGGTTCTCTTTGGGTGACTGAGTAGACTGCTTTCTCTGGGTAGGGTGGAATGTGGAGGACTCATGTTGAAAGGAGCACTGGCACAGGCTTAGGGAGGCTTCTATGGGCACAGGGTGGCCTGTGAGTGGGTGGCCACCGGGAAGGCACTAACTTGACCCTGCCTTTAAATTCCTCTCTGCTTTCACCTGTCACAGTGTCTGACATTCCCCCATTACTGAGTCATTCCCCAGCTGGGACCCTCTTTGATGGTGCGTAGTTCCCAGGGGAGGCGGCCAGGGAGGCCTGGCAGCTTGCTGAGGGCAGATCCCCCATAGCCAGGAAAGAGGGCAGGAGGAATTGAGCATCTGAAGGATTGGGGCAAAGCCACAGAATTTGCTGGCGCTGCTAGTGCCAAGCATGGGAGAGCCCGGCTGTAGAAGACAGCTGCTCTAGCTTTAGAGAATCGTCAAATGTCAGCTCTAGAAAGGAGCATGGTGATCACCCAACCCAGGCCCTCGTAGTACAGATGGGAAGACTGAGGCCTGGAAAGAGGAAACCCAGGGAGCTGGGCGGTTCTGAAGCATGCTGATGTTGCAAGAGCGCACTGGGCAAGGAGAAACGGGAACCTCGGTTGGACAATGGTTTGCCCCTGCCCTGCTCGGTGACTCTGGGAAAGTCCCCCTGCTCTCTGGGTCTTGGGTGACTCTCTGTGTCATGTGGGCGTTGGCCTGGCTGCCAGCTGTGGGCCCTCCTGGCTCTCACCCTGTTATCTTGGAAGCAGGGCTTCTTAATCACCCCTGCCCCTCCCTGGAGCCTGTACTAGGGTAGAGAGAGTGAGGTGCTCCTTTCAGCCTGCCAGAGCATCAGGTCTGCCTGCCAGCCTCTGGGAGCATATCTCCTCACCTGGGGCGCAGAGAGATGGCAATATCTAGGTGGAATTGTCCCCTCCCTTTCCTGTTTAGGTGAGTTTTTGGCATTTGCACAGAGCCTCAGAAAGAAATGGAGAGACATGCCTGTTCAGATGGCCTCCTCCTTTGAAGCATCTCTGTTTGGGTGCAGCCCTTAGATATGGCCACGAAGGAGAAGCTGGGCCTGGGCTAAGGGGACACCATGGGCTTCTGCCTCCATCCTGAGCACTGCCGCAGGTCAGGCCCACCCACCCACTGGCAGTGACTCGGAGTTGGTTTGTTAAAGGGAAGAAGGTGATGAAAGCTTACCTTCAGGATGCAGGACCAAACAGACGATGGAGTTGGGGGCTGCCCGAGCACCTACTATGTGCCATGCGTGGTGCTGAGTGCTTTACATTCGGGTGAGAAGTGGGCTGAGAGTCCAGTGGTGACCCATGACTCCCAGGTGCCCAAGTGCTGTCGCTGGAATGCAAACCCATACCACCCCCCCACCCTCGCCCTGCCAGATGCTGCCTCCTGGGTGGGGATGGATGCACCCATGAGGATGGGAGTGGGCAAGGCTCCCCTCTCTGAACCTCCAGATCCTCACCTGTGAGCCGCAGGTGACAGTCCTGCACTCAGGGAGAAGCCCACCTTTCCTTCTTTTCTCCCTTTCCCAGGCCCAGCATAGTGCCTTGGGTATAAGGAAGAGGGGCTGAGCAGTCAACTTCTGCTCTGGCCTTTGACACTTGACTGTGTATGTGTGTGTGGCATGCATGTATGTGTAAGGGGATCCCTTCCCTGCACTCCTAGAGACTAGATCTTTCCTAATTACAGTCCCAGCTCGCCCACCTAACAGCTCTGCCACTCTCTGCAAGCAGCTTAAATTCTCTGAGCCTCTGCTTCCCTACTTGAAAACCCCAAACCTCCTGAATTCTGACGCACATGTCCCCATGAAGATTCCCCATCAGAGGCATCTGGCCCTCCTAGGATCGCCTCCCTGGGATCCAGACAGGTTGTGTGAGTGCCCCGGGCATAGCGACTTTGGCAGAGTAGGAGCTCCATAACTGGTAGCTTATCATCATCATCATCACATGGAATTGATTGACATGGTGAACAAAGAAATCCTGTGTCTGGAATTCTGAAAGACCTTGGAGAAGGTCTCCCGGAACTTCCTGGAGAAGTGGGGGACAGCATGGGAGGACAGAGAACTGGAGTGTCAGGAATAGAGATGGGAGAGCAGCTGAGAACTCGGGTCCTGCCAGCCAGAGACCCCACGGGCCTGTCTGTCCTCCACTCCAGACTTTCTTGCCCTTTGGTCATTGACATGGATGGAAGCCCAAGGGGCTTGGAACATTGACATGGATCAGTGGGAGGGTAGACGTCCACATAGGCAGTGAGTTGTCACAGAGATGGGCAGAGGCTTTGAGGGCTGTCCACACCCAGTCACCAAAGGGTGGGGGGTAGTGACACCAGGCAGCAGCTCGTGCTAAAGCCCCTGGGGCCACAGCTGACCTAAGTGCACGGGAACAGGGCTGTGTTAGCACAGGCAGAGCACCCCGTCTGGGGAGGGGGCAGGCTTGGGCCCTGCGGACTGGGCAGGCACCTCACTGAGCTTTAGACATCAGACCCTGGGCCCGTGAATGAAAGCTGAGGCCTCCACCGGAGCAGCCCCGCCCGGCCGGGCACTTTGAACCTTCAGAGTCTCTGTGAGGTTGCTTTAGAAGAAAGTGCGTGTTTAAAAGAGTTCAAAACTACCAAACTGAGCCATATTCTGTGTCTGCAGGATAATTCTGCAAGCACGTTCATTCATTCACTGGGCATGACACCAGCCCCGTCCTTGCTGTCACAGTGCTTTTAAGCTCCTCAGAGAGCCTAGACGGACTCCCGCCTGGGGTGGTCCCGTACCTTCTCAGGGCAAAATTGTATCAGAGCCAGCCTAGGGTATAGTGATAATAAAGCTGGCAACTACTGTGCTTAGTTGCTTAGTATTTACCATTTTACTGACGATAGCTTATCTCATTTAATCTTTCCCATGACCCTATAAGCAGGGTTTCCCAGGTGGCGTTAGTGGTAAAGAACCCATTTGCCAATGCAGGAGACGTAATAGATGGGGGTCTGATCCCTGGGTTGGGAAGATACCCTGGAGGAGGGTATGGCAACCCACTCCGATATTCTTGCCTGGAGAAGCCCATGGACTGACGAGCCTAGCGGGCTATAGTCCATGGAGTCACAAAGAGTCAGACACAACTAAAGCAACTTAGCAGGAATAGAGTAGGTATCATCCTTAACCCATTTCACAGGTAGGGACACTGAGGCTCAGAGAGGTCCAGTTATTTGCCCACGGCTTGAGGATGAGATGGCTGGATGGCATCACTGACTCGATGGACGCGAGTCTGAGTGAATTCCGGGAGTTGGTGATGGACAGGGAGGCCTGGTGTGCTGCGATTCATGGGGTCGCAGAGAGTCAGACACGACTGAGCGGCTGAACTGAACTGAACTATCTGAACTAGGACTTGGACACAAGTGCTATGATAGGACTTCAGCTGGCCTGAGGGATGTGATCAGCTGGGCTGGAGTATGTAGTCAGAGATGGCCTCCTGGAGAGGTAGGTAAACCCAGGCCCTGGGGTTGTGCAAAGTTGGGGGTAGATTTTTGTCTGTCCTACTTCATCCTCCTTGCAGGCCCCACCCATTTCTCAGAGAGGTGAGGGGCCTTGCATAGCATCTTGCAGCCAGTGGTCTCTGGAGCTGGATTTGAGCCCTATCTGTGGGCCTCTGGCTCCCAGCTCTCAGCCATTGGACACTGTCAGTGTAGTGAGTTTCGAGTACCCTTTTTTACTGAAAGAAGGGACATGGTTTGCCCACTGCCTCTCACTAAAGATCGACTAGTCCCTCTTTCTGAGTTTAAGGCTGCAGCTGCTTCCAGAAATCATGTCTTGGGGCCTGCCCATGAAAGGACAGGAGAAAAGGTCATCTCTCTTCATCCAGGGCTGGTGGGGAGCCACCCTTGTCCCTTCACCCCATGCAGGAGGTCAGTAGGCAAGCTGTGAGGCTGGACAGGGCAGGGAACTGGAGGCCAGAGTCTTTGATTACCCTTGCTGTGTGACCTTGGGAAAGACCCTTCCCCTCTCTGGGCCTTAGTCACCCTTATAATACAGTTTTTTGGATCTGAGTCCCCTTGCAGCTGAGCCTTCTAGGATGATGAGCATTTGTTCAACCTGCCATATGTAGAGTCTCTGAGCTGGGTCCTCAGGGGGATTCAAGGTCCTCCAGGGTGGACATGTGTGGTGAGGTGGGGCTTAATGGGGGACTTCTCCATTCCCCCGAACAGTCACCTCCCCAGTGAATCTGAGCTCCCTGTCCGCCTCTTATTCTATATAGTGCTCACCTCATAGTGTTCATGGTCTTGGTCATCGTGTCTAGCATGTAGTAGGCTCTTGACAGTGGAGAAATGAGTGAACGTTAGAGTTTGAGTCCGCAAGGTTATGATCAGTATGGGTGGCTGCCGGGGAGTCCATCCAGAATAGACTTTAAAGATAACAAGTAATGCTTACCAGATGAGTATTAAGGGTAAATTGGATGGGTGAGGGTGGAAAGACAAACTGATATGTGTCCCATTCAACCTCCTAGAAGGAAGAAAACTTTTTTTTTTTTTTTAAACTCAGGAATAGGAGAGAACTGTCCACATTGCTACATGATGAACTACATAAATTGTGAAACATGCTCCATGGTTCTTTGTACCACAAGAGTGTAAAAACTGTAAAATTTTCATCAGGGTGGAGAATAAAAACCAAGAAAAACTATAAGCCCGTTGGCAGAACTCTCCTGATGACAACACCTGTGAGAGAAGAACCCCTCCAAGTTAGCCAGGTGCTTCCCCCTCCTCCCACACCTGGCAAGAGGCCAAGGTTGGGAGCGGCAAGAGCTTATTTGGAGGTGCACGTCCCTGCTTTGTTGCTGTGTCTCCCAGAAAGCATGCCGTTCCCCTGGCCTGCCACCGTTTCTGATACATCTACATCACCCCTCTGGAAGTGGGTGACCTAACCCTCTAGTTGTTGAACTGCAGGTGATTAGAGTACCTTAATGGGTAATACCAGACTGTAGAGGTGAGAGGCATTTGCACTCCACTACCTGGGAAGGCCTGAATAAGATGGCATTTCAGCTGGGCCTTGAAGGATATGCAGAATTTTGACATGTGGCTACAGGAATTGGTCTTCTATGAACGGGAAAGATTGAGAGGGAGGGGAAAGTAGGGGCAGAAAGATCAGAAAAGGGAAAGCTTGAAGAAAGTGGGCAGAGGAGGGGGGGTCCTATGGACATCAGGCAGGCCTGGAAGCTGTGTGTCCTTGGGTGAGTCGTTTCACCTCTCTGAGCAAGGTTTCTTCATTTGCAGAAAGGGATGTTTATTGTCATTTCTCTTTGTGTGGGTGACATGAGATGATGTGTGTAATCAATATTTGTCCTCATCACATCTAGGGTGCTAGGATCAGGGAGATGGACAGACCCAGCAAGGGTGTGGCCGACAGTAAATGTCCAACTCTCTCTCCAGACCAGAGAGGTGATGGATGAAATGTGGTGTGACGGATGAAATGTGGTGTTCAGATTGCGTACAATGTTAACTTCCAAATGAGTTAATATCCCATCCCCTCTGTCCTTATATCACCTGGAAGTGAGGCTGGGGTAGGTGAGTCCCCAAAATCCATATTGGACAACCTGACTCACAGGGAATCCCTCTTCCTTCAGTTTTCCCCTCCCTCCAACTGCCTGAAGGTGCCAAGTCCAAAACACACCAGGCTGTGGCCGCTTCAGCCCCCAGTCTACCCCGTCACTTCTAAAGGGAACACTGGTTCAACCTGCTGTACTGCTTGCTGTCTCCTCCCTGTCTCTTCTATTAGACCTGGAGCTCTGGGGCTGGGCTCAGCTTAGGCTCAGGTCTCAGAGTCCAGTGCAGCCTGGTAGATGGATGAATGGCTACATGGGGAGCCCGGCTGAGATCTGCCATACTCCTCCCAGGAGCTGAACCACCACCTCCCCCCACCCCCCCACTGCCCTAAGTCACGAATGGGCCAAGCAGCAGTCCCTCTAGAGAAGGTCCAGCCTCCCCCCAGAGGTGGCTCCAAATCTTGAAGCCCGCAGTGTGGATACTCAGCAAACCCTTCAGCTCCTCCCTGAGCTAGATGCTAGGTCACCCTGTCGGTAGGGGGGTTGCCCCTGCTGGGGTACCATGGTTCCAGGCAAAGGGCTCCACCCCGAGGACCTGTGACAGTCACCTGCGAAAGGAAAGACACCCGGGTTAGGGGTCCAGGTGACCAGGAGCTGCGCTGGCCGGCTGTTCCCCAGAGGACCCGACGCCCGCTCGTGGAGAGCCTTAGTTTCCCCCATCTTTACCAACCAGACTTAGAACATTCACCTCCACCGGTGGAGGCAATCCCGGACCGGGATGGGGGCGTGGACTCCTCCAGGTGGGTGGGGGGGTGTGACCTCGTTACTCTTCAGAGGTGAAGGGGCTGCGGCCGCGGAGGGCTCCCCGAGGGTCCCCGCCCCCCTGCAGCCCCGCCCCCTCGGCCCCGGGGGCTCCCCCGCCCCCGCGCCCCGGGGGGCTCGGGCATCCTCGGTCGCGGCCGGTGCGGCTCGGCTCGGCGTCGCCATGGCAACAGCGGCTTAGGGGGCGGGGGCGACGTGGCTGGCTGGCTGGCGGACGGGCGGGTGGCGCGGGGTGGGCTGGGCCGCTCTGCGCGGGCCGGGCCGTCGGCGCTCGGTCGGCAGGCGGGCGGCGCGGGCCGCGAGCTGCAGGGGCCGAGGCCGAGCCCGCGCCCGCCCTCGGCCGCGCGGCCGCCCGAGCCAGGGCGCGGGTCCCGCGCGGGTCCCGGACCCGCCGCCGCGCTAACCCCGCCTCCCCTTCCCCCTCTTGTCGCCCCGCGCGCAGGGCTTCCTCAGCCGCCGCCTCAAGGGCTCCATCAAGCGCACCAAGAGCCAGCCCAAGCTGGACCGCAACCACAGCTTCCGCCACATCCTGCCGGGGTTCCGCAGCGCCGCCGCCGCCGCCGCCGCCGCCTCCGCCGCGGACAATGAGAGGTGAGCCCGCCGCCGGCCCGGCCTCCGCGCGCCGCCGCCCCGGGATGCGCCCGGGAGGGCGCGGGGACAAAGCGAGAGCCGGGACGGGGGCGCGCCGAAAGCGCGAGGGCTCCCCACGCCGCCCTCCGGCAACTTGTGGGGCCACCTCGGACCGGGGAGGAGCGACGGGAGGACCCTTCTCTCTTCCCCCGGGTGGGTGAGGACGAGGTGCCCGAACCTCGGGTCGAGGCCCGGAGGGAAGTGCCTTCCCCGAGAAGTCCTGCCTCGCCTCGCCGTGGTGGGCATTGTTTCCCGGGCGGTGCAGTGCCCGGCGCTGGGGGCTGAAGTGGCACCTCCACCCGAGGATCCATCTCCCTGCCTCTGGAGCCCTTGAGTGCCCGATACGAAAGGCATTTCGGCTGGGTTTTGCGGAGACCCAGCGGTGAGGAAAAGGGTGAACATCTGGAGGGGAGGAGCAGGGGGCTGGGTCGCTTAGGGGACACATCTGCTCTAAGTAGGGCGCGTGCTCCGCTGGGGGCTGGGGCGAGCGAGCGGGCAGTGCCCGAGGCCAAGGAAGAAGGGCCTCATCCTTTCCAGCCCCGGGCAGCTGCTCCCTCTCTCACCTCTCCACTCCCAGGGGTGTCTCCAATTCCCCGTTTCCTTTTCCCGGGCCAGACTGGAGCAGGTGTGGAAATTCCAAGGGGAGGTGGCTTGTGGGGCAGAGGAGAGAGGGGAGGTGGTTCAGCCTGCCAGGAGTCACTGGCAAGAGCAGGCTTCAGCTCGCAAGGACAAGCCATCCTGTCCGTGTGCGGGGGCACTGGGCGGACACAGCCTCTCCTTTCAGGGCCCAGGTTCCCCTCCTTGAGCGTGCCAACCCTGGCACCTTCCTGCTTGGGCACAGGCATGGTGATGGATTCTAGTGCCAGTTAGAACGTGTCCCTGCTCAGCTAAGTGGAGGTGAAGGAATGGGCAGGCACCAAGGAGCCTTTTCAGCATTCAGCCTTGTGTCTCAAGCCCCTGGCATCTGCCTCCCTTCATAGGGCTGTGCCCCTGTGTGTGATTGGCAAGTTGGCACTCCCTGTAGGGGAGGCACAGGTAGAATGAAAATGTCTCTCCCCTCCTCCTCAGTTCCAGCAGGCAGAGGAGTACAAGTTATAGCCCAACTCCTGCCCAAGGTTGACTGACTGTTTAACTGACCCCTAGCATCTTCCCGAAGAGTACCCCTTCCACCC
This sequence comes from Ovis aries, assembly GCF_016772045.2. Lineage (NCBI taxonomy): Eukaryota > Metazoa > Chordata > Mammalia > Artiodactyla > Bovidae > Ovis > Ovis aries. Next base: position 14,174,157 of record NC_056056.1, on the reverse strand, counting down.
TCCAGGAGAATTACTAGACCTTTAATTTTCATCCACCGGGAGCTGCTCTCTCTAATGCATCCTAACTGCTGCCTGCGGCTGGTTTCCTTCCCCGCGCTGCCAACCCCAGTCCCAGGCAGGACCCTCAGCCTTTCTCTGATGGCCATAGTGCCCCAGGGGACCAGGCGTGTCCTGGCAGGAAGATTTAGCCAGGCCAGAGCTCGGTGCTGGGTGCAGCCACTGCGTCTTTGAAAACCTCGATTCCCATCTTTGTTATTGTCTGGGCGGCAGGCCACCCGGTTTGCTGCCTTCCTCCCTCCGGCTGGCCCCTGCCTTCTCCAGCTTTCTCCCTCGGGAACATGCCCTTCGCTGCACTTTCCTGGGTGGTGGTCAGGACCCTCTGCACCCGCATGCGAGACCTTGTGTACGTACCTAGTTCTGTGTGCTTGTGTTGGTGGTCCGGGGAGCAGGAGAGATGGCAGGCGGTCCAGCCTCTGACTATGTCTGCCCTCCGGGAGCAGGCAGCGTGCATGCTGTGTTTACCTCCCTCCAGCGGGCAGCCCGCACTGAGATGCTGCCGAGCAATCAGCTGGCAACCCTGGGCGGAGGTCGGGACGTGGTCGAGATGACCTGGAGCAGGTCCTGCCCAGCTTGACTTCGGGTCAGCTTTGCCACAGGCCGGAGGGGTGCAGAGTGGGGGCCATGGTGGGGAGTAAAACTGCGAGTCTGTCTCTAGCGCCAGTGGTGAACGGTAGCTGGAGCAGAATGTCACTGGTGGTGGTGTGGGATTGTCTTATTAATTTTCTATAAACAAAATCTGGCTTGGAGGCTCCTCTGGCACAGGAAGGGAGCCCAGATTTCCCACGGACAGGCAGAGAGATGGAATTTGAAATCCTTCTACCCAGCCTTGGAGCTGAAATAGGCTCTGCTAGGACTGGGATCTCCTGATTTGCTGCCTTGCTTAGAAATAGATTGATCACTGCCGCTGGGATGGACGGGCAGGTATGTCTCTGGGGCATCTCCTGGAGGCGTCCTGTTTGGAGTCAAGTGAGTAAAACCAGCTCTGGTGACCCCACCCCACCCCCCAAGCTCATGGTCAAACCTGGGTGAGTGCAGAGATGCCTCCCTCCCCCCGCACTCTGACGTGGTGTGGTGCTGCTGAGGCTGGGTGGACAGATCAGCTGCCTTCCGACTTGGCCCAGCAGTGAGGAGGGGGTTGAATCCTGGCTCCATGGGACCCCGCCGAGCTGCCATGCCTCTCCCTAGGAAGGGGGTAAGTGCAGAGAGAGCAGTCCGCGTGAAGGGATGGGCATGGGAAGGCGGGTGGGGGCCTCTAGGGTGGCCAGTGTGAGCTGGCTCCCGTGGCCTCCTCACGTGGAGAAGGAACACCGGGCACTCGGGGGCGGCCGCCTGGGGTCTGACACTGGGTGAATCTGTCTGCTCCATGGCTGCTGCCGAAGCGGCTTTGCCGCACGCTTTCTGCCATGCTCCACAAACTGCTGTGTTGGGAAGGTTATTTTTTGCACCGGGATCCTCTCATCTGGAGGTTGGAAACCAGTTGGTTCTGTTCTGGGATCTTTCGGCTCCCTGGGAACGGGAGTCTGGTCCAGGTGTGGAGATGGCAGGGAAAGGGCTGATGTCTGGTTGTGAGCCTGGAGTCAAGCCAGCCAGGGCTGGGGAGGGCGCATAGCTGAGCTCTGGGAAGCCCAAGGGCCGCAGATTTGAGCCTTTATACTTATTTCCCTGAAAACAGCCTGGGGAGGTTCCCAGCTGGTCTCTAAGATCACTGGGCCCCTCAACATTCATTTCTTCTTTGGAGGTTCTGGAGATAAGCACCAAGGACAGGTAATCGTTGCCTGTGGATAATAGAAATGAATGCCGTTCCAAGGCGTCCCAGGTGAAAGGTGTGCTGGCAAAAGCATTTTTTTTTTTTTTTTTCCGCAGACTGGAAATGTTCCTGCCTCATTTACAAGACAGCTTTAATGCTGGTAAAAGCGATCTTGGATGTGGTGTTTCTGCCCTCCCAGAAGATAATTTCGAACTCACTCATTTATTTATTAATGTTCCTAAGTAGCTGGGAGGGTCAGTTGGCAATACAATGCCTTCCTCATTTTTTTCCCCTCCGCGGTATTCGCTCTGGGTGATGCTGGCTCTCCACACAGGTGGGCATCCCAGGCGCAGGTACCCAAGGCTGATCAGGGAGCAAGGGACTGACTGCCCCGTCCAGGGAATGTGTGTGTTGCCAGGAGTTCCCACACCTGAAAGTTACCAAGGGTAGGATTCCCAGCGGTGTAAGACTAAGGGAGGGAGATAATTGGGAGGTAGGGGTGAGGGCTTTCAGGGACCCTCCATTGGCCCCGAGTAGGCAGAAATCAGTTCTATCCCTTTGGGTGAGGCATTTCTTGGAGCAGGGAGAGGGAGCTTGGTGAGGAACTGGAGGAAATGGAAGAGGGGATCTGTTTTCTGTTGACAGTAGATGCAGACTGGGCTGGGCACCCAGGCCTGGGTGTTCTTGACTCTCTCCCTCCCCTGCTGTAGACAGCGAGTGCCCAGTCCTCCTCCGCCTTCTCTTGGGTGATCTTGAGATGATCGTGCATTTCAGTGTCTGGGAGTAATGGGAAGTATGTGATCTTTGGATTTAAAGCCAGGCAGTTCCTGGGGCAAGTCACCTTAAACTGTTCTGAGCCTCAGTTTGCCCATCAGCAAAATGGGTCTGATGATAATCACGTCGTTGGAAACATTAATATTAATATATTCATCATGTACTTAATAGAAAATGTCCTGTTCAGTGCTGTTTCCTTGGCAACTAACACTGGGTTTTGCACATTTCTTAAATGTTTCTAAAATTTTATTAAATAAGTTATAACACATGAAAGCGGTTAGACAGCCGTGTTGTAAGTTTTCAGTAAGTGGAAGTTAATATTTGGAGGGAAAAGTCAGTCCGTCTTGGTAAGCCTCAGTTGTCGTCTCTGCAGAGTGGGGATAATAACGTGCAATCATGTTATTATCATTCAAGAGATGGAACTAGACGCTACTGTCCCATGAAAGGTGAAGAGGGCTGTGTGGAGGATCACAGCTACTTTGAACACAAGAAATAGCCGAGTAGAAAGACCCTTGGACTTGTCTGCACCCGAGAAAGCAAACCTATCCTATATGTGTTTTAAAAATCGATTTTTGATGTTTGGACCATACTTCTTTTTAGTAATCTAGGCATTTATGTTCTGTCTAGTTTTTCTTTATTAAAAATGGTGCTGGTATTTAATCCTTAAATATGCATCATTTGTCTCCATCTGTGATTGTTTCCATGAGATAAAGTCTTAGAATTACTAGGTCAAAAAATAAGAGCAATTTCAGGCTTTTGATAAATATGTTTCCCATCGAGAGCCTGTAGTAATTTACACTCTCCCAAAGACTTTTGAGGTGCCCACCTGTTTCTTCACGCCTTTGAAAACATTGGGTGTCATCGGTAACACAGTCTCTGTCGTTTGTATAGGCACAAGGGTGGCATTTCTTTGTTATTTGCATTTTCTTGCTGGTTAGTCACTGAGCATTGTTTTCCTGGGTTTAATGGCCAGTAGTGCTGTGCTGCTGCTTTAGAGTCTTGTCTGTTCCTGTCCTTTGCCTTCTGAACGTTCTGACAAGCCCTTTGTAAGAGCCTTCCTTGCCCTGTTTGGCCTTCCTTGGTTCCTTCACCGCCATCCATGTAGGTGGATCTTTGTTAAATGGGCCTCTGCCTTCCAAGCGGTATGGCAGGGAATTCATTAATTACCTACAAGGAGTGCTCCGCAGCTCCCCCTCCCCTGCTCTGCTCTCCATAAGGGAACCAGATTTAATTCTTAATCCGATAATTATCGTTAAGGAAGCCTGGCACTTACACAGCACTTTGAGAGGTCTGTCGCTGTACAGCATCGGTAAGCAGTGCAGGGGTTGTTAGATTCAGGGAAACTGAGGCACGAGGTCAAAGGTGTGGCGGTGGGGCCATCCCAGAAGCCTGGCCTTGTGTCCAGGTCCCAGCCCCCCTGCAGCGTGGTACTCGGAGCCCCATGGGCACCTTTGGGGCAGGGCTGCCTGGAGCCCTGCCAAGGAACACATGATTCTGGGCTTCATCTCCAGAGGGAGGGGGAGCCACAGAACATGACCCGGACATGGAAAAGAACCAATTTATTTCTGCTTTCTCATTTTTATCGCCCTCCTTTTAGATCTGCAGCTCCCTCGTGTGTATCTTCCAGAGATCCGAGCTGGGCAATATTTTTAGGAACGGCGGAAATTAGCTAGTAAGGATGTGATCAGCCCCAAGCTGGGGTTTTAAAGGCTAGAGAAGCCTTTTCCTGTACAGGTGGCTGTAGGCATGTACACATGCCTTTGACAGGCTCACGAGTGCATGTCTTCATATGTCTTACAAGTATGCAGCTGCCCTCATGAAGGTGTGTATATGTAAGCATCCTTGTACATGTTTGTAGATCTGAAATGAGGAATTGCATGTAAAGCATTTGGAACACTGCCTGGCACTTCATGTTGGGTTGGACCACGTGAAGTGTTTTTGTAGGTCGATTATGGACATACGGTTCATTCTAACCACTCAAGGAGTTCTGGCTACTGTTCGTATTGTGTCTGTTTTCTTATGTGTACGTGTCTACCAGCATGTGCGTTTACATACCCCCTGTTTTACAGTGTGTGTGGTGTGTTCTGTGTTTGAGCTCTCACATGTGGGCATCTATGTGCAGGTGTGCAGTTGCTGTCTGGGCATGTGGCCACTGAGCCAGCCAGTTTTGTGAACAAAACTGCCTGCCTTCCTGGGGAAAATCTCCCACGACTCAGCATCTCCCCCGGCCGTCAGGACAGCCACCCGCTCAGCCCCCTCGTGCCCATAGGTGCCAGCAGAGCCCAGGCCTGGATGCCAGGCCTGAGAGGTACTGCAGGGCCTTGCCCATTCTCCTAGAAAAACCCTGGCTATTTCCAGGTCCCAGGTCTGAGGATATGCAAATCGACTCTTTAATGGAATTCCTTTGCAAAATATTACTCGAACCAGAAAGTTAATTACCAGGCTCTAATTAATGGCTATTTTAGAGGGCCACAGAAGAGAACTGGAGATCACAGGAAGACCAAAAAGGCAAGAAGGAAAACATCCAGCTCTCACGGCTGGCATGGTGACCTCTCCCCAGGCGGCCGGGCCCTCTTAGCTGCTTGCCAGCCAGGCCTCCTGGGTGATCGGCCACGGGTGAGTGGAAAAAGGGCTTCTTGCATGAAGAACCTCACATGCTGGGTCTTCTGGCCACTGGTCTATCAGCCTACAAGGAGTGACTTGGGCTGCATTCCCGGCCTGGGGGTGGGGTGTGCAAATGGCCGAGGAGAGCCTGGCCAGATTGGGGTGAGGCTGTACCACTCCCATCCCCACCCTCTGAAGCCCCCAAAGCAGCCAGGCAGCATATCCGCAGCCTGGGCTATGGACAGGGCAGTCACCAGCCACTCTACAAGGAAACTAACCCTTGTTAGTTAGTTAGTAACTAACCCCGAGACAGAAGGAGTCTCCGTCCTTTGTGGGCCTGTGCGGATAGGGGCCTGTGGGTGGGTGCACGCGTCTCACACATACCAGGGGCACAGTCTTGGGTGCCCCCCGCCCAGGTCCTGCCGCAGGCCAAGCCACATGCCCCCACCCCAGGCATGCACATGTAAGAAGCTCCCTTTGTCACCCCACTTCCTGCTCCCACTTGAACCTGGAGAGCCACAGGCCAGGCTGGAGCCGACGAGTGCAGGGTCACAGGAGCCTGGCTTCTGGCCTGCCCCGCTAACTCACTCAGCACGGCCTACCATGGAACAGTCTGTTTCCCCAACTCACCTCTCCAGATGGGCTGGCAGGGCAGAAACTGACCCAGATGAAGGTCGGGTTTGCACTTTTCCCCACATCAGGCACTTGGACGGGTGAGTTACTCTTTGTCACGATGATTCCCCCCTCTCTTGTCCAGTGGGCAAACCCCCATGGGGGTCCCGTCTAGCTCTGGCCACCTCCCAGTTCACCCTGGGACCGTCACCTGCCTCCAGCCCTGACCTTTTTCCCAGCCTCAGGCCCTTGTTTGCAGGGCCTGGTTGTAAGAGAGTGCTATGGGCAGAGATATAGATGCCAGCCTGGTAGCACAGGCTCTAATTTGATGCGACGTTGTCGTAGGGAGTTTTCATACCGAGGGCAGTGAATGAGTGCAGCGTCTCCCTGTGCCCACTGACTAAGGGGAAGTTAATTTCATGCTCTGTCTTGTTGACATTCATAATCAAAGCTTCGTATTGCAGCTGCAGACTGTTAGCACGTGAAGGATGTATGCGCCTCAGCAATTACTGTTTCCGGCGGGGGAGGAGATTAATAGGTTGTTAACAGCTCCACCCCTCTGCTCCTATTACCCTTCTTTCCCCCTTTCCCCCTTCCTGAGATTTCATCAGGAAACTCCATCCCAGCATCAGCTCTGATAAAACCCCACTCTTGTCTTGGAAGCTGAGAGCCTGGCCCCTGAGCCTGACTGACCAGCCCACCCTAGGAAGATACCCAACAAAATGTAGAGTCTTGGGCCCCTACCCTGGACCTTCTGAATTAGACTCTTTGACCTAATTGTGTTTCCCCAAGGTGTGAGAACCTCTGTCCAAAGTTTGTGCCTTTTGCTGAGGACAGGGCTCTGTCCCAGCAACTTGCTTCAGCATTGCTATATTCTTATTGATTTCTCATAGTAAGAGTGTTTTGTGTTTCTCATTTCACTGAAACTCCAAGAGGGGAATGTTCCTGGCCCAAAGTCACATACTGGGGGGCCCCAAGCCAGGCGATCCACTCCCTGGTTGAGACCTAGAATCCTCCCATGAGCATGCTGTGCCTTTTTTTATTAAGGTTGTGATGCTTTTTGAAATTACCTTCCCCCTTTGATAGGAGTCCTTCCTGCGCTTGCCCAGGGCTCCCTGCTGTAAAAAGCACTTTCACCCTGTGCTTGGAGCAGTTAGGGCATTTGTGACTATGGTCTGCTTTCTACAGGGGAAGTGGGTGAGGCTCAGAGAGATATAGGGAATCAGCAGGAGCTGGGATGTGTCTCCTAACTCCAGGTCCAGTGCTTGGCCCACCTGAGCCACTGAGGCTCACTGCTCTTGCCGACTTCCCTGTTATAAGTGGTTCAGAGAGGTGTACTTGGTCCTCTCTGGAATCACCAGGATCAAGTGAGTAATGTGATTCAAGCCCAGGTCCACTGGGTCAAAGCCCATAAGGATAGGACTAGCTAATTTAGGGCTGAACCAGGTGTCCTTGGCCCCACCTGGGAGTGAAGCTCTCTAAGGACAGCCTGGAGAGGCTCAGGAATGAGAGTGGTGGTCTGTGCAGAGGCCCTGGAGAGGCCAGGCCAGGCAGTATATAATCTGTATCCCCAGCTGGGGAGGCCAGATGCCTGCTAAGGTTGGGGAGAAGGATAGGGGAGGGTGGGGCAGGGGAATCTGGGCCTGGGGGCTGTGGAGCTGGACTGTGAACCCACGAATCTGGGCCTGGGGGGTGTGGAGCTGGAATGTGAACCCACGACTGCCTTACAGCCCCAGGCCCTGTACTGCCAGCTGCTGGGGAGGTCAGCAGGTGTAGGCTAGTCCAAGGCCAGCTCCACCCACTGCTTCTCTTTGAACCTCAGTTTCCCCATCTCAGCAAAGCAAAACAAAGACTAATATCTCAGTGCCTGGGACACTGATATTCCTGGAGGGAGGGCACCCAGCACAGGGGAGCGTCCTGTGTCTCCTGGGCTTTGCTGCCCTGCCTTCAGGTCGTGAAGCCCTTGGAGGTGGCGTGGAGCTAGGGGGGCCAGGATGCCTTTCATCTCTGCACTCTTCACGGCAAGCTTCTCTGCTGAGTGTCACAGTATCACCACCACCCACTGCCCTGCGTGGCCACCTGCTTGATGGGCCCGGCTCCGTGCCCTGTGCCTTTCCTGTGCTTTCTCATGTCATCCTTACACCAGCGCTCTGAACGATATTGCTAGTCCTCATTTTTCAGAAAAGAAAATTGAGGCCCAGAGAGACTGAGCCACGGGTCCAAGTCACACAGCTCATAGGTAGGATCCAAACCCAGGCGGTCAGGCTCTATTATCAAAGGCCCCTCCATCAACCACTGTTCTCTGTGGTGTCTGTTTTCCAGATGACCTGCTCAGTCACTAATATCATTAACCTACCTGCCCCTTACGGAGCGTCTGCTGCATGCCAGGCACTGTGTGTTGTCTGTACGTCATCTCTAATCCTCTTCACTCCCCTTGTTTCATCCCCCCAACCCCATGTTACAGGTGCTGAAACTGGCCTCAGAGAGGTAAAATAACTTATCGGGGATTACCCTCATGATGGATTTAGGATCTAGGTCTCTGGACTCAAAGCCAGGGTCCTCTCCAGTGTAATAGCTGACATGATGGACAGATCCCGTGGGCTAGGCCTGCCCTCAGCACTTCACAGAGAGGCACTCACTCCAATCTCACGACAGCCCATGTGCTGCTACTGACTACTGTTATTTCTGGTTTACAACCAGGAAACGTGGCCTGCCCAGCCGGAACGGCAGAGCTAAGATCCTAACCTAAGAAACCTGGCTCCCAAGTCTGTGCTCTTCACTACTGCACAGGCCTGCCCCTTCCTATTTTACAGATGAGGAAACTGAAGCTCCAGCAGGTAAAAGCCACTTGCCCCGGTCAGACTGCAGGTGGGTGGCAGAGATGGGGTCTGTACTTAGATGTTTCCGGAGTTTTACTGGCTCCCACGGGCTTTCTTGGTGGCTCAATGGTAAAGAATCCGCCTGCAGTGCAGGAGACATGGGAGACGTAGGTTCGCTCCCTGGGTCGGGAAGATCCCCTGGAGGAGGAAATGGCAACCCACTCTAGTATTCTTGCCTGGAGAAGCTCATGAACAGAGGAACCTGGCAGGCTATACAGTCCATGGGGTCACAAAGAGTCGGACACGACTGAACAAGCACACGCGTACATGGGAGAGTGTCCTGGGCCACCCCAGGCTCTGCAGGAGCTACTATGGGTGCTGAAGTTCTGGAAGGGTGGAGGAGTGTGGCAATGGAGGCGGGCCTTCCTACTGGTCTCTGTGGGTGGGGTCCCCATGGTGTGAGGCTAGGGCTGGCTTAGGGACCATCCCCATATTTGCAGTTGCTCAGTGATGATAAGTGTCTTTCTTCATAGGCACCCCTAGCAGTCTGGGCCCCCACACCTCTTTTGCTCTTGGCAGAGCGAGTGAGCACGGCTGCATTTGGGTCTGCTGATTGATGACCTTGGGTGAGGTGGGGGGGTGACAGAGGTCTTGGGTGGGCTCACTGGCTTTGCATAGCATACCCACCCCACCCCCACACTTCCGCAGATCAGCATGATCACTCTCCTCACTGCCCAGGAGGATGAGAGAAAGCTGTGATGCTGGTGGGCAGGGCCTCCCAGTCCAGCCTTTGATCTGCTCATGTGGGTGCGTCTGGCACCGAGACCTCTGGCTGGACAGGCTGAGGGGGCTGCCAGTCATGCAGCCAGGTTCCCAGCCCACCCAGCCATCTGTGGACCTGAGATGGCGCTGGGCACCTGCACAACTGCCTGACCTCAGGGTGGGGACAGAGCCAGGGGTGGTGACGGCTGGGCCACGGGTGGGGACTCTGCCAAAAGCCCCACCAGCGCGCTCTTGGTGGTCATGTCTAGCTCCTCTGTGCACGTAAAGTTCACGTTTATTGATGATGGTTGTTTATGAGACTAGTGAAAACCTGTTCCACAAATTTCAGAGTCAAAGGATGTTGAACCTGGTGGGGAATTCTGTGAGCGATCCGTCCAGAGTTCATCAGACTCAGCTCCTGGTTCCTGGGGGTGAGACTGGAGGTTCCCCTCCAAAGGCGTCGTGGGCATCCTCACTGTAGGCCCTGAGAAGTCCTGCAGGAAAGAAACCTGTTTCATCTTTTTTAATCTGGGGTTTCCTGTCCCCCACCCCCACCCCAGGAGCAGTAGTATTCTGCACAACCTTCTTGGGTAAACACTAATTTGAGGTGTTACCTCGCCTTAGAAGCGTGCCTTTTAAGAGGAGACTTTGGAAGTATTCCATGCCTTGAGGACCTGTGGGAGCAAGCCTTGAATGATGGCCTTGCTGGCCTGGCAGCAGCTTTGGGGATATAGTATTTTTTTGGAAAAAGGCACCCCCAGGTCTTCAGAGTCAGCTACTAGCTCTTCTGAGTGTGCAGTGGGGTCTGGCTCTGTTCAGAGCCCTCTGTGGGCCCAGAAGGGTGGAGGGTTTATTCCCCCTTTCCTGGGCTGGGTGGCTCCCTTCTTGTACCCAGCTGCTTGGGCTCTGGGCACCCCCTCCCCCCGGACTCCTGCAGAAGACAGCAGTCGGGCAGAGGCTGCCCACTGATTTGCATAATTGCACCATCCCCTGAATAATTAATAAAGCTCTGTCCTTGCTGGGAGCAAAGTCTGCACCATTATGGATGGGTTTGCCATGGATGGGTTTGTCTGAGCTCTTCCAGGGGGCCAGTGGTTCCCGGACTCATCAGCCAATGCTGGCATGAAGCCCCCCCAGAGAGAGGAGAGAGCCCTGGGGTGGAAGGGTGTGTCTACGCAGCAGCATCGTGGGTGGGACCGGTCCTGCCTGATGCCTTCTTCTAGGAGCCACACCTGGGGCCTGGACACACAGGCGATTTGAGATTCAGTATTCACCCACTTCCTGTGGTCCCATAGACTCTTCTACTCGGAAACGGTCAACTGTCGTGGAGACTTGGCCCTGCTTCCAGGTAGCCTGGAGGAGGCCCTTGCTGACCCAGCAGGTGAGGGTAGGGATGGTGAGTTTTCAGGCAAGAGCAGGGAAGGAGGAGGCATTTCTGCTTGAGGCTTGCTTTTTCTTGAGTCCCTCCAAGTTTCTGGGCTTGTTAAGGGCAGGGAAAGACTGGGAGTGTCTCCTCCTGGACATGTCTAAGTCCTCTTTTTACATTGTCTCACTGAAGTGAGTTTTCACTCTGGTCATATGGGTTTGTCTCCCTGTCATCCTGGAAAGGGAGGTTGAGGGCTGGGTCTGCCCCTGACTTGTCACTGATGCTGGGGAAGGTCCTGTAGTCTGTCCAGTCAGGGTTGTACTTGAAAGTACATTGTACGGTTGTACTTGAAAGTGCATTGTACTTGAAGGTTGTATTTGAAAGGCCTTGTTTTCTTCCCTATGTCCCCTAGTCATTATCCAGAGCGTCCACAGGAATATTTCTCAAACTGGGTTATGTGGAACACTACATCCTGGCAGATGTTATTGGGCATTTGTGATGAGGGGATTCAATAGCCTAAACAGGTCAGAGAAGCATCCAGTGAACCAAAGCAAGTAAATTTTTTCAGTGCTTGGCTGCTGGGAGCCTTTCCTCTGTTATTGTGCATCTGGGTACACAGGAGGGGAAACAGGATGCTTTGCTTCCCGTATTCATGGGCTATCCAGTGTCTGCTTGCTCGTCGCCAGTAATGGTGAGATGCCATCCCCTTGCCGAGCAATGCCAACTCTTGGAGACCTTCCCTTTTGTTAAGTTTAGCTGGCCAGCATTTAGGTAGCACTTTATCATTTACTGCATGGGGCTCATACCAGCTAGGCGGGTGTCAGGGCAGGCGTTATTCCTTTTACAGATAAGGAAACTGAGGCTCAGAGAAGGTCATTATTCTACCCAAAGCCACATAGAAAGTAGCAGAGCTGGTATTTAAACCCAGGTCTTCCGGCTGGATCTTCAGCTCTTTCCCTTAGCCACCAAGAAGCCATTTGCTCCCAGGGTAAAGATCAGCGTGTCTGGCGGCATTGGTCCCTAGGACCTTGGGGATCTGTTATCCCTACAGCCCCGTCCCAGCTTGCCTCGAGTGAGTTTCTGGAATTTGGAGGTAGGAGAAGTGCTAACTCTGGTTTGCTAGGATCGCAGCTGTGGGGCCTGGTTTGGGAGCCATCTGTAGATATGGCTCATCATAGAGGCCCAGTTCATCAAGCCGTCCCTGGCTCTCACCCTTCAACTTTTTGTTTTTACAGGTGGGCCATGTTCGAGGTGCCCCACTAGCTGGGTAGGGCACTTGTCTTGGGCCGGAGATGGTGGTAGAGGGGGTAGAGGAGGAAGGTGTGGGGGCCCTGCCATTGTGTCTTTCCTTGTGCCTTTCTGAGAGCTACTAGGCAGGCCTGGTGGATGGCCAGGGGCAGTTTGGGGCGGGGCCCTGTTTACAGCAGGCTGGCTTGGAGGCTGTGCTGAGGCAGAGGTGTGCAGCCGTAGGACTTAGACCAAGTGCTTCACGTCTCAGGGGTCTCCCTGGGCCACCAGTGGCACATGCCCCGCATCCCACGGAGAGCAAGCCACACGAGCGCGGCCTGATGGACAGAGTTTGGCCCTGCCAGCACCTTGACCTAGGTCTGGATCCGGCTCCCTGACTTCCTGTGTGACCTGGGACAAGTCACTTAATCTCTGAACCTCCGTTTCCTCATCTTTAAAATGGGTGTGATGATGGTGCCTGCCTCCCAGGGTTCTGTCCCTGGGGCAGAACACACGGTCATGTATGTCCCATGATACCTTCATCATATCATCTCATGTGCACTCACTCTCACACGTGTGCACACACCGTGGTCTTGAGCTTCCCCTGGAGACCTCAGAATCCTGTCGGCAGATCCAGCCCCACTCTCCTCACGTCCAGCCCATCATGGAGGAGGAGGCAGCCCGAGACAGGCCTAGAGAGACGTCGCGCGGACACTTCTCCCACTTAGAAAATCAATATTCTGTGGTCTGCCTAATTGCTCTGTTGCTGCTAAATGAGTCATTATGGAGGGAAAATAGCAAATGCATTGTGAGACTAATGGGAAAAAATAGTTGGCAAATGACTTGCTTTGCTTCTGAAACTCCAAGAAGGTGTTACTACGAGAAATCTGGAGAGCCACGTGGGGCCAAGTCCTGGGAAGCGGCCTCTGGTGGATGGCCAGGGGCAGTTTGGGGTGGGGACGTGTTTACAGCAGGCAGCCTCTGGGGTTGTGAGGCTCCAGAGGTGCCAGACAGCCTGAGAGGGCCCTTGCAGGGCAGGGCACTGAGTGGGGTATCACAGGGGCTGGAAGCAAGGGTACCTGAGTGTTCAAGTCTGGAGCTGGGGCGGAACACGGAGCTCCCAAGGCCTGTTGCTGGATATCCTTCAGCTAGGGCCGCCCGTGGGCCAGGCCTGTCCTGCAGGTCAGTGTGTGATTGCCGTGAAGGCCTGTGTCCTGAAGGCACTGCGAGCCCTGGAGCACTTGGTCTGTTGGGGTGGTGGGGGTAGTGTCCCCGAGGAAGAGAGGGGTGGGCTGAGCTCACAGTGACGAGCCTTCTTTGCAGGTGGAAGAGCTTGTGCAGACCTGTGGGTCTGGGAGCAAGGGGTAAGAGAGGTCCTCATAGCATTCCTAGAAAATGCACATTTTCTTATTTTATGTGTGAGGAATCGGAAGCCGAGGATGGCTAAGAGACTTTAAGAGACCTGCACAAGGTCATAGAGCCTTTAAATGGCCAAGTCTGGACTTGAACCTGAAAAGAAAGAAAGTGCTAGTCGCGCAGTGTGTCCAACCCTTTTGCGACCCCATGGACTGTATAGCCCGCCAGGTTCCTCTGTCCATGGAATTCTCCAGGCAAGAATACTGGGGTGAGTAGCCATTCCCTTCTCCAGGGGATCTTCCTGACCCAGGGATCGAACCTGGGTCTCCTGCCTTGTAAGCAGATTCTTTACCATCTGAACCACCAGGGACTTGAATTTAGGCCTAGGTAACTGTCCATCATGGTGGGTGCCCACCTAATTTCAGGCACCTGCTGCTCTGCAGCCAGCATCAGGGACTCACCCTTGCAAGGCAGGGGTCTGCAGAGGACACTCCTGAGCTGGGGAGGTACAGAACTCCAGAGCCGGAGGGGGGTGGGGCGCTACCAGCCCCAATCCAGGCCTCTCTGTCTTACTACTGGGCTTTGCTTTCTCTTAATGGCAACATGACATGGGTAATTTTCTGATGATCAAAATACCAAGACCACTAATGGCTCCTCTTTGAAAAAAGATCTCTGTAAGCAACACATTTCTCCCCCATGAACTGAGTTGATCTACTCCCCGCTGTTAGTCTCAGCTGGCCTAATCTCGTTGGGTGGGGCTACCAGCTGCCTGCAGGTTGACTGGAGGCATGCTCAGCTGAAGGTGCCTGAGACCGTGGGCCACCTAGCGTTTTAGGAAGTGGCCGCAGCAGATAGGAGAGACCACGCATGCCTTGTGGGCACTGGGAAGGGGGCTTTGGGAGGCATCAGAGACCACTTTGCCTTCTCCAGGTTCCTTGATACAGTTGCACATCCTGGTGCCACAGGAACCAGGCACAGAGTCCTGCCCAGGAGAGTTAGATTCACAGATCTAGGACTGGCCTCAGAATCTGTTGTCATGATGGGCCCCCAGGGGATTCTGGGACCTCAAGCGAGCAGCTCTGGGATTCTCCCATCCCTGGCAGGGTCCCATGCCTCCGGGGGATGTTGGCGGTCAGGTGCTCAGTTATCAGGCTACAGAATAACCCTGGGGCCGGATGTACCACTGGCTGCTCCAGCTTGGGGAGCCAGGTGGGCAGCTGAGACCCCGACAGGCAGGAACCCTGCCCTGGGTGCTCTGCTCCAGCTGTTGGCCAAGAGTCAGTTCATCCCAAACTCAGCTCAGATTGGCACTTCCCTTCCCTTCTCCAAATATAAACTGCAGCCTCACTGGTGAGAGGCTGAGTGTTTATTTGGTCTGGTTGAAGAGCCCCAGCCAGGGCCCTTTGTCCTGCTCAGATTCCACTTCCAAAAGAAGTCGGCTGAGTTCTGCTAAACAGCAGGGCGTCTACTGTGGGGTTCCAGGCAGGCTGGGGCTGACCCTAAAGATATAAAGGGAGTCCAGCTGTGATGGGCTGCCCGTGGCAGGGGGACACCAGTGGCTTCCTGCAGTTGGTGCCGCTGGGTCTGCTTTCTGGTCTTGCTCCTGCTTCTCAGGGAGCCGGTCCCTCCCTCGGAGAGAAAGGCAGACCAGGCCAGTGCCAGGGCTCTGACCCTGGGTACCGGATCTCAGGTCTCCTCATAGAGAGTCCCTGTCCCTCCATAGTGGCAGACTCGGGCCAGTCTGGGCCAGGCAGACATGAAGCAGAAGAAGCCAGGTCAAGGCTTGTCCCATACTTTTTCTTCTGCCTGGGCTGTAAATGGATTCCAGACCTTAGATCCCTCGATCTGTGCCCCAGCTTGGGCAACGTGGACATCTGCTTTCTTTGCATCTGCTCTGTTAATTTGCAGGGAGATGGTGGGCTGATCTCAGGAGGTTCCATAGCTTCCTACATGGTCTTTGGACAACTTGGTGGTACCCAGGGAATCAGCAGGCAGCCTGGTAATTCGTCACCACACATTTCCAGTTGGCCATCCTTGCTGTGGTTGTTATTGTTCAGTCACCAAGTCTGTCCAACTCTTTGAGATCCCATGGACTGCAGCACGCCAGGCCTCCCTGTCCCTCACCATCTCCCGGAGTTTGCCCAAGTTCATGTCCTTTGAATGGGTGATGCCGTCCAACCGTCTCATCCTCTGTTGCCTCCTTCTCTTTCTGCCTTCAGTCATTCCCAGCATCAGGGCTTTACCATCTGAGCAACCAGGGAAGCATCCTTGCTGTCTCTACCTCCTAAGCCCAGGTGGCCACTTAGCCAGCCAGGTTCCTTCAGTAAATCTCTGCAGCTACTAATGATAAGTGATGGCTGGGACTCTGTCTCTTTCGCGCTTAGTGATTACCTGGAAGTGAGTTTCAGTAAAGGCAGGACTCGTACCGTGCCCCACCCCCAGGCATACATGGTCCAACTAGCTCTCCTTTCAGGACAGCCCCATTGCCTCTTGTGTTCAGTTCAGTCACTCAGTCGTATCTGACTCTGTGTGACCCCATGGACTGCAGCACACCAGTCTTCCCTGTCCATCACCAACTCATGGAGCTTACTCAAACTCATGTCCATCTAGTCTGGGGTCCCCCTCTCCTCCTGCCTTCAATCTTTCTCAGCATCACGGTCGTTTCCAGTGAGTCAGTTCTTCACATCAGGTGGCCAAAGTATTGGAGTGTCAGCTTCAGCGTCAGTCTTTCCAATGAATATTCAGGACTGATTTCCTTTAGGATTGACTGGTTTGATTTTCTTACAGTCTGAGGGACTCTCAAGAGTCTTCTCCATCACCACAGTTCAAAAGCATCAATTCTTCAGCATTCAGCTTTCTTTATAGTCCAACTCTCACATCCATACATGACTACTGGAAAAACCATTGCCTTGACTAGATGGACCTGTGTCAGCAAAGTAATGTCTCTGCTTTTTAATATGCTGTCTAGGTTGGTCATAGCTTTTCTTCCAAGGAGCAAGTGTCTTTTAATTTTATGGCTGCAGTCACGATCTGCAGTGATTTGGGAGCCCCAAAAAATAAAGTCTGTCACTGATTCCATTGTTTCCCCATCTATTTGCCATGAAGTGATGGAACTGGATGCCATGATCTTAGTTTTCCAAATGTTGAGTTTTAAGCCAACTTTTTCACTCTTCTCTTTCACTTTCATCAAGAGGCTCTTTAGTTCCTCACTTTCTGCCATAAGGGTGGTGTCATCTGCATATCTGAGGTTATTGATATTTCTCCCGGCAGTCTTGATTCCAGCTTGTGCTTCATCCAGCCCAGCGTTTCTCATGATGTATTCTGCATATAAGTTAAATAAGCAGGGTGACAATATACAGCCTTGATGTACTCCTTTTCCTATTTGGAACCAGTCTGTCGTTCCATGTCCATTTCTAACTGTTGCTTCTTGATCTGCATACAGATTTCTCAGGAGGCAGGTAAGGTGGTCTGGTATTCCTGTTCCTTTAAGAATGTTCCACAGTTTGTTGTGATCCACATAGTCAAAGGCTTTGGCGTAGTCAGTAAAGCAGAAGTAGATATTTTTCTGGAATTCTCTTGCTTTTTCGATGATCCAGCGGATGTTGGCAATTTGATCTCTGGTTCCTCTGCCTTTTCTAAATCCAGCTTGAACATCTGGCAGTTCATGGTTCACGTACTGTTGAAGCCTGGCTTGGAGAATTTTGAGCATTACTTGGCTAGCATGTGAGATGAGTGCAATTGTGCGGTAGTTTGAGCATTCTTTGAGCCCCTGCTTTGTCATTCTGTCCTGGAAAGTGTACCTAGGTCCTCTCCAGGTGATGCCTGTGTTCCCAAGGCAGGAACTGCCATCTTTCTCACTGACTTGGGTACCAGAGTCTTCCACTGAGTGGTGGCACTCAGGGACAGACAGGATTCTGGCCCCAAGAGGCCACTTGTGAAGGGCTGATTTGCTGAGCTTGCCTGACTCTCAGAGCAGGTGCAGATACCTTGGCCATGCCCTGTGGGCTTTTTATCAGTGGTCACTTTGGAAGCCACTCATCCCGGTGGTGGAAACACATTTCTGAATGAGAGGAAACGCTGCATCCACGTGGTGCAGCTGTACAGAAAGCCACTTAATGGGCTGGCTTGTAGCTCCCCCCGGCACACCGCAGTGCTGCCGGGGGGCTCCTGTGAGTCTGCCAGTGGGTAGCTTCACTGAGTTTCACGCGTGTGTTTGCCACACGTCAGTTACCCACCCAAGCATGCTTCAGCATGGCCAACATCCTGCTTCCCAGCACACTGGGCTCACAGAGCTGCCCGGTGCCTTGCCTCTCCAGGCTTGGACCTCTCTCTGAGCAGTTATTCTTGACCCTGCCGGCGGGCTGTGCTAAACGCTGCGAGAATCCTGGGGAGCCTCCAGGCAGGAGAGCGGCCTCCCCTTGCTGCTCTCCGCTCAGCTGCAACCCCTCCATCACCTTCTTTCTCACCCCCCAAGCCCCCCGATCCAGGCCCCTGGGTCCCCTGCTGCTGCAGGGCTCTCAGTGGAGGGGCAGGGACCCCTTAGTGGTGAGTGACCTCCTGGATTGCTCTGCCGCAGAAGCCTCAAGCCCCCAGCCCCGTCCCTGTTTGGGACGGTTGTGACAAGGAGCTGGCTCTATCCCGTGAGGCAGGCGCGCCCACACTTTCTGTCTGGATGGCTTTTCCCGCCGAGGTTTCAGAAGAGCCGGGCACTGAATGGGCGGGGGGCGGTGGTGGCTAGCCTCGCCGAGCTGGTGGCCCAGGAGAGAGCAACTGGTTCTAAACCACCCTGCCTGGGAAGGCAGAATCTCCGGGCTGCCCTGGCAACAGCTCGGAGCCAGCCTGTCGGTGTGGCCGCTGACAGCCGCGGCTCCTGACTGGCTGCGGCGCCCTGCTCCTCCCCTGCTCCGCCGCTCGCTCACTCTCAGCAGCTCCTGCATCCTTCCTTGAAGCAGATGGTGCAAAGGAGGTGCGTGGCTGGGGGTCCTCGGACTCTGTGCGGCTTGCACGCTCCCACGCATGGGTGGGTCACCCTCAAGGGATTTCACCAACACCACTGGCCCAGGTTGGGTGCCATTCATTCAAGAGCAGGCTGCAGGGAAAACAAAGCCCGACTCTGCGGTCTTCACAAGCAAGCCTCTCGGGAGTGCCCAGCCTCCCTGCGTCTCCCTCCCTGGAGCCTCTGTGCCCTGGTCACCCCTGTTTACTCAGACACGGCAGGCAGGCGAATGCCTCGGTTTGCATCCTGGCTCCACCGCCCCTCAGTGCTGTGACTTTGGGGAACTTGCTTAACTCTTAAAACAGAGATACTAGCTATTCCTGTCTCGAAGGTGGTCAAGAGGAGTAAAGAGGCTTGTAGCTAGATGCTTAGCTGAGCACCCTGAGATGTGCCCAGCATCACCGAGACATGTTCGCTGTCACTGTGTCAAGGTGTCTGTCTCAACGTTGTTCCCTCGCTCTGGAATCCTCTCTTCCCCCAGCTCTTCCTACTTTGGTCCTGCCTGTCTTTCAAGCCCTGCCTCCTCTGCTTGAAGCCAGCACTGAGCCCCCTTGCCCAGTCCCAGGCGAACCTCCCTTGCTCCCTATTTTCTGTGCTTCATTTTTGGGTCTGCTCCCCTGGTGGCAAGTAGGGTCTCTTGAGGGCACTGCCTGGGGTCTTTTGAACCGCACTTGTCCTCCTCTCCGGAGTGGAACAAGGCTGGGTCTAGCTCCTTCCCAGACTTCCACGACCTTGGGGTGAACCTGGAGACACTATCCCCATGCCCAAATAGAGCCTTGTGGGGCTTAGACTGAGGGGGTGTTGAGATCCCTTCACAGGTAGGAAAGCCATGGCCAGGACTGAGGAGGGGGCTACCCAGGGGCACCAAGGAGTCCAGAGGCACAGCCCTGCCCCCTTCTCTGCACCTCTCTGCTCGGGGCATGGGCAGGAGTTGGAATCAGGGAGGGCTTCATTGAAGTGGCAGGAGCTGAGGGTTGAAAGAGGATGAGTTTATCAGATGGCAAAAGAGGGGAGAAGAGCAAGAAGGCAGCGGGCATCCTTGAGTGAGCTCAGGGCGGGAACTTTCATGTCCTCTTGGGACCTGAGGCTGCTCTGGGAGGCAGGAAAGGGCTCAGAGCTTCAGGGGAGTGGGGAATCGTTCAGAGGAGCAGAAGCAGCAGGTGAGGAGAGGAGGAGACAGACAGGTGAGCTGGGTGGGAGCTGGGCTCCGGCTGTGTGTGTGTGTGTGTGTGTGTGTGTGTGTGTGTGTGTTGGGGGGTGGATTAGGCGGAGGATGGGTGTCAGTTGAACACTCCCTCTGTGCCGGATGCTTTGTCTCAACGGTCACAGGGACCTGAGAGATGGGAAACCAGGTGCTGAGATGTTTGGTGAACTTGACCCAGGTCTCATGGGCTGGTAAGGGGCACAGCCAGATGGGGGACCCCAGGAGCTGTGACTCTCCAGGCTCCAATGAATACCACCCTTTGGGGATGGGGCAGCATCACCTCTGGGGGTGGGGCCCATGCGTCTGTATTCTTTGAACCACTCCCCTAGCTGGTGTTGGGGCCACAAAGAGAGCGTGGCCTTAAACAGCATTGCACAGAGACTCTGGCCAGGGCAGGTGCTGTGTGACTGTTAGTTCCTGGCACACATGTCCAGGTTACTTGCACAGACGTGGGTTGCTCGCCACACCTGGCAGCTCTGTCTTTAAGCTCAGCTGTCGGGAGATGGGTAGCACGCCATTTCCTACAGCCGGGTGGCCCTGATTCTGGTCTCCGCTGCTGGGCAGCCAAGAGGTGGGGGTCTTGTAAGACATGGGTCTCTCACCCCACCTCGGGGAGCCCAGACCCCCCACAGTGGGTCTCATAGCATCCCGATCCTTACTTCTGGGCAGTTTTTCACGGTATGACAGTTGTCTGCAAGCCCCACTGAAAGGCAGACCCTTTGTTCTGAGCCCGGGTACCTTGCAAGCATGGTGGCTCAGTGGTAAAGAATCTGCCTACAGTGCAGGAGACACGGATCCCTGGGTAGGGAAGACCCCCCCGGAGAAGGAAATAGCTGCCAGCTCCAGTATTCTTGCCTGGGAAATCCTGTGGACCAAGGAGCCTGGCGGGCTATATATAGTCCACGGGGTCACAAAGAGTCAGACACGACGGAGTGACTGAGCACAGCAGCACCTTGCAAGCCACCTTGGACAGCGCGGGGGCCCACTAACCATTTAGCCCACAGATGATACATTGAGCACCTACTGTGTGCTGGGCGCTGTGCCAGGTGCTGGAATAGTTAAGTTCGCCATGGCACTCTGTGACTCACAAGCTCCCCCGGGTCCCATTAGGAGAGTGATCGTTTTGGAGCAGGTGTTTATCTCCCCATTTTCCAAATGAGGAAACTGAAGCTCCGAGAGAGAAAGCAGGTAGCCTGAGGTCGGCCAAGCCCCTTCTCCTGGTGGGTGCCCCTCCCCGGGCTGGGAGTACACTCTGGGGGCTGTCAGCTGCTGCCCTCCCATCGGCCGTTACTGAGCATAGCACTGTGGACCAGACAGGGTGCTCCCAAGTTGGCAGGGAAGCCAGGCCCACAGGGACGCGGTTTCCCAGGAAGCAGGGCCCCAGGGGGTGCGACCAATGCCTGGCTGTCTGTCACTGCTCCCCTCTCGCCCTCCCCTGCCCAGAATCAGGGCCCTCCTCTGCCACCCACTGAGGACCTGGCCGTTGGGGACAGTGACTGTGTCGGGGTGAAGTCAGAGGCAGGAGAACAAAGAGAACCCTTGCTGCCAATGTGACTCTGACCTTGAAAACCCAGAAAAAGGGAAGAGCTGGCTACGGCCTTCAAAGGGGGGCAGGCCTCCTGCAGGCGGGAACGGAGGAAGCCTTGGCTTTGTTAGTTCTTGCTGCCGAATCTCTCTTTCTCAGTTTAATAAAAGTCCTGGGGATCGTTGTCTGTGGGCCGGCTTGGAATCCCGCCACTTTGATAGAAGGCAGGAGATGCCAGGAGCTCTACTCTCACCTTGGCTGGGCTCCAGAAGACACGGCTTCCTAAGCAAAGATCAGACATTGACGTGAACGTCTCGTCACAGCCCTAGTGTCCCCTCTGCGGGTGTGCGCAGCTGTGTGAGAGGGACCCAGGACAGTGGAGCATCGTCCCGTCCCAACTTGGGGTCCTGCAGGGAGGGAGGCAGCGCTCAGGGGTCTAGGCCCGGTGAGGCTAAGGCAATGTGTCTCTTTATAATTCCACACGTGATAAGCGAGTCCTTACCGTGCACCACGTATGTCCCTGGACAATGTGGTGGGCCCTGCCCCATCCTGCCGGCCGCCACACAGGACCCCCTGGCTGAGGCAAGCGCAGATGTGGTGGACACTGGCAGTTTGGAGGGTGGGTGCCCTGCTAAGGGGCGGCAGCCCCAGCCCCATGGCACTGGGCCTTTGGACTCACAAGTCAGAAATCTCTAGTGACTGGCTTGGGTGACATTTTGAAATTTCACATCTTTCAGTGTTGGTAATGGATTCGAAACTTAAAAATGTCAAACACCGTGTGGGCTAAACAAAACATGAGTGTGGACCAAATACAGCCCATATTCTTTAGTTAGGGAGCTTTATCCTAAAGGTTAGATAAAACCCAGAAGGGCAGTGGGGAAGTGGGCACCGCGTCCGGGTCGGGGAGCCACCTGGGCAGGGCCATGGCCGCGGGAACCCTGCAGGACCATGGGGACTGAAGCAGGGGGCACTGGAGCGGCAGACAGATGGGGCCACGCCTGTCTGTGGAAGCAGCATGTTCCTCGCTGAGGGACTGGTCCCAGGCTGCCCTGAGCCTGTTCAGCTGTGTCCCCGGCCGCAGGCCAGGTGCTCCTGCCCACGCTGTCGCAGTGCATGAGAGGCTTTGGGCAGAGAAGAGTACGGGCAGGAAAGGCCATAAGTCTTTCAGAGGAAGCCCCAGACACACGGTGTCTCAGAGGTGTGATTGCACGGCTCTGGGGGTCTGTCCCTCTGCCTGTGTGCCTGTGATGCTGTCCACTCCCCTGTCCTTTGCACTTGCTCTCCTGCCAGCTCTGCAGCGCCTCAGGGCATAAACATCTAGAAGGGGGCTCTCCCCACCCCCTCACCCCCCACAGGGATCCTGCATTCTTCTGAGGGTTTGAACCGTTCTGGCCAAAGCCTGTCTGGGTTTCTTCCTGTTCAGACCTAACTTTTGTTTCTCCACCCTGTCTGCCACTCCCTTCCTATCCTTTTTTTTTTTTAAGACATTTATTTTTAAAAGATTTATTAATTTATGGGCTGTGCTGGGTCTCTGTTGCTGTGCGGGCTACTCTGGTTGTGGTGCGCAGGCTTCCCATTGTGGTGGCGGCTCCCATTCCGGAGCACAGGCTCTCGGGTGTGCGGGCTTCAGTAGTTGTGGCCCCCGGGTCCTAGAGCACACGGGCGTAGTTGCTCTGCGACATGCGAGATCTTCCTGGCCCAGAGATCGGACCCGTGTCTCCAGCATCGGCAGGCAGACACTTCACCGCTGAGCCACCCAGGAGGCTCCGTATCCATGTGTGAGTTTTTTTTTTTTTTTTCTAACTGCTCTCCAGCAGTTTGTCCAGCAGACTCTCATGGGCATCCGCCTTGCACAGGACCCTGGGCCAGAGACAAAAGGGTCAGAGGAGCCCAGTGTGGCCAGGGGTGGAGGGAGGAGCCAGAGAGGGACAGTGCAGGGTCCACCCCCAGGGCCTGTGCCAGGGACAGTCAGGCAGCAGACTGGGACGAGGGGAGCTGACTCTCCGGGGAGGTGGCTCTGTGATCCCCACGTGGGTGTGTCTGAAGATGAGCGGGTAGGGGAGGGATGTTCTTGGCCGGTTTCCAGCCCCACCTCCTCCCACTCTTGGTCTCCCACTTGGGCACTCAGGGCGGCAGCTGGCCTGGGCGAGGCCCCTGGCAGGAGAAACGAAATGTGAGGCCGGCACTTGGCCTTCCGGAGGAACAGGTGCCAGCGCCCGCCAGATTCCTCCCCGGTTCTTCCCATTCACTTCCTTTTCCTTGCCTTGACAGTCTTCTTTTTAACATAAAGGTTGTTGAGAACACAAGCACAGAGGACTGAATTCCAGCCATAGGCGTGTGAAGCAAGCGATACAATTTCTCCTTCCACACCGCTGCTACCCCGACCCCGAATCACCACTGACTGTTGCTCCGGGGCTTTCTCTGTGGCTTATAAAAGAGTTTTCTCTGCTTGTGTGCTCGAGAGTGTGCCATCCGGCTTAATCTTACCTCCTCGGCCAATAGAGGGGAGAGGAGGAAAGCTGGCTGCTCCCTGGGTTCCCGCAGACCCCAGGCCTCCCCTGCTCAAACACTTCCTCCCGGCCCCAAGCTGTGGGGGCAGGCTCCACGGGTTGGGGAGGGAAGTGAAGTGAAGTGAAAGTCGCCAGGAGTCGTGTCCAACTTTTTGTGACCCCGTGGACTATACGTCTGTGGAATTCTTCAGGCCAGAATACTGGAGTGGGTAGCCTTTCCCTTCTCCAGGGGATCTTCCCAACCTGGGGATCGAACCCAGGTCTCCTGCATTGCAGGCAGATTTTTTTCCCAGAGGAGAGGGGTGGTCATTTCCTAGTAGCTTTGCTCAAGCTCAGACGTGGTGGGTGAGAGAAGAAGGGAGGCAGGCTGGCTGGCTTCTGCTGCAGACCGGACTCCCCCACAAGGGACCTTCGGGATGGAGTTTTCTGTTCTTGCTCACCCGTGCCCGGCCCTGGGGACGGGGACAGGAGTCAGCTGCAGGGAGGGGTGTGGGCATGTGTCTTCTTAGGTGGGGCAGGCTGCACTGCAGAGGCCCGGAAGCCCGGCCCCCCAGGAGGGCTTTCCTGGGCTTGGGAGGCGCCTAAGATTCCAGGACGCTTTCCTCAGCTTTCGTCCTTCATATGCCAGGGCCTGAAATACCTCCGTCTCAGCAAGTGAGAGCGTGGGCAGGAAAGAACTCGGAAACCTGTGACGCGCTAACACGGGTGCTGTTGCTTGCTTGGAGTCCAGTGTTTTCCCCAGCAAACCTGTGTGCCTTGGGCCCTGGGTGGGGCATGGGAGGGCTGTGGGCTGGCCCCACCTGGCTCTGCTCAAGGAGCCTGGGCACCTGTGAGGGGGGGCGAGGAGCTCTGCCCACCCCACGGGGCTCTGCTGGGCAGCCCTTCAGCTTTGAGACCAGCAGCGTCCTGGCCGCTGTGGGGGGACCAGGATGTTGATGGTGACGAGGAGGGAAGACGGGAGGAATGAACGCTGGGGGCCCCCTCTGTGCCAGGCGCGCGCTGAGCGCCCCACAGACGGCCACTGCCGCCGCGTCGACGCCGCCTCCACGCCGCCTCCACCTCCCACCGGGACCCTGTGGCCAAGCCCTAGACCGGTCTCCACCTGCAGCTTCACTCCCCTCCAGTCTGCCCTCCACCCCTGTCTCTAAACAGCACAGCATCTGGGGGTCTCACCCTCTTCCTGGTCCCGTATGGGTAGCTCACGCCTGCCCAGCTCTTCCCCGCCCCGCACCCTGCAGTGCCCCAGCCCTGGATCTTCGCCCTTGCTCCCTCTTCCTGGGTCACTCTTCACCCAGATGTCTGTGACCCGCTGCCACTTCATCCAGCTACGCTGTCAGGCTCAGCCTCCCCCCTCTCTGGCCTGGACCCTCCTGGGAGTTCCCTGTTATCACTCAGGTTCCCCTGATAATGTCACCAAGATGTTTGTACGCCTCTCCCACGCTGGGCCGAGGCCCCAGGGGACAAGGGGGTTGATGTCTTATTCCTTAATGTGTCTCCAGTCCCTAGCACAGCGCCTGACACAAGGCTGGCAAGTGAACAGATGAACACAGATCCATTGCATCTTTCTCCGTGATGCAGGGGCATTGCTGTCTGCCTTTTACAGATGAGGATGCTAAGCTCAGAGAGGTGGACTGACTGGCTCATGGCCACACAGCTGCAGCAAGACAGAGCCAGGCTTGGAGGCTGGTGTCTGTAAGCCCAGAGCCGTGTCTTAGGCAGTAGATGCTCCCACCTCCTTGGAATCTAGGCAGGCCTGCCCTGCAGGGGAGGACAGAATTGTGAGGGGACCGAAACTAGGTGGGGGGAAGACCGCAGGAGGGGTGAGGGGTGGGGCCGAGGAGGGAGTGAGAGAAGAAACTGGAGGGCTCTGAGGGGGCCCAGGGGCAGGTCGGGGACTCAGTGCTGGTCAAGATAGGGTGCCTCTTCCAGGGGGTCCCCGAGGAGAGTATCCCCTCGGGCATCAGTGCTCCTGAGACTGTGGTGTGGCCCAAGTCCGGGCTCCCTGCACCGGCTCTGTTTCCTGGCATGATCTCAGGGGAAGTTCAGGCGTGGTCTGGCTTCCCAGGGCAGAGAAACACATGGTGAGAGCATGTGTGTGTGTGTGTGTGAGCATGCGTGTGTGTCCAGCCTTGCTGTTTGCGTTGCCGTCACGTCTTCTTAATCAGCTATTTCTGGGAGCAGTGACTTCATCTTCCGTGATTCTCGACACAGCCATTGTCGGGTGTCCATGGAAAGATCAGGCCTGGCACCATCCACCGTCCCCTAATGAGCTGGGTTGGGAGGTCCTGTCCCAACCTGATCCTGGGGCTGGGGGGTCAGGTCTGCCTTTCAGTGGTCTCCTTAGATCTGGGCTCACCTGCAACCCCAGTGCGGCCAGGGCACACCCTGTGCTGTGGGCTGGCGGGGGAGGGCGGTCACACCCAGTCTCTGCCCCTCAAAAGCGTCTCTTGGATGGAGGAGGCAGATGGGTCAACAAACTCTATGGTAAAGGGGCTAAAGGGGGATAGGAGGGAGTGGGGGCTCCGCTGAGGCTCAGGGACAGCTCCTTGGAATTGGTGATTGCGTCCCAGGGTGAAGGTCAAGGCTGGTGGGAGGGTTCCTTGGGGAGAGGAGGGAAATCTGTCTGTTGCTGCACACATGTGGTGTGTGTGGGCCTGGGGAGTGGCAGGGATAGAGGGGAAAATGCTGGGAAGTCAGGATTCTATCCTGAAGGTTGGGAAGGGAAGGATTGTAAGAGTAGCTGGGAGGGTGTGGGCCTGGTCAGACTGGTGGTTCATCAGGACCACCCCCCACAACCCGCCACTGCCCATGTGAGGGTTGGGGTGGGAGGGGTATGGGAGGAGGAATGAGCTGAGAGCCCAGCCCTCTTTTCCCTTCCTCCCCCTTCCTCCTCGTGGGAGAGAGTGTCCTCCCACAACCCTCCCCTGCACCGCCAGGCACTCCAGTCCCCACTCCAAAGGCTGCTGGACTAGGGATACGAGGTGATAGGAGGCGATAGGGGTAGGGATTTACGGTGGTCTCTGGAAAATGTTTTGTCTGGGTTTGGGCAGCTCCGGAAGGGCCCTGGGCCCCCCGCCCTGAACGTACAAGCTATCCCAGAGTTATTTATAGCCTTGTCTGGAGATGGGTTGAATGACTCCTGGCAGGATATTACCCCTGTGAGGGGTAATACATGGTGTCAGAATCTTGGCCAGGACGTGGAGGTGGGGGTCCCCCACCAACTACCCATCCAGGGGTTCCCTGGCTCCTACCATGGAACAGGCCCCCTAGTGAGACTGCCTGCCTAAACCCAGTTCCAGAGCCTTGAGCTCGTTACTTAACTGGCCCGACCTTCACTTCCCCTCTCTGTTAATGGGACACTGGTTCTACCTACTTCTCAGGATATTTGTGAGGATTATTTGTTTTTCAAGGGGGAAGGGCTTAATGGTGTGGGAGGGGTGATGGGAAAGCCCGCAGGTGGAGGGGAAAGGGGAGCACCTACTTGGAGGAGCAAGAAAGGTGTGGGTCCTAGTCTTCCCTGCTCCCAGACCTCATGCAAGTCTCTCGTCTCTCCCAGCCTCAATTTCAGGGATCGGGGAAGGAGCGGGCAGAGGCTCCATGGTGGTCGGAGCGCATAGGAGCCGGGGAGGGACTGACAGATCTGTTAAGACTTCTATTTTCAGTTCTTGCAGTATTGAGAGTCAGCTAACTGCCTGCCTCTTGAGTGGACATACAGTAGGGTGATGCTTTGAAAAGGGCTCGTCCCAAG
This sequence comes from Ovis aries, assembly GCF_016772045.2. Lineage (NCBI taxonomy): Eukaryota > Metazoa > Chordata > Mammalia > Artiodactyla > Bovidae > Ovis > Ovis aries. Next base: position 14,146,847 of record NC_056056.1, on the reverse strand, counting down.
CTGAGGGTGGCCATGCTCTCCCGCAGGGGGTGGTCTATCTTCACCCCCACCCTGAGCCCCACCCATCTTCCTTCGCAGGCCTTCACTATCCCAGCTGTTCAGCATTGTCTGTTTGGTAAGAAAAACAGTTCAGCTCAACAAACATTGCCTGAGCATCTTTTGTTTTCTTGGATCCTTGTTGGTCCCAGGGGATATAGGGATGGTGAAGATACTGACCCAGGTATTAATGAGGAGGATGACTGTTGAACCAGCTTGTGTTTAAAGCTCTGAATGTGAAAGCAGCCAGCTGGCAGTGAGAGGCTCTGGGTTCTAGGCTCTCCTTTCCGCCTGTGGGCTAATGACAGGACCGCTGAGCCTCAGCTGCTTCGTCTCAGAACCTCGGCAGTCTCTGCTCATCTCCCCGAGCATGAAGCCTCTGTGATCACTGTTGGATTAACTTACTCTGTCCATTGCAGGTAGGTGCTAAGTGCAGGTAGCAGAGCTAAAGAGCAAACTCCAGAGGTGGTAGGCTGACCAGACCCAGGGGTGGATCCACTTCTGCAACTTAATGTAACATCTGGCAAATTACTTCCTAAATCTCTCTGGGACTGGGTTTTCTCAGATGTAAAGTGGGTATGATGATAAGCCTGATATACTATAGCCTGACTCTTGGGGAGCTCACCAGTCATATTAACCATGCTGTGAACCTCTTGTCCTGAAAACAGTGCCTGCTTAATGCCAAACACACCCCCAAACCCCCTCTCCTCTTCCCAGCTCTGCATGTCAGAGGGGATCCAGTTAGTGGAGGTCTTCAGCCTGTCCTGCTGGGAGAAGAGGGCTGGGGAGGCAGGAACTGGGAACCCCAGGCCAGCAGCTGACTCAGGAGCCTGAGGACAGGGCCCCACAAACAATTCCAGGTGGGACATAGGCCCCCACAAAGAGCAACTCCCCTCCACCCCCCACCACCAGTGACTGGCAGGGGCCAAATGGTTTTAAACCTCCTTGGTTTGAATATATACTAGTTTGGCATTCTGTCTTGCTTTACGAAAAACTGTTTGCTAATGAAATTAATAGTGTAAACAAGATTTGAGGAGGGCAGGCGGCCAGGGGAGGGGTTATTTAGCACACACTTCAAAGGACACCCTGCTCCAGCATCTCCGCCGCGCCATTTGCATAGGTAATGATGGTGCTAATTATAGGTGGCCTCATCTGTTAACAACCGAGTTTGCCAGGCTGCGCTACATTATTGTAATCACCCAGTCAGAATTCTCTGGCATGCTTTTCACTGAAGATAACAAGAACAATAATAATAATGCCTATCATGTTTTCCTCCCTTGCTACGTGCCAGGCATCTTACCAGGCCCTTGACAGTCATCATTTCATGTATTCGTCACCACAGCTCTGTGTCCCAGAGATTCTTATCTCCTGTGTAGAGGATGAGACTAGGTACAGAGAGGTTAGGTAATTTCCCTGGGCACACACAGCCTAGAAGTGGCGGGGAGAACCTGAGGTCTTGCTGACTGCCACGCTCCTTCCACTCTGCAGCACTGCTGCTCTGGGAAGACCTGTCACGGGCTCCCTCTATCTGGTTCTTATTTGGTCCTCTCAGAAGCACCCCCCTTGCTGCAGAAGAGGGACTTGAGACCCTAACCGGTTGCTGAAGGCAGTGCACGAAGCAAGCCCGTGACCTCTTAACTTCTAGGGTAAAACCAGCCTCATATCCATCCACCTGTGTGTGTATGGCTGGAGGGGTTGAGGGAGAAGGGGGCCCCTCCGCCTTCCCAAGGTCTTAGAGGCCTTTATTTTTTTTTTTTAATAAATTTAACTGGAGTATAGTTACTTGACAATGTTGTGTTAGTTTCTGCTGCACAGCAAAGTGAATCTGCTATTTGTACACATATATCCCCTCTCTTTTGGATTTCCTTCCCATGTAGGTCACCAAAGAGCACTGAGTGAGTTCCCTGTGCTATGCAGTAGGTTCTCATTAGTTGTCTTATATGTGGTAGTGTATATATGACAGCCCCAGGCTCCCAGCTCACCCCACGCCCCCTCTCCCACCTGGTGTCCATACGTTTGTGCTCTATGTCTGCGTCTCTGTGTCTGCAGTTTCCCCTGAGGTCTGGAGAGACTGGTGTCCCTTGCCTCTCCCAGTCCAGCAGGGCTGGGCTTGGCCTCACTGCCAAGGACAATTATGAGGCAATAAACAGGTGGGAGGACACCCGCACACCCTGAATGGCTTTTCACACGTTGTCACTAAGTCGGAAGTTGCACACGGGTGGCTCAAGACCATGTGTAGCCCACAGGCAGGTTTTGTTTTGGTCTGGGAAGGTGATTTTTGGTGTTTTTTTTTTTTTTTTTTAAATCAGCTCCCAATATTTAAGCACTCCTAAAACATTCACCTTCAACATTCACCAAAAAAACCGGATTTCCAGGTTTTCTTAAAAACAATCCAAAAAAAATAGATGCAGTAACATTGGGCCTATGTTCCTGCAGGGCAGAGAACTGGCCTCCGCGGTTCACACCAGACTCCTTTACTCCTTGAAAAGCCTTCAACTTTGCTTAGCCTGCACCAGCTCTTCCCAGTGATCCTAGGAAGAGTATACAGGGGGATAGTGTTCCCATTCTGTAGATGACGAGCTTGGGAGCCGAGTGGGCCACCCCACAAGGCTGTTGTCAGCTTGGCCTTAAACCTCCATCTCCACTGACCACCTCATGTGGTTTTCACTCCACCTCACTGCCTCTCAGCTATGTCCAAGCCTACTGTCCGCCAAGGCAAGAAAGAAACCTTTCACAGGCCTAATGACTCAAAAATAACCAACAGTGAGCCCAGGGAACTGTTCCCGTCTGCCCCCTCACTACTCCACCATCTCCTTTTCCACCCTTCCCGAGGCCGGAGGGGACATGGGAAACCTATTCATTTAAACTCAATTATTTTCTCGAAGACAGAACGGAACTGAATTGGGTCAACAGCTATATTTGCTGTGCTCAGCGCTTTCCTGTGCAACAGCATCAGCCACCGGCTGGGTTGCTGGGCTCTGTGCCGCCAGCCTCACCAATTAGAACTCCCTACTGGTGGCCATTCCTTGGCAGACTTGACCCTGAAGGAGGTCGTTCACCCAGCAGGCTGCAGAAGCGGGGTCTGGTGGCCGCCACCTTCCAGTCCCCAGCCAGCCAGCTCCAGTCTGCAGGGGGAGGTGTCTCTGACCATGGAGCGTCTTACAGATGAGCAAACAAAGACCCAGAGAAATTAAGCGCTTGCTGGAAAGGTGGGCCCGGAGCCAGACACTACAGGGACCTTTCCTAGCCGTGGTACTCAACTGCTCTGCACTTCTGTCTCCTCGTCTTGTAAATGAGGCATAAGAACTCGACACACCTCCCGGGGCTAGGCAGTCACCGTGTCGACGTGGCACAGTGTGCCAGGGGCCTGCCCCCAGTCAGCCCATCTGTCCACAATCGTGTCCTCGCACAGGGCACCAGGCGTCGAGAGTGGTGGGGGACCCCGATCTTAGGAGGAGGTTCACTAAGATATGCCTCCTCTCCGTGAAGCCTTCCCCAGTTGCTTGCACCCAAGCTGGGACTGTTCGTGCCATTGTCGCAAATCTGTGGTTGGGCCACACCCTGCGCTGGATACTTTCACGGTCTCCCCTGGGCCCGTGGCCTGTTAGGTGTGCTTTTGTTTGGCACCAGTGTCTGTGTGCAGCCCTCCCCCACTGGACTGCCAGCTTCTCAAGGGCAGACGGTGTGTCTCATTGACCTGCCTGTATCCTGGGCACCACCCTTTCTAGCTGTGTGGCCTCGGACTGGATGTTTTACCTCAGCGGGACTGTCTGTAAAATGGGAACAGCGGTGCCTCCCTCTGATGCACGTCACAGAGAGGAGGCCAGTAGCATTCAGACACAGCAGTGCTGCAGCAGCTTCTCAGAAAACATGTGGAAGAAATCACATCAGACACTCGCTCTCCACCCCTAGACCCGGGAATCTCCAAGAGCCGGGCTCTGGGCAATCCCGGGAGGGGCTGTCAGTGCCGTCTGGCTGCACAACTGCTGCCTGCTCATGTGGAGAAGTGAGGACAGGGCCGTGGCCTGCGGGCCTCCCCTGCCTGCCTCCGTCAATTCTTGCTGTGGACAGAGGGCTGGACCTTCGCAGGGGCCTGGCCATGCCAGCCTCGTGGTTCTCCCCAGGTCACAGGGCCTGGCGGTGTACGTCTCCTGGCAGCATTAGGACCTGGAGGTGGAGTGGGGCCTCCTCCATGCATCCCCATCGCTGGTTCCAGGGGTCGGGGAGGGGTGAAGGGGATAGTTCAGGGGGGGTTGAATTCCATGACCTCTTGGGGTGGTGGTGAAATGAGGGGACATGTGTGACCTTGGCCTGATGGAGACATGGTGTGGTGGTGGCTGTGAAGGAAGAGCCCCGCTCCGATGCGGGGGAACCAGGGCGTGGGGCCTGGGCAGTAAGTGACCCCGTCAGGGACCCAGAAGCTGGGCTCTTGGTGGGAACGCAGTGAGCAGCGCTGGCGTGTCACAGGGACCGGGAGCTTAGGAGTGAGGGGGAATTGACCACAAACTGATCTTGCAGCCGGGGAGTCAGTCACAGCCTCGGAAACTGGACCCAACCCCTCTCCCTGGCTTGCTGACAGCGCTCAGGCCCTGGAACGCCGTGCGGGCGTAGCCCAGGACTTGGCACCGTGACAACCGAGGAAGGGAAGTGCTGACCATGTCTCACCGCTGGTTTGAGTTAGTTTCAGTTCAGTTCAGTCGCTCAGTCGTGCCCGACTCTTTGCGACTCCATGAATCGCAGCACGCCAGGCCTCCCTGTCCATCACCAGCTGCCGGAGTTCACTCAGACTCACATCCATCGAGTCCGTGATGCCATCCAGCCATCTCATCCTCAGTCGTCCCCTTCTCCTCCTGCCCCCAATCCCTCCCAGCATCAGAGTCTTTTCCAGTGAGTCAACTCTTCGCATGAGGTGGCCAAAGTACTGGAGCACTCCTGTACTTTTGCACGAAGGCATCACAGGGGTAGAAATTTACTCCCCCTAAATGCTTAGATGGGAACATTACCGTGTTTTACGTGAACATGTGTCAACATCACTGGGGCGGGGGAAGGTTCCAGGATTCTCTGCCAGCTGAAGTCATTACCACCAGACACTGGTTGGGGGCCTGGCAGATGGGGTGGAGGCAGCCAGGCTGGTGGGGGGGAGGGGGTAGCCAGAGGGCAGGAGTCCTCATGGGAGCAGGGGAGGGGGTCTGAGCAGGTGGAGCGGGGGAGGGAGCTGGTTGGCTGCAGGCTGACAATATACATTAACCTCTCTCTCCCAGGTCACGCAACAGTGGGCTTGGGGAACTTGAGGGGTGGGGACGGAGAACAAAGGCTCTGGAAGGGTGAGCGCTGGCAGCTCAGGCCAGGAAGACAGGCTGGGGCCAGACTGTTGAGGGGCCTGTAATCGTAGCTGTGACCAGTAACTAGCTGTGTGACCTTGAGCAGCTTTTCCACCCTCTCTGTGCTTCAGCTTCATCTTAGTAAAACATCTCAGTGGCTACCCACAGCTTATGGCTCTTTGGAAGTGTAAGAAGGTAATGGATGTAAAATACCTAGCGCTGGGCCTGGCACAGAAGCAGGCGCCAGGACACATTTACTGTTTGTTGGTGATGATAAAACCACGCCAATATAGATGTGCTCACATAAATTAACAGCTGGGACACACTGAAACTGCTACTCAGAACTGGCCCTGAGTCTGATACCAAGTTTGTTTTCTCACCGTCCGCTCAGTGCAGCAGTGGTCTCTTCAGAAGCCCTTGTCCATGAAGAGCCAGGGCCCGGGGCTGACTCTCCTCCGCGGGGCATCCCTCTCTGGTCCAGTCTGCTTTTGCCCTGCAGACTCGGCGGGGGGTGGGGGAAGCAGTGGGTTACAGCAGTGCCCTTCTCTGGAGGGGGCAGTTCTGGGCGGGCCACAGAGGGCTTCTGTCCTCTACACCGGCTCTAGAAAGGAGAGGCTCCATGGTCACAAGAGAGGTCCTCCTTCCCAGGGTCTGAGCATCACTGTCCCCAAGGGGATGTACAGGCAGTGCCTGGAAGTGTTCCTTGACAGCCTTGGGGCCACCTCCCTTGCACCCCAGAAAATGGGAACCTCCTTGAGGAAGGCGGGTTCCAGACCCCCAGAGAGCCTGGCCCAGCTGGTGAGACACCTTCAGGTCTGAAAGATAATGCGACATCTGGGCTCTGAGCTTTTGGAAGAAGACATCCATCACACATTTATGGAGTCCTAGGACTTGAAGACGGAGAAGGCAATGGCAACCCATTCCAGTACTCTTGCCTGGAAAATCCCATGGGCAGAGGAGCCTGGTAGGCTGCAGTCCATGGGGTCGCTAAGAGTCAGACACGACTGAGCGACTTCCCTTTCACTTTTCACTTTCATGCATTGGAGAAGGAAATGGCAACCCACTCCAGTGTTCTTGCCTGGAGAATCCCAGGGACAGGGGAGCCTGGTGGGCTGCTGTCTATGGGGTCACGCAGAGTTGGACACGACTGAAGCGACTTAGCAGCAGCAGCAGGACTTGAAGAACCAGAGATGAAAAGACCCCAGAGAGGGTCTGTCGGGACAGACAGCAGGACCCAGGAGAAAGGGAGGAGGACTGGGGATTCGGGAAGAGAGAGGACAGTTCCTGGGCCTGGGCACACTGGGAAGGCGGTGGGGCAGTGAAGCTGGGCCTTGAAAGGTGCATGAGAATTGGAAGTTGGGGCAGGAGGGGAGATCAGGGGGAGCGGAGGCGTGCCTCTGAGAAAGGGGAGGGTTGCAGGATGCAGGGAGAGAGAGAAGAGGAAGACGCATGGCTGGAGCGGGTGGGTGTGCAGGGGAAGAGTGTGCAGTGGGTAGATGGGGACCTAATAATTCAGGAGGCCTGGCCACTGAGGGTACTGAAACCAGAAGTAACTGGATCAGGGCAGTCTCTGAAATTCCAAGGATGTTCCCCGTGTTCTCAGTCCATTTTACGTATTATTCAAGATGGCTCTGAAGGGATCTTGCAAGAAGTTATGCAGTCTCCTGAGCTGAGGCTTGAAGGATTTGGAGGTAGCACCTTATTCAAGGTCAAATAACTGGCAAGTACATCTTCTGACCTTCAGAGAGAAGCTTATTTCTCTTCAGCTTGTGACCTTCTCCCGTGACAGCTATCATGCAGAGGGAAAGCCCTATCACAGGGGCCTGTATTATTATAAAAAAGACATTAGAACTGTGTGGATCCACCAGTGGGGATGGCTTCCTGCCTGGGGAAAATCTGGGAAGGCTTCCAGGAGGAGGGGGTATTAGGGAGTTAAGAGGGGACCAGCAAATAGGTACAAATGACTGTCTGGGGTGAGGCACATCTACCTTCAGATTGTGGCTCACCCAGCTCATGCAAGTGACTGAGCTTCTCTGGACTTGATTTCTTCATTTGTAAGGTGGTTACAGTGTCCTCCTAACCTGATTAATGCTATTATTGATCTCAAGTGAGAGGCCTGCTCGGGGCCTGCACCCTGGAAGAGTGCTCAGAGATAGGCTCCACCCGCTCCATCTCTGGTGCCTTACATGCTCTAGGAGGGAAAGGGCTTCTTCTGCCCTAGGTCCTCCCTTGGTGACTGACTACAGCCTCACCTCTCCCTTGTTTTGAAATTTTATCCAGTTCAGTTGCTCAGTTGTGTCCGACTCTTTGCGACCTCGTGGACCGCAGCACGCCGGGCTTCCCTGCCCTTCACTTTCTCCTGGAGTTTGCTCAAACTCAAGTTCGTTGAGTCAGTGATGCCATCCAACCATCTTATCCTCTGTCGCTGTCTTCTCCTGCCTCAATCTTCCCCAGCATCAGGGTCTTTCCAGTGAGTCGGCTCTTTGCATCAGGTGGTCAAAGTATTGGAGCTTCAGCATCAGTCCTTCCAGTGAATATTCAGGGTTGATTTCCTTTAGGATTGCCTGGTTTGATCTTCTTGCTGTCCATAGACCCAGATGAAGCTGGGAGGGGAAGCCTCACCTCAGAAGGAAGGGACTCACCAATAAGGGCACTAGCTAGGGGTTCTCTGGGCTTTGGGGGTGTGAGCAGATGGAGCGGGCCGGTCTTGTTGGATTACCTGTGCTCAGAACAGAGCTGAGCCCAAGCAAGGACACCCCAGGGGATGGAGGGAGTTATTTCCCACGATGGGTGTTGCTGTGGGGCTACAGGTAGACAGACCTCGTGACGAGTCCTAAGGTGTCCTACCTGCACACAATACATGCCTGACAGTCTGGCACTTACTAGGAGCTCAGTTGTTGCCGAGGGTCTGGAGCAGGCTGAAACTACGTGGACTGACCTGGAGCTTGCAAGCCTCTGGAGTCGAGGCTGTGAAGTAGGCAGGACGATCCCAGGTATTCTCCCACCCGCCTGTTCGTCCGTATTTCCCTGGGGGGGGTGGGGTGGTGTTGGATTTCATGATCCCATTGCACCAGAGTATACAGGAGCCACTCTAGTCTGATTAGCCCTTCTGGATGGTGGCTGTAAGGGAAGTGGGTGTGATTCCCTGTGTGTGGTGGAGGCGCAATACCTGGAAAACATTGCTGTGGCTTTCCAGTAGGATGGAAAAGGGGGTGACCCCAGGCAAAAAGGTCGGGCTGGCTGAGTGTGCCTTTCCCAGAAGGATTTTCAGTTCAGTGAGGGTGGTATCAGTTCAGTGAGGGTGGTATCAGGATCAGTGTGAATCCTAGGCCAGTGGGTGGGGCACCATTTGGGCTCCTGGGTCCGTCTTGTTGCACTCACATACCTGGGCAGCTCACTCCCTCTCCCTTCTGCTGCTGCTGCTGCTAACTCGCTTCAGGCGTGTCTGACTTTGTGCGACCCCATAGATGGCAGCCCACCAGGCTCCACCGTCCCTGGGATTCTCCAGACAAGAACACTGGAGTAGGTTGCCATTTCCTTCTCCAATGTGTGAAAGTGAAGTCTCTTCGCGACCCCATGGACTGCAGCCCACCAGGCTCCTCTCCCTTCTACCAGGCACTAAACCTCCTGCTGGCCCAGCCCAGGACAGAGAACAATTGCCCCCAGAGAGGGCACCTGTCTAGCTATCTAGTTCCAAGTTGGGGCACGGAGTCAGGTGTCTGGTTTCACTGGGTGACCGTGGTAGACAACCCCCTTGGAAGTGCGGGGTTAGGGAAGGTATTGGCCCTGGAGAGAGAGAGGGTGGAGAGCCCGACGAGTTCCGGCCGGGCCTCGTCCCCGCCCGCGGCCAGAGCGCAGCACGGGTTGGGATGGAAAGCGGTTGCTGCTGGGGCAGTTGGCGGCAGCTGGCCGCAGAACGTCCCCTGTGGCCGGCCTGGGAGGGCAGGGCCGGAGGCTCCGGGTGGGCGGGCTGGGGGCGGGGCCGGCCGCTTCCGGCCTGGAGTGCGAGGGGCGTGGTTCGCAGCCTGCAGGCTCCGGAGCTTGGGTTGTGGGGAGGGGGTTTGGGTGCACCCCTGTCTTTTGGTCAACCCCGCCTCCACAGCCGCTCTCACACAGCTTTGGCCGGCCTGTCTCAGACTAGCCAGAAGGAAGCTAGTATTCGTTCAGGACACCTGTTAGTGCCTGCTTTGTGCAAGGCATGGCCGGAGGGGTGTCGGACCTACCAGGTGAACAGGCCCGGACATTCTCCCTGGGGGAGGAGGAGAAGGCCCAAGTGAGAGCGTTTCAGATCAGTGTCATCCGGAAGCTGAGTGATAACCTGGGGGTTGGGGGTGGAAGTTGCTCCTTTGGTTAGAACAGCCTCTGGTAAGGCGCGCAGCGTTTGATCTGTGAGCCTGGCCTAGAGCCAGGGCCACGCGGAGGGAACGGCAAGTGCAAAGGCCCGGAGGCGGGACTTGGGCAGGGTGTGGCCCCTTGGGCGCGGAGCCGGAGACTCCTCCGCGGGCCTCCTCGTCTCGCGGAGGACCCAGGGCTAGGTCCCAGGATCTACACCCTGCCCAAGTTCCTTGGGAGGGCGACGTGCTCCTGGCTGGAAGTGCATGTCGTTCCGGACTTCTTGGACCTGGAGGTTGTGCCATGTGGTTACCTGTATGGAAGGCTGTAATTTTCCACTTGTTCCCTGGAGGACCCGGAAATCTCTAGATGTCACCGCTGTGTTTTTCTTAAGTCATATTTGAAGTTTCACCTTGGAAGACAAGAGTCAACGCGTGCTTTGCTGGAAGGGAAAGCCCACCTGCTCAATTCCTGTTAGATGCTGGCCTTGGCTGAGACGTCCCCAGGTCTGGCCAGGAGAGGCACCTCGGTGCATGCCGGCCGCAAGAATGAGCCTCTGTGGCTTCGGACTCCTCTGTGACAACCTCGGCAAGATCATGGGCCGAGCTTCTCTGTGGAGACCCCCCCATCCTCAAAAGCCAGATGTGGCTCCCGGGCTCCTGGTACCGAGACCCTGTTCAGCCCAGAGGCCTATCTCACTGCCAAGGTCTGTGCATGGCTCTACCCTGGGAAGGGGGTGCAGGAAACTTCCTGTCCTGTGGGTGGGCCGGCTGGATAGCTGTGGGTGGGGGCTGGAGGGTGTGAGGGCTGTTTCTCCAAGGAGGTCCAGCCTTGGGACCTCACCCACCCTCCGACCAGGGCCTGGTTGATGCCCCACAGTCCTTCCTGCGCAGCCTGGTTTCCACACTGACCCGGGTAGAATGAATGGGAGACTCCCTTGGGCTTGGAAGGAAGAGCAAAGGTGGGGACCATCTCCTGCCCTCCTGGGAGCCAGGCCGTGTCCTCCTGGGACCTTTAAGTGCAAGGGAAGAGGATGGTGAGACACCCACTGACCAAGAGGTGGAAGCAGATGGGCAAAGTTGTGGGGAAAGAGATCTAGGCACCGGGAATCTGTGGGGTTGGAAGGCGGGTGGTGAGGAGGGGCTTTGACCCTGAGTTTCAGAGCCAGAGACAGCCCTCGGGCTTCTCTTTTCCTAGCCTGGGGCTCCCAGCCACTGCCTGTTGGAGACAGATTTAATAATCCTAGGCTGTCTCTGTGGCGGTTAGTATTGCAGGAGAGAAGCTTTACTCCTAAAACTTTTATTGATCCAGACACTAATAAAAAGTAAAGAGTTTTCCGGAGCAAGGTTTTTTTTCCCTTTTTTCTACTAGCGCGAAGAACATCAGGGCCCTAAAGCACGGGAGTGTTTCCCTCCTCCTGCCTAGATTCGGTGGTGGGTAGGGTGGGCCTCTTTCAAATCTCACCTCTCCTGGAGCCTTCCCTATCGAGCAGGTCTGCTTTGTTGTTCAGTCGCTCAGTCGCGTTCGACTGTTTGCGACCCTATGGCCTGTAGCCGGCTGGGCTTCTCTGTCCATGGGATTTTCCCAGCCGAGAATACTGGAGTGGGTTGCCACTTCCTTCTCCAGGGGATCTTCCCCACCCAGGGATTGAACCCTTGCAGGCAGATTCTTTACCGCTGAGCCACTGGGAAAGCCCACCGTCATCCGTTTTCTCAAGCAGGTTAACAGGCTACCACTGTGCCTCTAGTCTGACCTGTCCCCCAGGAAGGCTGGGGCATTACCGGAAGCTTTCCTGTGCACCTGAGACCCCCGGGCAGTGAGCAGCACTTGCTTCAAGGTAGCAGAGGCGTGGCTCCTGACTTCTTATGCCTTTCTGGGTTTGGTGTTCTTTGTTTCTACAAATTGGTTTCGTACATACTTACTGAGTTTTTAGACCTTCCATAGGATTTAGAAATACAGCAGAGCTTCCCTTCTGTCAGGAGAGACAGAGCATCATAAAGGAGTGGAGAAACAAGTCATCCCAGACTGGGTGATGTAAGTCAGGGTTTTTGTTTGCTTTGTTCAGCACCTAAAATAGTGCCTGGCACATTGTTGTTGTTGTTGGTTTGCACTTAATAAATATTTGCTGGCTGAACGACCAATATGATAATGAAGGAAACAGCCAAGTGTTTCTGTGGGGAGGAGCGGGGAGTGGAGGTGGGTGGGGAGGGGGCCAGGACCTGTTGTAGCTAGGATGATCCAGCCTGCCTTTAGGAGAAGGGGGTGGAACTGGAGCTCCTGCCTGGGCATTAGAGAGGACAAAGTCCCTGAGGCGGGAAAGCCTCTGCTTCTAGAGGCTGATGGAGGTTGCCAGATGAGGTCAGAGGAAAGGCAGGTCACACTCGGCCAACTTCTCGTCCTGGGGAGGAGTTTAATCAGTTCATTCAGTTCGGTTGCTCAGTCGTGTCCGACCCTGCGACCCCACAGACTGCTGCACGCCAGGCCTCCCTGTCCATCGCCAGCTTGAGTTGACTCAAACTCATGTCCGTTGAGTCGTTTGGAGTTATTCAAATTGCTGTCTGGAGTAATTGAAGGGTTTTTAGCCCAAAAGTTAAATAATAGGATTTGTGTTTCTAAACGGTTCCCCCTGACTCCCAGGTAGGGGTTTGGGGTCAGACTGATAAAGAGGCTTGGACAGGTGTGAGAGATTTTAGAGGTGGTAGTGGCAGGATTTTGGCTTCCTTAGTGGCTTCTTGGGCTCCAAAATCACTGCAGATGGTGACTGCAGCCATGAAATTAAAAAGACACTTGCTCCTTGGAAGAAAAGCTATGACCAATCTAGACCACATATTAAAATGCAGAGATATTACTTTGCCAACAAAGGTCTGTCTAGTCAAAGCTATGGTTTTTCCAGTCATGTATGGATGTGAGAGTTGGACTATAAAGAAAGCTGAGCGCCAAAGAGTTGATGCTTTTGAACCATGGTATTGGAGAAGACTCTTCTGAGTCCCTTGGACTGCAAGGAGATCCAGCCAGTCACTCCTAAAGGAAGTCAATCCTGAGTGTTCATTGGAAGGACTCATGATGATACTGAAATACTTAGAGACTCCATGATACATGATGAAACTCCAATACTTTGGCCACCTGATGCAGAGAACTGGCTCTTTAGAAAAGACCCATCGCCAGCTCCCACGCCCTCCGTCTGCGCCTCGCTCTACCGGCCGTGGGCCTCCCCCAGGAGCCTCTGAGCGGGATCCCTAGAGATTTAGACTGGGGAGGGCTGCACTGGGCCCCCCTAGGTGACGTCCAGTGGCTCTTTGAGCTCTGGCTCTCTCCTTGGAGGGCTCTCGTCCCACCCTGTAGTGTCACCTGCCCTCCTTCCCCTCTCCCCACCTGATCGCTCTTTGAGTCCAGGTGCCTAAGGGAGAGCACCGTGAGCCTGGTTTTCCTTGCAAGGCCCTCTACCTTTCCCAGAGCTGAGCTGGACTTGGTCTGCACTGATGGCTTTGCTCTGAACGCTGCTTTGGTGGGTTTGGCTTCCAGAGAAGTTTGAGGTCTATTTCAGAATATTTTGGTGACCCAGATCTTGATCTCTCTGCAACACTTAGCCATGAGGCAGGAGTGGTGGGGTGGGGGGGAGTTAGAATGTGTTTGGCTCACTGGGGGGACAGTGTAGAGCTGGGGACAGCCCAAGAGCTAACAGTCTCCAGGTGGGTTCTGAGTGTCTGTTGAATGAATGACACTCAGATATTTGAGTCTTTGGACTCCCAAGTTGTTTTGGTAAATGCTTTCTCTGCATTTGGCTAGCCACCGTTTTTACATCTTTCCTCTTCCAAGGATAGCGTGTTTCCTTATTTTATACATGAAGAAACTGAGGCTCAGGAAAGTAAAGAATTTTCCCAAAGTCCCACAGTTGCTGAGTAACACAACCAGAATCACTACCCGGCCCTGCAGACTTCCAAATCACTTCCACCTCCTACTGATGGATGAACCCTATGGACAAGGAGATGATGGTGTGAGTTTAAGGCACCCAGGTCCCTCCCTGCCCCCTTAGAAGTGTTCGTAGGCTCTGCCGGGGCTGTCGGGCATGCCTCCTGCCTCATGATCCCTGATTCTTCTGGTCCTCCCCCTGTTCTCCTTCCCCTGCTCCCCAAGAAGCACACACACCAGTTGCTTTAGGTTCTAGAAAGATAGAAGAGGATTCCCAGGCAGCTCAGTGGTAGAGAATCTGCCTCCCAATGCTGGCTGCTGAACTCCTCGATAGAAAGGCAGCTCAGCAGCAGCACATCCCCTGGGAGACTGCTAAGGAGGCGAGGGTTCACCCCTCATAGTGGGGAGACAGAGCTGGCCAGGTGGGCTCTGCCCGGAGAGGTGATGCCTTTTGCTGTCTCCTGACATGTCACGTGGCCTTGAGCCTTTGTACTCTCTCCCTCCCAACAGATTCCAGTTAGCCTGGGGGTTGGGTGGGGCCGGGCAGAGGCAGGGCCTGTTTTCAGGTTGCAGAGAATTCCAACTACAGCCCAGCCTTTCATGACCTGGGTGCTTCTAGAGGAGCGTGGGCAGCTGGGACATGTTAGAGGGTGGTCTTGCCTGGGAGTCACTGAGGGTCCTGGGTGAACCCCGTCTTTACAGAAATCAGCTGAGGCCCAGAGAAAGATGTGACTCTTGCCCAGAGTCACTACTCAGAAAGTGACCACTTTGTGTCTCCCAGCATATCCTAAGGCAGTGTCCTTCAGCCTAGCTAAACAGGCTGGCCTTTATCAAGTGCTCCCTAGAAGTCAGCTTTGCTCTGTAGCTTATTGAGTCCTCACGGCAAGCCCTGGGGGCTGAGCGCTGTTGAAGTTATTGCAGAGGGGGAAACAGGCCCAGAAAGGTGACCTGACTTGTCCAAGAACACAAGATTGCAAGTGGCACAGTCCAGATTTGAACAGTCTGACTTCAGAGCCCATGTTCCTAAGCACTAGGCTACACAGCTTCAGACTGACTTGACTGCCAGGCTCCATAGAAACAGACCAAGGATGTTAAATCCTTGACTGACCTGGCCCCTGCAGAGTTAGGCCTGAGGACTGTGCCTGGCCTTGGCCTTTGTGATAGGATGGCTGTACAGCACCTCTGGGCTGCCCACCCACTCCTGGTGTCCGAAGTGGCCCGCTTTTCTTGGAGGGCTTGCTAGACCAGGTACAGAGGCCCAGGCAATCAAGTCTCTCCTTTCCTCTGCTCTGTGTGTGTGTGTGTGCGTGCTCAGTCATGTCTGACTCCTTGCATCCCCATGGGCTGTATAGCCCAGCGGGCTCCTCTGTCCATGGGATTTCCGAGGCGAGAATCCTGGAGTGGGTTGCCATTTTTCTTCTCCATTCTTCTCCTCTACCTGCTCCTATTTTAGCAGCTCACAGGCCATGCCCACTCTTGGCGCCTAGGGGCCCTCAGAGAGCCCCCACACCTGCAGTCCCTCCTGTGGCTGTAGAGCCAGTTTGGGAAGGAGTGAGAGCCTGTGTGCAGGGCTCCAGACCCTCCTCTTCTCTCCTCCCTCTCCCTGCCTTTCCTGCGCTCGTGGTCTCTAGTCTTCTCATCTGTGAGAAGGGGGGAAGAACACAGCCGAGCTCATAGGGTTTTGAGGCCTAGACTGAAAGCCCAGTGTTGGGGCACGTGTGATGAAAGATGCTAGGGGAGGCGGAACAGGTGGAGCCTCCAGAGGGCAGGTGGGAGAAGACTCCTGGCCCTGGCTGACCTCATGTGGTTGGGCCCTAGCCGCGGACTGTGCTGTCCTGAGTGAGCCGGGAACCCTCGCGCGGCATGACTTCCTCCTCGGAAAGATGCATCCAGGTGCTACCTGCCTGGCATAGTTGTGAGGAGGAGTCATGAGATGCTGCTGGGAAGGAGTGTTGTGCTGGCCCGTTGTGAGGGTTGAAAAATGTGTCTTTCCTACTCTTATTCTTGAGATGTCGCCATCCCACAGAAAAAGAAGGGCAAGAAGGCAAAGTGGTTGTCTGAGGAGGCTTTACAAATAGGTGAAGAAGGAAGAGAAGAAACAAGAGAGAAAGGGAAAGATACACTCAACTGAATGCAGAGTTCTAGAGAATAGTAAGGCGAGATAAGAAAGCCTTCAATGAACAGTGCAGGAAAGTAGAGGAAAACAATAGAATGGGAAAGACTAGAGATCTCATCAAGAAAACTGGAGATATCAAAGAAACGCTTCACATAAGGATAGGCGCACTAAAGGACAGAAATGGTAAGGACCTAACAGAGGCAGAAGAGATTAAGAAGATGTGGCAAGAATACACAGAAGAACCATATAAAAAAGTTGACCCAGAAAACCATGATGGTGTATTCTCACCTAGAGCCTCAAGTGGTCCTTCGGAAGCATCACTACAAACAAAGCTAGAGAAGGTGATGGAATGCCAGCTGAAATATTTCAAATCCTAAAAGATGCTGCTGCTAAAGTGCTGTACTCAATATGTCAGCAAATTTGGAAGACTCAGCAGTGACCAGAGGACTGGAAAAAGTCACTTTTCATTCCAGTCCCAAAGAAGGGGCATTGCAAAAGAGTGTTTGAATTATTGGACAGCTGCACTCATTTTGCATGCTAGTAAGGTTATACTCAAAATCCTTCAAGCTAGTCTTCAGCAATCCATGAACTGAGAACTTCCAGATGTACAAAATGGGTTCAGAAAAGGCAAAAGAAGCAGAGATCAAATCGCCAACATTAATTGGATCATAAAGAAAGTGAGGGAGTTCTAGAAAAACATCTACTTCTGCTTCTTTGACTATGCTAAAGCCTTTGTGTGGATCACAACAAACTGTGGAAAATTCTTGAAGAGAAGGGAATACCAGACTACCTTATCTGTCTCCTGAGAAGTCTGTCTGTGGGTCAAGAAGCAACAGTTAGAACTGGACATGGAACAACAGACTGGTTCCAAATTGGGAAAGGAGTACGTCAAGGCTATATATTGTCATCTTGTTTATTTAACTTACATGCAGAGTACATCATGCAGAATGCTGGATTGGATGAGTCACAAGCTGGAATCAAGACTGCTGGGAGAAATATCAACAACCTTAGATGTGCAGATGGTAGATACCGCCCTAATGGCAGAATTAATGAAGGGGCACTAAAGAGCCTCTTGACAAGGGTGAAAGAGAAGGGTGAAACAGCTTGTTTAAAACTCAGCATTTAAAAAACTAAGATCATGGCATCCGGTTCCATCACTTCATGGCAAATAGAAGGGGAAAAGTAGAAGCACTGACTGGTTTTATTTTGTTGGGCTCCAAAAATCACTGTGGATGGTGATTGCAGCCATGAGATTAAAAGATGCTTGCTCCTTGGAAGGAGAGCTATGACAAACCTAGACCGTGTATTAAAATGCAGAGACGTCACTTTGCCGACAAAGGACCATCTAGTCAAAGCTATGGTTTTTCCAGTAGTTGTGTACAGATGTGAAAATAGGACCGTAAAGAAGGCTGACCACCAAAGATTTGATGCTTTTGAACTGTCATAGTGGAGAAGATTCTTGAGAGTCCCTTGGACAGCAGGGAGCTCAAACCAGTCAATCCTAAAGGAAATCAACCCTCAATATTCATTGGAAGGACTGATGCTGAAGCTCCAATACTTCGGCCACTTGATGCAAAGAGCCAGCTCATTGGAAAAGACTCTGATGCTGGGAAAGGTTGAAGGCAAAAGAAGAGGGTGGCAAAGGATGAGATGGATAGATAGCATCACTGGCTCAATGAACGTGAATTTGAGCAAACTCTGGCAGACAGTGAAAGACAGGAAAGCCTGGCCTGCTGCATTCCATGGGGTCGCAAAGAGTTGGACACAACTTAGCAAGTGAACAACAGATGAATTTGGATTTTTACTATCGGGCATTTTGTCTAAAATCTTCCCGAGACTTCTAATCTGATCCTGACTTTTGAGGGATTTGGGGATTTTTGCTGTGTTGTGTCCTGTACAGAAAAAGGGAGCTGTGCCTTTAAGTCCTCAGCAACCCCAAGTGGGACACTGGCCCTTTAAAAGCACATTACAGAGAGTTGGAACTTAGCCTTTGTTTAACTAGCCATGTTCAGTCCCAGCGGACGGGGCTGGAGCGGTATGTCTAGGACCAGAGCGGGGTTGGACTGGCTGGGCCCGGTGGGGGACAGCGGGCAGCAGGGGTGGCTGGCCCGGCCCCTCGGTTTCCCGAGCCTGGTGGCCGCGCTGAGGGATGGTGAGTGACCTGATGGCCCTAGCAGGGGTCGGGATGAGGGAGGCCGGGGAAGAGGGCAGGGGGGTGGCCGCCAGCCTTGGCCCCTGAGCAGCCTCTCGGGCCCAGGGAGCACCTAACCGAGGCTCGTGGGAACGGTCCGGCAAAGAGGGTGTCTGGCCTTGGGAGGGCTTCGGCTGTTCCCCAGCGATGGTGTCTCTGCCCCGCTGCAGGCATCACCCGCCGGCCCAGAATGTGGAAGCAATTAGGATGGCCCGCCAAAAAAGCGAGAAACGGAGGAGTGTTGTTGCTGTTTTTAGTTTTTAAAAGAGAGGAAATCCAGTGTCAGTTGCCCCTTTCCGTGAGCAGGCCCAGGGGCCGCTGTGACTGCTCCGAGAACCGAGAACCGGGAAATGAGCAGCCTGGCCTTTGCTCGGAATCACCGAGTCCAGGGCTGCACTGGGTGGGGCTGCGCTGGGGTTCAGGGGCCGTGTCAGCTCTCCCCCAGCCCCGGCCCCCAGCCGGAGTCTTTCTCTCTCGATCTCCCTGCCTCTGTCTGGTCCCTGATCCGGAGGCTGCCATGGGGTTGAGTTTGGGGTGTGTTTTGCTCCAGCTTAAATGCTTCCGACAGTTGTCAGGAGCCTGTGGTGCAGCAGTGTATGCCCAGGAAGTTACCCCTCTCGGGAGAAATCGGGGTTTTTTCTTGTCTGGTACTGCTGTGGGGAGGAGAGCGAGCTGGTGCTCCAGCCCCGTGCCTGGCTTCTCACAAGTCTCCGTGGTCCTAAGCCTTGCCCACCTTCACTGCCACGGCTGGGGGGCTGCCGACCCCTACCAGCTAGTGGCCGCCTCACTCTTTTCCCGACAGGTGACACAGGAGCTGACGCAGGCGGCTCTGAGTGGAGGTCTGGTGACTCACAACTTTTCTAAGTTACCTGAAAGTTGGTGTGTCTGATCACACGGTTTCTGTAGCTTTGGTGAAAGCCTCAAAGACATTGACAGGCAGTGGAAAGAGTTTGGAGTTGGAGCCCGGATGCCAGGCTGTGCCTGTGAACTGTGACCTTGGGCAAGCTCCTAGACTTCCCTGAGCCTCTGCTCCCGTAGGGGCAGAGTGTAGAGGGGAAGCCCTGGGGGGAGGAGTCAGTTCAGCTGGGATGGGCAGGCGGCACGGAGGTGGTGGTCTTTGAGCCAGGCATGGATGGGTAAGGCTCACTGGCCTCCTGCGTGTGTTCTAGGTGGAGGTGCGAAACCCAGGATGCCTGAGTTGGGATGTGCCTCGGAGGCTGTATTTACAGTGTACAGCCTTACTGGTCGGAATCCTGTGGGCCAGTGGCAAATGACAGGCAGGGCTAGCTTATCCTAGAGTCAGCAGTGTGGGGTGGGAGAAGAGGGTGGGCTCTTGGAGCCTGGCACCCTCTCTGGCCTTGGGAAGCCCCTCAAGGCTTCAGGGTGTGTTTTCTTAACTGAGGTTGGGTGGCTGGAACCCCTAAGTGGCAGCGATGTGGAGTCCTTTAAATAGGGTGCCAGGGCACTTCGAGGTGTGCAGGGTGTCATGGGTGAGGCAGGGTCCTAGAGAGCCAGGGATGGCTTGCAATCGCCGAGGTCACTAGGAGCAGGAGGAACTTGGCAGCTGGGCCCTGGGCTTGCCATGAGTCTGTGCCTGTGCCTGCGACTTGGGAGCCGGTGGCTTGTTGGCAGCCACCCACTCCAGCTGTCTCCCGCGAGTTTCAGTCTGGGAATCAGAGCTCTGAGGCCCTCTGGGACTCCCAGACGCCAGGCTTTGGGAGGATGGGGAACCAGGCTCAGCACCCCAGGCTCAGTGCTGGCATACTGGAGAGGCGCCCAGTAACTGTATACTGGGGCACCAGGTTAGCTCAAACCAGGGTGGGGGTGTTAGCATAACAGACCTCCAGCAGACTTCTGGAGGAGGTGAGGGCAGCCCATTTGTCAGGTGAGAAAGCCGAGGCCCACCTGAGGGCTATGCTCCCTTGGCCTGGTGCCCCTTCTTCTTCGTGTCTTTGCTCCTTGTCTCCCTGAAGCCACAGAGTCCCCTGTCCTGAGCGGTGACAGGACAGGAAACGGACACTGCTGCCAAAACCTACGGAGAAGGCGATGGCACCCCACTCCAGTACTCTTGCCTGGAAAATCCCATGGACGGAGGAGCCTGGTAGGCTGCAGTCCATGGGGTCTCGAAGAGTTGGACATGACTGAGCGACTTCACTTTCACTTTCCACTTTCATGCATTGGAGAAGGAAATGGAAACCTACTCCAATGTTCTTGCCTGGAGAATCCCAGGGACGGGGGAGCCTGGTGGGCTGCCATCTATGGGGTTGCACAGAGTTGGACGCAACTGAAGCGACTTAGCAGCAGCACCAGAACCTACGATGCCTGTCACTCCTTAAATAGGAACTGGGAGGTGCCTACTTAAAGCTGAAGTGCTGCAGGGCAGGAAGGGGCAGAAAGCCCTGGGAAAACAGGGCTCCTGCATGTCAGGTTACACCCATAGCACCAAAGGTGGTGTTGCCCCCACTTTACAGATGAGAAAACTGAGGCATGCAGGTTAATGAATTTGACCAAAGGCAGAGGAGTGTATATGTGTGTGTTCTTCAGGGTTACCACATTATACCAGACATCAGCCACACAATGCCAGGGGCTTGGCTGTGTTGACAAGTGATCCGTCTTTGGTTGAGGCAGGAAGCTTAGTACCTAGGCATGGGGGAAGGATAGTCCCCAGGTCACCTTGTCACCGTAATGTGAACACACCAGAAGGCCACCTGGCATGGCACTTGTGTCTCGGGTGGAGGAGGGGAGAGGGGAGATGATGACATTCTTCAGAGGGGTTCACTGAGCCTAGGAGGGCTTCCTGGAAGTGGAGAGTGGGGAGGAATTAGATGAGCCAGAGAGGAAGTTGTTTCCTTGGGGAGTGGAAGTCCTTGGTTCTTCAGTTCACGCTTCTTTTTCATTTCATCATCCTTTCCCACTTGGGTCATGAGTCCCCAGGGCCCGAGGCAGCTGTTGGAGGTATTTATGGTCCCGGTGGGGGTGGGGGAGCCAGTCGTAAGCTAGTCGCACCCTGCGTGATCCGCAGTGCGATCCATGGGGCCAAGGGCATGCAGGGGCATGTTCACATGTGCAAGGGGGAGCGGGGTGCAGCCTGGGCTCACAGGAAGGGACAGCACTGTCCCTTCATCAGGGTCCTCCAAGTGGAGGGGGTTGCTGTCCAGCCCCGGACGGGCAGCAGCCTGGTATTTTGGGCCTGGCAAGGGCGGGGGTACACCGGATAGGGCTGGTGCCATGCTCCCACGTCGAGGTGCTCCCACGTGGGGGTGCTTTCCGCAGGGGACCTTGGAGTTTGAGGGGTCACTCTGCTTAGTCTTGCCAAGTGGCTGGACAGTTTCTCCTGGGGACCTGGGGTGGGGTGGGGTGAGGTAGGGAGCTGTCCCTACTCAGAAGCAAGAGGAGCACCCAGCCCTCAGTTCACTTTCCATTTGCCCAAATCCCATCCTGTTCAATGAGTGTTCCTCAGATGCTCTTCTCTTAAAATTCAGGGCACTTCGCTGTTCTACTGAGGTTTATGAATGTTTAAAAACTGCTTTGCGGTCCCCAAAGTAATTTGACAAGTCTGACAGCTATTGATTAAAAACCCGAAATTATTCAGGCTGCAGGATAACTTGGGGGAATAGATGGAAAGTGGTTTGTTTCTTCTCTCTCTGTGTGCCCCTTGCCCTTCCTGCCCAACCACCCCCCCTCAAAATGACGTGGGGATGTGGGGAGGTAAATGTGTTCCTGAATGTTCTCTGAAAAGTCCATTATGCTGCAGAATTAGAAAGGGGGCATGGGGGATGGTCAAGATGCTGAGGGGCACCCCTCCTGCTTGGGAGGGGCCCTGCCATCAACACCACTCATGTTGGTGGTCTCACCCCAAACCATTGTGGGTCAGGTGACCAACAGGAAGGAGGTATCGCTGACCGGCTTGCAGGTGACCGGAGGAGGAGTGGATGTGGTTAGCATGTGGTCCCTTACATTAGTGGGGAGTTGACATATTGGGGGTTTGGTCATAGTCTCTGAAGTGAAGAAGCAGCAGTCTGGAGCGAGGTCAGAACTTGTTCAGGGCCCTGCTGATCCAGGCAGATCAAAGGCGGAGAGGAAGAGGAAGGAGCCCAGGACCTGCCAGCCAGGTTCCCCTCCCCTCCCGATGAGAAGGCCGGGCCCCTGCCAGGGTGCAAGGCTGATGGGATCCCAGACCTCCAGGCCTGGCCTGGCCTGGCCTGGGGTGGGGTGGGTACCAGACTGTCCCAGCAGAGGCCAGTCGGGCCACTGGGCTCCCGTCTTTCACTTCTGACGCTGTGCCCCCAAGCCAAGCCCCTCCTCTCCCAGCCTCAGTTTCCTCTGGTGTCCTGAAGCCTGCTGCGTCCAGTCCTGTAGATTGACAGGCTGTGTCCAAGGAGGGCTGCCCCCTGAGCCAGGGCTCATTAGGTCTAGTTGAGTTCTTTACCCCCTTCCTGCTGGGGTGATCCCTCCTTTCATGCAGGGCGGTTGGGAGAAGGCCGTCCGATGGTGTGTGTACCTTGGAAAGAATACCTGTAGCAGAGCCGGGCACGTGGTAGGCACTTGGTGTCTGTTGAGTGCAGGCTGCCGTGGCATCACTCATTCAGCCTACACAGGGCACCATGGGAGCCAGGCTTTGGGCTGCATGGAGCCGTGGCCTGTGATGAGCCATCCTGGCCTTCTGTCTCGGTCACGGGTATGGATCCTCCTCCAGCTCAGCCCTGCAGTGTCAGGGAGGCACAGGCCTCCAGGGTGGGGCGAGGCCGAAGACCGGGCACCTCCCAGCCCAGGGAGCTCCCAGCTCAGTGTGTGCGGGGATGGGGTCACACCAGCTCCAGTGACAGCTGGCATCTGCCCCTTGGCTTTGGATGGCAAGAACCCTGGCTAAGAGGGGCCATGCCTCCAGGCGCTGTCATCCCAGGAAACCTTCCCAGGCCAGGCAGCCAACCTCCCTGCCTTTTAAGGACAGGCTCTCTCTCCCCAAGGCCCTGGGGACCACCAGACAGCTGCATTCTTCTCCCTGCCCCTGGGACCCCAGCGGTTCCCAGGCCAACAGGGCAGGCCGGGCCTGGGGAAGAGATGACCCTGCTGGGTGTCCTGGGGGTGTGTGTAGTAGGGGGGAGCTGCCCTGTTTGTATCCTGCTGCTTGACTCCCAGGAGGTCAGCGCCCTCACCCTGACTGTGCCCAGGACCTGCTCCTTCCCCTGTGGGCTCAGCTCCCTGGACCTGCCTGCCTGTGACAGGCGGGAGCATGGTTGGCATGTTCTGACCTGACTCCAGAGTCCATGGGTCTTGCCAGCCCTGCAGTGGGTGCCTCCTCCGTGGAGACCAGCCTTGTCCAGGGTGTCTGCCCTTTCCAGGCCTGGCTGTGGGCAGTGACCCAAGACCACACAGGCAGGAGAGTGAGAGGTTGGGGGAGTCTGTGCTCGGAGTCCCAGGCAGAGGGGCTCACGTGGCCCCTCGGTGGGGTCTCCTGCCCCCTCCAGACACCCTCTTTCATCCTTTCACTTTAGGAAGTTAAGAGTTTTTATTGGGGGGATGGGGGTGTTTGTTTTTGAAAGCATCCCAGAGCATTTGGGTAGGTGCAGTTTGTTTGTGGGTGGGGGAAACAGGCCTGGGGAAGGTAGGAGGTTTGAGTGGTCAGGGGAAAGGGGCAAAGAATTGCCCACAAACCCCCCACCTCGCCACCTCAGACATCAGAAGCGTCAGCTACCCTAGAAACGTCAGCCTTGATACAACACGGGTAACCCTTAATCGGCCTATTCACAGCTGCGCCCTCGCTCCTTACAAGGCTGCCTGGCATGAGGCAGTGAATAGAGCAGGGGCCGGCCTGAGTAACCGCTGTGGCCACTGGCATTGACCCCGGCTCCCCGGCCTTGTCTCAGTTGACCTCACAGCAGCCCTGGGAGGAAGGTATGTCAGCTCTCCCCACTTAAGAGTCAGGGACACTGAGGCCTGGACAACATGTTAAAAGTACTCGGGGTTGTGTGTTTCACAGGGAATGGAGACTGGATGTGCTCCTGTACCCGGCACCCTTGACACTAGGCTCCTGCCTGTTCCCAGCTGCAGGTGTGTGGCTGTATGTTTACCCTTGGGGCTTACTCCGCTGCCGGTTTGTTATGCCAACAGTCCCCAGCAGCGCAGGCAGCCCCTCCTTGGCATATGTAAAGCTTCCAGCTCCTCGAATGCCTCCAGAGACAGCGTGCCCTCCCCTCTAAATCCAAACCGGGCTGGCCCACCCATCCCAGGGACAGTGTGTCTAGCTGGAATCAGCCCATCCTGGTCCCAGCCCCGCCCACGGGAGGCATGCACGGCAGCTCCCTCTGCCCCTTTGAGATTTGGAAGGCGATTCTGAGCCCCTGGCTTTCCAGGCCATCCAGTCCCACGCTCCGCTCACCCCGCCCGCAGCTGGAAACGTCCTCCCCATGGGGTCTCACAGGGCTTTTTAATTATCACACGTTTTATTTTCAAGTCGCCTCCCTCCTTGAAATAATAGGGAATTTGCTAAACTTCTGTGTCACTAACCTTTTCAGAGAAGAAAGGATGGAGTTGAAAACCAGCTCGTGGGTTGGCTGGAAGGCTATCAGATAAGGCCGAGGCCCTGGAGCCAGGACAATGTCCCCTTGTTCCCGCTGCCCGCCCTCACAATGGACTGCTGTTGGGGCCTGGCCATATCTCCAGCCCCGGCTCCGCCCGTGCCTGTGGCAAGCCCATGTTTCCCCGGGCCCCGGGCACAGGCTGTCCGACCCGGCCAGCCCCCTGGTTTCTTTCTCCCTGACCTGGAGTAAGGGGTCACGGTGAGCAGGTCAGCTGACTGTGGCCCCAGAAGGCCCCAGAAGGCCGCCAGTGGGGAGATGGAGCCTCGAGCGGATGCCGTTAGGCTCGGAGTCTGCCAGGTGGGGCTCAGGTCCCCCTCTGCCACTTGCCACCTGTGCCATCCTGGGCGAGCTGCCTGGCCTTTCTGAGGTGCAGTCCCTCGGTCCTGACAAGTTCTCATGAGAATCGGGTAAGGAGTCGGGTGGGAAAGTGTGCGGAGTGGTGTTCAGCTACCCGGCCTGGGTGTGAGCGCTCATCTGTCCAGGGAGACCGGGGACGGTGTGATGATGGCCATGTTCACACTGGGCTTAGAAGGCCGGGAAAGAAGGCCGTTGTCGCGTGAGAGAGACTGGAGGGAAGGTGGGACGCATTCAGGAGACAGCTCAAACAGAGGCTGCCAGAGGGTGGGAGTTCCGGCTGGCCTGGGACCTGCCGCAGAGGAGAGTCTGGGTCACTTGCTGGGGGGTGTTGTGTGGGAGCAGAGTTGCAGGGAGGGCTCAACCCCAGGTTGAAGCACTATGAGACTGCAGGGGCAAGGCAGAGGGGCCCATCTGGTGCGAGGGTGCCGTCCCCCTCAACTGCCCCTGGGCCTGAACCAACACACCTCTCAGAGGCAGGGCAGGTCAGGGCAGCCTTCCTCCCCTGTGGCCTTGCCTCTCCTGCCTGTAGCCTGAGAATCGTGGCATCCCCCAATTCTTCCTTTCGGGGAATTATGAGGGTTCCATGCATGGAGAGTACAGGTAAAGACCTCCTGAGCAGCTAGCCCAGGTGGGGAAAGGGGGACATGGGGACCTCCAGGGGCTGGGGGCTGTTGAGGGTCCAGAGATCAGCTGGGTCTGGGATGATCTCGGGGTGCAGCTGTCCCCGAGACCAGCGCTTGGGTTGCTTTGTCGCTTCTCCTGCTCACAGCGTCTGAGGGCTGAGAGCGGATTCTCCTCCATCCCAGCCGCCCTCCTTCCCTCCCCATGACTCAGCTGACCTCAGGGCCTTGGTCCTGGAACTCCGGGGCCCTGAATCTTAGCCCTGCTCCAGATGCAGCCCTCCCCATGAGGAGCCTCCTGCCTGGCGAGGGCCTGCTCTGCCACGGGCCTTCCAGCACAGCATGATAAATGTCAGGGTTCGAAGTCCATCTCTGCCCAGGGAGTCTGGGAAGGCTGCCTGGAGGAAGAGGTGCTTTTGCTGGGTGTTGAAGGTTTTGCTGGGTGCCGAGGAGGCCTGCGTGAGGGAACTGTGACGCCCAGGGAAGAGGAGCCCAGGGTGAGGTGGACCCTGGGCAGCAGGGCTGCAGCTGAGCTTATATGGCCTTGGTGGGAAACCCTCTCTTCATGGCTCCAGCGCCTGGGGAGTGCCCCTCCCTGCAAACCGTCCTCTGTGCTTGTTCATTTATTTCCATTTGAGACAAAGAGTCGTTTCTGTTTCAGATAAGGAAAAGGGTCCCTGGGGGTAGGGGTTGCTGGGGTGCGAAGTGACACCAGGAGGGAGCTGAGACCGTGGGCAGGTCACCTGCTTTATCGGGGGAGGCCGCTCCGGGGTCAGGTCGTTGTCCACCCCTCAGTCTGAGGATTCAGCCAAGCACTGTGTGTGGTGTCGCCTGCGGGCATGGCCCAGGGCAGGCCAGGCCCTGGGAGAAGGGCCAGGCACGCAGAGCCCACAGCCCGGTGGTGAGACCTGGTTCTGTAGCCTCTCTGACACGCTGTGGTCATGTGGCGTCCCTGGCAGGGTTGGGTGAGAAGTAGCCCAAACCTGGGCTTTGGGAGTAATCTGCACAGGCAAAGCCCCCTGCGAAGGCCTTTGCCCTCTTCCGTGCCATCTCACCAAAGACTGAGACTCTGGTCCCCAGAGCCCATGAGAGGTCCCTGGGGGAGGCCATGCCGTGGGCGTGCTGGGCCACCTTCTCTCCCACCCCAGCCTCAGGGCAGCAAGGAAGGGCCTGACCCAGGTGTGGGCCTTGCATATGGTAGCCTCCGAGCCCAGGCCCCCATACCACACAGGACAGCCATGGGCAGGGCTCCCGGACCAACCAGTCCCCCTGCCCGCAGGAGCCTTGGGCAGATGCAGGGACTGCCGCTCCCCGAGCCCATCTTACCTTTCTGTGAAATGGGCAGGTGAGTGTTCCCGGCAGAGTTGTGTGCCGTCGAATGTGATCAGCCGAGTGCCCTGACCTAGAGGAGGTGGGCGCCCATGAGCAGGGCAGGAGCAGGCGCCGTCTCATCGCCTTACCAAGCTTCCTGGGAAGGGACACTGTGCCCACTCGCTGCCCCTGTGGAGTCTGGCAGCCTTTGATGGCCTGTGCCCTCCCTCCCTCCCGGGATGGGCTTCAGGCCCAGCCTGGAACAAGGCAGGGGCTGGAGGTGAGAAAGGAAGTGCTCAACAATGCTGGCCAGAGCAGAGGCGGGCTGGGTTGAAGCCTGCCGTGGTGATGGATGGGGCTGGAGTCCTTGAGTGGAATGTTAGGGGTGCTGTGCTGTGGGCCTGGAACAGAGCTGGCTGGCTTCCTGGAAGAGGTGGTTCTTAGGCTGTGAGGTGGGCCTCCTGGGTCCAGGAAGTGTCCACGTGACCTTTTCCCCTCCCTGAGCCCGTCAGTCATCTTATCAGTCACTTCCGTCCACAGACTCCTTCTGCCAGGAGGTTCCACCCTGCAGGGGCACAGCAGACTGGCTCCCCTCTGGGCCCAGTGCTGCATGCCAGGGCCTGACGGATTGGTGCCTCTTTCCCCCACGAGCCTTGTGGGGAGTTCGGGGGCAGGTAGGCTTCAGGTAAGAGGAAAGACAGCATCTGCATGTGAGTCAGAGAGCACAGGCCCACTGGGCCTCCCCATTATGGGGCAGTGGTCAGAGCCCAGCCCTTGACTCCTGTCCCAGAAGCACTCCCTAGGAGTGGCCACTGGGCCTCCCGGGACCCCGCTCCCACCCCTCCTCCACCTCCTCCTGGTCAGCTTGGGCTGCAGGGGCTGGGTGGGGGCTCCAGGTCCTGCCACTGAGAGACTCCCTGGGAGGTGGGGAGGGTCAGGGCTGGCCCAGGATGCCTCAGCTGCGAGCTTCCCACAGCACTTCTGTGCCATCAGGAACCTTCTAAGTGAGGCCCGGGCCAGCCGGGGCATGTTCGTGGAGCAGGATGGTGGGGAAGGAGGAGAAGGGGTCTGCAGCCACAGGCTCCAGGAGGCTCTGGCTGCTTTGGGGTCTGCCCTAGGTGTGCCAGGTCTCCTGGGGCTGTAGAACCAGGACACTCCCCCCACCACCACCGGGGTCTCCCTGGGCAGGCCCAGTCCATAGAATGAGTCTCCCTTGCCTTTCCCCAGCTGGCTGGTTCAGGTGCCCCAGGCAGGAGGCGGCCCCAGCCTGCCAGCTCCTCCCCGTACTTCCTGGGTCTGTGCTCCACCCCCTCCACTCCCGGCATCTTACCTGGCGGGTTTCCGGGCTGGGCCAGAAAGCAGCCCGATCTTGGTCGATGGGCTGGGTCTTCAGCCCCAGACAGCTGGTCTGGGGGCCTGAGTCCCGGCCCATCGGAGGCTGGGTGATTTCCCTGGCGTCTGAGGCAGGGCCTTTCACTGAGGTATGGAGCCGCATTCCAGGAGGGAGGCCCAGGATGGAATCTCAGCTCAGTAGATGGCAGCTCCACCCACGGCACTGGTCATCTCTGGGAGGGGAAAGGAGGTTGGGCCACTCGAGCAGGACCTGGGGGGCTCGTCACGGTAAGAAGGCTGTCAGCGCCTCGAGGGGAGTGGCGTGTTGTGAGTGGTGTGGCAGTGTGTGTGTGTCTGCGTGTACGCAGTGCTGCCTCCCAGAGAGGGTAGTGGAGGTGCAGGGGCACCACAGCTGTGCATGCCATTGGCCTTAGTTCTCGAGTGGGTCCTGGGGAGGTTTGGGTGGGTTCCATTCGGTTTTAAGCCTGTCTCTCAGCTTCGCTCTGGTCCATTCAGCTGGGAGCCTTCGGAAGTCCTGCCTGAGGGCATTGGCTCTGCTCCAGCGACCAACCGGAGCCCTGCCCTGTGCCTGCTTCCTGTTGGGCATGGGGGAGCACTTAGGGGGAACCTGACTGGGTCTCTTGGTGTGGCTGTGGGCTCCACAAGAGCTGAGATCCCATTTCCAGCTCTGACTCCCATGCCGTGCCTACAAGAGGACAGTTGCCAGGGAAGATGCAGAGTGTTGGGGCTGGAGGGTGGCCTCTGTCAGTCAGCCTGTGATGCCCTCTGGGTAGGGCCGGTCCAGCTCATCTCTGAACTCCTGGGTCCACACTTAGGGGCCTCAGCTTCTCTTACTGCAGGTGCTTGTGGAAATGGGTTCCAGGGTGTGTGCCCTGAGGGGAGATGTGTGGTGGTCCTACCATGCCTCACTAACCTGAGTGAGGGAGGGTCTTTTTTAGCGGGAGGCAGGGAGAGGTGATGGCTTAACCCTTGGAGGCCAGGAGCTGAATGGTTGGAGGGTGTTGGAGTTGGGGAGGTCTAGGTGAGCTTAGCGTAGAGTTTGGACCTGCATAGGGCCGTGGCCTGCCCAGCCTCTGCCCTGGGATGCTCTTAGCAGGCCTGGCTGGTCCTCTGGCTTTTCCTGTGCCCTAGCTGTGGGAGAAGGGCCCCAGTGTCTTGCCTGCTGTGTTCTGTTGACTCTGGAAAGGGACCTTTGCCTCTTTGGGTGGACTTCCATCAAGCACCAGGTGCCATCTGATATGCTTTCCATGGAAAGGGGAAACCGAGGCTCAGGGAAGTGACTTGCTCAGGGCCACACAGCAGGTGACAGTGGGCCCAGGTCCACAGCCAGTCTGTCAGGGCCCATCTGTGCTGGGCCCCCTGACCCTGGCCTGGCCCCTGAGCCCCAGCGCGTGCACCCTGTCTGCCTCTTAGCGCTCACTGAGTGCCTCTCAGCACTGCAGAGATGCCTCCATCCCTTCCGTTTTGAGGCTCATGGTCCTCGGGTGTAAGGAGGGAGCACAGAGTCCCACGGCACACCTGCCTCACCTGGGGCCGGTGGGTGGATGTCCTGGGTATGCGAAAGGGCTCCGTCGGCAGTGGTGGCCTGGAGAAATGTTGGGACAGGGCGATTGCTTCTGTCTTGCAAGGGGACCGGGGGTGGGGGGTGGGGAAGGTACCCAACCCTGGAAGGCTGCCTGGGTCGGGTCTCCTCTTCCCTGCGGGTCTCTGTCTCCAGCACCACCATCACCCCCCACACGCCCGAATCTGCCTCAAGACAGAAAGGACTGTGGGTGTTGAGGGGTGTGATGGCCTCTGCAGGGGGTTTTGGGCAGGCCTTCTGGGAGAAGAGGGGAAGGGAGGGGACAGGGCAGGCTGACCTGACACCCCTGCCGCCCACCCCCAGGTCTCATCTGATGCCCAGGCTGAAAGAGTCTCGCTCCCACGAGTCCCTGCTCAGCCCCAGCAGCGCAGTGGAGGCGCTGGACCTCAGCATGGAGGAGGAGGTGGTCATCAAGCCCGTGCACAGCAGCATCCTGGGCCAGGACTATTGCTTCGAGGTGGGTCCGGGGGAGCGGGGCGGGGCAGGCCCAGGTATCCTCCCACAGGAGGCCAGGTCTCCTTCAGCCACCCTCCTGGAGTGTCCTGTGGCCTCCACTCTTTGGGGGCAGTGGCCAGAAACTGTCAGAGCTTTTGGACTCCCAAGAGACCAAGTAGAGCTGGGAGATGGGGGCTTCATTCCTGCCTTGTGGTCTCCTTGGAGGCTGACCAGCACTGTCTCCCATGTGGGGATGTGCAGGAGTCCCGAGTCGGTGGAAGGGACATCCAAGGCGTATGTGGAAGGCTCAAGCCTGCTCACCTCTCTGCGAAACTCCTCCAGTGTGGTGTGGGGGCGTGGAGAGAGCACCCCCTTCTCTGGCCTCTGCATAATAAGAGCCAGGATCTTTTCATGCCCCACCATTCTGTGACCTGAGGTGTGAGGGCAGAGGGGCTGCCACCCCGCCCAGCCAGGCTGTTCCCTGGGGATCCCTGTCCAGTGCCTCCTGTAGACGGGGAATCTGGTCCAGAGATGTCAGAGCTCACGAGGCCAAGTCAGGACCCGGATAACTAATGTCGCAGGTGTTCCTGGGAGTTCCTAATTGCTTCTCTAATTATTCGTTTTCTCTTCCCACCTCTGTCTCTGGGAAGCCTCCCACCCCCGACGATCTTGCATAATTAGGGGAGCTTTCCGATAGAGGCATGAGCATGGAATTGCTGTGGCAACCTCCTGGCACCCCCAGCTCCAGGGGAGACTGGGGTGGTACCTGGCACCTTGCCCTAGCCCTGTGCCCCCTTGGGTGCTATTTCTGGTTCAGGACTCCTGGCCCTACTGGAATCCCCTGGGCTCCGATTTCTCTGTCTGGGGTTGGGGGCGCCTGATGCTAGTTGCCCACTGGTGTAAAGCAGGAGATGCTGTGTCTTGTATGGCCCATGAATGGCTGGATAGGGCCCTCAGCAAGGTGCAGAGGACAGTGGGACAGAGTAGGAGCAGCTTGGGCTGGGCTTCCTCTCCCAGAGAAGATGGGAGGATGAGCAAGCCAGACAGGGTGGGGAGGGTAAGGGTTCCAGGACAGACTCCAGGGCCCAGCACACCCAGAGAGACCATTCTCGGTTCTGTAGTCCGGCCTCAAATAGGTTAGCCCTTTGTGACCACCACTGCCATCATGTTCAGCAAGAGAAGCACCGTCAGCAGGTGTCAGCTGAGGACCAAGGCAACCCTGAGGCTGACCCGCGGTTGTCTCCGGGGTGCCTGTGGTTCCAGCGATAGAGGGAGACCTCAGGGTCCTCCGATTCACGCAGGAGCCCGTGCCTTCTGTCTCCACCATCTCCAGGAGAATGACGGTGGACTCAGAGAGATGCTTTTCTGAGGACAGAGGGCCCCGAGGCAGGACTCAAGCGCCAGTTGGCACGGGGCTGGACACTGTCCTGTCACCATCCTGCTCTGGGACCACAGGCCTTGGGGCACCACCTGCAAACATAAAATCTAGGGGGCACCGTGCATCTCGTCCTGCCTCCTCCCTGAGGCTGCGGTGCCGTCAGACCTGGCAGCCAGTGTCCCTCCCCCCTGCCCCAGCCCTGGAGGTCCTCCATCGTGCCTCCCCCGCCCTGTGACACTGTGCTGCCCCCGCAGGTGACGACGTCCTCAGGAAGCAAGTGCTTCTCCTGCCGGTCAGCAGCCGAACGGGATAAGTGGATGGAGAACCTGCGGCGAGCCGTGCATCCCAACAAGGTGGGCCTGTGTCCCCGAACCCCAGAGCGCGGGGCAGAAACTGCACCCCAAGCAGAGCACAGGCTCCGACTCGAGAGAGCAGAGGGCGGGGGCTCTGGAGGGGGCTGGGACTGGGGTGTGGTTGGGGCCGTAGTGGGCCACAGTGCTGGGCTCGGAAAGAGGCTGAGCTGCACACTGGGGAGGCCAGGCCAGAGAACCCAGGGTTGGCCTTTTAGATGCCGGTGTCCTGTCTGGACCTCTTATACCCCTCCTCCCGTGGCCCATGCCTGCCCAGCCCTCCGAGTCTAGCTTAGCCACCAGTCCCCTCCTCCAGGCAAGCACTGCCGGCCCCGGCTGGCACCCACTGCCCAGCGTCCCCACTGCCCCCAGACCTCTCCCCAGCTGTCACCACTGCTTCTGGCCGACTCGGCCTGGAGCTGAGTCCTGGTCACCGTGCCATCACTGAGAAGGGCCTCAGCAGTACTTGTCTCCATGTGACTCTGCGGACAAGCAAGCTTCCCAAGAGCCAGTCAACGGCCGCCGTGTGCCAGGCATCGCGCTGGCCTCTTCAGTTGCTCTCAGCTTGTGGACTTCCATGACAGAGGGACTTAAGGCTTAGATGATCATAGATGGTTGCTTGCCCAAGGTCAGTGAGCTAGTGTATGAGGCAGAGCAGAGATCCGGCCCCACTTCCTTCAGACTCCAGAGCTGGCCCTGACCAGCTCTGAGCACTCTTCCCAGCTCCGGGCTTGGCAGGGGACCAGGCGCCAGGCTCCTGGTAACTGCGCCCCTCTCCCCGCCCATGCATGTGCAGGACAACAGCCGGCGTGTGGAGCACATTCTGAAGCTGTGGGTGATCGAGGCCAAGGACCTGCCGGCCAAGAAGAAGTACCTGTGCGAGCTGTGCCTGGACGACGTGCTGTACGCGCGCACCACGGGCAAGCTCAAGACCGACAACGTCTTCTGGGGCGAGCACTTCGAGTTCCACAACCTGCCGCCCCTGCGCACAGTCACCGTCCACCTGTACCGCGAGACCGACAAGAAGAAGAAGAAGGAGCGCAGCAGCTACCTGGGCTTGGTGAGCCTGCCCGCCGCCTCCGTGGCCGGCCGGCAGTTCGTGGAGAAGTGGTACCCGGTGGTGACGCCCAACCCCAAGGGCGGCAAGGGCCCCGGGCCCATGATCCGCATCAAGGCGCGCTACCAGACCATCACTATCCTGCCCATGGAGATGTATAAGGAGTTCGCCGAGCACATCACCAACCACTACCTGGGGCTCTGCGCTGCCCTCGAGCCCATCCTCAGTGCCAAGACCAAGGAGGAGATGGCGTCAGCCTTGGTGCACATCCTGCAGAGCACGGGCAAGGTGAAGGTAGGTGCCCGGGCCTCAGGCGGGACGCCGCCTCCCGCGGGCCCCGTGGAAGGCTGGGGGACAGGCACCGGATGACCTGCCGGTCCCCGCGTCCACGTCATGGATTTCAGCTCTGCTGGAGGCCCCCGTCATAGCTAGGTGGGCCCCCTCAGTCTGGAGCTGGCTAAATCTGGAGCTGCATCCTGAAGGGTGGGGGCTTTGTGCACCCCCTCCGTGGTTGGAGCTGATCGCAGAGGCGGGTATGGAGCCCATGGTCTGTAACATGGCTTGCAGCAAGGAAGTGGCTTTAGGGCCTCCCCACTGCCGGAGAGGGCCGGCCCCTCCCTGAGGCTCCAGGGGAGCAGGCCACGAGGCCCACCTCTGCAGGCACATGGGTCCCAGTGACCCAGACACACATCTGGTGTGTTAAGTTATCACACATTGCAGCAGGTGACGGCCAGGGTGCAGCCGTTGTCTGAGCCCCAGACTCCCCCCAGCTCCCAGTGCACGCACACGGGACACACAGTCACTGTCGCAGCTGTCTGTTTGGAGGGCAGCCGCCCCAGCTCTGGACCCCCCTGGAGCAAATCTTGCCCGAGCCCTCCAGCAGGCCCTGCTCCAGGGCTGGAGGGCCCCTGCTGTCCTCCCCACCGCCTTCCACCTGCCTCCCTGCCAAGCCACGCCCAGCCCCACCCACTCGCTCCTCTTTGCAGACAGGTCGGCTCCTTCTGGAAGGCTCTGCAGGCCTACCTGCCCAGCACAGCAGAACATGGTTCCACCCTGCCCCCTGCCTTGGGGGGGGCCTTGAGGGAGCTCCTCAAAAGGGGTGCAGTGGAGAAAGGCTGAACGTGGGGTCTATCCACGCTGCAGAAGGCTTTGGGTGCCTTCCCCGGGGGCGAGCCTCTGCTCTCCAGACGTCGCATGACTTGTGGCCTGTGGTGGGGGTGAGGGACTGCCCTCCCTGGTCAAGGTCCCGAGCCCTCAGCCTGGGCTTGGAGGGAGACACAGGTTGGGGGTCAGGCCTCAGCCCCCAGGCAGAGCCCAGGGTGCGCAGTCTGTCAGGGCTCTTATTCTCTCTCTCTGCCTGATCCAGAAGGCCCTGGCCTCCTTTGGGCCCTTCAGAGCCCCTGCCCATTGGGCTCATGGTGGGGGACCAGGAGAGGTACTTCTCCATGGGCACGGGGCACTCCATTCCTCTGTGCTTGGACCACCTCCTCCCCTGGAGAGGGAGGGAGACCAGAGGGAGACCAAGGGAGGCAGCAGGGGCTCCAGCGGCCTCCTTTCTGCCTCTAGGTCTGTCCTTTCAGTAAGCGGCCCCCGAGGGCTGGGCTGGGCTGGGAGGCTGAGTCTGATCTGAAGGGGCCTTTGCTCTCAGGCTCATAGCTGAGACAGGAGAAATCGGGGTGCTCACTGTGCACCGGGCCTCCAGCTCCTCAGCGGAGCTTCTGTGGGGTGCTGCTCCCCAGCAGCACATCAGGCTGCTGGGGTGACGTGCATCTGAGCTCTGAGCCCCTGGGGAGCTAAGGGGTGAGATGCCTCTCTCCGGAGCACGTGCCAAGGGCTCCGAGTCCTGGGAGAGGGCCTTGGGTGTGCTTTGCCCCCTGTCATCTCCCTCCGCCCCCCCCCCAACCCCCCCCCCCCCACCCCTCAGTGCAGTAGGAGAAATGGGCCCTTGCTAACAAGACACTCAGGCCAGATTTGGTCCCGGTAGCTGTGTGGCCTTGGACAGGTCAGTTTCCTGTTCTGTGCCTGTTTCCCCACCACCACCCCCAGCCAGGTCCTGGCTCTAAGAAGAGCTCCTCCTCACCCCCGCCTGGGCCTCACACCTACCCCAGGAGCTCAGGAGGGCTGTGGGCATGAGCAGAGCAGTACACGCAGTACTGACGTCTGTTGTTCTTTGTTCAGAGAAGGAGGCCCTAGAGGTCACTGGTGGTCAGGAAGGGTCCTCAGGCTGTGTGGTCTCCAGAGAGACCAACTGCCTCTCCCCCACCCCGGCCCTCCTATTTCTCCGGTGGCCAACCAGGTCTCCAGGGCCCAGAGTTCGGTTCTGTATTTCAAGGCCCACTTGTGATTTCGAGGGCCCTGAAGTTGGGCATGTTGGATGAGGCATTTCTGGAGCATCAATAGCCCCGGCACAATGCCAGCCACCCGGCCTCTGCGCTGGCCGGCCCCTGCCCTCTGCCCCCACTGCCCCCGGGTCCCTGCCTCCTGCCTGTCTTCTCCCCAGGTCACAAGCCTGGCCGTGGGCGTGAGGAGGCGCAGCCTCCGAGGTGGGGGGTGTTTCCACCTGGAGGGGTGCAGCAGGTTCCTCTGAGCCGCCCCGCAGTCAGGAGGGAAGGCGTGGGCTCAGGCTCCCTCCTGGGTCTGCCCGGGAGCTGTGCTGTAGCCAGGCCACTTCCCATGCGAGCCGAGGTCCATCTCCCTCTGTCTGAGCCCCGGCTCACTGCCTTCCAGGGCAGCTGGCCTGCTTCTCCCCCTTGTCTTCCTTCCTCGTGAGGCTGCACAGAACAAGCCCTTGTCTGGCATGGGAGACCTCATCACAGTGATGGGTGGACGGTCGTAGCTGCTTGTATGAGGGGGCAGGGCAGCCTGTTTGTCCTCTTTAGCCCTGGGATGGGGGTGCTCTTTTCAGTCACCCCACCAGGCCGGGGCAGGGCTGAGCAGAGATTTGAGTCCCCCGGGTCGGGCCATCATGCGGGGGCTCTTGCCTCCCTGATCCGGGGTCCAGCTCAGATGTCGCCGTGTCCCCTCATTAGGCTGCCCTGCTCTCATGCCCCAGAAGCCCCCACAGGTGAGACCCAGCAGCCTGGTGATGGAGCAGCCTCACAGAGCAGGGGCTTCTGGCCAGGGAGCGTGGGTCTGGACCCCTGGGGCCTTACCTGCCAGGCCTGCTCAAGTCCACTCTCCTCCCCTGGCTCCACAGGACTTCCTGACCGACCTGATGATGTCAGAGGTGGACCGCTGTGGGGAAAACGAGCACCTCATCTTCCGGGAGAACACGCTGGCCACCAAGGCCATCGAGGAGTACCTCAAGCTGGTGGGCCAGAAGTACCTGCAGGACGCACTAGGTAGGGGGTGTGGGCTGACTGGGGGCAAGAGGGTCAGGGTGGGGCATGCCCACTGGGTCCTCACCGCCCCCTCCTGCCCTCTCGGCCACAGGAGAGTTCATCAAAGCGCTGTACGAGTCGGACGAGAACTGTGAAGTGGACCCGAGCAAGTGCTCGGCCGCTGACCTCCCCGAGCACCAGGGCAACCTCAAGATGTGCTGCGAGCTGGCCTTCTGCAAAATCATCAACTCCTACTGGTCAGTGCTGCCCCCACGCCCTCTCGGCCTCCACTGCCCAGGGTCCCACCCCGCATCCCTCCCTCTCGCCCCATCCTTCTGTAGGCTGGGTGCCTGGAGTATGCTGGGCTCTGGGCTGGCCTCTGAGGGCATCATCCCATCCCGAGAGCTCGGTGGGGAGCCCTCCTCTGTCATTCCCAACAAGAGAGCTGAGGTTTAACAGGGAGAGGGCAGGTAACACAGCTTCAGATTCGGGGCCCTGGGATTGGAACCCACCTTCTTCTGACCCCGCTGAGTCCAACTGGTCCTTTCTGGGCTCAGACATTGGAGTGTTCCAGAGTGTGTAGGCAGGACATGGTCTGTGCATTGTTGAGGATTCAGACCTGGCAGTCCCGTACACATGTTGGACAGTGGGTACTGCCTGGCACCATTGTAGGTGCTACAGCTGGACAAGAAGCCAGATGCACAAGGCTCTGCTCAGGTACCCCTGGGTGACTGGATGGCTTCACCTGGGACTCCTCACCTGGCAATGGAAGCTGGTGCTCAAGTTACAGGCTTGGGGTGGCCCCAGCACGCACCTGTGTGGGGCCTGGACACTGGGTGGGCCTCCTGCTGGGACCGTAGAGAACCGAGGAGGAGGACTGGGCTTTATTAGGACCGAGTTCTGTGGGCCCCTGGCGGCCCCAGAGAGGAGCAGAAGTGTGCAGGGCAGACTGCTTTTCAGGACTGCAGTCTGGGCCACAGTCAGTCCCGGGCCATTCCATGCAAGATGAACATCCCGGCATGTGTGAATGGTGGCCACTGAGCTAGTACAGCCTCATCAGAGATGGCTGTGTGACTGTCCAGGGGACCATGCTACCAGCCCCCAGGAGTGGCTTTATTTTCACACTGGAGGAGCTGCCCAGGTTTTTCCCTTGGTCCCTGCTCCAGCTCAGGACCTACGTTCCCTTCCCCACCTGAGTGGCTCTCCTGGCCCCGTTCCCCCGTCCCACCTCTGGCCGTAGGTTGCTTCTCTCTTTGGTCGCGTTCTTTCCTGTCCTGCTGGAAGGCCTTTGTCTGGCTCCCCTTTGTGGCCCTTCTTTATCGTGTCACCAGAGACAGTCGGCTTACCCCCGCAGCCACCCTGGCTCACAGCTCTGTTCCCGTCAGAGTACCTTGAGCACCCCTGGTATGGGCACCAGAAGGACCTGGTTTTTCTGCTCCCGAAGGACGGGCACAGGCAGAGGCAGGCCTGCAAGGAGACGACAGTCTTGGGTCAGGGCAGAGCCGGTGGGGTTGACGCTGCCGGCGCAGGTCCCCCTGCCCCAGGGTTACACAAGGTGCTCACTGGGGCCTCCCTGGCCCTTTGGGCTGAGCTGAAAATGACCCTTGGCACCGGACCAGGAGGGACAACCAGAGAGTTTGAAGTCTGGAACACACTTCCCACTCTTGGGCTGTGTTTTCACCCAGGGCGGGCCGGGCGTGGGACACAGGGAAACATATCCATGGACAGTGGTTTTCCATTTCCTCTTTCTGGCGTTTGTGAAGGCCCCTCTCAGTTCTGCATGAGGCCGTTGATAGATGTTATCACTCAGCGCCCGCCCCCAGGCCTGTGCCAGGCGCTTCGGGGGCCAGGGCTCAAGGTCACCTGCCCTCACTTCCTCTCTGGCCACATCCTTGTTGTTCAGCCACGTTCACTGCCTGAGTCTGCTGGGCTTGTTGGGCAAAAGCTTTTCAAGCTGATGAAAGCGGCTTAAGGCCTTGGGGATCCCCGCCTTTGGATAGATGGCTGTGTAAACTCGTCAGGTGTGGCCTTGTTCCCCTTGTGGGAGTGAGGAAACGGAAGCCTGGGGAGGGCCAGGCCCTGGGGCAGAGCACCCTGGAGCTAGTGGGAGAGCCAGGTGTAGGCAGGGTTCAGAGAGCACCCATCTTCCAGAGTGAAAAAGATAGGAAGGCCTCTGAAAGGCTGGCCTGGTGGGGCCTCGCTGAGGCAGAGTGGAGGTGCTCAGTGGGGACAGCCCCAAGACAGGTGCCGAGAACCCTGCCCACCCTCACCAGGTCGGCCTGGGGAGGTCACTGCCCCCGCTTCCCTCCACACCCAAGTTAGTGAGGAGCTGTGTTCTTAGCCTGTGGTTAGGATCCGCCCCTTGTCCTGATCACGCAGCTCTGCTGAGAACCTCAGATCCTGTAACGTTATTGGAGTGGAGGGGGTCCATCTCAGAAGCCGGGGACAGGAACCGAGGAGCGGTGCTCTGTTTGTGCCGCGTGTCCCTCTCTCTGCCCAAGACCGCACTCCTGCCGAGTCGGGCAGAGGTGAAGCCCCGTGGGGCCTGGCCCCAGTGCTGATGTCCCCTCTCACTCAGCCCCTCTGAGAGACCCACCAACTGCGGCCTGGGCATCCCTGCCCTGTGCTGGCCTGGCTCCCCCAGCATCCCTGCCCAGCGGATGGTGGATGGCGGAGGAGAGGGCTCAGAGAACTTGGGCATTGGCCCGTCATGTAGCCATCAGGGTGGGCGCGGGACAGAACACAGTTCCATCAGACCCAGAACCAGCTCCCTGCTCTGGTCCCGGCCTGGTGACTGACTCCCCCGCTCCCCCACCATGACCTGTCCCCACACAGCGTCTTCCCCCGGGAGCTCAAGGAGGTGTTTGCCTCTTGGCGGCAAGAGTGCAGCAGCCGCGGCCGGCCGGACATCAGCGAGCGACTCATCAGCGCCTCTCTGTTCCTGCGCTTCCTCTGCCCGGCCATCATGTCCCCCTCACTCTTCAATCTGCTGCAGGAGTACCCCGACGACCGCACCGCCCGCACACTCACCCTCATCGCCAAAGTCACCCAGAACCTGGCCAACTTTGCCAAGTGAGTGCCACGTCCCACCCACCCCCCACCCCGCCCTCCCCGCCGGCCCATGGCAGGCTGGAGCCGTCCCTGCCTCCTCAGCCCCGCCTCCCTCCGTCCCTCTCTCCTCTGCACCCCAGGCTCCCCTCTGTGGTGCGTTTCCTTAGTTTTCAAGGGTGATAAGGCAAGGTAATATTTTTCCTTCTGCTTCTTTGAATGAACATTTTATCATAAGGATTCTCCCACATACTTAACATTCACGAGCTTCCTTTTGAAATGAGTGACTAATATGCCTTCAAGGGAGAAGGGCCCATGTCTCCTGAACCCATCTGCTGCGGTTGGGCACCCGGGTGGCTCCAGACTGTCCTTGTCTAAGGGTGCCAAGGACGTCTGTTTGTGAAGCACTTCAGTGTTCTTGCTGTACCTTAGAGCGAGGGGGTGGACACAGACGGGCTGGCTCAGAGAGCGGCTCTCACGAGGTGTGGATCAAGCCCTTCCGGGCCTTTGCAGGGCTGGGCCATGAATCACCACTGGTCCCCACCCTCCCGGAGCCAACACTTCAGCAGGGAGAGCGGTGATGGACAGGGGCGTGGCCTCCTAGGAGGGCCAACAGCTTGTTGGAAGAGGAGAGAGGGAGGCTTCCTAGAAGATGCGCTCCCCAGCTGAGTTCAGGACGAAAAGACAGAGGTGTAGGCCAGGGAGGGACCAGACGCTCTGCCGTTCCTGAATTGTCACTTGCTAGGTCGAGAGAGGTGGGAGACCACCCTAGAGGACAGCAGGGACTTGGAGGCCAGGCAGGGCAGTAAGAGCTGCCAGAGGGCTTTGAGCAAGGTGGCCCTCATGTGTTCCAAGTCCTGCCCAGCAGCAGAGGGGCCAGGAGTGGAGGGCACAAGACTGGCAGCCCTGAGGCCAGGAGGAGAGCAGA
This sequence comes from Ovis aries, assembly GCF_016772045.2. Lineage (NCBI taxonomy): Eukaryota > Metazoa > Chordata > Mammalia > Artiodactyla > Bovidae > Ovis > Ovis aries. The sequence continues at coordinate 14,106,622 of NC_056056.1, read as the reverse complement.
ATTATGGTTCTGGTAAAGGCAGAGTGGTGGAAGGACTGGGTCAGGGATAATACTGGAGGTGATGGTGATGCAAGAGGCCAGGGCTGTAGCTTGTGGGTTGATCAGAGGCTGAGGCCAGCAGGCCTTGCCAGTTGATGGGGAGGCAGAGGGAGCAGTTGAACACGGCCAGGCTTCTGGATCGGTCTCCTTGGGATGGGGAGTCCCAGAGGAGGGTGCGGGTTTGGGGTGATGAAGGTGACCACAGACTTGGCCAAGCTGAGGACAAAGGAAGGTGCCTGACGAGGAACGTGTCGGAAGGCTTAGCAGAGAGACCTGGCCAAGTGTGGCTTGAGAGTCAGTTGTGCATCAGGGGCCACAGACATTTGGAGGGAAAGAGGAAGGAGACTGAGACTGGCCGTGAAGGTGGAGTGAGGGCCATAGAACATTCCAGATCCTGGGAGAAAAAGTCCAGAAAGGAGTCTCCAGACTTAGCCATGAGCACCCGGAATCTGGGGGGGGTTGGCTGGCTGGGGAGTAAGTGGCATGGAAGGCAGCCACAGTGAAGGGATGGGAGCCCAGGGGGCGAGGGTGTCTCCGAGAAGTAGGGGGCCTCCCGGGTGGGGCCCAGGGCGCTCACCCCGTCTTCTCGGCTCCAGGTTCGGCAGCAAGGAAGAGTACATGTCATTCATGAACCAGTTCCTGGAGCACGAGTGGACCAACATGCAGCGCTTCCTGCTGGAGATCTCCAACCCCGAGACCGTCTCCAACACAGCCGGCTTCGAGGGCTACATCGACCTGGGCCGCGAGCTCTCCAGCCTGCACTCGCTGCTCTGGGAGGCCGTCAGCCAGCTGGAGCAGGTGTGTGACCACTCGAGCCACGATGGGGCAGTGGCTGGGCCCAAGGGCACTGAAGCTGCAGGCTGCTCCTCCCGGAGTAACCATGAGGCCCGAGGCTTTGCCTATGTGCTAGAGATCAGCGGCCCCGCCAGGGCGCCGGAGCCCAGGGATCCAATGCAGACCCTGTCAGCACGTGCTGGGGAGGGATCTCAGCCCTTTTCCTTGGTGGGGAGCACCACGTTCATGTACCGACATCTTCCAGGGGAGCCCACTCTGTGTACTGGGGCCTCGGCTGTGCCTCTGAGTGGAAGGCATCCACAGGTGAAGGCGTGCTATCCTCCCTACCCATGGGAAGTATAATCAGATTAGCTGTGTCTCCTAAAATGTCCTTGCTCTAGATTTTAAGGCCACTGATACAAAAAAGATGGACTGGAGATGTTGCGCCTCCATGTGTCAGGCAGCAGGTTGCAAAACTTTCCAGAAGTACCTTTGACCATCTGTTGAAACAGTCATTCTGTCAACACCTCTGACACTGCTGCAGGCCCTGTGGCCTGGGTTCCACTTCCCCCGCAGGCCCAGCCTACACAGTAGGCAGGTTCTGGGCAGCAACTGCCAGGACCCACTTCCAGAACCTCTGCTACCCACCAGGGCTCTGAGAGCCCATCTTACAAAAGTTCAGTTCAGTTGCTCAGTTGTGCCTGACTTTTGGTGACCCCATGGACTGCAGCACGCCAGGCTTCCCTGTCCTTCACCGAGTCCCAGAGCTTGCTCAAACTTATATCCATTGAGTTGGTGATGCCATCCAACCAACTCATCCTCTGTCATCCCCTTCTCCTCCTGCCTTCAATCTTTCCCAGCATCAGGGTCTTTTCCAGTGAGTCAGTCCTTCACATCAGATGGCCAGAGTATTGGAGTTTTAGCTTCAGGATCAGTCTTCCCAGTGAATATTCAGAACTGATCTCCTTTAGGATTGACTGGTTGAATCTCCTTGCAGTCCAAGGGACTCTCAAGAGTCTTCTCCAACACAGTTCAAAAGCATCAACTCTTCAATGCTCAGCTTTCTTTATGGTCCAACTCTCACATCCATACATGACAACTGGAAAAACCATAGCTTTGACTAGATGGACCTTTGTTGGCAAAGTAACGTCTCTGCTTTTTAATATGCATCAGTCCTTCCAATGAATATTCAGGACTGATTATAAAAGTAGCTGCTGCTGAACCAGAGCTGGAAGGCCTCCTGCTCCCGCCCCATCCTTAGTGGTGAGCACTCAGGGGGCTCTGGTGTGCGGCTAGGTACCCACACAGGCAGTTCTTGCCCTTTTTTGTTAAAGTGGGAACTTAGCGTGCACTGCCGCGTGCATTGCTCACTCTTCTCTCGTGGGCATCTTTTCCCAACCATACATGCCACACACCACTGTGACCTTTCTAATGACACAGACTGTCCAATCACGTGACTGCACCATGTAATTCACTGGACACTCAGATCAGTCCCAGCTTTTCGCTATGAACGGCCGTTGCAATCATTTCTGCTCCTCTATGTCCATTGCCCTTTGGCTCTGAGAGACCCAGGAGGGAGCAGTGGAAATGAGGCTCAGAGCCCTGTCTTCCTCCACAGCTGCCAACACCTGTCACTCTGCCACCACTTCCAGAGCCTCTGTGCTGGGGGCCACCATCCCCCACGCCTGCATGACCAGGCGGGAGGTACGGACGGTGGTTTGCAGCCGTCACAGCTGACATTGTTGCAGCAGGATTTAAAGTCAAGCTGTTTGCTGCTCACGTCTCCCCTCTGTGGACCACATGAGTTTTCATGCTTGCTTTCTGCGCATAGCCGTTGGTGGAAGCCGGGACATAAGCCAGATGAAGGCAGAGTCCCACCCCGCAACCACCCGCTCGGCTTAGAAGCTTTACCACCATTGGTCTAAACTAGGACAGTGGGCTTCAGACGAGTCCAGGCACCACCCTCTGCCTGACTGGCCACTTGTTTGTCTGACGGGTGAGCAGGAATGCCTGCTCTGTGCCTGGGCCATCGCCCCGGGGACTCAGGTGTTGAAGTGGGTTGGGCCTCAGCTTGCCCTGTGGAGTAGGTAACGTGGGAGGGGGCCACCCAAGAAGCCTCTCCACTGGGGAGATGGGGGCAAACTCCAGGATTCTCTGTAGGTCACTGAGGCAGGACAGACCAGGGTGAAAGGCTTGGACTAGGTTACTGTGTCTTCTTGTGGGCCTTGCCCCATCCCAGAGATATCCAGGGCGCTGATAAAAATGTAATTTGTTGTTTCTGGGCTCCCTACCCCTCCCCAGACCCACTGAAGCTGATTGCAGGGGAGGGCGAGCCTGTATCTGACTGGCTGCTTAGTGATTTTGAACACGGTGGCTCCAGTGCACTTGGCCTCACCAGGTGGCCCCCTGGCTCACACCTGCCCCCTTTGCCATGTCTTTGCAGAGCATCATATCCAAGCTGGGGCCTCTGCCTCGAATCCTGAGGGACGTCCACACAGCTCTGAGCACCCCGGGCAGTGGGCAGCTTGCAGGGACCAACGACTTGGCCTCTACGCCCGGCTCTGGCAGCAGCAGTGTCTCGGCTGGGCTCCAGAAGATGGTGATCGAGAACGACCTGTCTGGGTAAGAGCCGCCGGGCATGCTGAGTGTGGTGGGGTGCAGGTACAGACCGGGAAGGGCCCATCTACAGTCTCCTTTGGGGAGGAGAAAACCTATACTGGTGTTTATGAAACAAGCTGAATGAAACTCAAGGTGTTCCTTGGGCACTAAGGAGTAAGATTTTGGGGGGGAGGAAATCAGGGAAGGCTTCCTGGAGGAGGTTGTGCTCGAGTTTTGAGCTTAGGAAAAGTAGCATTTCCATTGGTGGAAGAGGCATTTTAGGTAGAGGGACTAGCACAAAGCCCTGGAGAAAGACAGTATCTTTTGTCGAGGAACAGTTACTGGTCCCAATCAGCACTAGTCACAGTCACTTTTTTGTGTGTATATGAGCTAGTATTTCCTGGGCCTGAACTAGAGTCTCCAGAAGTAGAGCTCCAGAGTGTGTTTTCAGGAGGAGTTCAGGTGACTCCGCGAGGCGAAGAGGCTGGGAGCCCCGGGAAACTAGAGAGATGCTGAGGCCCAGCTCCCACTCTGCACATCCAGTGCTGGGACGAGTGCCTCGTCAATACACAATGGAGGGGGAGGGAGAATGTTCTCAAGTGTTGACGTCAAGACAAGGACCTTCATGTTTACAGTGAGCTACCTGTACTTGGGGTCAAACACTCCCCTCGTCCAGCAGGACCGTCTTGGACTGGCTCACGAGGCTGAGGCTGGAGCAGCAGAGCCGGGCACTGTCTGGCTCTGAGACGGTGGGGACGTCAGTGGCAGGCTGTTAGCAGGCAAGGGCGTTGAGATCAAGGACCTGGGGATGTGGTGTGAGGGACTAAAGGCCCAGGAGGAGGCCGGAGATGCAGAGACCTTGACGCCCCTTCCCCCCGGGTCCCTCTACGTCTTGAGGAGGGGCTGTCCCTACAACCTGCCAAGTGAGGCAAAGTAAGAGTTCAAGTGGGGACACACGTCAGTTGAGAGGTCAGGAGAGCTGACCTGGGCATGTGAAGGGCGACCCAGGCCCAGGGCTGGTCCGGGTTTCTCCCAACTCCACCTACTTCCCCCGTCCACTTCTTCTCGGCCCCCAAGAGCCGTGGCCTCGAGTGGCCACAACCTACCCTGTCCTGTCCCATCACCCCGGACTGGCACTTCCTCTCCATCCCAGACTAAGCCAACTCCTTTCTAAGCCCACATTGAAGCCCCAGGTTCCTGCTGCCTCCAGCCCACTCAGAGCCTGTTCAGCTCCCCCCGAGCCTGCCTTTCAAAGCCCACCTGGTTTTGTGCCTCCTTCCAAGGAGCTGGCTTTTCCTGGGAAGGGGCCAGAGAGAGGCTAGGAGCCTGGGGTGGAGGGTCGGGGACATGGCCTACAGCGGCAGGTGCAGGCCCTCCCTGCCTGAGTCACGCCGTGAGGATCCTCCTCTGATACCTTGTGTTTTTTTTTTTTTTTGCCGGAAGCCCCAACCCCCGCCTGCCAGTCAGACAAGGGGTGGCAGTAGGAGGCTGCAGGTGGAGGCTTCTCTCAGCACAGGCCCCCACTTTGGTGAGCAGCCTGACTAGGGACGGGAGGGAAGAGGCAGAGGGAGCCCCCCGTGGCTTTGAAGTCATCGTTCCTGGTGCAGGACCCTCGGGTAGCAGAGAGCCACTGAGTTGTGGGTTTGGATTTAGCGCAGGGGAATTTTCCGGAACACCCCAGGCCCCAGAACCTACTGTCTCAAGATGCCGCGCTGATCAGGAAAAGGGCCGCTGCTAGGCAGCCTGGCCTGGTGCTGGGAGCTCGGGCCCCTAGTGCCGCAGTTCCGTGTAGGAGCAGCCGTCCGCCCCGCGCCTTGGTGGTGGCCTCTGCCAGGCTCGGTGGCTGTGGTTTGGTTTCGCAGCTGCGCCCCGGACTCTCCCCTTCTTGCCGCCCCATCCCCTCCTCTCCCCTCCCCTCCCTGCCTCCCCTCTCTTCCCCCCTCCCCCATCCCTGGCTCAGGCCACAGGGCGGCAGGTTGGCAGGGCTCTCAGTTGGTCGGGACCCCGCCTGGGCTGCATTCACAGTTCTTCTCTTCCCCCTTCTTTCCCTGTGTGTGCTTGTCTCCCTGCAGTCTGATAGATTTCACCCGGTTACCGTCTCCAACCCCCGAAAACAAGGACTTGTTTTTTGTCACAAGGTCCTCCGGGGTCCAGCCCTCACCTGCCCGCAGCTCGAGTTACTCGGAAGCCAACGAGCCCGATCTTCAGATGGCCAACGGCGGCAAGAGTCTGTCCATGGTGGACCTCCAAGACACCCGCGTGCTGGATGGGGAGGCAGGCTCCCCAGCAGGCCCCGACACCCTCGCCGCCGATGGCCAAGCGCCCGCGACTCAGCTGGTGGCTGGGTGGCCAGCCCGGGCGGCCCCCGTGAGCCTGGCAGGGCTGGCCACAGTGCGGCGGGCAGGCCAGACGCCCACCACGCCGGGCACGTCGGAGGGCGCGCCGGGTCGGCCCCAGCTCCTGGCACCGCTGTCCTTCCAGAATCCCGTGTACCAGATGGCGGCCGGCCTGCCACTGTCTCCCCGCGGCCTCGGCGACTCGGGCTCCGAGGGCCACAGCTCCCTGAGCTCCCACAGCAACAGCGAAGAGCTGGCAGCTGCCGCCAAGCTGGGCAGCTTCAGCAGCAGCGGCGCCGCAGCCGCCCCCGAAGACCTGGGCCGGCGCCCCGGGGAGCTGGCACGGCGGCAGGTGTCGCTGACCGAGAAGGGTGGGCAGCCCACGGTGCCACGGCAGAACAGTGCCGGCCCCCAGCGGAGGATCGATCAGCCGCCGCCACCACCCCCGCCGCCACCCCCCGCGCCCCGAGGCCGGACGCCGCCCACCCTGCTGAGCACCCTGCAGTACCCACGGCCGTCGAGTGGAACGCTGGCCTCGGCCTCGCCCGACTGGGCTGGGCCCGGAGCGCGGCTGCGGCAACAGTCCTCGTCCTCCAAGGGCGACAGCCCCGAGCTGAAGCCTCGCGCCGTGCACAAGCAGGTCAGTGCTGCCAGGCGGAGAGGGCAGGCCACCACCCCCCGCCCCAGGGTGGGGTCCGGCTAACCCCCCACGTCGTGCTGCTCCTCCCGGCCACGTCATCTCCACCCGCACCCAGCTGCCATCCCATGCTGAATGATGCCACACTTGGCCCCATCCCACCAGCTACTTGCCGTGACAGCCCCCCAGTGGCCCTGGCCTAAATCCTGTGAACCAGCTTCACTGTGGCTTGGGGTTCCTCTGCCAGTTTCCCCAGAGACAGCTGGGGTCAGGAAGAAAGAGGAAGGGATCTGTCTGCCCATCTCCAGTTCCAAAGCCTGTTAAAGCCCAACCCAGGGTAGGAGTCCACCTAGCCGCTCGTCCCCCTCCTGCTCTGAGCTGGTCTTCAGGGCTCTGCACAGAGTTATAGGTTCTTCGGGTTAGACACCAACCTGCCAGCCCAAGCCCACTGGCTCTCTCCCAGGCGGCAGAGAAGCCATGTTCAGCTAGGCTCCCCTCCCACCCCCGGCTCGTGACAGCCTCAGGCTGCGTCTAGGAGGTGAAACTCCCCAGGGCCTGGGGCTGCATCAGAGATGCCCGTCCGTCCCTGTGCCGCACCCGGGACCACCCCTTCCCCCCCGCCCCAGTCCCTCACAGTTGTGTTTCATCGCAGGGCCCTTCACCCGTGAGCCCCAATGCCCTGGACCGCACGGCTGCCTGGCTCTTGACCATGAATGCACAGTTGTTAGAAGACGAGGGCCTGGGCCCAGACCCCCCGCACAGGGATAGGCTAAGGAGTAAGGAGGAACTCAGCCAAGCGGAAAAGGTAAAAACCAGACCCTGGCCACTCGGACAGGGTGAGCTGCCTCCCCAAGGCAGGACGCCCTCTCCCCTTGAGCCCTGAATTCAGGGCGCTGCTCATTCCTGCACATGTCCAGTCCCCTCCCCACCCCTGGTCCCACGTCAGGACGGCAGTCAGGGGAATTTGGAGGATTTAGTATAAGCCTGAGGTTTCCTCTATGGGCTGCACGTGAGACTTGCCCAGGAACTGTGTTGAATCAGATTCAGGAGGCACATTCCCTCGGTGACTGGGCAGCCAAGCTTCTGGGACGTGGGGCTCAGAGGTACCCGAGACATGCATGGAGACCTCATGTACCAAGAGGCAGAGAGACAGCGGGGAGGGGACGCCACCAGGACCCTCTGCTCTGGGACGGTCCCTGCCCGCCGCCTGGCTCTGCATCCTCCTCTCCACCAGGGTCTGGGAGAGAAAGCCAGGGGGCGGTGGTGTCCCATGGCCATGGAGGTGTTTCTTCCTTCCAGGAGGAAAGTATTGGTCCTAAAACCTCCAAACCCCAGCCCTAGATTACATCTAGCATTTAGTGGGCAGTGGGATGCTTCTGTTCTCCAAAATTCTTCTAGTTAATGTGGCAACTGCCCTGGATCCCTCACCTCCTCCCAGAGGCCAAAGCTCATACTGTCACAAGGCCCCGCAGGACAGCAGCCACTTGCCCATGCGCCTTGGGTGCCTGCAGTCCTCTTGGCCCCAGGAAAGCCTGTCGCAGCCTCTCGGGTGAGGGCACACAAGTCAGGGTGTTTGCTTTCCCTCCCACCGGCCTGCGGCCGGGTCCATGTCCATGCTGCATTCCGCCGCCTCCACCATCCCCCTCCTTGGTCCGCCACATCCACCTGTTTCCACCATTATTACGTGCAGGGGACCAGGGCCCATGGGGCACAGTGCTCCCAGAGCCAGAGCTTGGCTAGGGAGCAAGGAGAGCCTGCCTCACTCCAGGCTTTGCACCTTTCTGAGACTCCGTTTCCAAGTGTGAGTTATGGGGATGGCTCGAAGGATTTCAGGGGTCAGGCTGCAGCTGGCTTGTTCTTTTCCCTTGTTCCTTAGCCCAGGGAGCTGCTGTTTCTCATGCTTTCTTTGCTGTTAACCCTGGCAGGCAGATCCTGGAGTTGCCTTGAACTCCTTGAACACCTGGTCCTGCCTGTGCCAGGGAGGGCCCTTCTGACACCACTCTGAGCAGAAGAGCCATGATGGGCCTTTTATCCTGGAGCTGGGCTCTCCCCTGGGGCCAGTTTTGTTTCAGGAGATAGCCTTGCCATCTCCTGATGTTTGGGCCACACTTTACTGATGAGCAAGACCCAAGGAGAGGCCCTTCCTGCTTCCCCACTCTCTGGACTCTCAGGGTGCCCAGCCCCCACCTCCCACCTCCAACCCTTTGATTCTGGTCTTGACCCCACCTCCCCTTCTGTTCAGCTCATACGGCCTGCTAGCTCACTGCTTCTCTTGCTAATTTACACATCCCTCCTCTTCCCCAAAGGCCAGGAGTGCCAAGCTGAGTCAGACCCAGAGAGCCCTGGACCACTTTGCCTTTAATCTCTCCCTGCACTTGCCATGCGACTCGCCATGACTTTAGGGTCAAATGGAGGCTGGGAGGCTAGTATCTCACCCCATTAGTCACTCTACTCCCCAGGTGCTTGGTTCACTTCCCTTCTGGACCCCAGTTTCCCCTCCTGTAGAGCCCCCACCTCTCAAAGTGCTCTGATTGCCTTTGTTTACCTTTGTAAGGAGAAGTTTACCTTTGTTTATTAGGAGAAGCTCAAGACCCTTATTGTGAGATCTGGGTTTGAGTCTTTATCCCGCTCATAGGCGTAGGTTAGGCTTGGGGGTGGGAGAGCCCTGGACAGGAGCCAGGCATTGAGTCTCACCCCGTACGCCAGCTCTGGCTGGGGTCCCTGGGCGTCTCCCTGCTGTGTGAACTGGGCTGGGCTGGTGATGACCCCTGGGGCGTTCCGAGCCAGGCTGCCTCCCGGTGGGCTCATGCGCCTGTGCTTTCTGTCCTGGGTGCTGTGCCGTGGTGCGCTGCCCTCCTGGCAGGATCTGGCAGTGCTGCAGGACAAGTTGCGAATCTCCACCAAGAAGCTGGAGGAGTATGAGACCCTGTTCAAGTGCCAGGAGGAGACGACCCAGAAGCTGGTGCTGGAGTACCAGGCACGTCTAGAGGAGGGCGAGGAGCGGCTGCGGCGGCAGCAGGAGGACAAGGACATCCAGATGAAGGGCATCATCAGCAGGTGAGGGCGGCCAGCCGGTCCCTGCTCCAGGCCCAGCCCTGGCCCCACACGTGCAGAGGGGCAGGCCTGCCCGCTGCCCTCCAGGAGGCCCCGGATCCCAGGGACGGGCTGCTCAGCTGCCTTGATGAGCTGAGCGCAGAGAAGAGTCTGAGGCGGCAGGGATTGCGTGGCAGCAGCCCGGAGGAGGGCAGGAGCTTGGAGTGCAGGGCACCGCAGCGGTACAGCGTGGGTTGGTGGTGGAGTGTATAGGTGGCCTGGCCGAAGCGAGGTCAGCTGAGGCAGCATGCAGAGGGCCTTGGGGCCCCCATGGGGAGTCACGTTTTCGTAGAGTTTAGAAGCTGGGTGGAGGGGGTACCAGGAAAGACAATGAGGACCCATCCAGTCCAGGGCAGGGGAAGTAGGAATACATGTCAGTTACATGCAGCTGGTGAGGGTGGGAGTGAGAGGAGGGAGGCAGACAAAATAACGCTGATTTTTACCAAGAGCATCCAGCTGTGTCTTGGTGCCAGTTACTGAGATGAGGACCTTTGGAAGAAGACCGGTTTGGGTAGGGAGGGGGAGAGGTGAGGCCAGTGTTGGGTGTGTTGAGTTTTAAGGTGCCTGTGGGTTATGCAGGACGATTTCCAGGTGGACCAGCGACTTGAGTGCTGCCTCTCATCTTCACTGACGGCTTATCTTTATTTCCGTGTTGATTTGCCTCTCTCTCCCCCCCTGCCCGTCTGTAAGCAGGGAGTGTTGTCGAGGTGTAGCCTCCTCCTTTATGGCAGTAACACCAAGTCCGAGGCAACAGTGCGCACTGACGTGTTAGTTTCCGTGGTACAGGAGTCTGTCCTGAGCATAGATTTAGCAGGTGTGCAGTAAATATGATGTTTCCCAGCCTGGCCTTGTGCTTTGTCCACTATTAAAAAATCCTTCCTTAATTCCTCCTGTGTACACTACCTGCTTCTCTGCTCCTAATTATCGTTTACTTGATTGACCTGTGGGTTTCCTCTCTATAAAATGGTTAGCGTGAGCAGAGGGCCTATAACCGGGGTGACAAGGAGCCCACTGTTCACTCAACTGCCAGCTCTGCTCTTGGCTCACCTCATGTGTGTGACTCCAAAAGAGAAAACACTTTTTAACCTAACCACTTCTTTCTCACCCTGTTCTTTGAAGGATGCATCTTTTCCTGAATTCAGTGGCTTACTTAACATTTATTTCTACTACCCAGTCCTGGTGTATTTCCTCCCTACTGTAAATGTTAACCAGGTCAATTTGGTTGATAGTGTTGTTCAGATCTTCTGTATCTTTAGTGGGTTTTCTGTGTACTTATTTACTGTTCTGCCAGTTATTTAGAAAAGGATAATGAAGTTTCTAATCATAATTACGAATTTATTTCTTCTTTCATTTCTGTTGGTTTTTACTTTATAGTCACTGAAACTTTATTTTTAGGTGCGTACAGATTTAGACTTATCATGTGCTGTTGACGAACTGACCCTTTATCGTTACAAGATCATCTTGTAATATTCCTCCTAACATCCTCATAATTATCCCTCATAATACTCCTTTCTATGAAGTCCACTTTGATATTAATACAGCTACCTTTAACTTTTTTTTTAATTGACATTAGCCCATTATATCCTTTTTCATCCTTATACTTTGAACAAAGCTATGTCCCTCCCTCACTACATAAAGTGAGTTTCTGTCACAGACACCTTATTCTTCCTGCTGCTTATCTAATCTTAGTTTCTGCCTTTGAGTTGGAATGTTTAGACTATTTACATTTCTTGTAATTGTGAGTATAATTATGTTTAAACCTATTATCTTGCTACTTGTTTTCTCTTTGTACCATCTGCTCCTTTTCCGGCCCTCTTCTAGATTGACTTCTTTTTATGATTCCATCTTACCTCCTTTATTGGCATATTAGCTGTATCTTGTTGCCTGAGGGGCAGAGGTTGGAAACTGTTTGTAAGGGGTGGATAGTAGATATCTAGGCTTGGCAGGCCATAGGACGTCTGTCACAGCTGTGCACCTCTGCTGTTTTAGAAGGATGTGCACGGTGTGGCCGTTTACCAAAGCGAGCAGTGGACAAGATTTTGCCCTTATGTGGGCTACACTAGCAGGGACTATGATGGGATTTTTGTTCTTCTGTCCTTAATGTATTGATATCACTTTTCCTCTGGCTGATTTGCAGATTTCTTCCTTTATCGTCGATTGCCAACAATTAGATTACGAAGTGCCTTGACGTGTTTTCTTGTTTCTGGAGTTTGAGCTGTTGGATCTGTGGGTGTAGGGTTCTGCCTCCCCAGGCTGTTTTCTGGAATTCTCATTGCACGTATATTAGTCTTCTTTATATTGTCCCACGTCCTACCAGTGCTGCTTTATTTTTAAATTTTTTTCCTGTGTCTTATCTTGGATTGTTACAGTGTGCCTTCACGTTCATTCGTGGTTCAGTGTCCAGTCTGTTACTCCTATCCAGTATTTTTTTCATTTCAGATGTATTTTTTGCCTCTAAACTTTCCGTTTGGTTTAAATCCCATCCGTTTCTCTTCTCATCTTGCTCATGCTTTTCCTCTGTTTTCTTGAGCACATAGAATATATTTACAACAGTTGTTCTAACGTCCTTGTCTACTAATCCTGTCATCTGACATTTCCAAGTCTGTCTTGATTGATGTTCTTCCTGGTTAAGGGTTATGTTTTCCTACTTCTCTGCATGCTTGGTGAGTTTTGGTTAGATGCCAGACATTGTGATTTTTTTTTTTACGTAGCTGCTGGATGTCTTATGTTCCTTTAAGTACCTGGGCGCTTTGTTCTGGGACACAATGAAGTTGGAGGAGTCTGTCTGATTCTTTCCGAGGTTAGTTTGTAAGCTCTGTTGGGGTGGGTCTTGGGTAGGCTTTAGTCCAGAGCTAATCAGGCTCTGTGTTTACTAACCCAGGAGTGTTTTTACTGCCTGGAATGACCCTAAACTATTTTAGGGTTAGTTTTGTGTATTCCTTTCCAGTGGCTCTCGCCTGTTTTTCTCACAAGCATGCAGACCAGTTCTCAGCCAAAGCCCCAAGGGGACCCCTCAGGAGATGGGTAGAGTCTTCTGTCGCATCCTCCCCAACCCCAACCCTCCATCCTCCCCGGTACCCTGACCCTCTGTGATCACTTCCGTCCTTTGCTTGCCTGGACTCTCAGCAGTGGGCGGGGCTCCCCTCACGTGTTCCCATCTCTTGGGAGTCCCGTGCTATACTGCGCTGCCTGTTTTTCAGTGTCTGGAAACCTTTGTTTCATATATTTTGTTCCGTTTCCTAGTTTGGTGTTTCTGTGGCAGGAGGTTAAACCCAGTGCCTGTTATTCCACCATAGCTGGAAACAGAAGTTTCTCCCACTTCCCCCATTGCTTCCACCTCCTCCTCTTCATCCAGGCTTTGCTCAGTGTCTTATGTTCCTGTGACAAAGGAACGCCCACCCCCGACCTTGGCAGGATCTCACACCCCTTCTCCTCAACCCCGATCCCACTGGCTTTTCATGACAGTCCTGTGTGGTACCTGCCCCTGCACCGCTGACCTTCCTGTGTGTCTGCTATGAGATGGGCTAAGTGCTTGCCTGGGGCTTAGATGCTGTGCTGCACCGAAGTCCCGAGGGTAGAGACAGAAGTAAAGCCGTGCGTGCTCAGTCGCGTCTGACTGTTCTGCAGCCCCATGGACTGTAGTCCACCAGGTCCCTTTGTCCATGGGGTTTTCCCGGCAAGAATACTGGAGTGGGTTGCCATGTCCTCCCCCAGGGGATCTTCCCAATGCAGGGATCCAACCCGCACCTCCTGCATTGCAGGCTGATTCTTTACCCCTGAGCCAGCTGGGAAGCCCAAAGAAAGCAGTAAGTGAACTCATCTGAGAAGAGCATAGAGCAAGAATGACGGGCTGAGGCAGAGCCCTGGGAACCCTGCGGTCCTTGGGGGAGACAGGACAAGGAGTCTCCAGAGCAGTGGCCGGGGAGCTAGGATTCAGGCCCAGAGAGAGCAGGGGGAAGTTAGGGGTGATCAGCAATGACGGACAGGTCTGTGAGAGACCAGCAGGGCGAGACCAGGGATGGTCTCAGGGCGGGAGCAGCTGGCAGCAGGCCCACGCCGGCCCTCGTTCTGAACTTTTGGACACCGTGATCCTCATGTCGTCCCAGCTCGTCATCCACCCAACAGCCCTTGCCTGCCCTGCGGTGTCCCGTTCAGCTGCACCCCACCCTCCAGGATGGTTAGCCGCTTCCCGGTCTCTGTTCCCGTGGCTCCTGAGGGTAGCTGCTGTCTCCCTGCGCCTTGTGGCTTCATCCTGCCACCTCGAGTACCCGGTGCAGCCTCAGCGAATAGAGTGGGTGGAGAAAGTTCTTGAGCCCTGCAGGGCCTCTGTTCCCCACTCAAACCACAAGTCTCATGATGTGACACCACTTGCCCAGCCTTGGGGTGCGTGAGGATCTAATACCCACCCCACCCCCTTGGCTCCTGGAGGAACATCAGAAGGGGGCCATGCCAGGGGCTTCTGGGGATTTGGGGACAGAATCTGGGGCAGGTGAAATGTAAGGAAGGAGCAGGCTCAGCCCGCGTCGGGTGGCGGAGGCCACCTCCGTCCCAGGCAAGGGTGGGAGGTGAGTCTGTGGTCCAAGGAGGGGCTCTCCTAGTGTGTCCCCCTCTGTGAGGGCGTGATGACTTGTTCCCACGAGGCCGCACACTCACCCCCTCACTTGCACCCTCAAATGCCGGCCTGACTGTCCTTGTATCTGGTAACAGGTTGATGTCAGTGGAGGAGGAGCTGAAGAAAGACCATGCGGAGATGCAAGCAGCTGTAGACTCCAAACAGAAGATCATTGATGCTCAGGTGTGGGGCTCCGGCCTTTCGGACAGCCGCAGGTGTTAAAGGACCTGGGATTAGGAGGGGGTGGCTTCGCAGAAGCGAAGGAGGATAGGAGATAGGTATCTCTGCCTCAAGAAGTCGGAGTCAAGGGTCTCAGTGGACCACAAGCTCACTAGGATAGGCTTTGAAAAGGGCGGGACCGCTCCTCCCCTGCTTGGGCAGCTTAGTTAGGTCTTACCTTTCACCAGGTGTTCTGACCAGAGTAGAAGCTGCTGGGAGGGGAATGGGGAAGGCTGGGTGACAGCAGGCTGGGGACAGAGAACAAGGGAACTCTTGTGCAGACCCTTGGCTTCCCAATGCGTTGAGGGAGGAAGACAGTTGAGAGACTGGCTTCCAGTCTCCTTCATCCAGGTCTGTGCCCTTTTCTTCTCCAGGGCCAGTCCTTGCTCAGTCGGGAAACTGCACAGGCTGATGGGAGCTGTGACCTGTGTGTTACACACACACACACACACACACACGCACACGCACATGAGTGAATGTGCCTGCCCTCGGGGCTTCAAGGAGCTGGCACATGACACCACTAGGGCTGTTGGGGTGAGAAGCAGGTAATGAGGTAGGGACACGAGGAAGGTGGGCTCTCTGAGGTCCTCTCCCATGAGGGCGAGCTGCCTCCTCCCGGCTTCAGGAACTCTGCATCCTCGGTGTTTGTCCTCCCAGCCACCTCACTCCCCGCTCTTGTAGGCAGCCACAGCTCCGGGGAGACCCCTTTCCCAGCACGGACCCCGCGCCACCCCCCCTACCTTGGGCCCAGCAGCCCATGGCTCAACCCCTGCTGACGCCCTCTTTGTTCCACAGGAGAAGCGCATCGCCTCACTGGACGCAGCCAACGCGCGCCTCATGAGCGCCCTGACGCAGCTCAAAGAGAGGTACAGCATGCAAGCCCGTAACGGCCTCTCCCCCACCAACCCCACCAAATTGCAGATTACTGAAAACGGCGAGTTCCGAAACAGCAGCAATTGTTAACCTGCCCGAGGAGGGGAGGACTCTGGTGGCCCAGGGCGGGGTCTCAGCCTGGGGAGGAGCAGCGCCGGGGGCCCAGAGGCCGAGGCTCGCCTCCCCCCCTCCACCCGCGGCCCAGGAGGCGGCTGCAGAGGGAGCCGCGAGAGACTGACGCAGTGCAAGCGGGGGACACCGGCCCGCTCCCCCGAGAAGCGTGTTGGGCGCAGGCTGGGGAGTGGGTGCAGCCTAGCGCGGGCAGGGGCCTGTCGCAGTGTCTGTTTTGGGTGTTGAACTTGGTGCGCGTCCCCTTTCCTCCTTCACCTGGCTGAGTGCATGTACCCCCGCCCCGACACACCATTCCTCCACACAGGGGGAGCCACCCGGAGAGTTGGAGGGTCAGAGAGCCAGGGGTCTCCTGCCGTGGCTTCCCCTCGCCTCCCAGAGACCCAGGACTCCCGGGCAGCCAGGCGCTGCCTTGTGGGACCTGTCACTCGGTTCCAGAAGCCGACAGGCTGGTCAGCAGGCAGACAGAGGGTGGGGAGGATGGAGCTGCCAGAGCGCTGTGTCCCCTCGCCTGTCTGCACCCTGAGCACCTGCCAGTGCATGCTTGGGGCCCCCTCCTGGCTGTGCGGAGCCGAGGCATCACCCCCACACCTGTCCCCAGCCCCTCGGCCCGCCCCCTCCCGCCCGAACTCTGTCAGATAGAAGGTCTATAGACCCAGTGAGGATCTCAGCTCTTCCTTCTGGGCCCTCGTACCCATGGGAAGATCAGAGCCTCCCTCACTTGCCACAGGGGCCCAGGCTGATGTGCTGGGCTCCCCCCCGAAGCCAAAGATCTGGGCAGAGCTGGCCCAGGTGGCACCGTAGCAGTGGCCGCCTGTCTCCCAGAGCTTGCGTGACCACGCGGTGGCCCCACAGGGAGTGGCCAGCAGGTATTCCCCACCCCACCCCACCCCACCCCCGCCCTCCCTAGAGACAGGCTGAGCTTTCCTGGTGGATGGTTAGAAAAAGAATTCTAGTGCCCACAGGCCCTGAGAAGGTGGATAACTGTGATTTTTTTTCCTTTCACAGTATGCATTAGAAACAAAAGCCCGCTTGCTCGCTTGCTGGAACACAGGGGCCTTTTAAATTGAGCGTGCGCACTGCATGGGAAATAGCGGCCCTGGAGGATGTTAGACTTGCTCCCTCTCCAAGACCGCGGCAGCCTGCACCCGCCCCCTTGCGTGCGGCCGGCCTCTGCCTCACCCTCCCGGGCCCACCGAGGACCCAGGCGCTGCAGACAGGGGAGGGGAGGGGCCCACCCACGGCTGGGGCCGGTTTCCCTCAGCCCCAGGCTGTTCTGTAGCTTGTGGGCCCTCCCCACTGCCCCCCCGCTCCCACCCTTGCGGGACATAAGTGGGCAGGAACTTGGGTCTCTCTCGTCCTTGTTCCCACCCCTGACCCTAGGGAATCTTGGGGCCAGAGCTGGGGCATCCATCCCACAGCCAGGAGCCATCCCGACTGCCTTCAGCCGTGGGAAAGCTGGGGAGTCACCCCTTCCTGCCTTTGGGGCGGGAGCCGCTCCACCAGGACCCAGAGTTGGGGAGCAACAGGGGCTGGGTGGCTCAGACCACACTGCACCCCATCCTGGGGTGGAACCTGCAGCTCAGTTAGCCCAGAGACCTGCTGGTGGGGAGAGGTCAGGACCCCCCGAAAGGTCACAGACCTCAGGAAGGCAGGCCGTGGCGGGTGGAGGCCCTGCCCCACTCCTCTGGCCGCATAGGCAAGGCCTGGCCCCAGGGACGTCAGCCTCTGGTTCCGACGCACCCCTCTTCTGCCTGGCGAATGCTCCCCACCCGCCCCCCACCCCTCTCCCGCGGATGCCTCGTTGAGCGTTGAGCGACCTCGGATTGAACCGAGCGCCTCTTAGCAATACAGGGGGAGGGTCCCAGGGCCTGCACAGCCAGGCTCCGGAGGCCGGTGCTGGCAGCCCTTGGCCTGGGTTGCGAGCTCTCGGGCCGAGAGCCTTATCTACTTAGTGCAAAAACTGTAAAAGTGTACAGACTCTCCACAGATTTTTATCTGAACTGCAAGTCTGACGATTTTTGTAAATGTTCTTGGTGTTTGACTGTAATGTAACTATTTCACCCAATGGTTGTACATAGTCCTTCAGTCCTGGTGCTGCCGAGGGCTGCCCGGGACCGCTGCTCTCTGGCGGTTTTTTATTTTATTTTTAATCTAGATGACAGTATTGGGCAGGAGGCAGAGGTCAGAGGTCGGGGATCTGGGGGTTGGCGTTTTGCAGTGTGCTGTCTGGGTGGCTGGGGAATGCGCGCCCCCTCTGGGTCACCCTGAACCCGCGTCCCTGAGGGAGGGATGGGGGGGACGGGGGTCCCAAGCCCAGTGCACCCCCACCCCCACCACCAGAGAAGGCTGTCCCCCGGCCCTCTCCTGCCAACAGAGAGGCCTGACTTTCCGCCTAACTTTTATGTTTAGGGTGAAGGAAACTGCCAAACTTTCTTTGAGTGAAGATTCTTTCCAACCGCCCAGAATGAGGGTGGGGAACCCAGGGCAGAGCTCCAGGCGACCCCCACCCTGCAGAGCATCTGCCCCGGTGTACACCTCTCACCCCCTCCCACCCCATCCGTCTGCGTAAGGCAGACCCCAGGGAAACAGCCCCTCTTTTTCTACACACTCTCCCAGCTCCTCCAGCCCCACTCCACCTCCCGCCCCGCCTTTTGTAAGTATGTGAAAAGGAAAAAAATGCAAACGTTGGAGTCTTGGCCAGAGTGCCTCCCTCCAGCTGTGACTCTAACTATGTAATAATGTACAGAGAAAGTTGTTGGTGTTCTAAGACTGTGTGGCTGTGCAATTTCTGTACATTTGCAATTAGAAATATTAAAGATTTATTTAGCTATTTTAAGCCTGACTCGCCTCTCCATGCAACTGTGTCTCGAGCTTTTCCAGAAGTGACCCCCGAGTCATAGACTGACACTGTTTTGTACCAGGGGACCCCAGCACTTGGTTCACCCCAGTGGCAGTTGAGGGTCGGGAAGGAGGACTGGGGTCTCTTTCTGGAACCGGAAATCTGCCCCAGCCCCTGAAATCTGGCTCAAGGAGGGAAGGAGCTTGGTCCAGAGTCACTAGCAGGTTGTGACTGAACGAGACATAAAAAAGCCTCTGATACCTGAGATGCCCCAATGCATGACCTCCTTCCTGCCCGCAAGGCTGAACCCAGGGCCTCTGCTGGGAACAAGCCAGTGCCCAAGCCCCTCGGCTGTGCCTGCACAAGGTGAGGACTGCAGGAGGGAGAAACTCCCCTTTCAGACCGGGCCCCTGGGTTCCCATCTGCCCTGTTCACCATGGCATGGTGCCTCTTCGCAGACCTCCCAGCCAGATGCTCTTGCTGCTCTGAGAGCCACCCTCCTACCCCACGGGGCGGGGGTGGGGGGCACCACAGCGACCCTCTGCCCTGGTCACCACCAGCTGGGCAGCCCTGCCCTCACTGCTCCATCCCTGCAGCGGCGATGGAGAGGCAGCCCCGGCCACCGCCTTGCTTTCACCCCTCCTCACTCTTCAGCCCTTGCTGCTGCTGCTCACAGCTTTTAGAGCACCAGCTCTCCACCTGCTCATCACCTGCTCCAGGAAGGCTGTCTTCCCTCAGACAACGTTTTTTAAAGTGTACTGTCTGCAGGGACCTGCCATCTCCACCTCCTGCCCTTTCCCCAGCCCTCTGTCACCTGGCTTACCTGTCACACCTCTACCACCGCATTGCCCACAACCTCAGTGCTTCTGCACTGCTGACCCTGGTCCCTCTGCTGGGGCGATGCTCTGTAAATAAAAAATTCAAGGAAATAGCAATAGATGCAACAGAAAAAATTTTCATGTTGACAGAGGCACTAACAATGAAGCCACAAGAGCCGTGACCTTCCGCATGTGGATTAAGGAGCATCAGATAGAAAGCAAAAACTGCCAGAAATGCAAGAGGAAAAGAAATCGACAAAAACATAATTGCATTTGAGACTAACACACCACCAGTATTAGTTTATGACAGATCAAGGAAACATTAAGAACTCAGAGGATTTTAATAATTAATAAAGTTTAATAAGCAGGAATACATCAAGCTCTTACCCTAGAGAGAACACACCTTGTTTCCAGTATACTTGGAACATTACCCAAAACTGACTGCATACATCGAGATAGGAAAACCTCAGAGAGTCGGCCAAAGAAACAGTTTGGGCCACATTTTGTACCTTGAAGCAATAAAACTAGAGATCACTTTAAAAATGTTTACTTGGTTTTTATATCAGAAAGTTTAAAAGCTATTGAATCAGTAAGATTAGGTTTTTAAGAGAAATAGTCTTCTAATTAAGGTAAATAGATGACATGTATTCATCTATACTGACAGGAAAGGACCGAAAAGATTATCACTCACAAGATCAGAAATAACGTGGAAGGAGATAGCAGTATTTAAGAGAATTTGAAAGGCTTTGGCAGCTGAAAGTTGACGAAAGATCATTGACTAAGTTAGCAGAGAGAGAAATGAACCAGAAATGAACTGATTAGCCCTGTGGGGCCCCAGTGTGATGGGGCGGGGGAGGGGAGGGCCAAGCAAGCATCTTTGTTTAGTCACTAAGTCATGTCTGACTCTGCAACCCCATGAACTGTAGCTCACCAGGATCCTCTGTCCGTGGGATTTCCCAGTCAAGAATACTGGAATACATTTCCTTCTCCAGGAGATCTTCCCAACCCAGAGATCAAATGGATGCATTGCAGGTGGATTCTTGGCCACTGAGCCACCTGGGAAACCCTCAAGCAAGGGTACCAGGTTGGAAATGGGGGAACCAGACTCTAGTCTTCTCCCTGTGTTCTGCACAGCCAGGAAAAAATCCTCTTTGCCACCTCACCTTGTAAGGAGCTGGACAGACCCTAGAGCAATCGAGCCAGGTAGGCTCTGGACGTGGGGACACCAGGCAGAACAGAGAGCTCTGAGAGGTACAGGTCTAAAAGGAGGAGGGACGGATGAAGTGAGCTGCCCTCAAGAGTGCCCAGCCCACCAGCACCTGCAAGGCTCCCAGAATGCCCAGGACTAGGCATCTGACCCCCAGACAGATGACTGGAACATCCTTCACTGGAAAAACTGGCTTTGGAGAAAAGGCCTCCACATATTTCTCAATGTAAAGACTGTATCACTGTTCCAACATCCTACAGCGACACAGATCAGTGTGTACTGGGCCTTTGTACACACACACACACACACACACACACACACACACAAAGAGCACAGATAGCCAGGACCCCTCAGACAGCAAACCTTCCAACAAATAAAAGAAACTAGATATTAATTTCCCCAGGCCTTTGCTTCACTAGTCCTAACAGACTCCCCTATTTGCAAATATAATAGCTTAAAAAGTTTCAAGGAAGAGTCCAAATCAACTGGCCAAAGAAAAGAAACGAGAGACAGAGACAATGTAGGAAAGAGAAGAGCATTAAAAAAACAACCCTCCACCAAAATATAATATCCTTAGGGAGATAAAATAAGAATAGGATGTTTAAAAAAAAAAAAAAACACCTAGATCACAAAAGAGCTTCTATTAGATTTTTTGTTTAATCCAAAGATAAAATATCTAATGGGAGTAACAGAATACAAAGTTGAAGTATTCTTCCAGAAATAGAAAATGGGAGTGAGACCTAGTCTTCAGCCAATGCTACAAAGCTACAGTAAACAAAACAGCATGGTATTGGCACAAAAACAGACATACGGCTCCATAGAACAGAATCCAGAAATAAATCCACATCAGATCAGTTCAGTTCAGTCACTCAGTCATGTCCGACTCTGCGACCCCATGAATCACAGCACGCCAGGCCTCCCTGTCCATCACCAACTCCCGGAGTTCACTCAGACTCACGTCCATCGAGTCAGTGATGCCATCCAGCCATCTCATCCTCTGTCGTCCCCTTCTCCTCCTGCCCACAATCCCTCCCAGCATCAGGGTCTTTTCCAATGAGTCAACTCTTCTCATGAGGTGTCCAAAGTACTGGAGTTTCAGCTTTAGCATCATTCCTTCCAAAGAAATCCCAGGGCTGATCTCCTTCAGAATGGACTGGTTGGATCTCCTTGCAGTCCAAGGGACTCTCAAGAGTCTTCTCCAACACCACAGTTCAAAAGCATCAATTCTTCGGCGCTCAGCCTTCTTCACAGTCCAACTCTCACATCCATACATAACTACTGGAAAAATCATAGCCTTGATTAGACGGACCTTAGTCGGCAAAGTAATGCCTCTGCTTTTTAATATGCTGTCTAGGTTGGTCATAACTTTCCTTAGGTGTCTTTTAATTTCATGGCTGCAGTCACCATCTGCAGTGATTTTAGAGCCTGAAAAAACAAAGTCTGACACTGTTTCCCCATCCATTTGCCATGAAGTGATGGGACCGGATGCCATGATCTTCATTTTCTGAATGTTGAGCTTTAAGCCAACTTTTTCACTCTCCTCTTTCACTCTCATCAAGAGGCTTTTGAGTTCCTCTTCACTTTCTGCCATAAGGGTGGTGTCATCTGCATATCTGAGGTTATTGATATTTCTCCCAGCAATCTTGATTCCAGCTTGTGTTTCTTCCAGTCCAGCATTTCTCATGATGTACTCTGCATATAAGTTAAATAAGCCAGGTGACAATATACAGCCTTGACGTACTCCTTTTCCTATTTGGAACCAGTCTATTGTTCCATGTCCATTTCTAACTGTTGCTTCCTGACCTGCATACAGATTTCTTAAGAGGCAGGTCAGGTAGTCTGGTATTCCCATCTCTCTCAGCATTTTCCAGTTTCTTGTGATCCACACAGTCAACGGCTTTGGCATAGTCAATAAAGCAGAAATAGATGTTTTTCTGGAACTCTCTTGCTTTTTCCATGATCCATTGGATATCGGCAATTTGATCTGGTTCCTCTGCCAACTACAGTCAATTAATCTTGGACAAAGGAAGCAAGAATATACAATAAGAAAAAGTCTCTTCAGCAAATGGTGCTGGGAAGGCTGGACAGCTCTACATAAATCAATAAAGTTAGAACACACACTCACACCATATACAAAAGTCAGCTTAAAATGACCTAAAGGCTTAAGTATAAGAGTGATACTATAAAACTCTTAGAAGAGAACATAGGTAAAACATTCTCTGACATAAATCCTAGGTCAATCTCCCAAGGCGATAGAAATAAAAGCAAAATTAAATGAATGGGACCTAACAAAACTAGCAAGCTCTTGTACAGCAAAGGAAACCATTAAAAAAATGAGAAGACAACCTGTGGAACGGGAGAAAATACCTGCAAATGATGTGACTGACAAGGGATTAATTTCCAAAATATACAAACAGCTCATACAACTCAATATCAAAAACAAAGAAACCAACCCAATCAAAAATGGTCAAAAGATCCAGAAGTAGACATTTCTCCAAAGAAGATATACAGATGGCCAATAGACGCATGAAAAGATGTTCAACATTGCTAATTATTAGCAACACAAATCAAAACTACAATGAGGTATCACCTCACATTGGTCAGAATGGCTTTCACCAAAAAGTCCACAAATAACAAATGCTGGAGAGGGTATGGGGCAAAGGGAACCCTCCTACGCTGTTAGTGGGAATGTAAATCGGTGCAGCCACTATGGAGAACAGTATGGAGGTTTCCTTAAAAACTAGAAATAGAGTTACCATATGATCCAGTGATTCAACTCTTGGACATATATCCAAAAAGATAATTCTAAGTCAATAAGATACATGCTCCCAATGTTCATAAAAGCACTATTTATAATAGCCAAGACTTATAAGCAACCTAAATGTCCATAAACAGATGAATGGATAAAGAAGATGTGATATATATACACACTGGACTATTACTCTGCCATAAAAAAGAATGAAATAATGCTATTTTCAGCAACATGGATAGACCTACATTCATACCAAGTGAAGTCGGAGAAAGACAAATATATGATACCACTTTTATGTTGAATCTAAAAAAATGATGCAGATGAACTTATTTACAAAACAGATTCAGAGACATGGAAAACTAACCTATGGTTACCAAGGGGGAAGAGAGGAGGGATAAATTAGGAGTTTGGGATTAGCAGATATATACTACTATATGTAAAATAGATAAGCAACAAGGACTTAGTGTATAGCACAGGGAGCTATATTCTATAACTTGTAATAATCTATATTGGAAAAGAATCTGAAAAACTATATTTTGAATAAATTTTATATGTATATAACCAAAATAAGCATGTGAAAGGAGCACAATTATATAGTAGTTTGAATATTCTTTGGTATTGCCCTTTCTTTGGAAGCGGGATGAAAACTGGCCTTTTCCAATCCTGTGACCATTACTGAGTTTTCCAAATTTGCTGACATATTGAGTGCAGTATGTTAATAGCATCATCTTTTAGGATTCAAAACAGCTTAGCTGGAATTCTATCAGCTGTACTAGCTTTGCTCATAGTAATGCTTCCTAAGGCCTACTTAACTTCACACTCCAGGATGTCTGGTTCTAGGTGAGTAACCACATCATTGTGGTTATCTGGGTCATTAAGACTTTTTTATATAGTTCTTTGTAGTCTTGCCACCTCTTCTTAGCATGTTCTGCTTCTGTTAGGTCCTTACTGTTTCTGTCCAATATCATGCCCACCCTTGCGTGACATGTTCCCTTGATATCTCCAGTTTTCTTGAAGAGATCTCTAGTCTTTTCCATTCTGTTGTTTCCCTCAGGTTTTTGCATTGTTCATTGATGAAGGCCTTATCTTTCCTTGCTATTCTCTGTAACTCTGCATTCAGTTGCATATATCTTTCCCTTTCAAGCTAGACTTCCGCAGTATGTGAACCAAAAACTTCCAGATGTACAAACTGGGTTTAGAAAAGGCAGAGGAACCAAAGATCAAACTGCCAACATTTGTTGGATGATAGAGAAAGTAAGAGAATCCAGAAATATACCGACTTTTGCTTCACTGACTATACTAAAGCCTTTGACTGTGTAAATCACAACAAACTGTGGAAAATTCTTAAAGAAAAGGGAATGCCAGACCACCTTACCTGTTTGCTGAGAAACCTGTATCCAGGTCAAGAGGCAACCAATAGAACATTACATGGAACAACTGGTTCGAAATTGAGAAAGGAGTACAACAAGGCTGTATAACGTCATCCTGTCTATTTAACTTCTCTGCAGAGTACGTCATGTGAAGTGCCAGGCTGGATGAATCACAAGTTGAAATCAAAATTGCCAGGAGAAATATCAACAACCTCAGCTATACAGATACCACTCTAATGGCAGAAGTGAAGAGCAACTAGGCCTCTTGATGAGGGTGAAAGAGGGAAGTGAACAAGCTGGCTTAAAACTCAAGATTCAAAAAACTAAGGTTATGGCATCTGGTCCCATCACTTCATGGCAAATAGATAGGGGAAAGTGGAAAGATTTTATTTTCTTGGGCTCCAAAATCACTGTGGATGCTGACTGCTGTCATGAAATTAAAAGGCACTTGCTCCTTGGAAGGAAAGCTGTGACAAACCTAGACAGTATATTAAAAAGGAAAGACATCACTTTGCCAACAAAGATTCCTATAGTCAAAGCTATGATTTTTCCAGTAATCACATATGGATGTGAAAGTTCGACCATAAAGAAAGCTAAGCACCAAAGAACTGATGCTTTTTAACTGTGGTGCTGGAGAAGCCTCTCGGGAATCCCTTGGACTGCAAGGGGATCAAATCAATCAATCCTAAAGGAAATCAACCCTGAATATTTATTGGAAGGACTGATGATGCTGAAGCTCCAACATTTTCACCACCTGATGTGAAGAGCCAACTCGTTGGAAAAGACCCTGATGATGGGAAAGATTGATGCCTAAAGGAGAGGAGGGCAACAGAGGATGAGATGATTAGATAGCATCACTGACTCAATGGACATGAATTTGAGCAAACTCCAGGAGATGGTGAAGGACAAGGGAGCATGGTGTGCTGCAGTCCACAGGGTCACAAAAAGTTGGGCATGACTTAGTGACTGAACAACAACAAAACAATATAACCCAGCATGCAGTTACTCAGCTGTGTCCAACTTTTTGCAACCCCATGGACTGTAGTCCACAGGCTCCTCTGGCCAGGGGATTCTCCAGGGAAGAATACTGGAGTGGGTTGCCAAGCCCTCCTCCAGGGGATCTTTCCAACCCAGGGATCTATCCCAGGTCTCCTGCATTGCAGGTAGATTCTTTACCATCTATCAGGGAAGCCCAAAAATAAACTATACTTCAATTTTAAAAAAAAAGGTACATGCTCCCCAATGTTCATAACAGCAATATTTACAGAAACCAAGACATGGAAGCCATCTAAATACTTGGCAAGAGATGAATGGCTAAAGTATACAATCTATATATACAGTATATATATTTACTGTATAGCACAGGGAACTATATTGAATATATTGTAATAACCAATGATGGAAAAAAAAAAAACAAAAAAGAATCTATATATATAGACTCACAAAGAATTGGACACAACTTAGCAATTGAACAACACTCTATATATACACACACACGTAAAACTGTCTCACTTTGCTGTATGCCTGAAATGAACAATATTGTAAATCAATTATAGTATAATTTTTAAAATATTGTTAAAAGATAGATAAAATGTTAAAAAAAGATGGAAAGATTTGGAATGATGTTCGTGATATATTATGTATGCAAGTCAAGCTGTAGATTGGTATACTCATTCTTTTCGAGAAAATTATTTGGACATGACTGAGCCACTGAACTGAACTGAAATTACATCACCTGTAATAAGGTGCATAGAAGAACTATGGGAAAGCAAACACATACTATTAATGGTAACTTCCTCTGAGGAGTGGGGCTCAGCAGGATGGAAAGGAAGACTTGCATTTTCTACTTTACATTCTTATTATTGTTTAAATATTTTATGACCAGTCTTTATTTCTTGTTTAGATATGGAGCCATTTAAGAATAAATAAAACATATCCATATAATGAAACTCCATACAATAAAACATATAATGCAGCCACTAAATCTGTAGAGGAATAATAAATAACACTGAAGCTGTTAACAATATTTAGGTCTAAAAGCTGATAAAGAATAATGCGTTCAGGAGGATTCTAGATTAGTTTTAAAAATCTATTTTCAAAAAACGTTCTGGATTAGGAGATAGTAATGTAGATAAAGGGAGAAGGCAATGGCACCCCACTCCAGTACTCTTGGCCGGCAAATCCCATGGACAAAGGAGCCTGGTAGGCTGCAGTCCGTGGGGTTGCTAGGAATCGGACACAACTGAACGACTTCACTTTCACTTTTCACTTTCATGCATTGGAGAAGGAAATGGCAACCCACTCCAGTGTTCTTGCCTGGAGAATCCCAGGGATTGGAGAGCCTGGTGGGCTGCCGTCTACTGGGTCGCACAGAGTTGGACGCGACTGAAGCGACTTAGCAGCAGCAGCAGCAGCAATGTAAATAAGAGCCGGTGCTCAGGCATAAGGGAGGCCTGGGCTTGCTCTTTACGGCTGTTGATCAGCCTATGATCTTAGGTAAATTGGAAACGTCCTCAGTCTGTTGCCTTAACAGTTGTTGTTCAATTGCTCAGTTGTGTCCGGCTCTTTGAGATCCCATGGACTGCAGCACACCAGGCTTTCCTGTTCTTCACTGTCTCCCAGAGTTTGCTCAAACTCATGTCTATTGAATCAAGATGCCATCCAATTATCTCATCCTCTGTCACCCCTTCTCCTCCTGCTCTCAATCCATCCCAGCATCAGGGTCTTTTCCGATGAGTCAGCTCTTCACGTCAGGTGGCCAAAGTATCAACATCAGTCCTTCCAGTGAATACAAGGAAATGAGTTGATTTCCTTTAGGACTGACCGTGAAGTGGTGGTAATAGTGTCTATACTATAGACAGCTACTGTGGAACAATTTGCTGAAATAATGCTTGTTGCTCCAATACTCAGCACCAAGATTGACACATAATAAATAAGTGCCATGTGCTCTGGGAGCAATAATTATTATTTTAACAAAATCTTAACTATTACTAAGGACATACACCAAAGTGTTAACAAAACACTGACCTAGAGATAAATGAGAAAATGAATGACTTTTTATTCCTCCCCACCATCTTGGGGCTTAATCATTACTTTTTAAGTCTTTTTTTCTTTTTTTCTGACCATACTTTTGCTTTTGTAATAAAGATACATTTAAAAACTAGAATATCTCAAGTCAATAGCCAACATCATCCTTAAGAGTAAAACATAACAGCCCGTCCCAGTGAGGTAAGAAACAGGCTTAGATGCAGGATTCTGCCACATTTCAAGGCAAAAAGGCAGGAGAGAAGATAATTATAACTATTGGGAAAGAGAAGGCAAAAGATAGGGTCATCTTGGAATTTCCCTGGGAAGCAGCCAAGAAGTGCTCCTGGTTCAGTCAAGTGGCTGAATACACAATAAGCACACAAAATTGAAACTGCTTTTCCAGACACCAGTTGGTGCCTGTTAACAGCCTGGGCCTGTAGGTGTAAGAGGCAGGGGGACAGGAGACCTCCAATCTGGACAATCTGGTGAGGTTGTACACACAAGGTAGATGGTGGGTGTGCAGGAAACGGCCAGTCTCCAGAGTACACCTCCGTTCCAATGAATGGTACAATTATACTTCGCTGTTACTGAATTTGTATTAAAACATTTGTGGATTCAACATAAATGTTTAACATTTACTGCTATTTTTGTGACTCTCCATTGGCATCTTTTTCATATATCCTTGAAACATCCAGAAAGCAAATTAGCCTAGGATGTATTGCCTTTTGAGAGGCCCAGCCAATCAGAAACATAAATAGTTATTTTTCCCTAGGATGGTAGTTTGATTTTGGCCACGCCCTCCCGGTAAGCCAGTGACTCTGGTACTGAGAGGACCGAGGACCCCACTCACCTGAGGCACAGAGTCCCTGGGGAAGGCTGGGGTGGGCTCCTGGGGTGTCCACGCTTGGCTGATGTGTGAAGTTTGGCTTCGTGCTCATCGGGGAATCAACACTGCCCTACTGGAATGAGACCTCCCTCCAGATCTGAGTTAGATCTCTGGGGAGTCTCTGGAATACTTTCATAATGTTTCTAGGCTTTACCTGAATTATAAAAGTAACAAACACTTGTGTTAAAGGAACATTTTTTTAATAGGTAAAGCATAACTTTCACACAAACATAAGTTGAACATATATTTAGTGTTTTTAACTCATTAATTGATTTCTCTGGTGGCTCACTGGTAAAGAATCTGCCTGTCAATGCAACGGATTCAATCCCTGGGTCAGGAAGACCCCCCCACCCCGGAGCAGGAAATGGTAACCCACTCCAGTATTCTCACCTGGAAAATTCCATGGACAGGGGAGCCTAGCAGGCTACAGCCCTTGGGGTCACAAAGAATTGGACATGACTGCGTATGCACATCTCATTCATTAAGGAGGCAACCAGCCAGCTGTCATAACCAATTCAAAGGAGAATTCAAACAGCCACACTTACAGAGGCAACCACAGATGCTGAAAAAATTTTACAAATAGAAACACAGGACTAGTTCATCCGCAGGCAATAATCAAGTGTATTCCACCAGGCAGAGTTTATTTTGGCTTCTAAGGACAAGTATCACATGTATTATGATCAGTTTTTTTAATAATATAATTGACAGAGCTGCACAGTATCTCAAGGGCAATGAAACTGGTTATGGATTTAGGAGGCCCAATCATCTTTTTTTATTTCAATGTTTTTCACTGTTTTTCCTGACTCCCTTTAAAAAAACAAAACAAAACGGAAATATACAAAGTTAAAAGGAACTCTGTCATCCACAAATCCCTCTCTCTATGGCTATCTGTTGTTGTTAGTTTATCGAGGCTTCTGGAAGACTTCATTTCTGCGCGTACAGATGGTTGTTTTCTTCCTAATGATTATTTTTGCACATTGTCTAAAATGTCAA
The DNA here is from genome assembly GCF_016772045.2 of Ovis aries. NCBI lineage: Eukaryota > Metazoa > Chordata > Mammalia > Artiodactyla > Bovidae > Ovis > Ovis aries. The sequence goes on along the minus strand of NC_056056.1, from coordinate 14,077,417 downwards.
GCCCTAGGGTCTTAAGTTTTAAAAGAAAACTTTGGATTTGGAAAGAATTTTAAACTTAGAGCAAAGTTGTCTAAAATCAGCAGCATAGAGAACACCCATGTGTCTCTTAATAGATTACCCTATTAGCGTTTGCTTTCTTGTTCCTCATCATTTCCCACCCTCTTTCTCTCCACACACACACACAGGTTTTTCTCCCCCACCCCAAATTCCTGATGATAAGTTACATTTGTCCCAGCCCTTTACTTCTAAAAACTTCAGTGAATATTTAGTAAGATTAGAGATATTCTCTTACATAATCACAGAATACTCACCCACCTCAATTTAACATCGGTACAGAATTTTCTCTCATCTAGCGTTCACATTCCAATGTTCTCAGTAGAGCCGATAAAATCCTCTTATACTATTTCCCCCCCACCCCCAGCACAGGAGCCAGTCTGGGGGTCAGAGATTGCATTTAGCTGTCATGTCTCTTTAGCCTCGTTTAATCTAGAACGCCTCTATGATGTTCTTTATCTTTTACGGCATTGACGTCGGAAGAATAGGACCAACCATTCCTCCCCACACTCCCTTTTAAAAATAGCATTTTGCATTTGTCTGATGTTTCCTTGTGACTAGTTTCTGGTTATTCGTTCTTGGCCAAAAGACTGCAGAGAGCATATGGAGTTCCTTCTTAGAGTAAGGCATGTGGAAACACCTGATGCCTGCCTATCCCTCCCTGGTGATATTAATTTTGATCACCTCATCAGGGTGTGATCCAATTTCTCCACTGTATATTTACTGGGTATTTTTTAAGTCTTGCTTGCAACTAACATGCAGTCCGTGGGGAGATAGTCTGACACCATACAAGTATCCTGCTCATTACCAAAATTCAGCAACACTTAATGATGGAGTGATCCAGTCTTTATTAGGATGATTGCAAAAAACTTCCTCTTCAATGGTTGACCCAGATATTTACTGTCAGCAAAGGTCTTCCCTTCTTCCCAAGTCAGTGTGGACTCAAATGTCTGTTATTAAGGGCTTACAGTTCATTATTCAACTTGATTGTTTTCGTGCTCAAACACTCCCCAGTTTGGCCATTGGGAGCCCCTCCAAGCTGATGCCCCTGTCCTGTGACACGCCTTCAATGCGGGTTTTGAACATTCCCTTACTTTCTAGCTCAGGCTCATCTTGTACCTACCCTGCCCCAGCTCTGGGATTAGTCATTTCTCTGTGGAACTCCGGGGAATGCAATTATAGGCCAAGATCTGAGAGCTGCTAGAATGTCCTTTCTTTTTGACCTTTCCAGCAAACAGAGCTAGGAAACAAGTATACATTCAAACACATATACATGTGCACATTTTAGAAATCACAAATTTGCATCTGTATCTCTAGTTCCGTGGAATCTAAAGTTTAACAAGTGTTCCAAGAGACGCCTGTGTCAGGTGTAGGCTGCTCAGAGGAGGGGGAGAGGGAGCTGCTCCCAGACCCTTGCCCCCAGTTGTGGTGGTGGGGGGTGCAGGTACAGCCTGAATGGAGGAAGAGATGAAAACTCCAACCTCGAGGGCAAATTCCCAGGGAGATTCCTTCCTGAGCTGTCGTCTCCACTGGCAACAGCGAGTCTTACTTTGCTCTGCACGGTACAGCAGGTCTTAGTGTGTCAGCCTGCAGAAACCTCTCCGTAGGTTCTGAATGATGCTGAAATACCTAAAATGATGCTTCCTTTATACTGGGAATGTGCCAAGAAAAAGGTGTGACTGGAAAACAAACTTAGGATTGAAGCATGTCATTGCTTAGAGTGAAACAGAACGCATGTGCTTAAAAGTCAAAGTCATGGTCCTTGCTAGCATATCAGCTTGAAGAATTATCCAAGAATATTGCAAAAGACAAATAACTGGAAATTTGGAGAATTAAACCATCATACTAGTAGAAAAGCTGGCAGAGGATATGAAATGGCAAGTCACAAAGAAGGAATACAAATGGATAGTAAAGAGAAGAAAATATGCCCATTTACACCAGTAATTCAAGAAAAACAAGTGACTATAGCAATGAAAATATTTTTTGGTTCGTAGTGTTTAGGTGATAGAAACTAAGGAAATCAATCTAAGTAGAGAAAAATACATAAAACGTTAAGAAAATATAGGTGGGATTCTGCTGTATCAGAGGTCACATCAGATTTTCAAAGTGAATTTGTTTTCTGTTATTAGGCTGCAGGATCCAAGTTCATTCAACTTTGTACACTTAGCACCTAATACCACGCTAGGCACACAGTAGGGTTCATAAGAGGAAAGGTCATATTTCTTGACCACAGAGCAATGAAAGTAGGAATTAATAACAGTTTAATCCACTGCTTGGAAATTCAAAATACGTGTAGAAGTGTATATGTGAGTCTACGTGTGTATGGGTGAGAGAGTCAGGCACACAAACTGTGATGGGTGTGGCAGGGGTCTGTGTAGCCTACATGTTGGGATGGGAGCCAATACCCAGGGGTGTGTTTGAATGTGGTTCTGTCCAGGTGGTCTGGATATCAGTGTGGGTATATGTTGGACTGTGCCCCGCAGGCCTACACAGCTTGTAGATGCCCAGCCTCTGGACCGAAGGAAAAGAGTCCGAAAAGAGCCACAGAGACATCAGTGGCTTAGTGGACCAGTCCAAAACAAAGGGTCCTGGAGCAACACCCCACAGTGTGCAGCAGATGGCAGGCAGGACATGGTAGCTCCTCGGGGGAGGAGCAGGCTGCCATTTATGGGGGAAATTGACGTCAGACTGACAGAGTTACGGGAGAAACCAGCAGCTGGGGCACGTCCCTCACTGCCCCTCAGGTTAAGGACCATCACGAGGGCAGATCATTTCCCTTTAATAAACTAGCTGCTGCTGCTGCTAAGTCGCCTCAGTCGTGTCCGACTCTGTGTGACCCCATAGACGGCAGCCTACCAGGCTCCTCCATCCCTGGGATTCTCCAGGCAAGAACACTGGAGTGGGTTGCCATTTCCTTCTCCAATGCATGAAAGTGAAAAGTGAAAGTGAAGTCTCTCAGTCGTGTCTGACTCTTAGTGACCCCATGGACTGCAGCCCATCAGGTCCCTGCATCCATGGGATTTTCCAGGCAACAGTGCTGGAATGGGGTGCCATCGCCTTCTCTGCAATAAACGAGCAGGCAGAGCCATTCTGGCCTAAGGACTAGAACAATCACTAGGAGCTAAGATTCGCAGGTGATAGCGTGCAGGAGAAGCAGGGCCTGGTCGAGCTGGGACTACAGAGAGAGCGAGAGAGCTGCCGTCTTGAGGGGCCTAACCACACACCTCTCCCCTACATACCCCGCACAACCCTTACAATTTTTTGGTCGGCCCCTCCTTAGAGATATTGCGGAGATCAGGTATGCAGAGGTGCACTGCAACCAGAGCCCACAAATGCAAGCCGGATACCAGCACTAATGAGGATCAAGAGTAAGCCAGGCACTTATCCAGTCAATTTTTCATGGCAGTCCAGAGAAGGAAGACCACAGCCTGTCTGTAAAGCCAGCAATCAGACTTCTTTTGCAGAGAGGCCACTGTTGTCGCCCAGTCCATGAACAGACTCTCTCCACCCAGCCTGGAAATCTAAGATGTTTAACAGGCATGATACATGGGAGATGGTGATCACTGAGCAAAATACAAGTAGTGATCGCATCCTGAGATGACGTCACCCCTGCCGGTAGCTTCTGTCCTGCAGCGTCACATCACATAACAACCGACTGCAGGGCTAATACGATGTTTTCTCCAGTAGGGGAAACCTGTCCTGTTCCCCACAGGGTAGGGAACCCTAGCCACCAAGGACTTACCTGTTTCAGCCCCAGAACCATCTCATAATGTGCTCCTTTCATAAGGGCAAAAGTGAGTGACTGTCCTGACCAATAGCTGAGCTCGGATGGTGACTAGTTGCCTCTGGGTGAACGTGGCGTAAGCCCTGGGATGATAACTGCTGGAATGCTCAGTGATGGTTCCTGGTCCACAGCTGAGAGTGGCTCCCATCTCTATGATTACATGGTCTATCATGTTTTCAATTAACTCCACAATAGTGGGGCTGCAGGACAAGCTGAAACGCCAGCCTGTGGCATTCTTATCAGCCCATTTCTCAACGTCAAGGTGCCTCCTCGGTCACTATTGATGTCCATGGTTGTCCCGTATGGTGCACCCAAATGTTCTAGATCCCCAGTAGTGGATTTTTCATCGCTCAACCACTTGAATAGGCCTTTTGTAATGTCTCTCACCTGTTGTAACACACCATAGGCTGCGTATAACTTTGCCCCCTCCTGTAGCTGAGACCAGAAGCCCCAGGCTACTCTATTATTTTGCTGTTGCCACGGGCCCCAACAAGTCCATTCTGGGTAGCTAGCCACGTCCAGTTACTGTCTCTGAATTAGTGACCCTAAAGCCTGTGTCTGTAGTTGTTTAGGGGTGGGTGGGGGTATCTTGTCTTTCCCAACCAGACAACACCCAGGTATTTGATAGATAACCTAGGTCCGTGCATTCTGTCTGTACTCATCAACCATCCCCATGGGGTCAGATGAGCCAGAAGCCCGGGGGTACTACACTTAAACTGGAAAGAGACTGAGGTTAACAGAATGTCATCAACATGGTGGGAGGGGAAGGTAGCTCTCAGGGCGGTCAGGGGTTACAGGGCCCCTGTGCTAGGGGACGGCCCCCACCCCCGATGACTCCACAAGTGTTGGTTCCCTATCCTTATTTCCACAACTCTCGGTGCTCATGGGAGTTTCCTCCGCTTCCTAGAACGTGCTCAGCCACTCAATTGTGTCCGACTGTTTGTGACCCCATGGACTGTAGCCTGCCAGGCTCCTCTGTCCGTGGGACTTCCCAGGCAAGTGTACTGGAGTGGGTTGCCAGTTCCTCCTCTAGGGGATCTTCCTGAGCCAGGAATCAAACCCTTGTTTCCTGTGTCTCCAGCATTGCAGGCAGATTCTTTACCACTGTGCCACCTGGGAAGCCCTTGCCTTCCTGGCTGACTTACCAATTACTGGGCTGCAGGCCTGCAAGCCTACACGTTGCCCAGCCTTGAGACAGAAGAAAGCGCCTGGATACAGCCACAGAGATATCAATGGTTTATCGGATAGGGGATCTCACACGTCCGAAACAACACCCCACTGTGAGCGCAAGCAGGGTGTGGCGGCCATCTTGGCCACTCGGGGGAGGAGGAGGCTGCCATTTATAGGGAAACTGACTTCAGGTTGGCTCATCACCAGGGAAACCAGCGGCTGAGGCCCATCCCTCACAGTGCCTCAGGTTAATGGCCATCTCAAGGGCAGATGGTTCTCTTTAATAAACTAGCAGGTGGAGCTGCTCTGTGGCCTAAGGACTAAAACAATCACTCGGGGGTAAAGAGGCTCAGGTGATAGGGTGGGGGGGGGGGAGCAGGGCGTGGTCAAGCAGGGGGTGCCCAGAGGGCCAGAGAGCTGCCACCTTGAGCGGCTGATCATAAGAGATTTGCCGCAGTTCAGTCTGAGCAGAGCTGTGACTGGTGCGCAGGGCACCTGCTGAAGGCAGATGCCCAGCTCTGGGGGGTCCCAGAAGGTGGGACAGAGGCAGACAGACGTAGCAGGCTCTGGCCAGGCTGTGGGCATCACAGGCTGGCCTGTCCATAGGTGCTGCTGCAGCAGTGGCCAGGGGCCAGGAGACCCGGGGGCAGGGGTAGATGAGCAGGGAAACACAGGACAGGGGGTAAGAAGTGTGGGGGACAGGAGGACAGTGCAATGCCTCGAGACCCTCTCTCTGCAAGCAGCATCCAAGGTCAGCCCCCAGCACTGGCCCCTGCCCCCCACCCCCACAACCTCTCCCTTCCCAGTCATCCCCTCTTCCCTTCAAGCTGTAGACAGGGAGTGAGTTCAGGGCCCTCCCACCCCCACTGGAGGTGTGGGGGAGCGGTCCTGGCAAGAGGCGGGGGCAACGTGTTCATTATAGGAAATGAACAGCACGATTGCATTGTAATAAATCAGCGCAGATTTCCGAGCAGCACGGGGTCTCGCGGGCTCCGTGGGCCGTGGAATTCAATATGATATGCTTCAGCCTGTCAGCTAATGGGCTGCTGCTGGATGCCACGTGATCCAACCTTCCCGGGGACGTTAAACGATGCTGAAAAGTGGCCCAGATTTATTTATTGGGGCGGTGCTTGCTCCTGCCTGTGGGTGTGTGGGGAAATGACAAGTTGGGAAAACAGGTCTTTGTGAGCAAGGTGGGAGGGGGTGGGGTTTTCCAGTTGCCCTGGAGCTTGGGCAGACAATCTGGGGTCTCCCCACTGGCCCTGCTGCTGGGGTGCGTCCCACACCGGGGCTGTCTCCAGCTCACCCATGCCCCATAATGCAGAGCATCAGCTCTCCACCTGTTAAATCCTTTCATTTGATTACTGTTCCCTCTCTCAGCTCTCCTTCCTTCATTCATTCCCAGAACACTTCACCTACTACGTACTGAGTTGTACTGGTGGGTGCTACCAGGGCTGCCAATGGGATGGTCAAGGCCCTGCCCTCCTGGATGGAGGGGAGATGGCATTAAATGATGCCGTGAGAAGTGCCATCAGTTCTGCCTCCTGCAAGCCTCTTGAATCTGTGTCCTTTAGCTGCTGCTACCAGGACTCCTGCACACCCTGCCAACCAGCCTCTCCACCCTACTTCGTAGTCCACTATCCAAATCTTATCTTTCAAGCCACAGTTAACCCCTGTCCAAACATCAGCTCCAGGTGGGCAGGGCCACGTTGGTTTTGCTTGTCTCCTCGCCTCCCCTGGGGCGGGCATGGGGCTGGCCCAGGGAAGGTGCTCAGGAGCTAATGACTGGGAGGAAGAAGCAGGAAAGAGAGGAATGGTTGGCTAAGCAGGCCTTAGCCAGGTCAGAGGGGCGGAGCTGGAAGAGCTACAGATCTTCATGGGGTCCGGGGTAGGAGAACCCAGAGGGGCCACAGGAGCCAGGCAGGAAAGTGCAGCTGGGAGGACCAATAACCTTCCTGGAGAAGGACTGTTGGTAGCTGGAGGCCTGGAGGTGCGTGGAGCAGCAGGAGGTCTTGCAGGGACCTGAGGGTGAAGGCGGGGGATGGTGCAGGGGAACTGTCCTCCCTGGAGGGGTTGAGGGCTGGCCCAGATGGACGAGGGGAAGGGTCTGGGGTTTAGGAGGAAGGACCTGCTTTAGAGTGTCCATCCCACTGGCCCCTACAGACCAGGAAGGGTCCCTGGGCCCCTGCTCCCCTGGGCATGCCCCGTGGCAGCGGTGTCTGTGCCCACCGTGTCCTCCTGCAATGCCGTCCCCAGGGGATTTAGAGGGGGGAGAATAACCTGCCCCTTAAAGGGCTTTCATTTATAATCTGGAAAGAGCCCTAGACCTACTAAATAAAACGGCCTCAGTGCAGACTCGCAGGGGTGACTATAATTACCTGGGAAGAGCCGCTTTGCTGCTTTTTTTAAAAAATTGTATTTTTCAAAGTGTTTAAAGGATATTTATACAAAACGACAGCCTGTTGGGTAAGTGCACAAGTTTACATTAGGCTAAGAAGGCTGAGGGGAGGCTGGCTCTTCACCTCTCACACCTTATGTCCACTGGGTTTGGCAGGCAGAGGCCCCACCTTCACAGACTCGCAGATACAGAAAATAAACTAATGGTTTTAAGTAGGAGGAGGGGCAAGACAGAGGAGGAGAGAAAGAGGTATAAATTATTATGTATAAAATAAGCTACAAGAATATATTCTACAATACAGGGAATATAGCCAATATCGTATAATAACGATAAATGGAGTATAACCTTGAAAAATTGTGAATCACTATACTGTATACCTGCAACTTATATAATATTGTATTTTATGTACATGTATACGTCAACTATACCTCAATGTTTTTAAAAATTTCAAAAAAATAAAAGGCCTGCCTTCACTCAGGCCCTCATTTATTCATTACACAAGCATTTCCTGAGCACCTCTGCTGACCGGGGATGGGATCCAGACATGAATGCTCATGGCCTTACCCCAGAGAGGAAAGCATCGTGAGGTGGGCTAAACGGACACACCAGTGCTGGCCACCCCCGCCACCCCCACCCCCACCCCCACCAGCCAAACTGTGACAGTGAGGTCAACTTTGCAAAGGAGGAAGCTGGCCATCACAGAAGAGGAAGTGTGTCAGGGGCAGAAGGAAGATCCTGGACGTAGCCCTGGAGCAGTGGAAGAGATGGGCTTTGAGAAATGGCCAAAGTGTATTGTTTAGTGGCTCAGTTGTGTCTGACTCTTTGTGACCCCATGGACTGCAGCCTGCCAGGCTCCTCTGTCCATGGGATTTTCCAGGCAAGAATACTGGAGTGTGCTGCCATTTCCTTCTCCAGGGGATCTTTCTGACCCAGGGATCGAACCCTCATCTCGTGCCTTGCAGGTGGATTCTTTACCGCTGAGCCACTGGAGAAGCCCAGGGGAATCCTAAACTAAGGTTCCTGGCCTTACCGGAAGAGGGCAGCCGCTTGTCAGGCTGTGCCGCTATTCACCTCCAGGGGGCGCCCCCGAGACCTTTCTGCAGATGTCATTGCCCCTTGTGCAGTTCAGGACCCTTACGGCTGCATCTGGTGGTCCTGTTGGTGGGACTGTGGAAAGTTGGGCCTCAAATGGGCAGGTCCCCCAAACCAGGTGGGGAGTTTGAGCTGGTTCCAGGTGGCAAGAAGCTGTTTTGCATCTCTAGGAAGGAGGCTGACACAGTCAGATTGGCATTTCGGAAAGGCCACTCTGGCAGTCTGTGGAAAATGTGTTGGAGGCAGAGAGACAGTTGGCTGCTGAAAAATGGCCCATATAGAACACATATTTTGAAAAAAAAAATGACAAAAGGCTAACTCTTTTCATCTGCAAAGTGATGCTACAAATCAACAGAAAAAGACCAATAGGAAAATGGGCAAAGAGCAAGAACAGCCAGTTTGTAGAAAAGGAAATAGTAATGGCTTTGTAACACAAAAGAAAACTTCTCAACCTCATTCATGAGAGAAACAGATTAAATCTATGAGTGATGCCATGTTTTTTCACCCACCAATGGGCTGTTAGCATATTGACAACATACTGTATTGGGGAGGATGGGGTGATCTGGCCCTGAGCTCGACAGGCCTATAGCTTGAGTTGGCTTGCTGGGCCACCTGTCCCTAGAACTGAGGACCCCAGAGTGCCTGAGAAGGCACACACTCTGGATTCCTCTTCTATTCTCCAGTGCTGGCTCCCAACCCTCTCAAGGGGAAATTTCAGTGACCTGCTATGGACTGAGTTTTCCAGGGGATAGGAAGTTTTCCCCAGGAGCTTGGAGCTGAACTGCAGCCAAGCTACAGACTCTAGGATTGGAATTCTAGGTGGGAAGATCCAAGATAGTCCCAGAATCCCCTGCAGTCTCAGGAACCTACGTGCCCTCCATCACGCTGTGCTTCCCAAATAGAAAATCCACGATGGGGGCGAGATGAGATGCTCGTGCAGCTGTAAGAGAAACACAGTTGTTTTCTTGTAGTAGCAATTTTATTTGAAGATGGAAGGAGAGAAAAGCATTTTTATACTAAAACAAATATGAATTGAGGAAAAACCATACTATGCGTCCACTGAGTCCCATTTCATTTTTTGCAACATGGATACACAGGAAGAACACGTTGCCCAGTATCCCCTGCACTTAGGTTAGGGCCAGGTGACCAAGTTCTGGTCGAGTGCATGTGGGTAGAAGTGAGGTCAGTGCTCCCTGAACAACCCACTCCTGCAATCCTCCTATCTTCTCTTCTTCTCAGAGGCACCTGGGAAACCATCCTTGAGGGGAAAGGGCCCAGGCAGGAAGAAGCTGGGACTCTGTCCAAATAAGTGTCATCCTTGACCTGGTGAGATTTGCACAAGGAAGAATGAACCTCAGGGTGAAGCCGCTGTGACTTGGGAGTTGGCATCATATGAGTCAGCGTCCTGACTAACGCATGGATATAATATGGAGCCCAAGGCAATAGTTACAGGACTTTTAAAGGTACGACATGAGGCTTCAAGTAAGTAGCTGCTCACGCCTGGCATTTCAGCCATGCCCACAGACTTCTGACCTGCCGATCTGGGCTATATTTTTCTCCAAGACCGTCAGGGATCGACCCAGTGACCCACTGATGCCATAGCCACTGGCCCTGGAAATGGCTCAAAGCAGATCTACTTAAGCGCCCGGGGAGGAGCTATTGAAGTTGAATGTCCAAGCAGATCAAATGGCCAGTGCTTGATGACTAGAGCCAAGTGAGAAACAAACCCAGCGCCAGCCTCCAAAACCATTCTCTGGAGCATGAGGGAGAACGATCCGGCTCCTGCTCAGACTCCGGGGTGAAGCCACCCAGTGACTGGTCACTGTTGCCAGCCCGATGCATGCCTTCCAGGGTCCAGGTGGCTGGAGCACCACGGGAGCCATGGCTGGGCTCAGGGGGTGGGGGGAGGAGGTTGCTGTGGTCATGACTTCAAGCCAGGTACTTCTCCCCGACCCCCAGCTTCCTCTCAGGTGAAAAGTTGGAAGCGACGATGATGATGATGGCATTTGAAGCTTTTTCCTTACATGCGACCACAATATAGAAAACAGAAGAACGAGCAAAGAACAAGCCAAAAAGAAACAAACAAACCCGGAATTAGCAGAGCTGCTCTTGGCTACCATGGAATCTACTTTAAAATCTTTGAACCAGAGGCTGATGCTGGCTTCTGCTCTTCAGATCCCCTTATTGAGGAGGCCTGAGTACAGATCCCTCCCTTCCCCTCGGTGGGCTTCCGGTGCCCAGTCTGTGAAACTGACATGTTGGAAAGGCTGTGGCGGCGGATAGAATCTTGTAACAAAACCCAGGACTTAGTGAGAAAGCTGGAGCTGCCGGCATTTAAGACAGAGTTGGGTCTGAGCCCTGACAGGCACCACCACACGCCCAGGGCATCTGGGGGAGGCAGAAGTGGAAAAGGCCCCTGGAAGGTGTGCCCAGGCTGGCTGCCAAGGGCCAAGGCTGTGCTAACCTCACGTGCAGCTGGGGGGGGGGTCTCCCCACCTGGTGGGGGGACCACGGGTGGCAAACCTGGGTTTTTCCAATAGGGAGAGGGGTGGCAGCTCTACCCCACAGCCAAACCATGACCTGCAGGCACAGGAGCTAGGACCAAGGGGCTGGCACAGAGGTGGAGCACGAGGCATGTGTAGGGTCTGAATGTTTCATTAAATGGAGAACTTTAGGGGTTCCTGGCGGGCGGACAGAGCCCTCCTGAGTGCCGCCCACCCCGACCTCCACTGTGGAAAATGACACCTCTCTGATGCCAGTGGGTGTAGTTTCTAGGGGGCAGAGATTCCACTTGATTTATCACTCAAGGCTGTGTACCTTTCTTGTCCCACCACATGGTCCAGAGGCTGGAAAGCGTTCTGAGCAGACCTCGGCTGCTCTCACAGGGTCAAGGGCAGGGGTGACACCAGGATGGGGCCCCCGGGTGTGTCAGCAGCCCCAGGTGGCCTCTTAGCTGCAGTCTGAACCCTCCGTTTGCCAGGGAGCTGCCCTGCCCCAAGCTTCCCCATGGGAGGAGGCAGACCTTGCTATGCACCCCCACCCAGCCTGATGCTGTGTGCAGTGGCTGCTGCACCCACAAAGCTGGGAGGGGCCACCCTCTCCCCCAGGGCCATCGCTCCGCCAGTCTCTAAGAGGTGGCCAGACTCTAGGGACCCGTCACTCCCTCCCTTGGGAGACTGACCCCAGTGGATCAAGCATTGGGGGCTTTTCCAAACTCCTTTCTCCATCTCCCCCAGAAAATCTCACAGGTTCCTTGAGGCAAGATTTAGCTCCCCCCACCCCCAGGCAAACATTAACCATTAGGGGAAGAAAAAAAGTAAAAAAGGATCCCCTTTCTCCTCAACTGACCCCAAATGAACAAGCCCTGTCCATCTTGCTGGGTTTGCTGCCACAAATTATCACGCAGAAGAAATGGCTGGTACTTGGCAGCTGTTTCTACAAGGGGCCTGTGTGCAGCAGCACTCCGCTCAGTTTTATTATTGCCTTTTACGAAGTTTCCAAGACAACTGAGGCCAAGCAACAGAACCTTGACTTTATGCGCCATGAAAATTTAATAAAGAATTTTTTAAAGGCTTTTAAGAGGCAGAAGCTGCTGTGGCCCAGCAGCGGAGCCCCCACAGAGGGAGGAGGCGCGAACACGCGGCCGCCCGCCAGACCTGGAGGAGCCGGGCCTGTCAGGGCCCTTCGGCGTGGGCAGAAGTGATCTCTGGCTTCTGTCTAGTTCAAGCCTATGGAGATTGGTCCTTTGTTCAATTAACATTTATTAAGACTGCCCGGTGCCAAGTCCAAGCCAGGCTCTATCCATTGGTTATGACCCACGTCCACAGTACAGGCCAGGAAGCAGGCAAGGGGCTGGAATCACTGGTCCGTGGTGTGGTCACATAGCCAGAGAGCCACAGACACAGCCAAAGACCCTCTCAGGGTCCCTGCTTGGATTCTTGTTTTCCTTGTTCTGATGCTGAGTGTTCTGAAGGGAAATACCCGTGGCCAGCTCTTTTCATCACCCAGCTCCTTGCCTTGTTTCTGCAGCCTGGGAGGGGGTTGGGGGGACAGGGCGAGGGGGGGACATGGTGAGGGGCAGGCAATGTCCCCATGGCCCGAAACCACCATCCTCGTTGGACTCTTAGCAACCGCCTCCGCATCAGAGGAAACATTCCCCACCAGCCTCCCGGTGAGCATGTTATATCACTCCAGGGCTGCAAAGACCCCCTTCCGTCTGCTCTCTGAATAAGGCTCAGAAGCAATTTGCTAGAAATGAGCAAAAAAACATCAGGAATTTTGCCATTTTATACCAAAGCTCAATGGTGCTCAGTGTGTCTGTGGGCGCGCGCATGCATGCATGTGGAAGCTGTGTGCTCCGTGGATTTCCTAGTTACAGGAAAAGCAAGACTTTTGGTTACTAGAGATGGAGGTAATTGACTGTGTTGCCTGTTCTGCAAAGCTCCTTTGCCCTGGGAACAGAAAAAAAAAAAATTCGAACTTATTTCATGAGGGAGAAATTCATATACCATATGGGAAAATGTTTCCCATATCTGTCAGACTCAGTGGGAGATGGGCAAAAATATCAATCAGGGCAAGCTGGATTTTAGGTTAAAATGCATCTTGCTGGGAGAGGAGAGCTCTAAGCCACTGATGGGGGAATTGCATCATCTCTGAACTTTAAGGAAAGGGGCTCAAATGCCAGACAGTCAAGCCTGGTTCTCAGTGCCGGGACTGAGGAGTTTAGGGTATTTATCAAGAAATGAAAAAAAAAGTTTAAGCTATTTTTAAAGTAATAGTCTGCCAATCACAGGGCAAACTCCAGGTGTCAGAGGAGCAGCAGAGACCATTTTTTAGCCCTCATGTCTTCAAATATGCAAGGAAAATGAAAGAGGGTGGAGCGGGAGGGGAGCTGAGTGTCCCGACTTCATTTGTCCTGATGGATTACAGCATTCAAGGAGGAACCTTCTCCCTTTATCCTTTTACACTTTGCAGGAAACCAGAAGCCAGTCTGAGGATAACACGGCATTCCAGCGCTCGGGTCTGCAAACCGCTTTCACGCATGTTATGCTTTCCAGCTTTCATCTTTTGTTCCCAAAGTGAGAGCAGATGTCACCCCCTGGTGCAGCCGAGGAACCTGGACCCTGTAGAGTGTATGGGCAAAAGAGAAGGTAGGACCTCCACAAGCTGAGCCCCAGAACCCCAGGACTAGCAGAACCCCGGGACTAGCTCTCTGAGACATGGGTTTCTGCATCTATGAAAATGGAGCCAAACCCCTCTCCCTTCTGGCCTGTAGGCCTGTCAAGGCTCCATGCAGAGCAGTTATGGGGCAGAGAAGGGGTTGGGGGCTGGGCTCTGGCTTCCACCAGTTGTGAGGCCTTAGGCAAGTCACCTGGCCTGGGCATCAGTGCCCTTAGCTGTGAAAAGAGGGCAGTGAGCAGCCTCATCCTTTGTGGGATCACTGGGAGGATCAGACAAGAGGATGGAAGCAAAAGTACTGTGTAAACTGTGAAGCATCAAACAGATGTCACTCTCTCGTGGGAAATACTCTTGGTTCTAGAAACGCACAGAGTGCCATGCCAGTGTCTGGGCTCCTCCCGAGCCTGGCCGTACTCACCCTAACTACATTCACATCAGCATTATCTGCTCTGAACTAACCAAGCCCCTACAGAGGCTGTGGGGCTGGAGAGACAGGCCAGATGTCTGATGGAGAAGCCGTGGTGGACACGATCCAGCCCGGTGACCCTCGGTCTCTGAGACTGAACGAGAAGGGGATGCCCATGGGAAATGGAGCCCACACATGGATCTGGGCACAACAGAACTGGGAGAGACTGCCCAGGGTCAGAGGAGCCACTGTTGTGCCCAGGACACAGAGGTGTTCACAGACCCAACCCTCAGGGCATCTGCAGGGGGAGAACTCAGGCTCCTTCCCCTGGTCCTCTGAACAGTCCTGGTATTTTAACTGGTACCTGAAGGGCCCCAGCTTGGTGCCCGAGCGGCCAGTGTCAAGCCATCACCTGCCTGACCGTGAAGGAACTCACAGCTTGGTGGATGCGTACACTGACACCACACGCAAGTACGATCACAAAGGACCTTCCGGTTCTCACGAGGAGGAAGAGAGGATGGCTCATTGCTTGAGGGATGGCAGTGGAGACACGTGAGCTGGACTTTGAAAGATAAGTGAGTTTCCACCTACTTGTGGAAGCTGGACAGCAAAAAAGGCTGAGCGCCAAAGAATTGATGCCTTTGAACTGTGGTGCTGGGGAAGACTCTTAAGAGTCCCTTGGACAGCAAGGAGATCAAACCAGTCCATCCTAAAGGAAATCAACCCTGAATATTCATTGGAAGGACTGATGCTGAAGCTGAAGCTCTAATACTTTGGCCACCTGATGTGAAGAACTGACTCATTGGAAAAGACCTTGATGCTGGGAAAGATTGAAGGCAGGAGGAGAAGGGGGTAACAGAGGATAACACGGCTGGATGGCATCACCGACTCGACGGATATGAGTTTGAGCAAGCGCCAGGAGTTGGTGAGGGATAGGGAAGCCTGATGTGCTGCAGTCCATGGGTCGCAAAGACATGACTGACCAACTGAACAACAACAAGTTTCCACTGGGCAGAGGGAGGGTCCAACAGAGAGGACAGCTAAGCCTGGAACGAATGGAGCAGATGCAGGCCCTGTGACCCCCTCCCATGGGGTCAAGAACCAGCACCTTCTCTCCAGAGTGGTAACAACAGACACAAAGGGCTGTGGAGCACAGAGGCTGCTCCTGAGATGTGGGGGCTGAGCATGGATTTAGGGTGGAAAGGGAGGAGGGGACTTAAAGGTCAAGAAGCTTGGGCTTAGTCTGGGGAAAGAGGAGGGTTGACAATTAGGGGATTGTGCAATCAGCATTTTGGTTCTGAGTTCTTCCTGAACTGATAGGGATGCAAGATGGTTGAGGGGGTTAAGAGGCAAAAGACTGATGCAGGGCAGGCCAGAGATGATAAGGTCTGAGCTGGGAGAGCAGATGGAGGGCAAATATAAGGGACTTGGGAGTTCTGGGGATGGAGGCGCCTGTCTCCAGGAGGTCCTGCCTCTGCACCTGGGGAGGGGTCCACTGGGACCAGCACTGCTAACAGTCCACCTGCATCCTTCACAAGCCCCTGCTGCAAGCTCCATTCTGCCCAGGCTGTGGAGATGGAGCTCCTGACAGCAGAGGCAGAGAGGCCAAGGCCAGCCCCTGGGAGGCAGGAAGGAGGGGAGCAGGCAGGACCAGCCCTGAAGAGGGAAGGGTGCTTTCCAGGTGCATCAGAAGAGGCACGGCAGGAAAGGAGGAGGCGGGCAATGCTCCAGGGATGCATGCAGCCCAAGACGGACGAGGCTGAACCTGATCTCTTCTATTCATTGAACCCGCTCTGGCTGCGGGCCGTGACAGTGGCAGGGTCAGTGCGCCCGGACTGTGTGTGAGGGGGGGACCAGCAGGAGGGGGAGGAAGGGCAGGAGAGGGTAGAGGGAAAGAGGCACAGATGGCGTCTGTGGGCCCTTCTTGGGGATGGGCCGATCCTACGAGCAGAGAACAGGGACTCAGCTCCACACAGAGCATCTCTCTTTCCGGAGGAAGGAGACGCCTGCTCTTGTGATCACTCCAATTACCCCCTACGCAACGAGCAGCTAATTACCGAAGGGGATAAAAACAGTGGGACTTCCTATTAAGCACGCGGCGGTGGGGGATGTCCCCGATCACTCACTCCAATAATGGAGCAGCCTCTGGTTCTTCCTGATCAGTGGCGTCGAGAAAACACAAGGCCCGCTCTGTCACTTGCTGACCTCCTATACTACGGCAGCCTCGGTTCCCCAACGCTCACTGAGGGCCACGGGGCTTCTCAGGCCCTGTCCTGCCCTGGAGGGGCTCCTTCTAGACCGTGACCACCCAGCAACCATGCCTCTGGGTGAGAGGCAAGGGACGAAGGGAGGACAGTCCTCATCCTAGGAGCGGAGATTCACCACAAACAAAGCAAGGGAATTCAGCCTATTAAAAAAAAAATTAATTGATTTAATGTACTCTCGGCTGTGCTGGGTCTTTGTTGCTATGTGTGAGCTGTCTCTAGTCGTGGCGAGCAGGAGCTGCTCTCTAGTTTCCGTGTGAGGGTTTCTCTTGTTGCAGAGCGTGGGCTCTAGAGTGCAGGCCCAGTAGTTGCGGTGTACGAGCTTAGTTGCCCTGTGGCATGTGGAATCTTCCCCGAGTGGGGATCGAACCCATGTCCCCTGCACTGGCAGGCGGGTTCTTAACCACCGAACCAATAGGGAAGTCCCCTAGAATTTAGCCGACTGATTTGTTTTTTCTAAAAAATCAATGTGTTTGGTTGGTTTGGAGCCTGATGATGGCATCCCATTTTGGCAAGTGCATGCTTTCTGGAAACTGACTTCAAGAAATGATATCTGCTGCTCCCAGCTGCTAATAAGCGTGCGGGGACCATTGAGTTGGGTCGTTCGCTGTAAAATCCATCTGCTGTGGTCACAGGCTTCTGGGAGAGTGGACACAGGTTTTCAAACTCATTTTCTCACAGTGGACAGTTTAGGAATGCTGATGGCCCTGACCTGTGACACCAGATGGCGCGGCAGTGTGCAGAGCCCTGGGGGTCCCCAGGCAGGAAGGACCCACCAGTGCTCTGTTTGGAGCTGGATTCATACTCACCTGGGGACACAGAGGGGATGGGCTCTGGAGTCGACTGACAGACCTAGACCGATGCCTGACCTACCACGTGACCTCCCAGGTCTTGTTTTCCCCTCTCTGAAAATGGGAACGGCCTTACAAAACTGCCCCTGAAGACTGGGAAACAGAGTCGATGACACCTCTAAAATGTCCCCACTTGGGAGGCACTTGCTGCTTATTGGGTACCTCCTGTCCCTCCCACCTGTGGCCGCCTCCTACTTTTTGCCGGGAAAATAGAGGCATTTATTTTCTTTATAGAAAGACAAAGTCTCCCATCACTTAACAGCCCAGCATGGGCCCTGCAGGGCTCGGGGACTACCAGGGCCCCCTGGGCTGTGGACGGGCTACAGACCTGGGTCTGCCCTGGGCTTCTAGGAGAAGGAGGGGAGAAGCAATGGGATGAGGGCATCACACGGGAGCCACCCTGTGGGGGCAGGGGAGGCAGACTTCAACCTTGAAGGAATGGGCGTCTGGCTAGAGGGAAGGTGAGGCAAGGATCAACAGACCCCCACCCTACCCCCTAAACTGGCCAACAGTTGGAGCGATCTTAGATGAACAGCCTTCCCTTTGGGCTGAAAAAAATTCCAGAGAGGATGACTCCCAGCCGTGCATTTCAACAGACACTTTTTGAGCACCTACGAGGGACCAAGCTCTGTACTGGACCTTGATGCAAATGCTCCCACTGGTTGGAGTGAAGGGGATTTGGCTCAGAGACAGGGAGGAGTGTTAGGAGGAAGAGGAAAAGCAGGGGAAGGAAGATGTCTGTGGGGGTCTAGGACACATCTCTGACACTGACACCCATGACGCTTCCAGGATCCTACATTCGTGAGCATTTTCTGAGCCCTACTGTGTGCCAGGCACCATGCTAATGAATGCCATCCAAGACCCTTCATTCTCCTTCCTCAGAGCCTGATGGTAAGCTCCTTCCAGGGCCCTCCAGGGTCCTTTATAAACGGGGACCTTCTGGGAAGGGCCATGTTAACCCCAAACCCAACAGTGCTCTGGGGAGATTGGCTGTGCGAGGGCAGCTTCTCGTCTGCCTGTGGTCAGCGGGCCCTGGATCCTGACTTGCCTGTGGCCATCTTCCAAAGTGCTCCCTTTGGCTGCTTCTGAAGCTTCCCCCTTGAGATGGGGAGGGATATCTGGGGACATGAATGGAGACAAGGGAAGGGTCTTGTTGAAGGGAGAGCGTGACTCCCCTTTCCCCAACACTTCTAACATCAAGCTCTGACTTGCTCTGATCCTTACGCAGAGCTCATCAACACATTCCTCCCCTCTGAAGCCCCCACCTTCCCCAGGGCTCCCCGCACACTCTGGGCACACATGGTGATCGCCCCACTGTGGAGAGCTCTGATTAGAGGACACATGACCGGGGAACTCCTGCTGTGGGGTCAAACCAAATGGGACAGAAGGTGGCTCACAGGCTCCAGCCAGCTCTGAGACTCCAGGAGCCTTCCTGAGCTACCTCTCAGTGAAATCTGCATCTTAATGAGTAACACACAGAACACTGCTAGCAACAGACAAGCTCATGAAATCAGCCAGGTCGGTCTGTTAACTGCACCCACGCAGCACATGATTGGGGTGGGACAGCGTGCAGGCCTCCTGGGTATTTCCACTTCATTTTCACAGAACAGGGTGGTAGAAGTCAAACATGATGTTCCTAGGCTCTAACCATATTCTCTCTGGGGGGCCCCCGGGGCAGACCCCAGACTCAGCTGCCTCCAGTTCTTTCCTCTCCATGGCTCTCTGTCTTGAGGTTGTTGGTGCCCCCCACCCTGCCCCAAACACAGCAGCTTTTTATCCCCAGTTGTGGCTTCCCACGAGCCCAGAAGAGAAGAGGCCATCTGTCACATTTTGGATATCATATGTCCGCTCATGGCTTGCGAGCAGGTGGGCCACCAAGAGGTGCTGGGGAGGAGACCGGGTGAGAATCAGGCGGGCTCGCCAAGCGCAGCTCAGCGGAACTCGGAGACGAGGAGCGGGATCTCGGGCTGGGACGTAGCATCCTGCCATCTCTCCACCAGCAGGAAGCCCGGGGGTGGCGTCTTTCGGGCTCAGCCTTCTTCCGGGAGGACAGAGCGGCCCTCAGGACACAGTGTGCCTGGAGTGGGAGACCTTGTGGGCACCGTCTGTGCAGGGCTGGGGCCGGCCCTCGGCCGGCGGGGCTGGAGGCACGGCCTCCTGCGGGGTGCCGCTGGGCTGGAGCCTGCTCGCCGACGACGTGCCGCTGCGGCCACACACCAGGCGCTTCTCGTCCAGCAAGGACAGGTGGTATTCACACAGGTCGATCAGCGAAGCCACCTGCTCGTGGAGCGGCAGCATCTTGAACTTCCTCTGGGCCAGGTAAAAGAAGGCCTCCACGAAGGCCTGCAGGCACATCCCTGCGGACGAGAGATCGGCGTTAGGGGGACGTGGTGCGCGCAGGCGCCCGGGCTTCCCGACGCCAACCACCAGGCTCTCTCCCCACAGCTGTTCCCTTTTGGAGAGGAATCGGCCGTCTCAGCCTGCCTGACCAGCGCCCGGCCAGCTGGGCGTTCACAACCACTTGCAGATTCACCCTTTAAGTTGCCCTGTGAAGAAGGTTCAATAACCCAGTTTTACACATGGGGAAACTGAGTCTCAGAGAACTGGAGAGACCTGGGCAAAGTCCAGTGGTAGAAAGCAGTAGGGCTGGGATTTAAACCTAGCCCAACGCCTTATTCCCTTGCATCGCCATCAAATGTTCCCATTCAAACCCAGCCCACAACTTTTATAATAAGGGAGAGGGTATGAAGATGAGTCCAACGTGATGGCCATTCTATATGGAAAGTGCTAGGCACTCAGTCGTGTCCAACTCTTGGTGACCCCATGGACTGTAGCCCGCCAGGCCCCTCTGTCCCTGGGCTTTCCCAGGCAAGAATACCAGAGTGGATAGCCATTCCTTTCTCCAGGGGATCTTTCATACCCAGGGATAGAACCTGGGTCTATTGACACTGCAGGCAGATTCTTTATCATCTGAGCCACCCAGAGAAAGCCCTCAAAGGCATGTCAGTTACATTTCTCAAAATCCACAAATTGTACCTGAAGTTAAAATCTGTGCATTTTGCTACATGTAAATTTTACCTCAAAAAGTAAAACATACCTGACCCCTTCTCTATACTCATAACTATATTCTGAAAGGTATTAATAGGAGACCCCATTCTGCGCCTGGAAGGTGCTTCTACTTTGCCTCGTAAATTCCTACTCGTTCTTGGGATTTGAGCTGAAAATCACTTACTCAGCAAAACCTCCTCTGAGTCCCAGGTAAGATCCAGCCCCTGGTAGAGGCTTCTTGCCTTTTTCTAGGTAGCACCTTTGGCGGCTAGTTCAGGGTTTTATTTGCGCGGTTCACTGACAGTCTCTAGCTTCCCTGCTGGACTGTGGGCTCCAGCTCACCTCAGTCCCCCCAGTGCCAGGTCCCCAGAAGATGCTCAATACAGAGGGACTGACTACATGAGTGAATGAACGAATGAGCCACTGCTAGGCGCTTCACAGACATGCCTTTGCAAGGTCACTATTATGATGTCCCATTTTACAGACACGAAAACTAACCATCAGAAACGTTGAGTAACTTCCCTAAGGTCACACAGCCAGAGAATTGTGGCTTGGAAATTCATACTCTGACTCCCAATTCTCTTAACCAAGTTGTGCCTCGCAAAAGGTTCTGAGTCTTCCCAACACCCTCGTGAAAGTAAGCTCCATGATCCAAAATCATGGGGCTCCCTGGGCTCCTTGGGGAAGATGGCTGTAAGGCTGGACCAAATGGCACATGGTATTTTTAGAGAAGCCAGCTCCCACTCGGCTAATCCACAGCTTTCCAGGGGCCTTGCTTCGTTCTCAGACATATTAGTTGTCTGCTCTGTCACTGTAGGCGGAAGCCTGGCCTGGAGTTCGTAAATATTGGATGATATGTAGACCCTGGGATCTGAGAGATCTTTTTGTGTTGGAAACTTGAGCTGAGCAAAGACGTTGCTTTTTTGTTTTGTTTCTAATCTTCTTCTAAGTCCATCAAAGCTTTTTTTTCACTCAGCTTCTCTTGACTCCAGACGTTCTACAAGTCCCTTGCTTGGTCTTGACAGGAGCTGATAAAAGAACAGTAACCCTTTTAATGTAAACAGAGGCCTGGTACTGACCGAGACACAGGGGATGAGGCCTGAGCCTGTATGAAGAGACAGACGTTTTCTAATCACTGACTCTGGGCCAGGGCCCTCCTAGGATGTACGTGCATGTGTGTGTGTGTGTGTGTCACAGTCAGTGGAAGGGTCCAGGACACGCAGGCTGAAGAGGCTGCGATCTAAAACCAGAGAAACCCGGGGCAGTCCCAGCCCCCAGCTTCACAAGCGTGTGATCTCCAGAGCGCCGCTGCTCCAAGTGTGGTCGGCAGACGGGTGCCGGGTCCAGGAACGGCATGTCCCTGGTCCCTGACAAGATAAGGAGCTCGGGCCAGAATGTAAATCACCCTCCTCATCAATCACATTGTTTAGTTCAGCTGGCAGTGCTTTGCGGCAAGACTTTCCATTTATAAAGGAAGCCGCACGCATTTACACGCTAGCTTGAGTCTCCTATCCAGGACTGGAGGCTTGACTGCAAGTTTCATAGCTCTGGGGTCTACAAGCCCCCACCCTCACTTTAACCACAGTCTTCTCAAAAAATGCAGATTATGGGATGGGGCCCAAGACCCTGCATTTTTGCCAAGCTTCCCAGTGGTACCCAGGCTGTTGGTCTCTGGAGCACGCACTCTGAACAGTGAGGACTGAGCACTTTTTACTCAACAAACACCCGTTTCCTTCCCTTAATTGGAGGCAGACTGTGATTAGAGCAATAACACACCCCCTAAAATACAATTAAGATCTCTTTCGGGAGAAAAAAGTATGGCTAAATCATTGAGGAATCATTATCAGTATCTCATTACTGATAAAACGAGAAATGGGGTTGACTGTGTTATCCTTGGTTTTCTTTTTGCTCGTCTACATTTTCGGATTTTCTATAGTACACACGTGTGCAATTAAAAAATATGCAACTGGAAAATCTAGAGAGTGGAAAAAGGTGATGCTGGGACAGCTGCTTCTAATCATGAAGACTTTGCTACTATTTGAAGTCATTGCTTTGAAAAATTAGAGTGCAAACTTTCTGCATACATGTTCTGCTTTGATAAAAAGTTTATATAAAGTATATGCACAAGGATAAAGGGGAATGGACATTACTGACTCCTGCATGGGTCACGTACACTATGCCAGTTCTCTGACCCTCACTACACGTCCCACTGTGCAGATGAGAAAACTGAGGCCCAGACAGATCAAGTAACTTGCCCTCAGGTCACATGCTGGTAAGCGGCAGGGCTAGGATTTGAACCCAGGCCTCAGGCTCTGCTGATTTTGTTCAGAAGCCGTGCTGGAATACAGACTGCAGCTCCACCCCAGGGTTCTTGGTTCTGAAGGTCTGAGAAGCTGCGCTTTGACCACATCCCCAGGTGGTGACGAGGCTCCTAGTTGGGACCCCGCTTTGAGAGCCCGTCCCTGCCTCACCCCTTCCCGCTGCCAGGCTCAGTCTGTTCTCTCTCCGCTCTGAAAGCCCATCTGCGAAAAGGGGCCTGATTGCAAAAGGGCCAGCCCCCGAAACGACAGAAGCTTGACATTGGGCTAAAAATGTCTGCCTTTTAAGACACTCTGATTGAAAGCAGACTTGAAGTCAGTTATTTTTAAAAGACTAATGATGGAGCTGGAAAAGCATGAACTTGTTCCAACTTCGCATTAAGTCCTCTCTTGGCTTCTGAGAAACCATACATCCCCGGTTTCTTCTAGCATCAAGGCTTGACCACTAAGGCGTGGGGGTGGAGTGGGGGGTGGAAACCAAGCTCTGTTGCCCTCTGCCAGGCCCTGCCCTTTTCTGTCTGTGCTGATGGAGTGTGGGCCTGAAAGGTTCTGGTAGGCCAAGCCATAAGGGCCCTGTGGACCAAGGTGGGACTTCGGATCTCATGCTGAGGAAGACGGGCGGCTACTGGGAAGTTTCCAGGTGACATGGTCTAGTGGGTGCTGTGTTGACAGCAAGTGGCAGGGGCACAGGAGAAAAAACTCGGGAAGATGCATTAGGGGGTTACTGTGCTGGTCCAGGCGAGGGCTGATAGCGACTTGGACCAGGCAGCAGTCGGGGGAGGGGGCGTGGTGAAAGGTGATGAGGTTCTGGATAGAATCTGGGGGTCGTGCCTATGTCTCTGAGGGGCCAGTGGGGTGGATGGGGGCATGAAGGCGAGTCAGGAGTCCTCACGAAGAGGGGGCTCTAACAGCAGGCTGAGGGGACTGGCCTTCCCCTTGAGGCCTGTGGTTTGCTAACATTTTATTTGTAAAATAACCTGGGGACCTTGCCGGAAATGCAGGTTCCTGTTCCTGTCCCCTGGGGGGCTGTCTGTTGGTGATGAGGCCCAGATACTGCGTGTTACTGCAGCGCTGGGGATCTGACGCTCAAGGGTGATCAGGAAGCTTCGGGATGAACATTCCCTCTTGGCTGTCTCTTGAAGGGCTCTCGAGGAGGCAGTGGAGTGAAGAAGTTGAGAGCATGGTCTTTTGAGAAACCTAGTGCTGGCCTAGCCCTGCCACGGGTGATCAAGAACCTCTAGGGGTGCAGAGAACAAGCTCTCTCCTCTGAAATCCCACTGACCACCTGTCTCCACCATGTTCATCTGCTTGGGCTGCCAAATATCATAACACAGCACCATAGTGGGGGTTGGCTCAGACAACAGACGTTTATTCTCTCAACAGTTTTAGGGGTGGAAAGTCTGAGATCAGAGTGCTAGCATGGTGTGGTTCTGGTGAGGGCTCTCTTCTTGGCTTGCAGACAGCCGCCTTCTCTCTGTACCTTCCCAAGGCAGAGAGAGAGAGCCAGCAACCTGGCATCTCTTCTTATAAGGACACCAGCCCTATTGGATCAGGGCCTCACCCTTATGACTTCATTTAACCTTAATTACCTCCTCAGGGGCCCCAACTCCAAAAACAGTGATACGAGGGGTTAGGGTTCCAACATATGATTGAAAGTGGGGGGTAGGGTGTGCTTTAGTCTATAGCACCCTGGTCTGTAGCTTGGTTCTGCTGAGGTGCACCCAGTACTTGCAGTCTCTCCTACCATTTACCAGGTCTTTGAAATTACTTGAGCTATTTAGGAGAAAATGTAGAAAACCCTGCCTCTCTCCCCTGCTCCTCCACCAGCCCTGCCGGATCACTCCTTACAGCTCTGATGCGGAGCTGGAAGCATCTCTTTGGTAACATTACTTCAGTGACCCATTGCAGTAAAAGGGATGAAGGGAAACAATAGCACTTCATATTCTTTGAGCCTTCATTATGTGCAAGCCCTGGGCGAAAGGGCTGCACTTGCATTATTTAACTGAACGAATCTCTCAGAAATCTCAGGGAGCAAGTGTTACCATCAATCTCGTTTATATTCAATAGACTTGTCAAAGTCATATAGCCGGTAAGGTGCCTGAGCCTAGGACTGTTCCTATAACTTTTTGACTCTGCTGAGGCTTTAAGAGCCGTCAAAGAGATGGCCAGGTTGGGGTGTTAATTCCAGTCACTTAGAAGGAAGAAACGACGCTGCCTCACAGTGAATGAGGGAGCCCACCTCCCACCACTCCCACTTCTGCTGGATATCAGCAAGAAGGTGCAGAACCGTCCCCCAGGTTTAACAAACAGGCTTTCCCCTCCTGCCCGCTGTGCCTAAAGATCGGCTGCTGAGTGTTTTTCTAAACTTCATTTGGGTTCATGGATCTCGCTAGAGAAAGCAGCCCTTGGAACCTTCCAGCATAGCCATCTGCGTGGCTCTCACCAAGACTGCCACTTGCATATTGGATGCAGCCCCTGACAGACCATGGCCTCATTCTGTCCATCAGCCTGGTGAGAGAGGGCCCACCGGCTCCTGGCCCCCAGCCTGCTCCTCTCCACGCCCAGGGAGGGGCTCTCGATCACTGGATTTAAGGACCGTGCTGGCGGCTGCGCCCTGATAATCTCATCATCTACTCTGGGGCTTAAGGATGGGAACAAGAATAATGCTGTCCGTGTGTAGAGCACCTGCCAGTTTACAAAGAATATCCGTTTTCTCATCTGGTTCTCTGAGTTGCTTTCGGAAGAGGACTTTATTACGAGGATTCCCCACTTACAGTTGAGACCCAGAAAGGCCAAGTGGCTTGTCTAGGTCCCCTTAAGTGGACGGGGCGGCATTTAAACCCTAGCTGACTTTCAAACCCACAGTTCTCTTTCTGACACCATGTTCTTTCTTAACATCTGACATTTATGTATTATTTTATAGTTTATAGAGCACATTTGCATATATGATATAATTAAATCCAAATCACTGTCGACAGCCAGAGATATTACCCCAGACTGAATATGAGATATATATATTTTTTCCCCTCAAATATACCTGTGCTTCCTTGCTAGTAATTCTATTTCAAAATATTGGTGTGCTGGGTTAGGACAGCTATTCGCTGATTCTTTCTCTCACCCCAACCTTTAAATCTCTTTCTCATTGCTCACCTGGAAGAGAGGTTTCTGTCTCATAGTGACTTTTTAAATGTGCAAGTATACAGGCTTTCTGTTTGGAATCGGTGGTGGGAAATAAAGCTGAGCGATCTTGACTAGAATTACTTTAGTGGTTCTTCTCTGTGCAGCTGAACGCTCCCCAGAAGAGCTATGTGAAGGCTGCACCGACTCCGAGGTGGTTAATCATGAGGATCTGTCTTCTCTCCGTTCTTGGGGTGGCTTGCAGTCTGCTCTGATCTGTAGCAGCAGTTGGTCCCCCTAAGCATTACCATAGTCCTTCCCCCAGGTCTGGAGATGGGGTCTCAAAGGGCTCCACTGCGGGAGATGAAAACTGGGCCTTTCCCGAGAGATGGCATCTGGCTCCATGGAGGAATGACGGACTGGGCTGGTCTGGTCCCCACTCTGCCGCGTGCTAGCTGTCTAGTCTTTCGGGAGCCAGTTCTCCTCTGGAGGACTTGGTTTCTATGTCTGTAAAGAGTGGCTTTTATCAAGCACTCCCTAGAAAAAGCCCAACACAGCACTTAAAAAATACCAGTCATCTTGCTGCTTTAATGCCTGCCCTTTCACCTCCCGCTGCCTGGAGCGCTATCTTTTATTGCACTAACCAACCGGCTAGTCTCCACACTAGGCTGTCCTGAGGCTGGGGAGCCTGCGTCCCCATCTCCGGCTGTCACAGAGCAGGCTTTCCGGAAGCATTTGTGGAATCAATGAGCCGGTTGACTGGGATTACAGGAGGAAAAATTATGCTGTGGGGTTAGAGGACCTGGATTCTCACTTGGTCTCTGCCCTCCACGTGTTGTGGCTTTGGGCCAATTACTCCCCCTCTCTGGGCCTCACGTCCCCCTTCTGTAAAATGGGCTGAGGATCGGGCCATTTCTCAGGATTCCAAAAGCGTTAGGAGGGATGGTGGCTTCTGAATGTTTGAAAAATAATAATTGGGCTTCTCTGCTGGGTCAGTGGTAAAGAACCTGCCTGCCAATGCAGGAGACACGGGTTCAATCCCTGATCCAGGAAGATCCCATATGCTGTGGAGCAACTAAGCCTGTGCGCCACAACTACCGAGCCTGGGCTTTAGAGCCTGGGAGCCGCAACTACGGAGCCTGCGTGCCTAGAGCCTGTGCTCCACAATGAGAGAAGGCACTGCAGTGAGAAGCCTGCGCACCGCAACTAGAGAGCAACACCCTGCTCTCCACAACCAGAGAAAAGCCCAGGCAGAAACGAAGACCCAGCACAGCCAAAAATAAAATAAATAAATAAAATTAAAAAAAAGAATATCTTTAAAAATTCTATTATAATAATTAAAATCTCAAACCACATGTATTGAAGATGTTCTGCTGCCCGGACTCACGCTGTGCATTTTCCCTGCACGTGTCCCTTCAATCTCACAACCACCCTGAGAGCCTGATCCTGCTGACATCCACACTGTGCCGCTGAGACGGCTGAACCCAGAGAGGCCCAGCCACTTGCCCAAGGTCACATTTCCTGTGCCCCAGTTCACGCTGTCCAGAGTGGTGGTACTGGGTCCCCCACTGCTGGTCTACACCATCTCATCCCAAACCAGATGGAAACTTCCTCAAGGCTCATCCTTTATGGGACAGAGGAGACAGCTATTCCCCTATAGCTGGGGAACAGAAGCCTCACGCACAGAGTTCTTGTATCTAAGCATTACAGCAGCAAGTCACCATCACCTTTGTCCTTGGCTAGATGGAAAAATTACTAAGTGTCAGGAGTGAACCATAAATAGACCTTGGAGAAAAATCATTACCCCCAGAAGCCCGCAGCACCCACATAACAAACATAAGCAAAGATGAAAGCAGTTATTCCATCATTTCATTAATCGCAGGTCACACCACTGGCGGGTGCGGAGTGGCCTGAAGGTCCTGCTCCAGCCCCAGCCAGGGTCACCCCTGATTCCATCATGAGGCGGATGCAAACTCCTGAGTCATCGTCTGGGGAGATGAGCTGCAGGGCTAGTCACCACTTCCTGCCACCTCCTTGATGCTCTTCCAGATGCTTCTTGTGGGATTAATGGCTCCCATGGACCTTCTGAGGCTCAACATTCATCCCTCAGCAGGGGCCACGAGCTCTGGCTTGGAAAGGACTTCAGAGATCACAGAATCCAGGCCCTTAGAGGACCACAGCACCACTCGGTGAGAAGTAATCAGAGTAGCTGGCACAGAGCACTTGCTTCATATGCATCGGGCACTGGGGTGAGCTCTTTATGGGGTGCCTCTACCTCACCCTCAAAACAAAATCTAGGGACTTCCCTGGCGGTCCAGTGGGTAAGACTCCACGCTGCCAATGCAGAGGGCATGGGTTCAATCCCTGGTCAGGGAACTAAAATCCCACATGCCGTGAAGTGCAGCCAAAAGATAAATAATAATAGTAACTTTAAAATAAAGAAACAAAAAACAGAGTTTTGTTTGAAAAACAAAAATAAAAAATTTAAAAAGCAAACCTCTTAAAAAAAATCCAGGTGGCAGGTGCATTTCTGATTTCCGTTTCAGCCTGTGGTTGCTCACCTGTGTTTAGTGATATAGGCAGATTTTGCTTTTGTCTGGGCTGTTTATCAGTTGGATGCTACAGCTCCTGGGGTGCAGGAGATAGAGACGTTCACCTGGAGCCCCACAGCCTGCAGGGGATGCGAGCCCAGCCCTGAATCTGCCCTCCTGACCCCAGGTCATGCAGAGAGGCAGGGAAGGGGCTGTGGGTCTCTGTCCAGCAGGAACAGCCTGGTTTCTGGTGCTATCTCTCTGGTTCCTGCCATTTCCCCGTGAGGTGCTGAGTCAAGGATGTGCACCCTGGCATTGCTGATGGTGGTCATCTATCCCTCACTTGGACACTTCCAGTGACTGTGGGGGGGAGTCTCATCACCTCCCTAGGAGGCCCTGTCTCGCTGTGTGCACTCTGCCACTGGGGTGAAATATGCAAAGGTTCTGTACTGGCTCTACTTTTCCAGAGAGCAAATCTAACTCTTCTTCCCCACCATGGCCTTGCTCTGAGAGGATCTGTGTAAGGCAGCAACCTTACAATTCAATTCTATAGACTTTTGCTGACCACCAATCAGGGGGATACAGAGCCAGGCAAGCCCTCATCCCTCATCTGAAGGAAGGGAGGGAGGGGAGGGAGGGGGTGGAACCAGGAGAAGGAAGGGTTAGAAGGCAAAGGAAGAAGCAGATGATGCCTGTGAGAGGCAGGAACATGGCAGAGCCTAAGGGAGGAGGGGGGCACATGGTCTGGAGTCAGTGCCCAGTGCCCCCAGATCGTCAAGGTCTCTCTTCTGAATTGTGCCCACTGGCCAGCAAACAGACCTGGTCTTGCGTTAAAAGGCTGCTTTGACATTGCATCCACAAGTCACCTTTTCATCTCTGCTCCACGCTCAACCAAATTTCCCAAAGGGATGCTGGTGCAGGCACCGTCTCCACAGCCTCCCCTCCGGAGCCTCAGGTGGCTGGTTCCCTACCTCGCCACCAAGATGCTGTCACCAAAAGACTGGCCACCTTCCCTCCCCCTCTTCTTAGCTTGCTCACTCTCTGCATTTGTCCACATGGAAGTGACAGGGACAGAGTAAAGGGACAAAGTAGGTGATTACATGGTTAATTCCCCTAGGGGGATTGTAAGTGGAAAAACTATGGGAGACCCCTGTAAGTTAAGGATTACTCAAGAAAGCAGGTTTGCTTAACCACAAAACCCAGCGGGCTGGCTTAGCCACAAAACGAGGTAACAGAAGCACGAGAGGTGCCCCCAAACAATCGAACAACAGTGGCACGGGGCCCACATCCTGCCTGGTGAGCTCAGAGAGTTAACAACCCCTAGGATGGAAAGGCACTCTCTGTATAGAGACCTGAGATAATGTTTACAGTCCTGGCTTGACCATGTAGAAACAGAACAACTCCCGTGCCCAGCCTGGAGAAGGAGCTGATGATGGAAGCACGGCATCTACTCAAGAATGAGAAAGAAAGTGGTCTTTTCCACCACCCACCTGCCCCCAGTTTTCCTTTGATTATGAAACTGTAGCTCAGTAAGTTCTCAGGGTATGGCACTCTCTCGCTAGCCCACCTGTAAGCCTCATAAGCATCCTACTGTAATAAATTACTTCCAATCCATCTCTTTGCCTCTCACTGAATTCTTTCTGTGCTGAGACATAAGGACTATGCTATCAGAGCTCTTCAGAGCAGTCCCCCCCAACCCCAGAAATGCCATCTAGTGGTTTCAGCAGCCCCTCCAACACTCTCTCCCTTGCTTTTCTTTGTCTGTCTCTGGGAACTCCGGGCTCAGGCTCTCCCAGGCTTCACTGGCTCTCCTGCGCATGGGGTCCTGCAGGGCTCTCCACCTGGGCTCAGCTCTTGTCTCTCCTGTCATTCATTCCCTAGGCTTTAAATATCCTCTGTGAAATCAATGTCATTGAATTGTTATTTCCAGGCCTCACTACTTTTTTTTTTTTTTTTTTGCCCACTGGGGTGTCTCATCAGCATCTCAGAGAGCCTGTTAGCAATGGATCTCCGCATCTTCTTTTCCTGACGTCAACCCCATTTAAATAAATTATCTTCACCCTCCTGGTTGCTCTAGCCAGAATTCTGAGAGCCATCGTTGAACCCTTCTCCCGCAGTCCCTGCCTCCCCCCGGCACCCCAAGTACTTTCCACCCGGCTCCCTACCTCCCTCATCCTCCCCACCCTCTGCCTGCAAGACCATCACTCTCCTGAACCCCTACCCAGCCTCCCAGCTGGCTGGTGTCCCAGCTTCTAACACCGCATCCAGAATGACCTTTCAGAAACATGAGTCAAGCTGTGTATTCCCCTGCTTTAAGATCTTCAACAACGTTCCGAACAAATCTACATCCTTAACGTGCTGTCAGCGCACGGTAAGATCCAGGTAGGATCCAGCTCTTGCCTCTTCAGCTGGGCTGCCCCGTGAGCTGGAGAACCCCCTGCTCTGATGAAACCCTCTTCCCCACCGCCTCTCCCTGGGGAGCACTTAGATCTCAGCTCCAATGTTACTTGTACTGACAGCTCTCCCTGACCCATCTCCTTATTAGGTCTTCTCTGCTATCCTCTTTAAAACTTACTTCCTGGAACTCATGGTAACATGTAATAAAGTGTTTATTTCTGTGTTTCTGTGCTTAATGTCCATCTGTCTTTGCTACCATGCTGTCAGGGGTGCGGGGCCTGGGTGGGGGGATGTCTGTCCTACTGGTCACTTTGCACCTACCATCACCAGCTGTGCCTGGCAAGGGCGCTCCCAGACCATTAGTTGACTAACTGAACGAAATCAGTATAACAATGTGGAAGCAACAGATGAATGGATAAAGAAGACACACACACACACACACACACACACACACACACAGAGAATATTACTCAGCCACAAAAAAGAATGAAATTTTGCCATTTGCAGCAACATGAATGGGCTTGGAGGGCATTATGCTAAGTGAGATAAGTCAGACAGAAAAAGACAAATACTGCAGGATATCACTTATGTGAGGAATGCAAAAAATACAACAAACTAGTAAATATAACAAAAAAGGAGCAGACTCACAGATACAGAGAATAAACTAGTGGTTACCAGGTGTGTGTGGGGAGGGCCAACATAAGGGTTGGGTGGGGAGACATACAAGCTATTAGGTGTAAGGTAGGATGGATTGTACACCATGGGGAATATAGCCAATATTTTGAAGTAACTGTAAATGAAAAGTAACCTTTAAAATTGCATAAGTTTTTTTTAATTAAAGTTTTTAAATTAAACAAATGAAAAATAAATCATTCTACTGCTCAAAAAAAGAAAGAAATCTGTAGGCGTAGGGCATGGTACACAGTAGGTGTTTGGTAAATGGCCGTCCTCTCCTCCCTTCCTGCTGCTTGGGTCACTGATGCTATGAGCACACTTTTTTAAAAAAATAATTGTATTTAGTTAGTTATTGTTGGCTGTGCTGGGTCTTCATTGCGGTGCGCAGGCTTCTCATTGCGGTGACTTCTCTTGTTGTGGAGCACGGGCTCTAGAGCATGTGGGCATGAGTAGCTGTGGCACATGGGCTAAGTTTATGAGCACACTTTTAGCATCTATTTAGTGCAGAAGGAATCCAGGCTTTATGCCACACACATCTAAGGTCAATGGCAATAGGTGGCCTCTGCTGATTCACTTCGCTCTCAGAGCACATTTTCTGTGTACCCTGTCTGGCTCTTGGGTCAGTTCAGTGAGAAGACTTAGATGTTAAGGGGGCCCAGTCTGGCACTTGGAAGACACCCCACAAATCTGAGCTTCTTTCCTTATTATCTTTAGATGATGAAAGGGGCCAAGGCTGGCAGGGAAACAGTGGTCCTGGAGGGCAGAGGCTCAGAGTCTCCATCCCATGGTAGTTGCTCCTGATTTCCAGATAATAGGTGACCTGGGGGCCTTAGGTCACCCCTGGTGGGTGGTTCAGTGGTAAAGATTATGCCTGCCAATGCAGGGTATGCAGGTGCAATCCCTGGGTTGGGAAGATCCCCTGGAGAAGGAAACAGCAACCCACTGCAGTATTCCTGTCTGGGAAATCCCATGGACAGAGGAGCCTGGCGGGCTACAGCCCATGGGATTGCAAAGAGTTGAACATGACTGAGCGACTAAACAACAATAGGTCACCCTAACTCACCCACCAGATGCAGCCCTCTTCCCTAATCCCCAGGACCAAGGCCTGTCTGTCCTCAAGAAGAAGCCCCACCAAGGAGCTCCGAGGACCCGGCCTGTCACTTGGAGAGATGATGGGAGGCAGATCAGTGTCAAAAATAAGACAGAGAAGTGGGTTTCAACTTGACTTCTATTAAGAATGTCACTTTAGAGCACAAATGAGAGAGAAGAGAAATGCTCTTTTATGCAGGAGTTTATTTTTGTCACTTTGTCAGAGAGAAATCGCAGCCCCGAGGGCACCGAGCTACAGAGAATTACCCAAAACATTAACATGCAAATTGCCTTCTTTGGAGAAGGTAATTTTATTAGTGCACGAAAATATTTCTTTCACTGCACTCGAGCTCAGAACGGTGCCGTTTGGGGGCCAGTTGGGGCCATGGCAAATGGCGAATTAGGGAGAGCTGTGAACTTGGTTACAATTTTATTACTTCCCGGACCGGAGATTATGCCTAAGACAGGGTACCACACTGCAGCTGGCTACTGTGAGTGTACCCAGAATGAAGGTGAAAGTGAAAGTGTTAGTCACTCATTTGTGTCTGACTCTTCACGACCGCATGGGCTGTAGCCCACCAGGCTCCTCTGTCCGTGGGATTCTCCAGGCAAGAATACTGGAGAGGGTAGACATTTCCTTCTTCAGGGGATCTTCCCAACCCAGGGATCGAGCCTGGGTCTCTTGCATTGCAGGCGGATTCTTTACCATCTGAGCCCCCAGGGAAACACAAGTGTAGAGAACACGTATGTTCAAGGCCATACAGCATCCAAGGCAGGAGAAGCAGCAGACCAGAAGTCAATGTGTCCTGTGTCTCAAGTAACCAAGGGAGCAACAGGGGATCATTAGGGGGCTCGGACGTAGCCACTCTGAGAACAGGAAGCGGAGACATTCCATCCAAGCACTTGTTCATTCACTCACTCCTTCAGTAAGCTTTTGCTGTGCTAGGCCCTAGGCCCCCAGTATAAAGCGCGTAGGAAGCACGCATGAGCATCAGTATCCATGCAGGCAAATGTGGAGGGGACACAGACACACTAACACTTATGATCCAGCAAAGTCAGACCTGCAGGGGGGTGGTGTGCCAAGAACCCACAACACAGAAGGCAGTGTGACTGGCAGGGCGGGGGTCCTGGAAGCTTCACAAAGGAGGGTCATGCCCGGGGGCATTGCTCAGCCAGTCAAGTTAGGGAAGGTAGGCTGCAGGCCGGGAGGCAAGCAGGAGCAGAGCAGAGGCGCGGAAGGAAGCACTCTGGCCTGGCCACTGAGAAGTACCATGTGTGGCGTGTGAGGGGAGAGCGGGGATGGGGCGCTGGGGTGCTGGGGTTGCAAAAGATGGACAGGAGGTTGGCCAGGCCCATCCCAAAGGCTACAGAGCACAGATTTTACCCTGCAGGTGGCTAGCGTCCCTGCCGGGCCTGTTCAGAAGAGAGCCACGTTCCCTCGAGCCTTGAGGAGGGAGGGGTCCCCAGGCCCTGGAGTGCCAAAATGACAGAAGGTTGCGTGAGGCCGCGCTTATATAAGGCTTCCTCCTCCCTCCGCAGACGTGATCAGCGGGGAAGTGTGGGCAGAGACACCCACCTGCTACCAAGAAGAAAGCACCTCAGTCATGTAAGGTCTTGCAGAGCACTTTGGGAGCGCACCCTTCCTGGGAGGCTGCTAGCCCTCGCCCTGAGCTGATTGGCAGCTACATCACATGACCACAGTGGGCCCCCCGGGGAAGTGCTTCCACACCCCAGGAGCTGTCTTTTAGGAAAGCTGAAGGGAAAATGTGGCCGTTTCAAGCACACAAAGAGCTACTGTGGAGATCCTGCGTGAACACACTCCACCTCAGGGCTTCTCGAACTTGCCAGCTTTTTTTAGATTTGGGACCAGAAAGTTCTTTGTTGGGGGAGGGGGAGTGTCCTATGCATAACAGTGTTTAGAGCATCCCTGGCCTCCACCTACTAGATGCCAATACCATTTTCCCTCCTTCCTTCCCCAGTTGTGGCAAGCAAAGATGTCTCCAGGTGACAGGGGGTATCAGCTCCAACTGAGAACCACTGGTCTATCCAGACCTCAGAGAAGACTGATGGAGGTCAAGGAGGCCTGATGACTAGAAGTCTCCTAAGTCTTGCAGTGAGATGGACGTCACCCCAAGGCCATGGTGTCTGCCTTCTCCCCTCTCCCATGGGGCAAAGCGTGCAGCAGAACACAGGTTTTAGCACGTGACTATGCACTGACTATTTCAAAAAGAAGTGTGTCTACATTATTCCTAGAAAGATCCAGGACAAAGAGCAAGTGAAGGAGGGAGAAAGCCAATGGACAGCAGGGAGTTCAGAGTCTCAGCGTCCTTCACATGTAAAGCATGGAGGTTGAATAGTTGATCTCTAAGGCCTCTCTGGTTTTAAAGACTCTGATTCCGCACCAATAAGATGAGCACACATATTAGTGAATACTGAAGTTGGCTCCACGTGACAGATGATGAACTCTGGGCTGGATAAGGTTTTATCTTGGGTTAATTTTCTTGTCTGGAGACAGAGAACTCACTAGATGACTCATGAAGTTCTTACTTCACTCTCAGGTTAAATGATCAAGCCCAAATTTCACCAGGAATTCCACGGAACACTTCTAAATGGGCCTGTATGGTAAACACTTCTAGAATGCTTGGCATTGGTACAGTTTCTTAAAGACCATTGGAGTGGAAGAAAGAATTTTGGCTCTACCACCCATCAGCTGGGTGACCCTGGGCACATTTCTTAACCTCTCTGAGCTTCATCTCTCTCTTCTTTGCAAAACAGGTTGGTGTGCAAAGTATAAAATGGTTAGAGAGGACTTCCAGATACAGCTCTGACACATAAAGAGCTTGGAAATCATCACTCCCATCCTTACAGCAAGAAAAAAGATGAGCAAGCCAGAAATGGATGGCTTTTCTTACATCTGTCAGAGAAATGAGGTCACAGGGAAAACTGCCAAACTGAAAATTGGACAGACAAGCGAACATGGAGAATCACAGCTGAGATCAGCTTGCTGGGAGAAGTTGCTAGAGCCATTAACTGATAGGAACATTTAATTGGTAACTGAAGAACTGCTGGATGGACTAGACTGAGAGCTAGAAATTCTTGGACGCTCAGTCTTAGGGTACCCCTGACATCCAGAACCTAACCAGGTTCTTAAGGTGTCTATAAGAGAAAAATCTCTCATGCTTCACGCAGGGGTGAGGACAAAGTAATCATTTTGACATATGCCCAGAGTGTTCTCCATAACAAAAACCTGAGGCTTACCTGACCCGAGGGAAGGGCAATTAGACAACTCAGGCCTCTCCAGCCTTCCTGTCTCACAAAAGGGGAGGGGGAAAAAAAAGGCTTTTTTTTTTTTTTTTTTTTTTAACATCACAGTTCAAGGACTCAAGCCTAGTAAGAAACTGAGATTTAAACAGGTTATCAAATGCTCTCTCTCCCCAACATCTTAACACCACATCAGTGGGGCTCCAATATAACAATGGATACAACTAAGAGCTGCAAGACGACTTAAGAAGGAGTTTTTAGGGAAACCCAAAGACAACTGGAAGTAGAAAATAAAACCAAGGAAACTGAAGCCTCCGGCACCTACAGCTGCAGCAAACATTACTTACAGTCCAGCTCCCAGCCAAGTTAATATAAAACCTCGCACTTACAGCCTGACTCTCGGTTCTTAGTACCTGATATATCACATCCAGCTTTCAACCCCAAATTACAAGATCTGCTAAAAGATGAGGGAAAAAAAAAGTGGTCTGAAGAGAAAAAGTAAGCATCAAAACCAGATTCAGATATGACACAGAATTGGAATTATTCAATGGAGAATAGAAAATAATGATGATTAGTATGTTAAGGACTCTGATGGAAAAAGTACATTCCATAACAGATGGATAAGGTAAGAAGAGAGATGAATACTTTAAGAAAGAATCAAAAGGAAATGCTAGAAATTAAAAACATCATAATAGAGATGAAGCCCTCAGTGGACTCAGAAATAGATTAGACATGGCTAAGGAAAGATCAGTGAGCCTGAAGATATGTCAATAGAAATGTCACAAACTGAAATGCAGAGAACAAAAGAATGGGCAAAAAAAAAAGCGGAATGTCCAGGAAAGATGTCTTTGGACAACCTAGAAGAAATGGATAAATTCACAAAAACAACCTACCAATACTTAGTCAAGATGAGATAATCTGAACAGGCCAATTAAGTAAGAAAATTGAATCAGTAAAAAACCTCCCAACAAACAAAAGTGCAGGACCAGATGGCTTCACTGGTGAACTCGACCAAACACTCAAAGAATTAATACCAGTCCTTCTCAAACCCTTTAAAAAAATAGAAGATGAGGGAATTCTTCCAAACTCATTTTATGAGGTAAGCATTGCCTTGATACCAAAATCAGACAATGATGCCACAAGGAAAAAAAAAGTATAGATCAGTATGCTTGAAGAACATAGATGCAAAAATCCACAACAAATTATTATCAAACTAAATTCAACAATACATTAGAAGGATCCTACACCATGATTAAATGGGATCTATTCTAGGTATACAAGGATGCTTTCTTCTAGCTACACAAGGATGGTTCATCAACTACAAATCAGGCAGTGTGATATAGAGTAAGTCCCCTACATATGAACCTTCAAGTTGCAAGCTTTCAAAGATGTGAACTTGCATTCCCTCATCATCTGACATGAGTGAAACTGTAGCTTGCCCTCCGTCTCCTTGCTGGCGACCCTTCAGCTCTGCCATCTCCCACCTCTTCGTCCTCTTCCAATCAGTAACTCTTCTTGCCTGTTCACTTGACGCAACTCCTGTATACCAGCTGTCGTACTGTACTACTATACTTTTTAAGGTACTGTGCTGTAAGGTTAAAAATGCTTTCTTTATTTTCTTGCATTTATTTTGTATGTATTATTTGTGTGAAGAATATTATAAACCTATTACAGTACAGTACTATAGAGCTGCCTGGGTTAGTTGGGTACCTAGGCTAACTTTGTTGGACTTACAAAAAAACTGAACTTATGAACACATTCTTGGAACAGAACTCATTCATATGTAGGGGACTTACTGTACCACATTAATAAAATGGAGGATTAAAAGCATATGACCACCTCAATAGATGCAGAAAAAGCATTTGACAAAGTTCAACATCCATTTTTGATAAAAATTCTCAGCAAATCAGGTACAGAGGGAAGGTATCCAGCATAATAAAGGTCATATATGACAAACCCTCAGCTAATACCATGCTCAATGGTGAGAAGCTTAAAGTTCTTCCTCTAAGACCAGGAGCAAGACAAAGATGTCCACTCTTATCAGTTTAATTTAATATAATAGGAGCATAATAGGAATTGTCCTATTCAGAGAAATTAGGCAAGAAAAAGAAATAAAAGGAATCAAAATTGGAAAGGAAAAAGCAAAACTGTCACTATTTGCAGATGACATGATATTATATTTAGAAAACCCATCAAAAAACTGTGACAAAAAATAAATGAGTTCAGTAAAGTTGCAAGATACAAAATCAATACACAAAAATCTGTTGCTTTCTATATATTAATAACAAACTATCAGAAAGAGAAATTAAGAAAGCAATCTCATTTACAATCTCATCAAAAAGCATAAAATATTCAGGATGAAATTTAACTAGGTAGGATTTGAAAGACCCATATATTGAAAACTGTAAGATATCAACAAAAGAAATTAAGGACAAATAAATGCAAAAATATTCTGTACTCGTGGATTGAAATAATTAATATTGTCAAAATGTTCATACTTCTGAAAACAGCATACAGGTCCAATGCAAGCCCTATCAAAATTCTAATGGCATTTTTCACAGAAATAGAACAAACAATCCTAAAATTTGTACAGAACCAAAAACAACTCCAAATAGCCAAAGCAACCTTGAGAAAGAAGGACAAAACTGAAAGCATCACATTTCTTGATTTCAAACTATATTACAAAGCTATAGTAGTGAAAATAGTGTGGTACTGGGATAAAAAAGACTTCCCAGGTGGCACAGTGGTAAAGAATCTGCCTGCAAGGAGATGCGAGAGACATGGGTTTGATCCCTGGGTCAGGAATATCCCCAGGAGTAGGAAGTGGCAACCCACTCCAGCATTCTTGCCTGGAAATTCTATAGACAGAGAAGCCTTATGGGTTACAGCCCATGGAATTGCAAAGACTCAGATGCAATTGAACACACACTCATTGGGATAAAAACAGACACATGTATCAGTAGAACAGAGAGCCCAGAAATAAACCCATGCACATATGGTCAATTAATTTACAACAAAGAAGTCAAGGATATACAATAGGGAAAGGACAGTTTCTTCAATAAATGGTGTTGGAAAAATTGTACAGCCACATGCAAAAGAATGAAACTGGGCCACTCTAACACCATACACAAAAAATTAACTCAACATGAAAAAGACTTGAGCCTAAGACCTGAAACCATTAAACTCCTAGGGAAAAACAGGTAGTAAGCTCCTTGACATAGGCCTTTGTAAGGATTCCTTTTTTAATTTTTTTAATCTCCACACCAAAAGCAAAAATGAACAAATCAAACCACACCAAACTAAAACGTTTCTGCACAGCAAAGGAAACCACCAACAAAATGAAAAGGCAACCTACTGAATGGGAAGAAATGATTGCAAATTATATACCTAGTAAGGGGTTTTCCCAGTAGTCATGTATGGATGTGAGAGTTGGACTGTGAAGAAGGCTGAGGGCCGAAGAATTGATGCTTTTGAACTGTGGAGTTGGAGAAGACTCTTGAGAGTCCCTTGGACTGCAAGGAGATCCAACCAGCCCATTCTGAAGGAGATCAGCCCTGGGATTTCTTTGGAAGGAATGATGCTAAAGCTGAAACTCCAGTACTTTGGCCACCTCATGAGAAGAGTTGACTCATTGGAAAAGACTTTGATGCTGGGAGGGATTGGGGGCAGGAGGAGAAGGGGACGACAGAGGAGGAGATGGCTGGATGGCATCACTGACTCAATGGACATGAATCTGAATGAACTCCAGGAGTTGGTGATGGACGGGGAGGCCTGGCGTGCTGCGATTCATGGGGTCGCAAAGAGTCGGAGACAACTGAGCGACTGAACTGAACTGAACTGAACTGAAGGGGTTAATATTAAAAATATATAAGAACTCATATGAACTCAATAGTCAAAAAAACAATCAGATTTTAAACTGGGGAGAATATCTGAATGACATTTGTTCAAAGAAGACATACAGATGGCCAATAGGTACCTGAAAAGATGCTCAACATTATTAATCATCAGGGAAATGAAAATCAAAACCACAATGAGTCATCACCTCATGTCTATTAGAGAACAGCTATCATCAAAAAGACAAGAAATAATGAATGTTGGCGAGAATGTGGAGAAGAAGGAATCCTTATGTCCTCTTGGAGGGAATGCAAAATGGTGCAGCCATTGTGAAAAACAGTATGGAGGGTCCACAAAAAATTAAAAATAGAATTATAATGTAATCTGGCAGTTCCACTTTTGAAATGAAAAAAGGGAGAAAGTCCTGAAACAGTGGAAGAATACGAAAGGCTTGAAATACAATAAAAATACCAGAAAGAGAGACAAGAAAGGAACAGAAGAAATATTTGAAGTTATAATGGCTGAGAATCTTTCAAAATTAATGAGGCACCCAAACCACCGATCCAAGATGCTCAGAGAATGACACGCAGGAGAAATACCAAAGAAATTTATATCTGTACATATTATAGCCAAACTGTAGAAAACCAGAGAGAAAGAGAAAACCTTGACAGAAGCCAGAGGGGGAAAACATCTTACCTATAGAGGAATAAGAAAAAAAAGTTACATTAGCCTCTCATCAGAAACCACGTAAGAAGAAAATCGAGTGAAACATTTTAAATGTTGAAAGAAAAATCCCATAAACCTAGAATTCTGTATCCAGAGAAATTACCCTTCAAAGGTGAAGGAGAAATAAAGACTTTCTCAGGTAAACAAAAACTAAAGGAATTTGTTGCCCATAGACTTGCTTTGCAAGCAATGTTAAAAGAAGCTGTTCAGAGAGAAAGAAAATGATCTAGGTCAGAAACGCAGATCTCCATAAAGAAAAGAGCATCAGAAAAGGAGTAAATGAGCGTAGAATAAATCCTTTTTACTTTTCTTCTTCTTAACTGATCTAACAGAAAACTGTTCAAAGTAATAATAGCAACAATGTGTTGGTTGGTTACAGCTTAAGAAGAAATGAAATGAGTAACAGCAATGTTATTAGGGAAGGGAGGGAGGAATTGTGAATACTATTTTACAAGGAACCTGCACTCTGGGAAGTGGTATAGCACTGTTTGAAAATGGACTTATTAGATGAAAAAGTACACTGCAAATTCTAGGACAACCACTAACTTTTTCTTAAAAAAAAAAAAAGGAAGTATAATTGATATATTAAGAGAGAAAATAGAATCATATAAAATGCTCAGTTAAAAGCAGTGAAAGTGAAAGTCACTCACTCGTGTCCGACTCTTTACGATCCCATGGGCTATTTAGTCCATGGAATTCTCCGGGCCAGGATACTGGAGTGGGTAGCCTTTCCCTTCTCCAGGGGATCTTCCCAAGCCAGCAATCAAACCCAGGTCTCCCACATTGCGGGCGGATTCTTTACCAGCAGAGCCACAAGGGAAACCCAAGAATACTGGAGTGGGTAAGCCAATCCCTTCTTTAGCAGATCTTCCCAACCCAGGAATTGAACCAGGGTCTCCTGCAGTGCAGGTGGATTCTTTACCAATTGAGCTATCAGGGAAGCCCAGAAAAGGCAGGAAAAGAGGGAAAGAGAACAAAGAACAAGGGAAATAAACAGAAATGGTTACAGACACGGTATATAGTTACCAGGTCACCTGATCTGCCTCTTGAGAAACCTGTATGTGGGTCAGGAAGCAACAGTTAGAACTGGACATGGAACAACAGACTGGTTTCAAATAGGAAAAGGAGTATGTCAAGGCTGTATATTGTCACCCTGCTTATTTAACTTATATGCAGAGTACATCATGAGAAATGCTGGGCTGGAGGAAGTACAAGCTGGAATCAAGATTGCTGGGAGAAATATCAATAACCTCAGATATGCCGATGACACCACCCTTATGGCAGAAAGTGAAGAACTGAAGAGCCTCTTGATGAAAGTGAAAGTGGAGAGTGAAATAGTTGGCTTAAAGCTCAACAGTCAGAAAACTAAGATCATGGCATCCGGTCACGTCACTTCATGGCAAATAGATGGGGAAACAGTGGCTGACTTTATTTTTCTGGGCTCCAAAATCACTGCAGATGGTGATTGCAGCCATGAAATTAAAAGATGCTTACTCCTTGGAAGGAAAGTTATGACCAACCTAGATAGCATATTCAAAAGCAGAGACATTACTTTGTCAACAAAGTTCCGTCTAGTCAAGGTCTTGGTTTCTCCAGTGGTCATGTATGGATGTGAGAGCTGAACTGTGAAGAAAGCTGAGCGCCAAAGAATTGATGCTTTTGAACTGTGGTGTTGGAGAAGACTCTTGAGAGTCCCTTGGACTGTAAGGAGATCCAACCAGTCCATCCTAAAGGAAATCAGTCCTGGGTGTTCATTGGAAGGACTGATGTTGAAGTTGAAATGCCAATATTTTGGCCACCTGATGCGAAGAGCTGACTCATTTGAAAAGACCCTGATGTTGGGAAAGATTGAGGGCAGGAGGAGAAGGGGACGACAGAGGATGAGATGGTTGGATGTGATCACCGACTCAATGGACATGAGTTTGGGTAAACTCCGGGAGTTGGTGATGGACAGGGAGGCCTGGCGTGCTGCGGTTCATGGGGTTGCAGAGTCAAACATGACTGAGCGACTGAACTGAACTGATGGTATATAGTAATCTAACTGTAGCAATAATCACCTTAAATGTGAATGGTTTAAATATATTAATTAAAAGACATAGATTGTTAAGAGTGGATAAGAAAAGCAAAATCCAAGTATATGTTGTTTATAAGAAACCCTCTTTAAACATAAAGACATAGATAAAAACTAAGGAGATGGAGAAAGATATATCATGCCAGCACTAACTCAAAGAAAGTTGGAGTAACTATGTTAATTTCAGACGCTGAAGACCGCAGAGCGGAGATAATTATCAGGGATTAAGGTGGGCATTATTAATGAGAAAGGGGTCAGTTCTCCAAAAAGACATAATCCTTAACATGTATGTAGCTAAAAACAGAGTGTCAAAATATGTGAGGTAAAACAGATAGAACTGCAAGGAAAACAGACAAATCCACTATTATAGTTAGAGATTTCAACACCCCTCTATCAGTAATTGACAGATCCAGCAGGCAGAAAATTGGTAAGGATATAGTTGAACTGAACAGCACCATCAATCAACTGGATCTAACTGACATGTATAAAATACTTTATTCAACAACAGCAGAATACACATTCTCTTCAGTTCGCACAGAACATTAACCAAGACAGACTACATTCTCAGCCATAAAACACACCTTAACAAATTTAAACGAACAGAAATCATACAAAGTATGCTCTCATACCACAGTGAAATTAAACTAAAGATCAATAACATAAAGATAGCTGAAAAGTCCCCAAATATTTGGAGATTAAATAGCACATGTCTAAACAATATATATAACAATATATATATTATATATATATATGTGTATATATATATACATGTGTGGGTATATATATGTATATATACATATATATACATATATATAACAAAATAATAAAGAGTCAGACACGACTGAGTGACTGAACTGAACTGAAACAATATATGGGTCAAAAAAATAAGTCTCAAGAGAAATTAAAAAACATTTTTAACTAAGTGAAAATGAAAATAGAACTTATTGATTTGGAGGGATGCAGTGAAGGTAGTGCATAGAGGGATATTTAGAGTATTTAATGCATATGTTAGACAAAATGAAAGATCTTAAATCAATTATCTAAGCTTCCATCTTAGGAAATTAGAAAAAGAAGAGTAAATTAAATCCAAAGTAAGCAGAAGAAAATAAGTAATAAAAATTAGAGCAGAAGTCAAATGAAATTTAAAATAAGAAATCGATAAAAATCAATTAAGCCAAAGCTGTTGCTATGAAAAGATCAATGAAACTGATAAACCTCTAGCCAAGCTAAGCAAGAAAAAAAGATTACTAAACTACTAGCTAGTAATTAAAAATTACTAATATCAGAAATGAAAGAGAGTTAGCACTACTGATCCCATAGTCATTAAAAAGATAATTAAGAAATATTATGAATAACTTTGTGCCCACAACTTTGATAATTTAGATGAAATGGACCAATTTCTTGAAAGATGCAATTCACTAAAACTCACACAAAGAGAACCAGATAATCTTAATAGGCTTATATCTATTAAAGGAATTAAATCAATAATTAATAACTTTCTAAAAAAAGAAAGAACTAGGCCCTGATGGTTCCATTGATAAATTCTACCCAACATTTAAGAAAGAAATGATACCACTTTTCTACTATCTCTTACTGAATATAGAAGAAGAGGGAATATGTCCTAACATATTTTATGAGGTCAACATTACCCCAGTACTAGATAATGGCATTACTAGAAACGAAAACTATAAATTAATATCTCTCATAAACATAGATGCAAAAATCCTCAATATGACAAACAATGAGATTTATCCCAGGTACGCAAGGCTGCTTCAACATTCAAAAATCAAGTGATGTAATCTATCACATCAATAGACTAAAGAAGAAAAATCATATGATTCTATCAACAGATGCAGGAAAAGCATTTGACAAAATACAACATTTATTCATGACAAGAAATAAACAACAAACCTAAACATCTATGCAAACGAGGAACAAAGGGGAACCACATTCATTTGGTAAAAAACAGCTACCAAATACAGCCACCAAATTCATTCTCGACGCTGAGAAACTACACACTTTCTCCCTAAGGCTGGAAACATGCCACAGACGCCCCGCCTCACCATTCCTGTTCATCACTGTACTGGGAGACTTAGTTCACACTGTCAGACAAGACAAAACAAGACAAGAGTGGAAAAGAAAAGGTCGACCGATTGGGAAGGCAGAAATAAAAGTGCCTTTACTCCCAAATGACACAACTGTCAATGCATTAATAGAAAATCCCAATGAAATGACCAAACTTCTAGAACTAAGTGCTTACAGCGAGATCGTAGGGTACAAAGTAATTAGATAATAGTCAACCGCTTTCTTATATTCCTTGAGTTTCCCTTGTGGCTCAGCTGGTAAAGAATTCACCTGCAATGCAGGAGACCTGGGTTCAATCCCTGGGTTGGGAAGAT
The DNA here is from genome assembly GCF_016772045.2 of Ovis aries. NCBI lineage: Eukaryota > Metazoa > Chordata > Mammalia > Artiodactyla > Bovidae > Ovis > Ovis aries. The sequence goes on along the minus strand of NC_056056.1, from coordinate 14,032,754 downwards.
TCCCCTGGAGGGGGGAAAGGCTACCAAATCCCATATTCTGGCCTGTATACAGCCCGTGGGATCACAAAGAGTCGGACACGACTGAATGACTTCTCACTTTCACTTCCTATATTCCACCAATGAACACTTGGAATTTGAAATGGAAAACAACGTCAAGAACTTCCCTGTTGTTCAGGGGTTAAGACTCCCCACTTCCACTGTAGAGGGTGTGAGTTCAATCTCTGGTCGAGGAACTAGGGTCCCACATGCTGTGCAGTGTGACAAAAAATTTTAAAAAAAACAAAACAAAAAATCCCATATCATCATTTACATTAACACCCAAATAAAATAGGTATAAATCTAACAGAACATATGAAAAGTGAAAATGAAAGTCACTCAGTCGTGTCTGACTCTTTGCAACCTCATGGGTATATTCCATGGAATTCTCCAGGCCAGAATACTGGAGTGGATAGCCTTTCCCTTCTCCAGGAGATCTTTCCAATCCAGGGATCGAACCCAGGTCTCCCAAATTGCAGACGGATTCTTTACCAGCTGAGCCACCAGCGAAGCCCAAGAATACTGGAGCGGGTAGCCTTTCCCTTCTCCAGGGGATCTTCCTGACCCAGGAATCGAACTGGGGTCTCCCACATTGCAGGCAGATTCTTTACCAGCTGAGCTACCAGGGAAGCCCTTAACAGAACATATGGAAGATACATATGAAGAAATCTAAGGCTGGTTCAGCATTAAAATCAAGTAATGTCATCTATCACATCAGTGAAGAAGTGATGCTTTCGAGTTGTGGTGCTGGAGAAGACGGACTGCAAGGAGATGGAACCAGTCAATCCTAAAGCAAATCAACCTGAATATTCACGGCAAGGACTGATGCTGAAACTCCAATACTTCAGCCACCTGATGCGAAAAGCCAACTCATTAGAAGAGACCCTGATGCTGGGAAAGATTGAAGGTAGGAGGAGAAGGGAATAACAGAGGATTAGATGGTTAGATAGCATCACCAACTCAATGGACATGAACTTGAGCAAACTCTGGGAGATGATAAAGGACAGGGAAGCCTGATATGCTACAGTCCGTAGGGTTGCAAAGAGTCAGACATGACTTAGTGATTGAACAACAACAAATCACATCAACCAAAGGTTAAAGAAGAAAAATCATATGATCCTACGCATAGATGCAAGAAAAGCACTGGACAAAAATCCAACATTCATTCATCACAAAAACTGAGTAAAGTAGGAACAGAGAGGACATCTTCAACCTGATAAAGAACATGTACAAAAAACCTACAGGGAACATAATACTTAATGGTGAGACACTAGAAAGTTTCCCACTAAGATCATGAACAAGGCAACTCCTTTTCAACATCTTACCGGTTCCTGCTCTGTACCCTGAACCTTCTTTACCACTCTGAGCCGGCTTCCCCCTCTGTGAGTGGGGTCTTGGGAACAAGACCACACTCAGGGGGAGTGTGAGCTTTCAGTGCAGAAGCAGATTGGAAAACCGTTTTGAAATGTGGAAAGCATGCATACACATCAAGAATGACAACAGTGGTTAAAATAAAGTAAAAAGGAAAATAAGAGAGAGAGAGCCAGGCGAACACTTCCTAACTCAGTCCTTATAACAAACCAAGGTCGATGTCATTGACCTGTTTAAAGGAAACTGTGGTTCCTGCAGCTGAAGTGCCAGCAACGCCCCCCCCACCACCACCCCAACCCAGGGCTCCTAGATAGGAGGTGGAGGCAACCAAACTCAGCCTGGGTGACTCCTTGGCTCCTGCTTTTCCCACAGCCTCCATCCTGCTGCTGCTGTTTCTGCAGGATCTGGGATGGTGAGCAACAAGTACAAGAAAAGGAGATGACTGCATTAAAAAATCATCATCCCGCTTTTTCCCTTTTGTCTCTTTTTGGAGGATGGGGGTAGAACCAGACCACAGCGGAAATCCCCAGGCCCTGGAGGTGATGGAGAGGGTGAGGAAGATCAGGTGCTCAGAGGCAGGGGCTGTCGGGGTGATGGCAGTCTCCAGGCGACACGCGCGGAGGGGAAAGTCATTACAGAAGGTGCAGCGTGCGCGGCAACAGCCCCAGATAAGCGTCTGCGTGGGGAAGGCTCGCTGGCATTTCTGTTGGCTCGCCTGCTTTTATTAAAAATAATTCTGACGCCGACTATTTTGTAAGCGTGGAGGGCACACATCCAGGGAGGCCCATCTGACTCTGAGATAATTTCAAGGCTGAAGAACGTCGCCCGTGCCAGACACAGCACCGCATGAAACCTGCCTCCCATCCCGTGGAGGGAGGGGGCCGTCCATGTATATGTATAAGTCAGGCTTCGCTAAACCCTCCAAGTAAAAATACTTTTAAATATTTCAGTACGTCGTTAACCACATACATCTCAGTTGGGGCTCATTCCAGCTGGGGTAAAGTAAAGGAGGCAGATGATTTGCATAAGTCGACTGAGGAAATCTGGTGAGAGACTGAAGGAGACCCAGACACCCACAGATGTCAGCTGATCATCAGGGCCCCGCCCCTCGGCCGTCCTCCACGTGTGCTGAGCACCTACTATGCGCCAGGCACAGCACTAGGCTTCCTCAAGGCAGGAACAACTTGGCATCACGGCGATGAGTCTAGCTCGAGAGCCAGAAGCCACACACTCGTTCCGCAGTATGTAATTCGAGCTGTGATCAGCATTGTGGATCTGATGGAACTGGATGGGAGGCTGTTGGAGCTGATGGAAAGAGGGGATTGGTCCAGCCTGAGGGCGGCTCCTGGAGAGGAAGGCTGGGCAGTGGGGTGTGACGGAAGGGGGCCTCGGGCAGAGGTGAGTGCCCCGATGGAGGGACACCAAACTGGCCAGCCACCTTGGCTGGAGCAAGTGCCTGTGAGGCTAGTGATGAGAAGGGTGGCTGCATACGCAGAAGGGAGTCGACTACAGGCAGTTGATGGTGGGCTCTGGGTTGAGGGGTGATGCAGTAAGCAGGCTGGAGGCTGCTGCAGCCAGAGGATGGCAGGAGCGCCCACCAGAGTGAGAGCAGATGGGCGGAGGAGCGGGGAAAGCTGGTCTTCGGGGAACAAGACAAAGTGGTCCTGGCTCCCCAGGCCCGGGGGCCCTGACGTGGCAGTCCCGCGTTTCCTGCTCAAGGTCCCCAGCTTCACAGTATCTACCCTGCCCTCACTTGTCTTGGATGCATGGGTTCCTCTTCCTAGCTACCCCCCAACCCCCGTATCAGTACCACGCAAGAGGAAGGGGCAGGGAGGGTGAGGAGGGAGCAGCCAGGCTCCAGGGTGTCACAGCAGTACCCCAGGCCAAGGGCGGCTGAGGGCCCTCTTGGAGGGAAAGAAAGGGAGGGCCTGGCACTCCGTCGGCTCCGAGGGAAAGTCTGTTGCCACCACGTCCCATCCCTCTCGCGCCTGCGAGCGTCTCCAGGCGGGCATTTCTTCCTGTCTGTTCCCAGCACCTGCAGAGCCTGGCACAAGATGTTGCCCAGGAAGCATGTCCCGGGAGACGGGTGCAGTCGGAGCCAGGTGGTCACAAGGAAAGCAGTCCCTGCCTTAGTGAGCGTTTCCTACTGAGCGCCTGCTCTGAGCACTTTCTGCTTTGTCCCATTTCATCCACATCCTTGTCTTTGTGAGGCGGGCACCTTTATTATCTCCACTTTTCAGGAGGTGACTGGGAGGCTCAGAGGACGTTAGGTAACCTGTGGACATCGCCTAGTTTGCAACTTATCAGGCTCAGACGCGAAGCCAGGTATGTCTGATCCCGGAGCCCTTGGCTCTGGTCCTGCGCATGTGCGTGCTCGGTCGCTTCAGCCGTGTCCGACTTTTTGCGACCCCAGGACTGCAGCTGGCCAGGCTCCTCTGTCCATGGGATTCTTCAGTCAAGAATCCTGGAGTGGGTTGCCATGCCCTCCTGCAGGGGATCTTCCCAACCCAGGGGGCAAACCTGCGTCTCTAGCATGTCCAGCATTGGCCGGCAGGTTCTTTACCACTGGCGCCACCTAGGGTTAGCCCGGCTTTGGCTACACTGCCAATCAAACCCAGGCAGCCCCACAAAGGGCCGCACAGAGTTTAGGAGTTCTCCAAACAGTGGAAGAAATGTTTCCTATCTTGGTCCAAGAGTCCACAGCACGTAAGAGACGTTAACTACGCCACCCTTTGATTTCCCTCCCCAGGCCAGGTGTGCACTGCGCACGCATGTCTCACGCGTGTGCTCACGTGGATGAGGAAAGACTCCAGTCCATTCTTCTTGCTTTGCCGTCATGTTTCCTTATGGGGAGGGGCTTCTAGCTTGTATTTTTTTTTTAATTTGTGACTTTTCCCATATGATTTTTTAAGTTGATATATTGTATTTTCACTTTTATTCAGTTTAATTTTCTTCCGTCTTTTTTTTTTTTTTTTTTTCACCTTGCAGCATGTGGGATCTTAGTTCCCTTACTCAGGATCCAACCCGAGGCCCCTGCAGTGGAAGTGCAGAGTTTTCGGCGCTGGACCACAGGGAAGTCCCCTAGCTTGTATCTTAAAATAGCCAAACATCTGGCTGCTAAGTGAACAAAGCTGTTCTGAAACCCGAAGTTGTGAGTTAGATGAACCAGATACCCAGATGCTGAGCTCAAATGTTCCCTTTGCAAGTGAAATGTTTGTCTCCCACAGATGCTGCCAGTGATACTGCCTTTTATTGCCCAATCTTGATGCTGTCCTTGTCTCTCGCCACAGAGGAGTGACTTCCACTCTGGAAAGAGGTAAGAGCAAAGTCTCAGTGATAAGGAGGCATTCGTGAGTGCAATTTCCGTAACGTAACATAACTGCATCTTCACTGACAAACATGTTTCTTCATTCGATTCTGGGCAATGGGAGGGCTACCACACCCCATTTTTGCCGATAACATCCTTATTTAGATTTCTGTGTTCTGTTAGAGGTTCTAGAATTGGAAACTGAAAAAAAAATTTTTCTTAATTAACAATTACACTGGCCTGCTGGAGAGTGGGAGACTGCCTCTTATGAAATTCCACTGAGCTCCTAAACAGTCATTGGCATTCTAACAGAGAGGAAGACAGTCTATTTAGGGAGCCATGGGCATGGGATCCAGATGAGGACTCCTCAGGTAGAGAGAGGCAGGAAATGAGCTGGTTTGGCTGGGGGAGGAGAAGGGAGATGGGAGGGAAGAACCATGCGTGAGATACATGTTATCATCAAGTCCTAGCTTTTGCTTTGGGTCATGAGAGAGTGTGGATGCTTACGTCATTCTTAAAAAGAACTAACTCAAGAAGCTAACTAAATACAGCAGGCTACGTGCATGGTTCTCCATGGAAGTGTCTCATGAACCAAGGATTATCATTAACCCAATTCTGTGCACCTGGGGTCCAATTAAAAAGCAATCAATAACAAGCCTATTTAAAATGATGGTCTGAGATTTAGATTGCACAACAGGCATGCTTTTTCTTACTAGTTTTTTTTTTTTTTCCCCCTCTCTAATCCTTTCAAACACCATTTTTCTTCTCCATTTCAATAGCAAGTTCTCCTCATGCAGCTCAAAGGTCTGTAAAGGCCTCAAGCATCAGGAATCTGTTTAAGCCCCTTGGTGGGTACCAGAGTCCCATCAGGGCAGGAGGAGGGTCTCAGCTGGCTTCCAGAAAGGGATGGCGCATTAGCACCTGGACACACTGGGGTCTGGGTGTGGGGCCATGGTCTTATTCCAACAGGGCTGGCATTTTTATGCCGGACAGTAGGAAAGCAGAGGGAGACCCGTGTAGGCCTCTGTGAGTATACGTCTCCATCCTCACCCTTGGAGCGCCCTGCTTTGGGGACGGGGATAGTTTTTATCTTGGCACTTGTCTGCTCACCGAGCATTCACCGGGCACCAAGTGAGATGCATTTGCATGTTCCGGGCGCTGTGCCAGGCCCTCGGGGATACAGAACGAGTAGTGAGCGCCTTTTCTGGGCTGCCAAGTGCTCTGCTTGTGTCCTCTGTTCACCCGCGCGGCCCCCTCCATTGGGGCTTTCCCATGGGAGCGCTGGCCCCACCCTGTTACAGCTGCACCCTTCGCATCTGTGTGGCTGGAGACGCAGGGTATCAAGGAAGGGCCGTGGCTGAGCTCCGAAGGCTGACTGCTCTTGGTTCAGACCCCAGGCTCCCCACTGTAAGACTTGACATGCTGGCTTAAATTCACCCCTCTGAGCCTCAGATTTCTCATCGATCAAATGGGAACAACCACCCTTATCTCACAGGGCTGGTGAGAATTAAGTGAAACGATTCACAACAGGCGCTTTTGGTTCCTATCATATAGTGAATGTTCAGTACACAATCTCTATTGTCTTTTTTCCCCCCTTGAGAATAGTGTCCATAAAATAATCTGTCTTTCTATTCCCGTAGGGCGTGATATGTGGTAACATGTTCATTGCCTGCTTGTTGAATGAATGAATGAGTAAGTGCAGCCCTTTGGGACTGAGATCTCATGTTCTACCTGTCTCTGACTTCTTTCTTGCCAGCCCTGCAGCAGCAGCTCCGGGGCAGGTCAAGCTGCCCCCTTCTCACACAGCACTCATACCTCCGGCCAGGCCTGTGCTAGAACCCAGGGCCTGAGAATCCCTTGGCCCTGCACAATGGAGGGAAGGAAGGAGGTCTCCCTGGTGTCTCTGCTGACCTTTGCCAAGAGAAAAAAGCACCATTCAATCACAAAGGTCTTCTTTGGATATCCAGTAGCTTCCTGCATGGTCCTGAGAACGTGGCTGACTTCAGAAGCCCCTTCTCCTTGAGAAAAGGAGGTGCTAGAGTGACCTTCTTAGGCGGCACCTGGGCCCCAGCCTGCACCAGCTGAAACAGCAGTGGCCCCTGAGTCCATGGGCACAGACCAACTTCTCATTTCTGGCTTTACTGTCTAGCCCACTGCCTATATGCTCCCCCACACCCTGCCTCCAGACCCTGTTATTTCCTTTCAGGAGTGATGGAAACAGGAGTATAAGCTCTGAGGGTGAAGGAAGGGGAGATAAGTGCATGGACCTGGTACCTCCTCCCACTCCAGTTCTGTCTTGCATGGGCTCTGTGAGTTGACCTTTCACTTACTGCCTCACTGTTGTGAGCACCATTCTGTGTGGCCCAAGGTTGGGGATCAGGAGGCAGAAGGCTTGAGTTCCAATCTGGCTTCTGCGACTCACTGTCTATGGGATTTCAGACAAGTCACCTTTGTTCTTGGAACCTCAGAACCCTCCTCTGTAAACTGAAAGTGAAGTTGCTCAGTCGTGTCCGACTCTTTGTGGCCCTAGGGACTGTAGCCTACCAGGTTCCTCCATCCATGGAATTTTCCAGGCAAGAGTACTGGAGTGGGTTGCCATTTCCTTCTCTAGGAGATCTTCCTGACCCAGAGATTGAACCCAGGTCTCCTGCGTTGCAGGCAGATGCTTTACCTTCTGAGCCACCGGGGAAGCCCGTAAACCATGATCTGATTATACATCTCGAAGGTCTGGTGTGAGCATTAGCGCTGATGTTTGCACACCGGAGGTGATCTCAAAACTGCAGTTCCTACTAAGGATTGTTGTTCTGCACATCCAGGGGCTGAGGCAGGGCGGAAGGACCTCGAAGGTCCCAGCCCCGGATTCACGCATCAGTGTTCTAAAAATAAGTATTTTTTCCCATCTCCTCAGCTTGGTCAGCAGACGGAGAGACCCGGCAGACCCCAGAAAAACCTCACCCGAGCCTGTTATTGTGGGCAGCCCCTGTGGATCCCGCTAATGGGGAACAATTTGAGAGGCAAACAAAACATGAAAAGCTACTCAGAATTAACAATGGGCCAGATGGTAATGCTAGTTTGAAGCAATAAAACATGATAAATAGCTTCCTGCTGCTACTCCTGATCAATTTCAATATTTAATAATTCCACTGCCACCCCACCCCCTCATCTGGCCCCCCCCACAGGCTGCTGTGATAACGACCCACATTCAGCTCACAGAGCAAACACTCCTTCACTTTCTGAAGGTGTCAGCAGAAAGCGGGCGGCTTGACTGTCACAGGAGCGCCCTCCGTCCTTGAGATAATTCAACTGCCTGCTTCTAAGACACTCCATCTCCAGCTTCTCCTGGTTGCCGGGGAAGGCTGGGAGGGAACTCTGACGATGGAGATGCCATGGGAGCGGGGAGTGGGTGTTAGTATTCCCTGAGTCTTGCTTTTGAATTTAAGAAAGGGAAGTGGTAGGGAGCTGGGTGGTCCTCTTACTCCAGGACCAATTAGCAGGAGGAGGAGGCAACCAGAAGGGGATGACGGCAGCTTGGTGTTAAAGCCTTACCCACTGGCCATGCTTCTGAACCTCCATCTCCTCTGTGTGAAAGAGAGAATCACATCTACTCACAGGAGGAGCCCAGCCTGCGCTGCATGGGTCAAGTGCCGGGCAGCATGCTCTGAATGTGGGAAATGACTGGCAGCAGGAAGCATCATTATCAAACATGAAGCCAATTAGCAAATGATGCCCCAGCATCGCTACCCGTGGGAAGGGCTGCTGGTCCTTGTGGTCAGGGAGCTGTGGCCAGGGCAGACGTGGGGTGTGGTGCAGGAACTGGCAGGGAGCATCCAGGGTTCTCCCCAAGTGGAGCCCACAGACCTTGAGACCCTCCGACACAGGGCACCCTGGAGAGCAGGTGATGCGGGAGCTGTTTATGGAGGAGGAAAGGGACAGGACGAAGCGAAATGACTTCTCAAGCTTACATCATATAAAGTGGCAGCATCAGTTTTAGTCTGGGTCTCCCAACCTGCTCCTCCAAACCCCTCTGATTTCATGTCCTCCCTGCCCCACTGCAGGAGAAAACTGCTACCTGAGACCTCCCCTGCCGTTTGTCCTTTTTGCAAGGAGGCAGCCGTGGGCTTGCCATCACCTGAGCTGTAGGTTACTAGGCTGTGAAATGCAAGCGGTAATACCTACTGCACTGGTTCACAAGGACATTTAATGAGGGAATATGCATGAGAGCCCGCTGTAATTTTGTGATGAGCTGTACAAATGTCAGGTATGGTAATTATGACTTTTTAGGAAAAAACCCTCTGGGAGGAAAAAGATCAGAAATTCATCCACCAAAGGGAGGATTCTTCTTACCGAATCCTTCACTGGCCCCACATCCTCTAGGGCGGTGGTCCCTAATGTTTTTGGTACCTAGGACTGATTTCGTGGAAGACAACTTTTCCATGGATGAGGTGAGGGGTGGTTTCGGGATGATTCAAGGACATAATATTTACGGTGCACTTTATTTCTGTTATTATTACATCAGCTCCACCTCAGGTCATCAGGCAGTAGGTCCCAGAGGTTGGGGACTCCTGCTCTATGGGATTAAGGTCAAGCTCTTTGGTGTGACCTTCAAGGCCTTGACAGCGCCTACAACCCTATCTCCACCCCTTCTCCCTTCCCTCCTTGCTGCAGACCCTCCAGGCTACTTGGGTTGACCTGAGCCTTTTACCTGTGTCTCTGCCTAGGCCGGGCAACACCCCTGCAGGAGGGGACTGTCCCACTCTGTCCCTCAGCTGATCCCATTCCACCTTCTACAAGAACTCTTCCTTGGGTCCCCCCTTGCTAAGAAGCTCTTCTGCTGGGCTTCCTGGTACCCTCTCTGTGCTTGCCTCCATCCTAGCATGCGGCACCCTACCTACTGCTGCGTTCTCATCTGCCTCCCAACTCTGCAGCCCCTCCCTTCTGGGTCAGAACCAAGCACTGTTCACTCCAGCCTGTCAGGGGCCTGGCCCAGCTTATGTCCAAGAACTGTGCACCGAGGAACGAACCAACGAGTAAGTAATTGTTCCCAATATTAATGGAATCAAAGCTTTACGCAAAGGATTCAGTGGTGGAATTAAGAATTTGGGAGGGCACAGCCTTGCTAAAGTTACAATACTTTGACCACCTGATGTGAAGAGCCAACTCATTAGGAAAGACCTTGAGGCTGGGAACGATTGAAGGCAGGAGGAGAAGGGGTTGACTGAGGATGAGATGGTTGGATGGCATCATTGACTTTGAGGACATGAGTTTGAGCAAACTCTAGGAGACGGTGAAGGGCAGGGAAGCCTGATGTGCTGCAGTCCATGGGGTCGCAGAGTCGGATGCGACTGAGCGACTGAACAACGGCCTTGGTAGCAGAAGTCAGAACCGTGCTTCTGAATTCAGACTCAGTCCGATCCCCTTAGTCACATCTAGAGCAGGCGGCGTAACCAAGACTTCCCAGGACAGGCCCCCACCCTACCCTATATCCTCTGCCTGCTTTTTGTTTGTAGAAAAACTTTAGCTGCCTAGGTCTTCCCCCAAGTTCCAAAGAATAAATTTAATCAGAGAAGTGAGAAAATGCAGAAACAAAGGAAAACAGTCAAGCACGGCAAACTAACAATAGTGAAGCCATTAAACAAAGTCAAGGAAATTTAGTTCCTCCTCGGAAGGGCTATAGATAATATTCCGAGCCATATCCATTGAGCTGTTTTGCAGATACTGAAACCCCCACCAGGTGAAAAAGTTAACTGCATGCCACCCACAAGCACAGAGACCCCAGACAGGTTGAACCTGAAGGTTGATGATGTGGACTCCTGATTACGTCACAGCCAACCAATCAGAAGAATGTCCACGAGCTGATCATGGACCCTGCCACTCTCTCCCTCACCCTGCCTTTAAAAACGTTTCCCTGAAAACCACTGGGGAGTTCAAGCCTTTTGAGCTGCTTGGACCCCTCGCTTGGCCTGCAGTAAACACTGCACTTTCCTTTACCACCACCCTGAGTCAGTAGATTTGGCTTTACTGTGCATGGGCGAACACACCCAAGTTTGGTTGGGTAGCAGTAAGATGATCGTCTTCCTCCCCCATCCTGACCCTTAACAAGAAGGAAGAGAAAAGGTGCTGCCCACCCCTGTCTGTCCTTCCACAGGACATGAGGGAGGCTGGTGATGTGGTACCTGAATCCCGCTGGTCCACGGTCATGGAGTTCCACCTCCTCGTGATATCGATGTAGAGGATGTCCGCCGCGGCCATGGACAAGCTGCTGCTGCTGAGCTTGCAGTTCCTGCCCAAGATGGGAGAGGACACGTCACTGCCAGACCCGAGCCGACCTGTCCTGCCTGGCCTCCGTGCCTTCGCTTGGGCTCTGTTCCCCTCCTGGATGCCGCCCCACCCCTACTCCCACAGCAGGAACTAGAGGAGGGTGAATGGCAGCAAACCATTCACTGCCTTTACAGGTTCCTGTAATGTGGTTCATAAGGGCTCTAAAGGGCTGAGAAGAGGAGGGACTTTAGGATGGCAAGTCTTGAGTTGAATCTGGCTCTGCCACTTAGGAGCAAATGGCCCTGATTAAACTAGTTCCCCTTCTTAAGCCTCAGCCTCCTGACCTGTTAACCAGGCAGTCTTTATCACAGTCACTGTGGGCAGGCATGCTGCAAAGAGCATGATTGGGGCATCAGACAGACCAGAGTTAAAATTCTGGCCCTGTGGCTGCTACTAGCTGCGTGACTGTGGACCATTCACTTTGGTGCCTGTATTGGCTGGTCTCTTAAATGAAGAGGATAACACCCACCCACACGGCCGCTGTGAAGACAACATGAGGTTGTACATCCTGGGGCCTGGCACCTGCTTGGGGCCATGACAACTGCTGATTTCCTTCCTCATCTCTCTCTAGTTTCCCTCTTTCTCTGCCAAAGCTAGAACCATCTCAGCCCTGTCAGAGGCTACCTCAAGCTGACCTTTCAGTGAGGGGCCCTGTCCACTCTGGAGAAACGGGGCTTGCCGGTCAGAGCATCTGGGTATAAGGATGAGGGGTCTGTTAGAATGGAGGCAGAACTCAGCTGGTCCAGAGGCACCACCCTTTTGAAGCGGGTCGTGCTGGGAGGGGAATCCCCACCCAGGCTGGATTTGCCCTGGCAATCCTGAAAGCTACACCCTGGGGCTAGCTGTCTGTTGGGCTGAACCATATTCCATGTTGCTATCAACCGTCCAAACGTGTCCACGTCTGTCACCCCAGCTAATGATAAAGTGGTTCTTTGGTTTCCCATTTGTCATCATCTCTTGTGTGAAGAGCTCGCTTAGGAACCCAAGAGGCTGGGGGCTGACTGGCAAGCAGGACTTGGGCATTCCAGGGGCCCCTCTCCAAACCCATGCACACCCCTGGCGTGACTGGGTGAGTGCTCAGCATAGTGCCCAGATGAGGCTGGTGCTCCTTATATGCCAGCAACCTCCTGGCCTCCCGCCTTCCCTCCCTCTCTCCATCCCTCCAGCCCGTTTCTCCTTTCTTCCCCGCCTGTATTCCTCAAGCCATCAACTCACATCCTGCTCCCCCCTGAGCTCCGCTCTGTATTTCCATCACAAGTCACCGTGGCAGACTTCAAAGCACACCAGCGCAGTTATTGAGCCCCAGTAACAACATGTCAGTGGACGCAGAGCTTTTCACGTCACCTGTCACCGAGATGGCTATCTCTATTGGGTCCTGCTGGGGACCCGCTCCAGTCCCTTCCAAGGTATTCTAACAACCCGCGCTGTTCATTTCCCAAGCTTCATTAGAAGCAGCTATGGGTTTGCTCTAATTATCATGTCTGTGTTCTCTGGACTACCTGTTCCCCACAGGACAGGCACTCTGCCTGGCTTACCCTGTGGGTTAATGGAGTATAAAAAGGGAAACAAGACTGACCACTGGTATACAGTTATTTTTTTCCTGACAGGCAGAAAATAGAAGTGTCAAACCTTGAGTAGGAGCTGTAATTTACCAAAGATGATTCTCCATCTATCCCCTTTCCAAGGTAACTTGTTCTCCCTAGTGATACCTGGAAATACAGTTGATGATAACATCTGGACTGGGGTAGGAAAGGGAGGGATCCACTCTGGCTGCAGTTGACATGAAATGCTTGTGAGAATTCTGATTCTGTAGGCACTCTCTTGGGCACCATCTGTGTGCCAGGCTCCTTCCTGCTCATTAGCTCTCTGGAGCTTTATAACGTTTTATGAGGGAGGTATTCTTAGACCCATTTCAATGCTGGGTAAACTGAGACTCAAGAGAAGGGACATGACTTGCCCAAAACCACACAGCTGGGATTCACATCTAGGGCTCCCCTGGAGGATAGAGCCATGGACTTGGGAATTTTGGGAAGAAGTGGGGAAGTGGCCCAGCCCAGAGCTGCAGGAAGAAACAAGATTCCAGAGACAGAGTCTCAAGTAGCCCAGAAAGGCTGGAGCCTCTAGAGAGGCCCTGTTGGGACACTTTGGGATATGGGGATGGGATAAGACAACCAGGGTCACTAAGTTTTCCTAGGTTTGTCCCCGCGGTCACCAATGGACTCAAGCAGGGAATGTCTCCAAGGGTTAAGACTTTGGAGTGAACTTTTCATCCATCCATCCACTCAATACAGAATTTATTTTGTGTCTACTATGTGTAAGTGGTATTCTGGGTCCAGTGAGTGACACAAAGCTTGGATCCAGATGAGTCTTGGATATGCTCTTGGACGGTAGACATCATCTCACAGTCTGGGATAAAAACCTGAGGCCTCGGTGGCTCTTGATCATTTGAATCATTTCCCCTTACGCCCTGGGAGGCAGTTCCTCAAATTACTAATGAGAGGTGGGATGAATTCTTCAGTGGAGGAAAAGTCCAGGAAATACAGTAACAGGAGAAACCAGAAAGATTCCTAGGAAAGGATGGGCTAGAAATGTACATGGTAAAAATGAGCTTTGGAGTCTAGTGCACAGGAGTTTGAATCTTGAATTTGCTATGTGATCTTGAGCAGGTCATTAATACTCTCTGCATCTCAATTTCCTTATTTGTATGACAATATCGTGACTCACCATACAAACTTATTTTAAGGACTAGCTCAGTGCCTGGCACACATGACGGCTTTCAGCCTTCCTCCATGATGTAGAGCCGGTTGTAAATCTGGATGTAAATCCAGAAAGGATTTTGGGGTTTTTTTTGTTTCTTCGTTTCTTTCCAGAATCAGAAGAACGTGGGTGCACAGAATGAGAATCACAAATCGTTCAAGTTCATTAGGAGTCTAAGATTAGAAAGATTTGAAACTATCATCCCCATTTCCTCCCAACAACCACTGACATCTCATGGGAAATTTAGAAACCAACTTTTTCCACTCCATAAAATCCTATTTATAGAATTTCTTTTGTGTTCATCCTTCTCTGTGAAAGAAGAGATGCTTATTTTTTCCTGGAGAGCTTTCTGTAAGGTGAAAGTTAACAAATAATCAGTATTTGTTTATAAAAGAAAGAAAGAAACACTACCTAAACATCTTGGCTGGTGGGGATTGGGAAAGACAACTTTGGTTTATAACTTATCTATTTTTAAAGGCTATTGATATCCCAGGCATAACATCTCATGATATTACTGGAAAGAGATCATCACGGAACAGAGGAAATTTTCAAAGTCACTGAGGAGTTAATGACAGAGGGGGAGGCAGGGCCCCCTGACACTTCTGTTCCAGAACATTCTCCCACAACCTGCTGCCTCTCAGAGAAGGAAACCGCCCCTCCCCCACAGCTACACATTAGGAAGCATATTAATATCTCCTTACGAGAAAAGGCAGCGGTAGGAGGAGGAAAAAAGGCAAAAGAGAAAGCCGTGTTCTAATTTAGAAGGGGCCCGGGATTAGAAGCCACAGAGAAGAGGGGTGGGGGGGGGTCTCCAGGCAGAATGGCCGGGCGCGAGGCGAACACTCGAGGTGTGGAGAAGCTGCCTGCATTTTCCAGAAATAAACTCCGGTCTTGGCAAACCGTTTCATCTTCGGGCTGCGGAAATGGAAACTGCAGCCTGTGCCAACTGATGTCAGATTCCGATGGAGGATACGTCTGGGAAACGTGTTCTTAGTGAATTACACAGAAAGCTCCCCAAATGAGGAACCTGATGGGAGGAAAATAACAAAAATGCATTTCCCTCAGAGAAAGCTGTCAAAATGAAGGAGCAGATCATTTCCATTTCTCAGAAAAAGAGATGTCTCCATACCTCAGCAATTATCATGAAATTTTTTAAAAAGGTGCTTAATTCATGGTGATACTTGCTACTGTTACGTGCCTCCTGAGGAAATGACACGACAAGCTGGTTCGATAGAGTTAACTCTAGACAAGAGGACGACAGTTCATTATTTCTCATTTCTTGGTGGAAAAGAAAAATAGAATATGGCCAGACTTGCATTAGCATAATTCACTCCTAAAACTGCTGATCTATGCAACACATTATGAGAGATGGTCACTGGAAATAAATTCAATCGGAATGTTTATTATTTTGTTCCCTCCAGTTCTCTTCCAGGAACTTGGAGAGGAGGAGTGGGTAGGACAGATGAAAGCCAAGTTCAACTTCTGCCGCTTGTGTGGGAGCTCAGAGAGGAGGGTCTCTAGCCAGCAAATATGTCTCTAGCATGGTGCTCCAGAGAAGGGCACTTGGTTCGATTTAACATATGGCACAAATATTATCAATTCATAATGAAGCGAAATTTAAACCCAAGTGGAAAAGACAGAATAGTTGTTAGCAAGAGAAAACGCTCGCTGTCAAATTTAGCTGGCAAGACAGAATATATTCAGATACAAATCTGAAAGCAGAGAAGATCACCTTTTACGACAAAGTTGCTGCAGGATGTCTTAGTACATTTTTAAAGGAGAAATGTATTGACTGTGGTGCGATGTGTTCTTAATGTCTTCCTTCATCCTTAATTACCCGGGCTGCGTGCCAGGGGAGGTGCCGAGGGAGGGGAGAGGGGCTCACTGTCTGGGTCCCTCTGCTCCAGCTGCCTCTTCTCCCCCTGGAAACATCGTCACTTGCCAATGGTACTCGGCCACAGATTGGGAAAGATGGCTGTAGGACCCACTGGTTGCTAACCTCACGTATTCAAGTTTTTCATGCAATCATTCTTAATTAGAGAGAACAAAGGGTTGGAAGAATCATAAAGCCTCTCACACAGAGACCGAGTTCTAGCAATATCCCTGATATCATCCAGTTCCCGTCTGACTGCCTTTTAAGAACCTTCTTTGCTAGAATGGTTCTCAAATCTTTTCAAGAATTTCCTTTTCCGGATTGTGTATGAGCATAGCAGTCCTCTTAACATAAACCTCAGCCTCTCACAGGTCACATACCGGTGGACTTGATGCGCAGTCACGCTTTGGTTGAACCCCAAATAATTTTCTGAATCACCGACATCCTGTATATATAGGCACTGAGATTTCACATATAAAAATCTGTATTGCTAGCTTCTCTAGAAAAACCAAAAGCTCTAGTGATACTGTTCCCCAACAACCTTTCTTTTGTTTATCCTTCCTGCCTGCACCCTCCCCCCGACCCATCCCCCAGGCAACTGAGATGTGCGTCTTATAGTATGTCATCTTTTCAAATCTCCCCTGCTCTCTCACAGCTTAAGAGAATTGCATTGACACTAGGAAATAAAAGGAAGCATCTGGCCGATGCCTTTTGCTCTTCCTTCCTTCTTCCTTTTTCCTGCCTGGAATTCGAACATAGTGGCTGGATTTTGAGCAGCCATCTTGTAACCATAAGGCGACTCTGAAGCTTGAAGCACGTGCTCAGGATGGGTAAGCAGAAAGACAGAAACTGGGGAGTTGATCACATTTCAGAGTCATTAACCAGCCCTAGCAGCCCCACTGCCATATATGAGAGAAAATTAGCCTCACTATTTAAACCACCTGTAGATGGGTATCCATTCCTACAAGTCAAATGTAGTTCCTAAATGAGTCAGAGACTGTCACGTCAGGTAGTTTTCTCAGGGAAATAACAGTACAGGCCTGTTGACGTTCTTGAAAATTCCCTCTGCCTCATGGAAATAATAACCACAAGACTCCAATTTCACAAACAGCTCCTGTAAACCAGGCTGTGGGCCAGATCCTTTATGATCTAATACATCCATCCCAACCTCATCACAACCCTGCGAGGCAGGAGAGATGATTACCATTTTACAGATGAGGGAACTGAGACTCAGAGAAGACAAGGGATTTCCTCAAAGCCGCACAGCTATTAAGTAATGTGCTTGGCTCTGAAGCCAAACCCCAAAGCCTGTGTTCTTTCCACTGGGCTTTCTTTCCACCTGAAACTAACACAAAGCCCTTCTCAGAATCACTGTGCCAGTATGACTTCAGGTTTATTGAGACGGCAAAAATTCCTGTGGATACTTCTGCATGCTATCCTATCAGGAGTATCAGAGGGCTAGAGTTAGAATTTATAAAATTCATTTAGAGAAAAGCACATGGCGAAGTGGTTTCCAATTCCAGACTTCTAACTATTTGCCTTCATGAACACAACTATGAAGAGGGTGACTCTGAGTTACTAGTTAGAAATATTAAAACCAATGATGAGAGAAACAACAGCAGCATTGAACACTAGCAGACAGTTTCTCTGAGGTGTATGACATGCAATCCTAGGGCACTGGTAGCTTCATCCCCATTTTCTAGGACCATCGCGGTTCAGAGACCGTCATTAACTTACCCAAAGTCACACAGCTCATAAGTGCTCCTGTACTGCCCTCAAAGTGCCCCAGAGGGTAGAGGCAAGTTAATGAATAATCTTAGGAGGTTAGGCCTATTTTGTAGGATGTGGCAAAAGCATAGTTTGTCTTGTGCTTCATGCAAATTTTGTATTATACTTCATAATATAACCACATTATTTTTATGCTAGAACAAATGTATTAAATTATTTATCAACTGAATTATTTAACTTTTCTCTCCTGAAAATGACACTTTGGAAAGATAGGCCTTGCTTCTCTGCTGCGGCTTCATAAACGCTCAGCACTCAGCCATGCACCCCTGGGAGAACGGCACCCAGTTTTAGGAAGCGCGAGATCTGTCTGAGTCCAAGGGGCAATTTTTCATCTCCAGTCTCAGGATCCTGCTCAAGGTAGCACGGAATTGTTTTTTAACCACAAGCACAAGGTTCTGAATGCTGTCACATCTGTAGCATTCATTAATTCGTTCAACGAACAAGAGTGTACTATACGCCAGGCCCAGTGCCAGCTGCTGGGCCAATCCCAACCCAGTGGGGCCCAATCTGGCATCACAGACTCTCCCAGGGGCAGTCAAGGAGAAGGCTCTAGCCAGATGTCGGGCTGGTCTCCAGGCTGCCTGAATCCCAGCCAGAGGGGGCTGGTCTCACTAACCTGATGAAGGTACGGAAGCCTGTTGGTCCCAACTTCATCGTCCCTTTGATTCCCAGGAAGCGGATAAACAGGTTTGCCATCCTGTCCACTAGGCGTAGGTAGTTGAACTGCTTTGCGTACTTGGGGAACACCTGCTTGAGGCAGATGGAGGGCAGGTGGGCGTCGGGGTTGGCGTTGCCCTGTGAGGCGCTGGCCAGATCGCTGTGCGGAGCATTTTCTTTTGAGGCTAACGACTTCCCCAGCAGCTGAGACCTGTAACACACAAGGAGTTAATGATAGAACCAACATTTAGAGTGGGTTTGCACACAGAACACTTTCTCTTGCAAATTCTCCTTTCCTTTAGATTTACAGCAATGGCGGGCGGAGCCGGGGGCGGGGGGTGGGGGGTATTATTACTATTCTTTTCTTTAATTAATTAGGCTGTGCTGAGTCTGAGTTGCAGCATGTGGGATCTAGTTCCCTGACCAGAGATCGAACCTGGGCCCCCGGCACTGGAAGCCCAGAGTCTTAGCCAATGGACCACCAGGGAACTCCCTATTATTACTATTCTTAATGTATAAACCAGAGAATTGACCTCAAAGAAGCGACCTGCCCAAAGAGTCATATCTGTATATACCTATGGTATGTATATGATACCTAATTCATGTTGATGTATGGCAGAAACCAACCCTATATTGTAATTATCCTTCAATTAAAAATAAATAAAAATTTTTTTAAAGTTAAAAAATAAAAGTGACCTGCCCAAGCTCACGTGGCTGAGAAATTGAGCCCAGGACAGAGCCATGGGACAAGAGACGAACACTTCCTCTGTTCTACCATCTTAGTTTCCCAATATGGACAACTTCCTTTCCTGTACTTATGATTCAAGAGAATACTCAATTATGAAGGAGTCTGGGTTTGGTTTCAAATTCCTACTTATGGGTAGTAATTGAATAATTAGGAAATATAAAAATCTCATTGAGGGCTGGCAGGAAGCCATAGGCACAGTTCAATGAACAATTTGCAAAGATACATCAGTTACCCAATTCTAGGAATAGGCACAATTACGTTTTCTGGCTTAACTATTTTATTTGGAACTCGTACAAAAAAAAAAGAAAAGAAATGATTAGAGTGTTGTGATTCCTGTCTGGATATTTTATCCTGAAATTTTCCTGAGAGTCAAGAAAGTTCACAGCCACTCACATTCAGATAGGCCTCTCCAGCTGGAATGTTCTCACCTGTAGACCCAATGATCACTTGTTTACCTTCCAGGATGGCCCTCAGGTACCTCCCACTGATGCGGCTATTTCCCCTGCCCCCCAAATCTGCATTCCCCGTCTCCCCATCTCCTCGAAGGTCACCACCATCTGCCAGTGACCCAAGCAGGAAACATCAGAACCAACACCAACACCCCCTTCTCCCTCTGCCTTCACGGCCTCCTTAGTGTTTCCTGGAACCTGGCCCACTGTCCCCACTGCCCTGGCCTTGTCTGTCCTCTCCTGGACTTTAGCAACAGGGCCTCCAGCCTCCATCCTCCACAAGGTATCCAAGGCCGCCTTCTAAAACAGACCTGGCCGGGATGCCCACTTCCGACACTGGTCATCTTTGAGGTTCCTGAGCACTTATGTGATCAAGTCCATAGCCTCCCTCTGGCATGCAAGCCCCTTCCCGGTTTCCTCTCTGCCCTCCTTATTTCTTGTGCTTCCCTGGACACGCTGTACCTTTCAAGGCCTTGACCCCTGCCACCGCCCCAGCCTACTGCCCTCTGGCCTGGCCTGGAGGCAGAGGCTCGTGCTTGCTGGACACCCAGTTCCCTTCCACAGGCAGCGCCCATCTCTGCACCTGCAGCTCCTCTTCCTTCCTTGTCTCCTGCCCATAGCTGAGGGGTGAGGGTGGGGGAGGCATAACCCTTTCCACCTGTGTGTCCATTACAGAGACAGAACCCTTGTAATGGGGAAGAACAAATCTGACTCCATATTGAATCTGTAACTTTTACTTTAGCCTTTGTGTTCTATTGTTTTTGCTGCAAGTCCACCACTACAGGGATGTTGCCGATAAACTTAAATGACACATAATGGTCCATCTCTGGGAAGGCTGTCTCCCATGGAATGAGCATCAAGCTAAAATACCTTTATTTAGTTCACAGCAAACTCAGGACTTTAGCCACTCCCCTTTTAGTATTAAAGGAAGCCTGAAGTCTAACTCAGGGAAAATGGCTCTTTGTGATGCCGGTCTACCATCTTCTCGGTCTGCTGATTTTTTGAATAAGGTCACTATTCCTTGCCCCAACAACTTGTCTCTCTATTTATTGGCCTGTCATGTGGTTAGCAGTATGAGCTTGGACTCAGTAACACCCTGAGCATGGTGTACACAGCCAATAAATACTGTCCAACTGGCTAAGAGATCCAGGAAAAAAAAGAGCCGCATCCCACGGCACTGAGATCAATACCAAGGCCATTTTCTACTCCTCTTTATTAAATGGCCTCGTTCTCAGAGCTCCCACTTCCAAGCATGCCATCAGTCACCAAGTCAGGCTATCTTAGTATCTTCGTACCTGCTTTCTGACTCGGCCTTTAAAGTCTTCCTCGGCCCTGGCTGCCTGGCACATATCTGCTCCACTTTCGGAACCAGCTCACCTGTTCCCTTGACCACACTGAAGATCGTCTTTCAGATCCACTCCGGGTCCCTTGGACGTCTGCATTTCTCGAGTCAACTGCCCTGTATTTGCTTATGTGCCAATCCCTCTTGCTATTTTGTGAGCTCACTGAAGGCAAGGACCACATCTTATTCAACCCTATTTCTATAGGACTTGATACATATTAGGTGCCTGGGAAATGTTTCACTGAATTCATTGCATTGGGAAAGTGTGCTTTTAATAGCAAGTGAAAGTGTTAGTCACTCAGTCGTGTCTGACTCTTTGTGATTCTATCCTGCCAGGCTCTTCTGTCCATGGAATTCTCCAGGCAAGAATACTGGAGTGGGTTGCCATTCCCTTCTCCAGGGGATCTTCCTGACCCAGGGATTGAACCCAGATCTCCCGTGTTGGAGGCAGATTCTTTACCATCCGAGCCACCTTTAATAGCAAGGTAAGCGTCAAATAAAATATCAAGCTCATGATGCTTCGTATCTACTCCATAGGCTCCCTTAAATAGGAAAGCGGTTCAATAGAGAAACTGTACTTGACAACTCTGACAAAATGGACTTTTGCTCATGCTGGTTCAAGGAGCCCAAGTCTGAAAGAGAACCCCCTGGTGTGAATAAAAGGTCCTGTAAGTTATGTTTCCTTCAAAGTGGGTCTCAAAGCCAGGACAGGCAGAACCAGAGCAGCTCAAAACCACTTCTAAAGTTTAACTGTGTGGATGGTTCGAGGAAACAAATGCACCCTCCTACAAAGGGGAGGGACCTGATTCCTCCAGAGAAGCACTCACTCCCGGGGGGTGGGGTGGAGTGGGGGAAGTGGGATGGGATGAGGGTGGGGTGGGTGCAATTTCCCTTCAGCTAAACTGGTTTTTATCATCACCTCCTTGAATTTAAGACTGTAAATAAAAGTCAGGTGGTTACTCTTCAGATGAAATAAAATGTTTTCACATTAAGGTTATAAGAAGAAAGATGAGAACAAAAAGCAGCCACGTTACCGGAAATGAGCTCTTAAATTCCTGGATAAGTGGCAATCACTGACTTTATAAGCACTCATTAAGTTTTTGTTAAAGGAGATTTTGTTGAAGGAAATGTACGGTTTGAATGCACTCCACGACAAAGGAAACCGGCTGAGAACTCTTCAATCAACAGAACTGTCCCACTTGGGCGATCTCATTTGCTCTTCTCGAAACGTGCAGTCTGAAGTGGTTTCTATACCCATGTTCCAGGTGGAGAAACTGAGGCGCAGTAGGGTGAAGGGGCTCTTTGCCCTGGCTGAACTGGAATTACACTTCAGTTCTCCTGACCAGGACACTTCCCATTTTGCTGCCCTGTTTTTCCAAAGCACATCCTGGTTCACACTGAGGGTTACAAAACCCAGAGGACTGTTATTTATTTGTTTTTAAGTAGTTTTTTTAAATTATAATAATCATTATGCTCTTTGTAGGCATGTTGAAAACTGTATCAAGGGATAAAAGGAA
This sequence comes from Ovis aries, assembly GCF_016772045.2. Lineage (NCBI taxonomy): Eukaryota > Metazoa > Chordata > Mammalia > Artiodactyla > Bovidae > Ovis > Ovis aries. The sequence goes on along the minus strand of NC_056056.1, from coordinate 14,010,591 downwards.
TCAGAATCATTTGCAATCCCACAATTCAAGGATAAACACTAATGTTTTAATTTTTTAATCTGTATTTATAAGTTAGGATCACACCACGGGTAGTTTAAATCCTTTTTCTTACACTTGACCATTATATCATGTTTTCCTGTGGCCTTAAGTGTGTTTTCATGAGCGTAACCTCTCATAGACATAGGCATGTGCTAAGTTGCTTCAGTTGTGTCCGACTCTGTGAGACCCCATGGACTGTAGCCCCCCAGACTCCTCTGTCCATGGGGATTCTCCAAGCAAGAATACTAGAGTGGGCTGCCGTGCCCTCCTCCAGGGGATCTTCCCAACCCAGGGACCAAACCCGTGTCTGTTATGTCTCTTGCATCGGCAGGTGGGTTCTTGACCACTAGTGCCACCTGGGAAGCCCACGTAATATTCCATATTATGTCAGAACCAGAATTTAATAGGCCATTCCCCCCTCTGTCAGATATTACCTACATGGCTTGTCTTTGCTAAAAAAGAGTCTGGTGACATAGGTCCCCTAAGTCACGTGCTCCCTCCCAGAAACATAACACATTATAGCTAGAAACAGCTTTGAGATCATTCTATCCAATGATGTCATCTATTTTCTTTTATTGTGGTCTAATGCACATGACATAAAATTCACCGTTTTATTTTTAAATTTTTCTTGCTCTATCTCAAGACATGCTGGCTCTTATTTCCCAACCCAGGAATCAAAATTGCGTCCCCATGCCTTGAAAGCATGGGATCTTAACCACTGGACTACCAAGGAAGTTCTCAGATTCACTATTTTAAAGCACACAAGGCACAATGTTATGCAAAGCACCACCTCTATCTAATTCCAGAGCGTTTTCACAATGATGTCATTTTAGAGAAAAAAAATGAGTCCCAGGTAGACAGGACATTAGCATGGGTAGGTCCTCTGACTGGCAGATCATTCATCTGGGGTGGTGGCCGGAGCTTGGGTTGCCTGCTGAGGGGGACCCCACCACCTCCAGGGCACCTTTCAGGCTGGGATGCTTTCCTGAACTGCATGTCAGAGGCTGTCTCCCTCCAGTGTCTGCAGCCTGCCTCCCATCCCACCTCCAGAGCTGCCCAGAAGGAGTCTGCTTTCTCCACGACAGCCTCTCACATTTCCTTCAAGGGTTGCTGCACTTACTGGGTGATTACCATTGCCCTTCCTTCCTGAATCGCAATTAATAACCTCAAGATGAAAAGGGCCCTCAAAGCCACAGATATTTTCATGAACTTGAAACCACAAATTCAGGCGGAAGGGGTTTTACTCAACTGGAAGAAGGCAGTAAAGATACAACTGACACAGAAGAAGAACTAAAACACAGAAGAATGGCATTTTGCTCCAGATAATTCCAGTTATCACATGGAGATCCAAGGCATCACAAATACTGTAAAGTCCCGTTTTTAGTTAATAGCATTTTAATAGAAAAGTCAGACTTATGAAATGGAAGTGACTGGTAAAGAAAATGTAAATCAAGCTTACTAGTCCTTTGGGGCATTTAAAAACAATTGAATTTGGTATGTCTTTGATTCATTAAAATAGGGGAAAGAATCCTGGAATGTTTTATCTATTATGGTTTTTCAAATAAAATGGAGTTTTACTTTATTAAAACTCCTGTGAAAAACCCCCTACCACCATTCTGTCTGAAAAGAAAATCACTAGTATTTATCGGAGACCCACTCCTGGGGCTTCCCAGGTGACGCTAGTGGTAAAGAATCTGCCTGCCTATGCAAGAGACGAGGATTCAGTCCCTGGGTTGGGAAGATCCCCTGGAGAAGGAAATGGCAACCCACTCCAGTATCTTCCCTAGGAAATGCCATGGACAGAGAAGCCTGGCTACAGTCCACAGGATCGCAAAGCCGAACACAACTGAGCGACTGAACACACTGCACACACTCGATGTCAAGCAGCTTACTTGATATATTAATTTCATTGGTTTCTCAAGACAATTCTACAAGGTAGGTAAAAATTAGTCCCATTTTACAGATTAGGAACCTGAGACCCAAAGAACCTCGATACTGCCCAGTCTTGCCCACTTCCATGAATCAATAGGGGAATCAGAATTTGTCTTCAAGGACTTCCCCCAAAATCCGGTGGATAAGACTCTGCCTTCTAATGCAGGGTGTGTTGGCTCAATCCCTGGTTGGGGAATTAAGATCTCACAGGCCATGTGGTGTGGCCAAATAAATAAACAGAACTCTTTAGAAAAAAACAAAGATTTTGTACTCAGGACTGTCTCAGTACATACCTGAGGCTTTGCTCACTACATAACTCTTGTGCTAATTTGATTTAAATCAAACCAAAGACTTTTCTTCTGATGTTTAAACTATATATATATATTTTTTTCTTGTAAATTAACAAAATAGGAAGGTAAATAATGAAAGGGCTAGTTTCACAGAAGATGCTTGAGTGCTCTCAGAGAAATAATTCCTTTTTTTTTTAGTGAAACATCTCGTCAATCATTTATTCATGTATGAACCACTTCCTTAGCTCTTACCTGTCCCGTGGGCCTGGGTTACACAGGTAGGGTTGACACAGTCCACCTTGCTACCCAGAAGCATGTGACCCAGAGGGGAAGACTAGACCCATCCACAAACAATGTCTGAGCCAGGTGAGAGTGGCTAGGTGAGCAACCAGAGATGGGACCCGGAACATATGAAAAGAGGTCAGTTTAGGGGGGTCTTAGTCATATACATATTAAAAAGCAGAGACACATTACTTTGCCAACAAAGGTCCATCTAGTCAAGGCTATGGTTTTTCCAGTGGTCATGTATGGAGGTGAGAGTTGGACTGTGAAGAAAGCTGAGCGCCGAAGAATTGATGCTTTTGAACTGTGGTGTTGGAGAAGACTCTTAAGAGTCCCATGGACTGCAAGGAGATCCAACCAGTCCATCCTAAAGAGATCAGTCCTGGGTGTTCATTGGAAGGACTGATGCTGAAGCTGAAACTCCAATACTTTGGCCACTTCATGAGAAGAGTGGACTCATTAGAAAAGACCCTGATGCTGGGAGGGATTGAGGGCAGGAGGAGAAGGGGAAGACAGAGGATAAGATGGCTGGATGGCATCACTGACTCGATGGACATCAGTTTGGGTAAACTCTGGGAGTTGGTGATGAACAGGGAGGCCTGGCGTGCTGCGATTCATGGGGTTGCAAAGAATTGGACACGACTGAGCGACTGAACTGAACTGAGTCATATACATGAAAGGGAGCAGGTCTTTATCGGATCTTGCACGTTAAGACTAGCAAGCTTGGACTTGGCAGTGTAGGAGATGACAAGGTTGTGGTGGATTTAGGGGAGAAGAGTGGCAAAATCAGAAGTTCAGAGACGAGGAACGAGTCTGCCAGAGGTAAGTATGCTGAATTGAGGGGGCAGGGGGTCAACAATGTAAGGGAAGCCATTGGAACATTCAAGGTCAGTGATTCTGAAAGCATGGTCCCCGGACCAGCAGCTTCGGCATCACCTAAGACCATGTTGGAAATGCACGTGCTTGCCTCCGCCCCAGACCTATGGCCTCAGAAACTGTCTCAGCAAACCCTGTGGGTGAGTGTAATGAGGAGTGAAGTCTAAGAATCGCTGGTCTAGGTGAAAGAAGATGGACTTGGTGTTTGATCACCGGGGACAGAAAGGGAGGGAAGGCCCTGGTTCATGTTCCCGGGCAATCCTGTGGCTTGGCAGGAGAACCTGGTGGGCAAAGAGGCTGAGCTGGCAAAAGGAGGCAGGCAGGTTCCTTTCCCTACTGCTTGGCCAAGTCGTATCCCCTCAGCCCCTCGGAGGTTTCAAATGCGCATTGGCATTCCCGGAGAAACTGCCAACCATGCATCAGAGAAATCCCTTAAATTAGCCTGGCAGCTAATTTAAAGAGTCGGAGGCTGAAGTTACTAAAAATAAACATAGCTACCATGTAGCCTGGCTCTGTCATTTGATAAATCTCTTCCATCACAGAGGCTCAATTTGCTTGATGGTGATGCTATCCTATTTGAAGAGAAGGCGATAGATGGGTGAGGCATGTGTTTCAGTCTGATGAGGAGAGGGACTTAACGAGAGATCTGGCTGATGTTCCAGTCCCTGTAAGACTTAGATCCATGCTGGGTCTATTCCCACTGGCTTCCCTTTATGCAACGTTCCTCAGAATGCTCATCTGGCCACTTTTGGACCCCCCAACCACTTTCCTCCATAGCACAGTGTAACATCAACAACAAAACACAACAGTGATGATACCGGTTACGTGCCAGGGACTGCCATCCTAAATCATTTAATCTCGATAAAATCCTATGCAGAAGGTATTGTTATTCCCATTTTACAGATGCAGAAACCAGGCACAAAGAGAGAAGCTAATACGTTATAAACTCCAGATAGAGACCCAGGCAGGCAGGTGCCAATGTCCTTGTTTCTAACTACTGCACTATTGCTGCTTCCATACACAGGGAGTTATCAGGCACTGAGTACCTGAGAGTCAGGTGGGTTATTTGTAACATCTCATTTGACCCTGGCAATCATCCTTATGAATTAGGTATAATAATAAGTGGCTCCATTTTGCTGTTGAGAAATGAGCTTCAGAGAGATTAGGCAACTTTTCAAAGGTCACTCAGCTGTTAAATGGCCGAGTGATATTTGAATAAGGATCTGCTTGAGTTCAAAGCCCAGGCTATTTCCACTCCATCATGTTACAACTCAGTATACTGATGAAATCTCATTTTCTCCTCCCTTACAATGGCGGTCACTTACTAACGAGGGAGAGTGACTGGGTGGGGGGCGGCATTTAGTCTAAGCCTAGTTCAAACTTGTTGCATTCTTTAGAATCAAACACACAGATGATTAGACCTCCAGATGATTCTGCTGCAGTGGGGTGGGTAGATGGGTGGGTCTGTCTGCTTGTAACTGACCGCAGGGTATGTGACAACAAGCGTCTATCAGAATGGGGCTGTTCCGTTTTGACTATGCAACAAATCAACCCCTGTTTTACAGTCACAGGCCCACACAAGTCACTGATGCACTGTTTTGTCGTGTGTGAATGAACAGAGGCCCCCAGCGGCAACAGCAGTGGACTAGGTCCTCTTCCCTGCTTGGGATGAATTCTCGGAGGCACCAGGCTGGGGTGCTGCAGGAGCATCCTCCTGCCAGGCCAGGCAATGAATTAACAAAAGAACAGACAAGTAGATTCAGTCTAACACCCCCTTTCCCACAGACCCAGAACTTGGGCTGTTTCCAAGCTGGAAGTGCCTTTAGGGTCACTGGGGCCCAGCCCCCTCATTTTCCAGATAGAGGAATTGACAGCTCATTTTACAGGGACCACCCCTGCCCCCAATCCGATTCTTTTCCAACAGGGCTCTCTCTGCTCTGACCTCTGCACAGAGCAGGTGTCTTCGCCCTGGTTCCTCTGGCTTTCTTTGTCTTGGGCATGGGCAGTGAGAGTCAGTGAAATGCACAGTCACTCAGGCCAAGGAGAGGGTGAGATGCTGCCAGGCAGCTCTGCCCCACGGGCACGAGTCTGGGGAGTCAGGACGTGGGCTCTGGGGGTAGTCTGAGGCACCATTGGAATCCCAATTCAGTCATTTTAGGCAAATCATATAACCACAAAGCTTCAATATCCTCTTATATACAGTGGGAAAAATAATGGCACCTAAAAGTGGCACCTAACTTATTCATGCGTGCGTGCCAAGTCGCTTAGGTAGTGTCAGACTCTTTGTGACCCCAAGGACTACAGTCTGCCAGGCTCCTCTGTCCATGGGATTCTCCAGGCAAGAATACTGGAGTGGGTTGCCATGCCCTCCTCCAGGGGAATCTTCCCAACCCAGGGATCAAACCCACGTCTCTTACACCTCCTGTATTGGCAGGCAGGTTCTTTACCACTAGCGCCACCTGGGAAGCCACCTAACCTATAGGACTAGTGTAATTATAGAGAAAATGGATGCACGCCACTTTGATTATAATCACCAGCCTCTTTATCTCCCATGTGTCATCATCTGGAGAGGCTCACTGTCAAGTCCCCAGCCTCAGTAGGAGAGGTCCACACATACCTCCAGGAATACAGAGGGATCAAGCATTTCTTTAACCACTTTTGAACATTCTGCCCCACCCTCAACCCATGTAACTAGACACCGGCCTGTCCTTGTGCTCCTCGGACTGCCCAGAGGCCGTCGGGGGATCTTGCTGCAAGCGGCCTGGGGTCCAACTGCCCCTGACCTCTGTCTGAACCTAAATACATCCCTCCTACATAAGTGAGTCTCATTTTCTAGGGCCTCACTGGATGACGGCTCTTCATCTGATGGCCTGGCTCTCAATGACGGTTATCACAGAATCATGAACATAGAAATGTTCGCTGTGCCCCACATAAAGCAAAAGTTAAACTGAAGAGTAGAAGGGACCCTAGTGATTCTCTCATCTCAGTTTCTTTTTGAAATAATATTGGAAAGTCCAGGCAAAGTCCTTTGCTTGAGGGCTGGCATCAAGTGAAAGGTGGTAGCAAAGGCAGGCCCAGTTCTGCTGACTTACTGCTCAGAACCTTGAAAAAAGAAGCAGCAAGAGAGGGGGGGAACCCCAACAACCCTACACCACTGTTGAGCTAAAACACCAGAGTGGCCCAAACTCTGATTCTGAATGAGAAGCTTCAGACTTGCCCATCCACACTGGCAGGCACGGAGGAGAATCATTTTGCCCCAAGGGCTGCAGAATTCCTCTTTAAACCCACTAAATAGTTGGCCGCTGTCTTTGTGAATGACTGGACTTCTGCTCAGCTTTCCACTGGATCCCGGAGGAAGTTTTCAGATGACAAGCCTGGCCCACACGAGCTGCCTAGGCACTCTGGGCGGGGCCTTACTCCCGGCCAGAGAGCTCCAGGCCTTGCAGGTCTGATCACTGCCTGCTTCGCCTGCCTCATCATCCAGATTCCACATCCTTGCGAGCTAAGTTGCTCAGTCATGTCCGACTCTTTGCAACCCTATAGACCATAGCCCTCCAGGCTTCTCTGTCCAAGGGATTCTCCAGGCAAAAATACCAGAGTGGGTGGCCATGCCCTCCTCCAAGGGATCTTCCCAATCCAGGGATCGAACCTGCATCTCTTGCCTCTCCTGCATTGGCGGGCGGGTTCTTTACCACTAGCACCACCTGGGGCATCCCTCCCTCTTTCTGTAAAGGCTTTTCCCCAAATTATCCACATGAGAAACACTCATCCTTCAAATCTGAGATTCTGGATCACCTTTTTCAAAAAGCTTCCCATAACTTCCAGAGTTAAATCAACCATGCCTTTACATAGAAGCTTACAGGCTTTGTCCATCATCATCATTGTCATCATCATCACCATTGCTTTTTCTTCCGAGTCATTATCACAATTACACCTACATGGTTATTTGTGCAGCCGTCTCTTTGATGCCTGTTTCTCTCACCCCAGGGGGGTGACACGTACAGTTTATGACTGTAGCCCCCACGCAGATCCTGACACACAGTAGATGTTCAAAATAGCTGGCAGTGAAGATAGTCATCCTTTCAGTGAGTACCCACGACCATGCTACTCGGCCCCAGTCAACAATAAGCATGCTGAAGCTTTGAGAGGTGGAGTCAGCTGATTAAGGGATGAAGCTAGGACTAGAACCCAGCAGCCTAACTCCCGAGGTCACATTGTTAACCCCTGCACTGCCACACCCCTCCTTCTGGTTGCTGGAATGAATCTTTCTCCTACTTCTCTTCTCCCAGTGATTGGGAAGATCCTGTCTGTGTTTGGGGAGAACAAAGATTTCCTGGAAGCGACAGCAAGGCACTGTCTGTGTGACGGCTGTAATTAGTGGTTGTATTCGCCTCTGTTTTACCACCTCCAAAATTAGCAGAAAAGGCCAACTTGAGCTTGAGTCATGTAGTTCTGCTAATGAAGGGATCCTTTTAATTACACACTCACAGCCTATCTGAGATACAAAGCATTTTAATGCTTAAACACAGCTCTGCACCAAACTATAGGGTTGCGTGAGTCCAGGCAATAAGTGGGAAAACTCATGTGAAGAAGTCATCCTTGGCCCAGACTCTAATTCTTCTTGGCATTCAATTTCATCCAAATCCAGTTCCTTTCCAATGTAATCCTAATTCCCTTTTGTATACAGTGTACATCCAGTGAACCCTTATTCAGGGATTCAGTAAGCATATCCTGGTCAAATATCCTTTTCCTCCAGATTTCAGATGAAATCTGTTCGCTTTGTGAATTTCACTTGTCATGGACTTGCAGGTCAGCAGCTGGCCAATCTCTGCTGCGCAGGTGTTGAGAGCAAAACCATTCACTTGACCCTGCCCCAGGGGCTCATGGCATTTGCAAGCAACTTCACAAGACAAATCTGTGTGTGTCCCTCTGCATGTGGTTTTCACTAGTGTCAGTGAGCACTCATGGAGCTGGGCCCACAGGCCTCTCTCAGGCCAGGCCTCCCTGACTTCAGATTTGGTTGGTCAGGGAAAGGGAGTAATTCAATGAGCCTCCTTTAGGCCAGGAACTTTCTCGTGCCTTGATCATTCTGCCTAAGCTATGATGAGACCTTAGGACAGATATATTAACATAAACTCTGCTTAGGTTGGAATCCTTGCCCTGTCCGTAACTAGCTGATGACCTTAGGAAAACGTCTTAACCCGCTTGTGCTTTGGTATCTTTATCTTTATAATGGGGATGGAAATTCTACCTATTGTGATGATTAAATGGGCTAATATATGTGGAGCATTTAGAATTATACCCAGTATGCCATAAGCACTCAAGAAGCGATAGCTCTTGTTATCTATCAGATGAAACTGAGCTCAGGAAAAATAAAGCACGTACTCAAGGTCACGCCCCTCCCCCCCTCCCCATACATGGTTATCAGTTGGTGATCTGGGTCTGTGTGACTTGCAAGAGTCGTTTTTCTTTTCCAGGCTTCCAGTGAGGTTGGGCAGCTCTGCGGGTTTCTCTGCCGGCCCTCCACTAGGACTGGAATCACAGCCCTTGCTGGGTGGAGCATGACCTGGAGAAAGTCACTCTGTGCTGAGCCCCTCCTGGCCTCAGGATGAGCAGCTGGCTTCTGCTTTTACTGCTCCAAACAGACTGCCCTCTCAAAGTTTACCAGGGACCTCCGCAGTACCCCTAACCCCCTGCTGCTGCTGCTGCTGCTGCTGCTGCTGTTGCTGCTGCTGCTGCGTCACTTCAGTCGTGTCCGACTCTGTGCGACCCCATAGACGGCAGCCCACCAAGCTCCCAAATCCCTGGGATTCTCCAGGCAAGAACACTGGAGTGTGTTGCCATTGCCTTCTCCCCCTAGCCCCCTGGCCTTTCCTAATTCAGTTTCTTCATACATTCCGTGCAGTCAGTCACTCGCTTTCTGTAACTCTCGTTCTAAGCCCCTGCATTCTCCCAAGTGTTTTCCATCCTCTGCTTTTCTTCTTCTGAGGACCCTTTGAGGTAGATGGTCCGCTAAGCCTCTGACCTTGACCTGCTTCCTGCCCGCCGAGTCTCCCTGGGTGATCTCAGTTACACGTGGAGATGTGTGTGGCCCCCGAGCCTGGGAGCCTGGGACCTGCTAAACCCTGCTCACCAGCAGCCGGGCCCCAATCCTGCTCATCCTGCAAAGCTTGCTTCCCCGATCCCTCCTACCCGAAATACTCTCCTCTGGATTCCCCACAGCATTTCATTGGCAGCTCTCTTGTGAAATGTGTCATCTTTTGGACTTATATGATGGCCATTGAAGTCTGCGCCTTCTTTCCCCCTGAGACTGAGTTTGCCAAAAATAGAATCCACGTTTGTTCCCAGTACTCTACATCTTATAGGTGATGAAAAAAAAAAAAAAAGACATGCTGATAAATGACAGTGCAAGAACAGTATTCTTTAAGACAAATAACATGAAGAATTTGCTGCAATCTTACCCGAAGGCAAGAAAACGGGCAGGGTGAACTCTGGGTGTCATTTTCAGCTTCAGGTTCTCCAAAGCCACTTTTAGGGTAATAATGCAACAGTAATAATTTATGATAATAAGAATAATAGTCATTCTGGTTCCTTACTAAGGGTATGGCTTTGGGGAAATGGCTCTATCGCCCAGCCTCCATTATCTGTTCTGTAAAATGGAAACAGACAGTAGAATCTCGCTTGCAGGGGTGTGGGCAGATTCAGTGCGGAGGGATGTTAAATGAGGGGCTAGCATCTTGGCCAGGGCTTAGTAAGTGAGAAAGTGATAGTAAGTAACTGTTATCATTCATTTGATACGTATCTAGCAAACACCCCCCCCCCTAAAAATCATGGACCGGGACTCTCCTAGTGGTCCAGTGATTAAGAATCCACCTTGCAATGCAGGGGATCCCTGATCTAGGAACTAAGATGCCACGTGCCATGGGGCAACGAAACCCATGTGCCGTAACTGCTAAACTCACCACTACAACTAGAGAGGCCATGCAATGCAACAAGGGATCTGCATGATGCGATGAAGACCCCATGTGCCGCAACTAAGACACAGTGCAGCCTAATCAATTAATTAATAAAACACTTAAAAAAATTCGTATAAACTAAAAAAAAAAAAAAAAAATCATGGACATCAGGTCAGCTCAAGCCCAACCTCCTCCAAGAAGATTAAACTTGCCTCCTCCAACCCACCTTTCTTCCTCCAAGAACTTTGGTCCTAACAAAATGAGAGTTTTTAAAATGCAGCTAATAAATTAGGCATGCATATTAGTAATCAGGTCCAGAGAGAAAGTCTACTTTTTTTCCTTTATGCAATTTGAATTCCCCCAACATAGACTTGTTGTCAAAATCCATTAAGGTATTTAATTTCTCTTGTCATTGCCTAATTCCCCAAGCAGGCATCCAGGCAGTTTGCAGCAGTGTTTCTCACAGAGTACTAAGTGTTTAGTTATCATGGTACATTTTTTAGACGATGTCTCCCTGATGGCTCGAGAGACCCTGAAGAGATCGTGTAAATTCAAGTACAAGGTTAAGGCAGGATGTCAGAAGGGCAAGGGTTGTAGGGATTATGCAGCAAACAGGTCTGGGTTTGAGCTCCAGCACAGCCACTTGCCAGCTGAGTGACCTTGGGAAAGGTCCTTAAACCTTTTTGAGCATCAGCTTTCTCATTTGCAAAAGGGGACAATAATATCAATGCACAGGGTCATAGTGAGCACTAAATGGAAATCGAGTATAAAGAAGCTCATAAAATGCCACATGTATAAAAGGCAGCTTAAAAATCCCAGTGACCTGAACGCACACAGATTGGGGCCTGAAGGCCACGGTGCCCACTCACCACCCCTCCCCGAGGAGCAGGGTACTCATCATGTCCCAGTGGCCAGAACCATCGCATCCTGACACTTTCTCCTTTCACAGTGGTCTCTCCAGGAATCTGTTCAAGTAAATTAATCTCCCCACGTGACGACCTCACCTGGTGGGAGTGAAAGGTTTCCATGCCAACGGGAACATGGTGGGGAACCCCCTCCCCAAGAAAGAAAACAAAAGAGAGTCTGTCACTTAGTTTCCCTGAAACTAAGAGCTGAAGGCAGGGCTGGCCTCTTCCTTGGTCGTCATGGCAACGTTGCTGGACCAGCCCCCATCCTGCAGACACAGGAGCTGGAGGGCGAGCGCCACAGGCATGAGGACGGCGCAGCAGAAGCACTCCACGAGGTCCACGAGAGACGCGTTCTGCCTGCTTTTTCAAAAAACAGAAACTGGTGGCAAAAGTATTCCCCTCGCTAGGGAGTGGGGGAAATTCTAGTTTTTATCATCATCTAGTTCCTTGGGTGATGATGAATAGATTTAGAGTCCACTATCAGAGCCAGTTCAAACCTAGTGAATGAGCAGTTATTACTTCCCCAGCCATGACGCAGAGCTAGGAATCTTTCCTCTGTGCCTCTCCTGTCGTGCTCGGGATCAGGGGACGTGGCTAAGGCCCTCGCCTGCTGCCCATTGCTATGGTTTGGTGCGCAATCTCTGCAGTGATTTCCCATCCGTGATCTAACGCAACCTGAGCAACAGCTTGGGGAGAAAACTGCAGCAGGCCCCTTTTACAGGCAGGAAAATGGAGTGCTGTGACCACAAACCAGTGTGTGTGAACACGACTTTCATTTTCTCTTTTCTAGTTTGCTGTCTGCCCCTTCCCACAAAATGCTTTCATCCCTGACAGCACTTGACCTTGCCAAACATGTTCAATTCTTTCCCTCACTCTGAAGCTCTCTGTAGCTTTTAAAAGTCACCTTCTGGACTTCCTTGGTGATCCAGTGGTTAAGAGTTTTGCTGCCAATTCAGGGGACACTGGTTCAATCCCTAGTTGGGGATGATCCCACACGCTGTGGAGCCACTAAGTCCATGCACCGCAACCACTGAAGCTTGCGTGCCTAGAGCCTGTACTCTGCAACAAGAGAAGTCACTGCGGTGAGAAGCCCAAGCACCGCATCTAGAGAGTAGCCCCCCGCTTACCACAACCAGAGAAAGCCCGAGCCCAGCAACGAAGACCCAGCACAGCCAAGAAAATAAATAGACAAAGTTTAAAAAAGAAAAACTAAAAAAGTCACCTTCTAAGTCCAACACCTGCCAGTGAAATCTACCCAGATGTCCCCCTTGCATCCAAGTGCAATAGAATTTATTCCCTACCTATCTCCCATCCCCTACCTCAACCAGCTTCTTGCTGTTTCCATGTTATTATTGGTAACTTCATCCTCCCACCGAGCCAAGTTCAAAACTCAAGTCAGCTTCAGCTTCCTCTTCTTCTTCACCCTGGCTTCTAGGAACCTAAACAGAAACCTCCCTCTGTCCTTCTTTATTGAGGAGCTCTGATCTGAACATCTGAGGAGTTCCTACAGATGGAAGCATGGAGCATGGTGGTTATGGGCAGAGGCTGTGGAGTCAGGGTGCCTGGGATCTTGCTGATTTTGGGCCCTTCTCATTTTGGTCCCACCATAGCCTTTGGAGAGTACTGCTATTCTTACTATGATTCTCATTTTCCACATGGCTCACTCTCCCTTTGAGACACAAGAGTGTTGACATAACTTGCCCAAGGTCATCCGGACCGATGGGACTCCCTCATAACCAATATGCTAAGCTCCTTCCCACTCAGTCGTAGATTTCTTAAGAGCAGGGACCTGCCTCGCAGTGTCTGGGGAGGGAGACGCTGACTGAGGGCCCCTCAGAGCCAGCCAGCCGGGGTCTACTCCTCACAGGAACCCTTTCTCGCTGAGTGGCCTTCGGGATACAACCAGATAATAGCCAGAGGTCTGCAGCGAGCCAAATAGTGGCCATACACTCCTGGAATCTGTCAATGTGATCTTATTTAGAAAAGGGTCTTTGCAGATATAATCAAGCTAAGGATCTGGAGATTATCCTGGATCTAGAGTAGGCTGTAAATCTAGTGGCAGGCATCCTTTGACGAGAAAGGCAGGGGGACATTTGACACAGATACACACACCCAGAAGATGCTGCTGCTACTACTACTACTACTACTAAGTCGCTTCAGTCGTGTCCGAATCTGTGCGACAAGGCAAAGGCAGAGATTGGAGCGATGCCGTCACAAACCAAGAAACGCCACCCAGATCTGGAAAGAGCAAGAAAAGACCCTCCCCTCGGGCCTTGGGAGAGAACACAGACCTGCTGGTATCCTCAGATTTGAGACTTCTTCCCTCCAGAACTATGAGAGAGCACGTTTCTGTTGATTCAAGCCACCAAGTGGGTGATAAACTTATTATAGCAACCCTAGGAAATCAGGACAAGGTCTCAGTTTCCTCATCTCTGAAATGGGTGACCTTGAACAGTTACTGTGAAGTAATGTATCTGAAAGCAACGAGAACAGTGCCTGGTGCACCGGAGGCCCTCGATAAATGTTGGTTGGACCAAATGAAATATATTATGAGTCATTATCTTGGACACTTCTCCCCAGGGCACACCTGGCTGGCTGTCTCTATCCACAATAATCCAAGGCTTGTAAAATGTTTAGCTTCAGAACCCAAGAGCCAGAAGGAGGAGCCACAGGGAGTCTCTCCTCTGGCCTAGGTGTCTGGGGGGTGAGTTGCAGGACGGGGCAGGGGGAGTGGGGAATGGATGGGAAGCTGGCTGGGAGGTATGTGCCCTTGTGAGGCTGGTAACCAAGCATTGGCCCATTGCCAGCTCTGATGAGCCTGTCACAGTAGGTTTTACAAAACATCTGTTTCAGGAACAAGCCGGTTCTTTCAGGCGAGCTCCAGAGATAATAGTATGTTTTTCCTAGACAGAGCCATGACATGTTCGCTGAAGCTGAATATTTCTAAATGTGACCGATTTCTTAAGTGGCAGAAGCCCACTTCAAGAACATGGACTGCACGTGGGCAGCCTGAGCAGTGTCCTGTGCCGTTCCAGACCTGGGGCCACATCTGCTCTGGCCTGTAGGGAAACGTCCAGGGTAGAGGGGCAGCGGGTACTGAGCGCTCAGACGCTGGCCCCTCTGAAGGTCACACCTGCTTCTGCAAGGGAGTTGGGTTCCTCAGGTCCATGCATATGGATGGTGGCTGAGGCTGAAGGATAACGTGCTGTTTATCTTCCCCCTACTTGGGCTGGCTACTGAGAATTTGACTGGGTAACACTATGATGGGGCACATACCAAAGATGCCCAGGCCCTGAACACAGCTTTGCTGGTTTTGACTCCATTCCAGCCTGGGAGAAGAAAGCTCAGGCCTGGTGTCCCGTGTGAGATGAGCAGATGGCGCCATGGCATGAGATACAGGGAGGACCAGAAGGCAGACAGCTATCAAGAATGTGCTGGATGCAGCCCTGCAGGCTGAAGGGCAACGTGGGCCGCCAACGAAGCAGACTCCCCGACACCCTCCAAGCAGGAGGCTCCCTGAGATGAGACACACAAGTGGTCCACAAAGCCTTGCCCATCTCCCAGTTAGCTCGGAACTTCCCTGGCCGAGGAGTCTCCGCTTCTAATCCTTGTACAACTTTGGCCTCCCATCCCTACTTGGGGTCTCTGCATCCCAGGCTCTTCTTGACCCTGGCATCCTCTCCTTCCTAGTCAGCCTGCTGCTGGGGTTCCAGCATCCATGGGTCAGGACCATTCTGGCTGGTCACTAAGCTCCCAAGGCCAGGTTGTCTGGTTGATCACAGAAGGCTGTGACTCTGGTCCAGAAGGCTGCTCCCAGAGGGAGCACTGGGGCAACAGAATCAAGGCATTTCGAAAAGAAATAGCTTCAAGTCAGAGACTGGCAAGTTCAAGGTCCTCATATTGTAAGCAGATAGAAGACTGAGCTTTGGAGGTGGGAAATGATTTATCCAAGGTTTCCTGGCATGTGGGTTTTCACAGAAATTAGGAATGCAGGTTTGCCAACTGCTCTTGCAATTTACTGGGACAATGTCCTTGGCATTTTCTGCAGCCTGGGTCAGCTCTTTGCAGCTGGGGCCCCTCTCTGACTCACTGCTGGCTCTGCGGCAGTGTAGCTCAGGGCCAGACCCAGACCAGTGGCCCCATGACTATTACTGAGACATGGTCAAATGGATCTCCTTTGTAAGACAAATCAAGAGACTGACGTGTTAGTGAAACCCAACACAAAGGTGCGATTTCAGGATTCGGTGAACACCTGGACTACCAGAAGGGAGGTGCTGTTTCTACCTACAAAATAGTGTGGAAATCCAGAAAAAATGTTAAATTTACAAATCATGTCACTGTTCATTTTTTCTTTGCCTAACTGTCATCTCAGGTCCACACAGTAATAGCCTCTGTTTATTAGAAGGAGACCCAGGTTTGATCCCTGGGTTGGGAAGACCCCCTGGAGAAAGGGCTGGCTACCCACTCTAGTATTCTTGCCTGGAGAATCCCAGGGACAGAGGAGATTTACAGGCTATAATCTATGGGGTCAGACATGAATGAGTGACTTACACTCTAACTTTTCCTCCTGGTCTGGTAGGAACTCTCCCCTTTCTTTATAGATGGACACTGAGGCTCAGGCAAGTTAAGTGGTTTGTGATCCAAGGTCACATAACTCACAAGTGCTGGACCATGGATTCCAGTCTGTGCCGTTTTACCAAAGTCAGGGCATGTTGACATAAGAACAGTAATAAAATGTAATGAGATGTAAGGAAAAATTTCTCTCTGCCAGGCCTGTGATGTGTATGAGCTCATCTAATCCTCACAACCACACCGTGTTTTTCCTCTCCTGAGGGAAAACAGACCCAGAGCTCAAGGAACTTACTTGCGTGATCCCAGCCAGTCTAGGAGACGAGGACCAGCTAGAGGCAGAGAGCTCAGAATAAGAGGTAAGGGCATGAAAGGACCCTTGGAAGGGGGCTGGACGTGCTGATTGTGGGATTCGGGGCAAACTGATAAAAAAAATGTTTTTTTAATATTTTCATGAAATTTACCATTTGTACGGATATAGTACCATTAAGTAATTCATATTATCATGTGACCATCATGACTGTCCGTCTCCAGAACTTTTTCATCTTCCTAAACTAAAACTCTGTACCCATTAAATACTAACTCCCCATCTCCCACCCACCTCCACTCTCACTCCGGGCAGCTACCATTCTGCTTTCTGTCTCTATGAACCTGACTCCTCTAGGGACCTCTTATAAGTGGAATTAGGTAGCATCTGTCCTTTCATATCTGGTTTATTTCACTCAGCACAATGTTCACAAGACTCCTCTGTGCGACAGCTTGTGTCAGAATTTCCCTCCTTTTAAAGGCTAAATAATATTCCATTGTGTGTACAGACCACATGCTGTTTATCCAGTGGTCTGTCAGTGGATAGCTGGGGGACTTCCAATTTTTGGCTATTATGAATAGTGCCTCTATGAACATGGGTGTGTGTGGACAACTGAGGCTCAGTTTTGGGGTCTTCTACCTCACACCTGAGCCTCCAGCTTTGTCCAAATGCAGAGGCCCATGCCTGAGTCTGAAGCCAGAGAGAGATCCATTGTCCCTCACCCCCACATTGAGTAGCCTGGCCTTGTTCCGTCACCTTGATTCACCCACTCTGCCTGTCCCCACTGCTCCCTTCATAATCCAAGCCGCCATCACCTATCACCTCATTGGCAAGTCACCTAAATTCCAAATCCCCTTCACCAGTTTCCTGGCTTCTAACCTTCCCTGCTGACACACCCTCCGTGTCACAGCTAAATTGCAGATCCGAGCGGGTCGCCCGAGACCCTACCCTGGATCTCCCCCTCCTTTCCTTCCAGTGCTTGTGGCAACGGCCCCTCCTCGGACAGGCCTTCCCGACCTCCCTGCTCACAGCTGTAACCCGCACTTCCCCAGTGCCCCGGGCCCTTCCTTGCTTCATTCCCCACAGCATTCATCACCATCTACTGGAATAGGAATTGCACTCATTTATTTTGTTTATTGTCCACTCCCTGCCTTTTCACCGCAGTAAAGTACGTCAGCTGCTCAGAGGCGGGGATTTTCAATGCTTCGTTCACTAATGACTCCTCGGTCCTGGCACAGAGCCGGCGCTCAGCAAACACAGGCCGATTGCAGGGATGCGGGAATGACCAGCCGCTCTCTGCTTGCAGGTCAGAGCCTTTGCTCTCTGGCCCGGCCAAGTCCTTTCACGTTCTGGCTCTGTATTCTGCTCCCACCCATGTCCCACCATGTTCCCAGGTAAACTCCAGGCAGACAGCACCACTGGCCACATCCACCCGCCGTCTGCTAGCTGAGGGCCTCTGAACGTGCTGTGGCTGCTGCCCCGAATGCCATTCCCCACCTTGCCCCGTCCTTCATCATGCTTTACAACACCTCTGCCTCTTCTGAAGCCCTTTCACATGGTACTACGATCAAACTGCCAGCCCTGAGTGTGTGTGGGGGGTCATCTTGCTCTCTCGATTCCCAAGGCTGTGGCCTGAGCACACAGTAGGTGCACAGAAAATGACTAGTGAGGAAAGGGAGCCAACCACTGGAGCCTCAGCTGCTTCACCCGTGAAGCCAGGCAAGGCTAGTCCTGCAGATGCCTGAAGATTAGAGATACCCTGGCACATGGTGGGCATTTAATCCCTAGTAGCTCAGTCTCTGGAGAAGGCAATGGTACCCTACTCCAATTCTTGCCTGGAAAATCCCATGGATGGAGGAGCCTGGTGGGCTGCAGTCCATGGGGTCGCGAAGAGTTGGACACGACTGAGCAACTTCACTTTCACTTTCACTTTCATGCACTGGAGGAGGAAATGGCAACCCACTCCAGTGTTCTTGCCTGGAGAGTCCCAGGGACGGGGGAGCCTGGTGGGCTGCTGTCTGTGGGGTCGCACAGAGTCAGACACGACTGAAGCGACTTAGCAGAAGCAGCAGCAGCAGCAGCTCAGTCTCAGAATAAGGATGGTAAGGACTCGTGCAGGATCTGCTGTTTCCATTATTCAAGGAGCCTCTAGCTGAAGTCCTGCCATCATGTGTCATCTTTGGGGGCCACACCGGTAACTGTCCACCCAGGAGAGAATTCCTGTCCTGTCCTGCCTTACCTATATTGGGCAGCGGGCACCTGACCTGCTGAGCAGAGAAAAACTCCAGTCCACCTTTATCTCAGAACCGACTGCATTTACAATCAGCATGCCATGGAATTGAGCACTTCCAGGGACATCAGGAAGCAACTGTGCCCATCTCTCATTTTACACCTGAGGACACAGGTTCAGAGAGGTTGACTGACCTACCCACGGTCACACAGCTAGTTTGGGATTTTGCTTTTTCTGTCCTCAATGCAGAATTTTACTTCTCTCTGGTTGAACTTACTGGACCCTGAAGAATTTGATCATTTAGTCTTAAACTCTCATTTGGGCTAAATTTGGATCATTTTCATCACTATATTGATAACTGAAGACAGCAGTTGTTGTTTAGTCACTAAGTCGTGTCTGACTCTTTTGCAACCCCATAGACTGTAGCCCGCCAGGCTCCTCTGTCTGTGGGATTTCCCAGGCAAGAACCAGAGTGGGTTGCCATTTCCTTCTCCAGGGGATCTTCCCGACCCAGGGATTGAACCCAAGGCTCCTACTTTGGGCAGCTGGATTCTTTACCACTGAGCCACCAGGGAAGCCCACTTGAAGAGAGAGGGGCACGTTTTTAACTTCATAATCTTCCAACCAGCAGCATCAAGTTAGTTTTAAATGCTGGGCAATGTGTTTACCAAGAATCTTCTCTGCTATTCAAACAGACAAAATAGAGGTGAACCTCGACCCTCTCACTCTTACTGTCTCCCTAGACAGGCGGCCCGCCATCAACACAGGGACAGCAGCGTCCTGCCACAGGCACTGCTGCTCTCCTTGAATGAGCCTCTCCGTGGAGAGTCCCAGGGGGAGCACCTCTGCCATCTCCCCTTGGTCTTGGGCACAGGAGCTCTGGGCTCAGTTGTTCGGGTGGAAGGACGCAGCATCTGCCAGCTTGTGGAGCCCGGGAGCCCAGCGTGTCGGCAGAGAGATCAGGGAGACAAGTGAGGGGTGGCCCCGGCTGGAAGTGAACCCAGAACTCCCCTTCACTGTGAGTCATTAGCCACCAACAGACTAATTCACAACCTCTGGTCCCAGAGGAAATCATTACTCCTAATTATTATTATTAGGCATAATGACTAATTAGTAAAAATAGCTACCATTTACTGGGTGCCAACTTATGCCTGGTACTTAATGCATATTATTTCTTTTTTTCCCCCCAGTTTTATGCTTCTTGGTTTTCTTTCTATTTTTCTAATTATAAAGTCAATATATGTTCAAGGGAAAAAATATTTAAAGATACGGAAAAGCAGAGGAAGGGGGAAAAAATTCACTCTTTGTTTCACCACCTAAACACAGCCAGCCACTGCTAACATGCTGGTGTTTTCTTTTCAGGATTTCTCCTCTGTCTGTCTGTCTATCCATCTCGTGAGTGTGCAAGTGTATGCGTGTGCGGTATATAAGGTTTAACGTAGCTGTCATCGTATTTTTACAAAAATTACTTTGAACTCTCACAGGGATCCCAGGAGTTGGGTATTAGGATCTCCATTTAACAGATGAGGACCCCCCAGACTCAGAGAGGGTAAGGAACTTGTCCAGAGTCACACAGCAGATACACGGCAAGAGAGGAGTTCAGATCAAGTCTCTCTGTGTCACCAAAACCGGTCTTTTCCCCATTCTTCCGTGTTGTTTCCCACTTGTGAAGGGAGAATGGGGATAGTTCTGATGCCATCCAACCCCTGCTACCCCAACTCCTCTGCCCGTGCCGGAGGGACAACCCTCTACTGGGAGACGTGGCTATAGGTATGGGAGACACAGGCAACTCCAGCTATGTCCACTCAACTGGCCAGTACCTGACTATGGAAAGCTTCGAAAGCTGAAGCTTCAATGAAGACATTCTTTCAGAAACTGGAGGGAATCTGTGTTTTCTGTCCATATAGATATCTGGAAAGCTGAAATCAGAAAGCATAATGAACTCATTTTTGCAAAGCATTTTGCATGAGACAAATACAAGTAACTTCTACAGAGTAGGTGCTGGGGGGCTCGGAGGGCCTTCCCTGGCCTGGCCTGCAAACATCCATGGGGAGCAAACAGTGAGGACCTGGAGACCACATTTGCACAAATGGTTTGAATAAAACTGTAGGTCCTAAACATCCTTAAGTTGGTACCGAGAAGGTCGGCACATGGCACCTCCTCTGTGCTGAACCATGGCACAGGGCATCTAAAATCAATAAGGCACAGTGTCTGCCTGCAAGGAGCTCACAACTGGTACAGGGAGAGAGTTCCCGAAAGCTGTGATAAGTGCTGAGACACAGAAACCTCTTCTGTTCCCCAAACCTCAAGGGCAAATTCCTAAAATCTTTAAGATGGGAGAATTCATGGTGGAGAAGTTCAGTTCAGTTCAGTTCAGTTGCCCGGTTGTGGCCAACTCTTTGCGACCCCATGAACTGCAGCATACCAGGCCTCCCTGTCCATCACCAACTCCTGGAGTCCACCCAAACCCATGTCCATTGAGTCGGTGATGCCCTCTAACTATCTCATCCTCTGTCGTCCCCTTCTCCTCCTGCCCTCAATCTTTCCCAGCATCAGGGTCTTTTCAAATGAGTCAGCTCTTCACATCAGGTGGCCAAAGTATTGGAGTTTCAGCTTCAACATCAATCCTGCAATGAACACCCAGGACTGATCTCCTTTAGGATGGACTGGTTGGATCTCCTTGCAGTCCAAGGGACTCTCAAGAGTCTTCTCCAACACCACAGTTCAAAAGCATCAATTCTTCAGTGCTCAGCTTTCTTTTATAGCCTGACTCTCATATCCATACAGGACCACTGGAAAAACCATAGCCTTGACTAGACTTTGTTGACAAAGTAATGTCTCTGCTTTTTAATATGCTATCTAGGTTGGTCATAACTTTCCTTCCAAGGAGCAAGCATCTTTTAATTTCATGGCTGCAGTCACCATCTGCAGTGATTTTGGAGCCCAGAAAAATAAAGCCAGCCACTGTTTCCACTGTTTCCCCATCTATTTGCTATGAAGTGATGGGACCAGATGCCATGATCTTAGTTTTCTGAATGTTGAGCTTTAAAGCCAACTTTTTCACTCTCCTCTTTCATGTTCATCAAGAGGCTCTTTAGTTCTTCTTCACTTTCTGCCATAAGGGTGGTATCATATGCATATCTGAGGTTATTGATAGTTCTCCCAGCAATCTTGATTCCAGCTTATGCTTCTTCCAGTCCAGCATTTCTCATGATGTACTCTGCATACAAGTTAAATAAGCAGGGTGACAATATACAGCCTTGACGTACTCCTTTTCCTATTTGGAACCAGTCTGTTGTTCCATGTCCAGTTCTAACTGTTGCTTCCTGACCTGCATATAGGTTTCTCAAGAGGCAGGTCAGGTGGTCTGCTATTCCCATCTCTTTCAGAATTTTCCACAGTTTAAGGGGACCAAAAGTGGGAACAAATTGATTAAAGGCCTTGATGAAAATCCTCTGTTCATCGAAAGAAAATAATAAAGGGTGAGGACTAAATAATATCCATTAGGTTGAGCTTCTATATCTTAAGTTTGGGAACAAGGAGTTGTCACATTTTTGCCCCTAGTCAATTTTCAGGATCTCCTGCATTTTGAACAAGATGTCTAGAATTTTTCTGGCTTTCCTGCAAAGCAGTGTTTAGATGGAGAAGGCAATGGCACCCCACTCCAGTCCTCTTGCCTGGAAAATCCCATGGATGGAGGAGCCTGGTAGGCTGCAGTCCATGGGGTCGTTAAGAGTCGGCCATGACTGAGCGACTTCACTTTCACTTTTCATGCATTGGAGAAGGCAATGGCAACCCACTCCAGTGTTCTTGCCTGGAGAATCCCAGGGACGGGGGAGCCTGGTGGGCTGTCTATGGGGTCACACAGAGTCGGACACGACTGAAGTGACTTAGCAGCAGCAGCAGTATTTACATGGAGCTGCATTTCTGTGTGTATGTTTCTGTGTGTGTGTGTGTGTGCGCACGTGTGTGTGTTCCAGCACCTAAAGCTTTAAACTTCTCTAACTGAATATCCAAGAACTGTTGAATTCTACCTTCTGGATCCTAGCAGAGCTATAGGAAGCTGTGAGTGTGAAAAGCTTGTAATGTTCCCGCCTCCAGTTAGGTGCTTAGATACTCAGCAATTTTCCAACATGCCTGCCCCCACATTCTTGTCCGTAATTAGCGAGGGGGGACTTCAGCCCCACTTCCTGCCTCCGGGCCAAGGAGCCCACCCCATCGCCCCCTCACCAGGGCATCCTCTTGACACGTGTCCGTCATCCAGAGCCCCCTGCACCGTCCTCAGCGCCCTCATCTCCATCGCAGCTGGAGCTGCCACTGTTCCAGGCCGCCTTGCTCCTCTCCCTGGTCCCCCTTGGCTTCCCAATGCCCAGACCTTCTTTTTTCTAATCATTCCCAACAGGAGTGACTCAAGCTTCTCATCTGTGGGAAGGGAAATGCCTGGACTCAGTGAGGGAGCTGGGAGGGCCTGTGAGGGTAGCTGCGTGGACCCCAGCGCAGGAGCACAGCCGGAAGAGGAAGAGACACTCACCCTAGCTGGGTTCAGATCCCAACAGTGACGCTGAAATGCTGTGTCACTCTGGGCAAGTCACTTAGCTCTTTGACTTTCTATTTTCTCATCTTTAAAATATAGATTCCTGGGTCGGGACGATCCCCTGGAGAAGGAACTGGCAACCCATTCGGCTGTTCTTGCCTGGAGAATACCATGGAGAGAGGAACCTGGTAGGCTACAGTCCATGGAGTCACAAAGAGCCGGACATGACTGAGCAACTAGATGACATGAAAATATAGATAAAATCCCCCTTGCAAAGTTGTTGTGAAGATGAAGTGATACTTTGTGTGTGTGTGTGTATATATATATAATATGAGATTATGCATATATATTTTTAAATAAAATGTTATAAAACACTCATTTTGCGTACACACACACACACACACACACACACACACACCTCCGGTACAGACAATGGCTGGCTTAGGGCAATCACCAACTTCTCTGGGTTGGCCGTGTCTATACTTCCTAAATCTGTCATGAAGAACAGAAGCCACAGTGTAATTGAAAGGATTAGGTTAATGTAAAATATTTAAAGGAAATACTGAGGTGCATTTCTTTTCTTCTTTGCTTCGAATGGAAATATATCCATTCCGTCACTTTACAGCAAGGGGTTTGCAGGGTTTTCAGCACAGCGTGGGGCTACCAACTCCGACATGGCCAAAGCACACAGCGCAACTCAGCTTCACACACAAAGTCTGAAAGCGAAACACAAGTGGCTTGAACTCCCACATTCATGACAGTGCTCTCTTTGGAAACAGTGCTTTTCTTTGAAGAAGATGCTCACAGCCAAGAATACTCTCACATTTCATAATGATCATCAAAGGGACATCTACAACAGCTCGGCTCATATATTATTATGTGTTTGATACACTGCTCAATTAGACACATCAGCCAGCCCCTCGAAGCTGGAGTCCCATAGTCCTGAGGCTCCACTGGCTAGCTCCGACCTGTCCAGTCTGGGCCACGCCTGGTCCAGCACCTGGATCCTCAGGCACCCGAGCCTCAGTCCTATCGTTTGTGCTGTCAGCCTGGAATCCTCAGGCCTAAGCTGAACCTCAAGCTCTAGCAGCTCCCAGCCCCATCCTCACAGAGGAGGTCAGTTTCATTTGCTAGTTTCCCGCTAGTTGGATGCCCTGACGTTATCCCTGCCTATCTTTTAAAATGTTTATTTATTCATTTTTGGCTGTGCCGGGTCCTCATTGCCGCATGAGCTTTTCTCCAGTTGTGGCGAGCTGGGGCTCCTCTGCACTGCAGGGCGCAGGCTTCTCACTGTGCTGGCTTCTCTCTGTTGCAGAGCGCAGGCTCTAGGGTGCACGGGCTTCAGAAGCCCCGGCTCCTGGGCCCGATAGTTGTGGCACATGGTCTTAGTAGGTCCTTGGCTTGTAGGGTCTTCCTGGGTCACGGATTGAACCTGTGTCTCCTGCACTGGCGGGTGTATTCTTTATCCCTGAGTCACAGGGAAGCCCATTCCTGCCTCTATGACGCAGTCCTGCCAAGTCCTTACCTGCTTCCTCCACCGGGGCGGCAGACACCATTGTCCACGTTCCTTCGTGCTATCTGGGTCTAGTTGTGCATGATCTGAGCTCATGAAACCAGGAGGTCATTAAGACTGGTTGCCTAGGCCTGGCCTTCCATGCTCCTCTGGCCCTCTCAGACCCATAGCCATGGACCCCAGTGAATCCAAGTCTGTTTGGCTGTGCGCTTGCATTTGAAAAGCTTTGCTAACTCTCTGTATCATACTGCCCAGGGCCCCAGACCTCAGAATATACTGGCCTCTGATGTATGTTCCTACCCAGTGGTTCAGGTTGTGGGGGGTCCTCTCAAATATTGTTGGTGTTATTATTGAAAAATCATATCTTTTGGAAAAGACACAAAAAGTATAGAAATACGTAGGTAAGAGAACAAAACTCTCATATATCATCTCACCATCTAGAAATGATCACTTTTAATATTTTGGTAAATTTTCTTCCCTTCTATGAATATAATTTTTTCACATAGTTAAAATCTTACTGTGCATACAATTTTGTAGCCTGCTTTTACATTTAATATTTTATTATAAGCATTTTGCCATATCACCAAAAGTTATTTATAGATATCTTCAATGACTGAACGACTATGCCCAAAGTTAATGGACATTTAGATCATTTCGGATTTTTCACTACTTAGAGAGCATAATAAATTTTTCTCACCATATAAAAACCCAGAAGTGAAATTTCTGAGTCAACAATTATTAACATTTTTAAGGCCTTCAATATATAATATGGCTTTAGTCTATGACCCTAGTAAGTTACTAAGGAATAAATTCGTAGTCTCCAGTTCAAAGTTTTTCTATCTATAATCTTTTATTTGCCCTGAAGTTAACTACTGAGATCACAATAAAATAGGGTGACACATTTTTCTATTAATTTCAACACAAATATGGGTTTAAAAATATTTCACATAGGAGTGTGTGAAACTAGAAGTGAAGAGATTAAGCAATATTTTCAAGTGACCCACAGTCACTTTCCCAATAATGGGAAATAGTCATTGAGATTTGTATCTTTAATTATTTTTTAGACTTGTCTTCTCAAAGCTATGAATCTGGGTCTGAGTCAGCACCCTAAACAACCAGAGTTGGAAACAGTGAACTCTATTTTTGAGTTTCTTGTGCAGATTATGAACTTGGGATGTCAGCTGCTCAGAATCCACTTATGTAATAAATTTTCCTTAATATCTGTCTTCCCCATGAACCCTCCCTGGATTCCTCCAGGCAGAATTAATCACCCTTCCTCCCCAAGCTCATCGCCAGTGTCTCATTTAACACTTACTTCGGTCTTTTTGTATTTGAATTATTTGTCAAGTCGCCCACTCGGCTGGGAGCTCCTAGAAGGCAAAAGCTGGTGTGGTTCCCAAGACTAAGCATAGAAATCAACTCATAACAGGATAAGGATTGATGTTCAGCTTGCCAGTAAGCACGTGGGCTGGGCCTCGTTAGGAATCTGGTATACAGAACACTCCTAAAAGGGGAAGTGGAGGGAGATCCAGCGCCAGCCCACAGGCTGTCCTCAGAGCAATGGCCAAGAGAAGAGGCTGTTTCTTCTAAAATGTCTGTGGCTCCAAAATGAAAGGAAAATTCACTGGTGATTTTACAGATATTTCTGGAGGACGTTCCGGATAGTAAGACTGTGTTAGTGATGGGATCCAGGGAGGAATCAGCAGTTCTTTCTGCCTGCCCAGAGCTCATGGCAAAATCTGCAACAAATAGAGGTTTCCAAGGGCTTCCCAGGTGGTACTAGTGGTAAAGAACCCACCTGCCAATGCAGGAGACAGAAGAGACATGGGTTCGATCCCTGGGTCGAGACGATCCCTTGAAAGAGGAGGGCATGGCAACCCACTCCAGTGTTCTCGCCTGGAGAATCCCATGGAACTGAAGCAACTTAGCACACATGCACACGTGCTCTTACTAAACAGTTATCCACAGGTGAGGGTAAGGATACATGCAAACACCAACGTAGGATAGGAGACCATCCGGTCTTCCATTAACCAGAGACCACCCTCTTTAGTCAGTTCGCTACAAATCACTCAAGATGCCTTCCAGCCAACTCCACGAGTCAGCCCTGGCCCCATCTTGAGCATCGGCTCACTCATTTCCATTCCGAAGTAACCTTCCGAGGATAAGTCAGACCTTTGAAATCTGCTAAATCTTACAGCAGATTTCTCTAGGGATTCTCACACACATGCTGGTTTGCCATGAAAAATTTATTACTTCTAACCAAATGGATATTTTAAAATATGTTCTACATAATTGGGATAAAATGTCAAAGGCCTAGGGATAAAGATCCATTAAGAAAAAGCATGGTGTGGTGGAAAGTTTGGGAGTGAGATGGCTGGGGATACAACCATCATCACCACTCTCTGATGAGTAATCCTGTGACACTGATAAGTTACTTAAACTTTGTAAGGTTCGTACTGTCATCTGTATAATAGGGGTAATGAAACATACCACCAGAAGGAGAAAGGAGGAAAAGAAGAGGGAGAACAAAGAAAAGGACCATCTGGGCAGGTGAGACGGATGCCTAGCATCCAAGCAGAGGGCGCATGGACCATTTAAGAGAAGGAAGGAGAAAACTTCTTCTAGCGGGTGGAAGGATGAGCAGGAGACGTGGCATCCCATGATGCAGATTCCCAGGCTAGCCTGAGTCCCAGGGAAGTCCGTTTCGCTCTAACCACCTCAGTTTCCCATCGGTAAATTCTGCAGGCTGGAATACATCCTGAGAGCTTGTCCCAGTTCCTACATTTTCTCAGACCCTTTGTTTCTCTCTTCTGAAGTGGGCGAGGCAGGAACAGATATCCAGCTAAGGGCAGTGCCAATGCAGACCCACCTCAAAACGGCACCCCCTTGGGCTTTCACGGGTCCAGATTAGAAACAGCTAGCCTAGCTCACCAAGCGGAAGATTTCATGCTCCTGAAAGAGCCTGCCATGTGCTTGTGTTTCGTGAGCAAAGAAAAAAGATCCATCTCCCATTCTGATGCTACTGCGCCGGAAATTCATAAAACATTGAAGTGACTGATAAAGTCATTTTTCACGTCAGCGGTGGTTTTCTCTACTTATCTCTGCATTTGCCTGTCCATCCAGTCACAGATCCCTTCAAGTGCTCAGAACATACATTGTGAGGACCACCAAGCAGAGATGTGGCTTGTCGCCTAGGAGCTGGGGTTCCAGGCTTTTCTCTGTGGCTTGTAGGTGGCTGTCGACTACCTGCGTCCTCTCATCATTTTCTCTTCTGTGTGTGCCTGTGCCTGAAATTTCCTCTCTGTATATGGACGCCAGTCATACTGGATTACGGCCATCATAATGATCTCATTTTAACTTGATTATCCAACGCCCCCATGCTCCGAATAAGGTCGTATTTTGAGTTACTGGGGGTTAGGACGTCAACACAAATTTGAAAGGAGGGGGGGAGGGTGTGACACAATTCAGCCCACAGCAGGCAGTCCGTTTATTCATTCATTCGTTTGTCCATTTGCTTGTTCATTCACGCTTCCAACCCTACTCAGGTATGCCACATGTGCCAGGCATTGAGGCGGGTACTAGATACAAAGTTGAACAAGGGAGTCCCAGCTCTGGATGGATGAGCTCGCGTTGGGTGGGGGCGTGATCCATCCACAGAGAGTTCACTCCATACGCCATAAGTGTGGATGGAGAGGTGGGCACAGGGACCGTGGGGGCACTCTGCTCCCCTGGGAGTGCAGGGCAGGCTCCTGAGGTTCCCAGGAGGTAACTGAGAGATGAAAGGCTTGGGTAGAACCTTCTAGGTGGCAGACAGGAAGAAAGGAAAGCCTGGATTCCACCCAAAGGAAACCACCTGTATAAACAAACTGAGCATGGGAGGAAACAGCCTAATCCTGGAACTCGAGAGATGGGGATGGAGCAGCAAAGAGAGGAGAGATTCTGGGTACAGGCTGACCCAGGCCATCACCATGAGAATACTAGGCAGCAGAGAAATCTCCCCATCAGAAGTCAGGCACCCAACCCCCTCCTCCATGTACTCAGAACACAACTAGGAGGCAAGTGAGGAGTCAAAGTCAAGATCTCCAAGTTTACGACCTGAAGTTCTGCCCTGTAAGTGGAAGGAGGGCCTCTTGGGGCCTCACTCCTTACCTATGGACTCTTACTTTACCCATACTTCTAACACACATGGTGCTCTGATTCCCAGACGGTCACACAGCACCGCTCAGCCAGAAAATTATTAATATTCATAGAAGGGATGAGCCAGGATGCCACAGCCACGCAATCTGCCATACATGAAGTGACAGCTGCCAGCCTGAAAATGGAGGAGGAAGAAAAACTCTCTAGAGCTGATGCAAGACATCTCGGGGCTCTTCAGGGGCACCAACGCATCACAGAACAATCTAAAACCAGTTTGCGAGATCATCATTCAAGTAAAAAGTCAAACTCGCCTAAATATATTTAAGAAGCCAATATTCTCAATAAAAGGGAAAGGGTTTAGTGCTTAAAGGATTAAACACAAGACCAATTAGAAAATATGGGGATCAAAGCCTCATTCCCCCGAGGGTCTCCAACAGCCCAGGTTTCACTGTAGTGACAAGGACCAGCTGCGGCTGAACTATATGTGCTCAGGGACTTCATTTTCTGTAGGAAGCGACTTCAGAGATCACTTCAGCCAAATCTTCATTTTCAGATCCCAGAAAATGAAGCCCAGTGTGGGGAAAGGACTCACCCAGAACGGCTCAACGAGAAAGGAACAGAGGGGCTTGCCTGGTGGCTCAGTGGTAAAGAGTCCTCCAGCCAGTGCAGGAGATGTGGGCTCAATCTCTGGTCTGGGGAAGATCCCACAGGCTGCAGAGCAACTAAGCCCATGCGCCACCAGCACTGTCTGAGCTCCAGAGCCCGGGAGCCACGACTACCAAGTCCACACGCTGCAGCTACTGAAGCCCACGTGCACAGAGCCTGTACTCGGCCTCAAGAGAAGCCTCTGGGGTGAGAAGCCCTCAAACCGCATCGAAGAGTAGCCCCTGCTCGCCTCAACTAGGGAAAAACCTGTACAGCAACCAAGACCCCGCACATTCAAAAACAGATAAAATTATATATATATATACACACACATGAAGGAACAGAGCCAGAGCTGGAGTGAGCTTCTCTTGACCCTGTCTCCTGGGACTTAGGGAGACCCCGGATGAGCCCGACCGGGGCGGCACTGCAGAAGCAGAGCCAGCAATGTTTCCAGACAAAGAGAAATCTGGAGAAGGGAAAGGGCCATGTAGGGTCGCCCAGGTCGGGGGTGGGGCTGGGGGTGGGGGTGGGGACTGCTAAAGACACACCTTAAAGATCCTTTCTGGGAAGCCACACTTCTGTTTGTACTCATCACCTCCGTGGATCCTTACAGCAAGGCTGGGTGCAGGGCAGAGGTGACTACTCAACGTACAGACTAGGAAACTGAGGCCCGGGGTGGGTAACTAGTTGGTCCGCACGATACAGGGTCAAGTGCAGGACCACGTCGTAGAACTGTGGTCTCCTACTCTCTGTAGATTCTGAACGCTGGTACTTTAAGAGGCCCCAGCAGTAGGTCCTTGGGGAAACCAATCTGCTTGCTTTGTGCACATGACCTTGGGTAAGTCTCATATTTGGACACTCTCTCTCAAGGCACATCTGAGATCACTCAACTGTCACTTGGGCCAAAGTAGGTTATTTATCTGCTGTGAGCACTGTGGCTTGGTTTCAATTCTCATCCTCAGAATAATAGTCCTTTAACATTCTGTCTCCGCAGCAACCGTCCCTGTATTTCGTACAGTGCTTTTTAGAAGCTTTGCAACTCCTTCACAGCTTCCTCATCAGCTGAGTCTAACAGTTTGGAAAACAGAGCACTATCACTACAGCTTCCAACCAAACACCGATTCTAGCCTGGGACAGCAGCGGTTTTCTTTAGAAAACATTTAACGTTAAAACAAAGGGTTGTGTGTTTGGAGAGAAACTGATGTTTTGAGCTGTCAAGTCAGTTGAAAATGCTTGGGGAAACATTGTTTTTAAGATAATGCTTGTTTTGTAGGTAGGTACAAGTTCAGTGGGGTTCTTTTTTCCCATAAATTAACATTTTTTAGATTACATAGGAAAAAACCCAATACCTTTAATAGTCTCAAACATAATCATTGTTTTGACTAACGAGTCATTTTTGCAATACTAAAAAGGCAAATCATTCAACGTTAACTATGCGGTTTGCATTTCTTTGTATTTTTAAAGGGCGTGTGGTGGGTTTGTTCAATGAGAGAGTCAGTGGTAATCATATAGACATTTTTTTAATGGGTGAGGAAACTGGTTTTTCAACATTGGTGCAGCTTCTAATTGGTGTACAGCTCTTTGACGATTACGGTGATGATCACACACCTATATTTGAATAAACCCTGAGACTTTGCCAAGTGTGTTCACCTCTGTGCTACCCCTGGTCCTTAGCGACACTGCTAGGGAGGCAGGATAAAGATGCTCAGATGGGGCGTCTGAGCATTTACTCAGCAAACATGAGGCAGACACAGCGCCCCTCCACCCGGGAGGCGTAGATGAGGCCGCAGGCCGGAAGGCAGCCCGGGGACTGGGATCTGGCCATCGGGACGCCTCTTCCAGAGCATTTTCAGCTCTACCACCTGCTTCCTCTCCGATCTGCAACTCCACTGAAGCAACAGCTGTAGTTC
Source organism: Ovis aries (assembly GCF_016772045.2). NCBI lineage: Eukaryota > Metazoa > Chordata > Mammalia > Artiodactyla > Bovidae > Ovis > Ovis aries. The sequence continues at coordinate 13,979,463 of NC_056056.1, read as the reverse complement.
CTTCTAGAAGATACACCTTCTGGTCTGAATGTTTTACACACCTCAGTGGGGTGGCGGGCACCCCGTGGTCCCTGCCCGGCCTCGGTGGGCTAGCTGAGGATTATTCAGGGCACTTTGAATCCAGCTCCCCAGAGGATGCGCCCACATCAAGAGACACTCTGCCCTCGTGGTTCTCCCGCCCCACTCCTCCTCCCTGTCTAGAAAACCACTCTGCCTATAATCCTCCAACTATGAGACACCTCTCTCTACATGCCTTTGCCTTTGCCTAAGCCCTGCTGGGCTTCCCTGGTGACTCGGATGGTAAAGAATCTGCCTGCAATGCAGGAGACCTGGGTTCTATCTCTGGGCCAGGAAGATCTCCTGCAGACGGGAATGGCTACCCACTCTGGTATTCTTGCTTGGAGAATTCCACAGACAGAGGAGTCTGGCGGGCTACAGTCCATGGGGTCGCAAAGAGTCAGACACAATGGAGCAACTTAACACTTTGACACATTTTTCTGCTCAGAATTCCCCTATCTGCTGAGGTATCCTGCTAGCCTCTCTATGTCATTATAATGTAGCAGATGTCACCACTCCCTTCTCTGTGTCACCCCTGTGCCTTGTTGGCCTTGTCACCCTCAGCTGCGATTCTCTTATTTCTTTGTCTCAATCCCTTCTTGGGTCTGTGAGCACCTTAAGAGCATCGGCTGTATCTTATGATTTTCTTTATCCTCAGCCCTCTGTCTCGAATCTGGCATGATTCAGTTATTCAACAACTATTTCTTATACGTATAAATAATATTAAGCATTCAGCAAGCACCCTGGAGGTGATGAGTTCTAGGCACTAAGGGTATCTCCAACCTTCACAGTGATCTTAGGAGGTGAGCATTATTCACCCCCTTTTACAGATAGGACCTTGAGATTCAGAGGAAATATATGACTTGTTCAAGATCAGAGTCTGAAAGAAAGAACCAGTATCTGAAGACAGGTTTGTCTGCCTTCAACGCTCGGTCTACACCAAGACTCTGATTCAGCTGGGGTTTCCTTCACGGGGGTCTTTCCTGCGATGTTAATAAGGAATGCAATGACCCTGGTCACTGTTTCCATTCTCCACTCCAGAGAAACAGAGGCCAAGTCAAGGAGGGGGTTCTGTCTCTGATCTCCGGGTAATGCATTGCTGACACCTTTATTTCCGTTTGTTTTTTCCTAAGAGCACTTTCTACAGCATGGATCAGAACAACAAGATTTGAAGGACCTTGCTGCTAGTCATCTCGACTCTGAGTTTCATTTTATTGGGGAACAGTCTGACTGCTTCTGAAAATGGTCAAAGGCCAGATCTTACCGAGACTAATTATTTCTTTAAGACATACAGATACATCCGTTGGTGAAAAGAAGACCAGGAGGCAAGGTTAAATTACATAGTACATCACTGTCCCCAGCCCATTCATCTTGCCACTCTGTCAGTGTAAAAATTTACAGCAGAGATTATCTCTTTGAAGGAGTTCGGGTCCTAGAAAATACAAGGTAAATTTTAAATAGATTTTTAATTTTAATGAAAGCTGCAGGGAATGCTGTTTATGTTGCGTATCTTTCATACCTGGTGATTAAGTTAATTTATGCTTAATGGAAAAGGATATTTCTAATCCCCAGACAGGCTTGACATCTGTCTAGGAATGTGTTTTTGGAAGCCTTAAGCTCCTTGTGATGGATGTAATAAAACTAAGATGCTACTCAACTGACACCTGAAGGCTGTGTGCAAGGAGGGCCAGGGATATTTCGTCTCTGCCCAGAACTTGTGTTGAAATAAAATCAAAGTCCCGTGCATTTCATTCTGTCAGCCCTTTAAAAATCGTGTCTCCTGCTCTTTCGTGGTGTTCCTTGGACAGGCCTGAGGGAAGGAAGCTGGGCTCTGGGGCTCTGGATGGCTTTGTGCTCCATGAAAACTAGCAGTGCTGGAGCCCCTCCTCCATCTATGCGCCTATGCTCTGCACGCACTATCTCATGTAACTCTACAGCAATCCTGAAAGCGATCCTGACAACTAGTATCCCCACTTTATACTTGGGGTTCTTTATCACTAGCGCCACCTGGGAAGCCCATATTTGGAGAACTAAAGCTCAAAAAGGTGGTATAATCAGGACTTCCGTCGTGGTCCAGTGGTTAAGAATCTGCCTTCCAATGTAGGGGACTCAGGTTTGATCCCTGGTCAGGGAACTAAGATACCACATGCCTGTAGGAGACTCAGGTTTGATCCCTGGTCAGGGAACTAAGATACCACATTCCATGGAGCAATTAAGCCCGATTGCCCCAACTAGAGAGCCCATGTGCTGAAAGTTCAGAGCCCACAAGCTCTGGAGCTCGTGCACCAAGCTAGAGAGAGAAGCCTGCACACCACAATGAGAGGTCTCGTGTGCTGAGACTAAGACTCGACAGAGCCAAAAATAAATAAATAAATTTTTTTTCAGAAAAAGGTTGCATACTCATCTGGAGGATACAGCTTGTAAGGGTCCAAAATAGCATTTGATCCTAAGACAGGCTGCTCTTGTTCTTTCCCTGATATTACATATAGGGTAGGAGTCTGCAAACTATGGCCCTTGGGTCAAAAACAACTTGTCATCTGGTTTTTTTCTTTTCTTTTGGCAGCATCACAGCAGGCAGGATCTTAGTTCCCTGACCAGGGATCAAACCCGCAATCCCTGCAGCAGAAGTCTTAACCACTGGCCCGCCAGAGAAGTCCCAGTTTTTATAAATAAAGTTTTATTGAAACTCCACCACATCTATTCGTTACTGTATGCCTGTGGCCAAATGAACTAGATGAGACAAATAATATGGTCAAGGAACTTAGTTTACAGGAAGGACTTTCAGATGAAACAGTAAGTTCCTGTGCTTACCATCTCAGCCACCCTCCACCAGTAATATCCAATAACGGAGCCAGAGTGTGCCCTGCCCTGCGCCTACCCAACACATCCCTCAGGCTTTCCAGGCTCCTCGTGAAGACCTCAGGAGCACCCACGACTGGTGCCAAGCTCTCGTCACCAGGCAGTCTCTCTGCCTCCTCCCTGCACAGGCTCCCAAGGGGCCGCTTCCACTGCCCACGAGGCTGCTGGGAGAGGAGGCCTCGCTTCTGAGCTGGGCTGTCACATGAGTGCTGAGCCAAAGGACTGGCTCTCTATGTTTTCTAAACTTCCAGGCCTTCCGTGGAGAGATGAGGAGGGCTAAACTCCTTGAAGCCATGGATTATGTCTTATTCAACTTTGAGTCCAAGCCTTGCAGGTAGTAAGCACTTGCTCAGGGAATTTTCTTGTGATGGTCGAGGCCCTATTCTAAGGGTTGGCAAACAGGTCCTGTAAAGGGCCTAACAGAGAATATTTCAGGGTCCAGGGGATATCCTGGGGTCCCCTGCTTTGTGCCAAGTATCTTACTGGTCCTCTCACCCAGATACATCAGCTCTGCTTCTCACCTCCTTCTCTGTAGCCTCTTAAAATCAATGCAAAGGACCAAGGACAAGAACAGATGTCATTTCCTCTACATGCCCACCCCACCATGCTGCTCCTCATGTGAACAAGTCCTCTTTCCTAGTGACACTCTGGATAGACACTGGCGGTGGTGGTGGGAGGGAGCTGCTGGTCAATGACTCTGTGCAGGTGATCCCTGGATGTGAGATTAAATATTCACCCATATGATGGGTGAAAAGAGAAAACAAATAAGGTGTGTGTGTGAATGAACATGTCGGTCCCTTCTTTTATGAATTAAGTTAGACCATATTCAATTGAAAATATTAAATGATTTTGACTTATAAAAATGTCCATTTCACATGGTTCAGACTAAAGATTGACACTTAATTTTTTTTAATGTCCTTAGCTGGAAAAATAAAATGTTGCCTATTTTCTTTATGTTGTCTCCACAATTTTTGAAAAAAAAATTTTATTGATTTATAAAGTCTGAAAGTCTAGAAATTACTCATCTTATACTAACAGCAGCTGGTTCCAAAACACCCTCATAAAATTTGGCAGTAGCTATCAAAATTTAAAAATCACATACTCTTTGACCCAGAAATTTTCTTTTTAGCAGTCTAGCCTGCAGAAATCTTGGTATGTGTAGACAAAGACATAAGCACGCACGCACACACACACATACGCACATACGGGGATTCCTGGAAGTACTGTTTGAAATGTGGAAAAGTGTAAATAAGTTTAGCACCCAAAATCAGGGTATTGGCCATAAAAAGTATGTTAACCCCCCAAACTGGTATAAAACTCAGGCCAGAGAAACAATGTCTAGCTCTGGATCAACTGATACTAAAGATGCTTTCACTATAATGATAAGTAAAAAGAACAAGACATAGATGCCATGTGTACATTACAGTTCAGAGCCTGATTCCATTTTTTGTAATGATTATAACAGAATGAATTCAAATAAAGGTTAAATATCACATTAAAAAGTTTGGAAGGATAAAAGCAAACTGATTACAGGATTCATTACTGGAAAGTAGGGCTGGGATTGAGAGAAAAGCTGAATGGGATGATTTGCCTTTTCAACTTACACAGTTTATATATTGTTTAAATTATTGACAAGGAAGAATTATTATTGCTTTTATCATTTTTTAAACAAAGAAAGAAAGAAAAACAAAAGCCTGGATAGACAGTGGTTATACAAAGAGGAATGAAGGGGAATATGGAAAAAGGGAAAATTCATTTTGACTCTGGGGTTAAGGGGGGGATGTCGGAGGACATGCTTTCTGAGCTGAGCCTGGAAAGATGGCCAGAAATAAGAACAGAAGAATAACATCACAGTTGAAAGAATTGTGAACTCACATTGAGTCCTGAAGACAGCTAACCGTGTTAGACTTTGATCTGTAACTGACGACAGTCAGACAGCTGGAAAAATTGTTAGGAAACTTGATCTCCAGTTAAGATTCTTATTACTTTATTCAGACAAAACTAATTTCTCACCAGGTGAGCATCTCTTACTTAGAACCTGGGCAGATTTATTTTGGGGTTGGGAAGTTCGACATGATTGACGGCCCATCCAAGGCCTATTTCATCCCTTCCCTCTTCCTACCAGAACTCACATCTTATTGCGGTAGCCCTGCTCTTCCTAGTGGCCATGTGCTTCAGAGGGGCTGACCCCAGCCCCAGGCCTAACCAAGGGAGAGCTCTGATTGGTTTAAGCAACCTTGGCGAGTCCATTCTCCTTGACAATATAGCTGAAGCTTGGGTGTGCTCCGTAGCTCAGTCTTGTCTGACTCTTTGGGACCCCATGGCCTGTAGCCCACCAGGTTCCTCTGTCCGTGGGATTATCCTGGCAAGAATACTGGAGTGGGTTGCTATTTCCTCCTCCAGGGGATCTTCCTGACCCAGGGATCAAACCCGTGTCTCCCCCTGGCTCCTGCACTGGCAGGCAGATTCCTTACCACTGATGCAGCTTGGGACCGTGACCCAATTCTGGCTAATGGCATGTCTGGGTAATGGGATGTCTACTGGGGGGCTTCTGATAAAGGTTCTTTTGTTCCTTTAAAACAATTTTTACAGTAGTTCTTTGCTGGTTATCTATTTTATTTATATTTATTTATTTGACTCTATCAGGGCTTAACTGCGACATGCAGGATCTTCCTTGGGGCTCACAGACTCTCCAGTTGCAGTGAGCAGGTTAGTTGCTCCGACACATGTAGGATCTCAGTCCCCCTACCAGAGAGCAACCTTTTTACTCTGCACTGCAAGGTGGCTTCTTAACCACTGGGCCACCAGGGAAGTCCCCCTTCACTCCTTAAAGACACATGAACAGATGTCGTCCCCTTTCCTGTCTCGAGATGCTGCTGTTTGGGGATATGATACCTGAGACAGCTGTGGCCATCCTGAGATGAGGAGGGGAATAAATCTGGGGACAAAGCCACCAAGCTGGGGATGGAAGAACAAAAGGACGGAAAGCCCCTTGGGGGTTCAGTGACATCATGAAGCCCCCACACTAACCAACTTCAGAGCTACTAATACTTTTAACTTTTTGACATCTTTTCATGGAAGGTAATACGTTTCCTTGTTACATATGCCAAATTAAGTCAGGTTTTCAGTTACCTGTAGCCAAAAGCATTCCAACAAATTCATAAATGTACTTTCCAGTGACAGGATTGAATCACATTTGATTCAAATACGCTTGTGTGGTCCAGGAGTCAATTTTAACTTCAATAAATACACTCACCTTTAAAATCTCCTAGAATTGATGCTTAAACAGCATTGTGAATACACTTAAATGACAATGAACTGTACACTTTAACAATCATTAAAATGATAACTTTTGTGTTATATATGTTTTACCACAATTTTAAAAAAAAAGAAAGAAAGAAAGAAAAGCAGTCCATAGAACCTGCTGAAGCAAGCCTGAGTAAGGGGTGAAAATGAATATAATCTCTACATCTTAAATTTCTCATTGCTCTACAGGAAATAAATTGCACTTTAAAAATCCACTGGAGTTAAGTGGCTCAGCTAGTTAAAAAAATCCACCTGCAATGTGGGAGATCTGGGTTCGATTCCTGGGTTGGGAAGATCCCTGGGGAAGGGAAAGGATACATACTCCAGTATTCTGGCCTGGAGAAGTCCATGGACTGTATGGGGTCACAAAGAGTCGGACACAACTGAGCAACTTTCACTTTCACGTAATGGAATAATATGAGGCCATAAAAAGATGAGGATACTCTGGGCCATGACAAAGCGATAGCAAACTCACCCCCTGACCTAGATGACGGTGAAACTAGGCATGTTTTTTGAGGAAAGTGTTTCAAGCCATTGGACAGCAGGCAGCTTGAACAAAGAAAAATAGGAGGTGAAGCCCAGGTGCCCAGTCTTCAGCCTGTAGGCACTTTATAGACCACAGGCCAGAGATGCATTAAGAGAGCGCCTCCCTCTGAGCTGCTGAAGCAGGGTCAGCATCTGGGGAGCTGAGGCGTCTGGAGAGGAATGAGTCTGTGCGTGGGGTGGGGGTGGCGGTACCCTGAGCATCCTTGGTTAAGGACTGAATGTTCAGGGTGAGACTCCGAGAGGCCTACCAGAGAAAGTGGATGCCCTGGACAGAGTGATGGAAAGCATCAGAGTGGAGGCGGGGAAAGCACGCATGCCTGGACTTCCCTGGTGGTACAGTGGGTAGGAATCTGTCTGCCAATGCAGGGGACACGGGTTTGATCCCTGGTCTGGGAAGATTGCACACGCCACGGAGCAGCTAAGCCTGTGCACCACGGCTACTGAGCCCACCGTCTAGAGCCCTGCAGAACTACTGAGGCGCGGGGGCCTAGAGTCTGTGCTCTGCAGCGAGAGAAGGCACTGCAGCGAGAAGCCTGTGCATCACAGTGAGCAGCAGCCCTTGCTCACTGCAGCAACAAAGCCTGGCACAACCGAAAAGAAAATTCACTCATTTAACTTGATTTCTTGTATTCCCCATCTTGTTCCCCACAAAAGGACATGAAATGACAGCCAAATGCTGGAAATAACCCATCCGTTATAGAACGTAGAAACATATTGTGGTACAGTAAGTATAATTCCATACAACAAGAAAAATAAATTTCTGCTACATGCAACAACATGTTTGAACATCGCCAATGTAATGTTGAGTGAGAGAAGCCAGAGACAAAAGAATTTATATTGTCCGGCTGTATTTATATGTAAGGTTCAAAGACAGGCAAAAAGGACAGACGAGGTGAGAAATCAGGATGGCAGTTACCTGCGGGGAGGAGGCAGTGGGCAGCGATTGGGAGGGACCTGTCAGGAGGACCCAGGTTCTGTCAGTCTTGCATTTCTTCTCCTGGATTTAATTACCCCAAGGAGTTTATTTCATGATAATTCATGGAGCAGTACACTCATAAATGATACACTTTTCTCTGTAAATGGTATGTGTCAATAAAACTGTGTCAATTAAAATTGGAATATTTTACAGAGATCAGGAAGTTAGACTAAATGATGGAGAAAATGGGGGCTTATATTATAAATTTAAGAGTACCCTTTTTTGTTTTTCTTAGTAAAATCGATATTAGACAACTTTAAAGATGGCAATTACAACTTCAGGGGTTTCATCTCTTTGAAATATCTTGAAACAGTGTGGGTTTTTACATTGTATTCAGTTCAGTTCAGTTCAGTCGCTCAGTCGTGTCCGACTCTTTGTGACCCCATGAATTGCAGCACACCAGGCCTCTCTGTCCATCACCAACTCCCAGAGTTCACTCAAACTCATGTCCATCAAGTCAGTGATGCCATCAAGCCATCTCATCCTCTGTCATCCCCTTCTCCTCCTGCCCCCAATCCCTCCCAGCATCAGAGTCTTTTCCAATCAGTCAACTCTTTGCATGAGGTGGCCAAAGTACTGGAGTTTCAGCTTTAGCATCATTCCTTCCAAAGAACACCCAGGACTGATCTCCTTTAGGATGGACTGGTTGGATCTCCTTGCAATCCATGGGACTCTCAAGAGTCTTCTCCAACACCACAGTTCAAAAACATCAATTAGGCACTCAGCCTTCTTCATAGTCCAACTCTCACATGACTACTGGAACCATACACGACTACTGGAAAAACCATAGCCTTGACTAGACGGACCTTTGTTGGCAAAGTAATGTCTCTGCTTTTTATATGCTCTCTAGGTTGGTCATAACTTTCCTTCCAAGGAATAAGCGTCTTTTAAATTCATGGCTGCAATCACCATCTGCAGTGATTTTGGAGCCCAAAAAAATAAAGTCTGACACTGTTTCCACTGTTTCCCATCTATTTCCCATGAAGTGATGGGACCAGATGCCATGATCTTAGTTTTCTGAATGTTGAGCTTTAAGCCAACTTTTTCACTTTCCTCTTTCACTTTCATCAAGAGGCTTTTTAGTTCCTCTTCACTTTCTGCTATAAGAGTGGTATCATCTGCATATCTGAGGTTATTGATATTTCTTCTGGCAATCTTGATTCCAGCTTGTTTCTTCCAGGCCAGCGTTTCTCATGATGTACTCTGCATATGAGAGCTGGACTGTGAAGAAGGCTGAGCACCAAAGAATTGATGCTTTTGAACTGTAGTGTTGGAGAAGACTCTTGAGAGTCCCTTCGACTGCAAGGAGATCCAACCAGTCCATTCTGAAGAAGATCAACCCCGGGATTTCTTTGGAAGGAACGATGCTAAAGCTGAAACTCCAGTACTTTGACCACTTCATGCGAAGAGTTGACTCATTGGAAAAGACTTTGATGCTGGGAGGGATTTGGGGCCAGGAGGAGAAGGGGACGACTGAGGATGAAATGGCTGGATGGCATCACTGACTCGATGGACGTGAGTCTGAGTGAACTCCGGGAGTTGGTGATGGACAGGGAGGCCTGGCGTGCTGCGATTCATGGGGTCGCAGAGAGTTGGACACGACTGAGTGACTGAACTGAACTCTGCATATAAGGTAAATAAGCAGGGTGACAATATACAGCCTTGATGTACTCTTTTTCCTATTTGGAACCAGTCTGTTGTTCCATGTCCAGTTCTAACTGTTGCTTCCTGACCTGCATATAGGTTTCTCAAGAGGCAGGTCAGGTGGTCTGTATTCCCATCTCTTTCAGAGCTGTCCACAGTTTATTGTGATCCACACAGTCAAAGGCTTTGGCATAGAACACACATAATATATACCATCTTAACCATCTTTAAGTGTACAACCTAGTGGTATCAAGTACAGTCACACTGCTGTGCAGTCAAGACCACCATCCATCCCCATAACTGTTTTCCTTTTGTAAATTTGAAACTCTACACCCTACTCTCCCCAACCCTCTGGCCACCACCACTCTACTTACTGTCTAAGATTTGGGCTGCTCTCAGAACCTCATATGAGTGGAACCAGACAGTGCATCCCCTTCTGTGTCTGGCTTATTTCACTTAGCATCATATCCTCAAGTTTCATTCATGCTGTAACCTACGGCACACTCTCCTTCCGTCTTAAGGCTAATATTCCATCGGCTTCATCCCTTTGAAACACTTTGAAATATGGTGTGTTTATTTAGAGAAACACATACATGTCCTTTAAAAAGAGTCTAGGAAGTGACTTACAGAGATAGAGAGATAAAACACTTTGGATAGGGACCCACATGTAAGTAGTGGTAGATGAAGAGTCTGGGTAGCATCAAAAGATAAGGTTAAGGAGCACAGACAGACACAGGCTCCCAGGGTCCGCACAGCTGCTGGCAGGGGTGGGGTGGTCACAAATTTGGCTCCCAGTGTCCTGAAAGCCAAAGGAAAGAGGGAAACAGAAAAGTTGAAAGATGCACATAGATAACAAGACCTTATAATGCAGAAGATGTCCCAGCTGCTCAAGGGGAAGGCCCGCTTCTCCTGGAACTGATCCTGGAGAGTAATATTCCCCATGGTGAGGCAGCGAGTGACACAGGGCATGATGCCTCAATGACATTTCAGCAATGCTAACATATATAATGTAAGTCTGAAACCAGTGCTTCTTATAAAGTCTCCCACTGCAGGGCAAGCACCAAAGCAGAGTCGATTGAGAAAGGCTGCTGGAACAATGACGTACGAGAGCAAAGCCTGCAGACGGTTTGGCTTGATCCCGTGATCTAAGACCCATATCCTCCAAGTAAACTACTATGGATGTCACTGGGCAACAAGTCACTGGGATGCAGATAGCCTATCTTGCAAATTTGGACCCAAGCTATTTTCTTCCATAGTCAGTCAAACCAAAGGGCAAGGTTGATAGCCTTTTCTTAAGTTGATGTATCTAAGAAGACTTGTTCTTTTTTAAAAGTTTTAAAATGCTGTATTTCTTTACTGACTGTCTTTGCTGCTGTGAGAGGACTTTCTCTCTTCATGGTGTGTGGGCCTCTCCTTGCGGTGGGTTCTCTTGTTGTGGAGCACAAGGTTCAGAGCATGCAGCCTCAGTAGTTGTGGCGCACAGGTTTAGCTGCCCGTGGCATGTGGGATCTTCCTGGATCAGGGGTCAAATCCATGTCCCCTGCACCGGCAGGCAGATTCTTAACCACTGGCCCACCAGGGAAGCCCAGAAGACTTGTTCTTGAAGAGATGGCCACCCCATCTCAACAGGAGTGGGCTGAGGGGGGAATCTGTGGCCAAGCCCAAGATTTCCCTCTGGAAATCTTTGTGTCTGCTTTGACACAAACACCAGTAGCTAAGACGGTAGCCCCCAAGTTTATGCCACCAAATAGAACCATGGTCATTTCAACCTCTTGCATGATGTGAATATGAACAGCCCCATCATAGGAGAGGAAATGCTCTCGTGGAAAGAAACCTTCACCCACTACAAAGGGTCAGGGACCCCTTTCCTGGCGAAGGTAAGGAGAACAGGACACCCAGGTAAAGTGTGAACTGCCTGGAGGACATCCTCATGCTTTTGATTAACTTTAACTCCTGCCAACTAATCTTCAAATTTTATCTCTTTGTGAGGACTTTCCCTGGTGGTCCAGGGGTGAAGAATCCACCTGCCAATGCAGGGGACATGGGTTTGATGGGCTCCATCCCTGGCCCGGGAAGGAAGATCCCACTTGCCACAAGGCAACTAAGCCCACACACCCTAAAGCCCATTGTCTGCAACGAGAGAAGCTACCCCAATGAGAAGCCCTTGCACCACAACTAGAGAATAGCCCCCGCCCACTGCAACTAGAGAAAGCCTGTGCACAGCAATGAAAACCAAGTGCAGCCAAAAATAAATAAAGAAAAAAATTAAATATATCATCTCTTTGTTCCTAACAGAGGGGTTTACGTAAGGGATTAATTAAGAGAAGATAACTGGTTTTCAGTTGCTTACTCATCTACATATCTGCTGACCAGTGGAAGAGGGAGCTCCAAGTAGAAGACCCTTGCTATTTCTATGCCAAAAAAAAAAAAAAAAGAGAGAGAGAGAGCAAGAGAATTAAATCAGATATACTTCTTTCCTTCAGGGAGTTGAGCCTAATTTACAGGTTCCTTCTTTCATTGACTCAACAAACATTCATTTCACATCTTTTTTGTGCCAAGATCTATTTATATCACAAGGCAGATTGGATCACATGCTAGGCTGAGGCATCACCAATACCCTAACGTCGCTCAGATGAAGGAGTAATTAATCCAGACAGGGGAGAGAGGCGGGTGATCAGAGAGAGCTTCGAGGAAGAGGTGACATCAGAGCCGGACCTTGAAGGATCAGTAAGATTTGTTTTACAAAAGAGCTCACCATAGGATTTCTCTAAGTAACAATTACTTTTCGCAGTGCCTTTCAGTTACCCCTGGACTGATTTACACACCCTTTTAGAAGCACAGTTGTTGTGAAAATTAAACCTCAGTAATCCCTCCCCAGGGTTGAGTCCCCCTTAGGAGAAATGCTGACACCTGCTGATTTATTTCTGTGTACTTGTTCAGCACCTTGAGAATTTCAGCTTCAGTCATCGCAGTGCGGATGGTGAGACAAAGTGGGAACAGGAGATGAAACAGAGAGAGTAGGAGAAAAGCAGACAGCTGAGAAGAGTTGAGTCCTGTAATGATGCCTGGGGCCAGATAAAGGGAGTAAGGCTAAGCTTTAGATGTGCAGGGCTGCCTCTTCAGTTAGAAGGCAGGAGAGCTGAGAAATGGATAAGAGGGGCTGATGGTTCTCCCTGGAGAGCCGACGACGGAGGAACCAGGGAAGCTGGATACCTTCACACACTAAGCCCTTTTCATCTGTGATTCCACTATTCTGAGATAACATCTTTAAGGAGGTTAGCATGTACCCTGGCGGATACACTCCTTGAGCTTTAGCTGCTGCTGTGGTGGCTCGTCAGCTTCACCTCCTAGTTCCAGAGGAGATTTCAGGAACTCAACTCGTTAGGCTGAAGCAGCTGCGTGGGAACAGCTGTGTATCTGTACTGCCCAGGGTACCGCAAACCCTGAGGAAATCTCGCATAGACCAGCATTTCTAGCGAGATCCCCGAGGACTCCAAGAAGCATTTTCCCCTTCTGTATTCATTTACTGATATTCTTCTTCAAAAATGTGAAACAGGTATGTTTCTGTCCCCTAGTTTCCTTTGTATGCATTTAGGCTAAATCTGTAGCCTTGGAGCTAAGGAACCACCTCAACTGTTGAGTTTTTAATGGCGCATGTCTCACTGGGGTTCCTCAAAGTATTCTTGGAGTCCAGGAGTCCTCAAGTTTGCAAGATGCTACATTAGACTAGTAATCGCCTTGGAAACAAGCTGCCCTTGGGCCAGTGGAGACATAAAGCCCACAGGGACAGTTCAGTTCCCCAGGAGTCAGTAGAAAGGCCTTGTTGACTAATTACAAGTTTGAGACTTTCTGCATCACTATCACAGCAGCAGGGGCTGCCAGAGGATTTCCAGAAATTTGAGATAGAAATAGAGTAAAGGGACAGAGTAGGTGATTAAATAGTTAATCCCCCGAGGGACTGTAAGTTAAAAATGTAGGAGACCCTTGTAGGTTAACGATTACTCAAGAAAGCAGGTTTGCTTAACCACAAAACCAAGCCAGCTTGCTTAGCAATAAGACCATGCCACAGAAGCACGGGACATGTTCCAAAGCAATAAAACAAGGGTGGCACGAGATCCACATCCTGCCAGTGGGCTCAGTAAGTTAAAGATCCCTAGGACATGCTCTGTACACACATAAAAAATGATAATTTGTGGATCTAGCTTGACCACGTAGGGACAAGAAAATTTCCCTGCTCAACCTGGAGGAGGAGCTGATGATAAAAGCATGATGTCAACTCAAGAAAGAAAAGTTCTTCTTCCCTCCCTGCTCTTCCTTCAGTTATAAACCTGCAGCTCAGGAAGTTCTCGGGGCGTGGCACCCCCTCACCTGCCCGTTTATAAGCCTCACAAGCAACCTATTGTAATAAATCACTTATCTATCACTTTGCCTCTCGCTGAATTCTTTCTGCATTGAGACATAAAGGAGCATGGCATCGAAGCTCTTCAGGGCCCCCCATACGACACCAAGGGGCTTCATTAGTGCCCCAAATAGGTCCCCATTGCTGTGTGTTTGTCGATGAGGGGCTGTAATTCCCTCTGCCAGGACATATCCACATAACAGTGTTTAGGATTCAGGGCAAAGGGTTAATAACTGTATTGAGTGCATATCTGTGTGTCTTTGTATCAAACCTCAAAATCCCAATGGCTAAATGGACAAGAAAATAGGAAAATAACTGTCCAAGTTCCATAGAATAAAATATAAATAGTAAACATTGACAGTTACCAGGAAACATGTTCACACTCATTAACAACCAAAGACACATATGTTTTTAAAATGACCTTCTGCACCCTAAATTGGCAGCTGGTTTTATAAAGGCAGCACCTAATGCTTTGCAGGCGAAGGGGCACACAGGCATGAACAGACAAAGAGCGGTCACAGCCCTTTGCAAAAGCAAAATGGCACTGTGGGGCAGGATCTTCAGAGAGAAGCATTCCCCTTGACTCAGTCATTCCAGAGCAGGGTCTTAGTCAAAGGAGGACAAAGTCAAACGCACCAGAAATGTCCAGTGATGGGGTAAATGGTGGTGAGACAGACCCCGGGCATAGTCTCCAGGCACCGTGAATGAACAGGAGGACAGGAGGATTGAACAGCACAGCCACATGGAGGAGAGCTTAAGCCACACCGTCCCTTAAGAACTGGCAGAATTCAAAGAGCTTGTGCATGACAACAAAATACTAAAGGTTTACTTGCCAGTAGACACAGTCCAGAGAAGCAGTAACTTTGTTGGTAGAAGTTGGGGTTGGAGGTGGGGGGCTTTCCTTCTTTTTCATTTTTCCCCCCAAATTTGGTTTTTAGCGTTACTTTAGTTACTCACGGAGAAGGCAATGGCACCCCACTCCAGTACTCTTAATTGGAAAATCCCATGGACGGAGGAGCCTGCTAGGCTTTGGTCCATGGGGTTGCGAAGAGTCAGACACAACTGAGCGACTTCCCTTAGTTACTCAGGGCTCAATCTGGTCTGTCTGGCTCCAACCTGAACTTTCTATCCAAGATCTCACAGCCTCGCTTAGCTCTTGGGAAGTGACATTCTGGTTTTCATCCTCAAGGGAGAGAATTCTTCCTTCAGGGGCATTTGCTTTCGGGCTAGAGTAGCCGTTGGTTTTCCACAAAGCTTCCCCAGACATTCCTAACTCTAACCCTAACCCCAACTCGCCTGAAGTTGGCATCTAACTCAGGCTCCCAGTGCTGGACACAGTCTGGCATGTAGTAGGTGCCTGGTGCCTAGTGACGCCACTGAATTGGACCCTCGAGGGTCTCCTCCCCTTCCCAGCTCCATAAAGCTGCTGATTTACAAGGCGGGGCAGAGAGGTGGGCAGAGGCCAAGCCTTGGTTTTTGCCCCCATTTCCTGAGTTCCCTACCCTGCACCGTGCTGTTTGCTGGCTTGTTTTCATCATGATGTAAATTCAGAGTTAGAAGTTGCTGAGAGGCAGCCTTTCAGAGGAAAAGAAGAAAAAAAAAACACTTGGCAAATCAAGATGCAGGTGGTGGAAGGGGCAGCTGAGGGTTTCGCAGCAGAAGACAAGAAGTTTGAAAATGAAAAGGAAGATGGCAGGTGGAGGGAATAGCTCTGGGGAGAGCCCTGAGGGAAAGGCAGGGGTCAGAGTGAAATTGGGCCCTTCCAGAAAGAGGAAAGAAAAAAACCCAGGCTCAGGCAATTTCCTGCAGAAATACCTGTGGGGATAGCAAGACATTTTTTTTTTAAACCTGAGCAAAATCGTCAAGCCTGGCTACATTTATCATCTAAAATTCCTTCTGGAGGCTTCCTCCAGCTCTCCCTGAGACTGTCATTCATTACAAGGTGGAAGGAGGGGAACTCACCAAAATGTCTGTAAGCAGGTGAAAGAAGTGAAAGTGTTAGTCACTCAGTCGTTTCTGACTCTTTGCAACCCCAAGGACTGCAGCCCGCCAGGCTCTAGGCAAGAATACTGGAGTGGCTTGCCACGCCCTCCTCCAGGGGATCTTCCGGAATCCGGGTCTCCGGCTTTGCAGGCAGATGCTTTACCATCTGAGCCACCAGGGAAGGCCCGTAAGCAGGTAAGGGGGCTCTACATAATGAAACACGTGGCAAAATACTGATATATATATATTTTTCCAATCCTGTTTTAATCCAGCTCTATCGGATTATATCTAATGACAGGAATTTTCTCCCATCACAGTAAGGAGGCCAGGCTTTGCTGAAGGAGTGAGACCGGGTGGCTGGCTTTCTCTGAAAGCCTCTTTTTGCTGCGTCTCTAACATCACCAGCACAATTTCATTTCCAATCTCCTGCTGTGACATTTCTGAAGGAAAGACCGAGGTCTGGAATAACGTGACAAAAGAGGTTTTGTGGTTTCCCCTCAGGGCTGGAGATTAGAAAAAACGTATTTCTGAACCAGAGAAAGTGAGTCGCTGACCTGTGCAGGTTGACTGCTTGGAGCCCAGGGCTCAGCTGGGAGACAGGGCTCAGCCTGGAGCCAGTGCACTCGAGCCTCCTGGCTGCCCCGTTAGCCTCATCCCCGCAATTGTCTTCACCGTGTTCTGGACACGCCAGGCATGTTCATGACTCAGGGCTTGTGCTCTGCCCTCCCTTCTACCTGGGCTGCCCTCTTCTCTTCCTCTCATAAATACCTACTCAGTCTTCAAATTTCGAGTCTTCCTCCTCCAGGAAGCCCTCCAGACACTCTTAGGCAGAATGGGCTGCTTCCTTCTGAGGTGCCCACAGCTTCCTGTACCAAGACTCTTCTCGGGCTCCCTGGGAGCCTCAGTGGCAGGGACCGGTGTTCTGAGTCTGTTCACAGAGCCCAGTCCAGGGCCTGGAGCTGCAGGGTCAGCTCAGGGCAGGCTTGTGGAATGAATGAATGCCCTGCTCCCTTCCCCCAACCTCCTCCTTTGTTGAAGTTCGTCACCCATTGAGGGGAGGGAGCCTGGCATCCAGGGCCTCTAATCTCAGGATGAAAGGCACGGCCGGCTCTTCAGAAGATAAAGCATTCATCTCTCTTTTCCATTTTTCTTGTGCCACGGGAGCTCTGAGAATCCTGCCATATCCATTGCTCCCCGGGTCTGTGTTCCTCTCAGAAAGATACCAGTTTACCCATGTGAAGGCTCTGCGGTGACTTTGTCTCTTGAGGGGTTTTTTCATCTTTAGAAGCCTTCAGGGGATCCCGACACACACTTTGAAGCGCCCTTTCACACACGCCTGCCAGGAAGTAGCCACGATTTTTTAGATGTGAAGCGACTGCTTTAGAGGGGCCCAGGGCTAGGGTCCACTGCCAGGACCGGCTGGCACTGCCCCTGTCCCATTCCCAGCACGAGGCGTTGGGCAGAGGGAGCCAGGCGCTCCGAAACTCTGCCATCCATGCGCTCTCTCCACTGGGCCCCGCTGGCAGATATATCTTTGGCTTAGAATCTGGGAATAACATCTCCCTTCTGTTCAATGCCATCCAGTTTACTAAGGAAATACGTTCATTGATTCCCTTCATTCTCAGCATCACCCCACGGAGGGAACAACACCTGGCATCTACTGAGCATCAGCCACATGCCAGGTGCCAGGCTAAGGATGTCACAGAGAAGAGCCCCCATCCCCCCAAGGGGGCCTCCATCACCAGTGCACAGGCCAGGAATCTGTGGCTTAGGGTGGAGCGGTCCGGGTGGGCAGTAAGAAGCAGCGTCTGCCACATGTCAGAGCTGCTCAGTGGACGGCATCTTCCTGCAGCCTGGTGTCTCCCTCCAGCAGCCCCTTCTCCTCCAGATCGGAGCAGGAGCTTCGGGACCAGACAGACTGGGCTCTGAACCCTAGCAGCATGGCTAGATTTAGGCACAGTATGGTATGACCCAAAGCCTCAGTCGCCTCACCCATCTAGTGGGGAAAACATGAGTGCCTCACCCTTCAGCACTGTTGTAGAAGTTAATTGAAATAGTGCTTAGAGAGCTCTCAGCAGTGTCTGACGGAGACCACGTGCTCTGGGTGTCTCTCTGAGCAGATACGTGGTTACACAGATGACAGATAGACAATAGGTAATAGAGACATAGATAATAGGTAGACAAACGGATAATATATAGATGATAGATAATACAGATACATAGACAATAAATAGATGATAGCTTTTTTGTCATTTTTGTCTCTCTTTATACCTTCCCCTTCAAGGTGAAACGGAGCAGGACCCTATGGTCCTTGCCCCCAGCCATGTCCTCTGCCTGCCTTTTGCCCTGGAAAACTTTAGCCAAAGAATAAGTTTAAGCAGAGAAGGGAGAAATGGGGAAACAAAGGAAAACAGTCAAAAGAGACTAAATAATAATAATGCAGCATTAAGCACAGTGGAGGGCCTTTAGTTCTTTCCCAGGGGCTATAGATCATATCCTGAGCCACATCCTGTGAGCTGTCTTACAGACACCAAAACACCAGGTGAAGGAGTTAACTGCACGATGACCTGACTGCACCCAGGACTTGAGCTGCCCAAACTCTGAGAACTGATCACAAAGAAAGGGGAACAAATGGACCCTGGAACTGAAGATTAACTGTACCTAAAACATTCGAGATGGTGCTAGTCAGACCACGCATGACCAATGTGAAGATGACTGTCAGAGAGGACTGTGCTGTTTCTGCCTGTAGTTCCCTCCTCCACCCCACACCACCCCCCTACACCACCACCCCGCCACACACACTCTGTCTATAATACTCTCACCCCCTGCTTGTCCCGGGAGAGGGGAGTCAGCCTCTGGACAGAGGTCCACCACCCTCTCCCACAATTGTCGGCATCTGAAATAAAGCAAACTTCCGTTTCCACCAACCTGGCCCGTTAGTACTAACTTTCCAGCAGCAGCAGCGAGCAGCTGGACCCCTCCCCGCCCCCCGCCCACGCATACCTTTCGGTCACACCGGGGACAGTTTTTGTTCAACAAATGTCAGCACCATGATCTCTACCAACTGCTAATCCTTCCCCTGAACTCTGTTGGATCATAAGTCTCAAAAAAGCACTGATGGAATTCCTGCTAAGTATGAGACCTTTTCTTTGCCCCCAGGATGTTCATAGTCTATGGGTGAAAAGAACAAGTAGATTGATAGTTTTGAAAAAAAAAAAAAAAAAAGTAAGCGCTGTAAGAGCACAGAAAACGGGCGGTTTTTGAAGCTAGGAGAAGACAGGAAAGGCTTCTGCGGGACATGGTTGTGAACAGGACAGTGATCGAAATGGAGGAGCTCGCTGGGCAGAGAAACGGCTGAAAGCCGGAAGAGCAGCGGCGGCGCTGGGTGTCAGTTACCGGCATGCGATACGGCAGTCGGCAGGGCAGTCAGGACGATGGGAGGCGGTGGGAGATCGCCTCCTGGTCACCGAGGGGCTTGTCTATCCCGTGGAGTTGGGTTTGGATCTCACCGTGGAGGCCAACAAGCCTCAGACTTCAGTGTGCTTAGGGAATCACCCAAGGAGCTTAGTAAAATGCATGTTTCCTGTCTCCGACCTGGAGACTCTGTTTTATTGAGTTTTGCAGCAGTGGGACGCACCAGGAACCACAAACTTCAAGGTTCGCATTGGATGATCAAGAACCGTGGGGAGGGTGGGGGGTGGTGGAAAGGGGTATGGGACACATGCTGTCTGCGATTTAGAAAGATCAAGAATTCTGTTTCACATGTACATTACCATATGCAAAGCAGATAAAGTGGGAAGTTGCTGTATAAGACAGGGAGCTCAGCACCCGCCACCCCACCCCGCCCCGCCCCCTGCCCCGTGCTCTGTAACAGCCTAGAGGGGCTGGGGGAGAGAGCTAAGAGGAAGGGACATACGGATGCTGACGGCTGATTCACGCTGTTGTTTGGCAGAAACCAACACCACATTGTAAAGCAATTATCCTCCAATTAAAAATTTTTTTAAATAAAATGAAAAAACCTAAAAAAAGGAATTCTGTTTCAGAACTATGGCTCAACCAGCCACTCCCTGGCAAGCACTACAATCTCCAGAAAACGTGATGCTATTTCTTTGTAGTCATGATAGATTGTCTTAAAAACTTTTATTCGATTTTATGTATACATACAACATGTATTTGTCACTAGTATAAAATAAACATGTCTTCTCATTTGGACAGGAAAAAAAAACAACTTTAACCTACTAGAGACAACCTCTGAGATTTTAAGTAGAACATGCACTTTCAGGCAATTTCAACTATCAAAACATAGCCTCCAAACATGAAGCGAGCCCCAAAGGGCCTAGAACTGCAGAGAGTTTCCATAAAATTTATGCGTTTTATTTTAGGAGCGCCGCGGGCATTTGTAGCTTCCCTCCCAGACAAGTAGTGTGTATGAAAGATGCGGTGGGGAGAGGTGGACAAAACGTTCAAGTCAGACACCAGTGCTACAAAGCAGAGCTGTTTATGGGGCTATGAGCTGATTCACTCACTCCTTACACAGTGATTAGTGGGCTCTCCGAGCTGGTCCTGTGCAACACAGGCGAGGTCTCAGGGCAGCAATTCATTAGAAGGAGGCAGACAGGAAGAAGATGCTCTGGACAGGAACACGAGGCCAGCTCTGAGGACCTACCCTGTGCTCCTCTCCAGCTGTGACTTGATTTTGCTCCTTAAGGCATCTGCAGGAGAAGGGGGAGGGTGGCCGTTCTCTTGGGCAGTAAGGCCCTACATACAGTTTCAGTGCAAAATGACAATCCTAATTCATCAAGAGCATGTTTAACATCTACAGTCGTTAAAAAAACAAATGTGTGTAAGCCTCTGAAAAGATTTCCAATTTTACGTGACTGAACTGTTGAATTTTGGAGATTAGTGGGCTGAGTACCTGTCCTGTGAAAAGAATTCACTTACAGGGACGTCTGCACTCCCCAGACGAGAACCACGGGAGGGCGAGAAATAGCAAATCACAGACTTTGAGCTCTAGGAGTGTTCCTCAGAGGGGACCCGATCTAATTCTGTCATCTGAGAACACTGATATCCAGGGAAACCAATTCTGACCACACAGCAAGTTCAAGGCAAAGAGAGAAGCAGGCAGTGGTCCTAGTGGACCAGGATGAAACTCAGAGGTGTACCATGTCGCCGTGGTTTCCAGACCGTGGAGTCAAACGTGCCGTAGCAGTAACTGGGCTCAAGGGGCTAGAGGAAAGCGTTTAGATATTCAAGATGCTTTGCCCTGAGGAGCTTACTCAAATAGACTGAAAATTTAAGAAAATAGCCCTGAGTGATCATTTGGAGGAAGTACATATGCAAACTGGTTCATTTTCTTAGTTATACAATTATAAAGCCATGCTCCACATCTCCAAAGATAACATTTATGCGTGTGTGCTAAGTTGCTTCAGTCATTTCCCACTCTTTTCAACCCCATGGACTTAAGCCCCCAGGTTCCTCTGTCCATGGGATTCTCCAGGCAAGAATACTGGAGTGGGTTGCCATTCCCTCCTCCAGGGGATCCGACCCAGGGATCAAATCCGTGTCTCGAATGTCTCCTGCATTGGCAGGCAGGTTCTTACCACTAGTGCCACCTGGGAAGCCCAAGATCAGGTTTATGGGTGCTGATAAATCAAACTCAATCCCACGTCAACCAGAAGCAGAGAACGCTGGCCCTCAAGGCCCCTGGCTGCAGAGGAAGTGGCTGATCAGGGCCAGCCAGCCGGCTGGCAAGAACAGAATCCCAGGCAGAGGATCAGAAGCACCAGGGCTCCTAACTGCTGTCACAACCCTGCTTATTATGGGTTAGAGGCGTGCCAAGAAGTGGACACCTCAGCCCTCGAGGGCCCAGGCCACTTACGCCAGTGTGGACACAACCAGACTTTCCAGGGAGTTGAGAGGGCACTTAAATCAAGAGGAAAATGGCTCAGCCTGTGACCCCTCGAGTAGGCTCCAGCAAGCAACCAGCCTCTCCCCCGTCATGGGTGAATTCAGAATGAGCACCACCTCTGTACCCTGCAGAGCAGCCTGGTGGGGTGAAAAGAGACATGTGCATGGAAACCACGTGGGGCACAGTGGACAGCAGGGAGGGAGTCAGAGCCTGGACTGTGTGGTCAGCAAGTCTGGGTTCAAGTCCCAGGTCTGTCACTCAGCTAGCTGGTCCTGGCGGTCACTACATTTCTCTCTACTTTGCTGTTTGCATCTCTTAAGATGGAGCTATTACACCGTCCACACCTCACAGGCCAGCTGTGAAGATAAATGCAGACAGAAATGCCTACATCCTAGCCCTGACTCTGGCACATAGCAAGTGCTCATTTAATGCCTCCAGCAGACGGCAGCTATCAATGTTAAAAGTATTATAATCCCACACCGCCCTTCCTCCTCGTAATTGAATTTGTACTCAGCTTGATACAGTAAGGAGATGGGAGGCACTCAAGCAGAGAAGCACAGCCAGTGGGTTGGAATCCATCTAATTGCTCGTTTCACTTTATTCTACCATTAATTGGTAACATGGCAAGGTTCAAAGACCTAATGATTAGTATTAGCTTTCCCTGTTGGGTAAGGCCGGCTATCTTCCCACTCCACCTGGCTCAGTCATTCACTAGGAAATTGCCTGAGCGGCAGCTGTCCCATCTGTCAAACGCGGAGGGCGCTCCGTAATGATCTAATGCGCTTGGGGCAAGGAGCACAGTGCTAAAGGCACCAGCCCGCTGCCAGCCTCAGAGCCCCTTGTGGGCATGCAAACCTCTCCAGATAGACGGGGAGGAAGCTAAGTGCCGAAAGGTTAAAATTAGCTGCCCTCTTCCTAGGCTTCTTGTTGGAGGGAGAGTCATGCGCTCTCACATCTGGCGCTCCCTCGCCATCTCAGCCCCGCCTTTCCAGCCTATAATAGTCACCCTCCCCGACTCCAGATAGAACTAAAATGCCCGATTTTGTGAACGTTGGGAATACGCTTCAAAACACGGCAGAAGGTCCTCTTAGAGCAGCGGGCCCCAGTGTTTTTGGCACCAGGGACTGGTTTCAGGGAAGACACTTTTCCCACGGACTGGGATGAGGGGGATGGTTTGGCGATGATTCAAGCGCAGTTCACAGCAGGGTTTACACTTCTGTGAGAATCTAACGCCATCCCTGATCTGACAGGAGGCGGAGCTCCAACAGTAATGAGAGTGATGGGGAGTGACTGTAAATACAGATGAAGCTTCACTTGCTCACCAGCTGCTCACCTCCTGCCGTGTAACCCGATTCCTACCAGGCCATGCACCAGTAACCGGTCTGCAGCCCAGGGGTCGGGGACCCCTGTGTTAGAGGGCCTTGTCCCGTTGGACTAGCCACCACAGTCACCCCTCAGTCCAGCTGCCCATTTTTCAGAGGGTTCCGCCAGCCCCATCACACTCTCAGCAGAGAAATTCTGGGGCGAACCCTCTGGGCATCATTTCTCAGTGACACCAGCACACTCAGAGGGCCCTGGGTTCTCTCCTTTCTTACAGCCTGTGCCCTGCACATTGAGATATGCAGTGGTCTGGTGAGCTGGATGTTCATTTCCACTACAACCCTGTGAGTTCTTGAGAGCTGACCTTCAATACGCTCTTCATTTGCCTCCACTCCGGCCCAGCTGGTAGGTAGCAAGGGGCTTGGCACAGATATGTGTATATAATAAATATATAGATACACAGATGTATACCACTGACCCTTGAACAACTCCGGTGTTAAGGGTGCCCACCCTCCCAGGGTTGGAAAATCCACATTTGACGTAGAGTCGGTCTTCCGTATAGTAGGCTTCTCCATATCTGAGGGTCCCCCACATCCCCAGATTCAACCACTGTGGACCGTGTAGTACTGGAGGATTTACTACTGAAAAAAATCCACCTCTAAGTGAACCCTTGCAGTTCAAACCCACGTGGTTCTAGGGTCACCTATATTATCGCTATTAAACGAATACGATTCCATATTGCACCTGATGTTTTCAGAGATTTAAATGTTTGGTTTCCAAGGACACCGTGCTCTTCTCTGCAAACCCAGGCTTGTTTCCTCCGGCATCCTCCTCCCTGCTCGGCAGCGAGCATAGCTGGGGAAGGTGCTGGGTTCCCAGGATGCAGTTGGATGACACAGTCCTGGGGCAGGATGCGCTGTAGCAAAGACCCCCAGCCTGTTCATTTCACAAATGGGGAAACCAGGTACCGGGAGGAAAAGAAGCTTGGCCAGCATCATTAGCCTCTAGAAGCGTCCCTCCCAGCCCTTCCTCACCGACAGCACAGAGAGCCTACGCTGTTACAAAGGCCTTCTTAGCAGTTCAAAAAGAAAATCTTGTCAAACCTTTCAGAGCAGGATGGAGGCCGATAGATCTAGATAACCCACTTTTTTTTTCTTTGCTAAGAAAAATCGAATAATAAGGCTAATTCCCACTGATCCTGTGGAGAGGTGAGGTCTGAGTTTACACTTCAAGGGGTTGGAGCTCAGAGAAAAGATGATGTACCATTAAAATGGGAAGTTTGGCAGATACAAAAAAAATAATAATAATAAGCACATACTTCAGGGATTTGCAACTACAAGAGACAGGAAAATCGGCCTCATTAATGACAAAATGCAGATGCTTTTCTTCTCAAGCTGAAAAAAAACCACAGTAAATTACACCGGAGCGTGTAAAGAGGGATGTGAGAACCCTCTTAAAAATGTATGAAATCTCAAGGAAAAGATTGATCAATTGGCTCCCTTGGCATTGAAATGTCGGTTAGTTTTTCCTCTCTCTTGCATCAGACAGGTGGTGATTAATAGAATACAACAGACAGAGGAGGAGGTGGTACTCGTAAAACAGGCACAAAGAGGAAATGACAGAGGAGGGACATAATAAGAATTTAAGTCTGAAGGTAAGAGTAAAAGAAAACAGATGGAATATGTTAACATGGAGCCTGTGAAAGGGAGGGAATCAGACTGGATACGATGACTACAGGGAAAGAGAAGGCCTTTCTGAGCAGTGATGCTGAGAGCGAGTAGAGGTTAACAAGAGAATATGGAAGAATAGGGAACAAATATGTTTTAGGCAGGAGGAACTGAATGTTCAAAGGCCCTGTGGCAGAGTCTAGTCAGACTGGAAACACTGATGGAGGTATGGAAAGACGACAGTGTGGAGGGAGCTCAGGAAATGTTAGGAATGATGAAAGAAGAGGCTGAAGACCTGGATCTCTGGCTGTAGGGGTCTAGATCAGTGATTCTCAAATTTGGGGATCTCAGGAGTCCTTCACACTTACCATCTATCGAGTTACCATAATAGAAATTAAAACAGACAACTTTTAAAAATATACATTTAAAAATAACAATAGGGGGCTTCCCTGGTAGCTCTAAATCTGCCTGACAATGCAGGAGACATAGGTTCAATCCCTGGTCCAGGAAGATCCCACGTGCCACAGAGCAGCTAAGCCCACGTACCACAGCTACTGAGCCTGTGCTCTGGAGCCCAGGAGCCGCAGCTGATGAAGCCCGTGAGCCTGGAGCCTGTGCTTTGCAACAAGAGAAGCCATGGCAATGAGAAGGTGCGCCTCAGCTAGAGAGTAGCCCCTACTCACTGCAACTAGAGAAAAAAACCTGCACAACACAGCCAGGAGACCCAGCACAGCCAATACATAAATAAACAAAAGTATTAAAAATAACAATAATAAATTCATGACATAAGTTAATGTTAATAACATTTTTTGCAAAAAATATTTTTTCCAAAACATCAGCAAACATGTAGTGAAATAGTAGTCCTGTGTTAACGTGTCTTTTGCAAACCTCTCCGATGTCTGGCTTTAAGGAAAGACAGTTGGATTCTCCTCTCTGTGTCTATGTCATCTGCTGTGATATGTTTGGGGTTGAAATACATGATGGGAATCTGGCATCTACCAAAATCTTGTCAAGTGGTGCTTTCTTAATGGTCAGTTGCAAAAAAAAAAAAAAAAAAAGCCGGAATCAGATCAATGAACATTTCAAACCAGGTTAGGGAAACCTATTGACCTCTCCGACCCTTCCAGTGGATCTTCTGCTTATGCAGAATTTTATCCCATCATGTGCTGGATATTTGAATACTGGTTTATACAGACCTTCCAATGCTGAGCGCTTCCTTATAGGAAACCAGAAAATTGCTTTCATTAATAGCACCACTGATTCCATCAGAGAAAAATCTTTAAACTTTGCAAAGCTGTTAAGCTCGTCATGGTGGCAGATACAAATTTCCTAAAATTCTAATTTTCTGTGCAAACATTCTAATTTTATCATTGGCGGCAAATTGCTGTTGGTTGGTTTCCTTGAAAAGAGAAACTCACTTCATTTAATTTCAAGAAAATGTCTGCCAGATGCCCAAATCGGGATAACTGTAGTTTCTCTGCCAATTGTTCATCCCATGAAAAAATAACTTTCCAGTCATGCCACGGCAAAAGGGGCTAGTTCAGCTTGCAACCCAAACAATCACACACAGCAGAAGCACTTGAAGCCGACTTGCCGTTGTGCCACAGGGAACATTAAGAAGCAGCATACTCAAGGGCTGCGATTCAATTAAATTCATCATCTGTACAGTTTCATCAAGGACTTGCTTAAGTGAACCTGTTTCTTCGTGTGTGTTTGTTTTAAACTGTGAGCGAGTGCGAGGCAGTAAAGAACACAATCACTGCTAATACCGTTTGGCACCACTGTCTTCAGTGGTGCTAAAGAGCCAGCAGCTTTACTCACCATTGCTTTTACACTTTCGCTGCAAAAGTCAACACGATGAAAGGTAAAGAATGTCTTGGTATTATAATGATGATAACAGTTCTTTCCAAGACACCCCACAGGTATCCTGGAAAGATCTCGGAGAACCCTGGTGGTCCAAGGACCTTACTTCCAGAAACATTGGCCTAGATTCGATCACTGGAATACATTTAAAATGATTTTATCTGTAGCCCATGAGAAAATGAAAAGACACAGGAAAGGTTTTGAAGCAGAAGCCTAATCCAGTTAGATTTAGGTTTGGAAAGGATTGCTCGGGCTGAGTGACATGGATGGAGAAAAGACGGGGTGCAGGGGAAAGAGTTAGCCAAACTACAGAGCATAGTGATCTGGGTGAGATTAAGAACCCTCATAGCTCAGTTGGTAAAGAATCTGCTTGCAGTGCAGGAGACCTGGGTTCAATTCCTGGCTCGGGAAGATTGCCTGGAGAAGGAAATGGCAACCCACTCCAGTATTCTTACCCAGAAGGGCCTGGCAGGCTACAGTCCATGGGGTCACAAGAGTCAGACACGACTTGGTGACTAAACCACCACCACCACTTAGGAGGTGAACTCAAGAGGACTCATTGAGAGTTCCTGAGAAACTCCAAGGTACCAGGATGAACTGAGAAAAGAGCTTAAAGAAATCAAGCCTGTAATGTACAGAGCACAGTGCCTGGCTCTCAGTAAGCGCTGGTTGAGAACCAGCCGCCCAGACCTAGACAGCCAGCCAAGTCTCCAGTCTCCAGGTACACTGACCCCTACTGGCTGTTCCTAGAAAAGCAGTCTCAGGTAGTAAAACTTGTATGATGAGTGACTGGCTGAGAACGAACGGTTCTATGAAGACCTACAAGACCTTCTAGAACTAACACCCCCAAAAGATGTAGTTTTCATCATAGGGGACTAGAAAGAAAAAGTAGGAAGTCAAGAGATACCTGGAGTAACAGGCAAGTTTGGCCTTGGAGGACAAAAGGAAGCAGGGCACAGGCTAACAGAGTTTTGCCAAGATAACACACTGGTCATAACAAACACCCTCTCCCAACAACACAAGAGAAGACTCTACACATGGACATCACTAGATGGTCAACACCAAAATCAGAATGATTATATTCTTTGCAGCCAAAGATGGAGAAGCTCTATATAGTCAGCAAAACAAGACTGGGAGCTGACTGTGGCTCAGATCATGAGCTCCTTATTGCAGATTCAGACTTAAATTGAAGAAAGTAAGGAAAACCACTAGACCATTCAGGTATGACCTAAATCAAATCCCTTATGGTTATACAGTGAAAGTGACAAATAGATTCAAAGGATTAGATCTGACAGACAGAGTACCTGAAGAACGATGGAGGAGGTTCATGACATTGTACAGGAGGCAGGGATCAAGACCATCCCCCCAAAAAGAAACGCAAAAAGGCAAAATGGTTGTCTGAAGAGGCCTTTCAAATAGCTGAGAAAAGAGAAGTGAAAGGCAAAGAAGAAAAGGAAAGATATACCCATCTGAATGCAAAGATCCAAAGAAAGGCCAGGAGAGATAAGAATGCCTTTCTCAGCAATCAATGCAAAGAAATAGAGGAAAACAATAGAATGGGAAAGACTAGAGATCTCTTCAAGAAAATTAGAGATACCAAGGGAACATTTCATGCAAAGATGGGAACAATAAAGGACAGAAATGGTATGGGCCTAACAGAAGCAAGAAATATTAAGAAGACATGGCAAGAATACACAGAAGAACTATACAAAAAAGGTCTTTATGACCCAGATAACCAGGATGGTATGATCACTCACCTAGAGCCAGACATCCTGGAATGCAAAGTCAAGTGGGCCTTAGGAAGCATCACTACAAACAAAGCTAGTGGAGGTGATGGAATTCCAGTGGAGCTATTTCAAATCCTAAAAGATGATGCTGTAGAAGTGCTGCACTCAATATGCCAGCAAATTTGGAAAACTCAGCAGTGGCCACAGGACCGGAAAAGTTCAGTTTTCATTACAATCCTTAAGAAAGGCAACTGCCAAAGAATGTTTAAACTACCACACAATTGCACTCATCTCACACCCTAGCAAAATAATGCTCAAAATTTTCCAAGCCAGGCTTCAACAGCACGTGAATGATGAACCAATGTCAAGCTGAATTTAGAAAAGGCAGAGGAACCAGAGATCAAATTGCCAACATCCACTGGATCATAGAAAACAAGAGAGTTCCAGAAAAACGTCTACCTCTGCTTTATTGACTATGCCAAAGCCTTTGACTGTGTGGATCACAACAAACTGTGGAAATTTCTGAAAGAGATGAGAATACCAGACCACCTGACCTGCCTCTTGAGAAATCTGTGTGCAGGTCAAAAAGCAACAGTTAGAACCAGATATGGAACAACAGACTAGTTCCAAATTGGGAAAGGAATATGTCAAGGCTGCATATTGTCACCCTGCTTATTTAACTTATATGCAGAATACATCATGTGAAATGCCGGGCTGGAGGAAGCACAAACTGGAATCAAGAATGATGGGAGAAATATCAATAACCTCAGATATGTAGATAACACCACCCTTATGGCAGAAAGTGAAGAACTAAAGAGCCTCTTGATGAAAGTGAAAGAGGAGAGTGAAAAAGTTGACTTAAAACTGAATATTCAGAAAACTAATATCATGGCATCTGGTCCCATCACTTCATGGCAAATAGATGGGGAAACAATGGAAATAGTGACAGACTTTATTTGGGGGGGGGTCCAAAATCAGAGCAGATGATGACTGCAGCCACGAAACTGCAGGACTCTTGCTTCTTGGAAGAAAAGCTATGACCAACCTAGACAGCATATTAAAAAGCAGAGATATTACTTTGCCAACAAAGGTCTGTCTAGTCAAAGTGATGGTTTTTCCAGTAGTCATGTATGGATGTGAGAGTTGGACTATAAAGAAAGCTGAATGCTGAAGAATTGATGCTTTTGAACTGTGGTGTTGGAAAAGACTGTTGAGTCCCTTGGACTGCAAGGAGATCCAACCCGTCAATCCTAAAGGAAATCAACCCTGAATATTCACTGGAAGGACTGATGGTGAAGCTGAAACTCTAATACTCTGGCCACCTGATGCGAAGAACTGACTCATTTGAAAAGACCCTGTGTTGGGAAAGATTGAAGGCAGGAGGATAAGGGGATGACAGAGGATAAGATGGTTGGATGGCATCACCGACTCGATGGATATGAGTTTGAGCAAGCGCCAGGAGTTGGTAATGGACAGGGAAGACTGGCGTGCTGCAGTCCACAGGGTCGCAAAGATTCGGACACCATTGAGCGACTGAACTGAACTGAACTGAGACTGAACTACTTGCCCTCCAAAAGATATCTACACAAAGGGTGGTTTGGTCAATGCAGTCAGACCCTCCCTGCTCTAGATAAGAGATAAGAGGCGGGAGAGAAGAAAAACACTGTGATGGAGCAGGAAGAAGAAAACCTCAATGGTATTTAAGGTAAGGTTTCTCTTACCTAGGACTACCTGTGCAGGTACTGCTCAGCAAGCTGCAAGAATCAAAGCAGCCCAATCATTAAAGGCTCACAGGAGGATATATAATCCAGACCATTAGTATCAAGTTGGGTTTGGAAAGAAAGGAGACAAGCTTCCACTTTTCTTCTGCCCTCTGAGGGCCCATAGCTGAGTTTCTAAGCCCCTCCCCAGCTCCAGCACATGCCTGCAAGTAGGGAGTCCCACTGGTCCCAAGTCCTCTGAGACTTGAAGCCAAGCTGTCCTCTCACAGGTCTGACAGGCAGGCCCTTGGCTCCCTCTTTCCTTTCCAGAGCAGACTCATTGTAGAAACTTGGAAAATGCAGAAAAACTTGAAGAAAAAATTAAAATTATGTATGACCTTGTATGGTCGTCATTCTTGGTGTGTTTCCTTCCCATACATTCTATGCACAGAAACCATATTTTTTTAATGAATTGGCACTATATGCAAATAACTTTCAAAATATTTACTACATCATCTTATAGACATTTAAAAATATACTGGTAACACCTAAATATTATTTTTTCAAGTACTATTATTAAATGATACTTGCAATCCTTTCTCTGATATTATTATTAAATGATATTTGCAGGTGTCTCTCCTTTTCAAACACCTTAGGCTGTTTCTCTGCACTTTCTACATGATTTTAAATTCCTGTAACAACACCTCTTAATACCAATAAGAATTTGGGTTTAAACCATCTCAGAGAATGACGTTCCCTTCCGTCTGCATGATGGTTTACATTTTCCAAAGCTCTTTTACATACATTAATTTAAAAATCAGCATGTTAATAATATTCTTCTAAATGTGTCCATGTGCTCCTATAAGATCTGTCAAACAGTAATAATAAGCCATCTCCTTATGCAACTGTGAGGATCAGATGGGAAGATGGGCACAGATCATGGCAACAGCTCTGTGTGACTGGCTCTCACTACGTGCCAGATGCTGTGCTCTGGGTTTTACGGCACCTTCTGGTGCGCTCTATGAAGCAGACAGCTATTACTAGCTCACTTCAGCAGGTGAGGTTAACTGGATGCTCATGGTGACATAGTTAATAATTGCTGGAGCCAGAATTTTAATCCAGATTCATCTGACTCCAAACCCTGGGCCCCTGGATCCCTGCTGTGCGAGGAATTCCCAAACAGGGAGCACTAACTGTTTGACAGATTCTTGGAGTCCAGGGACTTGCCCTTTCCCCATCCTACTCTCCTGGTATATGATAGTTGCTTAATAAACGTAAGCCAATGGACGCAAAAGACAGGCCTGGTGTGAAAAGCACATAGAGACGGCTTTCTGTGGGAAAAAAACAAAAACAAAAAAGACAAGGCAAACCACAAGATCCTGAAACAAGTAGGCTTAAAATAATTAAAATTTCTAACAAAGGAAACCAAATCCTAAGGGGAGAAAAACGATTAGGAAAGAAAATAATAACTTTAAGAAATGAACCAAAGAGATATCTGAGAACAAAGCCAAATGAAAAAATAATTTACCATTGCCAGTGTTTATCCTAGGTTTGCAAGGATGGTATAAAATAACCCGATAAAAGATGTCTACCAAAACTGACCACTGACATCATGCTCAGCGGTGTAGTGTTAGAGGCATCCCCTTTACAATCAGAAGCAAGAGAAGCTTGTCCATAATCATTAGAGCAAAAAGACCTTTAAAGAGAAGCAAAAAGTATTAGGATTAGAAAGGAATTAGAATTAGGAATTAGAAGAAGTAAAACTACCATTCTTAGCAAACAATAAGACTGAAAAACTCTACTATATAAAATTGAATAAACTTCTGCTTTTTAAAAGGCAAACTCAAATAAGGTAAAAGGCAAATTACAGCTTGAGTGAGCTTAAGTATAGCCCACATAACCATCAAGGAGTTTTAGTCTCAGCTAAACAAAGCATTTCTACAAATCAGTAAGCAAACGGGAGTGGCAAGGAATATGAATAGGTAATGCAAAGAGGAAGCAATCCAAATGGCCAAAAATCCTATGATAAGATCATCAATCTCATTAATGATCACAGGGATGCAAATTAAAACAATTTGACACCACTTAATATGTATCAGATTGGCAAGTGTTAATAAGTTTAATAAACAAGTGTTGGCAAGAATGTTGGAAATGGAAATACTCCTATAAACTGGGTGGGGGTGTAAGTTAGCATTATCATTTTGGGAAGTAATCTATCAATATTTATTCTTTAAACGGATGTTTATTGACTACTTACCAGGCACTGCTATAGATGCAACAGCTACAGCAGGAAGCCACACAGATAAAGTCTGATGTTAGTAAATAACCCAAACCAAAGAAGGCGCTCTTTTCCACTTCGAGGTAACAATCCCAGAGAAAGGCCTGCATGCATGCAGGGGCATTCACTGCAACACTGCTTGTAACAGTAAAGATGAGAGCAACCTGGCTTTTCCTTAGAAAGAGTAAACTAACAAGGAAGGGATAGATAAACTGTGGCTTATTACATGAAGTATTATGCAGCAGCTAAATCATATGGATCCAGCATAGATCCAAATTAATCATACTGGATAAATATCAGGAACATAAGGTTAAACAAAAAGGCTGGTTGCTAAAGGATACAAGTACAATATTACATCATGTATATAAAGATTGGCAGACAAAATAACCACATATATATACTGTGCGAAAGTATATACATATACTTAGAGAAAGTTAAAAAAAACCACCAAGTGGTTCCTGGGGACAATGGGGAGGGGGACGAGAAGGGATGTTATATCTGGAAATGATTTCTTTTTAAAAAAAAAAAAAACAAAGAGATCTGAAGTAGATAAGACAGCATTGTTCACATCCACAGAATCTCAGAAAGGAGTAAATATGTACTAGATTGTTTTCTGAATGCTTAAAATATTTCATAATTTTTTTTTAGTTTTCTAATGGGGAAAAAAAAAAAAAACAAGACAAATCTCCAGCCCTAGGTCAAGCCCCAGAGAAATCCCTGGTACTCCAGGGCGTCCCCCTCTTCCTGCACCAGCCAGCCCAGCCTGTGCGCTGCAGGCCAAGTACCTCGCAGACGTGGAGACAGCTCTGAAAAGCAGTTCATCGGTCCGGCCTTGACTTCTGCTCAGCACAAGGAGGAGCAGCAGGCAGAGGGAGGCAGGGAAGTGAGCTTGTGGGGACGAGAGGTGAGCGCGTCTCTTGCACCCCCTGAAAAGTGAAGGGACATTCGCTTTCCCTCCTGCAGCCTCCCAAGCAGGCTGGCTTTCCTGCCTTCCCTGCCTTCCTCACCAGGACCTGACAACCCAGCTCATTTTCGTGGTTTTCAACAATGACACAGGTCAAGTATTTAATCCAGTCTCAAAGCACAGCTTACCAGCAAAGAGCTTGTAATAGCTATGTTAGATTTTCTGCGTATGTGTTTGATTGACGGTCATAAATCCTATTTCTAAATTACATGAAACTGCACGCTCGTGGGAAACCAGCAGCCTCGTCCCTTGCCCCACCCTCGTCTCTTTCCCTCCCTCCCTTGGAGTTCTACCCATCTGTGATCCATGACCTCCCTCTTCCTGATTTATCCCTCTCTACGTGCCCACTCCTCCTCAGCTGTCATAGGAGAGGTTAATGCTTCTCCAAACTGTCCCCAGGGGTCAATGCCTGGTTCAGACCTCCTCGGTGCTCCCTGGACCACTGCGACGTTACCAAACTGGTCCCGGTTAGATTGGCATCCTCCCTCTTTCTCCCTGGCATCTTTCCAGGCCTTCCTCAAATGTCACCTTCTCCAGGGATGCTTGTGGGCTCACCAGGCAGAGGGAGTCACTTTCCCCCTCTGAGCCCTGACAGCAGCTTATCACCACTGCTTATCTCCTTGAGTTGACTTCAGTGTTTCCAGGCTGCCTCCAGTGGCAAACCCTGGGCTGCCTGAAGACCAGGGCCAGGCCTTACTCCTCTCTGGATACCCTGTGTCACCAGAGGTGTGGAGCAACAGCCTCCATAAATATCTGCTGACCCCTTCTTCTTCTATTTCATATAAACCGGAAATATAATTTTAATTAGATGACTAACCTCTTAAAATATGATTCACCGTCGAACCCGAAATGTTGGCTAAAGGTAACAGGAAAGCTGGAAGCTCCCCAGAACCCCAATTACAGCAGGAGCAGGCTATATTTGGGAGCCAATTAATCTCACAATGTTGAAAATTAATGCATTTAAGATTCTGACGTTCACACTCACTTCTCCCCATTAAAACATTTTTACTGTGCTGAGCCTGTCATTATCTTACTCGTGAGTTCAGAAGAGCTCTCATGAAAAGGGAACCACAGGACTGCTGATTCAAACCGTGGCTTACTCCTTACCTTCTAATTGCAGTTAATTTTGAGAAACTTTCAAGTCAAGCCACATCCATGACAAAAGTGAGTCCTGGACCCCAGAACATGCCCTTTGCACTGCTTCTTGAAGAAATGGAGGCAGAAGCTGTTTCTTCCCCTACTCTCCTGTCTTGCTCCCCACACTCCACCTGGCGGATCCCATCCCCTGCAGTGGCCCCCACTACCCCAATGGGCTGATGGCCATGAAATCAGGAGTGACGACGACAAGGATGATGATAGCCAACATTTACTGAGCGCTGACAGCTGGCAGGCACCCTGCTAATCTCCCATGTGTGTCTCTCACGCGCAATCCTCTCAATCTGTAGCGTAGGTGCTGCAAATGCCCCCATTTTAAACACAGAAGAAACTAAGGCTGAGTACCTCGCCTTGGCCACTCAGCTGACTGAGTGGAGTTGGCATGCCTGTGGTCTGGCTTCCCAGCCTGTGTTAAAATGTCTCTTGTCTCACCTCTTCAACAGCCTCTAGACTGGTTTGATTTGCATGCCTCCCACGTAACTTAAAGTCAACCTGTTCCAACCAACATGATATTGTAAACCAACTATACTCCAGTAAAAATTGAGGGCTTCCCTGGTGGTCCAATGGTTAAGAATCCACCTTGCGATGCAAGGGACACGGGCTTGATCCCTGGTCCGGGAAGGTCCCACATGCGGTGTTTCACAACTATTGAGGCTGAGTTCTAGGGACTGTGTTCCGCAACAAGAGAAGACACCGCAATGAGGAGCCCACGGACTGCGATGAGAGTTGCCCCTGCGTGCTGCAACTAGAGAAAGCCCTTGGGTAGCAATGAAGACCCAGTGCAGCCATAAATAAATAAATCTTTTTGGAAAAATTGAACCAAAAAAAAAATCAACCTGTCCCAAATGTCTTTCCCAACTTCTTTCCTTCCCCTGAAATCTATTCTCCCAGCTGCATCCCTGACCTAAATTCATCATTTCGCTCTCAACCCCGGCATGAGTGAGTCCTCCACCTTCATACATCAGATCCCAGGGACTCCTCCAGCCTGCTGAGTCGAGCCTGGCAGGGTCTCTATGGTTGATTCCCCTTTCTCTAGCTCCACTGCCAAATGCCATTTCTCATCTGTCAACTGGCCCTGCAGCCTTCGAGCCCTCACTGTCTGGCCCGTCCTGGGGTCTGTCCCCGGAGGGGTATTTGTGTGATACAGATCAGCGCCCCTGTCTTCCCAGGCCCAACCCAGGGCTCAGGCCAAAACCCCAGAGCATCCTTGACTCCTTGCTCCCTCCCTCCTCCACTGCAGCCAGCAGGAATCCTGTCAACCTCGCCTCTGAACATGCTCCGGCCTTTCCTCTGCTGCTTCCCACCCCCGTTTCCAGATTCATCTCCTGCCAACTTCCCGCTCCGCCCACGTTCCTGGTCTCTGTTGTGCCTGAATGTACTGTGGCTCTCATACTTCCTGCCTCTGCACACATGGCTCCCTCTGCTTGCTGCCTCCCATTCTCTGCCTGATGAACACCGCTCCTCCTGCAAGACCCCATCTAGTGCCCCCTCCTTCGAGAAGGGACATCCGAGGACCTGCAGCATCTGAACCGTTTGTGTTCCCGTAGCCTCTTATGCCTGAGCTACAGACCTCAGGCTGGATGACAGTAAGCCCTTGGCATTGGCAGTCCTGAAGGCCTGGCAAGTAAGGTCGAGTGAGTGGAGATGATAAGCCTGATCACGACTGTGGTTGGGATGAAATGAGATGACATGGGGACAGCACCTTTCCCTGAGGCAGGCATGAATGAACAAGTCATTTAACTAGTGAATGGGTCCAGCTGACCAATGAGCCTTTGGTTCATTTCTGCCTAACTGTTAGTACTACAGTGCTGGGCTCTGCTTAGTCACTCAGGCGTGTCTGACTCTTGGCGACCTCATGGACTGCCAGGCTCCTCTGTCCATGGGGATTCTCCAGGCAGGAATACTGGAGTGGGTTGCCATGCCCTCCTCCAGGGGATCTTCCCAACCCAGGGACTGAACCCAGGTCTCCTGCGCTGCAGGCAGATGCTTTACCAGCTGAGCCGCCAGGGAAGCGCTAGTAGTACAGGAAGTCCCCTACACACGAACCTTCAGGTGATGAACTTTCAAAGATGCAGATGTGCATTCAGGTCAGGCGTGAGTGAAATTGCAGCTTGCCCGTCATCTCCTATTGCTGGCGATCCTTCAGCTTTACCGTCTCCCACCTCCTCTCCCTCCTCCACTCGGTGACACTTCTTGCCTGTTCATTAGATGCCATTCCCTGTGTGCCAGCTGTTGTATTGGACTACTGTACTTTGCAAGGTACTATACTGTAAAACTTAAATGCTTTATTTTTTGTGTTTTTTTATTGTGTGTCTGTGAAAAGTATTCCAAACCTATTACACAGCCAGTTGTGTTAGTTGGGTACCTATGCTATCTCCTTGGACTTACAAACTCGCTCTCAGAACAGAACTCGTTTTTATGGAGGGGACTTCAGTTCAGTTCAGTTGGTCAGTCGTGTCCAGCTCTTTGCGGCCCCATGGACCGCAGCACTCCAGGCCTCCCTACCATCTCCCGGAGTTTACTCAAACTCACATCTATCAAGTCTGTGATGCCATCCAACCATCTCATTCTCTGTCATCCTTTTCTCCTCTCGCCTTCAATCTTTCCCAGTATCAAGGTCTTTTGCAATGAGTCAGCTCTTCCCATCAGGTGGCCCCAGAATTGGAGTTTCAGCTTCAACATCAGTCCTTCCAATGAATATTCAGGACTGATCTCCGTTAGAACGGACTGGTTGGATCTCCTTGCAGTCCAAAGGGCTCTCAAGAGTCTTCTCCAACACCACAGTTCAAAAGCATCAATTCTTCAGTGCTCTGCTTTCTTCAGGGTCCAACTCTCACATCCATACATGACTACTGGAAAAACCATAGCTTTGACTAGATGGACCTTTGTTGACAAAGTAATGTCTCTGCTTTTTAATATGCTGTCTAGGTTGGTCATAACTTTCCAAGGAGTAAGCGTCTTTTAATTTCATGGCTGCAATTATCATCTGCAGTGATTCTAGAGCCCCTAAAAATAGAGTCTGACACTGTTTCCACTGTTTCCCCATCTATTTGCCATGAAGTGATGGGACTGGATGCCATGATCTTGTTTTTCTGAATGTTGAGCTTTAAGCCAACTTTTTCACTCTCCTCTTTCACTTTCATCAAAAGGCTCTTTAGTTCTTCTTTGCTTTCTGCCAGAAGGGTGGTGTCATCTGCATATCTGAGGTTATTGATATTTCTCCTGGCAATCTTGATTCCAGCTTGTGCTTCAGTCAGCCCAGCATTTCACATGATGTACTCTGCATAGAAGTTAAATAAGCAGGGTGACAATATACAGTCTTGACGTACTCCTTTTCCTATTTGGAACCAGTCTGTTGTTCCATGTCCAGTTCTAACTGTTGCTTCCTAACCTGCATATAGGTTTCTCAAGAGGCAGGTCAGGTGCTCTGGTATTCCCATCTCTTTCAGAACTGTTCACAGTTTCTTGTGATCCACACAGTCAAAGGCTTTGGCATAGTCAATAAAGCAGAAATAGATGTTTTTCTGGAACTCTCTTGCTTTTTCCATGATCCAGCGGATGTTGGCAATTTGATCTCTGGTTCCTCTGCCTTTTCTAAAACCAGCTTGAACATCTGGAAGTTCATAGTTCACATATTACTGAAGCCTGGCTTGGAGAATTTTGAGCATTACTTTACTAGCGTGTGAGATGAATGCAATTGTGCGGTAGTTTGAGCATTCTTTGGCATTGCCTTTCTTTGGGATTGGAATGAAAACTGAACTTTTCCAGTCCTGTGGCCACTGCTGAGTTTTCCAAATTTGGTGGCATATTGAGTGCAGCACTTTTACAGCATCATCTTTCAGGGTTTGAAATAGCTCAACTGGAATTCCATCACCTCCACTAGCTTTGTTTGTGGTGATGCTTCCTAAGGCCCACTTGACAACTGAGACTAAGCACAGCAACAGCACACAGGCTCTTCCGTCCATGGAATTATCTCAGCCAAGAATACTGGAGTGGGTTGCCATTTCCTCCTCCAGGGAATCCTCCCGACTCAGGGATCATATTCGTGTCTCCTTTGGCTTCAGCCTTGGCAGGTGGATTCCTTACACAGAGCCAGCAGGGAAGCCCAAAAGATAACTTCAGAGATCAGTCTCTCAGTCGTGTCTGACTCTGCAACCCCGTGGACTGCAGCACTCCAGGC
Organism: Ovis aries; assembly: GCF_016772045.2. Classification (NCBI taxonomy): domain Eukaryota; kingdom Metazoa; phylum Chordata; class Mammalia; order Artiodactyla; family Bovidae; genus Ovis; species Ovis aries. The sequence continues at coordinate 13,940,931 of NC_056056.1, read as the reverse complement.
CTCCCTGTCCATCACCAACTCCTAGAGTTTACTCAAACTCATGTCCATTGAGTTGGTGATGCCATCCAACCATCTCATCCTCTGTCGTCCCCTTCTCCTCCCGCCTTCAATCTTTCCCAGTATCAGGGTCTTTTCCAATGAGTCAGCTCTTCCCATCAGGTGGCCACAGTATTGGAGTTTCAGCTTCAGCACCAGTCCCTCCAATGAGTATTCAGGATTGATCTCCTTTAAGATGGACTGGTTGGATCTCCTTGCAGTCGAAGGGACTCTCAAGAGTGTTCTCCAACAGTTTACACCTCAGTAAAATGACAAATGGCTACATCTCACAGATATCCATATTGCCCCAAAATAGTCAAACTTGTACATGTTAAATCCCCAAATGTCCAGAAACTAAAATTTGTATTCATTTGTTGAAATGCCTGTCTGCCCCTGGCAAAGAGAGCACCTCAGAGAAGGGCCACTTCTCTTTGTGCCCATTGCCGTCCCATGACCATGCTTACTGGCACCACAGCGTTTGTTTCCTGCTTTCCCTAGGTGTGTTTATTGAATGTCTGCCCCTCCTTTGGAAAGTGGGCTCCATGAGAGGGGACCTCACGGGGCTGCTTCATGGCTCTGTCCCCTCCCCCTAAAACAGTATCCGGCACACAAAAGGTGTTCAAACAATGCTGGTTGAATAAATGAAAAAAGTGATTCTACAGTCCCACCCATCTCTTTTTTTCATGTCTGATCAAAGAATACAAATCTATCCTCATATTATAAAAATGTAAACAGCTAAGAGTGAGAGAGTTTTTATTTAAAAAATCAAGTTAATATGATGTTTTTGAAATTCCAAATCAAAAGTGACTCTAAGAAATTACCATTTTCCTGGAAGGAGGAACAAACTCTGACCAAATTAATGAAATGATTAATACAGCCTAGGAAGGCTGGTTACACCATGAATAATCATAGAAGAACTAAACTCTTGCCCGTGGGGTAGTTTCAGAATTTGGAACTTCACTGCTGTAGTAGGGAAATATTGAATTTGTTCCTGTAAGTGAACCCAAATGGAATGACAATAGTCTGGGGGAAGTATTAGTGGTATTTAATCTCAGCTACATTTAAAAATTATTTTCATTATTTTCCAGATGCTATTGGACTAAAATACAAATTCCTACATCATAAAAGATGGTCAGTGAAACACAGGCAAGTGGATAGCAACAATACAGAGAAGAGGTTACAGCATAGAACATGGCCAAGGGCCTGGCCAAGGGCCCAGCCTAGGGCTGAGCTTGACCAGTTCTGGCTGCATGACCTGGGGCGGTGACTCAGCTCTCAGAGACCAGAATTTCCTCTTCTGGGAAAACAGTGTCTGCAAAGGTCCTATGAGAATTCAACAAGACAATAATATTTGCAGAGCACCCAGTTCCGCCCAGGTGCCATAAATAGTAATAGTAACACGTAACAGTAACAATGACAACAATCTGTCAAGGATCTCAGAAAAATGCAGCAGCAGCAAAGAACCGGATGTGCTTTGTGCTCCGGGTGGGGAAAAAAACAAAAATTACCATCAGGGTTTCCTCATGGAAAAACTAGCAATTTTAGCAGCCCAATCTGGAGGCCCGTGGTTTAACAAGCAACTAATTAGAAACTGTTGCTCTCTGAACGCTGAGTGACACCTGCTTTTCCAAGTGCGCACACAGACGGAAGTCAAGGGCAAGGGCAATCATTGGCCATGCCCCCTCTGGAAAATGCAGCTGAAAACAAACCCCAGATGATCTCTTTTTTAATAAAATTTTCCCTGAAAGATACTCGGGTTAATAATAGGAACTAAGGAGGTCTTCTGAGGTCCCATCAGTTAATTCCTCACTGCGTCAGACCAGCCCTGCCAGTTCATACTGCGATAATGAAAATGATGAAACCCATGATGATAAGTAAAGGTAAATTATGCAAATAGGCGAAGAGCAGGAACACAGAATGGAGGGGTGGGGGAGGGAGGGGGATCGCGCTGAAGGATGAGTGATTTCAGCTGATCTAACGGACCAATCACAGATGACCCGCATCACAGGAGTGCTGTCCGTTCCCTGACATGTCTCCAGGGTCCTCCCCTCTGCCCTCAAGGCAAACCAAAACCTCCTTGGCCTGGCATTCAGGCCGTTTATAATTCAACCACTGCCAACCATCCTACTGTTTCCCCTCTGCTTCCTGCACATCCCACCTCCTCCATCCCTATATCAAACTATTTACAGTTTTCCCAAACTCACCCTAGGTATAATGTTTTCATTTAGGGTAATATTGGAGAGGGAAATTATTTTAAAAGTCAACATCTAAGTCCTTTAAAGCAACAATCCCCAAACTTTTTTGGCACCAGAGACCAGTGTTTATGGAAGACAATTTTTCCAAGGACCAGGGTCAGGGGTGGGGGGGGGGGCGGGGGCAGATGGTCTGGGGATGATTCAAGCAGATGACATTTACTGTGCACTTTATTTCTATTATTGTCATATCAGTTCCACTTCAGATCATCAGCCATTAGATCCTGGGGACTGGGGGCCTCTGCTTTAAGGAAAGCAGTCCACAATTAATACCACGGAGAGCAAGTCCTGTCATGGGGATTGATCTCCCTGTGGAATTTTTAGAAATTACAACAACATTCCACTTACTGCCTCCCCCAGACATTCTGGTTTAACTAGTCTGAGATGGAGCCCAGGCACATATAAGTTCACCAGCTCCGCTTGAGAACCACTGTTTCAGGTGTTATCCCAACTACCCATTCACATGCTGCGGCCATTATTGGCTGGGCCCCCAGGGCACTGAAGTTTGGGACCCATGACTTAGGTCACCTTGTTGAGTCCTCACCCTCACCATGGATTAGTTCATATGAAGAAACCCCAGTTAAGTAGCCAGTCCTGGGTTAACCCAGCTCTCAAGAGGGGAAAATAAACAGGACGAAAGCCCAGCAATCCCAGGGCTGAAGTTCAGATCTGAAGCATAGCAGCTGCACACTGCCCCCTTGTGGTGGGGAGCTCAGATCTCAGGCATTTTCCAAGCTGGTTGTCACAAACCATCAACAGCTTGAAATGGTAGCAGGAATAAATTTACACCACGGAAATGGGCAAACACTGAGAGTTTTGTTCTGTTCTGGTTTTTGAGAACCAGTTCATAGAACCCCTCTTAACTTCAAGATATCAAAAAAAAAAAAAGAAGGGAAAAATGTCAAATTATGTTTTGTTCTGTTTTTAATTTCAGGAAGCAGGCATTTTGGAAAGACAAATTCCAAACAGTTAAAATTGAAAAAGTTTTTTAGTTTAAAGAGATAAGTCTCAAGTATCTGAAAACACATATCTGGAATTTTTAATCTGACAACACCTGGCTATCAATGCTTTATACATGCTGCTATTTGCTAGGTGCCCCAGACTCAGTGTCAGTGAAAAGGAAAATATAAGTGCAACGAGTTGTCTGAAGGTGCTCCCTGCCTCTGCCAGCGGGGGCACAACACAGAAACATCCTCTGAAACAACCCATCCCTCCGGCAGCCCTGCCTCTGCCTCAGCCACGGGATGTGCAGACTTCCAATATTGGAATGCTAGAGTGGAGCCTCTGAGTAAGGAATAACAGGAGGGCCCAACAGAAATTACCTGCTCTCTGTGGCCTCTCACCACCTCAGCTGAGACCAGCTGCACATGGTCCCCACCGTTCAAGACCCAAGGTGTTTTCCCCTCACAGCATATTCCTGTAATAAGAACAGCTCGATAGCTATAAAGCCTGGTTGTGCTGGTATGATGCTCGTAGAGGATAAAGGAGAGTGTAAACTGAAAAAAGAATAAAGCAGGTTCCTGCTTACTGAGTGCCTACTTTTACAGCCAGGCGCTGAGCTAATCCCTTTCATATATGGTACTCGAACTGACATTTATGGAACGACTATTACGTATCAAGTCCTGTTCCTTGTGATTATCTTACTTAGTCCTTGGGTATTAAAAAGTGTAGTAAGACAGGTAGATAATAAGTAGATAGATACATACACACACAGATACAGTAAACATATAAACTCAGATAGACCTCTGCCTGCTATTGTATGACTCACAGACTAATGGTTTTACATTCTTTCATGGTTGGAAAAAAAAAAACCCTTAAGAATAATATCTCATGACATTTAAAAATTATATACGACTTTGGAAATTCCCTGGTGGTCCAGCGGTTAGGACACTGTGCCCTCACTGCCAAGGGCCTGGGTTCAATCCCTGGTCAGGAAACTAAGATTCCACAAGCCAGTGCAGTCAAAAATAAAATAAAATAATATATAATTCAAGTTTGTGTCCCTAAGTAAAGTTTTCTTTGAACATTAAAAAAAAAGAGAAAGAAAAAGATTTGTGAATGGAACCAATGTTAAGTTCCCGGTTTTGACATGTATAGTTACATGTCAAAATGGTCCCAGTGGAACGTTTGGTGCACAGGACCTCTCTGTAGTATTTGTGCAACTTCCAGTTGGGCCTCTGGTGGCGCTACTGGTAAAGAACCCGCCTGGGGATGCAGGAGACCTAAGCGACTCAGGTTAATCCCTGGGTCAGGAAGATCTCCTGGAGGAGGGCATGGCAACCTAGTATACCTGTCTGGAGAATTCCATGGACAGAGGAGCCTGGCGGGCTACAGTCCATGGGGCTGCAAAGAGTCAGACATGACTGAAGCGACTTAGCATGCATGTGCTTCCTGTAAGTCTGTAACTTTTCTAAAATAAAAAGTTAAAAAAATTTAAATCATTAAGTATAGTATGTTAAGCTCACTGAATCCTCTCAATTACCCAATGAAGTAGCTGCAATTACCCCCCATTTTACAGATGAGAAAATTGAGGCCAAGATCGCCGTAGACTCTTTCTTAAGGTAGCTCATCTGGAACAAGGCAGTGGCAGAACTAGAGTAATGATTCTGGGGCAGCTGTCTGTACAGGCACACTTCACATTATTGCCTTTCACAGACACTGTGTTTTTCCCAAGTTGAACTTCTGTAGCAACCCTGCAAGGAGCAAGTCTATCAGCACCATTTGTCCAACAGCATTTGCTCACCTCACATCTCTGTGTTACATTTTGTTAATTCTCGAAACAGTTCAAACTTTTTCATTATGATCGTATTTGTTGTGATGACCTGTGATCAGTGATCTTGGATGTTACTACTACAACTCTCCCTAAAGGCTCAGCTGATGGTTAGATTTTTTTCAGCAACAACGAATTCTTTTTTAACTAAGCTCTGTGCATTGTTTTTAAGACATAATGCTATTGCACGCTTAGTAGACTACAGTATAACGTAAAGGTAACTTTTATATGCCCTGGGAAACCAAAACATTCATGTGACTCGCCTTATTGCTATAGGCACATTACTTTCAGTGATCTGGAACCAAACCTACAATATCTCCAGGGTCTGCCTATACTGAGAAAAGGAAATACTTCTTTTTTCTCTCCCATCATTGACTTAAACTGCCATCTTCACTTATTTAATGTTTGTCCCCAAATTGTGTACCTCGATATTACATTCATGGAGAAACTGGTTTTATGTATGTTTCTGTAGTTTGGCAAGTTATAGCAATTACACACGGTAGCAACTGACCACGTCTGAGAACTCGAGCAGCCACTTTGTTGCTGCTGATGCTATGGCGTTCTCTGAACCCTACCATTGCTTGGCACTGGTCTAAACAATCATTTAACAGTGATCCTCACAGTAACTATATATGAAGTAGGTATGGTCCTGGTTTACAGATATGGAAACTGAGGCTTGGAGGGCAACTTGCCCAAAGTCATCGAGCCAGGAAGAGACAGAACCACTGGTCCCCACAGAGATGCTCAGGATCGCAGAATCCACACCCCTGACTCTAACTACTGAGTGGTGGGGGTGTTGCATCCTTGGGTGTGGGTTCAACCATTCCTGAGTGGGTGACACTGCAGGGTCACCCAGGACCCAGTGCAGCACTGCTTTCTGAGCAGCCCCCCTCCACCCCACTGTCTGCAGCAAGTTAATGCGGGCACACTGTGGTACAGGAGCAGGAATGGGATCTAAAAATGCAAGCTGAGGACTGACTCTCTGGGTCCAAATAGACATGCCATAGTCCCAGGGTGAAAAATTTCTCACCAAGACTGTAGCTGCCCCAGAAATGCAAACTCTCACACATGAGAGTGACCCACAGGCCAGTGGGGCCAACTTCCCATCCAATGCCACCATCACCATTACAATCCTGAGTCTGACTCTCTGTCTTCTGGGCCCATTTCACAAGACTGTGCTTAGAATTAACTGAGATCGATAGCAGTAGTTAATGTATTTAATCTCTCCTTCACTCATTTATTCGCTCAACACATTGTTAAGTTGGAGCCTACTATGTACTAAGCTTTACAGATGGGATGCAAATTCAAGTTTAAGGGCCAGTTTTAGGCAGAAAATCATTGGCTCATTAATCAATTCAATCAACACACATTTCATCATTAGGAGAAGAGTAGGACACGCTCACCAGTAACTGCAGTGAAACCACAGTGAGCGTAATTAACATTTTGCACGATGTTTCCCGGTTCATAAGGCACCTTCACACTTGTCATTGGATCGCTGCACGAAAAGGAGATTCAGATGAGGCAAGGGACCTGCCTGGGGTCACACAGCAAGTGCACAAGCTTGATTCCAATCTGGGTCTTGGCCACCAAAGCCTAGACTCTCTCCTCTACCTCCACCCTGACCTGGCTCTGCATGGGCCCTTCTGTGACAGACAGCAGGATCCCGAGCAGCCCTGTTCCACTTTAGAGAACCCTGATTATTAGAAAGCCTTTGTTGAGACATGTCCAAAGTCTGCCCTCTGGTATATTCTGTTAGTCTTAGCTCTTCCCCCTGGAGCCCTGTGGAATAAATGCGGCTCCCCCTTGAAGGGGTTTCCCAGGTGGCACTAGTGGTAAAGAACCTGCCTGCCAATGGCAAGAGACATAAGAGACACGGGTTTGATCCCTGGGTTGGGACGATCCCCTGAAGGAGGGCACGGCAACCCACTCCAGTATTCTTGCCTGAAGAATCCCATGGACAAGAGGAGCCTGGTGGGCTACGATCCAAAGTGTTGCAAAGAGTTAGACACGACTGAAGTGACTTAGCATGCACGCACACCCCCTGAAAGGACTTCCCACAGGTGGGGATGGTCACTAGTCTTCCCCAAGCCTGTTGTGCTGCAGGCTGGATGGCCCAGGCCTTGAGTCCTTCCCGGTCTGACAGGGCTACAAATGCTTCTCCAGTCCATTCTCCACTTTTCCCATCTGGTCAGCCTCTTCTCAGCCTTCACCCTGTGATGCTGCTCTCACCAAGCAGTACAGGAATCATCGTAAGTGTCCTTCCTGCCCACCCCCCGGAGCTCCCAAGGCCCCGACCTGGTCAGCACTGATCACCACATCACGGCTGCCCTCCCCGAGGGCCCAGGAGCACCAGTCATCGTGGCCCACGACACTCAGCCACACAAGATGGATTCTATCGTTTCATTTCCACCCTGGGCCTGGCAAAGGGTAGCGGCTCATACATTTTTTTCATAATTGAACACAACTCCAGTGATTCACCCTCACACCTGGGGCCAGAGTTCATGCTTTCTTCACCGCAGCAGACAGCAAGGGGCTGCCCCGACAGAGTGTGAGACTCAGGCCTTCCAGACGGCTCACTCCCCGCAGCGATGCTCCCGTGCTCCCGGCTCCATGCAGAAAAACAAATGCTATTTAAAAAACTAAGTAAAACCGAAACTGAGGCTGCTTTTGACCTTAGCAATGATGAAAAGTGAAAGTGTTAGTGGCTCAGGCGTGTCTGACTCCTTGCGACCCCATGGACTGTAGTTCACCAGGCTCCTCCGTGGAATTTTCCAGGCAAGAATACTGGAGTGGTTAGTTCTTCCCTTCTCCAGATCTTAGCAATAACAGTTGTCAGGAAAAGGTTCCTGCTGGTTCCTGCCTGGTGTTGGTGACACAGAAGCGGCAAGGGTCCCTCCAGAGCCTCCCAGTGAAGGGACCACAGGCTCTGGAATGAGTCAAACCTTGCCAGTTCTGACTCTGCTCAAGTCAGTGGGCAAATATGAAACCAGTAAAGTGCAGAATTGTAGAGCTGGAGAAGACCCGAGAGACCCTTGGACTGCAGGGAGATTAAACCAGTCCATCCTAAAGGAAATCAGTCCTGAATATTCACTGGAAGGACTGATGCTGTAGCTGAAGCTCCAAACCTTTGGCTACCTGATACGAAGAGTCGACTCAATAGAAAATAAAAGACCCTGATGCTAGGAAAGACTGAGGGCAGGAGGAGAAGGGGACGACAGAGGATGAGCTGGTTAGATGGCATCACCAACTCAATGGACAAGGGTTTGAGCAAACGCCGAGAGATAGTGAAGGACAGGGAAGCCTGATGTGCTGCAGTCCATGGGGTCGCAAAGAGTCGGATGTGACTTAGTGACTGAACAACAACGATAACAAAGTGCAGATAATAAAAACCATACATAGCCAAAATTAGACAAAAAAAGAAGCTGGCCACGTAACACTGAAAAAAATGTGATGTGGAGGATGATGACAGAGAAGGACGAAGAGGAGGCAGTGCGAAGCTGTAACAGCCCCCCTGACCTCCACCCTGGTTTTCTCCTGAGTGAACCTCAAGGGCTCAAGTCAAAGGGAGCTGTCCCTTGAAGCCTAGTGGTGGAATATGGGCTTGAGAACACTCCAGGCCCGTGTCAAATTCCCACTAATGATTTTTCAGCAAAAATTAAATGGGGTGAATACTTTCTAATGACTGCTACAGAATTACATGACAGCTTCCAGAAGAATCTACAAAAATAGCTGAAATCAGAGGACAGGTCAATTCGGCTGCATGGGAGCGTCTCGTTAATTCAATTTCTTCTTTCTTTCTGGTGTGCGGATTCTGCTTTGAGCTGACAGAAAAGAGACGCATAACAAGCCACCCAGTACCGCAGCCTATTTCAATCAGCCTAAATCGGGAGGTGCAAACAGTATTGTATAGCAAGTGGAATTCAATATTATACGAATAACACCACCTTCAATGATAATACTTCTTTATATGAAAGTGAAAATGAAGTCGCTCAGTCGTGTCCGACTCTTTGCGACCCCGTGGACTGTAGCCCACCAGGCTCCTCCGTCCATGGGATTCTCCAGGCAAGAATACTGGAGTGGGTTGCCATTTCTTTCTCCAGGGGATCTTCCCGACCCAGGGATCAAACCCAGGTCTCTCCTGTGTTGGCTTTAACCTCTGAGCCACCAGGGAAAACTATATAATTTACAGAGGATGTATATATACATATTCTCTTTTGACTTTCTACTCTTTATTGAGTACTTATCATGTGACTTACATTCTAATGTATTATCCCACTTACCTTGCACAATGACCTTTATTATCAATCCTCTTTTACAGATGAGGCTTAACAAGGTGGAGGAATTCATCTAGGATCACACAGCCTGTGAAAGGAGGCTGGCATTGGAAACCTGGGTCTATCGTCCTCCGAAGCCTGTTCTTTTAACCCCTGCTACTCTGCTTCCTGTGAGGTAAATGTGACTGGGGAAGGAGGGGAACCTGGGGAGGCACTTTTCCTGCCACCCACTCTCCGTGTGACAGGAGTGACTTCAGATAACATTTTTGGACTCTCTGCCCCACCCCTGCTCTACTCCACTGAGGAAAAGAAATGCCTTTTGGATTGGCAGATTTGGAAGGAGATATTGGGTGAAAGTAGCTCAGTCCCTTCTCTCTTCCTCCTGGGAGCTCAGGTTCTGCTGCTCATCAGAGATCTGGACCTGGTTCCCCAGTTCTGCCTGCGGATGAGGGGACAGCTGTCTGCATGAGTCTCACTCTGGATCTGACATCAGGGGGCTCATTTGCCCATGGATATAAGATACACTCTCAACGTCACCTCTTCCTTGATGGAGGTGATATTTTAGTCTTTATCTTCTTTAGTCCTTTGTCTTACTCTCAATTAATTCAGAACTTAGGGAAAAGGAAGCTGCTGATTTGGCCTCCTTCACGGGTTCTCATGATTATAATCCTCATTTTACAGATGAAGCTCAGAAAAAGGCCGAGATCTTTCTTACAGAAAAAAAATAGCTTAAATGTCATCACATAGGTGGTAAATCACCCAAGACATTATTTGCCATACAAATGTAATTTCTTTAATTCAGATTGGGACACATAGAGGAAAATGGGAGAATAGGGTGAGATCACCAAAAGTAACTCAAATGTGAAACAGACCAAAAGAGAAAACACAGCCTCAAATGATGGCATCGTAAATCAAGAAAATGTCAAGCCCCCACCAGTTCTGAGACAACGCATGAAGCAACTTGGACGCTACTGAGAGCCTGGAGTAGAAAATTAGCCAAAGCACTTCTCACGGCCGCCATCAAAAAGTCTACAGATAATAAACGCTGGGGAGGATGTGGAGGAAAGGGAACCTTCCTGCACTGATGGTGGGAATGTAAACTGATACAGCCACCGTGGAGAACAGCATGGAGGTTCCTCAAAAGCTAAAAAGAGAGTTACCACATGATTTAGCAATCCTACTCCTGGACTCTATCTGGAAAAAATGAAAACGCTAATTTGAGAAGATACATGTACCCTAATGTTCATATTAACACTATTTACAATACCAAGGCATGGAAGCAACCTGATTGTCCATCAATAGATGAACGAATAAAGATGTGGTGTATGAACGCTTCCCCAGAGGCTCAGGAGTAAAGAATCTGCCTGCAATGCAGGAGAGGAAGGACGCAGGTTCGATCCCTGGATGGGGAAGAGCCCCTGGGGGAGGGCACAGCAACCCACTCCAGTACGCTTGCCTAGACAATCTTATGGACAGAGGAGCCTGGCAGGCTACAGGCCACGGGGTCTCAAAGAGTCAGACGCAAGTGAGACACTGAATGTGCACACGGTGTATAAACACACAATGGACTGTTCAGTTCAGCGCAGTTCAGTTCAGTCGCTCAGTCGTGTCCGACTCTTTGCGACCCCATGAACTGCAGCACACCAGGCCTCCCTGTCTATCACCAACTCCCAGAGTTCACTCAGACTCACGTCCATCGAGTCAGCGATGCCATCCAGCCATCTCATCCTCTGTCGTCCCCTTCTCCTCCTGCCTCCAATCCCTCCCAGCATCAGAGTCTTTTCCAATGAGTCAACTCTTTGCATGAGGTGGCCAAAGTACTGGAGTTTCAGCTTTAGCATCATTCCTTCCAAAGAACACCCAGGACTGATCTCCTTTAGAATGGACTGGACTATTACTCAACCACACACACAAAAAAGAAATAATGCCATTAGCAGCAACATGGATGGACCTAGAGATAATCACTCTAAGTGAAGTAAGTCAGAGAAAGACAAACACCATATGGTGTCACCTATATATGGAATCTTTAAAAATGATACACATGAGCTTATATACAGAACAGAAACAGACACACAGACGTGGAAAACAAACTTATAGTTACCAAAGGGGAATGGGGGGGATAAATTAGGAGTTTGAGATCAACAGACGCACACTACTATATAAAAAATAGATAACGAACACAAACCTATTGTTAGCACAGGGAACTGTATTCAGTACCTTGTAATAATCTACAATGGAAAAGAATCTGAGATAAATACATATGGATAACTGAATCACTTGGCTGTATGCTTGAAACTAACAAAACATTGTAAATCAGCGGTGGTGTTGTTCAGTTGCTATGTCGTGTCTGACTCTTTACAACCCCATGGACTAAAGCAGGCTTCCCTGTCCTTCACCATCTCCCAGAGTTTGCTCAAACTCACGTCCATCAAGTCGGTGAAGCCGTCCAACCATCTCCTCCTCTGTCGTCCCTTCTCCTCCTACCCTCAATCTTTTCCAGCATCAAGGTCTCTTCCACGCCCCAAATCAACTATACTTCAATAAAAATAAAAATTAAAAATCCCAAAGCATTTCTCAACTACTACGAAAGAGCCAAGAACCAGTTTATGGAGACCCTCCCCTCCAAAAAAAAAAAAAAAAATGCCAACAATAAACCTCATAAGTGGAATACCAAGCTCAAAAACTAAGCACACTTTCCGGAGCCATGTAGAATTTGAAACGCATCCAGAGATTTACCTGCTGTCGGAATTCTACCAAAATGCCTACCTAAATAACAAGCCTGAGACTTAATTTTATTAATAATTGATCGAGCAGAATGTTGGAACAGAAACAGTCCTCAGCAATCAAGCCCAAGCTCCTCCACGAAGGAATGAAAAAAGGCCGGATGACAGAGCCGGACGGAGGAGCCACGCTAAATGTCCTTACAACCCAGAGGTTCCACCCAGAGAAGCAAGTCGGTACCAGAGCCAAGACTAGGGCCCAGGTCTGCACTGCAGCCCTCCTTCCCTTTTCTATGCTGTGCGGCCCACAGCGATACTTGTATGCCCACCTCACCGACACCATGCGTTCACACTGTGGGGAGTGTCACAGGCCATGTCTTCAGGCTTCTGAGACCAGTGTGACGGGTGCCCACGAACAACTAGCAGATTTAAGGTTTAAACCGTGGGAGACACTGGGCCACTTCTATGACAGCTCAGCACAGAGACGCGCATCATTCTACCCCCTGATTAGGAAGACTGGTTCCCCAATTTCAAAGATGCTAACATTCTCTTGGGCAGAGAATAAAAGCAGAGCCAGCTGCCCTCATCCTCACGAAAGCACCCAGATTATAACAGCACCAAAAATGGCCTTCGGTAGCAGCACTATTTTTAGAAACACAATCCTTTTTCTCTTCTTCAAACTAATTAACGTTCGTAACAAGGACTAAAGTGTCTCTTCTGAATGCAGTGGAGAAGCAAATCATTCCGGTTGGAAGCAAGTAGCTGGATGGAGAGAGACTGTCAAAACCACATTTAGTGCGTGCACATACACTCCAGATGATAAACACAACTTCCAATTAAGCCACCCTCAAATATCTGGCACCTAATACCTAGTGGTTTAAAAGCAACTGGCAAAATGTGCAGCGTCTAAGGGTTTTTAAAGGATGAAATCTCCCTTTTTATAAATCTCTCTCTTTTTAAAGGGAATAAATCACATGCTCTTAGAGAAGTGCAGCATTTTTGCATCAGAGAGACTCTAGAGATGAGCAGACCATAGCCCAGAGAAGTGTGTGGGCTTGTCCAAGGTCAAGCTCAGAGTGAGGCCCAGGACCTTGATTCCCCCACTTCCCATCCCCAGTCCAGGTCACCTCCCATGTCAGAGCTGCCCTTCCATAGGAAGACTGTTCTTATTTAAGGTTCCCAAACCCATGCACCAGAGAAGGCAATGGCACCCCACTCCAGTACCCTTGCCTGGAAAATCCCATGGATGGAGGAGCCTGGTAGGCTGCAGTCCATGGAGTTGCTAAGAGTTGGACACAACTGAGTGACTTCACTTTCACTTTTCACTTTCATGCATTGGAGAAGAAAATGGCAACCCACTCCAGTGTTCTTGCCTGGAGAATCCCAGGGGCGGGGGAACCTGGTGGGCTGCCGTCTATGGGGTCGCACAGAGTCGGACATGACTGAAATGACTTAGCAGCAGCAGTAGCAAACCCATGCACAGCAAAGAGGAATTCCTGAAAACCTAGGGGACCCATTTTTATTTTGAGGCACAAATTGAGCAAACGTTTTGCATCAGGGATTATCTTAAATTATTTATATGAGCACTTTCAATTTACTTTAATCTTGCTGAACTGAATTTGGCTGTCCATTTATTTATATAAATTCCTGTTGGCTCAAATATCTTAAAAAATAAAACACATATGCTTTGCATGGTGGAAGATTGTATTTTTAATCTATGTCCACCTGTGAGAATTATAATAATGCTAATGCTAATAATGACCATTTACCAGCTTTCCCCAGTGGTCCAGTGGTTAAGAATCCACCTGCCAATGGAGGAAACATGGGTTCAATCCCTTTCTGTAATCTGGGAAGATTCCACATGATGCGGAGCAACTAAGCCTGTGTGAAACTGCTGCTAAGCCTGCACGCCTAGAGCCTGTGCCCTCCAACAAGTGGGGCCACCACAGTTGAGATGTCCATGCATTGCAACTAGAAAGTGGCCCCTGCTCACCGCAACTAGAGAGAGCCCCAGTGCAGCAGTGAAGACCCAGCGCAGCCAATAAATAAATATTAATGTTTAAAAAATGGCACTTACCAAACTCCTACATGCTCAGTACTACGACAGGCACTTCACAGAAAAGCAATAAGGATAATTATAAACTATCACTTATTAAATACATAATATGTCCAGTCATTATACTATGTATTTAGTACTTTATGTAACAACCAAAATCATCCTGTTAAGTAGTTACTATCATTCACATTTTACAGATGAAGACATTGAGACTTGGGGAAGTAACTGCCTTAAATTACACAGTGAGCAAGAGGAAAGTCAAGATTCAAACCCAGGCCCGTGAGATTCTGGAACCCTCCGTTCCTACCATGCAATGCTACATCCGCTTTACAGAAAGTATTGCTTCAGGTTCTATTTCCAGCAAGGACATTTACAGATCCAAGGACAAACTAAATGACGCTAAGAAGACCTGTTCCCTATAAATGTCTCAGACTTCTTCATGATTTGGAACAAAGTAACTCTGCTACCAAATTCCCTGAAGAAAAATCCAGCTCACAGCTTCAGGGCAATCGGATAAGGCTGCAATCTGAAGTGGTTCCAAAATACAATGAAATTTGGGCGTGAAAGACAATTTGTCTATTGCTCCATATTAAAATATTCATGAGACAAGGAAGCATTCCCATTTTCAATAATTAAATGGCTAAAATCTGCAACCTGATATATTTACTGTTCACAAACGACGCATTCCTAGAAGGGCCTAAGTTCGAATTAGCAGCCCCACAAACTGTCATGTTACAGAGCGAAACCAAACAAATGAGACAGAAATGTTGCCGTTGCCTAGAGAGATTTTCCCCACCACTTGTTCGGCTGTAGAGAGAGCCTGAGTCAAAATTAAGAAATCACTGAGGACTTTGCCTGCAAACCAGCTGGAAGGGAATGAAGAGACGGAAAAAAGAAAAATAATAATAATGCGACATTTTCCCTCATTAGAAGAACTGTTTTAAAAGGGTTTGATTG
Organism: Ovis aries; assembly: GCF_016772045.2. Taxonomy (NCBI): domain Eukaryota; kingdom Metazoa; phylum Chordata; class Mammalia; order Artiodactyla; family Bovidae; genus Ovis; species Ovis aries. The sequence goes on along the minus strand of NC_056056.1, from coordinate 13,925,866 downwards.
TGCCTTAAAGGTTAAATTTTACAATCATTTAATATTTCACTTGTCTTCAGAAACCCGCAGGGAAGGGAAATAGATTAATGGAAACATGCATTTATGAAGTGGCCCTGTTCTGCTTTTTCGGTCCTGGGATCCCATGCAATGTCTGTGACACCTGTGAGCAGAGCTGGGGGTGTCTTGTCTCTGTGTTATCGGCAAATTATCTCCAGTAGCTGCCTTCACCAGGGGCATCACCCATGTCTTCTGCATAAGGATGAGTCCTGCTGACTGCTCACCGTCTCCCCCACGGTGCCAAACCCCAGCAGGGGCGGAGGGGCCACCGCCCTGAGTCCTCAAGTGGTTTGGGACAGACCCAGGACCTGGGGCTGGCAGGCAAGGGGTTCTCAAATTGTCCTGTTCCGCCTGGACTAACAGTGCTGACATTACCTGGGATCCTGCTAGAAATGCAAAATGAATCAGAAAATGGAGCTGGGACTCAGCCATCTGGGCCTTTTGGTTTGTGGTGGTGTTCTTTTTTGGCCATGCCGCAGCATGCAGGCTCTTTGTTCCTGGACCAGGGATCAAAGGGACTTATGCCCCCTTCAGTGGAAGTGTGGAGTCCTGCCGATGACTGCCAGGGAAGCCCCCATCTGGGCTTTACCAACCTCCCCACCTCTGGTGATTCAGGTGCCAGCGCAGCCTCACCCCTCTGAACCTGCTCAGCTCTGAGGTCCCGCATCCAAGGACTCTGCCTCCAGACACCCCCTCGGCCTGTACTGGCCTCAGCAAGGAGGACAGATGCCAAAGCCCCAGAAGAGGATCTGGGGTGATCTTGCTGACTCAAACCCAGGATCTGATGCCCAGTTGTGCCATCCCCGCCGCCATGCTGGCTATTCTAATAGGGCTGCAGTCGTGTCTAAAACTCCAGGTGAGATGGCTAAGGCCTGTCTTTGGCACCCTCTCCCTGACCTCCAGTGCCAGCCCCACTCCCAAGGGGAGGTACTCATGCTGTCTCTTCTTCAAATGGGCTGATAGCCCAGAATCAGGGGGCTCCTCCTGCCACTGCCCGGGAACTCCTATAGCGACACCCTGCCCACAGACCCTTCCGTGATCATGGGAATGAAAACCCTGACCCAGGTTACAATTGGGGCTGCTGGCCCTGTCCCACACCTCCCCAGCTGCCTGTCCATTCTCCCTGTTTCCTGACTTTGTCCCCTTCCTCTCAGTCTGTCACTGAGAACCCAGAATGGCTCATAGATCAGCATATGCAGGATCACTAAGCACCACCACTTAGGAATCTTGTAGAAAATACTGCACTTAGAAGACCTGGCCGCTGGGCCCCTGTCCTGGCTCTACGCTTGAGAGGGTCCTGCTGCAGCCCAGCTCAGACAGACCCCCTTCCCAGGGGGCACAGAGTCCTCAAGGCCAAGGAGACATGCTCACCTGGGACCCGTACCCCACCCTCTCTGGACACTGACTCTGGGTACCAGGAAGTGCCCTCCTAAGTGGCTGGAGTCCACCCTCCCGAGGGCAAATGGTTTTTCTGCGGTCCTGCTTCCTAGACAAGGAGATGCCAGGAGAGCCTGGTGGGGCAGGGCTGGTGTGGACAGAGCTTGCATGTGTGAACTGGAGGACCTGCCCAGCCCTTGCAGGGGGGAGTCAGGAGTGGGAAGAGGAAGAGGGCTGGCAGGGGGCTGGGACCACCGGGTGTTCTCTTTCTCAGGCCCCACAAATGTTAGAGGCAGCCCGGCATGAGAACTGGTGATGATTAAGCCAGACAACAGATATCACACACAGACCTACTTGTGGAATGAGTGCACCCAGCGGGCTGCTCTGGCCCCTACTGGCCCCTTGCAGCCAGCCTGCACCATGATCCTGCCATGCAAATGAGGAAACTGGGATCCAGAGGGGTTGGGTGACCTGCCCAAGGTCACACCATCAGGCACTGAACCCATATCTGTGCTTCTTCCCTACACGTGGCCATTCAGTCTTGGCTTGAATATTTCCAGCTACATGGAGCTCACAACTCACTGCTACTTTGCGTCAACCTTTATCGTTTCAGGCAAAGTAAGGAGGTGGTGATTTTTCCCCCTCTTTCCTTGAGCTTATTTTCTCTCTGCCAACTTCAGCCATGTTTCCTGGTTCTGCCCACTGTGGCCCTCAGAGAGCTTATCCCCTCTCCATATAACCACTTTCCAAGCTACAAATGGTATAACCGTCCCCTAGGCTGTTTTATTCTCCTTCACTCTCTGCTGCTGGCAGAGGAATTCCAGATCCACTTCTTAATCAGGCCTCTGAGGACAGATTCTGGTCACCACCCGTTATGGCACCTAAATGGGTCATGATGTGCAGAAATGCAATCTATCTGAGGCCTTGGCTGATGGGTCTGCACAAACACACAAGCGTTCCCATCACTGGTAACCTCCTCTCACGTGGAGAGTCCAAGAACCCCAAGCCGGTGGAATGTCCATTGTTCTCTGAGCCTTGGTTTCCTTACCCAGGAAAATTAGAAAAGACCCTGATGCTGGGAAAGATTGAAGGCAGGAGAAGAAGGGGACAACAGAGGACGAGATGGTTGGATGACATCCCTGACTCCATGGACATGAGTTTGAGCGAGCTCCAGCAGATGGTGAAGGACAGGGGAGCCTGGCGTGCTGCAGTCCATGGGGTCACAAAGAGGCAGACATGACTAAGAGACTAAACAACAACAATAACAATAAAAATGGGATAATGGCTCATACCCTGCCTACTGTGCATGGACCACTGGCTCTGAAACGACTCTGCAGAACACTGAACAGGTATGGGGGTGGGGAGGTGATGATGGTGACGACAATGAGCAGAATAGGAGGCAGCTAATGGGGAGCCCTGCAAAGCAGTGCTGCAGAGAGAGCCTCCTTGCCCACCCACCCCAACCCCCAAGCTTCCTCCACCACCCTTCCCACCAGGGCACAGGGCCCAGTGCTCATGAAGGACACCAAGGCACCTGCAGCACTCCAGAAGCTGGAAATTAAATTAAGACAGCATGATGGTTTGCAAAAGGTGCCCTGAAGACAGCATGCTCCTATGCCTGGCAACTAAACCAATAAGCGGGGCTGAACTCTGTGAGCAGGATGCTGGGAAGAGAGTTAAAGAAGGTCAGAAAGACCATCAGAGTCAGGGTCCAAACCCAGACCTCCTGCCCCAGCTCAGCCCACTTCACGACAGTTGCCGCTGAAACCACTTGACAGTTGGGTGCACCCATATGGATGTCCCGGTCTACTCCAGGGAACAGCTCTCCCCATAATCGGCCCTACCCCCTCAGAAGACCCCAGGCCCTATACCCAGCTATCCAGCAGACAGTTTACTGGAGGTGCAGGAGGTCTCATGACCTGGCACCACTTCCCCCCACCTGCTGCATCCCCAGGGCTTCCTGCCACCAACAGCCACTCAGTTGCTCAACCAGCCCCCTTTTTTGACTCCTCTTTCATCCTCACCTCTCGCATCCAACGCATCCCCAAATCTCCTACCCATCCATTCTCCTAAAGTCCTCTTAAATACGCTATTTCTCTCTGCCCCTTCCACTGCCACCCTAATCCACATAACCATCTCTCACACCTCTTAGCTACCCCCCACATCCTCCCTAGCCCCACTCCAGTTTGGTGGTCACGCCTCAGCCCAAGAGACCTTTTGAAAACACAAATCTCACCATGTCCCCCTGCTGTTTAAAACCTGTCCACTGTGAGATGAACAGATGCACACTACCATGGATAAAACAGATGAACAGAGGCTTCCCTGGTAGCTCAGTGGTAAAGAATCTGCCTGCCAGTGCAGAAGACACGGGTTCGATCCCTGATCCTGGAAGATCCCACAAAGCTAAGCCCGTGTGCCAAAACTACCGAGCCTGTGCTCTCAAGCCCGGGAGCTGCAACTGCAAAGCCAGCACCCTAGAGCCCGTGCTCCGCAACAAGAGAACCACTGCAACGAGAAGACACTGCAACGGAGTAGCCCACACTCTCCACAGCTAGAGAAAGCCAGAGCGCAGGAATGAAGACCCAGCACAGCCAAAAAATAAATGAAAGTATTTTTAAAAATAGATGAACAACAAGGATGTGCTGTATAGCACAGGGAACTATATTCTGCATTCTGTAATAAACTCTAATGGAAAAGAATCCAAATAAAGCATATACATACATACATATATATATATATATATGTCCAAATCACTTTGCTATCTACCAGAAACTAACACATTATTTTAAATCAACTATACTTCAATCAAAAAATGAAAGTCTTTTCATTAGGATGAAAAGCAAAATGCTTGGTCTGCCCCATTAGACCCTGCAGTATCTGTCTCCTGACCCTATCCCTGCTTACCCAATGTAATTCTGCCACACAGACTTCACCCAGGTTAAGAGATTGAACACAGTCAGGATCTCAATGGACCACTTGTATGTACCCCTTACAGGTCCCTCTCCCACCTACACCCAGAAGCACCCATCTTAAAACTCTCTGATCCTTCTTCTGTGCTTTCCTTCATATTTTTGCCATGTAAGGTTACATCTTTATAAAATAAAGTTTATGCATCCAGGCAGACTACTATAATTCAGTTCAGTTCAGTTCCGTCCAGTTCAGTCGCTCAGTTGTGTCCGACTCTTTGCGACCCCATGAACCACAGCACACCAGGCCTCCCTATCCATCACCAATCCCCGGAGTTTACCCAAACTCATGTCCACCGAGTCAGTGATGCCATCCAACCATTTCATCCTCTGTTGTCCCCTTCTCTTCCTGCCCTCAATCTTTCCCAGCATCAGGGTCTTTTCAAATGAGTCAGCTCTTCACATTAGGTGGACAAAGTATTGGTTTTCAGCTTCAACATCAATCCTGCAATGAACACCCAGGACTGATCTCCTTTAGGATGGACTGGTTGGATCTCCTTGCAGTCCAAGGGACTCTCAAGAGTCTTCTCCAACACCACAGTTCAAAAGCATCAATTCTTTGGCGCTCAGCTTTCTTTATAGTCCAACTCTCACATCCATACATGACTACTGGAAAAACCATAGCCTTGACTAGACAGACCTTGTTGACAAAGTAATGTCTCTGCTTTTTAATATGCTATCTAGGTTGGTCATAACTTTCCTTCCAAGGAGTAAGTGTCTGTTAATTTCATGGCTGCAATCACCATCTGCAGTGATTTTGGAGCCCAAAAATATAAAGTCAGCCACTGTTTCCACTGTTTCCTCATCTGTTTGCCATGATGTGATGGGACTGAATGCCATGATCTTAGTTTTCTGACTGTTGAGCTTTAAGCCAACTTTTTCACTCTCCTCTTTCACTTTCATCAAAAGGCTCTTTAGTTCTTCTTTGCTTTCTTCCATAAGGGTGGTGTCATCTGCATATCTGAGGTGATTGATATTTCTCCCAGCAATCTTGATTCCAGCTTGTGCTTCAGTCAGCCCAGCATTTCTCATGATGTACTCTGCATATAAGTTAAATAAGCAGGGTGACAATATGCAGCCTTGATGTACTTCTTTTCCTATTTGGAACCAGTCTGTTGTTCCATGTCCAATTCTAACTGTTGCTTCCTGACCTGCATATAGGCTTCTCAAGAGGCAGGTCAGGTGGTCTGTATTCCCATCTCTTTCAGAATTTTCCACAGTTTCTTGTGATCCACACAGTCAAAGGCTTTGGCATAGTCAATAAAGCAGAAATAGATGTTTTTCTGGAACTCTCTGGCTTTTACATAGCATTTAATATTTTTCTGTTAAGAAAGTAGAATCTTTGGTTTTTATTAAAGCACAATAAAAAGTAATAAAGTTTAGTTTTTTTCTGTTTTGAGTTGGAACCATACTCTAGATATTTTTTATGATTTGCTTCTTTTTCTCAATCTCAATGTGAATATCACCACACTGGAAGTACATCCTTCATGCATTTCCATTGATATACAGTATTCCAGCGAATGAATACCCATCAGGCGTGTATTTTTCTGTTGGTGGATAGATTGTTTCCAGCTTAGAGTGTTTTACAAACCACGTGGCTGGAGTTCTGGAGCTCTTCCTGTGCTTTGAGAGTCCGGTGCTCTGGCCTGCCTTCAAGCCCTCATGGGAACCGTTTTCCCTGCCGAGGCCTCTCACGCCAGCTCCATCCCGCCCACCTTGCAGAGCTCCTATACTCCCAGGCATCCTGCATCTCACAGAGGCTCATCCTGACCCAGCCTCTAGCCGGGCCTGACACTCATCCATCCACGCATGCGCGCACGCGTTCATTCACACAGGTCTCAGCAGCTTCTCCAGGCCGACCTCGGGTGCTGTCCAGGCCTGGACAGACTGGAGGAAGAAAGAGAGCCTCTCTGAGCAAATGAAGGCTCCCCCAAACAGGCAGTCCCCAACCCCGATCTCGCCCCAACAGAAAGCGCACACCCTGAACAGGCAGTCCCCCACGTTGCCCTGCTCAGCTAGGATGCCAGCACAGCGCAGGATGAGCTGAGGGGCGGATCCTAGCCCTCGGAACTGTTCGATGTCCACCCTCTCCCCACTCCCTCGCATTAGCCTCTGTGATGAGAGTTTCAAGAGTCTCTTCTACTGCTTAAAAGTGAAGTGAAGTCGCTCAGTCGCGTCCGACTCTTTGCGACCCCATGGACTGTAACCTACCAGGCTTCTCCGTCCATGGGATTCTCCAGGCAAGAATACTGGAGTGGGTTACCATTTCCTTCTCCAGGGGATCTTCCCGACCCAGGGATCGAACCTGGGTCTCCCGCATTGGGGGCAGACGCTTTAACCTCTGAGCCACCACTGCTTAAAAAGGGAAGGAAAAAAAATGGAAACTGAGTAAAAAGGAAAGGAAAGAAAGCAGCTGGAGAATGCTGCCCAGCATTTGGTGTAATAACCAGGGGCTTTCCAATGACAGCTAAAACTGGCTTTGATTTCGAGCTTTCGTTTCTTTTAATCTAGCAGATAATTAGAGGGAAATCAAATCCAGCCTGGCAGCCGAAGATCAACCTGTCACTGTTGGGATCAGTTCCCACTTATTTGACCATCTTCTCCTTCACACATTAGAAACAAAAAAACAAAAAACACCTCCCCAGGTTGTATATATCCTTTGACGTAAATAATATACTTATTATTTAAATACTACATTCAGATTGGATATTTCCCATGACAAACACTCTCTTAGGAATAAGCAGCATCTTCCCTCCCTCCAAATAAAGAAGTCCTTGCTTTGCAGATTTAAAAACATCCAACTGCAAACACCCTTAAATGGATGAGAAAGATCAAAGTGCAGAGAGGGGAAGAAACTCTGTATCATCTAGGGCTGCAGATGGCAGTGACAGGATTCACCCCCAAAGCGCCAGCTCCGATTCTAACCACTCTGCTCTCCCACCAGGGCCTTACGAACAGCAGGGCCTGTCCAGTTCCGCTTCCTGAGGGGCTCTCTCCAGCCTAAGATGGACTCCTAAATAGCACACAGAGGATTTCCCTGGTGGTTCAGCGGCTGCGAATCTGCCTGCCAATGCAGGGGACACGGTCTGTGCACCTCAACTACTGAAGCCCTTGTGCCTTGGAGCCGGTGCTCTCCAATAGGAGAAGCCACCACAGTGAGAAGCCTGTGTGTAACAGCTGAACAGCAGCCCCCACTTGCTGCAAGTGGAGAAAGCCAGCGCGCAGCAGTGAAAAGTCAGCACAGCCAAAAAGAAAATAAACAAATAAATAATTTTAAAAGTAAAATAAATAGGTAGCACACAGAGCTTTAAGCACAAGATGCTGGAAATAAACCAAACATTGCTCCATACGGAGGCAGACTCTGACCCAGCCACTGATGAAAATGATGTTTACCGAGCTCTTAATAAGAAGGGGAAATTACTGAGACATAAAATGGAGGAAAATAAAAACAGTATATAAAAATTATAGAGAGAGAGTATGGCCTCAGCTATAAAACAATATAGAAAGAAAATGATATAATTTTTATTAACTAAAAAGTTAATCATGATTAGCTCTGGGTGGTTGAATTTGAGGGAAATTTTTATTTCATGCTATGCACTTTGGTATTGTCCCTTTTTTTTCTATAATGAGCATGTGTTACTTTTATAATAAGAAAAATTTCAAGAAGCATCTGTCACAGAAGCAAGATCTGTCCTCTCCAACCCCAAGTGCGATTTTGGAGGCCTGATTGATTGTCCTCCGGGACCCTGCCTAACTCCTACGCTCAGCTTCCTGCCTCCATCCTTCCCTCCCCCAAGCTTATTTACATCTTTCCCACCCAATCAAGCCCAAGAAAATGTAAGCCGCACCTCATTTGCTGTGGCTGCCTTGACCACTCCAGGCCAGCTATTAGTTGAATCATAGGAAAGTGTCAACGGTTGTAGGTCAGAAAAAAAGATCTAATACCTGTAAATTTCATACGATTCCGCCTCATCTGTGGCTCATCCTGCCCTCTTCTGAACTTCCGGCATGTTCCCGGTCTGGGAGGCCCTACTGTACACAAACAGTCCGGATCTGTTTCATTTTGTGCCATGTGTAGATTGTGCTTTAAGCTGGCGGTCTCTGCCTTGGCTTACATTTCATCCATTGTGAATCTTCATTAATTGAAGCTTAGTGAATATGAAGTAGCCACCTAGCTGGCCACGGAGCTCCCTGACATGGACCTGATCAATCTCTCGTGAGCACCTACTTGCGTTCAGTGATTGAAGCTAAAGGGATGCGTCCCAGCCTTAAAGTCTGGGTGAGGACACAAGCCCAGTCAGATAAGGACAATGCCTCGTGGGTGCACATCTCCTCAGTGCACTTAATGCCTTCACGTCCACTCTCTCAAGGCAAGATCTAGACACACTTGCTTTTCAGTGGTGTGGTCTCTGGCCTGTCACTCACCCTCCCCAGACCTCAGTGTCTGTCCTCTTAAGACAGAAGCAGCAGCAACATATGGCCGTTGTGAGGACGAAACAGGAATAAAGGTAGATACCACTGTGCTGTGCACCATAAGCCCTCTCCAAACGGTCCCTTGTAACAGGCAGAGCCGCTACTGTTATTCCCTTTTCTTCCCTTATTTTGTTTGTTGTTGTTTGCTTTTTTAGCTTGCTTTTGGTTTGGGTTTTTTCGTTTGTTTGTTTTGGTTTGTTTTAACGAGGAAACTGGGTTCAGGGTAGTCCGGTGACTTATCTGAGGCCAAGCGGACCTTGTATCTAAACCTCCATCCTCAGCCCAGACTGCAAGGCGTCCCTCCAAAAAGCCACCGACGCCTCATTTAAGGGCCCATGAACATTTAAGGCTCACTGGCGCAGCTCATGAGGAAATTTCCAAACACATTTGCTCGCCTGTCACTACCTGGAATAACTCTGGAAGGGCCCACGCAGAATTCCACTCTGCCGTTTCCCCAAAAGTGCTGACTGACGGGCCATATGCTTGTCTCGGTTCCCATCTGCTCGGCGCCCGGGGGGACAGGGAGGAGCGGCCTGCCCACTGGCAGAGGGGCCCAGCTCCTGTCTAATGGTCCCCGAAACGGCACTCTCACATCGGCCCAGGAAATCCACCTTCCCTATAAGCCCCGGGAACAGTTCCTGCTCAACACGCTGCAGGCAAAAGAGGCTTTCTATTGGTTACTGCTGACTTAATACATAAACGTTTATGGATGGGAGAGAGCTGTCTGGTTTTACTTCTTGCACATAAGGCACGTATCATTAGTCATTTCCTGTCCATCCTTACTTAAAAATACACGCGCATTTTTCTAATTTGCTGATGGCCATCTGAAATGTGAAGCCTCGCCAGGTACGGTGGGCATGACGGATCCTGAAGCCATGACACCCCAAACCCCAGGGGTGCAAATCGCCCCGGCTCCCTGGAGCCCCCAGTGACAATAGGACTGATGGGTTCTTAGCTTTTTGAAAATATGATGAAAAATTTCTGACCTTTTCTCCAGGAAAAATAGACACGGACATGAAATTTTGTGTCATTACGGGGATCATGGACCCTCCGGAGACCTTCATGTTTCTGAGTCAGGTTGAAGACAAGCTTGGATCTGCTCAGCCTGTCACCCCAGGTCACCCACCTCTGGCCTCTGGGTCTGCGTCTACCTCCCCACCAGCCCCCTTCTCTACTCATCCGCTTCATGCCTCTGCCTCGCCAGCTGACTTAACTCCTCACATTTCCCCCAACAGACCCCCGTGCCTTTGTTTCCTCCACCAGGGGGATCCTTCCATCCCTCTGTGTGTTCCAAATATTACTCATCCTTGAAACCTCAGTTTCCTCGCCACCTCTTCCTTGTCGTTTTTTTTTTTAAAAACTCGTCTTATCAGGAAATTATCTTTCCTTACATTTTCTTCCCTCGTTACTTCATCTTTATATTTCGGGCACCTTGTAACTTTCTACCTCATAGATATTTGTGAGTCTTGCCTCCCTTATTGACCTGTGAGCTAATTCACTTCCATAGTCTTCTCCCTGGGGCTTTCCCTGGTGGTTCAGATGGTAAAGAAATTACCTGCAGTGCGGGAGACCCAAGTTGGATCCCTGGGTCAGGAAGATCCCCTGGAGGAGGGAATGGTAACCCACTCCAGTATTCCTGCCTGGGAAATTCTCTGGACAGGGGAGCCTGGTGAGCTACAGTCTGTGGGGTCTCAAAGAGTCGGACACTCTCACTTCCCTTTCACAGTCATCTCCCTGGCACACAGTCAGTGCTCAAAAGATGCTCTAAAGAACCAGTATCTGTGTAAGTGATCCCGATACAGGTTGTAAAATGAAGCCCCAATGAGTGTGCAAATATTCATCTCTTTGTGACTCTGATTTATGTGAAATCTTCAGAGGTTCTTGGGGTCAGGGCATGCTCGTCTGTAGGGGCTTGCCACAAAGAAATCAAGGGGTCAACAAAGCCCCAGAATTTCAACAAAATGTCAGCTGTGTACAAGTGGATGGGCCATTGGACAGGGTGGTTAGATGATTCTTCTGAAAGAATGCTTGCTTCCAGAAGACTACTCTGAAAAGTAAGAAAGATACTGTTCTACATTCACGAAGGCATGTTTAGCCCAAACAGTTTAGAAACCCTTCTTGTCTATCACTGAGGGGATTTCAGTCGGGATACACTGCCAATTTAAGGGGTAGAGATCAGGGCTTGAGGGAATTTCTGGTTAATGTATTTTTGATACTCTTCCCCAGGACAGGACGGAGTTACATTCCTTGACCAGACTACAAGCCCTCAGCTGTGAAACTGAACCACTGGGAGATTCCTTGATCTCCGTTCTCTTAGAAAGCGTGTGTGCAGAGTCGCTTCAGTCGTGTCCGACTCTGGTGACACTATGGACTGCAGCCTGCCAGGCTCCTCTGTCCATGGGATTCTCCAGGCAAGAATCCTGGAGTGGGTTGCCGTGCCCTCCTCCAGGGGATCTTCCGCACCGAGGTATTAAACCGGCATCTCTTTATGTCCCCCGCATTGGCAGGCGGCTTCTTTACCACTAGCGCCACCTGGGAAGCCCTAAGAAGAGAATGCTATGTTAGAATGTTTCACCTTTATTCTAGATTCTACATAGAATCAACCTAATTTGAGGATTCACTTAGTGTGTGGGTTCTAAACATGTCACAAGATCCAAGGGATACACTTGAGAGTCAAGGTAAGAAGTGAAGCCTGATCTCCCAGTGAAGCCTTCAGAAGAGGAACCTCTCTGAATTGGAGACGAAGCTGTACTGGCAGGCTGACTCCACCCTTCATATAAACCTGATTGTCATGGTGATAGGAGGTACGTGAAGCTGGGAGAGGACCATGAAACGCTGCTGTGGGAAAAGGGGCTTCTGTGACTTACATAACCATGTTCCAAATGTACACTTTGAATAAGAGGCAAGAGGCTCCCAGGCTCTGAATGGCATGAAGAAATCCCCTCAGATTCCTCCAAGCCTGTCCCTGGCTTTATATTACTCTGGGGGTCCTAAAGGGTAATGATTCCTAAGAAAGGGAAATGGCTACTAGAAACGTCTACATCCAGGAAAAGGAGCAAACTACTAGTAAAATGGCTCCACCAGGGGTAAACCCATCTTCCAAAAACTAATCAGTTGATGGAATAATCACTTTGTTCATAAAATAATCTAGGAAAGCAATTTATCCTCTTCTGCTCCTGATAGAAGTGTTTCAATAGAAAACCTTAGGCTCCCCAAATACCTTGAGAAAAGAGGACAGCTTCCACTGTTTTTCCTGATTCCCCCCTCGCCCCCCGGCAAGTGATGGATCTTCATCATCTCAGTTTTGTACAGTTCAGACAGGCGGAATCATTACATACACAACTCAAACAGGCTGCTTCAGGAGCTGTGACTTACGTGTCACTATCAGCATAACTTTCAAACGAAGTCTGATTGACCACGTGGTGACCCTGAGAACTAGCATTTGTCTAGTACCCTCAGATGCCATGAAGGCCTCTCGTATGTGTCGTTTCACATGATGCCAGTGACAGTCCAGGCAAGGAGAGCCCTTGAGCCCTTGATCGTTTCAAAGATGCGATCAGAGAATAAAGCGACTTGGCCAAGCTCATCACGCACTGATCAGAGATCAAGTCCAGGGCCTCGTCGGGACACGAGCTGCTCCTCTGACATGGATGCTCTTGAAGGACGTTCTTGAGCCCAGGAGCTGACGGTCATGCTGGTTTCTAAGTCCCTGGCAGCTCTGTGCCTCTATCGATAAAATGCTGGGGCTGGATTAAACCAGGGGCTTTAGAAACTTCTTGTAGCAGAAAAGGCCCTTCCCTCTCAAAGGAAATCTAGAGAATGCCAAAGTATAAAATAAGTCATCCCAGCTCCCCTCTGGCTAAAAAAGAAATGACTCCCCCAGAAATGTCCATCAAGTGACGAATGGATAATAAAATGTGGTATATCCATAGAATGGAACATTATTGGGGCATAAGAAGGAATAAAGTACTGATACATATTGTAACATGGGTGAACCAAAAACATGCTAAGTGAAAGAAGACAGCCACCCAAAAACTCCACTTACATGAAATAACCAAAAAAGGTAAATCCAGAGACAGAAAATAGGTTGGCAGAGGCGGGAATGGGGAGTGAGTGCTTAATGGATAACGGGTTACCTTTTGGGGTGACAAAATATTTTGGGACTAGAAAGGGGTGCTGGTTGTACAATGTTATGGATGTGCTAAATAAATGCCACTGAACTGTATATGTTTGTACGGCTGATTTTACATTGTGTGGATTTTTACCTCCATATGTGTGTGCAGAGATATATGAGGGTTCTAGAATACTATCCCATCAATCGCCCTTCCCCCGCCCCTGCAGTGCCTCCAAAGACTCCTAGTAAGTAAATCAACAGAGTCATCAGATATTACAAAAAGTCATCATGGTTCAAAACAGCTCTCATATGACAGCTATTTTGTTCCTTCTAAGGCCAAAGGTATACTTTCTCCTAACCCAACAAATAAATTTGTCTGGGCGAGTGACATCATGTTAACATGGAAACAAAATTTTCCATTGCAGTCAGCTCCAATGCCAAGTTTAGTTACAGTGGCCCAACAGCTTTGGTTTTAGGATATGTCATTGGTTTTAAACTCGAAAGTCTACTTTAAGTATATCAGAAAAGAGCATGGTAAGCACTGTTTGTTTGTTCAAATTATAGTAGATAATTTTATTGGTGAGTAGTAAACTAAGCATTATTAAGTGCCTAGTATATAGTAAGGTGGCTCAGCGGTAAAGAATACACCTGTAATGCAGGGGACGAGCAGGAGACTCAGGTTCAATCCCTGGGTGGGAAAGATCCCCTGGAGAAGGGAAAGGCAACCCACTCCAGTAGTCTTGCCTGGAGAATTCCATGGACAGAGGAGCCTGGTGGGCTACAGTCCATGGGGTCACAAAGACTCGGACACGACTGAGCATACACACACTATATAGTAAGTCTCACACGTTGCTTCACTTAAACATCATTATCTCCATTTTATAGAAAAGGATACCGAGGCTCAGAATAGCTCTCCACATCTTCAACGTCAAGATTTGAATCTCAGTCTCTGCAGCTCAGGAGAAAGTTCTATCCACTATACCCACTCAGTAGGGTCACAGGTCCCTCTCCCCGTGGAAGGCAAGAGGATTGCTCTCTACCGCAATAGACTGACCACAGCCTACATGCCCCCCCTCTCATGGGGTGTGTGAAGATGCAGGACACACAGACACAGGTATCTGAGACCCTTCCAAGGCCCCCTCTGCACCTTTATAGAGCAGTTTAGAGCAGTTTAAGCCTTTTTGCTTCAGTCTGTGCAGGAAAAGTGAAAACTACCTTCGACAGTCTTGCTGGCAAAGTGTATTCAATGAACTGATGAGGGACACATCAAACTCTCTTTTGCTAAGGAGTTGAAGAGCAAGGCAAGGAAACTATTTGTTTTTTAAATATTTAGGTTGGATCCTATTCAAACACAAGAAACTCTGGCTTCTAAAGTTAACTTCTGGCCTAGAAGTCCTTGTGACGTCACTTCCTGCAGTTGGTGTGACCTGGTCCCAGATTTGAACACACAGTTCAACACTGCAACACTGTGCCTTAGCTATGGGCACAAATGCGGTGCTTTTCCAAGTTTTTCTGAAACATTTGGAATTGAGAATAATTTCAGCCTTTTGGTTTGTAGCCAAGTGTTAGTCATTCAGTCGTGTCCAACTCTGTGATCCCATGGACAATAGCCCGCCAGGCTCCTAAGTCCATGAAATTCTCCAGACAAGAATACTGCAGTGGGTTGCCATTTAGTTCTCCTAGGGATCTTCCCTACCCAGGGATCGAACCCTGGTCTCCCTCATTGCAGGCAGATTCTTTACAGTCTGAGCCACCAGAAAAACCCTATGGTAAAGTTATCAAAATGCTGATAATAATTCCTTACATATAACGCACTTTACAGATTACAAAATGCTTTCATGGACAATCGTTGCTCGCTTTTGTTTTTTTAAAAAAAGGTATAATTAAGGGAAAATATCAGTAAATGCCATTTAGCTATTAACATACACCCTTATATTGTAGGTAGGGAAAGGGTGAGATGAAAGCATTTTTCTATTAAGATTGAAGTCAGGTTCTTGAAACTCTAACTGTTCTTGGTTATCAGTTAGAAAAAAAAGAGAAAAGTCAATGCTTTTTAAATTAAAAATGAGGTGCTGCTACTTATGACTTGATAAGTTGTAAAGTGCCTTTCCCATCCCTCCCAATGGTCCTGGGCCCATTTAAATTGCTTTTAACTTTTAGATCTGCAGCTCATATGTATCACATCGAATGCCAGGTGCTGGTGGGGGGAAAAAAAAAAACCCAAACAACTAGAACCAGAAAATGAAAGCTGATCATGTTTTGAGGCCATCTACTGTGAAATACAGCAGTCCCTTTTCCTCTCTTCCCGGTTTTGGTGGCACAGGTTAAGAAGGCTTAGGCCACACAATGGCCTTTGAACTTGTTCCCACCAAAGGAATCAGAGGGTTAACGTGTCAAGGTCCTCTAAAAATCTATTCCCCTGAGCCATCCTGGCATGATAGCTGCCAAAATCTCCCTGCAGTGCAACCCAATCACTCAAGGCCTAATCTCTACCAGTGAGATCAATAACCATTAGAAAGTAGATTTTTGAGAAATGAATTACATTGCAATGAATCTGACCAAACTGCAATTAATCCCCTGCTTTTCCTCAAGGATGGCTAAAAAAGGCAGCTGCATGTATATATGAGTAGACCCATTATCCAGCTGCCGTGAGCTGCTCCTGTGAGGGGTTCCACAGACCTGACCCACCACCACTTTGAAGCCCCCTGTTAGTGGAGGCCACACCTGGTGGGATCAGCCCATGTGAACCACAGGTGAGCGTTCTCAGCTAGCCTTGCTGGCCTTGGATCTGTGCCTCACACAGCAAAGAATGCTCTGGAAGAGAACTCAACCAAGAGGCACCATCCAGCCTGACTCAGAATAAGACAAAGGCTCCTTCAGAACGACATTTCCTGCAGGGCGGCAGTGCCCAGCCTTGGCTGCGAGATAGACTTACCTGGGGAACCTACACTGTTTCTGCGGTCAGGTCTCCAGCCCAGCCTGATTAAAAGCAGCATCTCTAGAGGTGGGGGTGCTTGCACTGGTATTTACGAGAGCTCTCCAGATGGTTCTGATGTGCGGCCAAGAGGGGAAGTACTACTGGAGGGTGATTCTGACAATATTGGGGCTTGAGCCCAGTTGGTGAGGGGCAGCAGTAAGAGGAGCCTGCGAAGCACCACTTGCTCAGGGAAGTGAGGGTTCCTCACGTTCCTAAACCACAGCTGACAAATGCTTTACTTGTCTGGGGGGTGTTGGGGTCCAACTGATATGTCAGGAGTACCAGGAGTGCTTTGGTTTTTCTGCGTAAAACAGGCACAATGATATTTACTTAACCCTCACTTTGCAAAAGCCAGGAATTTGGTGAAAACAAAACCAACAAAATACCCAAGTGACATTCCATGATTCCATGGAGGGAGGGGCTGGGCACATACTCCCATCAATATTCCAGTTAGGTGTTAGTGGGTGGGTGGGATGAACAGGTATTATAAGGTTGTAAATATTATAGAACTGCCACAGGTTTGACAATTGGTTCTGCAGATTTTGAAACAAAAAATTTACATTGCAAGAGAGTTAACATCATGAAGAAAATTAAAAGAGAGCGATCCTTACGACACACGTCCAGGTTACCTGTGGCCCCATTCTCTAGCATTGTGTACTCTTTGCCTATGTTTGAGAGTGTCACAGAGAAGCACCACGTGGGCAATGGTGAGGGAAGGGAGATTCTGTCACTGGGGGAGAGCGGGTTTTCAGAAAGACTTTCCAGACTCAGATAACGATTGGCTAAAAATTCATCTGCTGAACTGCAAGTGTCTCCATCTCTTGACTCTGAGTCACTATATCTGGAGGGCAATACTCATAGATGAAAATATGATTTATTAGGTTGTTAAAGGTATACATCTCACTCACAATGCTAACATGTTTTGAGAACTTGGCTTACCTGCTTAGGACATGGGAAGCAGAATTGATAGAAATAAATGATATAAAAAATACTTACTGGCTCTCTCTTTTCTTTTTAAGTGGGTCCATGAGACGCAGAGTGTCTCTGATCACGGCCACTTTCACTTCTTCATCGACAAGACTGGGGACATTCTCAAATACCCCTGGAGAGAGCTTGAAGGGTAAGGATTCCATGTTATGGTAGAGACAGTGATTCAGCACCAGCTGACTACAAGCGCAGCCCCAGTGGTTGTACTGTGAGAATTGTTTAAAGGCTCCCTTCAGTCTACCTTTAAAATGTCAGTTTCCTTTTACAAATCAACAAAATACACGAAGGGGGAAAAAGAGCACTGGGTTTTTCTCATTATCAAAATGACATATGCTCATTGTAGAATATTTGAAAATATGGAAGAGGTGAAGAAAAGAACCTTCATAATCCACCCCCACCCAAAACCCAGGATTACTAGTCGGTGTATTTCCTTCCAGTCTTTCTTAATGCACTCTTAAGTGGGAGGGAGGGGCAGCTGGAGGGAGATAAGCACTGCTCAATGTACTATTTATCTTAGGGACTCAAGCATGTCGACATGGCTAAATCATATTCATAGAATTTCAATTAGTTCATCTCCTGAGGCTAACTAATTAGTTCATGTCAAAACTGATGGAAAGGCTCAGC
Source organism: Ovis aries (assembly GCF_016772045.2). Lineage (NCBI taxonomy): Eukaryota > Metazoa > Chordata > Mammalia > Artiodactyla > Bovidae > Ovis > Ovis aries. The sequence goes on along the minus strand of NC_056056.1, from coordinate 13,908,300 downwards.
TGCTTCTCCATTTGCAGATCTTCAGAACTGCAGAAGGGCACGCGGGGTAGTCACCATAGGTTGGATAGGTCTTATATTAATGGACGAAGTTCTGAGCTCAACAAAACTGAAGTTATTTAGGCAGGAACAGAACTTGGCCGGGCAAATCTGACAATGTCAAATCTTGTTTAGCCAAGGGAGCAGCGAGAAGAGGGGGACCGTTCAGTTTGCCTGGTACTGTATTCAAGGAGATACTCGAAATACTTACTTCTTGCTCGTGTTCAATTCGCATGCTGGGATTTGCATTTACTTCGAGTAGTATAGGCTTCAGATTTTTCATGAGAAGAATGTCAAAGCCTAAAATCTGGATAAACATAATTCAGAATTAGTTACAGTGTCTTTTTAGGAATTGGGTACTGTATTAGGGGTATTAAGGTGAAAGTAAATTCCACCTCCGCCCCCCAACCTGGGCCTTGACCCTGGCTTCACTCATCCATAGCCCCTCTTCCTCTGGATGGACTTGTCAGGCCAAATGGACAGCAGAAAATTTTATAGGGACCTTGGTAATGGGATGAGGAGCCATGGTTCATTTCAGCACCATCGGTGTCATCTGAAGGGCTGTAAGATGATGACCTCGCTCTTCTTTAACAGGTTTTTTATTATGTTAAGGATCAGTAATTGTCCATCAATTTCTCCCTCTCCTGTTATCCTCTTTTAAGTTGCCTCTTAGCTGGATCTCTAAAAAACCTGAGACTATGTTTCTTAACCTCGGGTATATATCAGCATCACTTAGGGACCCCTTTCAAAACCACTGCTCATCCCTAGCCCACACCTATGAGTCAGAGTCTTTCAGGGTGGAACACAGCCAGCGTATTTTCAGTAACAAATCCCCTGGATAATTCTGATGGACCCTCCTACCCAAGAAGAAGGGAGTATTTATTAGGTGCCCACTGGGCACCAATTATTCACAATCTTGCTTCATTCTCACGACAGCATACTTGAAGCAGGGATCGTGCCCTGCATTTCACAGAAGCAAAAAGTGAGTCTTGGAAAGGCCAGTGGGTTTCCCTGAGACTGCTCCTCTCATAAAGGACAGAGCTGGATTTCAGAACTGCAGAACTGCTATGCAGTTTGTGGGACCCGGTGCAAGATAGAAATGCAGTGTTCAAAAAGCATTAACAAATTTCATGATGCTGAAACAGAGCATTAAACCAAGCATGGAGCCCTTTGGAGTGTGGGGCCCTCTGTGATGGCACAGCCCATACGCCCCTGGAGCCAGCCTGCGCCCACGGCCAGGTTTAGCATAGCACCCTTGCCAACCGGCCAACCGCCTGCTCTTGAACCTGGCATTCTGCCTCAGGTGTGGCTTTGTCTTCTGGACTCTTTCAATTCCTCAGGAGTCCCCTGCTTGGGGTATAAGTCACCCTGTGCATTTCATTCCCTAGCCCTGAAACAGCCCTTTAGACAACATCTCCTCACCCTTGAGATCGCAGTTTCTAATTGAATTCAGACGTGGACTATGAGGATGCCAGATTCTTGGGAGGACTGTCGTTATCTCTCTAGGAGGTGATAAGGTAGAAGAAAACTCCTAATATGAGTGATACCATCCCAAAGCTTCAAAAAGTAACATGGAGAATAAAGGAGGGGAGAGAACAAAGATACAGCTGCATCGCCTCCTCTGTGGACTCAAGAAGGAAATATGAGGGGAAATCCATTTACTTGTCTGTCTAGAATATGCATTAGTTAAATGATCATTATTAAAGTGTAGCCTCATCCTTATTAATTAATGAACTCAGAGCCCGAATGACCATTTGGGGGTGGGAGGCAGGGCGTGTAATTCAAGATGAGTTTATTCTTCAAGAAAGGACAATAAGGATGAAAAGTTGGGAAAAGTCATCCTCACTCTATTTTTCTTTTCCTGGTCATAAGAAGAAAGGAATGGAAATTCAGTAGAAAATGTTACATGTATTATAGATCTGCTTAATAATATATGACAAGTGGATATGAGTAATGAGGCCTGTAAGAGACTCTGGTGACATCATCAGTCTAACTTCAGACCTGGTCTGAGATCTGATGTTGATGAGCCTACAGAGAACAATGGGAGGCAGTGTCAACGTTTATCATCCTGAGTCACGGACGCTTACTTTTTGCTACATCTTAGAAGCTTGGACTTGTCCTTTCTCAGGCTGGTGGATTCATCTCAGCTCAGTGCACAGGCATTTCATGAATCCATAGCTATGGGAAAGCTGGGGAACAGGAGTGGCAAAACTTCACCAACCATAGGGACCTGCACCCAGCAGTAGCATAGAACTTTCCCGGGCCTAAACTTTGGCATGTGTAGTTGACTGTGTTGAGTCTTGTGTAGGAGTGCTTTGGAGCCAGACTTGGGCTTCAATCCAGTTCAGTCTCTCATATTTGCTACACAACTCTAGGCCTCTGTGAGCCTCACATAACTCATCTGAAAAAAATGGACACAACAACAGCTACCTTGCAGGGTAGTTGACAATGGAAGCAAAAAAAGCCCCTAGAGTTATGCTCATCTTAAAGAAAGCACTCAGTGTACGCTGGCTCCCTTTCTGGTTTCCTACTGATCCCATCAATAAGAAGTGGCATTATTAGCTTTGGAGTCCAGAAGAACTCATTTCAAATCTTAGTTCTGCCTTCAACTGTGTAACTATCGGCAAGTGACTTAGCAGCTCCAAGCCCCAGTTTCCTCATCTGTAAAATGGGCATAAGAATAGTGCCTACCTTAGTCCATTCATTCATTAAATATTGAATGCCTCCTGTGCCCTAGAGGCTCTTCCAAGCTTCCGGAAATACAGGAGTGGACTAGACAAAGTCCTTACCCTCATGGAGCTTACACCTGAGTTGGGGAGACAGAGCAAGTAAAGATAATGGGATGTAAAATGTTTTGCATGGTATTTGACACATAGTATTTAATGAAAGTCATCTTTATAGTTGTTCACAAGTTCAAGGAAAGATGAATTTTCCCCAAAAGTTTAATGAAAAATGCAGCAGCAGTGGCTCTCAAGAACAGAGTCACAAAACTTGGAGGAGCTGAGTTGGTCTTTTCATAAGATCCCAGAATGTCAGATCTGGCAGAAAATCAGGAATTTATTTGGTTCAGTGCTTTTCAATATGAGATTATTTTGAGGGAAAGCACTGGGGAGACCAGATCACATCAACTTTTATCTTTTTTACATCCTGGGGTTCCCATGGGAAAAGTATATATTTATATCTATACATCTATCTATACTAGATTAGTAGTATATATACATATATATACCATATATGTATGTACCCTATATGTATTATACCATATTCCCTTGTGGCTTAGTGGTAAAGAATCTGCCTGAAATACAGGAGACCTGAGTTCAGTCCCTGGGTTGGGAAGATCTGGAGAAGGAAATGGCAACCCACTTCAGTATTCTTGCCTGGCGAATTCTATGGACAGAGGAGCCTGGTGAGCTACAGTCCATGGGATTGCAAAGAGTCAGACTGAACAACAGCACTACTAATCTAATGTAACATCCACTTTGCACATTAGAAACAGGAAAACCTCTCTCCAGTTTGGTGACAGAGCAGGAAATGTCAAATGGAGAGAGAAAAAACTTTTCAATTATGTGATACTCTCCACCCTCCAAGTCATTCAATCAGCAATGATGTGTTGCTACTTACAGGGTGCCCTGGGGACTCAAAGATACCTTGTCCTTCATCCCTCACCTCCAGAAGCTTCCAAAGCAAGCTGGAGAGAAAAGGGCCCTGAGCCATTCATTGTAAACTCAGGTAAAGCCTCCAACCTACATTCCAATGAGAGGGAATTATCTCCTGAGCCCCAGAACTACACATCCATCTGCATCCAGAGTAGTCCCAACTTGGAGATCCCACACCCCTCACAGTCAACATAACCAAACTCACTATCTGTGATCGGCAGACTCTAAGACAGTCCCAATGATACCACCTCCTGTATTCATACCCTCTTGTAAGCCCCTTTCCCTGAGAGTGGGCTGCACCTAGTAATGTTTTTCTAACAAACAAAACAGGGCAGAAATGATGGGATATCATTTCAAATATTAGGTTATATAAAAAGACTGCGGCTTGCATCTTGAGATGCATTCTCTTACTCTCTTGTTCCTTCAACACTAAGGGAAGCCAGCTTCTGTGTTGTGAGCTGCTGGATGGAGAGGCTGAGATGGCCTATGGAACTGATGTCCCAGCTGACAGTAAGGCGGACGTGAAGCCTGCCAATAGCCATGTGAGTACGCTGGGGACGGGATCTTTCCCCCGTAGCTTCAAGAGGACTGCAGTCCTAGACAATATGTTAACTGTAGCCTGTGAGGGACTTTGAGCCAGCAGCAGTCAGCCAAAAACCTCTCCTCCCTTCACATCTAGCTGCTCACAGCCTCTGTACATTCTACCTTCAAAACAGCTTTCTAGACCTGGCCCAATCTCCCTGGTCCTAGTCTAGATCAAACACGCACCATCTTTCACCTGGGCTACTTTAATACCTTCCCCCATTCATTTCCCTGCTCTCAAACTCACCCCTCTAATCACCTGGCACAAAGGGCTCCCAGAGTAATTTTTCTAAAATGCAAATAAAATGTTAGGAACCCTCCACCTAAAATCCTGGCTTCCAGGAGGAAGCCCAAGTTCCAAAGCATGTCCTGCAACTCCCTCTATGACCAGCGTCAACTCCCTCCATGACCAGCGTCAACTCCCTCCATGACCAGCGTCAACTCCCTCCATGACCAGCATCTGAGTCAAACTCCAGCTTTATTTTATCCGACTCAACGCTGCATGTCTTGGGCTCTGATCGTGCTGAACTGTCAGTGATCCTGGGCTTCCCAAGTGGTAAAGAATCCGCCCCCAAAGCAGAAGACTTGAGCTCAGTCCCTGGGTCGGGAAGATGCCCTGGAGAAGGAAACGGCAACCCACTCCAGTATTCTGGCCTGGGAAATCCCTTGACAAAGGAGCTTGGCAGGTACAGTCCACAGGACTGCAAAAGAGCTGGATGTGACTTGGCAACTAAACAGCAGATTAGTAGTTCTAGAATGCTGTTCTGCTCTCTGCCCTCTTGGAAGACAACTTTATTTATCAAATCTTTATTGAGCAGCTACCAAACGCTACCTAGTATTCCAGGCACTGGGGATAAAGCAGTGAAGGAGACAAGGTTTGTTTTAACTCCTGCCCTCTTGGAGTTTACATTCTACAAGAGAGACCATAAGCAAGTAAATATCTATGACCAGCTAAGAACACAGAGTGTGCACAGCGGATGGAGGGAAGGGCTTGGAGGTCAGGAAAGGCCTGGGATTTGTGAGATTTGTTATCCTGTTGTCTTCTGGTTTGCATCGTTTCTGATGAGAGATTTTCAATTATGCTTCATTCCTCTGAACATAATGTGTCTTTTCTCTCTAGCTGCTTTTAAGATTTTCTTAGTGTCACTGATTTGACTTTGATAAGCCTTGGGGTGTGTGTGTGTGTGTGTGTGTGTGTGTGTGTGTGTGTACACATTATTGTATGTGTGGCCATTTCTTCAAATATTTTTCTGTATCTTCCTTGTCTCCTCTGCTCAGGAAACTCCAATTACACAGATGTTAGACCATCTGATATTGTACCGTAGGTAACTGAGGGTCTGTTCATTCATTTTTCCTGTCACTTTCCTCTCTGTGTTTCATTTTGAATACATTCCATTGCTATGTCTTCAAGTTTGCTGATCATTTCTTCTACAGTATCTAATTTGCTGTTAATTCTAATCCAGTGAAATTTTCAATACAGATATTGCAGTTTCTTCCATTTGGTTCCTAGAAGTTCCATTTGGTTCTTTTTCATAGCTTCATTTCTCCTTACAGTAAACTATTTTCCTTTAAACTTTTGTACATAGTTGTAGTAGCTGTTTCAACATCCTTTTTCTATCAGTTTCACTATTTCTAATATTTATGGGACTGTTTGTATTGATTTTCCCCCTTGGGGAATATCTAGGCTTTTTATTGGATATTGGACATTTAATGCTCAGTATCTGGACTTTGTCTTCTTTTTAAAAAGTGTGAAGTTTTTAGGCCAGACCACCTTACCTGCCTCCTGAGAAACCTGTATGCAGGTCAAAAAGCAACAGCTAGAACCAGACATGGACCAACAGACTAGTTCCAAATTGGGAAAGGAATATGTCAAGGCTGCATGTTGTCACCCTGCTTATTTAACTTATATGCAGAGTACATCATATGAAATGCCAGGCTGGATGAAGCACAAGCTGGAATCAAGATTGCCAGGAGAAATATCAATAACCTCAGATATGGAGATGACACCACTCTTATGGCAGAAAGCAAAGAAGAACTAAAGAGCCTTTTGATAAAAATGAAAGAGGAGAGTGAAAAAGTTGGCTTAAAACTCAACATTCAGAAAACTCAGATCCTGGCATCCAGTCCCATCACTTCATGGCAAATAGATGGAGAAACAATTGAAACAGTCACAGACTTTATTTTCTTGGGCTCCAAAATCACTGCAGATGGTGACTGCAGCCATGAAATTAAAAGATGCTTGCTCCTTGGAAGAAAAGCTATGACCAACCTAGATAGCATATTAAAAAGCAGAGACATTACTTTGCCAACAAAGGTCCATCTAGTTAAAGTCATGGTTTTTCCAGTAGTCATGTATGGATGTGAGAATTGGACCATAAAGAGAACTGAGCGCCAAAGAACTGATGCTTTTAAACTGCATTGTTGGAGAAGACTCTTGAGAATTCCTTGGACTGCAAGAAATCAAACCAGTCAATCCTAAAGGAAATCAGTCTTGAATATTCATTGGAAGGACTGATGCTGTAGCTGAAACTCTAATACTTTGGCCACCTGATGCAAAGAATTGACTCATTTGAAAAGACCCTGATGCTGGGAAAGATCAAAGGCAGGAGGAGAAGGGGACAACAGAGGATGAGATGGTTGGATGGCATCACCAACTCAATGGACGTGAGTCTGACCAAGCTCTGGGAGTTGGTGATGGACAGGGAAGCCTGGCGTGCTGCAGTCCAGGGGGGGTCACAAAGAGTCGGACACAACTGAACGACTGAACTGAACTGAAATTTTTAGGCAGTCAGTTATTTGCTGATTACATTGATACCTTCCAGCCTATTATTTAAGCTTTACTAACCCACTCCAGTGTTCTTGCCTGGAGAATCTCAGGGACAGTGGAGCCTGGTGGGCTGCTGTTTATGGGGTCACACAGAGTTGGACACGACTGAAGTGACTTAGCAGCAACAGCAGCAGGTTGAGTCTAGAATAACTTTCGTCCCAGGGAAGATTCATTCCGTTAGGACAGAACTTCTCTGCAGTCTCCCTTGAATGTGTCCAGTAATCACCAAGCACTCTCCACACTGACTCTTTGGAGCTTGGACTTCTCCTTGCTCTGTGTGAGCTCTGGTTCATCTTCTCAGTTCCCTGGTCATTCTTTGCCCAACTCTGTGGATTAACCCTCCACATATGAATAGCCCAGCATTTAGCAAAGGTGTACAGGGATTCTCATGCAGGTTCCTGCAGCTCTTTTCCTGCTTGGGTCCCTCCTTTAAAGAACTCTGCCCACAGAATTCCAGCCACCTTGGCATTACTAAATGCTTATCTCCATCTCCTCGACTCACTGAGGTCACAGGGCTCTGTTTAGGTGCCCCCCACCCCCACCCATGTCTTGGAGAGTGCCCCCAGACAGAAAGCTGAGGCAACCGTAGACGCTTCTCGGCTTTTGTTCCCCACTTTCCTTGGGGATTACGATGTCGAGCTATCTGTGGTACAAAATCTGAAAACACTTCTTTCGTGTGCTTTGTCTGGTATTCTAGTTTGTTTTCAAAAGAAGGTTAAGTCCAGTCTTTGTTACTCCATCACGACCAGAAGCCAAAGACTCAGGAGGTGATGTATGAACAGGGACTGAGTGAAGCGAGCAAATACGTCATTTGAAGAGCTGGAGAAGAGCATCCCAAGCAGAAGGAACGGCAAGAACATAGGCCACTTCTGACGAACAGCAAGGAGTGAGAGGGAGGGAGACGAGATGATGAGGTCAGACAGAATGGCAAGGGATAGATCATGTAGCATCTTGCGAGCCATGGTAAGGAGCCAGGATTTTAAGTGCAATGAGAGAGCCACTGGAGGCTTTACACAGGGAAGTAATTTAATCTGACATGTTTTAAAAGAATCACTTTAGCTACAGTGAGAAAAATAGGCTCCAAGCAGCAAGGGTGGGAAAACGAACATCAATTAGGAGGCGATTGCAGTGATACAAGTACAGGATGACGGCTGTCTGGACTGGGATGGAAGCAGAGGCGTTGGTTAGAAGTTACACTGGGATTTCCCTGGTGGTCCAGTGGCCAAGACTCCACACTTCCAACGCAGGGAGTGCAGACAAGCGGCCTTGTCTGTGTTCTCCCATAATCCTGCACATGTCCCCCCACGGTGCTCACGACTCCCACGTGGCACTGTTCCCCACCACACTGCACACCTCTTAGGGGCAGGACTGCAACCTCGCCCACACCACACGCCCACAGCTAGCTCAGGGCTTGTGTCAGCGGGCAGCCAGCATATGTGTCTTACAGAAGGTAAAAAAAAAAAGCTTACATGTCAAGAGTGGTCGAGGAAGGCTTTGTGGAGAAGGTGGGATTCAAGCTGTACCTTGCCAGCACTAGATTTTACAAGAGAGGGAGAAGAGAGCATGGCAGAAGAGGGGAGAGCGTGGCAGAAGGGGCCAACCCAGGAAAGAACAAAAGGGCAGAATGGGGGAAACACAGAGGATGTCCAAGAGACAGGAGTCAGCTGTGTTTGGCCGACTCGCGTGGATCTGGGAGGAACGGGGAAGCGACTCTGGGGCCAGGCTGGGAGGCAGCAGGGGTCAGGACCTGTTTCTCAAACTGTGCTCCTTGGGACACCAGTGTTCCATTAAGCTGGAAATGTGACTTGCTTCCTGGTTTCCCCCTAAGTTCAAGGCACTTCTTCATAGACCAGTTTAAGAACAACTGTCGTGACCGATAGCAAATAATACGACCTTATTTATTAAGTGATTGCCACCGCTGGGTAATTTTCAACACAGTTTTCTCTCACTCAGTCTCACAACAACTCTGTGAGGCAGGGACCAATATTCTATTTGCAGATAAGGAAACTGAGGCAGAGAAAAGTTAACTTGCCAAGCTCTCCAGCTGGAGCTGCTGGAAGCAGGAGCTGGGGTTAGCTCAAATCCAGGGCGTCTGAGAACTAAACTCAAGCCCACGTGTGAGTGCTGGGCTATTCCTTCCCCTCCCCTTCCTGAGGGGTGTCTGGGGCTGATGGTGGGGAAGATCAGAAGAGCAAAGAAGGGAGAGAAGAAGCACCTTAGCACTCACAGAAGGTGCCTCCTCCAGATACCGAAGGGAAAGGATCACAGCCAAGGAGAGAAGTGGACCCAGAGCGAGGGGAAGACAGAAACCCAGCTGCAGAACTGGGATAGAAAAGTTCGCGAAAGCTGAGCTGGAAAGCTCTCCCCTGTGTGCGCATTTCTGCCACATGAATCGTCTAGACCCAGACGGGCCTGACCCTGTAAGCCAGGGTCACAGAGCTGCCCTCCAGAAGACTGACGGGGAAATGTTGCTGGGGGCTGTCTGGGCAATGACAGGGGGACAGGCCAGAATGACAGGGCAGCCACGTTCCTAGGCAACAGATTACAGGAAAGCTGCCCACAGCCCAGCCACGCCAGCCCCTGCTCCGGGCCTCACAATTTCCCAAGTAGTTATTGTGGCTGTGATTGGAAAGGGGTCACAGTCACATGTTTAGGATAAATGTAATTTTGTTGGCTTAGAGTGTATGTTCTGGAATGCTGCAGTCTGGGCCCGGCCTGGCTACAAGCAAAACGGGCATCCATGACAAAGAAAAAATGTATTATATATGCACAAAACGTTATAGTTTGCAAAGCCCTTTATCACCTTGATCTCATGTGAGTTAGACGACAGCCCTGTGATGTAGGTGAGGAAACGGAGGCACAGAAAAGTCAAGCAGCTTATATAATGTCACACAGCAAGTCAATGTCAGAACCATGTGTTGTCCCCAAAGCTTTGGGTTCCAAGTTAGTTCAGGTGTTTGAGACCTAAACTAACAAGGGTTTCGACAAGTGATGAGGAAAAAGAAAGCAAGAGAGGACTCCAAGGAGAAAAACATACTGTTTTCTCAATCACTGTGAGTCTGAAGTGTAGGTTAAAACAGATTTCAAGTTATCTAATGCTTTGTGGGTTTCCCTGGTGGCTCAGTGGGTAACGAACCCTCATGCAGTTCAGGAGATGTGGGTTCGATCCCTGGATAGGGAAGATCCCCTGGAGACGGAAATGGCAATTCACCCCAGTATTCTTGCCTGGAGAATCCCATGGACAGAGGAGCCTGGTGGGCTACAGTCCCTGGGGTTGTCAGAGTTGGACACGACTGAGCAGCTAAACCACCACAATGCTTTATACCACATCAAAGGATTTCGCCTCATTCCTTCACACTGCTCCCAAGATGGCAGGTAAGGAGGAGAGTGTAGGTGACTCACAGAGAAAGAAACAGAGGCTCAGGGTGGCGAGGAAACATGCCCACGGGGCCCCCAGCCGGGAAGAGGATGAACTCCTCCCGGAGGGTTGCTTCCGGCCCTGTGCTCCTCTCCCGACCCCAGGCCGGGCAGCACTCAGCGTGGTCGAGCAGTGGAAAACGCTTACGGGCCTGTGGTTCCATGTGCCAGCTGTGCTCTGTCCAAACCAGCGGCTCCCTCTCTGTCTGCCCTCCAGCTGGGGCCCTGGTTCCACCCCGTGGCTGCCCCATGCCGCTGGTCCACAGCAAGACAGGCAGAAAAACCACGGCCCTGGCCCTCCACCCTGCACCCTCACTGTGCCAGGGCTCTGCGGCTTGGCCACGCACGAGGGCCCACATGATGCTCCCGGAATAGCTGTCACTGTCGAACAGATGTGACCACGCAGTCCCCTGGGATGACCCCTGCATGCCTCCACGTTGCAACTCTCTCCTTCTCCCTAACCTTCCAGTGGTTCAAGCCAGGATTTGTTTCCTCTGGTCCTGCCTCTAAGTTGTGCCCACTTCCCCTTTCTAATGCCGTAAGCCTGAAGGCTGAGCTGGACATCCTGCCTGGGGTCCAAAGGCTGAGGTCCAAGTGCCTAAGGACAGATTTTGGATGACAATTACCTCCACCACCACCACCCCCACCCCGCCCCCAAAACTGACCACTGCCTGAATGCCCCGCCAAAGGCTTCCACCGGCCTTCCCGGAAAGCCTGCTGACTGGTTCCCACTGCCAGGGTAGCCTCTCTTGATCTGGGGCTGTATCCTGGGGCCAGCCTCCTCTCCTGCTGCCGAACGAGCGTCCTCTCCGTCAGAGATGCCGCCCGGCTGCCTCCCCCTCCCCCTTCCTGTTCCACGCTACCTGCCTGCGTCTCTCCTGCCACAGCCTTTAAAGGACTAGAAACTCAAACGTTCAGTGATAGAAGAACCAATGAACAATGAGTGCGTATTTACAATGGGATGTACAGCCGTGCAAATGAAACGAAACCAACGACCTACATCCATGCAGAGCCGAAAAGAAAGTGGCAGAAGACTATGCACATGATTGCAGTGCTTTCATGATGCTCAGAAACAAGCAAAACGATATATTGCATAGGGATATAGTCGCATATAATAAAAGTATTTTTTTAAAGCAAGGAAATGATAATGAGAACATTCAGGACAATGGTTACCTCGGGGTGAGGAATGGGATCAGGGAGCAGCACCATCATTGGGGACCTTGGGTTGGGAGGTAGGTTGGAGACGATGGTTTCGTGCTTCTGCTTCATAGCTTACACACACGTTCCACGTATTCTTTCTTATATACTAACTGCTTCAAGATTAGATCGAGGGGGTCCCAGAGGTGGTATTTCGTATCATCTGCTCCCTACCCCGATTCACCTGCAGGAAACTGTCTGTCCACCAAGCACCTGGACTCCAGGTCCCCCCTACCACCTTCACGGCAGAATAACCTGGAAGGATGCGCCACCCCCGTGTCCATCTCCTCCCCGCCCACCGGCTGACCCAGTGCTCCACACATCACCCTGTCCCTTACTGAATGGCGGTGCCCAAGGGAGTCTTCTCGGGCCTCTGCTCACCCTGCAGCGTCTCACGGCCCCGTGACCATCTGAACACTGCTGCTCCCCATCTTTCTCCCACCCAGCCCTCTTGCTCCTGTACTCCAGGATCAGATGCCCAATGTCCACCTAACCTCCCCACTTGGATGTCACACAGGCCCTTCAAAGCCATGTTCCAGTCCAACTCCTGACCCCTGCCCACAAGCCTGGCCCTCTTCGGGCGGCTTCTCTCCATCCATCCAAGCACCTAAGCCAGCCGGAAGTCGGTCTGGGTTCTCCGCCTCTTCCCCACCACAGTCTCTTCACTGTCCCCCAGCCCCAGCCAATCACCAAGCCTGGTTGTTTGACCCTTTCCATAGTTCTCACATGGGCTTCCCGCATAGCTCAGTCAGTAAAGAATCTGCCTGCAATGCAAGAGACCCGGGTTCGATTCCTAGGTTGGGAAGATCCCCTGGAGAAGGGAAGGGCAACCCACTCCAGCATTCTTGCCTGGAGAATCCCATGGACAGGGAGCCTGGCGGGCTACAGTCTATGTGGTCACAAGAGTCGGACACGACTGAGAGACTAAACCACCAGCACCACCGTGGTTCTCACGTCTGTTCTCTCCAACGCCACCAAGCCCTTCACAACCCAAGCCAGCATCCTCTCTTGCTCGTAGGAAAGCACCCAGGTCACTAGCTCCCCCCACAACCCTGCTCCTAGTCTCCCCTCAGTCTGATCTTCACCCTGTGGCCAGTTTGGTCTTTGTCACATGCAAGCCTGAGTGCATCGGTGCCCGTTGGGCACCCTCCCGTGGACCCCACTGCCCTCAGCTTTCCAGGACTTACCCCACCGACCTCTCCCACCTCAACTTCCTCATCTCCCTCCACGTCTCTGCTCCAAACCCCACCCTCCATCCAGACTCACCTCTGGGGCTGCAAGCATGTCCCCCCCAGGATGCTTTGTCTCCCCAGCCCTCTCCAGTCTCACCTGCTCCATCTAACTCTTACTCCAGGTCCTGGTTTAACTGCTGCTACTTCTGGGAAGTCTTCCCAGACCACCCTCGTTCCCACTCAGAAAGTGTTAGATGGCCCCACAATCTCACAGCACCTGGTATATTTCCTCTCTTCCAGCACTCATGACACTTTATACTAATGGCTTTTTTCCTTTTTTTCTGGCCATTCTACACAGCATGTTAGATCCTAGTTCCCCCACCGGGTAGCGAACCCAGGCCCCGTGCACTGGAAGCGTGAGTCCTAACCACTGGTCCACCAGCGAAGTCCCTACACGAATTGCTCTTTAACTTATTCGTCTCCCACAAGAGCACAGAGTCTCTGCATCAGCCAGCAGGGACCTGACTTCCTGTCTCACTAGTACCTCGAACAGTGCCTGGCCCCTGCTAAGCAGCTGGTGAAAACTGCAGGAGGAAAGGATGAACAGGAGGCACTAGGACTTTCCATACTGCTCATTTGACTCTTACAGGCATCCTTTAAGGGAGGTTTACTCTTGGTCTCATTTTACAGGTGAGAAAATGGAAGGAACTTGCCCCAAGTCACACAGCCAGCAAATAGAAAGCAGAAAGTTGGACCCTGCTTTCACACCAAAGCCCATGCGGGCAACCATCCCTCCACCCCTCTGACCACCCTGCCCCCATCCCTCACCCCACAGGAGACCAGGGAGCCCTCCAAGGGCCCGGTCAAGGCCAAGAACTCCGGCTGGGAACTGGCGCTGCTTACCTGGAAGCAGGTGGGGCCCGGCCTCCCCGCGGGGATATCTGACTGGTAGAACACCTTGAGTTCAGGAGTCAGGGCAATGACGGTCTTGATCACCAAGGAGATGATATCGGACCAGACCTTCTTGATGTCAACGCCCTTGGAGGACAACCTATAGAGAATGCTAGAAAAAGTCCTCTTGCTGCCTGTGCTAGTACTGTCCGAATGGATGAAGTTCCCGCTGTGGATGTTCAGGGAGTAGTTGGTCAAATGCATGAAGATGTGGTGGAGGTTTTTGGGGCTGGGCTCCTGGTACGGCTCTGTGCAAAACCGAGAGAGCCCGTCTTTGGCTATGTAGATCTCTAAAGGCTCTAGAGACTTTAGTAGGACGTACAGACGGATATCGAACTTGAGTTTGTCGATGAGGAGGGGCTTGCAGATGTACTCCTGGACCACCGCCGGCCTGCTCTGGAGCGTCCCTGACAGGCGGATGTCACTGGGGTCTTTGATGAGGTAGATTCCGTCACCCTGGCAACCACTGTCAGGTTTCACAATAAAAGTGGGCTTCCAGGAGGGGTCCCCATCTTTCACCATTCGAACCTGGGGGCAGAAAAAGGATGGTTAGCACCATATTGTTGTCCTCTCTGGTCCCCAAGACACAGCAGGACCTTGGCAAATGGTGAATGAGTGACAGAATGACCCCACCTATGTAAGGACTCACTCAGCACCTGCCAGAGAGGTAACACTGTGCCAGGTGCTGAGACAGGGACCCCCAGATTGCCCCCGATCTTGTCCTCCACAGTGCAGCCAATTTGCAATCATGAGACCGGGGTTCCAACCCCAGGTATTAGCTGGTTATTAGCTATCACCCTGAGCAAGTCCTGATAGCTCAGTTGGTAAAGAACCCACCTGCAATGCAGGGGACCTGGGTTTGATCCCTGGGTTGGGAGGATCTGCTGGAAAAGGGATAGGCTACCCATTCCAGTATTCTCGGGCTTCCCTAGTGGCTCAGCTAGTAAAGAACCCACCTGCAATGTGGGGGACCTGGGTTCGATCTCTGGGTTGGGAAGATCCCCTGGAGAAGGGAAAAGCTACCCACTCCAGTATTCTGGCCTGGAAAATTCCATGGACTGTATAGTCCATGGGCTCGCAAAGAGTCGGACATGACTGAGTGACCTTCACTTCACTTCACTATGTGTGGGGACTATGTAAGGCACTTTACAGAAGTTATTTCATCCAGCCCTCACAGAACATATGGTTGTTCCCTTTTCATAATATAGGAAACAGGAAGCACAGGCCTGGAAGTCAGACGGTCTGGGCTCATATCCCCGCCCTGGTGCTTCCTGTGTGACCCAATGCAAGCTATGTAAATTATCTGCGTCTTCTCCATCTGTAAAATAGCAGCAAGATTGCTCTGAGGATTAAATGAGATAACACATGCAAAGGATAAAGCCCACTGAAGCTGACACACAAAAGGCAGCCATAAAGCCTGGGTGTTGCTGGTTGGTTGTTTTTTCTTGTGCGTGTGAAACTTTATAAGAAACTCCAAAGTCGTTATTTAAAGCGATTATAGCGTTGCTGTTTTTTTAAAAGATGAAGTAACTTTCTGGAAGACTGAGGGGCAGAACCGGGATTGGAACCTGGATCAAGAGCTCTGAGGTGTGCACACCGTCCTCTGTACTTCCGCGCCTCAGTCTCCTCGTTTTAAAAAATGGGGATGTAAAAACCTTCCCCCCCCCCCGCCGGATCACCGTAAAGGGGAAATAAACTGATGCGCAACAGGGCGGAACGCGCCACCACAGAGAGCTCGCCCCCGGGGAACTGTGAGTTTCAGCTTCTGTGTCTCTCATTAGGTTCATCTGATGGTCTCCCTCAATCCTTTCATCTGTTGAGATCTTTTGAAACTAGATTCTGTCATCCTAAGATCCACTCTCCTCCCAGCTCCAGGTCAGCAGGACACCCACATAATTACCCCGGGGCGCTTGACCGGCGCAGACACTCAGCCTGGCTCTGCACCACTCACACACATTCAGTTTCCCCCAGACACTTGTCTGATCCTTGAGAGGTTTTCACCAGGGGAGGGGAGCTGGAGGAAATTTAAAGGTGGATCTGGTTTTTTGTTGTTGTTTTTAAATTTTTAATTTTTTTTTTAAAAAAAGGGTTTTTTTTAAATGTGGACCATTTTTAGTCTTTATTGAAATTGCCACACTATTGCCTTTGGGTTTTTATTTATTTGCGGCTTTGCTGGGTCTTCGTTGCTGCATGGGCGTTTCTCCAGTTGATCGCCAGCCCAGGCGATCAGGGGCTATTCTTTGCTGAAGTACATGGGCAGCTCATTGTGATGGCTTCTCTTGCTGGGAGCACTGGTTCAAGGGCACGAAGGCTTCAGTAGTTGCAGCGTGTGGGCTCGGTAGTTGCGGTTCTTGGGTTCTAGAGCACAGAATCGGTAGTTGTGGTGCACGGGCTTAGTTGCTCCGAGGTACGTGGGATCTTCCCGGATCAGGGCTTGAATCCATGTCTCGTGCATTGGCAGGCGGATGCTCTACCGCTGAGCTACCAGGTAAGTCCCCTGCCTCTATTTTATCCTTTGGGTTTTTTTAGCTGCAAGGCATGTGGGATCTGCACTCCCTGATCAGGAATTGAACTGGTATCCCCTGCCTTGGAAGGCAAAGTCTTAACCACTGGACCACCAGAAAAGCCCCTAACTGGCAAATTTGAAAGAGGGAGCCACTCTCTCTGCAGCTTCTGGCTTGAAAGAGCCCGAGGGTGAGCTTCCCTTCCTTGCTGAACCCTAACAGAGCTGAGCCGGCGTGCCCCAGCGCTGCTCTCGCATGGCCGCACACCTTTGCTGCGTAAGCCCAACCCGGGACATCTGTGCTCTGGGTTTTACTTATCTCTCTGACCAGCCTATATTTCTAAGTGAAGCTTTTGCCAATTCCTTGGCCACTATCAGTTACTCCGGGCTTGTAAAAGATCGTTAACAATGGAGGAAACACTTAAAGCCTTAATAATGGTCCACATCCATTGTTTCCCCCTCGTCAGCAGGATTCGAGAATGGAACTTCACAGGAGATCAATGCTGGCCTCCCAGGGCCTCCACCGAGCCTCCCTCGCAACAGTGACCTTGACGCTTATGTAGTTATTTAATATTCATCTGAAGCATTCATACGTTTGGCCCTTTACAGTAAATATAAGTGTACTGGAGAAATGGCAGTTATGGATCAAGAAGTGAAAAATGTCAGGTTTGCACTGATGGGTAATTTTTCCCTCTGGAAAGCTTTTGCTATGCTGAAGATACTAACAGTTCAATATATTATTGGCCACAATATTTTCTCCTTTGGATTCACTGTATATGCCTTAAATAAATTAAACTACATGGTCAATAGTCTCTGTCATTCACTGCATTACTGAATATTTCTTCTGCTCTTTGCCAGAGTAGTATCATACAAATCAAGATTATTAATACCAACAGGACCACGGAACCTTTAGAACTGGAAAGATCCTCGGAGATCAATGGCACCCAATCCTCTCATAATTCAAATGGAGCAGTGGAGGCTCAGAGAGGTGACATGCATGGCCTTGGGTCCCCTAACTGGCTATGGGGATGGTTAGGATGAGAACTGGGGTGTCCCAGGTGGCGCTAGTGCTGGAGAACACCCCAGCCAATGCAGAAGAACTAAGAGACGCGCGTTCTATTCCTGGGTCGGGAAGATCCCCTGGAGAAGGAAATGGCAACCCACTCCAGTATTCTTGCCTAGAGAATCCCATGGACAGAGGAGCCTGGTGGGATACAGTCCACGGGGTCACACAGAGTCGGATGCTACTGAAGCCACTTAGCACACACACACAGGATGGGAACTGAAGCCTTCTGACCTCACGGCAAGTTCTCTGTGCCATCTTTATCTCTGACAAAATAAAAAAGGTCTCTTTTTCCCTGAATGCTATTGGAAAGGTTCTCTTAATATGGCCACACACTGAAGAGTCTGGCCTCTGAACTTGGCCTTCTTGGAACTGTCACCATAGATCCTGAGTTTGCCAGGCCTGCCTTAGTCCCAGATCTTCTGTCTGAGCTCCTGGCTTGCTCCAATATAGGCACCATTTATGGGAAAGCGTCATAGCTGTTCTGAATGTCATTCCACAAGCCACCAGACCCCTTCAGTAACTTCTATTTTAAAAAGAGAAAAGAATTCTAGAAGTCACATTCACTTTCCTCAGAGGTTTTACTCAAAGGTGACCTCTTCCCCCAGTTATTAAAGTTATTACAGAATGAACGCATTGGTTCTTAGCAAGAAGGCATGGACCAGAATCTAAAGATAGTCTATATAACTAGGCCCCAGGCCCAGAAATTCTGACTTAATAGATCTGGGATGAGACCTGAGCATATATGTATTTGAGAAAAAGCATGACGGGTAATTCTGGTGTTCACTCCGTTTGAGAATCACTGGGCTAACGTGAATTAAATAAAAATGCAATCTGGACCCTACATACTGAATGAAGTTTTACGCATTAATGCTAGCCAGAATATGAGAAAAACTTGCACTTGGACTACAGCTGACGGTATCACCAGTTTCACCCACACATGCCCTTGCATGTGAAATTCATTATCTTGTAACTGTGCACAGAGAACCGAGAGAGATGTGCAGAGGGCACGGTGGCCAGATTGCTAGGCACTCATTGGCACTATTGAAAATTTTATGTCTTTTACTGCCCCCTAGTGGGTATTTAAGAAATGTGACCAGGAAAGACGCCTCCTGGGCCCCCATTCAAAATGTGACTCTTCTTAGTCATTTGGCCACCTGGTGCAAAGAACTAACTCATTAGAAAAGACCCTGATGCTGGGAAAGATTGAGGGCAGGAGGAGAAGGGGACGACAGAGGATGAGATGGTTGGATGGCATCACCGACTCAACGGACATGAGTTTGAGTAAATTCCAGGAGGTGGAGATGGATAGGGAAGATTAGTGTGCTGCAGTCCAGGGGGTCACAAAGAATTGGACACAACTTAGCTACTGAATAACACCAACAAAAGCACTCTACAAAATGCTAAGGGTCGATCCCTGGGTCGAGAAGATCCCCTGGAGAAGGAAATGGCAACCAGTATTCTTGCCTGGAGAATCCCATGGACAGAGGAGCCTGGTGGGTTACAGTCTACAGGATCACACAGAGTCAGACACGACTGGAGCAACTTAGGACCCACGCACACAGCTTTAAAGAAGCACCACCACAAAAATTTCCCTCTGCACTACTGTCAAGGTAAGCTCATACTTTGAATGAATGAAATCTCCAGAACGCCATGGTTAGCCAAGGTCATACTCAGTTCTCATACTGTCTGTCCCTTAAGAACACTTCAAGTGTTCTCCCTAATACACAGATGGTTTAAAAGTCTCCCTCAGTTAAAATTCTCTGTATAAAACTTAGAATTATGGGCAACATGAGTATGGAATACAGGAGATACATACCAGGTAAAATTAGTGACGTTTGCATTCTTCAAGGTGGTTTTTTGTTGCTGTTGTTCTTTTCCAAACTTACCATTAAAAAAAAAAAAATACCAGTAGCAGCAAGTGTCTGTGAATATATGTTCATAAGGGATAGCTCTTGGCAAACAGACGTTTGTACGCCCATGTTCATAGCAGCTTTATTGTCACTAGCCAAAATGTGGGAGAAACCTGAGTGTCCATCAACAGATGAATGGATAAGCAAAATGTGGTATGTACATGCAGTCAAGTATTATTCAGCTATAAACAGGAAGGAAATTCTGACATACACTACAATGAAACTTGAAGACATTGTGCTAAGTGAAATAATCCATCACACTAAAGGAAAAAATACTATACAGTTCTACTGTCTGAGGTACCTGTATGCTATGCATGATAAACGGCTTCAGTCGTGTCCAACCCTTTGTGACCCCGTGGACTATAGCCCGCCAGGCTCCTCTGTCCATGGGATTCTCCAGGCAAGAATACTGGAGTGGGTTGCCATGCCCTTCTCCAGGGGATCTTCCCGACTCAGGGATGGAACCCGAGTCTCTTACGTCTCCTGCAAGGGCAGGCGGGTTCTTTACTACTAGGGCCACCTGAATCAGGTATCTAGAGCAATCAAATTCAAAGAGACAGAAAGTGAAAAGGTGGTTACCAAAGACTGGGAAGGAGGAGGACTGGGGAGTGACTGTATGATGTATACAGAGTTTCAGTTTGGGAAGAGAAAAAAGTTCTGTAGATAGATGATGGTTGCTGCTGCTGCTGCTGCTGCTGCTGCTGCTGCTGCTGCTGCTGCTGCTGCTAAGTCTCTTCAGTTGTGTCCGACTCTGTGCGACCCCACAGATGGCAACCCACCAGGCTCCCCCGTCCCTGGGATTCTCTAGGCAAGAACACTGGAGTGGGTTGCCATTTCCTTCTCCAATGCATGAAAGTGAAAAGTGAAAATGAAGTCGCTCAGTCGTGTCTGACTCAGTGACCCCATGGACTGCAGCCCACCAGGCTCCTCCGTCCATGGCTATACACTAATATGAAGATACTTAACACCACTGAATGGCACACTTTAAACTGGCTAAGACAGTAAATTTTATGTTACACATGTTTTACCACTTTGAGTTAAAATTTTTTCATTGAAAAAAAAAAAAAAGGAATAGTTTTTGGTGAGTTAGAAAGAGTACTGAAGTGAGAAAATCTGGATTCCAGTCCCAGTTTAGTTAGGAAACATCTGACTGCATGACCGTAAGAAAGTCACCTGACCTCCTAGACTGTGTTGTACTCACCTATACAATAAAGGGGGTCACGCTGAGGTCCCTGGCTCCCGCCAGCTAACAGGTTCTGAACAATGATTTATCTTGACATCACCCAGTGGAAGGCTGTGCTACAAACACGCGAGTGATGTGAATTAGACAAGGATGGCTGATGCTGGGCTGCGGTGATCAGTGCACGGGCATGATCTACGGGAGCAGGAGCCGCCCCCGCCCCCCATGGGAGATTTGTGATGCACTTGAGGGAGTCAGCTGGGCAGCAGGGGGACTCAGGCTAAACTATTTCAAGAGAGAAATTCAGCCACTGGAATACCAAGCCACAAAACATTATTAGCAGCGAGGGACAGGTAAGGGGACAACTGCCGAAGAAATAGTGTGTCTGCGATAGCGGGGACGTCAAAGCCAGTGAGAGCGGTCCTCTGTCACTCGGGTGGATTTGCATCCAATCTTAGCAACCGAGACCCCTGGTGTCACGGGCACAGGGAGCAGCTTGGCAGCAAAAAACAAGGCTTTGGTAGACAAGCAGATGTTATACAGTACATGCCGGGCGGGGGCAGGGAGCAGCCCCTTCCGGTTTCAGCCAACCCATCCTCACGTGGCCAGGGGCAGGGGTGGGGGGTGAGGGGGGAAGGAGGGGTGCAAATTTCTCCTCCCAGTGTACCATGTACCAGGCAATTTCTGAGTCAGGAGAGGAGGCGGCGGTCTGCAGCTAGGTTACTGAGGGCCAGGCAGGAAGGGGCATGGTGGAAGGTAGCCAGGTAAGGCCCAGGGAAGAACAGGTAGAGTGCTGCAGCAGTGGGGTTTAGAGAAGGCAGGAGAGAGCAGGATTCATCCCAGTGGCTGGAGAACAGCCAGCGGGTAGATTGGGGAGTGCCCTGAGATTTTCAGGGGCCAGATCACCAGGGCAATAACATTAGCACGCACCTACAGGGATTTACTATGGTCAGGTGCCATTCTAGGTACTTTACCTGCATCATCTCATTTAACCCTCAACAACTCTATTTTACAGATACGGAAACAGAGGCCCAGAGAGGTTAAGTAACTTGCCAAAGGTCACACAGCCAAGTGGACGTGGAACTGAACACAGTCAGGCTCCTGGGCTTATGTCTAGCATGGAGTGTGGGATGTGTGTGGAAAAGGGCAATGGAAGATGACCAAGCCTGGGGAGGAGGCGGGGCCTGATAGGGAAGAGTCCTGAATATCATTTGAGGGGAGTTTGGATAATGTTCTAAAGTGATGGTGAGCCACTCAAGGCTTTTGAGAACTTAATCACACAACTGAATTCTGTGGGTTCTGTGGGGAAAAGCCCCCTGGTTGGACTGGAGGGGACAGACATGGGGTAGGGGGGACAGAGAGGATGAGCCTGAACTGATGCCAGCAGTGGAGTTAGGAGGAAGGGGAGAGGTCTGGGGTCATCAGGCCCCCTGATGATGTGGAAGCGTCCGCGATGGACCAAGTTACACAGGGCAAGTAAGGAGGGGAGAGATGCCCCTGGGAACAGAAGGCTAGAAAGGTAGACAAGACCCCAAACACCTTGTGTTTCTACATGATCTGTAGGCAACTAGTGGGTTTTAAACTGCTAGGTGACCTAGAACCCACATCACTTCGGCATCAGAGTGGGGATGCTTTGACAGGGACAAGATTAGATGCAGGAAGATATGGGGCTATCCAAGGCCCAAGGGGCTGAGCTGGGCAGTGGCGATGGGATCGGGATGCAGAGATGGGACAGAGGTGGATTCAGGGGCAGCTGGTGGCTGGATGGAGGTGAAGGGGCGGAGGGTCGGTGCCATTACAGATTTACGGGGAACTCAGGAACAGGAGCGGGTCCTGGTGGGGACGGTGGTGAGGAGTTCACCTCATTGACTGACTTATCCATTGAGCACTTGCAGCCACAAAGCCAATTTAAGATTTTCTATCACCTCCTCCCATAAGCCCCTCACTATTCATCAGAACAGGACCACATTGTTCAATATCTCATGCAGATGATTAACACTGATATAGCAACTCTCCCGGCATTAGCAAAAATAAGAACTGCTGGCTGGCTGGCCTGAGATGCCAGTTTTAAACTCAGATGGGGAACATCTTGAACTGGAGGAAGAGAATCCAAAGAAACTGCTCAGCCTAGCAGTTATTGGGAGTGGGGGGCCTCTTACTGCACCTGTCAAACATCTTCCCACTCCCTGGCTTTTGAAGAGATATAATCAACATGGAACATTCTTAAAGAGATGGGAATACCAGACCACCTTACCTGCCTCCTGAGAAATCTGTATGCAGGTCAAGAAACAACACTTAGAACTGGACATGGAACAGGCTGGTTCCAAATTGGGAAAGGAGTACGTCAAGGCTATATATTGTCACCCTGCTTATTTAACTTACATGCAGAGTACATTATGCAAAATGTCAGGCTGGATGAAGCAAAAACTGGAATCAAGATTGCCTGGAGAAATATCAATAACCTCCCTTACGCCAGAAATGACACCACCCTTATGCCAGAAAGTAAAAAACTGAAGAGCCTCTTGATGAAAGTGAAAGAGGAATGTAAAAAAGTTGGCTTAAAACTCAACATTCAGAAAACTAAGATCATGACACCTGGTCCCATCACTTCATGGCAAATAGATGGGGAAACAATGGAAACAGTGACAGGCTTTATTTTTGGAGGGGCTCCAAAATCACTGCAGATGGTGACTGCAGCCATGAAATTAAAAGATGCTCGCTCCTTGGAAGAAAAGCTATGACCACCCTAAGCAGCATATTAAAATGCGGAGACATTACTTTGCTGACAAAAGTCCATCTGGTCAAAGCTATGGTTTTTCCGGTAGTCATGTATGGATATGAGAGTTGGGCTGTAAAGAAAGCTGAGTGCCAAAGAATTGATGCTTTTGAACTGTGGTGTTGGAGAAGACTCTTGAGAGTCCCTTGGATTGCAAGGAGATCCAACCAGTCAATCCTAAAGGAAATCAGTCTTGAATATTCATTGGAAAGACTGATGTTGAAACTGAAACTCCAATACTTCGGCCACCTGATGCAAAGAACTGACTCATTGGGAAAGACTTGGGAAAGATGCTGGGCAAGATTGAAAACAGGAGGAGAAGGTGACAACAGAGGATGAGATGGTTGGGTGGCATCACCGACTCAATGGACATGAGTTTGAGCAAGCTCCAGGAGTTGGGGATGGACAGGGAAGCCTGGCGTGCTGCAGTGCATGGGATTGCAAAATGTTGGACACGACTGAGCAACTGATCTAACTGATTGAATTAAGAAAAAACCTAAATGGTAAGACAAAACAAACAACAACAACCAAAAAAAGAAAAACCTGTTGGTTTTGATCACTGATGAGTGTTTTGGGTTTACTTGAACAGCTTAAAAGGAATAACATGAATTATTCCCAAGGATGTACAGCTGACCACTCCCATGCAATTCCTTAAAACAGAGTGGCTTAAAAGACCCTCCTTCCTGGGCAGAACTGCTCCTGGCATCTGAGCAGCCTCACTTCCTGCCCCTCCTGCTCTGCCCATCCCTCTTCCACACCTCTAACCCTTACCTCTAAGTCTTCCTCCCACTTCTTCGATGGCAGGGCTCCTGCTCAGCACCAAAGGCCCAGCTCAAATCCTTTCCTGCCCTAGGCCTAGCCTCCAGGCAGAACGGTCCCTTGCGTCTGTCCTCTGCACTCCCGTGGTTGTGACCTCTAACCCGTCTCCAGCACGTCTCCCTCACACTGTGATGCAACTGCCTGTGTGTCTTTGAAGTCTAGAGCTCCGGTGTTTGATAGCTGCATCTTTAAGTCTATCGTGGGAGCTAAGAACACAGACTCTGCCTGCAGTGCTCCAAAGCCCCGCGCTGCTGCCCTTTCCACAGCTAGTGGAACCCTCGACAGGTTTTTGACCTCTCTGCGCCTCAGTTTGCTCAGCTGGAAAATGGGAGTAAGAGCAGTGCCTCCACCATGGGGCAGTTGAGGGGATTCCACGAGTTAAAGCATGTGACTTGCCCGGGCTAACATATGGTGGGCTATTATTATTATTTATCGTTATGTTCTCTCCCCCATGAGCTTGCTGAGGATCAAGACCAAGCCTTATTTTCCTCACTAATCCCAGAATGTAGCACAGTGAGGGCTCAAGAAACATTTTCTGAAGTGAAATTATTAGGAAGCTTGATTACAATGGCGTTTATGAGCCCCAGGGACATTAGTTAATAGGTATCTAGTTGACAGATTGCCAGATAAACCAGCTTCTCTGGAAATAAACAAGATTATTCTAGTAAGAAAGAAAGAAAATGAAGGGAAAACAACTATTTATAGAACCCATGCCCGGTGCTCTGTGCTTTATAGCCGTGATCTCCTGAATCCTCGCAACCTGCAAGGAAACTGAGACTCAGAGAGGTGGAGACCCAGGGCCGGCGTCACACAGCCAGGTCTAAAGTCTGAGATCTTTCTGTGACAACCACGTCCTTTGGGAAAACTCCAAGCAATTGAATGTTTGGTTTAATAGGTAAAGTGAGGCAAAGAGAGAGGTTGAGGGAATGCAAAGTGATATTGTGTGACACTGACAAAGTGTCAGCCCAGCTGACAGGGCCTTGCTGGGGCCCCCATGTTAAGAAGAGGCCTCTTCCACAGCCCAGAGCCCCTTTGAGCCTTCACACCCAGCCTCCACCCCCAGAGAGGAACACACACACACACACACACACACACACACACACACACACACACTTTACAAAAAAAGAAACCAGAGACTTGCCCAGGGCCACACAGACAGTGCTTGAGGCAGAACTAAAACAGAAAGGCTCCAGATTTCAGCCTAGAGTTCTTTCTACCCTAATGGATTCAGCACCTGAAGAGGTCTTTCGGAAGGGGCCTTGGGTGTATGTATGGCCGAGTCGCGTCGCTGTTCACCTGAAACCATCCCCAGTTGTTTGTTAATTGGCCATACTCCAAAACAAAATAAAAAGTCAAAAAAAGAAAAAGAAAGAGAGAGAGAGACCTTAGAAGTCCTCTCTCTTCGCTCTCAATAGTAACATCATGGTCCTAATAATAAATTTCAGTGCTTTCCAGAGAGATCACCTTACTGAAGCCTCGAATCTCCATCCTGGGGAGAACGAGAAACTTGAGGACCAGAGAGTCAAGCCCGAAGCCAGCAGTCACCCAGCGAGAAGGCAAAGGCAGCAACCCTGGCTCCCTTGCCCTGTGGACAGTGTCCCATTTACCTGGGAGGCAGACACAGCATCCCCGGGCCGCAAAGGAGGATGTAGCACTTCTGCTCACAAGACAGGAGCCTCTCCATCAGCTTTGCCCCAAACCCAGCTTGTTGTCAACGCTACTTAATGGATCCCACTTTTAGTGAACAGCAACTTTATGTGGGCCGTAATCTATCCATCATTAGCGAGCAATCAGAAAGCCACTCTGGATAGAACACACCAGGGACTATAAAACCTGCTTAACAGAAAGGAACCAGTCATTTCGTGAAACTGCCCATTTTCCTCTCAGGTCCGCCCTCAGCATCCAACTCCTTTCTGCTGGAGCTAAGTGCGGGGCAGTGGGGGGTGAACACAAGGACAGCCAGCTCAGGCCTCCCCACCTGCTCCCCCCACTCTCATCCCCCCAGCATGGGGAGCTCTAACCAGGCTGGCTGAGGATGAGCCTATGGGACTTGGGGGTCCCTGAGCCCACGGGGACCCCCAGGCTGCAGCTGACCTTCACCTCTGCTGGGTCCCTGGGGTTTGAGTGTCTGTGGGGAGCGCCAGAGCCCAGGTCATGGGCTCGCGTCTCTGAGCCACCGCTGAGCTGGACAGCCCTGGCCAAGCTCTTCAAACTGTCTGAATCCAGCTTCTTTACCCGTAAACCTGGAAGAACAGGGCCTGCTTCTTACAACCACTGTGAGGATTAGACAGTGCCTTGCCTTTGTACTTAACACAGTATCATTTTTTGTTATTTCACTTGAGTTCAATGCTATTATTCTGCCTCCATATTCTGATCACCCTCTGATTCCCAGCTCATCCCTGACCTTCTGGGCTGGAGTCTGAACGATTGCCTGCACTGTGCACCATGCTGCCCCTGGTGACCTGTCTCTGACCCTCGCTGTTGGCTGTTCCCCTTGGACGGCAGCCTCACGTTCCCATGCTCCTGAGTGGGTCACCCCTGGCCTCACTGGTCTTACCCCTCCCCATTCCCTCTCTTCCCCACAGTTTCGTACTGAGATTCCAGAAGCATTCCAGCTGGTCCCACCTGGAACATACCACCCTGGGTTGCTGAGTAAGTGTCCCTGCCAGCTAAACACATTTCTCCAGTACTGAGGGTTTCCTGCTAATGAATGGACTGAACAATCTTAGGCTTACTTCCAGATACAGACGGGACAAGGTTATCATCAGAAGGGCCTCAGGCCACCAGCCCTAGCTTTTCCTCCTTCCCAGCACCATAGTCCTGATGTCTGCCCCTGGCGTTCTTACCACACTTTACACTGAACTTTAAAAAAAATACAAGAAGATCAATGACACATTTTACAACACTGAGACCATGTGCCCTCCCCTCTAATGTTTCAGCTCTTCAGGCAAAAGCAGCACTGCTGTTTGCAGGACTGATTAGCGCCAAGCTTCAGGCTAGGCTCATCAGGATGTATCCATGAGATCCAATCCTACAAATGGGCAATGGTATTTTCACTTTTATATTTTGTAACCAGAGGTCTCCCCTACACTCCAAGACCCTCAAAAAAGAGGCTGAGTTAACTCAACCGCTCATTCCTCCAGGGCAGAGAACATGACTCCTGCCTCTCTAGGTTTTCCTGCCCCGTCCTGTCCTCACCCAGAAGGGAACCTCTTTGGAACTCGACTCACCCTCTCACTTTGTTCAGTGTGGTTCTGTTTGGTCCGGGATCACAGGAAATAGGACTTTAAATGCTCACGCTGGGTGATCTCTGCTGTGCCCAGGACTTCCGTTCCATATGCCCTGGGTGCGGGTGACTCCTGACTCTCTGTCCGTGGGCTCCAGCCCCATAGAATTAGACAACTCCACAGGCATTACAAATTCCACGTGGCCAATACTAACCCTTTGCCTCTCTCCTCACATCTACGCCTCCTGTGCTTCCTGCATCAGTAAGTGGTACCATGTCCCCTAGCTGGAAACCTGGGAGTCCCTAGCACCTACCTTCCTCCACATTGCCCATCCCATGTAGTCCCCCAACTCTGATTCCTTTACACATCATTCAGACCTCAATGCCTTGCGCATTCCTCACCTGTAATACTGGAAGAGCTTGCTAAGTTACCTGAGGCCTGGCAATACAGGCTCCATCCTGAGTGGTCCCGTGTACACTCTTCAGTCCTTACAAGCAACCCCATAAATCAGGCATTAAAGCGTAAGAAAATCGCTATTTTTATAGGTCAAAAACAGCCATATGGATATCAGCAATTTCATATGGTCCAAACTAATATTAATGCTATTATCGCCCCCCTATTGCAGGTAAGGAAACTGGGACTTAGAGGGTAAGTTATTTTCCCAAGGTCAAAGAAGTTGTACCCTGGGGGGCTCAGGATCTGAACCCAGGTGTGGATTCACATCCCCAAAGGCTATACTTCTCTCTGCTAAACTGTACCATCTTACAGGATTCATATACCAGTTCCTAGAGGAAAGCTCACCACTTAACATTTTAAAATATAATTAATAATAATATATTAATGACTACCATATTGGGCTTTCCAGGTGGCTCAGTGGTAAGGAATCTGCCTGCAATGCAGGAGACACGGTTTCAATCCCTGGGTTGGGAAGATCCCCTGGAGAAGGAAGTGGCAAATCCACTTAAGTATTCTTGCCTGGAGAATCCCACGGACAGAGAAGCCTGGCGGGCTACAGTCCAGGGTGTTGCAAAGAGTTGGACATGACTTAACAACTAAAGAACAACAACAAACGACCATTTATGAGCACTTACTATATGCCTTACATTAATTAGTTTACCTAATTTCACAACCATGCTATGAGAAATCTATGGATATTGATTTTTCTTATTTATTTATTTTTTTAATCTTTTTGTGTTTTGGGGCAACACATCTACATTCTCTGCCTCATTTTCCTCAAGAATGTGATGGGGATAATATATTTACCCCATCCATATGACGGGGATGTTTTGAGGACTGAATGAGTTATATGTAAAGGTGTCTTAAAATATGGTGCTGGGCATACAGTAAGTGCCACATGCATGCACATGCTCAATTGTGTCTGACTTTTTATGACTCCATGGACTCTACACTGCCAGGCTCCTCTGTCTATGGGATTTTCCTGGCAGGAATACTGGAGGGGGTTGCCATTTCCTCCTCCAGGGGATCTTCCCGACCCACGGATCAAACTCACATCTCCTGAGTCTCCAGCACTGCAGGCAGACTCTTTACCACTCTGCCACTGACGAAGCCCTAAGTGCTATGCAAGCATTCGCTGTTACTATTTTTAAGAGGGTAGGACGATCAAATTTTCACTTTATGAGCTATCACTTCTTCAGTTCAGTTCAGTCGCTCAGCAGTGTCTGACTCTTTGTGACCTCATGGACTGCAGCACGCCAGGCCTCCCTGTCCATCACCAACTCCCAGAGTTTACTCAAACTCACGTCCATCATGTCGGTGATGCCATCCAACCATCTCATCCTCTGTTGTCCCCTTCTCCTCCCACCTTCAATCTTTCCCAGCATCAGGGTCTTTTCCAATGAGTCAGTTCTTTGCATCGGTGGCCAAAGTATTGGAGCTTCAGCTTCAGCATCAGTCCTTCCAATGAATATTCAGGCCTGATTTCCTTTAGGATGGACTGGTTGGATCTCCTTGCAGTCCAAGAAACTCTCAAGAGTCTTCTCCAATACCACAGTTCAAAAGCATCAATTCTTTGGCACTCAGCCTTCTTTACAGTCCAACTCTTACATCCATACATGACTACTGGAAACACCACAGGCTTATAAGCTTCTTAAAAATTAAAATATAATCACACGCAACATTATATTGGGCTTCCCAGGGGGCGCTAGTGGTAATGAACTCGCCTGCCAGTGCAAGAGACGGAGGAGATGCAGTTTCCATCCCTGGGTCAGGAAGATCCCCTGGAGGAGGGCATGGCAACCCACTCCAATATTCTTACCTGGAAAATCCCATGGGCAAAGGAGCCTGGGGGGCTACAGTCCATTCAGTCTCAAAGAGTCAGACACGACTGAAGTGACTTAGCATGCACGCACGACACTGTATTAGCTTCCAGGTAGTACAGCATAAGTTAAGTGTTAGTCATTCAGTCGTCTCCGACACTTCGCCACCCCATGGACTATAACCTACCAGGCTCCTCTGTCCATGAGATTCTCTAAGCAAGAACACTGCAGTGGGTTGCCATGCCCTCCTCTAGGGGATCTTCCCAACCCAGCGATTGAGCCCCGGTCTCCTGCATTTCAGGTAGATTCTTTACCGTCTGAGCCACCACATAATGACTTAATTTTTGCATATATTGCAAGATGATCACCACAATAAGTCTAGCCAACACCTTCCACCTTACATAATTAAAAACATTTTCCCATTGGGATCAAACTTTCAAGATATACTCTCTCAGCAACTTCTAAATATACAATACATGGCTGAGTCCCTTCACCATTCATCTGAAACTGCCACAACATTGTTTGTTAATCGGCTACACGCCAACACAAAATAAAAAGTTTAAAAAATAAAATAAAAAATAAATATACTATACAGAGTATTATTCACTACAGTCACCATGTTGTACATGATATCCCTGGGACTTACTTATTTTATAATTGAAAGCTTATACTTTTGACCACCTTCACCCATTTCACCCCAAATATTTTTATTTTTTTGTTTGTTTTAGTCTTTAGTATCTTTTGTGTACATACATGATTGTGTATTGTTTAAATAAAAGGTCTGCGGTTCAGAGAAGTCAAGAGCCCTGTGAATCACAGTCAGGAAGCGATGTCAAAACATCAGGAGGGAAAAACAGTAAAGAGCAAGGGTGGGGAGGCAGGGAAGCCTGAGATGACTCCAGGGACCCGGGCCACGAGCCTGGGTGCTTGCTTCCTGAAGTCCCGATGGCACAGTCTGTCACTGGGTCCACCGGGCTTGGGGTGGCCGGTTGGCCGCAGACAGCAGTGAGTTGCTGATGCTGCCGGGTGACGGTGCTGACTCCACCGGAAGCGTGCTGAATGGAAACCGACCAAGAATCCAGTCTCCTCTGAGAACTTGGCCTGGCAGCCAAGTGCCTGCCCGGGAAGGCCTGATCATTCACACCAGGAGAGTGAGATGGAGACCTCCTGCAAGCCCCAGGATTTCAGCCACGGGTTTAAATTTCAAGGAGAAGTGTGATGGTGTTGACATGTAAGGAATTACTTTTACACACCTTTGATCACTCTGCAGTGCTGCGGCACTCTAAGTGAGCCTGATGGTTGGAAGGCAAGCTGGGTGGAGTTTTACAAAGAAACTCTTACTGTGCCCCTTCCGCAAGCCACTTTTCCTTAAATAAATACCATTTCCCTTCCCGCTTTACTTCACTGGTATACCAGGTGGCCTGGACAACGAGACCTTTGGTTAAGCTCTTGGATGGGTTCCTGGCACTGTTGGCCCGATGCCCCCTTCCTGACCTTGGTGGGAAACTTCCCTGCTTCCGTCATGAGCCATAGAGGGGTGGTGGAGGCAGGAACAAGCTCTCCTGACTGTTCCCCCAAATCCACCTTCCCCTTGGGGATATCTCACAAGTCACTGTCCCCACCATGGACAGGAGGGGAATTTCATCCCCCTTAGTGCTCTGAACCAAATGTGGGCTCTAACCTTCCTCAGCTCCCCCAAAGCCCAGATGCTACCAGCCTCTCAAAGACTTTATTAATGAGTCGGAGAGAGGAGGGAAATAAACACAAAGACGAGCTACCAGATCATTCTGTTTACAGACACTCTCATCCCAGCATGACAGGGCTCTTCCATGGGCCCTCAGCTGGCAGAAGACAGTGTCTTCTCATGACCTAGGAGCACAGCCAGGTTCCTCGGAGGCTCGGCCAACAGATCCCCTGATGGTGACCTTGAAAAGGCCACCCTCTCCAGGGGAGGCTTCACCTATGACCCATGAAGTCAGGACAGCTACCCTGCAACCTCAACACAACAGCTTTTCAGGATCTCAGGACATAATCCCATAAACTAAATAGCCCAGAGACTTATGTCTAAGAAATAGTAGGGTTTCCAACACTGGAGCATAAATATCTTCACCCATCAAGTGGGGGTTAGAATAAACCTCTCTGGTCCAGGATTTCCCAGACTCTAGTGACCAGGGAACACTTTAAAAATTATAGCGTACTTGGAGAACACCGGAGGAGCTCACATATATTCAGATTAATAATGTGGACTGACTGTAATTTTTTTTCATTTGGCTGCACCAGGTCCTAGCTGTGGCATGTGGGATCTAGTTCCCTGACCAGGGATGGAAACCCAGTCTCCTGCATTGGAAGTGTGGAGTCTTAGCCACTGGACCACCAGGGAAGTCCCCCGACTATAATTCCAATGTATGAGATATGGTGATATGGTGACGTTAATCAAGGGTGACAGGAGTCAACACGTATTACAACATTAAACGTACAACAGTTAATCTGAGAGTCCATCTACTTTTTTGCCTTCGACTTGAATCCAAATAGGCATCATCTCTTGGTCTGCGTTTTGCCTGTATCATTCTGGAAGTATCCCACGGTTATCTAACAAAGGTCAGGAGCAGCAGAGATAAGTCTGAGTGGCTTTACTCTGATAAATCACTTTATTCCAAGCGTTAAGCCCTGTCTAAAGATCTAGAAGTGACTTCCAGCATGTTACACAGTGGGAAAGGAAAGAAGAAGAGAAAGAAGTGACCATCTCTCGAGCATCTCCTGCCAGGTGCTTCGTGGCATTCTTATTTAGCCCTCTATCTCATGTTCATCGACCAATAGCCCCAGGGCAGTCATCGTCTGAATTTCATGGAAATAATTCAAGGCCACATGTGTAGCTGTGAACGGCATCACGGCAGGTGTGGCCAGCTTCAGAATGCAAGCTCTTCCACTAGGCCACTTTGGAAAGGGGAGCAGGGGTATTCAGCCTCAGTCCATCCGTCCCTACTTGTGTACTATACCTGCCTTCCTACTACGCTAAAAGTGACGTGAGGACGAGAACTACGTCCGGCATGTTCACCACAATCATCTCAGTGCTGAGTACAATGCCAGAGGCCGAGAGCTCAGCAGACATGGGCACCGTTCTGAAATTTCAGAAAGGCTGTCATAGGGTCTATAGGGAACATACATGTTCCATGGGACCACGAGGGGCCAACTGTATCCAGTGGGGGCAGGGAGGTGGAAAAGTCTCAACTCACGAGACTTCTCTGGTGAACTAGTGGTTAAGAATCCACCTTCTGATGCAGGGGACATGAGTTTGATCCCTGATCCTGGAAGACCCCACCTGCCACGAGGCAACAAAGCCCGTGCACCACAACTACTGAGTCTGTGGGTCCCGACAAAGGTCCTGCGTGCTGCGACTAAGGCCTGATGCAGCCACAGAAAGGAAGACACTCCAGAACCAGAGCAACATAAAACTGGAAATAATCCTTTCCGTTCAGTTCAGTTCAGTCGCTCAGTGTCCGACTCTTTGCGACCCCATGAATCGCAGCACGCCAGGCCTCCCTGTCCATCACCAACTCCCGGAGTTGACCCAAACCCTCGTCCATTGAGCCAGTGATGCCATCCAGCCATCTCATCCTCTGTCGTCCCCTTCTCCTCCTGCCCCCAATCCCTCCCAGCATCAGAGACTTTTCCAATGAGTCAACTCTTCACATGAGGTGGCCAAAGTACTGGAGAGCTTTAGCATCATTCCTTCCAAAGAACACCCAGGACTGATCCCCTTTAGAATGGACTGGTTGGATCTCCTTGCAGTCCATGGGATTCTCAAGAGTCTTCTCCAACACCACAGTTCAAACACACCAATTCTTCGGCGCTCAACCTTCTTCACAGTCCAACTCTCACATCCATACATGACCACTGGAAAAACCATAGCAGACCTCTGTTGGCAAAATAATGTCTCTGCTTTTGAATATGCTATCTAGGTTGGTCATAACTTTCCTTCCAAGGAGTGTCTTTTAATTTCATGGCTTTAGTACTTATTAAAAAGAAAAGGTCTAAATTTAGGAATGTTTTAAAACCTAGAAGAGTCACAAGGTGGCATGAACCACCTAGAAAAATATCAAACTGCCCGTTTCTGAAGATGATAACCTATCCAGGCACAGAGGGGATTCACCCAGAAGGGTGCAGTGGGAAAGTTCCCTCAGGTCCTTTCCGATCCCTATGGTTCTTTGGTACCAGCTTCTTCAGCTCTAGGCCTAATCCGTATCTCTGATGTGCGGTGTGACTTGGCCAAGGCACCTTCCCTCTCTGGGCCTCAGTTTCCTCACCTGTGCAACGGAGGTCTCTGTCTGCTTAGGGCTACCAGCATTCTCCCTCCACACTCTGATGAGCAAGGGTTATGATGTGACTGCCAGCAGGATGGGGCTGTGCCCTGAGAGGGCACAGACCCTCCTTCCTCCCACCGACACCCTCCTGCATTCTGGCTCTGAACGCCGGAGGCAGTGAGCTGAGGCCACTTCCCTACCCAGGCACAGGATCCTATCAGAGTCATCCTCATTTCAAGGTGGGAATAAGGGAAGCTGTAATGTAGACGTAATTCTGGAAACTGTTCAAAAAATTAAACACCTTCAAGCGATATAGCAGGATTTGTGTTTGAAGGAAGAGGGATGAAAGTGTTTCTGTTCCCTAGAGATGGACCCATGGTTCTAAGTGAGGCTGGTGCTGCCACCTAGGGAGGGTTTGGGGAATTTCCAGGAGCGTGTTTGCTTACCACAGTGAGTGCAGAGTGTCGCTGGCATTCGGTGGGCAGGGGCAGGCCCGCCACAGTGCCCGGGGCAGTTGGGAAGAGAAAGATCTGTTTACAATGGACATGAAGAGAGCTGAGACCCCAGCTCCAGGTCACATCAAACCCAAAGAATTTTCCACACAATTTAAATGGAGCATCAGAATTTTCCAGGGAGGCAACGTTCATGTAAACAGAGGGAAAATTATACTTTGCCCTCTTTTCTTTTTTTTTCCTGGTGTTTTGTCAAGAGTTGTTCATTATTTACTGATGACTTGGTGGCTTATGGTATCTGAGCCACCCACACAATGTGCCGAGATTCCTCATGAAAAATGCTTGAAATGTCAAAAATTAGGAAATCTCAAATATATATACGCATGTTTGTGTGCTTGGACTCTGCGACCCTATGGATTGTAGCCCACCAGGCTTCTCTGTCCGTGGGATTCTCCAGGCAAGAATACTGGAAACCCTGGAGTGTGTTGCCATTTCCTACTCCAGGGGATCTTCCTGACTCAGGAATCAAACCCAAGTGTCCTGTGTCTCCTGCATTGGCAGGTGGATTCTTTACCACTGTATATATATATATAAGTCCATGGGTTTGCAAAGAGTCAGACATGAGCGAGTGACTGAACTGAACTGAGATATATATATATATATATACACATACATACATACACAGAGGGAGAACAGGGGAGAGAGCAGTTACGTTTAATCAAATTATCTTACTTTCTTATATCCAAATGTATTCATTACAGGTAGATTCAAGCATCTGATCACTTCCTTATGTCATTGAGTGTAACGGTGCCAAAGTATTTACTCATTAAAATGTATGACATATAGAACTTTTCCTTATTTTCTGTTTTAGAGAATTATTTAGGGGAAGTTTGATTGTGTTTTTCTATATGCGTAGGTTGACTGTATTTCATTTCAGGATAGTAAAGGGGATGTCACAAAATATTTTTTATAAAAGGAAAAGGGTGTTGGAATAACAACCCTGTAGCAGCAAGCACACTCAGCACCCACCAGAAGAAACTAGGGCTGGCTCCTTGGAGATCTGGGTGATTTCAAGCCTGCTGTGGGGGAAACAGAAGAAATGCCTGGAGCATCTTTTTGGGGCAAAAGTAAAAAAGTGCTCAAAAGAGTCACAGGGAGGGACACTTCCCTGGTGGGGCAGTGGTAAAGAACTCGCCTTCCAGTGCAGGGGATGCAGGTTCAATCCCTGGACGGGGAACTAAGACTCAACATGCTGGAGGGCAACGAAGCCTGTGCGCTGCAACTCGAGAAGCTCACGTGCTGCAATAAAGACCCAGCACAACCCCCTCCCAAAAAAGACAGAGAGTCACGGGGACTGCTGACCCAGCACAACCCCCCCCCAAAAAGAGAGAGTCACGGGGACTGCTGACCCAGCACAACCCCCTCCCAAAAAAGACAGAGAGTCACGGGGACTGCTGACCCAGCACAACCCCCCCCCAAAAAAAAGAGAGAGAGTCACAGGGACTGCTAAAAGGACACAGGAGTCCACTGGCCAAATCTTGGATAATTTGAACATCGAATAAATAACAATAGTAAAGGATTGCAATCCATTCAATAAAATAAGATTCCACAAGTCCACACTAATAGGCTGCTGCTGCTGCTGCTAAGTCACTTCAGTCGTGTCCAACTCTGTGTGACCCCATAGACGGCAGCCCACCAGGCTCCCCCGTCCCTGGGATTCTCCAGGCAAGAACACTGGAGTGGGTTGCCATTTCCTTCTCCAGTGCATGAAAGTGAAAAGTGAAAGTGAAGTCGCTCAGTTGTGTCTGACTTTTAGCAACCCCACGGACTGCAGCCTACCAGGCTCCTCTGTTCATGGGGTTTTCCAGGCGAGAGTACTGGAGTGGGGTGCCATTGCCTTCTCCAATAGGCTGCATACGTAGTTAAATAAATGAGAAGGTCAAGTTTTTCCCTATAGTAGAAACTCCACTAACAAGTGTTGAAGGAATGATGGAATTAGATAATCACCATCTGCCAACCATCACAATAATTGATTCAAGCAAGGATCATTAATAGAGGTTAAAAGTAGATGTGAAAGTTTGAGGAGTAATAGCATAGTAGGCAGTCTTAAAGCATCTTCCCACAAGATATTCACATTATTAGAAAGAGAGAGAAGAGTAAATTTTCAGTGGAAATCTGGCAGATACCGCCTTAACCAAACAATTGAAGTTAACATCACCAGTAATAAGACACGCTGACATCATGCACCCCCAGAGATGATACCCCTGAGAAAAACACAGCACTGCTTCTGCACTGGCCCTGCTAAACACGCATATCCCCTGTAACCACGAGGAAGCCCCAGACAAACCCAGACGGAGGGGCAGCCTGCTCAGTAACTAACCTGCACTCGTCAAAAATGCCCATGTCATGAAACACACAGAGAGACAAAGAAGCTCTTCCAGCTTCCGGGAGGCCAACCAGATATGACAAAGAGATGAAACGTGTGATGAGGGACTTTCTGGTGCCACACACCAGTGGGACGATGGTCCAAACCCGCATAAATTCTGGGTGTGATTAGACTACCTGATAGTCTCAGTTTAATACTCATTTCACAATGTTGATAATTACACTGTGGTCATGTAAGAAAACACTCTATTATGGAGGAAAGTCACGTAGAAGAGTTTAGGGATAAAGGGACATGATATGCAACTTCTTCTCAAAGAGGAGAGGGAGAGAAAGGGAACGTAAATGTGGAAAAACGTTAACATTTGGGGTCGAGTGAAGGATGTATGAAAATTCTTTGTATCATTCTTACAATTTTCCAGTAAGCCTGAAATTCATCAAAATAAGACATTAAACAAAAATAGAAAGGTGCCATTAGGTCCAAGAGGATAGAGAAACAGTTTGTTAGTTAGATCCATCTCAGCCAAAGAAATGCTTGTATCTTACTCTTCTGATGCTTCTAGAAAGTGTAGGGGGGTAATTTCAGAAGGAGGGGGGAAGCAGGGGGGCATGTTTGGGTGACAGGAAAGGACAAGAGAGTGGTTTTATTAACGAGGCCAGAGAATTCGATTACAGCCCCTTTCTAAATGCGAATCTCTCCTTTGCCTCTCCTTTCATCAGGACTCCTCCAAGAAGCAATTATACAAAAAGGAAGTGGAGCGAAAGAGCAGGAGGGAGTTTTTTTTTTTTTTTTTTTTTCATTTCTTTGGAGATGAGGAAAGAAAGTACAGGCAAGAGCAATTTTCATAATTTCCCTTTGAAACAGGCTCTGAAGTCAAGACTGACTCCACCATCTTCTTGTAGAAAATTAGACATCTCGACTCAAGTGATGAAGGGGACATCACCCAGAACTTTTGCAGAAAGAAATGAAAGGACAGAAATTGAAGGGTGAGAGATGACCTTTTACTCGCTTTGGGAAGCAGGGTTTTCTTGACCTTTAAAATAGACTCCCAGAAAAATGTTTACCTCTTTCACTTTTATTTTTTTCTGTAAAGCTTGCCATTAAAGGGGGGCGGGGGGAAACACATTAAGGCAACGGCGCGCTAATGATCATATGCATTGCAAAACTCCACATAACGGATCAGTATTGCAAAGCAGCAAGATTATAACAGCTGTGATTTAAAACGCTACATGCACTGGGGGCCCGATTGAAGTTTAGAAAATTAAGCAATAGAGCTTCTACTCTTAAACAGTATTAATGCGCAGGGCTGTCTTGGGAAGGGGAGGGGTGGTGGGGAAGCTAAAGGGAAAAAGGAAGTTAAGCCAAGCTGGGATGCCATTCTGTCAAAGAGAAATCTTAGCTCTTTTCCTCTCCTAAATGATCTATCATTGAATAATGAGATAATTAGTCTCAAGACTAGATTTTTCATTAAAAATTAAAATAAGTCCATTTCCACAGTTCCCATAAGCCAGAAACACCCAGAATGCTTTATCTAACTAAGCATTCCTGGTTCCAGCTTAAATTTCTGTCCGAAGACTGAGAAATCTTTTTCAGCATTCCTTCATTTCAAATGCCTGCAGGTCCTCTTTGTGCTGGATTTTGGGGAGATGGAGATGAACGTAACCAGGTTCCAGCTCCCCGGGGTCCCTAGTCTAACAGGGCAGCAGATAAGTCGAGATCCATTCACCGAGGGGTACAAGGTTCTCATAGCATTCCTCTGGCCTACCGAGGCAAGGAAACCGAGGCTCAGAGGGACTGACTTACCCAAGGTACATTCAGAGAAAGTGATGAAAGAAGAGTTTTAACCTGGTTCTATACTGACCCCAAACCTTTGCCTCATTCTCAACCAGGAACACTGAAAGAAAACGCTGAGTTTGGGGTCCCATCACTGAGGTAGAATTGAGGCTCAGAGGAACGGTCCCTGGGTCAGGGCGGCAGGGGAGGGGGCAGGGAGGGGGGAGGGATTTAGCAGAAAAAGTCTTCATAGGTTTGTTGACATCACCTCTGACACAGGGAAACTCAGTAAGAATTTGTCAAGTAGACGAGCTTAAGAAGGGAATCCCCAGCCAAAGAAATACCCACGAGGGGCGAGAGCCTGGGCGGGTGTGAATCCTTCTGAATGGGCATTGGAGGGAACCAACAGGAAGGATGTCTTGGCTTAGCCAATATTTGCCCAGACCACAGGACGACTCTGGAAGGAAGGTGCAGACATGGCGTCAGTCACTCTCCTCGGAGGGGGCAGGTGCAGATAAGGGGACTGTCACTGCCCAGAGGGCCAGGGGCGGGGCCCAGCCAGCCTTGAAGGGCAGGTCCAGAAGCAACTGTAGGTCCACCTTCATCAGCTGCACTTCACACCCCAGGCTACAATGAGCCAGCTTTAGCAAGAAGATGATTGACTACATAAGGCCGACTGAAACCCAGGCAGCAAAAATTTGTGCAGAATGTTAACTCCAGTGGGGAGTTTCATGAATGTCCAGAAAAGCCATACTCACTGAATCAAAGAAGATTCAAACTGGAAGGGACCCAGAGATGCTGTACAACCATCTCCTCTTGCAGAGGAAGCACAGAAGCCTCGGGGATGAGGAGACAGATGATTTGGCCAGATTCCCAGAACCAGTTAAGGGGTGGCACCAGGATATGACACCAAAAGCACAAGTAACAGAAGCAAAAATCAACAAGTGGAAATATAGCAAACTAAAAAGCTTCTGCACAGCAAAAAAAAAAAATAATAATAATAAAATGAAAAGGCAGCCTAGGAAATGGGAGAAAACATTTGCATACCATATATCAGATGAGTGATGAATATCCAAATTATATAAGGAACTCATAGAACTCAATAGCAGAACAAACAAATACAAAAACCCCAAATAATCCAATTTTAAAATGGACAGAGGACTTGAACAGACATTTTTCCAAACAAATGATATACATGTGGCCAAGAGGAATATGAGAAACTGCTCAGCTAATCATCAAGAAAATACAAATCGAAACCACAATGAGAGGCCACCTCACACCTCCGGGTGATAATGCAAGTTGATAGTCACTACGGAAAATAGTATAGAGGTTCCTCAAAAAATTTAAAAAAAGAACTATCATATGATTCAGCTATCCGACGACTCCTGAGTATATATCTGAATGAACTAGAATCAGTATCTCAAAAGGTTGCATGCATCACCATGCTCACTATAACACTATTCACAGTAACCAACACATGAAAACAGCCTTAAATGTCACTCATTGAGTGAACAGATAAAGAAAATCTGATATATAGGTATAGCTATGTATCCTTGTTAGAGTTTTGTACGTATACACACACACCCCAAACACATAGAGGAATATTGTTCATCCAGAAAAAAGAAGGAAATCCTTCTATTTGCAACAACCTGGATGGATCTTGAGGGCATTATGCTAAGTGAGATAATACAAATATTGTGTTATCTCATTTAGATAGTGCGAAAGACAAATATTGGATGATGTCACTTAAATGTGGAATATTTTAAAAAGTCAAATTAACAGAAACAGAGAGTGAAATAATGGTTGCCAGGGGCTGGGGGATGAGGAAAATGGGCAGATGTTGGTCAAAAGGTGCAAACTTCCAGTTATAAGATGAGTAAGTTCTGGGGAGCGAATGTACAGAGTGGTGACTATGTTAACTACTTATGTACCCGAAAATTGCTAGGAGAGTAGATGTTAAATATTCTCACCACAAAAAAAAAACTGTAATTATGCGAGGTGACGGATATGCTAACTAACCTTATTGTGGCCATCATTTCACAATATATATGTGGACCAAATCATCGTGTCGTACATCTTAAACTTACACAATGTTCTATGTCAATTACATCTCAATAAAGCTGGAGGGGGGAAGGAAATAAAGAGAGGAGCCAGGAATTGAGCCCAGATGTCCTGACTCTGGTCCAGCATTTCATCCCACATTAAGGGATCACATAGAAGCATTTCCTGATGCCCTCCATGTCCCCATCTTTCCCACTACATGCTACTCTGGTTTCCGTAACACCTTGCACTTAATTCCATCACAGTCTTTATCAGCTTAGACCATCTATCTCCTCTGTTAAGCAGAACCCTCCCTTTTAAACAGGGACCCTCAACTTTCAGCTTTGACTCTCCAGTCCACCAGTGCTGGACCCACAAACGAGAATCAGCATATATTTGTTCATTAAAGGAAATTGGGACAGTCAGAAGACATAGGTCTCAGTCATGGCTACACATACCTGTAGGCCATGTGACTCTGAGCAAGTTACTTAGCCCTCTAATTTTCAGCTCCCTCATAAATAAAATGATGAATAAGAGCATGATGCAGTGGAAAGAAAATGAGATCTGGACCCCAAAAAATGCCTGAATGAATGAACGAGTGATCACCCTTCTATGTCAGAAATCACAAAGGCGAGGATACATCTAACTTGTTTTGTATCCCCAGCATGCCCAGCTGGTCTCAGAAAATGTGTGAACGAAACCAAGTCAGAGATCTGAGAGGACTAACAGTTATAGAGTCATGGTACAACCATGAGCAAGTACCTTCCATTCTGAATCTCTATTTTCTCATCTGCAAATCGGAGGTAGTGATACCTCCCCAAATTGAGTGAGGAGGAAAAAAGGTCAAGTCTATAAAAGGCGCTTGGCAAACAGCAAAGCCCTGCACAGATGCCAGTTTTCTCCTGGGCTATTCACAAGGACTTTGTGGCAAGCACGACCTAAGGATGTAGGTCCAGATAGGAGCAGCATCTTGGGTTTCGGATGATACCATTTCTCCAATAAACAAATTGAGCTGTTGAGTGAGGGGGCACAAGAACAGCAGGACAGATCTAAGCAGGAGGTGAAGTTCTATTCTGGGCAACAAAGAAAATAAAACTTGAAGCAGATGGGGAGGTGAAGACAAGGCTCCTACAGAGTCTCTGCCAGCAGCCCTGAATCATCTGCCTTCTTCTGACAGCTGGAGTCCCCTGGCTTCCATCTCTCATCTTTCACTAGTTACACACGACCCTGGGCCACTGCTTCAGCCTCCCAGGATGCCGTGCTGCACCAGCAGAAGGCATTCTGGCCTCTGTGTCAGCTCTCAAGATTGCTGAGGATGCATGAGACCTCTGGATGTGGGTGGGGGTTGGGACATCACAGGGGCATCACTGACCACCCGACGCCCTCACTGGCTGGCATCACTTTGGTGAGTTCTTCACGGCTCAAGTCAGGCCTGCGAAGCTGTGAAGCTGACAGGCTGGGTCATGCTGATACCCTTGGCTGCAGAGAAGCTAACTTTTGATGACTAAAGTCACGAGAGACGAAACTTTTAAACCAGAGTGTCTGCACATTAATCTGCAGTTCAATTTAGCAAATATACTTGAGTTCCAGCTGTGTGCAGGCCCTGGGATAGGCAACAGGCACACAAAGGTAAATAAGATGAATCCAGTTACTCACTGCTCTTGCGGTCCTTAGAGCAGGAGAGAAAGATAATTAGACAGGTGATCACTAAGCAGTGTGACAGGTGTAAGGACCGTAAAAAGGGGGAAAACAAAAGTATACCCACAGCTGTGGGGGGCACAGAGTAGGCTTTATAGAGAAGGTAAAAGATGAGCAGAGGTCTGAAGAATTAGCAAAACATGTGAGGTGAAAGAAGGCAGCCTTGGAGGTGGGAGCAAGTGTTCCAGGCGCAGGGAGAACAGAGGAAGCAGAGGCTACAGTGCTGCTAAGGGCCTACGAAAGTTGAATATGGGACTTCCCTGATGGTCCAGTGGTTAAGAATCTGCCTGCCAATGCAGGAAACACAGGTCCCACACCTGATCCAGGAAGATCCACATGCTGCAGGGCAATTAAGCTGGTGCACAACTACTTAAGCCAGCCTGTCCTACAGCCGGAGCTCTGCAACAGGAGAAGCCGCCTCAATGCGAAGCCCACACACCACAGCTAGAGAGCAGCCCCTGCTCGCCGCATCTAGAGAAAGCCTGCGTGCAGCAACAAAGACCCAGTGGAGCCAAAAATAAATAAGTCATTTTTGTTTTAAAGTCGAATATGGAAGGAGACCAGGAAGAGGCCAGAAATGGTGCGAGCTAAGGCTGCAGAGGTGGGAGGGGCTCTACACAGCAGGTGCAGGAGTTCAAGCTTCATCCTCTGGGCAAACCATCAGGTCGCCCAAAGTCAGCCATATCAGCATCTCGTGTGTATGAAGGGAAATGATTCAAGTCATCAGCTCACCAGCAGGTTCTTTGATAAGCGTGGAATCAGGACAAGTAATATCAGCTCCACATTGCAGGTTTTCTTTCCGCCTTGACTCTGACCCACTTACAACTCCACATTTTCAGAGTTCCTAAACCCAGCGGAGAACACTGTTCTCTGGGGGATTTTTTTTGCAAAGAATGCATTTGATTCAGCCTCAAGGAGCTGAATCAATAAAAGCTAACTGAGGATGGAGCCAGAGAGGAAAATGGAAGGACCCTATATTCTCTGGCTCCCTCCAAGAAACTGCAAAACATGATTGGACAGGTTTGGGGGCTTGATTTGCTGAAAAATTCTTCTGCGACGAAATGCAAACTCCTTTGCCATAATAAATGCTGTTGTGATAACAAAACTGTACTTTTCTCAAATACCCAGATGGAAGACCATATGCAAAATAAACTCCAAGGATTTTTTTTTTTTTATTGGCCATCTGCGCAAATTGGAAAGAAAGCCAGCATCCTCCTCTAGACTTCCCAAAAATTTCCACTGAGAATCCTACTTTCTTCTGCCTAGTGCCGCCTGCTGATGGTATTTGGGTACCGGTTTTGCAAACGGATTGCAGGGTGGGGCTGGGCAGGGGGAGGTGTGGATCTCCCCCCTCTCTTGAACAAAGTTAATTTAATCCTAATTAGTGTGAAAAATAAAATACCCACAGATTGCCAGGTTTTAGAAGGCTTTACAACTACTCATACCTCTTCCTGTTGTTGGCAGGAATTCCACAGCAACCCCCCATACACACTCACACCTCTCAGGACTCACTTCCTAGGCACTGGGAAGACACCGTGTACCCTCACAATTAAGTGTGCAGTTAATGAAGCCTCACGTTTGACCCTACGTGTCATAAATTTAAGTGTGCGTGCATGCGTGCTAAGTCACTTCAGTCGTGTCCGACTCTCGGTGACCCTATAGATTGTAGCCTGCCAGGCTCCTCTGTCCATGGGATTCTCCAGGCAAGAATACTAAGTGGGTTGCCATGCCCTCCTCCAGGGGATCTTCCTGACCAAGGGATTGAACATAGGTCTCCTGCATTAGTAGGCAGGTCCTTGACCATCGAGC
Source organism: Ovis aries (assembly GCF_016772045.2). Classification (NCBI taxonomy): domain Eukaryota; kingdom Metazoa; phylum Chordata; class Mammalia; order Artiodactyla; family Bovidae; genus Ovis; species Ovis aries. The sequence continues at coordinate 13,864,249 of NC_056056.1, read as the reverse complement.
CACTTGGGAAGCCCCAAATGTAAGTGTACATACCCTTTAACACAGCAATACCATTTTGAGATTTCTATTTGAAGAAAATGCTGGTGCAGGTGTATAAAAAAAACCTGTAGGAGGGTGTTTCCCTCAGGTTGAACCAAAAAATATGAGAACTACATCACATTCATCAACAGGGGAATGCTTTTAAAAGATAGGGCGTATTCGTACAATGGAATACTATGTGGTAGTGACATGGGAAGATGCTTCAAACACATCCAGTGGGGCAAAGGCGGGCTAGAGAAGAGAATAATCCCATGTGTTAAAGAAACAAGGCTGTGCATGTTACAGTGTATATTTATACACAGGAAAAGCTGGAAGGTTACACACTACATGTCCAGTAATTTCTGAGGGTAGGGACATTTTCCCACTTTTAATTTATATATCTTATATTATTTGAATTCTTAATATGAATACATTTGCTTTGTGTTAAAACAAATGAGATATTAAAATAAGAATGTTAGGAGTTTTATCACGTTTGCAACCAAAAAAAGCATTTCATCATCAAATATTCATTGAATGCCATCATCATTCTGAAGTTATAGAGGCACTTCCCCACACAGCAGCAGATGGAGAAATGGGACTGAAAAGAGGAGGGACTTGCCTGGGGCCGTGTAAGGAATAAGTGACCACGGGGCCAGGGCTTTCCAGTAAACAGCAATGGAGGAGCGGGGGGCGGTAGTTATAGTCTTACTCTGCCTGTGCCAGACCCTGAATCAGCAGATTCTAAATCTGTGCTATTTTAGAAGACAAAGAAATCCTCCTTTATATTAGAGAACGATCCTCTTCTAAGTACCTTTAGCTTCTCCCACCTGAAACAACCCAAAAAATGGAGAAAATACATTAAACAATGACTTTCAAGGCACTGGGACACCAAGCAACAAAGAACAGTGATGTCTGAGAGACGGGCATCAAACGATGTGATTGTCTCTGTTTATTATCTTGTGAGAGATTCTGAGCTGTAGCACAGAGAGAGAGAACTCCAGTGGACAGTCTGAGTTGAGGAAATGAAACTATGAGTCAGGGAAATTAGGGCAGCCAGAGTTCTTAGGGAAGAGTACTGGAGAGACTTCTGCACAAAGAGAGATCCACCGAGACCTGGGGGTCCACCGAGAGTCTCCCTTGTATATTTAGCTGAGTACAGATCAGTGCATGCAAGAGTGGAGACCACCTGAGGCCGAGGAAAGAGGATTTGAGGCAACAGTGCCTGGAACCACACAGAACCTGCAGTAGTGTCTGTTTTTACCAACCAGACTGGAAAACGCCATGATGCACAGAGTACTGAGTGGAGTCCACATAGGATTCTTGCCTCAGTGGAGAGGGATAACTAGCCTGAGATGGAACACTACTCCAGTCCTGCCTAGCAGACTTTGAAAACAAGACTCCAAACCTATTTCCATGTAACTTAATTGGATCCCACAACAAAGTTCAAGAATATTTATGAGAATACAAAAATATTCAACATCCCAATAAGGTAAGATTCACCACATCTGGCATCCAGCTAAAAGTTATCAGGCACAAAAAGAAGCAAGGAAATATGAGTCATAATGCAGAGAAAAACCAATGAAAACAGGAGAAAAAGGACACATTATATAAAGAAGATCAAAGATAAAAATGAAAAAAGATTTCTTGTCAGAAGCAATACAAGCAAGAAGACAGAGGAGTAATATATTAAAAGCACTGAAAGAAAAAAATGTCAACCAAGAATTCTATACCTAGAGAAAATATCTTTCAAAGTCAAAAGCAAAATAAACTTTAACAAACACGAACATTGTAAGGATTCATCACCAAAAGATTCCTTAACACAAAAAGTACTAAGGGAAACTCTTTAGACTAAAGAAAAATTATACAAACAGAAATGTGAATCTACAAACTCCAGTACTTTGGCCACCTGATGCCAAGAATTGACTCATTTGAACAGACCCTGATGCTGGGAAAAATTGAAGGCAAGAGGAGAAGGGGATGACAGAGGATGAGATGGTTGGATAGCATCACTGACTCAATGGACATGAATCTGAGTAAACTCCAGGAGTTGGCAATGGACAGGGAGGCCTGGCGTGCTGCAGTCCATGGGGTCACAAAGAGTTGGACATGACTGAGCGACTGAACTGAACTGAACTGAACATAAAGGAATAAAAACCACTGGAAATGGTAACCATATGAGTACATATATGATTTTTTTCTTGTTTTTATTTAAATCTCTTTAAAATACAAAGGATTGTTTAAACAAAAATAATAATAATGTATTGTTGGGTCTATAATACATGTATAAAAGTAAAATGTATGACATTAAAGCATAAAAGCCAGGAATGGAAAGATGGGAGTATAGTATTATAATATTCTCATACTATAAGTTAAATGACATAGTAGCATTTAAAAAATAGATTGTCATAAGTTAAAGATACATACCATAAATCCTAAAGGAACCACCAAAAAATAAAAAAATAAAAAATAAAAAACGAAAAGAATTAAAACTACAAAGCTAACAAAGGAAGTAAATAAAACTGATAAATTTCTACCCACACTGATGAGGAAAAAGAAAGAACATAGATTACAAATGTTAGCAATTAGAAGTGACATCAGTAAAACTTCTGCAGATAGTAAAAGGATAAAAGGTAATATTATGATGACTTTATGACAATAAAAGTGAAAACAAAAAAAAGGACAAATTCCTTGAAAGATACAAACTGTCAATGCTTATTCAAGAGTAGATAATATGAATAGCCTATGTCTGTTAAAGAAACTGATTTTTAAATGTTAAACAAAGCATGTATTCCTAAGGCAAATTCTACTTCGTCGTGACATATTATCCTTTTTATATATGACTGACTTTGACTTGTTGAAATTTCATTTGGTATGTCCGAATCTATATTCATGAGGAATATTGGTCTGTAGTTTTATTTTTTGTTTTTAGCAACATCTTTGTTTGACAGTGAGGTATTGGCTTAAAGATTGACATGCACATTGACAGAATAGAATAGAGAATTCAGAAATATACCCACACATACTTGAGCAACTACTTTCAATGTAAGTGCAAAAGCAATGGGGGGAAAGGTTAGCATTCTCATCAAATGTTTCTGAAGCTATTGGATATCATGTTAAAAAAAAGTGAATCTATATCTCACATCATGTTAAAAAACTCTAACTCAAAACAAATCACAGACCTAGACTTAAAACTACAAACTTGTAGACACAAACGTAAGAGTATATCTTGTGAACTTGGGTTAGGTAAAGAGTCCTGCTACACGACACCAAAAGTATGATCCATAAAGGAAAAAGTCAATCAACTGATTCATCAGATTTTAGAACTTGCTGCTCAAAAGATTCTATTAAAAGGATGAAAAGACAAGGTATAAACTGAGAGAAAATATTTGTAATTGGTATAGCTGATAAATACATGTGTTCAAAATATACAAAGCACTTTCAAAATTCAATAGTAAAAATAACTCAGTTCTTAAAATGAGTGAAAGATGTGAATAGATATTTCATCAAAGTATACATTTGGATGACAAATAAGCACATGAACAGATGCACAGAATCCTTAATAATTAGGGAAATACAAATTAAAACTAATGAGAAACCACTGCACACCTGTCAGGATGGCTGAAATTAAAAAGACTGACTATTACCAAGTGTTTGCAAGGATGTAGAAGAATTAGAATTATCATATGTTGCGTTGGGAATACAAAATGGCACAACCTTTTTTGGAAAACAACTGGTAATTTCTTTAAAATTAAGTGGACACCTATTCTGTGATCCAGACATTCTATTTCTAACCTTTTATTCAAAAGAAATTAAAACATATATCTACACAAACACTTATACAGGAATGTTCATAGTATATTTATTTGTAACATTCTGTAACATCCAAAACATGGAATCAATAAAAATATTCAGCAGCAATTGAAGGTATAAACAAACTGTGGTAAATACATTTAATAGAATACTCTTTACTAACAAGAGCGCTTCCCTGGTGGCTCAGGTGGTAAAGAATCTGCCTGCATTGCAGGAGAGCCAGGTTTGATCCCTGAGTCAGGAAGATCTCCAGGAGAAGGGAATGGCTACCCACTTCAGTATTCTTGCCTGGAGAATTCCATGGACAGAGGAGCCTGGTGGGCTACCATTCATGGGGTTGCAACAGTGAGACATGACTGAGGGCCTAACACTTTCACTTTCACTAATAAGGAATTAATTATTGATGAAACTACAACAGGATGAATCTCAAAATAATTAGGTTGAATAAAAAAAAGCCAGACTCTCCCACCCCCAAAACACATACAGAAAAGTATCTCTGTATGATTCCATTTATAGAAAATTCTAGAAAGTACAAGCTAATCTTGACTGAAATTACATCCACGGTTGCCTGGCGATGGGAGGTAGAGGGCAGGGAGGAGAAGAATGAAAGGATTACAATGGAACATGACAAAACAGTTTGGAGTGATGGATATGTTTATTATCTTGGTTGTGATGATGGTTTTACACATTTTTACATATATCAAAACATATCAAACTGCACACTTTAAATATTTTCAGTTTAACTGTACCTTAATTAGGGCTGTTTTTTTTTTAAAGTATGAGACAAATAAGCTATGTGCACAGACTCAAAATATCTCCCCACAAGATACTTAATGATTACAAAGGAAAAATCACATCTGTACAGGAGAGAAACTTAGTAGATACTACCTTAACTAAGTGATCAAAATTAACATCACCAGCATTAAGGCATCTTGACATCCTGTGTCTGCTGACAGACTGTATTGAGAAGGTCATAACATTACAAAGATGCCAAGGTAATTCAATGTGGAAAATGAAAATCGTTTCAGCAGAGAATGATGAAGCAACTGAATATACATATGGGAAAAGTAAACCGATTTTTATCTCATGCTGTACACAAAAACTAACTTGAAATGGGTCACAGGCATAAATGTAAAACTAAAAGTATAAAGCTTCTAGAAAAAACAAAACATACAGTTTTCACAACCTTTAGTTAGGCGAGAGTGTCTTAGGCATCATGCAAGAAGCACAAACTATAAAAGAAAAGAACTGATACATTCAATGCTATAAAAATTAAAAACAAGGAGCTCAAATCCGGTGCTCTGTGACAACCTAGAGGGACGGAATGGAGTGGGGTGGGAGGGAGGTGCACGAGGGAGGGGACATGTGCAGCTGCACACATGCCCAGTCGTGCCTGACTCGTGACCGCATGGACTGCAGCCTGCCAGGCTCCTCAGTCCATGCGACTCTCCAGGCAACGATTCTGGAGTGGGTTGCCATTTCCTCCTCCAGGGGATCTTCTCCACCCAGGGACTGAACCCACAACTCCTGCATCTCGTGCACTGGCAGGTGGATTCTTTACCACTGAGCCACCTGGGAAGCCTGGACATATGTATACCTATGGTTGATTCGTGTTGATGTTTGGCGGAAACCAATACAATATTGTAAAGTAATTATCCCCCAATTAAAAATAAATAAATTTTTAAAATTAAAAATATTTGCTCTTCCAAAGACAGAATTAAAAAGTGAAAATTCAAGGTTAAGACTGAAGAGCCAAGTGTGAGAAAATATTCACAATATATTAATACACATTACAATACATATACAAAAGAGTTGTATAGAAAGAACCTACAACTTTAAAATAAAATGCCAAAAAAATGAGCAGAAGTTTGAATACACCCCTAACAAAGGAAGATATTCACATGGCCCAAAAGCACAGCGCAAAGATGCTCAATATCTAGTCATTGGGGAGGTGTAAATTAAAACCATAATGAGATACAATTATACAATTGTATTAATATAATTATACAATTATACCTGAGTGTATAAAATTCAAAAGACTAACTATACCAAGTACTGGCAATGACACAGAACAAATGGAATTCACGCACTGCTGAAGAGAGTGGAGAATGGTCCAGCCACTTTGGAAAACAATTTTGCAATTTCTCACAAAGTTAAACACACACATACCATATGATCCCGTAATTCCACTCTTAGGTTTTACCCAAGGGAAATGAAAATATAGATTCATAAAATGACCTGTACATGATTAGTCATGGCAGCTTTATTTATAATATCTCCAAACTGGAAAAAACCCAGATGAACATCCCTTGGTGAATGGATAAATAAGTCGGGGTATATTCATCACGTAACACTATTCAGCAATAAAAAATACTAACTACTGACACAACAAACATGGATGAATCTCAAAACCATAATTCTCAAAAAAAAAAAAAAGAGTACATACTGTATGATCCCATTTATGTAAATTTCTTGAACAGGCAATACTAATCTATAATGAGAATGCAGATCAGCAGTTACCTGGACTAGGGGTTGTGGGGATTGATAGAGAAAAGGCACAGAGGGACTTCTGGGGATGATAGCAATGCTCCTCTCACTTATCTGGTTTTGAAGACATAGTTGGTATCTCATTTAAACTCAGCCTTGCAGAATACTTAAATAATGAGTTGTAGAAATGGGACAGAAAGGTATTCCACATAGTGACAATCGTCTGAGCAGATCAACAGAAGTGGGAAATTGAGGGGTAAGGATAGGGACCAGCCAAAATTTATTTTTTTAATTAACTGTAATTTGCATACAACAATTGCTCCCATTTTAAGTTAATAATTTGAAGAATTTTAAGAAATGTCTACAAACCCATGTAACCACCATTTCAGAGAAAGTTGCTTTTTCAAAATTACCATTTCAAGTTGTTTTTTTTTTAAGTGTTTGGATATGGAATGGGTCACAGGAAAATTGATGCTGGAACAAGTTTAAAGCAAGACACTTAAAAGGCTTCCACCCCCCGCCCCTCCTTCATTGGTCAGACCTACTCACTGGCCTTGAAACAAAGCCTGACCTCCCATGTTTCACACCACGAGACGCCGGGGAGACCACATCTTTGGGATTCACCCAAACAGCCCCAGTCCGCTTGTGGGCTCAGCCACCTGCTTCCCCTATGTCTTCCTGGCTCTTCAAATGCCCTGACTCCATGATTTAGCTCCTGATAACCATCCTCAGGCCTGTCTCCTGGTGTCAGGACCCACTTCTTCAGTTTACCTGTCATCCTATCTGTTCAACTCTGCAAGCCGCCCTGATCGCTGCAATATCTGCTATGTCCTGTTAAGACACCCCCCGGGCCAGTCTCAGCTTCCTAGGGACCCCTTGCCCCAGTTCCCAGCACACGTGACCCAGGATCCAGTTGCAGCTGTCATAGAATTTACACGTCATGGGGATGGGGTACTACCTACCTGAGCCACAAAGAGCTGGAACTCGTCAGGCAGAATCCATGAGCGAGGGTAGAAGTTGTACTCCTCTGGAAAGAGATTCTGCATGATTCTCACGGCTCTGCTCAGTGTAATTTTCCGCACCATCTCCGTCATGCCTGGGGAGAAGAGAAGTTGTGGGGTTTCAACAACAGTGGGCCACTAGCTATAAAACAGCCATTACTGGGGACTTTTAAAACCACCCACCCGACACATTCACTTTTTCAGAAGGGATTTTTAAAAAAGGTATGAGTAGTTCTCCGCAGCGGTGATTCATGGTTTGGAAAGACCTGCCAAATTAATGAAAAACTTGAGGGAATAGACAGATCTTTTTCTTCTCCTTGTAAAAATGAAGCATCAATTTGAAAGAATGAGTTTCCACCTAGTTTATTATTCCATTCTTTGTCAGCCCCCTAGATAATGAATAAAGAGAAGAATTTATATCTTGCACTTAAAACTTAATATCCTCTTTAATTTTGGTCCACCACACACACCTCTGGGATTCTTTCCATCTTATACCCTGGAGAATATTATCTAGTGGACTCTGGCTACATTATGAGAAGCTTAATTAAGTTGCTTTGTTTTAATCTTTCATGAGTATTAAAGGCATAAAGTAGAAAAATATATACACCTTTCAGCAGAAAATCTGTCTCCTTGAAATCAGGACAGGAAGTAGAGAGGATATTACAGTATAATTTAAGGGGAAAAAATGGAAACCGTAGGAGTTCTTCAGTTATTTAAGTACTGACACTGACATTGATCAGATCTCATTAATTTGCCCAGAGGGAATAGAAAAGTCTCACTTATAAAACATTTTAAAGGATTGGTAGATTTTTTTCCTTGTAACATCTTTAGAAATGCTGACAAGAAAAGGAACTTTGTATATATCTTAGCAAATTTTAGGCAAACAGGTAAAAATTAAACTTTAGCATGCTTACTTCCTAAGGCAAATATCACTGCTCAAAAAGAATAAATAAATAAAGGACACTAAAAATGGCCTTCACCCCCAAAAGAGGCTACACAACTCCATTAATGACTTGAAATTTGCCAGCAAAGTAATTTTTACTAGAAAGTACAAAGTTCCACGTCAGCTTGGCCTGTCCAAATTACCACATTCCAATGGGCAAAGTCAGAATGCATGAGGTTTCTCTAAACTCCCATGTTCAAGAAGCCAAGGGTGAATGTTTGAGATGAAGGCTTTAATAACCTACTTCTTGCTTTCCCCAGCATATTATAAAGAGCAATAAAAATCTAAAAGATCACAGCTTGAAGATGTCAGGTTCTTACTTCTTGTTTAGAAGGAGATAGGGAAGGATTAAGTAAGAAATAAAGGAGCTTTACAGGTACTAATCAGAGAAGGCACTGGCAACCCACTCCAGTACTCTTGCCTGGAAACTCCCATGGATGGAGGAGCCTGGTGGGCTGCAGTCCATGGGGTCGCTAAGAGTCGGACACGACTGAGCGACTTCCTTTTCACCTTTTACTTTCATGCATTGGAGAAGGAAATGGCAACCCACTCCAGTATTCTTGCCTGGAGAATCCCAGGGATGGAGGAGCCTGATGGGCTGCTGTCTATGGGGTCGCACAGAGTCAGACACGACTGAAGTGACTTAGCAGCACAGGTACTAATAAACTGTGCCTTAACATGGATTCTTTGATATTAGAGAAAACACTGAGGACACTTTCGGAACTTCTAAGAAATTGGTATGAGTTCAGAAAATTAGAGCTATTTCCTTTTATTCCCCCACAAAATTAGAAGTTTTGAGTTATAAACATGGGAGCTGAACACAAAGCACACAAAATTCCAACTTCTTTGGAGACTGCTTAGTTGAATTTCAAGTTTTAGTTTCAGTATTAAACTAAAAGCCTTCACAACAGACTGTAATACAGTCTGCATATGTGCTAAGTCATTTCAGTTGTGTCTGACTCTTTGCGACCCTGTGGACTGTAGCCCTCCAGGCTCCTCAGTCCATGGGATTCTCCAGGCAAGAGTACTGGAGTGGGTTGCCGTGCCCTGATCCACCAGATCTTCCCGACCCAGGGATCAAACCCATGTCTCTTAACGTCTCCTGCACTGGCAGGTGGGTTCCCCATCTGGGAAGCTCCCTATAATATAGCATCTTACAGCAAATACATGATGGGCCAAATAGTGCTGGGGTGGGTTTCCCCATTTTAATGGCCCTGTGATGGCAGGGAACGTTTGCTTGCAGAAATCCCTTGGCCTGTGGAAGGACTCGCACAACACAAATAGGAATGCTGTGAGTACAGGAGTGTGGTTCAAACGCTCCAGAAAGTTCTATGGAAATCGGTGTCCAGCAAATTGAACAAACACTCATCTGAAATCCGCGATGGCTCCTTCTGCCATGTGGATCGCTTATCCCCCACGCCAGCTAACAGACCCGTTTTCTGAGTTTACACTTGGATCTGTCTCCAGGTAGTTCTCTGCAAACAACAGCCAACATAAGAAGCCATCCCGACAGGCCATGGCTACTCTTCGCAGATGCTTCTGACCAGCAGGCTAGACAGCTCACCCCTAAGCCTGCCTGAACGCCTGTCTCCAGAAGGCAGCAGTGCAGACCTCCCTCAATCCACTTACCACTGACACCTTTGTCTAAGCTGCATTCCCACCTAGTGCTTCGGGACAGTATCTTTGAGCCCCTACTAGGCCCCAGGAGGAAGCTGCTAGCTAGCCCTGCCTGGGGCCACAGCTCAGAGTCAGATGTGGGCTGTGCCATCGCCCAGGAAGATGCTGACAAGAGTAGCTGGGTTTCTAGCGGGGCCAGAGCATACATTCCCAGAGTAAACATGTACAGAGGCAGGTCATTGCCAGACCCTCCTGGCTGCAGACTCTGCCTCCCTTCTCTAGGCTGCTGTGATACCTGACCCCTACCTGTGACCTCTGCCCGAGGCTCTGGGACCCATTCTGACCTAAGGTAGAAGCTCTGGGTCCCACCACCAGCTCCCCTTTGCTAACACTGGGACCCTTCCTTTGTACTCCAGCTAGATAAGGAGGATATTTTTTAATTAATTAATTTACTTATTCATTCATTTTGGTTGTGCTAGGTCTTTGTTGCTGCTCACGGGCTTTCTCTAGTTGTGGCAAGTGGGGGCTACTTTTGGTTGTGGCCCTGGGCTTCTCATTACAGTGACTTCTCTTGTGGAGCATGGGTTCTAGGTGCACGGGCTTCAGGAGCTGTGGTGCATGTGGGATCTCCCCGGACCAGGGATAAGAACCTGTGTCCCCTGCATTGGCAGGCAGATTCTTAACCACTGTACCACCAGGGAGGGCCAGATAAGGAAGATTTTAGCTATTTCTCTGAGGTGCCATTGCTTGTCCTCAAATGTTGGTCACCAGTTCTTGGCTCCTGGTGCCTAAGTGGCTGCCTCAGCGATGCCGTTGCCCAATATCTCCCATGTTTCTCCTCCCATGTTGCCCCTAAGCCTCCGCTGCAAGGGCTGGAGCCCTCCTGTGGCTTGAGCCCAGGGGCTGGGCTCCTGCCCCTAACAGGTTCTCCTGAGGCTGACTGTCTACCTGGGCTTCTCAGGAAGATCTGTTCTTAGATGTCCTTATTGTGGCCGTTCCCCTACCGGGTGGGAAATACCCCTCACTCAGGCTAGAGCTTCTCACCCAAAAGCTTGCCTCCTGCCATTGCTTCTGAGCCTGGGTTTTGCTGTCTGCCTCACTGCAGTCTCACAGCCTGAGGCAGTGGAGGCAGGAGGTGGGGGCCTCTCAGCCCACTGGAGCTACACAGAAGTGTAACAGTCTGATCCTTTGGCCCGTCTACACAGACCTAGTTAATCCAAATTAAAAACAAAACATAATGTGAGCTATGCTGGGAGTACTACTCAATCAAAGTATTGTTTATAACAATAATTCTTGGCAAAAACACATTATAACCATCAAGCAGCAAACAATACTTTCAGATTCTGAAAAATACAGTAGCCTCTTAGCTCTTTCCTCTCTCAGCCTCTCCACGCCCCCACTCCGCCACCCCCACCTCCAGTGCATCCCCTCTGGAATATCTTTCCAACTGCACGCCGGCCCGTGTCACTCTCTAGCTTAGAAATTTCTCGGTGACTCCCTGTGACCTTGGTCCCTGCCTCTCACCTCCCCACTGTCCCATCACACATGACCCTTTCTAACGACCACGGGCCGCTTGCCCTTCACTGCACGAGCAACGTGCAAATCACTCTACACCTCTGCACCACCTCTGCACCCTTGTCTAGCGTGGGGGTCAGGCCTATCCAGCCCTGAAGGCTCAGTTCCCACTTGCAATCCTCTTCTCCAGGATCTCTTGCCCCACCTTCCCCCCAGGCAAATCTGGGTCAGGTCACGTGCCCTTGCTCCTTATTCTTACAGCACCCCAAGCTTCCTCTGGCATAGCACTTATCTCGTATTTAACTTCTCTCTTTAAACGCGTTTCTCCTTGTCTTTATATCCCTAGCCCAGACCAGAGAGTAGCAGATGGCTGCCCCCAGAGATCCCTCCCTGGGGCCCCCTCCTTCTCTGACAAAGCCCCCTCCTCATGGTGGGCTCTCAAGCGCCACCTGCAATGTGCTGTCATATATTCCAGAGCCAGCAACTCAGCAAAAGAAAAAACAAAACCCGTTGTTTGTAAAGTCGAGAATGACAGTTCTGGGCTTTCTTAAAGCAAAGACCTATCTAAATCGGATTATTTTTAGTGAAAGTCTTAATTCATCAGTTAAGATGTAATAACATATCTTGAAGGAAATTGCCCATAGAAAAGTGGCTAAAATCTAACATGCTGACATGAACAAAATAAATTACTTCCATATGTTTATCCAAAAGTTTTCAGTTTATTCAGCATGTGCAGTGCTTATCCTTGCCTGGCACGTCCTCTGGAACTTGCTGTAAGTAATACACGATGCATATGAAATGCAGCTTTGAAATAAAGGATGTATCAGAGACGGAAGATAAGTGTGGACACCAACCTGAGAACAGTTCTGGAATCGTCGCTCAGGATGTTGTCTTTCACAGGGCAGAGGGTGTGGCAGCACTAGTCTGCTGCCTAGAGGTTCCAGAGCCTTCTTTGTCATTAAAGCTAATTAGCTGGTGTTAGTAAAGAGGATAATTGTATGTTCCTATCACTGGCACTTGGAATGTGAGATGGGGTGAGCGTTCTTCATTAGAATGAATGTTCTTATATCACCTCTAATGAAACTAGTCCTCTGAAGGTAATTTTTCCTGTATTTCTATCTGCATCCCAAGTGTTAAAAGCTATAGCGACTCCTTCCTTCCTGCTCTCAGCCATCAGATGAAACAAGAGCAAATGGGCAAAATGTCAATGAAGCTCATTTGATGATTCATGTCTTGGGAACTCTGCCCTCATTCAAAGAGTTGCTTTCTTCCAAATTTTGCTCTCTCAATATCACAGTGAGTCCTGTTAGTACCATTAAAATGTCATCTTTTTTTCAAAAGGGTCATGTTTGGGAACGCATGTAAGAATTAAAGATTTTAAAATTAAAAAAAAAGATATTTATCTATTTATTTATTTTATTTGGCTGCATCAGGTGCAGCATGTAGCCTCTTTATCGCAGCTCATGGCCTTCTCTCTTGTGCAACATGGGCTCTAGACTGCACAGGCTTAATTACCCCATGGCATGTGGGATCTTAGTTCCCCAACCAGGGATCGAAACTTCATCCCCCAAATTGGAAGGATTCTTCCACTGGACCACCAGGGAAGTCCCCCAAAAGTCATGTTTATGAGCAGCCAGATAGAGAAAATAATAGCTATCCTATTATAACCGTGCAAGAGTTCTCCTCGTCCTCGGACAAAACCCTGCCTCCTCCAAGAACCTATCTGATCTTGAGTTAATTTTCTAGCTCTGTTCCCCAGGAAACCAATAAAGGGGGAAAGTTAGCTCTGTGACTAGACAACAGAGCATATGGTTAAAATGATCATTTACTGGCATCTCGCATAAATACCTTGTCAGGAGCCATAGCTCCGGGCTTTCCTGCGTGGAATGAATCTTGTAACAGCATGACCCTTGGCGGGGACCTTGGAAGCTACGCTATGGAGGAGCTGCATGGGCTGTTGGCTCCCACAGGCTTTCTGAGTCAAGGCCACCAACGTGGATCGTGTCTCCTTGCACCTGAGCTTTCACTGGAGGAGCCAAAGACTTAGCTCTGGAACCCTTGCAAAGACCCAGCTAAAAAGAAGCGCATGACACTGACTGGCTGGCAAGCTGTGCTTCCTGTCCTGTGTCCTTCCAAGTGAATCTGAGCCAAGGGGCCTGTGATAGTCGGTTGGCTTAGTTGAACCCCCCCCCCCCCACCTAGTGGACATAATATAACCTGCCACTGTATAATGTATGGAAATTGGGTTTTCTGAGAGGTATTTTCTTAACAATGTGGCATGGACTGCCAAAGGAAAAGATCAGTTGATTCGCCTCTTAAAAATAAGCATAAATGAAACACTAGAGCAAACATCTTATAGTCAGGGAACTATGTAAAGATGATACACAAACATGATTAAGGTTTGGGAGGAAATAAATACAGAAAAGAGTCAGACACGATTTAGCAACTAAACAGCAATAAATACATATATTCACCTCATGGTTTCATTCAATGAGGAATGGGATTCAGGGTGATGTTCTCTCTCTCTCTTTTTTTTTAATATGAACCATTTTTTAAGTCTTTATTGAATTTGTTACAGTATTGCTTATGTTTTTATGTTTTCTTTTTTTTTGGCTGCGAGGCATGTGAGAATCTTAGCTCCTCAACCAGGGATCTAATTTGCATGCCTTGCATTAGAAGGCAAAGTCTTAAATCACTGGACTGCCAGTGAAGTCCCTGTTCTTTTAAAAATTTATCTGTTATCGTATTCTATATGGTTTGTGTCTTATGTAAAAATTTCTGAAAATGAGTGGCATCTCTTTTGCTGAAATCATACCCTGATTAACCAAATGTTCATTTCTCCTTACAGACTCCCACTCACCTTAACCCCTCCTCTTCACTTAACCAATGGAAATAATGAAGAGTAATCGGGGCAGAAGAAGGTGGTAGAGATTAAAAGGAAAAGGAGAAGTTATACGATAGGGTGGCTGGGAGTGGAATGGGGAGGTCTCAGAGTGTCGTCGGCTGTGGCACTTATCTGGCACCAAGTCTCCCATGCAGTCTCACTAGATAATCATCTCACTAGATAATGCCCTCAGGGTATAAAGACAGGCTGTCCAAACATCCTGTTCCCAGTATGGAGATGCTGCATTTCGACTTTAAAACAGTACCTCCAAACATGACACTTAAAGGAAATGGCAACTGTGAATCCCATTTCTGGGACAAAGTCCCGGAATTTTAGAACCTCTGTCTCCTGCAAATTAATTAGAAATTTAAATGGTCTGTTTATTTATTTTAGTGCATCATGAAGCTTTTATTAATGTTAGACTAACTCTGTAGGGGAAATGGTTCATTTTATTGCTTTAATGTCAGGCTTTCTCATTCCCTGCGATGGGCATAAAACTGGGGCTGCCTCTGAGTTTCCGTCAGTCAGTGAGAAAGCAGTTACAGAGCACCTCAGGTGTGTCTGGAAGGGTTGCAGGAGCCACAGGACTCTACAGAGGTGCAGGAGTCACGGCCCCTCCCAGGAGCTCGTGGTCTACTAGAGAAAGCCACACACATAGAGGCATTCAGAGCCCACATTCACTGAGTCATTGAAATGCTCCACAACCTATGGTGAGTTTTTTTCATTTTGAAAACCTTGTCCCTTCATGACACACCCATATTATATCAAAAACCCCAAAGTGAAAGTCATGTTCTTCCATCACTGGAAATAGACCAGAAGAGCTGATCTCTTCACATTTTGGAACTTCCAGTCTTTAAGCCTTTGGTGGGTTAAGTAAGTCCTGATCATCTTCCCTCCCAAGATCACAGCACAGCGGCAGCCATTCCCAATTAAGAGCTCTCCAGTTTTATCTCAAAACACTGGCATGTTTTGTCCAAGAGTGTACCCTGAGATTCAGCCCTAGACACATTTTTAAATGCCAGCAATAACAGTAGATACCTGGAAACTTGTTCACTTGACCGGAGAATATGTCATTGTCGTGAAATGAAACTCCGTGCCAGTAGATGTCACAAGGCAAGCGTCGGCCAAATGGGAACTGGAAGAAAGAGGGGAAATGTGATTAACTATTGCCCTGAGTGTCTCTTCTGTACTGATTCCCCGCGCCCTGGCACACATCACGTCACTGAATGCTTGTAACAAGCCGGTGAAGTTGCTGACATTCTTCCCTGTGTTACAGGGGAGGGAACAAATTTAGTCAGGCTAAGTAACTTTCTCAGGGTCATGACCACTGAGAGGCAGGGTTCTGATTCAGCATGGCTTGCACTCTACAAGTGATTTTACAGGCACTCATTCATTAGAATCCCCATAACCATTCTAGAAAGGATGATACCCATTTCACTGATGAGAAAATCGGGGATGAGAGAGGTAAGCAACATGCCCAAGGCTTCACAGAGCTGGTAACAGGCGGATCTGAATCCAGGTCTATCTGAATTCCAAACCATACTTCTCTTTCTCTGAAAACTGCAATGTGCAAACTGGTGCCCCTGAAACAAGTTCTCACAACCTCTCTCTCCGTTTCTCAACACACACACACATACACAGTCCCCAAGGGCAGGATGTATTCCCGGGTGCCTAAAACTGTTCCTGGCATTCAACAAAGACTTTTGAATGAATAAATGAACAAACCAGGAATAGTCCTCTGACTCATGATGAGATAACCAGATTCTCTCTTCCAGGAATATGGAAATCAGAGATGCCCAGCAGCCTCGGCCGGCCCTTGAACTGAAAGTCATCAAATGCCAGAGCCGGGCAGCTGTGCTCGGCCATGTGCACAGAGAAGCAAAGGCAGCCAGTCTACTAGGAGAGGAGAAAGAAGCAGGTGCAAAGAGAAAAGTAGAGACGAGGCCATGTGGCCCTGGCGACACAGACCGAGTGACCTCAGTTCCCAGGGCTTCTAGACCCTGGGCCTGGGCCCTTCTGAGCCCCACTGTCCCTTCTGTCCTTGGATCCTGTGAGGCAGTCTCATACCCTTAGAATGCATCCCCTTTGTGCAAGCTAGAGGGTTTCAATTACTTGCAACCAGAAAATCCCTTGCTAAGACCAAAGGGCCTGCTCTTTCTACATCTTATTTCCTCTCCCAGTTATCAACAAGCTCTGCATTTACGCCATGTAGTTTTCAAATGTGTCACTCGACCCTCCTTAAGGGAAAAGAGCGAGGACATGTTAGATCATATTTAGAACCTACTTGTTAGAAGTCCAAATGAAGAGAAATATCAGCATATTAAGTAAAAGCATCCAATTTTCCCATCCTAAGACTATAGTTAATCAGGATTTTTATCCATTCCAAGCTAAGAGGGTGAAGTTCCAATGAAAGAACATGGCGTTACCAATGAAATGGCAGTGACTCAATGCTTCCCAATGATTCCAAATTAAAATGAAGGCAAACAGACTCAAGCCCTTTACATCATTCACATTGTCTCAAAACTGTGCCAAAGTGAGGCATATGTTACACACTCTATTAGCATTAACAACTTCCATCTATAATTTATAGCACTTCACTCATTTTCTTTGTATCCAGTGGATTGAAGTTATTAATTCGGCAGTCATAAATACAAGGAGATAAAACATATGTTATTGTCTTCCAGCTGTTAAGTACTAATATAGAAGAGGGAAAAATAACTTTATGAGGAGGTTCCTCTATAAAGCATATTATCCAAGCAACATTTACTAGGATCCAAATGGCTTTGCTGCCCACGCTGTGGGATCAACACCTGCTCCACGTCAGTAGACAGCCTAAGAATCCTTATCACCCTTAGGATCGCCTTTCAATCCTTGACACTTTCATGATTTCTAAGTCAACATTTCATTCAGAGAGCCCTTAGCTCATTCAGTTTTGAGAAACTGCCTTTTTCTAAATCAATTTATTCAATAACTTCTGTGTGCCAGGCACTTTGCTCAGTGCTGAAAAAAAAAAAAAAAAACAAAACAGAGAAACACAATATTAAGTAGGTCCCAGCATCTCATCTCTCAGGCTTCCCTGGTAGCTCAGTTGGTAAAGAGTCTGCCTGCAGTGCAGGAGACCGGGGTTCAATCCCTGGGTCTGGAAGATCCCTTGGAGAAGAAAATAGCAAACCACTCCATCTTGCCTGGAGAATCTCATGTACAGAGGAGCCTGGCAGGCTACAGTCCATGGGGTTGCAAGAGTCAGACATGACTTAGCAACTAAACCACCAAACCAGCATCTCATAATCCCATGTCTTTTTAAGATCCTTTGAAAAACCGCTTAAACAGCTAACATCATGCTCGATGGTGAAACTGAAGGCTTTTCTTCTGCTATCAGGAAGGACACAAGGAGATTCACTTTTGCCACTTTCTATTCAACATAGTATTGGAAGTTCTAACCAGAGCAATAGGCAAGAAAAAGAAATGAGACATCCAAATTGGAAAGGAAGAAGTAAAATTATCTGTTTGCAGATG
Organism: Ovis aries; assembly: GCF_016772045.2. NCBI lineage: Eukaryota > Metazoa > Chordata > Mammalia > Artiodactyla > Bovidae > Ovis > Ovis aries. The sequence continues at coordinate 13,846,458 of NC_056056.1, read as the reverse complement.
ATATGATTTTATATATAGAAAATCCTAAAGATTACATACACACACACACACAATAAATGAACTCAACAAAGTTACTAGATATAAAATCAATACACAAAAAATCAGTTGTTTTTCTATATACTGGACATGAACAATCCAAAAAGAAAATTAAGAAAACAATTCAATTTACAACAGCATCAAAAAGAATAAAATAACTAGGTATTAACCAAGGAGACAAAGACTTGTACACTAAAAATTACAAAATGTTGCCAAAAGAAATGGCAGACAAAGATAAGTGAAAAGATATCCCATGTTCAAGGATGAGAAGGCTTCATATTATTAAGATGTCAACACTACTCAAACTGTGCCAGGGTCCAGCCCCAGTGGATCCAGGGTAATTCGAAGCGGAGACGGAGTTGGTGTCCTAGGAAAAAGCTATTTAATTAGAAGTATAAGAGAGATTAGAAAGGAATACTGTAGTAGGAAAATTAGAGGAGAAAAAGAGGCTGAATAACTTGGTTTATGTGGGATACCAATAAAGCTTCGAGACAAGAAGCTTGCACCACCTACATAGGCCACTGGTGCCCACTTCAATAGTGGAGAGTGCCCCTCCTTGGACTCCCTCTCGTGTGGATCTTAAAAGCCAGGGCAAAATTAGCAGGCTTGGCAAGTACCCACGCTCCAGATGGGAATTCAGCCAGAAAAACAGAGAACAAGAAAGAATGACATGGGGGAATCAGTCTTCTCCAGAAACTGATCCGTTTTCTTTATTTTCAGGTTTACTTATATTAGAGATACCAAGGGAACGTTTCATGCAAAGATGGGCACAATAAAGGACAGAAATGGTATGGACCTAACAGAAGCAGAAGATATTAAGAAGAGGTGGCAAGAATACATGGAAGAACTATACAAAAAAGATCTTCATGACCCAGATAAACATGATGATGTGATCACTAATCTAGAGCCAGACATCTTGGAATGTGAAGTCAAGTGGGCCTTAGAAAGCATCACTACGAACAAAGCTAGTGGAGGTGATGGAATTCCAGTTGAGCTCCTTCAAATCCTGAAAGATGATGCTGTGAACGTGCTGCACTCAATATGCCACCAAATTTGGAAAACTCAGCAGTGGCCACAGGACTGGAAAAGGTCAGTTTTCATTCCAATCCCAAAGAAAGGCGATGCCAAAGAATGCTCAAACTACCGCACAATTGCACTCATCTCACATGCTAGTAAAGTAATGCTCAAAATTCTCCAAGCCAGGCTTCAGCAATATGTGAACTGTGAACTTCCTGATGTTCAAGCTGGTTTTAGAAAAGGCAGAGGAACCAGAGATCAAATTGCCAACATCCTCTGGATCATGGAAAAAGCAAGAGAGTTCCAGAAAAACATCTATTTCTGCTTTATTGACTATGCCAAAGCCTTTGACTGTGCGGATCACAATACACTGTGGAAAATTCTGAAAGAGATGGGCATACCAGACCACCTAACCTGCCTCTTGAGAAATCTGTATGCAGGTCAGGAAGCAACAGTTAGAACTGGACATGGAACAACAGACTGGTTCCAAATAGGAAAAGGAGTACGTCAAGACTGTATATTGTCACCCTGCTTATTTAACTTATATGCAGAGTACATCATGAGAAATGCTGGACTGGAAGAAACACAAGCTGGAATCAAGATTGCTGGGAGAAATATCAATAACGTCAGATATGCAGATGACATCACCGTTATGGCAGAAAGTGAAGAGGAGCTAAAACGCCTCTTGATGAAAGTGAAAGAGGAGAGTGAAAAAGTTGGCTTAAAGCTCAACATTCAGAAAATGAAGATCATGGCATTTGGTCCCATCCCTTCATGGCAAATAGATGGGGAAACAGTAGAAACAGTGTCAGATTTTATTTTGGGGGGCTCCAAAATCACTGTAGATGGTGACTGCAGCCATGAAATTAAAAGACGCTTACTTCTTGGAAGAAAAGTTATGACCAACCTAGATAGTATATTCAAAAGCAGAGACATTACTTTGCCGACTAAGGTCCAGCTAGTCAAGGCTATGGTTTTTCCTGCGGTCATGTACGGATGTGAGAGTTGGACTGTGAAGAAGGCTGAGCGCCGAAGAATTGATGTGTTTGAACTGTGGTGTTGGAGAGGACTCTTGAGAGTCCCTTGGACTGCAAGGAGATCCAACCAGTCCATTCTGAAGGAGATCAACCCTGGGATTTCTTTGGAAGGAATGATGCTGAAGCTGAAACTCCAGTACTTTGGCCACCTCATGCGAAGAGTTGACTCATTAGAAAAGACTCTGATGCTCAGAGAGATTGGGGGCAGGAGGAGAAGAGGACGACCGAGGATGAGATGGCTGGATAGCATCACAGACTCGATGGACGTGAGTCTGAGTGAACTCTGGGAGATGGTGATGGACAGGGAGGCCTGGCGTGCTGCGATTCATGGGGTTGCAAAGAGTCGGACACAACTGAGCAACTGAACTGAACTGAACTTGCTTATATACCTTTTGTTACACATAGAGACAAATGGAAATTTTAAAGTCACGCGGGGGTCAGCAGTCCTGACCTTTATCAAAATCAGGTGCTTCATATAAATATATACAAAAAGGTCTTAGGGGTTTTACATCATCTTCTGGCCAGGGGGCCTACTAACACTTTATGATCCTTTCTTTCTGATAACAGTCAGTCAATCAGAAACTTATTTTCCGGGGTGATTTTTCTTAAACAGGCACCACCCTCCAAAGGTACCAGATAAAGTTGCATTCCTATAGGGTTAGGGTGTAATGGGTTACAATTAAGAAAGGAATTTACTTAGCCTAAGGTTTAACATGATTAATCTTCAAGGTTAATACTTATTTCTCCTATATGTTAGTTATACTCAATATAAGGGCAGGGAATATGGAGATTTAGCAGCAAATATTGGCTCAACAAATGAAAAACCCTTCACCAACATGATTTTTATCTTTAGAAAAACCCAATGCTAACTAAGACTTTCAAAATACTCCAGACTCTCTGTGCTGTTTATGGTTGAGAGGTTGTAAACAATCATGTACATAGTAGCAAGAGTGTGGATAATCCTGTCACACAAGCTAGTCTGCCAGCAGAGAGGTTTGACCTGAGACACCCTTGTCATGCCCAGGGATTTTTATTAACTGGAGCTGTAGGTTAACTCCTTCCCTGAGAGAGGTGGGGGACAGCCCCCATAAAGTCAGAGGTGTAGGTGAGAGCATAAAGCAGTAAAGTAGGCAGACTCTGGTTTTGGGGGCAGATGCTCAGGAACAGGGGGTTTCCTGAGGCTCAATCCCACCTTTGCATATTCCTTCCTCATGACCTTTGCCATGGGCAGAGTTCCTCACGCTGGCTCCTGGCAAAAGTGATCCTCAGATTCAATGAAATCCCAACCAAAATTCCAGTGACTTTTTTTTTTTTTTTGCAGAAATAGAAATATCCATCTTAAAATTCACATGACATATCAAGGGATCCCAAATAGCCAAAACAATTTTGGAGGTATCACACTTCCTGATGCCAAAACTTATAATAAAGCTATAGTAATCAAAACAGCACATAAAACAATAATGAGATACCACTGCACACCTTAAAATGCCCAAAGTCCAAAACACTAACAATACCAAGTGCTGATGGGGGTGAAGAGCAACAGGAACACTCATCCACTGCTGATGGGAATGCAAAATGGTACAGCCACTTTGGAAGACAGTTTGGAAATTTCTTACAAACCTAAATATACTCTTATCATATGATCCAGCAATTATGCTCCTTGGTATTATTCAAATTAGTTAAAACCTTATGTCCACAAAAAGCGCTCCGTGTAAATGTTTATAGCAGCTTAATTCATAATTGCTAAGGCTTGGAAACAACCAAGATGTCCTTCAGTAAGTGAGTGGATAAATAAGCCGTGGTACAGCCAGGCAATGGACTTTTCTTCAGTGCTAAAAAGAAATGAGCTATTGAGCCATGAAAAGACATGGAGGACCCAAGACCACCTAACCTGCCTCTTGAGAAATCTGTATGCAGGTCAGGAAGCAACAGTTAGAACTGGACATGGAACAACAGACTGGTTCCAAATAGGAAAAGGAGTGCGTCAAGGCTGTATATTGTCACTCTGCTTATTTAACTTACATGCAGAGTACATCATGAGAAATGCTGGACTGGAAGAAACACAAGCTGGAATCAAGATTGCCGGGAGAAATATCAATAACCTCAGATATGCAGATGACATCACCGTTATGGCAGAAAGTGAAGAGGAACTAAAAAGCCTCTTGATGAAAGTGAAAGAGGAGAGTGAAAAAGTTGGCTTAAAGCTCAACATTCAGAAAATGAAGATCATGGCATCCGATCCCATCAATTCATGGGAAATAGATGGGGAAACAATGGAAACAGTGTCAGACTTTTATTTTGGGGGCTCCAAAATCACTGCAGATGGTGACTGCAGCCATGAAATTAAAAGACGCTTACTTCTTGGAAGAAAAGTTATGACCAACCTAGATAGTATATTCAAAAGCAGAGACATTACTTTGCCGACTAAGGTCCAGCTAGTCAAGGCTATGGTTTTCCAGTGGTCATGTATGGATGTGAGAGTTGGACTGTGAAGAAGGCTGAGCGCCGAAGAATTGATGCTTTTGAACTGTGGTGTTGGAGAAGACTCTTGAGGGTCCCTTGGACTGCAAGGAGATCCAACCAGTCCATTCTGAAGGAGATCAACCCTGGGATTTCTTTGGAAGGAATGATGCTAAAGCTGAAGCCCCAGTACTTTGGCCACCTCATGCGAAGAGTTGATTCATTGGAAAAGACTCTGATGCTCGGAGAGATTGGGGGCAGGAGGAGAAGGGGACGACCGAGGATGAGATGGCTGGATGGCATCACAGACTCGATGGACGAGAGTCTGAGTGAACTCCGGGAGATGGTGATGGACAGGGAGGCCTGGCGTGCTGCGATTCATGGGGTCGCAAAGAGTCGGACACGACTAAGTGACTGAACTGAACTGAAGCAAAAGAAGCCCATCTGAAAAGGCTATATATGGTATGATTCCAGTTATATGACTTTCTGGAAAAGGCACAACTACGGAGACAGTAAAAGGATCAGTGGTTGCCAGGGGTTGGTCTTGGGAGGGATGAATAGGTAAAGCACAGAAGATTCTCAGGGCAGTGAAACGACACTATCTCATGCCATAATGGTGAATTCACACCGCCACACCTTTGTCTAAAGCCACAGAATGTACATCACCAAAAGTGAACATTAATATAAACTATGGACTTCGGGTGATAATGATCTGCAACAGAGGTTCATTGATTTTTAACAAACCTACCACTTTGGTGTGGGATTTTGCTAGTGTATACATGAGGGCAGTGATTATATGGGAAATCTCCATCCCTTCTGCTCTGTTTTGCTATGAACCTAAAACATCTCAAAATTAAAAATAATAAAAATAAATTAAAAACAGTGTGGTACTAGCATAAAGACAGGCATATAGACCAATGGAATAAGACAGAGAAGCCAGGAAAAAGCCCTCTCATATACGGGCAAATGATTTCCGACAAAGATGACTAGACTATTCATTTGCAGAAGGAGAGTCTTTTCAAGAATTGGTGTTGGGAAGGCAGGATATCTACATACAAAAAGGTGGAGTTGGACTCTTACCTTACACCATAGATAAAAATTAACTCAAAGTGGATCAAAGACCTAATCATAAGAGCTAAAGAAATGAAACTCTTAGAAGATAATAGAGGCGATAAGTGTCATGACCTTGGACTTGGGAATGATTTCTTAGACATGACACTAAAGGCATAGGCAACAGAAGGAAAAATAAACAAAGTGAAAAGTGAAAAGAAATGTTAGTCACTCAGTCGTGTCCAACCCTGCGATCCCATGGACTGTAGACTGCCAGGCTCCTCTGTCCATGGGATTCTCCAGGCAAGAATACTGGAGTGGATTGCCATTTCCTCCTCCAGGGGATCTTCCCAACCTAGAGATCGAACCCAGGTCTCCAGCATTGCAGGAAGATTCTTTATTGTCTGAGCCATCAGGCAAGTTTCAACTTCATCAAAATTAAAACTTTTGCATCAAAGGACACTGTCAACAGAATAAAAGGGCAGCCCATGGAATGGGAGAAAATATTTGAAAATCATAAATCTGATAAGGGATTAATATTTAGAATATATTTTTAAAGACTCCTACAACTCAACACAAACAACCCAATTTAAAAAATGGGCAAAGGACTTGAATAGACATTTCTCTATGTCTATTCAAGAGAAGATATACAGATGGCAAATAAGCACATGAAAAGACATGAAAAGATGTTCAACATCACTAATTATTAGGAAAATGCAAATCAAAACCACTTCACACCCATTAGGAAGACTATTATAAAAATAATAATACAAAGGAAATAAGTGTTGATGAGGATATAGAGAAATTGAAACCCTTGCACAGTGGGAATGTAAAAAACAAACGACTGGGGAAACAAAAATTACCACATGATTCAGCAATTTCTCTTCTGAATATATACCCAAAAAGAAATGAAATCAGGGACTCAAACAGATATTGGTACGGCAAATGTGACAGCAACATTATTCAAACAATCAAAAATCAGAAACAGCCCAAGTATCCATTGACTATCCATCAGTGGATAAACACAAAGTGGAATACAGGCACACTGTAATATTACTCAGCCTTAAGAAAGAATGAAATTTTGACACTTGCTACAACACGGATGAACCCTGAAGACATTACACTGTCAAGCAAGCCAAACACAAAAGGACAAACACTGCTTGACTCCACTTTTGTGAGGTAGCTTGTTGTTGTTGTTCAGTAGCTCAGTTGTGTCCGACTCTGTGCGACCCCATAGACGGCAGCCCACCAGGCTCCCCCATCCCTGGGATTCTCCAGGCAAGAACATTGGAGTGGGTTGCCATTTCCTTCTCCAAAGCGTGAAAGTAAAAAGTGAAAGCGAAGTCGCTCATCGTGTCAGACTCTTCAAGACCCCATGGACCACAGCCTACCAGGCTCCTCCATCCATGGGATTCTCCAGGCAAGAGTACTGGAGTGGGTTGCCACTACCTGTCCTAGTGAGGTAGCTAGAGCAGTCAAATTCAGAGCCACAGAAAATAGAATGGTGGCTTCCAGGAGCTTTGTTGTTGTTTAGTCACTAAGTCAGCTTTAGTGTTTAGTCACTCAGTGCTGAGTCAGTGTTTAGTCACTCAGTCTAGCTTTTCCGGGAACCCCATGGACTGTAGCCCACCAGGCTCCTATGTCCATGGGATTCTCCAGGCAAGAATACTGGAATGCCATTTCCTTCTCCAGGGGGTCTAACTGACCCAGAGGTCGAACCTGAGTCTCCTGCACTGCAGGCAGATTCTTTATCACAGAGCCACCAGGGAAGCCCATTCCATGAGCTAGGGGGAGGGAAAAAATGGGGAGTTATTGCTCAATGTGCACAGAGTTTCAATTTGGGAAGATGAAAAGGGTCCTGGAGATGGTTGGTAGTGATGAATGAACAACTCTGTGAATGTATTTAACACCACAGGACTGTACACTTAAAGATGCTTAGGATGGTCAGTTTTATGTTATGTATATTTTACAATAAAATGACAACAAAACTGTCTGCTTACACCCCACCCACCCACCCCAGGCTAAGGGGCCATTCGTAGCTCTACTAGGACTCTCTGGAGCCTGGAACGCTGCATGGATTGTCACAAGTAAATGAAAACTGACAAATGCTTCTCAGACCCCCCACTCCCCATTTTTCTCAAGTTCATCGCCATCCTCCAGGTTACCTGGGTTCTAAACCTGGGAATTATCTTCCCTTTTCTCTTCTTCAAACCCTTTCGGAAAAAGCACTGGATTTGGGGGGTCAGAAAGCCTCAAAATCCTAGACTTGTCTCTGTTCATTTACCAACTTACAAGAGCTTAAGCAACCAGGACCTCTGTTCTCTGTCCTTGGGAGACCCAGATGAGAAAACCGCCAGGTACCGACAAGGGCCGAACAAGATAATGGAAACAAAAACACTTGTAGGCACCACTGCTGCTGCTGCTAAAGTCTCTTCAGTCGTGTCCGACTCTGTGCGACCCCATAGACGGCAGCCCACCAAGCTCCCCCTGTCCCTGGGATTCTCTAGGCAAGAACACTGGAGTGGGTTGCCATTTCCTTCTCCAATGCATGAAAGTGAAAAGTGAAAGCGAAGTCGCTCAGTCGTGTCCGACCCTCAGCGACCCCATGGACTGCAGCCTTCCAGACTCCTCTGTCCATGGGATTTTCCAGGCAAGAGTACTGGAGTGGGGTGCCATTGCCTTTTAACACTTAATGGGTAAAACAATTAATGATTCAGAACAATACAAATCTCAGTTCATCATTAATTGTTTTACCCATTAAGTGTTAAGCACCTACTTAGTGGCACAAAGTGTCTCAGATGCCAAAGACACAAGGGAACACGTCTGCCTTCCTGGGGCACACAGTCCATGAGGAGAAAGTGTTTTTGAAAGTGTTAGTTGCTCAGTTGTGTCCAACTCTTTTCAACTCCATGGACTGCAGCCTGCCAGGCTCCTCTGTCCGTGGGATTCTCCAGGCAAGAGTACTGCAGTGGAAGGGTTGAATCAAAGTCATCCCAGTGTATCGCTACAAACCATGGTAAAAGCTGTGAGCCCTGGAGAGCAGGAGAGCACACAGGACTGAGCAGACCTGGGGAGCTGGAGAAGCGTACCCTGAGTCAGGAGGCCCCATGTCCACCAGCCAATGCCTGGCTGACCCAGTGTCATCATTGATAGCACCTCTTTTTGCTTTCAAATATATCCTAGTTTGGGCAACAAATTAAATGGTCATCCTATTCCTGAGACAGGGCTATTAGAGCTGAGGCTGGGAGGAAGATCAGATAAAAGATGGAGAGGAAGAGTGTTCCAGGAAGAGAGGACAGGTGTGTGAAAGCCTAGGGCAGGACTGACCAGGCCACACTGGAAAGCCTGCAGAAAGGTCAGTGTGGCTGGAGCACAGAGGGCAAGAGGAAAGGCTTGTGAGGCCAGGCTGAAGACTGGGGCAGAGGCCACCCACGTGGGCCTGGACCCCGGGGCTCAGTGAGGCAGGAGGGAGGTCCTGGGGGAGGAGGATGAACCTGCTGAGCAGAATGAGTCAGAGGGACTGAGAGACAGAGAGAGCATGAAGCCTAAACAGCCAAGGGGAATAGTGTGAATGTGGCCGGGAGGTCAACCAAGATGGGAACTAGGACATGATAATGTGGAGAAGCCACATCAGAGCCACATCAGCCACATCAGAGCCACATCAGCCCCCAACGATCTCCATGCTGATTGAGTCAGCAGGCACCATGCTTACATTGGGAGGACTGATGTTAAAGCTGAAGCTCCAATACTATGGCCACCTGATTCGAAGAGCTGACTCATTTGAAAAGACCCTGATGCTGGGAAAGATTGAAGGCAGGAGAACGGGACAACAGAGGATGAGATGGTTGGATGGCATCACCGACTCAATGGACATGAGTCTGAGCAAGCTCTGGGGAATTGGTGATGGACAGGGAGGCCTGGCATGCTGTGGTCCATGGGGTCACAAAGAGTTGGACACGACTGAGCGACTGAACTGAACTGAACTTATGCTTATAACTGGTCTGCCCTGTAAAGTATTTCATGTGTAACTCTGACCCCCGCATAACACTGTGAATTTCTAGGACCAGAACAATGGGACATACTCTCTCAGGTCTCCAGTGATATCTAACCAGGCGTACAGTGGACCCTAGGCTCACAGAAAAATGAGAAGCATAATCCTGAAAACCCTCCTGACGCCCTCTTCCTCCCTCAAATCCCACTGCTCAGTAAGTCTTCAGATTTATCTCCTTATTTATCTTTTTTAAATATTTATTTATTTATTTGGCTGCAATGGGTCTCAGTTGCAGTACACAGAATCTACTTCTCTGACCAGGGATTGAACCCAGATCCCCTGCACTGTGAGCACAGAGTCTTAGCCATTGGACCACCAGGGAAGTCCCTCTTCTCCTATATTTAAGTTTCCTCTCCTTTAATCCCCACTGCCTTACTTCAGGGCCTCCTTTCACACCAGGATGAGGGCTACACTGGCCTCCTTCCCAACCATCCTCCTCCCCACTCCAACCAAGGCCTCCTCTTCTGGTCTACCTGACACACACAGGGATTTTTTTTTTTTCAAAGCTCTGACCATGTCACTCCTTTGCTTACAACTCTTCCCATGGCTAAGCTCCAAGCCTGGACTCAAAGACGCTTCCAAAACTCCCCTCTGCCAACTTGCTTGCCTCAAGTTGGGCCACATACCTTGGGCACTTGCACTGTTCCTGCCAGACTACTTTGACTTTAAGTATGTAGCACTTTTTCCTTTTTATGCTGGTCATGGGACTCTCATGGTAATCCTATACAGATGTAAGAGTTGTACCATGAAGAAGGCTGAGCCCCGAAGAATTGATACTTTCAAACTGTGGTTCTGGAGAAGACTTGAGAGGCCCTTGGTCAGCAAAGAGATCAAACCAGTCAATCCTAAAGGAAATCAACCCTGAATATTCACTGGAAAGACTGATGCTGAAGCTCCAATACTTTGGCCACCTGACTCACTGGAAAAGACCCTGATGCTGAGAAAGATTGCAGGCAAAAGGAGAAGGGGGTGACGGGGGATAAGATGGTTAGATAGCATCACTGATTCAGTGGACATGAATTTGAGCGAACTCCAGGAGACAGATAGTGAAGGACGAAAGTCTGGCATGCTGCAATCCATGGGGTTGCAAAGTCGCACACAACTTAGCAACTGAGCAACAATGTACAGCACTTTTCTATTTTGTGGCCTGAGTTTCTGCATGCTATTCCTTCTGCTTGGGATCTTCTGACTCAGCTTGACCCTCCAAGAAGCTATCTTACCTGCTCTCCCCTCTATGTGGCCTCCAGCACTTATACCCTTCATTCAGCAGCACCTTGCCTGTTAAGTCTGTCTGCCTTCACACTCTTTGGACTCTTTGAAGATGAAAGCACCTTTCTAAGCTGCTGTATCTCTCTCTCTCTTTTTTTTTTTTTGGCCACACCACGAAGCTTGTGGGATCTTAGCTCCCCGACCAGGGATCAAACCTGTGCCCCTGCGTTGGAAGCTCAGACTCTTTACCACTGGACCAAGCCTGAGACTATTTTTAAACTTTGTGGGGTCAAGGAGCACTTTGAGATTCTCTCTAGAAAAACACACAAAGGCACAAAATTTTCCATGTGATTTTAGGAGAATTGAAAGACTCCACGAAACCCCTATTTGCTCACAGACACCATTGTTAGCAACATCTGCAGCTCGTTTCATGAATGAACACATGAATAAAAGGATTTGTGAGTAGCAGCTACTCAAAGACACTGTCATCACCATCATCATGAAAGAGAGCTGTTATGTGAGGCTTATTTCCAAGTCTATGTTAAGTCTTTACACATATCATCTCATTTAATCCTCACAACAACCTCATGAGAAGGGGGCTCCTATAAATCCTACTTACAGATGAAGAAACCAAAGCTTGGAGAGAGTAAATAACTCTCCCAAGGACACAGAGCTAGTAGGACCAGTTGCTGTTGCGGTTGTTTAGTCTCTCAGTCAGGTCTGATTCTTTTGTGCCCCCTGTGGAGCATAGCCTGCCAGGCTCCTCTGTCCATGGGATTTCCCAGATAAGAGTACTCTAGTGGGTTGCCATTTCCTTCTCCAACTAGAGGCAGAATTAGGAGCAAATCCAGTCCTGCCTGATCGCAAGGCCCAAGCTCTTAACCACTGCACACAACTGGTCTTGAGCCGATCGCTGTGGTGGTAACTCTCAGTCATGGACTATAGTAACTAACCTACTCTCAGCCCATGTGCTACCATCTTTGCCATAAGGGAAGTTCCTCCCTCAGTGCATATGCCTGTGTGGACCCAAATTCTCTTCCCTCTTGCCCAGAAGGGCTTAAAAAAAAATGCTTGCAAACTAGCCGGGTTCTAACAAGAACTGAAACCATTATGTCCTTTGAACATATTTGCATTTGAGGGACTGAGGTTCCAGTCAATCTTCTAATGGCCCAGAGAGGAAGTTCAAGCCTCCCCGAGGATTCTGTAAAATTGAAATTTCACAGTAACTGTTGATGAAAGCACAATTCATGTTTCTATACTTTGTGAATGATTTTCTCCATAAAGCCTCTTCATGAACAGAAAACCTTTCAAGGGACTGGACATAAAAGTAGCAAATAAGCTTTGATATGGGCAAGCATATGTGTAAAAAGCATCTTCGAGGGAAATGACCCAAACTGCTGCTTTAAAATGAGGGGTCCCGGGACTTCCTGGCAGTTCAGCGGTTAAGACTTCACCTTCCAGTGCAGGCGGTGCAGGTTCAATCCTTGGTCAGACAGCTAAGATCCCACATGCCTCGGGGCCAAAAAAAAAAGACACAAATATTGCAACAAATTCATTAATGACTTTCAAAATGGTCCACATCAAAAAAAAAAAAAAAAAAAAGAGGGGCCCCAAGCATTTGGAGAAGGGTGATACAAGGAAGGCGTAGTAGCCAGAGCAACGCATTCGGACTAGGGAGACCCTGGCTCAAGTCCTGACCCACCACAACCCTCCCAGAGACCTTGACACACTGTCCTTGCCCCTCTAAGCCTCAGCAGCTCATCTACAGCGGAGGAAAATGGCTGCAGTAAAACCTGTCTACCTCCCAGGGCCATTATGTAGACTGAGGTAATGCACGGGAAAGCACTCTGTAAATAGGCAATTGCTGTTATATGGGATAGTTATTATTTTTAATGTCCAAGGAAATCACCCCAATGAGCAACTTCAATTAAAAGAGAGGCCCACCAAATATCAAGCATCATTAGGACAGCTCTTGGGTAAGAACACCAACACCGCGGTGGACTTGCACTTGGGAAACCTTCCACGACACCCTCAGGCAGAGTTACAGATTTGTCTGTGCTCCGTGGATGCCTGCGGTCCAGCTGCCGCCTTGCAGGGTGTTTATGTCTACATGACTGCTTCCCCATGAGACCGGAGGCTTCAGGGTAGAGACTTTTATTCTTTCTACTCTCTCCCCCACCTACCCATCAGTGGGAGGCAGCCTCTAAGATGGTCTCCAGGGATCCCTCCTCCTGGAATCATACCCTGTGTTGTCGCCTCTCACACTGTCACAGGCTTGATCTGTGACAGCAACAGAGACAGAGGAAGTAAGAGAACGAAACTTCTGGAGGGCGTCTCTATACAAAGACTGCGCCCTCCTCCCTCTCCCTCTCCGACTCTGTCTCCCCCTCTCTTCCTCTCTCTCCTATCCTTCTCTCTCTCATCATCACTCACTTTGAGAAGGCCAGGGAGAAGTAAGAAGCCAAAGCCCCCTGCCAACGGCCACAAGAGTGAGCTTGAAAGCGGACCTTTCCACCTCAGTCAGGTCTCAGAGACTGTGGTCCTGGCCAACAGCTTGACCACAGCTTCCTGAGGGGCTCTGAGCCAGAACCCCCAGCTGAGCCACGCTAGGATTCTTAATCCTCAGAAGCTGCTGTGGTAAGCTGCTGAACTGAGAGGAAACTGGTTACACAGGAGAAGACGATGGATATACCGTGCCGGTTCTAGAACAGGGTCCGAGAGAAAGAAAGCATTCTGAGGATGAAGTAATTTAAGACTCATATATCATTAAAATGAATATAATACTATTTATTGAAAGCTTAGTTATGTGCCAGGCATCTTACATATATGCCTCCATTTTGACATGAAAAAATACAATCCCCTTGCTAATAAAAAAAAAAAAAATTCAGTCCCAGAATTTACAGCCACGTTGGATCTATTTCCAAGGATTTTGCTCTTTTCACTCCACTAAGTTGGATGGCTGGATAGTTGGATTAACTATGAAAAGCAAATTAGGGGGAGTCCCTGGCGATCCAGTGGTTATGGCTCAGTGCTTTCACTTGGCATGGGCCTGGGCTGAACCCCTGGTTGGGGAACTAAGATCCTGCAAACTGCCTGGCACAGCCCAAACAAATGAGCACACACGTCTATTAGTAAATGAGTTGTGGTTGACACTTCAAGGAAGAATGGAGCACAGAAGAGTCAGCAGAAGGCCAATTAGGATAAGGAAAGTGAAGGTGAGGGCTTCTCTGGTGGCTCAGCAGATAAAGGATCTGCCTGCATTGCAGGAGACCTGGGTTGTTGGGAAGATCCCCTGGAGATGCGAATGGCAACCCACTCCAGTAGTCTTGCTTGGAGAATTCCATGGACAGAGGAGCCTGCCAGGCTACAGACCATGGGGTCGCAAAGAATCAAAGACAAGGAAGTGAAATGAAGTGAAAGTCACTCAGTTGTGTCTGACCCCACGGACTATTATAGTCCATGGAATTCTCCAGGCCAGAATACTGAAGTGGGTTGCCATTCCCTTCTCCAGGAGATCTTCCCAATCCAGGGATCAAACCCAGGTGTCTCGCATTGCAGGTGGATTCTTTACCAGCTGAGCCACCAGGGAAACCCAAGAATACAGGAGTAGGTAGTCTATCCCTTCTTCAGGGGATCTTCCCAACTCAGGAGTTGAACCAGGGTCTCTCCAGGCAGATTCTTTACCAACCGCTCTATCAGGGAAGCCCCAAAGACAAGGAAAGGACCAAGCAATTGCCCTTGAAGGATGGACTGAAAATCCAGCACTCTTTTCTTCAATGGAGAAAGCAAGCCGACAGAGAAAACTCTGGTGGAAATCCACCAGATTCTGAAGGGTGTGCCCAGATGGAACACAGTTGTATCTGCCAAGTGTGAGTGACTCTAAAGAAGGGGAGCCTCTCCTGAGCCTGGGAGAAGAAGGCTGGTTCACCCTTCTTCTCTACTGTTGGAATCCCAGCTAACAGCATCACTCTCCTCCCAGACAGATAAGAAGAGACCCAGCTGAGGGGCCACCCACTGAGGAGCCACCAGGAGGTTCTGAGGTAGGAGCTAGACGGGCTCCAGATTGGACATGTACCATTGGCCAGCCTCCTCTTTGCACTTCCTGAGGCGAGAGATAGGCGGGCTCCAGTTGCGTAATTTACAACCAGCCCCCTGTTTGCTCTCAGAAATGGAAGTAACAGCAGAAACAGGGTAAAGAGTCAGTTTTCATACCCTGTAAACATCTCAAGGGAATAATCAAGAAAAGAGGAAAATCCCTGAGTAAAGGATACAAGAGACACTACACATGCGCACAAGGGCTCCTTGGAGTCAAAAGTTAGGGGATAACTCCAGGCTGTAACAAGTCTTGCTCCTCCCGGAAGCCTCCACTTGGAGATCCTTCGTGGCTGAGGGGTGTGTGTGCACCCCAGGGGAGGGTCCCAGAGTAGGTCAGGTGTGGACAAAGAAACCAGATAACTGGCCTGAAGGAAGACAAAAGACCCGGAAGAACTGACTTTATGTAAATGACTTAACCACCTCTTTGCTGTGCTTCACCCTAGGCTGGGGGACGCCCACACCCCCTCTCTCCGGGTGCGCATCTCTGCCTTGCTTCTGTCTCAACTAAACAGTTTCTCTGTGTGCTCTCCCACTTGTGCTGTGTCTCTAATAATAAACTTTGTACCTGCGTTTACAGTTTCTACCTCTGTGATAAACACATTTTTCATTGGGGGCAAAGATCCAGGGAAAATTAGCTTCTAGCCTCTAGCCCTTGCCCGTTTGGTGGCTAGGATTCCTGGTTTTCATCCAGGCTGCCCAGGTTCAATTCCTGGTCAGGGAATTAAGATCTTGCCTCATATCACCGCTCACTGCTGCCTCGCCGAAATCAGTTCCAGGCTTCCTCCTGCCAGTGCAAAACGTGGTCCATGAGAGAAGGCCTCCCCATGCTGGCGAGGGACCTGCGAGCTTCCTAAAGGCAGCATCCTGGGATGGGGCTTCAGGGAGAATCTGCAGGTGGGGCAATTCCAAGCGTGTTTCCTCAGTGGGAACAATCATGGTAACATGATTGGGTTATTAGACGGATTAATAATCTGTTTAGCACTGTGCCTCACACACAATGGGGCTTCCCAGGTGGCTCAATAGTAAAGAATCCGCCTGCAGTGCAGGAGATACGTGTCAGATCCCCGGGTCGGAAAGACCCCTTGGAGGAATAAATGGCAATCCACTCCAGCATTCTTGCCTAGAGAATCCCATGGACAGAAGAGCCTAGCAGGCCACAGTCCATAGGGTTGCAAAGAGTCAGACACGTATGAGTGAGTGAGCACACACACACTGGCACACAATGCCTGGTGCACACACACGTTTTTTGTTTTTGTTTTTTTTTTTTTAAAAAAAAAAAAGCTAGTTTCTTTCTTTTCTTCCATTCTCTCTCATAACCCTTTGTCATACTTATTGATTCATAAGATACCACCCAAGGAGCGAGGGTGTTCTCTAGGATGAGCCCAAGGCTGAACATACAGAAGTTAGCTCAGGGCAGGGACAGCCATGCAGGTCTTCCTGTGTGTGCGTCTAGCTCTAGGGCAAACCTATACAGGCACAAAAGCTGCTTGACTCAAGTTCAGGAAGCTGGATTCAAATCATAGGCCTGGCAACTACCAAGGGCCTTAGTTTCATCATCTGAAAAAAGAGGACTAGCAAACCCGCCCTCTCTCAGAAGGTGCTGGAAAGATGAAACACAACCCCACAAGTGAAAGGATGTTTATGAACAGCCTGGCACACAGTAGGAGCTAAATTAGTCCAATTTAGAATATTGAGAGCAGACCTCTTAGATTGTTCTTCACCAAATGAAGTTCCTGGCGAGAAGGGCAGAGAGGAAGGGTCCCAGATTTTTTTCCCCGATGGTAGAGACAGCAGAGGCTGGCCCTGCATAAATGCACTTCTTGAAAAACAACAGTGAATCAGACATAGCTCCAGGGATGTGGGGAGCCACCTGGGGGTAGAGGCATATCCTTAACAGATGAACAGGTTCTGTGTGACAACATGCTATGTCCGAGCCCAGGACAGCCACTGCTCCAGCTCCAGGTGAGGAAAGTTTAAACCAAGGAGGGGTCATTTGAGCTGGATGTGAAGCAGGTGTCTGCCAGGCAGAGATGAAGAGAAAGAAATCGGTTGAGGGGAGAGTGTGGGCCAGGCAGGGCACCTGGAAGAGCAAGGGGTGCCCGCAGCCCAGGGTCACGAGAGAGACTAAGCTAGAGGGATCCACGTGATCCAATGGATGGTGAGGGGCTCACAGAACAGGCGGAGGGGCTTGAATTTGATTCTGCAGGTGGAAGAGAACCAGGGACATGCTTAATTAAGTAAGGCTGTGTGGACCCGGTTAGAATCCAAACGGAGAGAAGGTAGAGAGGGACTGGAGGCAGCCAGACCCAAGAAGGAGCCAAGGCTGGGAGAAAAGCACTGGAGTGGTGGGTGGAGGGGAAATGACCTGGCAGAGAGAAAAAGGATATGCTGGGTGTAGGCACAGGGGGAAGGCACTGGAGGGAGGGGGAGAAGAGGAGGAAGGGGAAAGCCCCTCAGTAGTTCAAGAGAAAGAACTGCTCTGACAGGCCCCTTCACTTTCTTTTTTTGTGTGTGTGTGAACCATTTTTAAAGTCTTTATTGAATTTATTACAATTCTGTTTCTGTTTTATGTTTTGGTTTTTTGACCTTGAGGTATGCGGGATCTTAGTTTCCTGAAAGGGGATCGAACACAAAGCCCCAGCATTGGAAGGCAAAGTCCTAACCGCTAGACCACCAGGGAAGTCCCAGTCCCTGTGCTCGGAGGGAGCCATGTCTTCCGTGCACATGGGCTGACTTTTCTATCTCACCCTCTCCGAGGTTCTGGTCACTGGAGACGAGAGGATTCTGCAGGGATAACCAGCCCTTTAAGGAGACTTCCGCTGTAGCAAAGGCACCGCCTGGCTCCAGTGGATTTCCCAGGAAGACAGTAATTCCTCATCCTCTAATAGAGCCAATAAATACAGTGAGAGGGTAAGTAATTAACAACCTTTTTCCAGAAAGGAGCAATTCTTGTGATCTATGGAGTTTCTTCTCCTGTTCACGTCTTTGTTGTTGCAAATACGATACTCCTGGTAAGCGTGCAGTGCGCTGTTCGCTGAGTTAATCACCAAAGCATGTTGTATTATTTTATTAAATCCATTCATTATAATTGACTCATATGAATTAAACCTGGAGGAGCTGCGGTGAGAGCTGTCGTCCACTTTTGCCTCTGCTTCTGATCTTAATACTTTTAATGAGATCAAAACGGTTACCAAATAATTTAACCACAGCAAAAGAAAAAAAAAAAAAAAGCCCATGTTAGCAGGCAGGGAAGATAACCTTTCCCCTTTTGTAATTTCCATGCCCTGTAGCAACCTCCTTCAGTTATTTATTCTAGTGTCTGATTTCCCACCCGTAAAGAAGCTTTATTAGTGGTAATTATATTAGGCAAAGGGAAAAGAAAAACTTTGCAAACTTCTAAAGTGATTTACCTCTTGGCTTGCAGTTTTAATTAAAATTCCAGTTTATTTAGCAAATAGCTCTGAAAAGATTAGATACCAATTTAGCGCTATGTTTTTTTCCCACTTTCCAATTCATCAGGGAGACACAAACAACAAAATAACGCATTTAATGACTCTTACTCCATCCCATCATAATTCAGCCTATGGAAAAGAGCTCTAATATCAATCATAAATTATAAATTAACTCCATTATGCTTTGCAAAAATCTCAACAGTAATCTCCCTGCTCTCTACTCCCTCCCTCACTGTGAGTAAATGATCTCAATTCACCACAAGGCCTCAAATTACCCAGTCTCTCCCATGTCAAAACTTCAAATGTGCTTATTAACTGGAACGGAAACAAAGCGAATCAGGTTTCTGTTTCATCAGCCCTTCCTCCTATTGGGGATTGTTGTTATTAATAGCTAAGGTGTGTCTGACTCCTTTGTGGCCTCATGGACTGTAGCCTGCCAGGTTCCTCTGTCCATGGGATTTCCCAGGCAAGAATAATGGAGTGGGTTGCCATTTCCTTTTCCCGGGGATCTTCCTGAATCAGGAATTGAACCTTCATCTCCTGTATTGCAGGCGTATTCTTTACTGCTGAGCCACTGGAGAAGTCCCCCCAACTAGGGATACCAAACAACTTTTCCCAAAGTCATTCCTGATGGCTCATCCCTAGTTGATCCGCTACCCAGGCCAGTTGAATGGTTTCCATGATGGCAATGCCCTCCAGAAATTCAGTCTAAATGCACCGTGTTTAGCTGCAACATCAATTCATTCAACACACCAGCAAGTACATGCCTTTGAGGCGGGGGGCACGTTCAGGGAATGCTGAGAGGCCCCACATTATAGGGGCAGAGGGTTAACGGCAGGAGACAGAGCTGGAGAGGTGGAAACAGGAGGGTAAAAGACGCGGTCCTCACCTTCGGGGAGCTTGTCGTACAGCAGGCAAGTCACACACGTGAACAGGTCGCGGTAACGCCTGCGGCCACATCTTAGCTCAGCGTCTACTATGTGCCTGTGTCAGAGCCGAGCTCTCTCCTCACACTGTCACTCTCCGTCTTCACACAACCTGGTGAACAGCAGCGTGACCCCATTTCACAGAAGAGGTGACTGAGGTTCAGAGAGCTGACTCTTGGTGAGAAAGAGAGAAGCTGGCAAGAAGACTAGACAGGGAAAGGACTTCTCAGGGGAGGAAGCAACAGGATATGCCAAGGCCTGGTGAAGAGCAACCGACAGCCTGGGAGATCCTGTCTGTGGCCGCTTGGGCATCACTGGATCTCTTGAGCCTATTTCCCCACTTGGCACAAGCAGGGTATTACCTATTATGTAAATCTATAAGGGCCTGCTCTTCTTTTCCAACAATTGACTATGACTTGGGCCAACGCTGAAGTACCAGTGCTGTCTTAATAAGGTACCCAAGGGACAAAGAAGAAGTTTCCCAGAGCACTTGCCCCACTAAACTCATCTGCTCCTCCTGACCCACAAGAGCAGTCCATCAATTCTCATGGACATACCACTGCCATGAGAACCTCAAATCATACCATTACACCTTACTAAAAAGAACACAATGTTTCCAATAACTTCTATAGTAATAAACATTCTAGCTATTATTCCTTCAGTTTATATAATGCGCTGTGTACTTTATACGTGCTGTCTCAATTCACCCTCAAAACAGCACTCTGAAGCAGGTAGCTACACTGCATGCTTTACAGAAGAGGAAACTGAGGCTCAGAGCAATTAGACAACTCAGTCCCTGGTATGGCATCCAGTTAACGATAGAGCAAAGGTAGGATCCAGCCCGCTTAAGTCATCAGTCCCCAGAGAATTAAGCCTGGAAGAAATGAATAAGGTTCCTCTAACAAGTATAGGAGTCCAGTGACTAGGAAGTACATATGAGGTGGATGTGTGCAGGGAAGGTGCAGGGGAGGGACCAGAGTCTGGCAGTTGGCCCCACTGGGAGCTCTCCAGAGTGCTGAACTGCTTCTGCCAATGTCCTCTTATTCACAGTGAGCCTGCCACCTGGGCACCCGTGCCCGTCCTAACCCTCACCTCCTGGTTTCAGTGTCTAATAGGGCAGTGATGAAATAGAGTGAGTGGAAGTGGGAGAACACCTGGGAGAGAAACAGCTAACTTCTAGAGTTAGCGAGCTTGAGGGGATGACGGGACACCTCACGGGAACTATCCTACAAGGGATTAGAAATACAGGAGCGGGAGTGGAGGGAAGTCAAAGCAAGAGATGCAAACTTGTGAGTTAGAGAAGACAGTACTGGAGAAAGACTGAGTGCGTTTTTGGAGTGGCTGCTGAGAAAGAAAAGCAAAGGGTGAGAAGCAGAGAGGGAAGGGGACTCCTCCTAGCAGCCCTCCACAGTGGGTACCAGGAACAAATAACTAGAGTCTCCAACCCTGATATTTCATTAAAAGGAGTTCAAAGAGGGCAGAATTGTGTTGCCTATAGGTTTGAATCTGTGAATAAATAATTGCCACTGCCCTCAAACTCTCCTCTCCCTATTCCCTGAAAAAGGAAGAGAGAATGACAAAGAAGTATTCAAGGAAAAAATAGAAAATAAACTGCCATATGGTCACATGATTCTAGTTAATCAAGATCATACCCACTCTTACATGAAGTAAAACAATTCCTTATAAATTTGAGAGGTCACCCAGAAAGCCTCTCTTTGGCCTTTCAGAACCACAGATCCTAAAGGCTTACATGATGGGATATTTATTTATAAGCACATCTCTCCCCCTACTGGCAAAAGAGATATTAGAAAAGCACATTTATTCTCTGGCTCCATCCCTACTTCTCCTCTCCCACACACCTTTCATAAGACTAGTTATCCTCTTTTATTAATTTAGTCATTCATTCAATTTATGCATCAACTCAATGTCAAGCACTGGGAATTCTGAGAAGAATGAGGCACAGTCTCTGTCCTTGGGATGAGTACTTGTAAATACATCACAATGCAAAGTGGCAAATACTCCAGCAGATGCCTGGTTTCCCCATTTGGGTTAAAGGGCTATAGGAGCACGAAGCAAGGTATGAGTTATTGAAAGATGAGCTGGAATTTGTCAAGCCCAGAAGCCAGGAACATAGTCTAGGCTGGAAAAGGAGCCCTGTGTGCAAAAGCAGAGCATGGTTAGGAGTCTCCCCAGGTCAGGAACAACAACTTAATTTTCCCTGAATTCTGGGTGCCTAGCCCAGTGCCTGGGCGGGGAGTGGCACAAAACAGATGCTGGAGGAACAGATGGCATGAAATTGAGTGTGGAGGAATAAAGTATGACTGTGGAGTCCTGCAACAGAAGGGAAGTTGAATGGAACCAGAATCTATAAGCCTCAGAAGAAATTTTGATGTGAAACTGCTCAGCCTATAGCAGGTACAGGCAGACTTTGGTCATTCATTTCTGCAGCCCAGGGCTTGATACTAACTGACATATCCATCTTGGCAAGTGAACAGCGGAGGGAATGCACACCCTCAAAGTGGCCAGTTCGAGAATGAGGCGCTAGCTCACAGCTAGAGTCTACCTTACTGATTAGAATTTTAAAAGGAATTATCAGGACTTTCCTAGTGGTCCAGTGGTTAAGAATCTGGCTGTCAGTGCAGGGGCCACAGGTTCGATTCCTGGTCCAGGGAGATTCCACATGCCGAGGGACAGCTAGGCCCCAGCACCACTACTACTGAAGTCCACACACCCCAGAGCCTGTGCTCTGCAGCAAGAGAAGCCACCGCAATGGGAAGCTCACACACAGCAACTAGAGAGAAGCTCCGCTCGCCACGGCTAGAGAAAGCCTGTGCAGAGCGACCGAGTCCCCACACACAACAACTAGAGAGGAGCCCCCACTCGCCACGGCTAGAGAAAGCGTGTGCAGAGCGACCAAGTCCCTGCACAGCAACTAGAAAGGAGCCCCCCGCTGGCCACGGCTAGAGAAAGCCTGTGCAGAGCAACCGAGTCCCCACACACAGCAACTAGAGAGGAGCCCCCGCTCGCCACAGCTAGAGAAAGCCTGTGCAGAGCGATCAAGTCCCTACACAGCAACTAGAGAGGAGCCCCCGCTCACCACGGCTAGAGAAAGCCTGTGCAGAGCGACCAAGTCCCTGCACAGCAACTAGAGAGGAGCCCCCGCTCACCACGGCTAGAGAAAGCCTGTGCAGAGTGACCAAGTCCCTGCACAGCAACTAGAAAGGAGCCCCCGCTTGCCACGGCTAGAGAAAGCCTGTGCAGAGCGATCAAGTCCCTACACAGCAACTAGAGAGGAGCCCCCGCTCACCACGGCTAGAGAAAGCCTGTGCAGAGCGACCAAGTCCCTGCACAGCAACTAGAGAGGAGCCCCCGCTCACCACGGCTAGAGAAAGCCTGTGCAGAGTGACCAAGTCCCTGCACAGCAACTAGAAAGGAGCCCCCGCTTGCCACGGCTAGAGAAAGCCTGTGCAGAGTGACCAAGTCCCTACACAGCAACTAGAGAGGAGGCCCCACTCGCCACAGCTAGAGAAAGCCTGTGCAGAGCAACCAAGTCCCTGCACAGCAACTAGAGAGGAGCCCCCGCTCGCCACAGCTAGAGAAAGCCTGTGCAGAGCAACCGAGTCCCCACACAGCCAAAAATAAATCAAGTTTTTTAAAAAAGGAATTACCAACAATTACAATCCAAATGTGATGGGTAAGGGGATATCTGAGGATCTTGCATCAAATTTTGGTCATCTTCTTTTGTTTTTGAATGTTGAGTTGTATTGTCAACTTCCAAATCTCATTTTCCACAGCTCAACATGGCCAATAGCTGTGACAAAAAGTCCTGCTCTCACTAGCTCCTAGAGATGAAAGTTGTTATTCCTCTCCTTTAAGTATTTAAGCCATACCTTTTAATTTACTTAATGAACTCGGAACAAACTGATTGATGGCCCAGCTCAGTTGGCAATGACAGCGGCTATTTCCCTTATGACCAGATAATTAGGCAATTGCATTAAGTGCATGTCACCCTGATCAAGCGACAAGGTCTGTTAAGACAAAGCCAGCCTACGTATGGCTTTCAGTCGGCTTCAGCAGAGCACAGGTTTTTAAGCACTCTGGTACCAGTTTAAACACCTCTGTGTTTTCACAGTGTTATGAATCAAGTGCTTTCTCAGTGCACTCTGAAGAAACTGGGCCAGTAAAATTAGCTTTGTATCCTATGGCAAATAATGATTAGTAGAAATATTATTAGATTAAGATCAGGAGACCGAGATTCTAATTCATCCATCCATCTACTCAACAAACACTAATTTAGTGCCTATTACATGCTAGCTACTAGGCTAAACGCTGTATTGTTATTATTGATGTTCAGGTCCTAGGTCACGTCTGACTCTTTGTGACCCCATGGACTGCAGTGTGCTAGGCTTCCCTGTTCTTCACCATCTCCAGGAGTTTGCTCCAATTCATGTCCATTGACTCGGTGATGCCATCCAACCATCTCATCCTCTGTCATCCCCTTCTCCTCTTGCATTCAATATTTTCCAGCATCAGGGTCTTTTTCAATCATCGGCTCTTCTTGGGTCTAACAAAACCATCACCACTACATGTGCTGAGCATTTTCTGTGTGCCAGGCATGGTTCTACACTTCACAGAGTCATTTAACACACCTTACAACCCTGGGGCATAAGTACTATTATCACACCCATTTTACAGATGAGGACAACAAGGCACAGAGAAGTAAAACAACTTACCTCCTTTTTCAGCCTCACAAGCGGCAGGGCCAGGGACCAAACCCAGCCAGTCTGACTCCAGAGACAAATAAGATATAGTTTCAGCCTTAGAGGGGCTCAGAGTTTCCTGGAGGGATACATAGACCTGTGCACTCAATGGCTCTGTGACTCAGGGAAAATCTTTTCCTCTCCCTTACTAGTTTTTTATTGCTGCACAAAAAATACAAATACAAGCCTAGTGACTTTATACCATAGTCATTTATTGGCTCAGAGTTCTGTAGGTCAGAGGTCCACCATGACTTTAGCTGGATCCTCTGTCTGGGTCATCACAGGCTGACATCACAGTGTGGCCAGGGTTGGTCATTCTTGTCTTGGCTCAGGGTTATCTTCCATGCTCAGTGGAAGAATTCATCTCCTTGCAGTTGGAGGGCTGAGGCCCTCATTTTCCTTCCAGCTATCAGCCAGGGACCACATTCAGCACTGGGTGACCATCTGCAGTCATTTTGCCATAATGCCCCCCACAGGCAGCCCAGAATGTGGTTGTTCACTTTCTTCAGACAAGCCAGATCACATCTGTCTGACTTCCTCTTCTTCAACCAGCCAGAGAAAACTGTCTTTCTTTCTTTCTTTTTTTTTTAATTACAACACTTTATTGCAGCATCAGCAAAGGTCAGATTTCTGAAGCTGGTGAAGATCGGGCAGCATTTCCATGTGAAATGTTACAACTTCACAGTTTTGTTGCTTATTTAATTCTACATGCAGAAACTAAAATATGGTTAAAGAAAAAACATGCAAAACAGCTAGAAAAAAAGATGTGATCAAGTTGTAGCTTACAGATGTGCTTGCTCTTCAACTAAATTCACTATACCTACTGGAAAGCAAACGAAAGACAACTATCCTAATAAATTAACAGACTGGCCAGAAACAGGCTAAGAACTCTCATTTCTATGTAGTGGGGGGAAAACAAAATAAAAGCAAAATAAAAGCTCTACTGTTTCCACACTTTGTTTAGAGACAGAGGCTGTAAACCCATGAAGGTCAACAAAATCTCCAGATCCCCTTCTCGCTGTCCTTCGTCCATCTTCTGTGGTGTCTGCCTGGCACGCTGTTTGTTTTCAATGATACTTACAATGGGCTCGACTATCCCTCTTCTGAGGCTGGTGTCAGACTCCCCTAAGCCATTTGGGCTCATGCTGTGTGTACTAATCGTCTTCACATTTTCCCTTTACCCTAATAGGCAATGTTGTATTACTGACTCTGATGGATAAAACTGATTTTTCTCCCCCATGCCTTGTTCCTCATGAAAGAGATTCCTAAACAAAAGCCTTCCTGGTGGATTATCTGGTACCTGGATATCTTTCATCATTTTGCTGTCCTGCATGTAAGTTTTCACTAGAAGATTTTACTCCTTGCTCTATACTTTTCTACTGTAGTTCTGGAGCCCCCAAATGTATCTTCTTTCAACATGGGATGTTCAATTCAGGGACACTGAAACTCAAACCAAGTTTAAACTCAAGTTCATTTCCCCCAGAAAACTGTCTTTCAAGGGCTCACCTGATTAGGTCAGGCCCATCAAAGGACAATCCCCTTTGGCTGTATAATGGCACATAGTCACGGAAGTGATATCTCATCATATACACAGGCCCTGTTGTTGTTATTCAGGTGCTAAGTCATGTCCAACTCTTTGAGACCCCATAGACTGCAGCATGCCAGGCTTCCCTGTCCTTCACTGTCTCCCAGAGTTTGCTCAAACTCATGTCCATTGAGTCAGTGATGCCATCCAGCCATCTCATCCCCTGTTGTCCCCTTCTCCTCCTGCCTGCAATCTTTCCCAGCATCAGTGTCTTTTCCAATGAGCCAGATCTTCACATCAGGTGGCCAGACAAAATACTTGAACTTTAGCTTCAGCATCCATCCTTCCAATGAATATTCAAGGTCGATTTCCTTTAGGATTGACTAATTTGATCTCCTTTCAGTCAAGAGACTCTCAAGAGTTTTCTCCAACACCACAGTTCAAAAGCATCAATTCTTCGGCATTCAGCCTACACAGACCCTGCCCACACTCAAAGGGGAGAAGACTATCCATGTGGGAAAATCCTTAGGGGCTATTTTAGGATTCTGTCTATCACATTTTCTGCTTTTTTTTTTTTTAATTTTCTGTTTTGCTTTCCTAGTCTGAGGCTAGACTAGATAACAGTGCTATCTACTGCTTATATAGTGATTTACATTTATTAAAGACGTTTTCACATATTTTATCTTATTTGAGCCCTACAATACAGAGATTTAGGTGCTCTGGGAGCAAGGTTAGTCTCACTGTCTGTCAGAAACAGGAACCGAGGATCAGAGGAGTTAACCTTCCCCCTGCCATGCTGGTAGAGCCTGGGAGACCAAAGCCTTAGTGCCAGTCCTGATTCTAGCATCTGGGCCCCCTCCTCAAACCCATGCTAAAAGGATGATGTGAGAGGACTGGAAGCGACTGAAGCAGGAAGAACACAGGCTTTGGAGTCAGACAGACCTGGGTTCAAATCCAAGTTCTGCCCCTTATGAGCTCCAGGATCTTGGGAAAGTCACTTCCTCTGTGTGGGCAGCCTCATGTTTAAAATGGGGGGAGTTGGGCCACTCAGTCTCCAGGGGCTCTTTCATCCTCAGATCAGGACAGAAATGCTTCAGATGCACAGTGGAAGATTCCATTCTCCTGGTTGAGAGAGAATATATAACTATACCCTTCATCCAGGTATCCCTGTGGTTTGGGGAAATCTTTCCATTTCATTATTCTCCCAGGGCCAACGTGGCTTAAGGAACAGCAATTCATATTCTCACAGTCCTGGTTCCCGGAAGTCCATAATCAAAGTGCTGGCAAGGTTGGTCGCTGCACAGGATTCTGAGAGAGAAGCTGCCCCGTGTCTCTCTCCCGCTCCTGGAGGATGCTGGCAACCCTGGGGGTTCCTTGCTCTGCACATGCATCACTCCAGGTCCTGCTTTGTCTCCATATGACCTTCCCTCCCTCTCCCCCGTGTGTCTCTGTGTCTTTTTCTTTTCTGTTTCTTGCAAGGACACTCATCATTGAATTTAGGCCCCATTAATCCGAGATCATCTCATCTCAGGATCCTTAATTTAATTAGATCTTCAAAGACTCTATTCCCAAATAAGGTTGTATTCACAGATACCAGTTAGAACTTGGACATATCTTTTGAGGGGGACACAATTCAACCGACATCATAAATTGATTTATGGATCCCATGGTTGATGGAATAGAGGTGATTTCCAATTTTTCCTTATTTCAAAGAACACTGCAGTAAACATCCTCATTGCATCTCTTTGTGTACATGAACAAGAATTTCTCTAGAAGTGGAATTGTCTGGATCACAGAGTGAACACATTTTCAACTCTGCAAGCTACTGCTAAATATTTTTGCCAGTCTAGTTGATGTGAAATGGTATCTCATCTTCACAATTATACTAGTGAGATCGAACATTTTTGCAAACATTTAGTGGACATTTGGGTTTCCTCTTTGAAGATTTTTTCTTAACTCTAAATAAGTGGTTCCACATCAGGATTATCCAGGATCTTCTCAAAAGAGATGATGATTTAGCAGAGGCGAGCTGCTAGGAATCTGAATGCTGAAAAGCACGACAGGAGACTGAAGCCTGGACCCAGGGAAGGTACATGCGTGCTCAGTTGTGCAGTCATGTCTGACTCAAGGACTGTGGCCCGCCAGGCTCCACTGTCTATGGGGTTTTCCAGGCAAGAAATATTAGAGTGGGCTTCCATATCCTTCTCCAGGGGATTTTCCTGACCCACAGATTGAACCTGCATCTCCTGCATTGGCAGGCAGATTCTTTACCACTGAGCCGCCTGGGAAGTGCCTCCCAGGGAAGCACTGTATTAATGGTAGGAACTGCTTTATTGAGGCTTCCCTGGTGAGACAGTGGTAAAGAATCCACCCGCCAATGCAGCAGAAGCAAGTTCGATCTCTGGGTTGGGAAGATCCCCTGGAGAAGTGAATGGCAACCCACTCCAGGATTCTTGCCTGGGAAATCCCATGGATAGAAGAGCTTGGCAGGCTACAGTCCATGGGGCTGACCATGGGGCTGCACAGAGTCAGATATGACTTAGCAACTAAACAACAACAAATACATTTATGTGAGTTAAGGCCTTTCTTTTAAAATGGAACTATTTTCAAGATTCACCAAAGATAATATCAGTCCTACTGTTGAGATTAACCTGAAAAAAATAGTTCAAAGATGAACTATTCACAAAACGTCAATGAAGATGATTAAGACTAGAAAATGGCAGCATTTCAAAGCTGCAGCCTGAAATTCAGGTGCAAAACATACAGGACCGGGTTTTTGTTTTTTTGTTTTTAATTTTTATTGGAGTATAATTGATTTACAATATTGTGTCAGTTTCAGCTGCACAGAAAAGTGAATCAGTTATACATATACATATACCTATATCCAGTCTTTTTTTTAATTCTTTTCCCATCTAGGCCATTACAGAGTATTAAGTAGTGTTCCCTGTGCTATACGGTAGATCCTTATTAGTAATCTGTTTTATGTATCTTAGTGCTTGTATGTCAATCCAATCTCCCAATTTACCCCTCCCTCCCAGGACTGGGTTTTACAGTACAATACACACACACACACACATCATTTGTTTCTAAATGATTGTCACTAAGTTTTAAAATTACTATTATTTATTAATACTAATACCTCATAATATTACTATGATATAAGACTGCCTATATTTAGTTTAGTAGCTTTAAAAGTTAAACTAACTTTCAAAAACTTTCACAAAATTTTTCAAAAGGCAGTTTTAACTTCTTGTGGCTCCTGTATTTTCTAAAACAACAGGAAGGCATGCTAATAATGCTTATCTCACTGTTACTCCATCAACAAGCTCCTCTGCACTGAGGTGGAGAGCCAACCAGCTCATCCCAGCTTTCCCGGGACTATCCTGACTTTAAACACGGAAGTCCAGTGCCCTGGAGCCCTCTTATTCCCAGGCAAGCTGGAACAGCTGGTCATCCCAGCACAGGGGCAGCTTCCTTTCGCTGGTGCATGGGAGGAAGGCATGATAGTAGCAAGACCTTCTCCTGTACTTTAAACCTGAAAGGTAGTCATATGTCTGAGAATTATTCCTTATTGGTAGGGAAAAAAATAAAATTCTGCATGTGGTTCACCTAATAATACCAGCCTTGATTTCACAGCCAAAGGGTTAGAAGAAAACTTCACAAGTCAATGTGAAGTTAATTCTCTTCTAAAGAATTCTCTTCTAAAGAATTTCAGGAAAACGGATTCCAAAAGGCCACCTTTGAACCCCATGCTACCACCCATGATCCTTTTAAAATATTCAATTCTATCTACCATCATATTATTTTCATTCTCAGCACTGAGCTGAATAAAGAAACCTTAAAGATACGCTACCCACAGGAAATCAGGTGAAATTATTACAGACCTTGAAACGGGGCACCAGAACAAAGTCTGGTGGAAGCATCTTTGGACTTTGTGGGGAAAGAAGACTAGATTCTAAAAACCTTAAAAATAACAATACTAGAGACTTTTTAGAACAGAGTGTCAAGCAAACAGCTTTAAAGCCTTGGTTATAACCTGTGGTATTCAGTACGGTAATCCTAAGTGGGCTCTCCAAAGGAAGGCAAAGACTAACATTTATGAGATGCCTACTGTATGCCAGTTGCTCTCATGCTCACTATTTCATTTTAATCTCCTAACAGTTCAGTTCAGTCGCTCAGTCATGTCCGACTCTTTGTGACCCCATGAATTGCAGCATGCCAGGCCTCCCTGTCCATCACCAACTCCCAGAGTTCACTCAGATTCATGTCCATCGACTCAGGGATGCCATCCAGCCATCTCATCCTCTGTTGTCCCCTTCTCTTCCTGCCCCCAATCCCTCCCAGCATCAGAGTCTTTTCCAATGAGTCAACTCTTCGCATGAGGTGGCCCAAGTACTGAAGTTTCAGCTTTAGCATCATTCCTTCCAAAGAACACCCAGGACTGATCTCCTTGCAGTCCAAGGGACTCTCAAGAGTCTTCTCAAACACCACAGTTCAAAAGCATCAATTCTTCGGTGCTCAACTTTCTTCACAGTCCAACTCTCACATCCATACATGACCACAGGAAAAACCATAGCCTTGACTAGACAAACCTTTGTTGGCAAAGTAATGTCTCTGCTTTTGAATATGCTGTCTAGGTTGGTCATAACTTTCCTTCCAAGGAGTAAGCCTCTTTTAATTTCATGGCAGCAGTCACCATCTGCAGTGATTTTGGAGCCCAAAAAAATAAAGTCGGACACTGTTTCTACTGTTTCCCATCTATTTCCCACAAAGTGATGGGACCAGATGCCATGATCTTCGTTTTCTGAATGTTGAGCTTTAAGCCAACTTTTTCTCTCTCCTTTTTCACTTTCATCAAGAGGCTTTTTAGCTCCTCTTCACTTTCTGCCATAAGGGTGGTATCATCTGCATATCTGAGGTTATTGATATTTCTCCCAGCAATCTTGGTTCCAGTGTTTCTTCCAGCCCAGTGTTTCTCATGATGTACTCTGTATATAAGTTAAATAAGCAGGGTGACAATATATAGCCTTGACGTATTCCTTTTGCTATTTGGAACCAGTCTGTTATTCCATGTCCAGTTCTAACTGTTGCTTCTTGACCTGCATATAGATTTCTCAAGAAGCAGGTCAGGAGGTCTGGCATTTCCATCTCTTTCAGAATTTTCAACAGTTTATTGTGATCCACACAGTCAAAGGCTTTGGCATAGTCAATAAAGCAGAAATAGATATTTTTCTGGAACTCTCTTTCTTTTTCAATGATCCAGCAGATGCTGGCAATTTGATCTCTGGTTCCTCTGCCTTTTCTAAAACCAGCTTGAACATCTGGAAGTTCATGGTTCATGTATTGCTGAAGCCTGGCTTGGACAATTTTGAGCATTACTTTACTAGCATGTAAGATGAGTGCAATTGTGCGGTAGTTTGAGCATTCTTTGGCATCGCCTTTCTTTGGGATTGGAATGAAAACTGACCTTTTCCAGTCCTGTGGCCACTGCTGAGGTTTCCAAATTTGCTGGCATATTGAGTGCAGCACTTTCACAGCATCATCTTTCAGGGTTTGAAAGAGCTCCACTGGAATCCCATCACCTCCACTAGCTTTGTTCATAGTGATGCTTTCTAAGGCCCACTTGACTTCACATTCCAAGATGTCTGGCTCTAGGTGAGTGATCATACCATCGTGGTGATCAGACAATCTCCTAATACCCCAGTGAAAGATCATATTTTTCCATTTTTACAGAAGAGGAAAGCATTCACACCACCCTATGCTAGGTGCTGGATATGCAATAATAAACATGGAGTCATAAAGATAAAATGATAAATAGAAAACATGATGTTCACAAGTAATAAAAATTAGAGTCATGGTTCCTGTTTTCATGGAACTTAGAGCCAAGTGGGGAATGCTAGACACTTAAAAATAATTACCAAAACAATTATGAGTGACCCAGCACAGGGGGAAATCAAGGCCTGTGCTGGAGAGCTGATGAATAAGAGGACACGTGGCCATGATTTTAAAAAATCTACAAACAATAAATGCTGGAGAGGATGTGAAGAAAAGGGAAACCTCCTACACTGTTGGTGGAGATGTAGATTGGTGCAGCAGCTATAGAGAACAGTATGGAGTCTCCTTAAAATAAATAAAATTTTAAAAAACTAAAAATAAGAGCTATCATATAATCCTGCAATGGAGAAAGAAATGGCAACCCACTCCAGTATTCTTGCATGGAGAATTCCACGGACTGAGGAGCCTGGTGGGCTAAGTCCATGCGGTCGCAAAGCGTCGGACACAACTCAGTGACTAAACAACAACATAATCCTGGAATCCCACTCCTGGGCGTACATTCAAAGAAAACCGTAACTCAAAAAGATACACGCATCCCTATGTTCACTGCAGCACTGTTTACAGAAGCCAAGACATGGAAGCAATCTACATGTCCATCGACAGGAATGGATAAAGATGTGGTGCACATGTGCAGTAGAACATTACTCAGCCATTAAAAAAAGAATGAGATAATGCCATATGCAGCAACATGCATGGACCTAGAGACTGTCCTACTGAGTAAAGTAAGGCAGAGGGAGGAAGACAAATATCATATGATATCATTTGCATGTGGAATCTAAAAAAAAATGGTACAAGTGAAGTTATTTACAAAACAAAAACAGTCATAGAAAACAAACTTATGGTTACCAGCAGAGAAACGAGGGGGAGGGAGAAAACGGGAGACTGAGGTCGACACATATGCTCTACTATATATAAAATAGATAGGGCTTCCCTGGTGGCTCAGTGGTAAAGAATCTGCCTGTCAATGCAGGAGACACGGGTTTGATCCCTGGTCCAGGAAGACCCAACATGCTGCAGAGCGACCAAGCCTGTGCACCACAACTATTGAGTCCGTGTTCGAGAGCCCAAGAACCTCAACCACTGAGCCCACATGCTGTAACCACTGAGGCTCGCATGCCCTAGAGTCTGAGCTCCACAATAAGAGGAGCCACCGCAGTGAGGATCCCACGCGCCACAGCTAGAGAGTGGCCCCTGCTTGCCACGGCTAGAGAAAAGCTCTCGCAGCAACAGAGACCCAGCACAGCCAACAAATAAATAAACCTTTAAATTAAAAAATAAAATAGATCACTAATAAGGACCTACACAGGGAACTCTTCTCAAGACTCTGTAATGACCTAAATGGAGAAAGAATCTAAAAAAGAGTGGATGGCTGTATAAATGATCCACTTTGTTGTACAGCAGAAACTAACACAACATTGTAAATCAACTACACTCCAATAAAAAAATAAATATGTGTGTGTGTGTGTGTACATTGGGGGAAAAAAAAAAATAAGAGGACAGGAGTTGAGAAGAGGTGGGAGAGAAAGGGAAACAATCTCCTGTTTCCAGGCACAGGAAGCAGCACACATCCCAAAGGGCGAATGTTCAGTTACGTGCCCGAGACAATACAATTTATCAGTGGGTCAGACTGGGGCTTTGAATCCTGTGCTTTCTGACTCCAGAATTCACGTTCTTTTCACTGTAAATACAATGTGACCAGCTGCGCTTCAAATCTAAAAGGGACAGTCCACAGTGGAGCTAGTTCCCAGCAATGATACTCCCTGTTTCCCAAGCTAGTCTGATCAGAAGAATCAGTCCACAGGGGCTTGTTAAAAAAAAGAAAGGTTCGCCCCAGTCCTACCCCTACTGGGAAATCAAAGTTTAACAAATGCCCCAGGTGCTTCGTATGGTCGCATGGAGTGTGAGATAACGATGAGTCATGGCTTTAGAAAACCAAAAACCCAACACGCTGGCAGTTTACAGTGGCAATCTCCTGGACAATTTTAGGAACTGGGTGGAGCTCCTGGAAGTAATTCAGCCTTTCAAAAAGAAAACAGATGGACAAAAAGTAAATAAAAACTCTCTAGAGATCCATCAGTCAGCCAAATAAAATGGTCTCCCTCTCTTCCAGATTTTCTATGGATTTCTACCGGCTCTTCCTTCTGGATTTAAGTAGTGTCTTCTCAGTAGTATAATTTTGTGACTGCTGTGGAAACAGGATCCATTTCCACACCAGAAGACTCAGTAACATGCTGCTAATTTGGCGTCATCACTAAGGAGTTGAACAGAGGAACCGAGGCAGCAAGACAGTGAGAAACCATAAGCCTTGGCTTTCATCTGGGAGGGGTTATGGATTCAGAATCCAAACACTTGGGTTCAAACTCCAGGCCTTACCACTTTCAAGATGGACAAGGTCATGAACTTCTCTGAGCCTCATTTTACCCAGCTGCACAGGGGGCTAATAACACACTCTCTGTGGAGTTATTCTGAGGAACATGTGACTTGATAGAGCAGTGGTCTGTCTGGCTCAGCCTTAACAAATGTTTGTTAATAAACAACAAATAAATAATAAAACAAGGGCCCTCCAGCAGGGCCAGACAAAAGGGAGGGCAGAGGGAAGGCGTGGAAAGGCCAGGGACACCCTGCCCTGGGTGGCAAGGACGTGCAAGACTCCACGGGCCGTGTGTGCCAGGGCGAACAGACAAGCTCCTGCCTTTGGGTGCTGCAGGTCTACACGGGTGGAGGCTGCTGACCCACACTGTTCGTCCCCTGCACAAAAGCGGGTCAGTGCTTGTCTGGTGGAGGCGGGTGCAATGGGAGGAGCAGTCACCGCGGCGTGGGACCAGGGCTGGGGTTCCAGTGCCACCCCAGGTCCGGTTGCTGGCTGCTGCCGCTAAGGCGGCTCCCACGTGGCACCTGGCCCCAGGAGGACCCTGGATGATGCTTGTCCGCTTCCCTTTCTCCTCAGGAGGAGAGCCATGCCTGGGCGTCGCCTCTTCTTTTATCTCCACATGGCCTGAATTTGATTTAACTCTGCATCTTCCTCCTCAACGAGGTTGAAATATATCACTGTTTACTTAATGGCGCATCAAGCAACGAGGCCTTTATTAAATAGCAGCATGGTACCCAGGCGCCGAGGTGTGAGGAGCCCACAAATCTCTCCCCACT
The DNA here is from genome assembly GCF_016772045.2 of Ovis aries. Lineage (NCBI taxonomy): Eukaryota > Metazoa > Chordata > Mammalia > Artiodactyla > Bovidae > Ovis > Ovis aries. The sequence goes on along the minus strand of NC_056056.1, from coordinate 13,811,858 downwards.
GCTTTAGTGAAGACAGCTTCGCGGGTCCCAGGGTGCCTCCCTGCCTGGAGGGTCGCCGGAGATACCCCTGCAGCTGAACGCCTGAGCCCCCGCCCCCGGAAGAAGGAGGGCGGCGGTCCCCAGGGGAGGGAGGCTCCAGGGAGCCAGTCCTCTTCCAGCATGGCTGTCTGCTCCCCCCAACCCCCTGGCCTGGGGCGCAGGACAGCGCACTGGACTTGGCGTCCACAGAGCCCTGGGTGTGGGCCTCGGCCTCAGCTTCCCCATCTGTGAAGTGGAGCTAAAGACGGCTACCTGACTGGCCTCAAGGGGTGGCTGGGAGGCCCCCTAAAGCACAGCGGTAATTCTGCTGTCGCCCCGCGGCGAGGGCAGGTGCAGGCCAGTCACACAGCAGCTCAGCGCTGGGCAGGCCCTGGCGCTCACCAGAGGCTGCGGCTTGACCAGGAAGAGCCTCTCTCTGCCGCTGGGGAGGTTGTCCCTACTTCCAGTTCACCACACCTAAACAGGCCTTCCCGTTTTCACTTTCATGCATTGGAGAAGGAAATGGCAACCCACTCCAGTGTTCTTGCCTGGAGAATCCCAGGGACGGGGGAGCCTGGTGGGCTGCTGTCTGTGGGGTCGCACAAAGTTAGACATGACTGAAGTGACTTAAATGCAAACAGGCCTTCCACACCACACGGAGGGCTCTGATCTAGACATGTGGCTTTCGTCTCTCTCTCCAAAGGCGGCAGTGGCACCCCACTCCAGTACTCTTGCCTGGAAAATCCCATGGGCGGAGGAGCCTGGTGGGCTGCAGTCCATGGGGTCGCTAAGAGTCGGACATGACTGAGCGACTTCACTTTCACTTTTCACTTTCATGCATTGGAGAAGGAAATGGCAACCCACTCCAGTGTTCTTGCCGGGAGATTCGGAGCCTGGTGGGCTGCCATCTATGGGGTTGCACAGAGTCGGACACGACTGAAGCGACTTAGCAGCAGCAGCAGCTCTCTCTCACACAGACACACACACGTGTTGAAGTCCCTCCAGTGGCTCCAGCTCTCAGTGTGCAGATGGGACCTTGAGGACGTGGCTCCCGCCTACCTATCAGGTCACAGGTTCCCTTGCCCTCCCCTCCTCAGATCCTGTATCCCAGCCCGAGTGAGATGTTTGCCTGGGGTTCTCACCTGCCACTGTGCAGCTGTGCATGCTGAACCCTCAGCCCGCCTATACCCCAAAACCTTGCTTACCCCTCTCTTCCTTCCACACTCAGTTCAGAGATCCCTGCTCTGGGAGACCCTCACTGACCCTGCATCTGAGTCAGCTCTACCCTCCCACCCCTGTTCACACTGCTGTTCCTCCATGGAGGTGCAGTAACCAGACAGTGAGCTCCCTGACAGGAGGGGCCTGTGGGGTGTCACTTCTTTGCTCACTCAGGGCTCAACGGAGTCCATGGCACAAAATGAAGAGTTCAGGTAATGTCTGAGGAATGGATGAAAAATCATTTCAGCCAATGTCTATGAAAAGCTTATTTTCTGGGCACTGTGCACTGGAGTGTGAGTAAGAAACAGATATGGACGGATATTGGCCCTTTCACTAAGTAAGTAAATGTTAGTCGCTCAGTCATGCCCGGCTCTTTGCGACCCCATGGATTGCAGCCCACCAGGCTCCTCTGTCCATGGGATTTTCCAGGCAAGAATGCTACAGTGGCTTGCCATTTCCTTCTCCAGGGGATCTTCCCGACCCAGGAATCAAACCCAGGTCTCCTGCACTGCGGGCAGATTCTTTACTGACTGAGCTACAAGGGAAGCCCTTTCACTGGTTGAATTTAAAATCAGGTGGGAAAGAAAGAAAATTTAGCAAGTCACAAAATCAAGTCGATTTGTGCTGTGAAAGCAGAGACCTAGAGACAGAGGACAGGAGGAGACACTCGGCAGGAGGAGAGGTCAACACAGTGCACCTAACAAGAGAAGCGCCTCGCCAATCCGGAGCTCAGCCAGGCCACCTCACTTAAACAGAATGCAGCAGGCGCTCGGAAAGAAGGCTTTGAGGCTTCTAACAGTCAAAACATGTCCAAAAGACTAAGCCCCTTAGTCACCTGAGTGCGTCTCACACACAGCAGCCTTTGCCAATACCTCCCATTTCAGCTCATCCCACCTCCGTGTCTCCCAGCACCTTTGTGCATACTTCTAATAGAACGCCTAGTGTCTCGTGTTGGAATCACCGGCTGTGTCTGCACGCCCAAGACTGGGCCTCCCAAGGCCACCATGTGCGGCATCTAAGCCATGCCTGAGGATGTGGTGATGCTGCCCACGTGCAGGCATCTTTAGTATCTGGAATACAGTACTTTTCACATTTCACATTTACAACAAATGGACTATTGATGATAACAAATATAAGCGATAATACATATTAGTGCAATGAAGGTATCTGTTGATTTAAACTGGGAATTCAGAAATATTCTCATTTGGTAAACAGACTAAATCTGATGATTTAGTTTGGGCCAATTTATATTTATGATGAGAATTTTCTGGCATGTGATGGTCAAGTCTCTCATGTTAACAAGCCAATGCATATCGTTCCCCTTTGACAAACTAGATTATCAAAATACTCTGTTGATCTAATAAAACCTAAAGTGAAAGTGAAGTCGCTCAGTTGTGTCCAACTCTTTGCGACCCCTGGACTGCAGCCTACCAGCCTTCTCCGTCCATGGGATTTTCCAGGCAAGAGTACTGGAGTAGGTTGCCATTTCCTTCTCCAGAGGATCCCCTACCAGGGATCGAACCCAGGTCTCCCACATTGTAAGCAAGACGCTTTATGGTCTGAGCCACCAGGGAAGTCCTAATAAAACCTAAAACAGACTGTATTTCTAAATAAGATCTGTTTTTACTTCTAACATATAAGTGGTGATTACTTTTACCTTTAAAATCCTTTTGGTCATGGCATGTGGGGTCTTGGTTCCCCAACCAGAAAGAAGCCTGGCCCCACGCAATGAAGTGTAGAGTCCTCATCACTGAACCACTGGGGAAATCCCTACTTTCAACTTCTGAAAAAGATCCCTCATTGGTATCAGCACACTAGCTACACCCGAAGTTTCATATTGTAGTTCAATCATCTGATGTGTATTGTGCCAGAATATTTCTGAATTCTAAGTTTAGATCAGTAAGTACTTCATTATGATACCATGCACATATTATTTAATAGATAATATTCACTTGTCCTTAATAATCCATTTGCTGGACTTTCAACAACAAATTTGTTGTTGAAACGGAAGTAATATATTGACTAATATTTTTTTTTCACTTGAGGAGAGGGCACCTTTCTCTAATTCACACAAAAGGTACACTGTGGGCCAGGAGCGATCCTGGGTCAAAGTCTGGGATGGTGTTTGTGTTTTCAGAGCCAGTACCTTGCACAGGGTTTGGGGCTCAGCAAACAGACAGCATATATTTGTTTAAATAAAAATCCTCAAGGTCTCAGAATTTAAAATCATATACGTATGCTTTATTTCACTGTACTCTCTAGAAATACTTCTCGTCTAACGGAATGTGTGTGTGCCACACGTGTCTGACTCTTTGTGACCCCATGGACAGTAGCTCACCAGGCTTCTCCGTCCATGGGATTCTCCAGGCAAGAATACTGGAGTGGATTGCCAAGCCCTTCTCCAGGGAATCTTCCCAACCCAGGGACTGAAGCTGCGTCTCTTATGTCTCCTGTATTGGCAGGCAGGTTGTTTACCACTAGCACACCCTGGGAAGCCCTTCTAATGGAACAGTAATGCCTAAACTCTCAGAACAAGAGGTCCTAAGTAGCCAGCTGAAGCTTATTAAACTGTCACCCAGCAGGGACCAGTTGCCTCTCCTTTTGTTCCTTAGAACACTTTTTCCCAGAAAGAATGGAGTTAGAAGTTTTCACAGTTATAACATACCATTAGAGAAACATCTTTGCAAACTGCCTAGGAAAATAAAAAAATCTATAAGATGGTAAGGCTTTATGTAGGTAGTTTCAATGAGAGTCTGAGATTCCTTAAGAAAGAACAAGTGCAGAGGCTAAAAGAAACTATGCTATCATGGAAAGAAAACCCAGCCAAAACTGATGACTGTCAGGGGCTTACAAATAGCTGGCTCTCCATTTCTGACTTGAACTTCACAATGCCAGGGACAGGACGAGTTCACTGCCTGTAATGTCTTTTTGTCATTTCCCTTTAAAGAAAGTATTCACTTTGAAGGCAGTCCAAAAAAACAGAACTAGAACCATTCCTGATTACACAGTTCAATTCAGTTAACTGTTGCTGAATGTCTTCTCTGTGCCAGGCGTGAAGGACTCAAAGATGAATAAGACAAGCTCCCTGTTACTGAAAGCCTTACAGTCTAGAGGGAGAGACAGACCATCTCAATCAATAACCTCCCCCGCCACCGCACCGCACCCCCACCCCCTGCCCCGGCCCCGGTGCCATCCAGGCCCAGGCAGCCCTGTCTCTTCCCTGCGGTCTATAATAGCATCCGAACTTGCCTCTGCCTCCACTCTGGAGTTCTAACCCATTCTCTGTAGGGCAGCCAGAGAGAACTTTTTGAAACATAAGTGAATTATCTTTTCCCCTGTACATAGGCAATAGGCAATGGTCTAACCTCTGCATGTATCTGGCCCCTGAATATCAACTGCTGGCAAGATGGGAGTCACATTGGAAACTCCGTATCAAGCCAGACCGTCTGCAAGGCTGTATCCTCAGAGGGTGAACTAGAAGACGACCTGCCTTGTCTTGGTTGTGGCTCGGCGAAGGGGAAACACAAGGAAAGACGTCTCCTCTCAGACTGCCACTGTAACACCTTCCTCATGCAAGCCTGGAGTCAGAGCTCAATTACACCAATAACTGGAAAAAACCAACGCCTACAACTTTGGTTTTAAGTGTTCTGGGTTAGTAGAGCCCGTTGGGGCAGCTGCAAAAAATGAAAATCCTCACTTTCAACCCAAACCTCAAAGAATTATCAGAGATTAACATTCCAAGGAACATTCGTGTGTGCATGCTCAGTCGTGTCCGACTCTTCTGTGACCCCAGGGACTGTAACCCACCAGGCTCCTCCGGCCATGGGATTCTCCAGGCAAGAATACTGGAATGGGTTGCCATTTCCTGCTCTAGGGGATCTTCCCAACCCAGGGATCAGACCCATGCCTCCTGCATCTCCTGCATCAGCAGGCAAATTCTTTACCACTGTATAAACCTGGGAAGCCCAAGCTCACCATTAAAAAAGAAAAGAAAGAAAAGAAAATCTAATAAATACCTAACTCAGAACTCCAGGAAGAGAGAAGAGAAAGATTGGGTGAGAGACTATACCAACTGAGAAAACAGATGAGAATTTTCTAGAATTAATAAAAGATAACAAACCTCAGAAACAAGAATTTCAACAAATAAACAAGAATCTCAATAAATCTCCAAAAAAAAGTCCTAGGAAGTCTTCATGACACTGAAAACATCTAAGAGGATTTTAGAAGCAGGCAGAAAAAAGACACTTTATGAGAAAAACAAAGAAAGAAAGAAAAACTGACTGAGGGCTGACTTCTCAACAGCAAAAATGGAAACGATTAAACAATGGCCTGTGGGCTTCCCTGGTGGCTCAGTGGGAAAGAAACCACCTACCAATGTAGGAGACGTAGGTTCAACCCCTGAGTCAGGAAAATCCCCCAAGGAAGCAAATGGCAAACCACTCCAGTGTTCTTGCCTGGGAAATCCTGTGGACAGAGGAGCCTGGGTCCATGGGGTCACAGAAGAGTCAGACACAACTTAGGAACTACACAACAAAACAGTGGCATAGCCTCAAAAGGCTGGGATCACACAAACATCAACTTAGCAACGTGTGTGCAGCAATACTATCTCTCAAGAGGGCAAAATGAAGATGTAATTTTGAACAAACAGAAAACATTAGTCTACTACAAATAGTCCCTCACTAAGTGAGTGAACAGAGAAGGCGATGGCCCCCCTCTCCAGTACTCCTGCCTGGGAAATCCCATGGACGGAGGAGCCTGGTGGGCTGCAGTCCATGGGGTCGTGAAGAGTTGGACAGGACTGAGCGACTTCACGTTCACTTTTCACTTTCATGCACTGGAGAAGGAAATGGCAGCCTACTCCAGTATGCTTGCCTGGAGAATCCCAGGGACAGGAGCCTGGTGGGCCATCATCTATGGGGTCACACAGAGACGGACACGACTGACATGACTTAGCAGCAAGTGAGTGAAAGTCACTCAGTCATGTCAGACTCTTTGCAACCCCATGGATTATACAGTTCATGGAATTCTCCAGGCCAGAATACTGGAGTGGATAGCCATTCCCTTCTCCAGGGGATCTTCCCAACCCAGGGACCGAACCCAGGTCTCCCACATTGCAGGCGGATTCTTTACCAGCTGAGCCACCAGGGAAGCCTAATTCCTCACTAAAAGAACTTCTAAAAGATTACCTTCAGGAGAAAGAAAATAATCCCAGAAGGTCTGAGTTGTAAAATAGAATAATGAACAAAGGAAATGGTAAATGTGTGGGTAAATCTAACGTACACTGAGACTGGGTAACATAAAGTTAATGTCTACTTTGTGAAGTTAAAACGAAGACACAGCATAACAGAAGTAAAATATTGGGCAACAAAAGCACATAAGTCAGGAGAAATGCAACCACAGTGAAAGCATCCTAAGATCCCTGTGTTATTAAAAGGAGAGTAAAGTTACTTTGCAAAATTATACATATATTAAGTTTTCTAAGAGAAACCCTAGAAGAACAAAAACAGATTGTATAACTTCCAGACTAGTATTGGGGGGGGCGGGAATGGAAAAAGAAAAATAAAAAAAGAATTTAAAAAGCTTTGCAGGTGTGAAAAATAAATAAATAAATAATAAAAAGCTTTGCAGTCTATAATTACAGAGGGAAATGTTATTAATAATATAACTCTTCAAGTAATTAATAGGTCATACAAAAATATCAAGGATACAAAATTTGTACTGTACAATCCACAAGCTAATCTAATGTACATATATAAAATACTGCATTTAGTAACTAGAGAATACACACTCCTTTTAATCACATACATAACCATGTATTAGGCTATCAAGGAAAAAAAATAAAACAAAAAAGTAAAGATAGAGAACATGAAGAAGGGAGGAAAGAAAGAAATAAAAGAGAAAGAACATCCTTTAACCATACTGCCATTAAGTTAGAAATTAATAATAAAGTAAGAAGAAATAACCTCATATGTTAGAAACTCAGAAAGCCATAATCCAAGTAACCCGTGGGTCAAAGAAAAAATTTTCATGAAAATTTAAAATATACAGAACTAAAGGGTGATTCTTTTAATGCTACATAGCAAAATTTGTGGGTGCAGCTAAAAGTAGCACTTAACAGGCAAGTTTGTAGTCTTGAATACTTTTATTAGAAGATGGTAGAATAAGCATCCAACCTAATGGGGGGGCTGGGGGGTATAGAATAAACTTCAAAAAGTCAAAGAAAAGAAAGAAACAGCAGAAAGCCATGAAAACAGAAAACTAAGTTACAATGGAGATGATCTTTGAAAACCTATCAATTGAGATACTTAAAGAATGTGTAAGAGTTAGCCAAAGAAAGGACAGGGACATTCTAAGGAAAAGGAAAACATGAACAAAGGGAAATGGCCCAGCATGAAGGTTCAAGATGTCATCGGTGTGGTGTTGGCAGAAGATAAAGTTCAAAGCATGGAATATGTGAAGTGAGTCTAGAGCAGCTTAGGGTCAAATGTGAATTAAAAAATAGTCAACTGTACCAGGTATTTACAGGCTAAGTACTTTACATGATTCCCTAGAGAAGGAATGGCAACTTACTGCAGTATTCTTGCCTGGAAAATCCCATGGACAGAGGAGCCTGGCAGGCTACAGTCCATGAGGTCGCGAACAGTCAGACACGACTGAGCAACCTCACTTACTTGCTTTGCATGGTTATATCTTTCTACTCGGGCAACAAAACAACTCCACGAGGCGGGACTGTATTACGCATATTCCACAGGTAAACTGAGGCCTGCAGTAAAATTTTTCCAGGGTTACCCAGTGTGACAAAACAGTAACAACAGTTGCTGAACACAGTTGTTCAAAACAGTAACAACGTGGCTCAAAAGCCCTTACTTTAAAAAAAAAAAAAAAAAAAAAAGCCCTTACTTTTAATTGCCATGCAATAACAGCACCACTGAAAGGCTTCATAATGGAGCCTCCATAACCAGACCAAACTTTATTCTTCAGACAAATGTTTGAATCACCCCAAAAAACAAAACTCCTCCTTATGACGCAAGTCTGGGGTGCTGTTACAGCTGCCACTACTTTATGTCACCAGGACACGATTCTGCTAGATACAGGTATCCAAGGAGTCCATGTATTGCTAATAGGCAACACTGTAACACAGAACTAACAGGCGGAATTAACAACAGGAGGCACTGGACCAAACTGAGCTCCTGAAGCATTTTTCCCATTACTACCGAGAAGACCACTACTGTTCAAAGATGAGAACTGGATCAGAAGACAGCATTTTTTTCAACAGCTTTATTGAAATATAATTCACAGATCATACAGTTCACCCATTTAAACTGTACAATTCAACATTTTTCAGTATAGTCACAGAGTCGTGTAACCATCAGTCAACACATTTAAGGACATTTTCATCACCCCCAAAAGAAATCCTGTACCCACTAAGTCACTCCTCACTCCCCACACCAAAAGCCTCCCTCATCCTCAGCTCTAGGCAGTCACTAACCTACTTTGCGTCTAAAGATTTCCCTATTCTCAACATTCATACAAATGGAATCATATATATATGGCCTTCTGTGACTGACTTCACTCACCTAACATGTTTATAAAGCTTATCCACGTTGCGGCATATATCAGTATTTCACTCCTTTTTATGGTCAAATACTATCCCACTATCTGGATATTTCACAGTTTATTCATCCTTCAGCTGACAGGCCTTTGGTTGTTTCCACTTTTTGTCTATTGCGAATAATGATGCTATGAACATTAGTGTACAAGTGTTTGTGTGGACCTATGGTTTCAGTTCTCTTGGTTTTACACCTAGGAGTGAATTGCTGGCATGGGGCAATTCCATGTTTAACACTTTGAGGAACTGCAAAATTGTTCTTCAAATCATTTTACTTTCCCACGAGCAATGTACGAAGGTTCCAATTTCTCCACCTTCTCACCAACACTTATTATCTGTCTTTTTTATTACAGAGATGTTAGTGCATACAAAGTGGTATTTCATTGTGGTTTTGATATGCACTTTCCTAACGGCTAGTGATGACATGACATTTTAACTGGCTCTTAATGTAGCCTCTTTTCACACAAGAGATATTTTTGACAAAACCTAAGAAATGCCTATGGAGACTTCCAGCAGTTTCACTGCCCAACTGTACATGCCATGTCCAAGCCTTACCTCATGGGTAGAAGAACAGGGATGGAATAAAAAATCAGATGCAAGGAGACGGCCAGGGATGGGTAGAAAATCAAGCATGTCCACTGAATACATTATTCGAAAAGTTAAAAGTGGCTTATATTTTGATACGGCTATTTTGATTTAGATATAATGACTATATCGAAAGAGCCATGTCATAATGCCCTGCTTTGAGCTAGGCACTGATTATTAGAATTAGATTTGGTAAAGACCAAGAGAAGATTCATTTATTTCACTCTTTCCCCAATATTTGTCATTATATTCTTCAAACTTGAGCACTTATAGGAACTCTCATACACTATTAACTGGTACAACTTTTTTGGAAAGCAGTTTGGCAATACATTCCAAAGGCCTCAAGATGTATATGGCTTTTAACCTAATTATTTCATTTCTGGAGAGTTGTCTTAAAATAATGTGAAATAAAGGGGAAAAAACTTAAACCATGAATTTTTTCACAGAAACATCAATCCAAACATTTAATAATATGAAAATAAATAATGAAATACGTTTCACTGAATGAGATATTTTATACAATTAAAATGACATTTATGACAAGTTTGTATACTGTGAAAAATGTTTATAATGTGGGTATTAATACTAACATAAAATAATATTAGCTTTGTCGAACATTAACATAATTTTATCAGCTTTATAAAATATAAAAATGCATGCCTAAAGAAATATTGGAGTCGAATTCTTCAAAATAAAAAGTCATTGCATCTCAGTGGTGGGATGATAAATGGGTTTTTTTTTCCTATTTTTTGCAAATTTTTAATATTTAAGCAATATACAAGGATGATTTACATAAGTGATAAATATGGTTTTAAATAAAGCTAACAACCAAGCTCAAAGCCCAGTCCTGCACTGAAAAATTTCAGTAAACACTAACTTCCAGTGGTCTTGCTTCCAAGAGCCAGGAAATCATACTCCACTTAGAGAAATAGTATGATCCACTGAATAAGACGAGAGCCAGGACTCTACCCTCGAATTCCGAGCAGTGTGTGACTTAACACCTTTGCAGAAGGGGAGAGTTAAAACAGATGACATACTTACTGCATGCTGACTTTGGAACATGGTTACGTATGTTATTGAAATGGGACAAGTATCACAGTGCCCCATGTGATAGTGGTGGGGATTCAAACTCAGACCTGACTCCAGTCCACACTGACATCTGTGAAGCAGAACCAAGGAGTCTACCGTGCTTACTGCACAAAGTAAAAGTCAACTGAGATAAATGTATGTGACAGCTCCCCAAAAAGTATCTAGTTTCTTGAACAGTAAGACTCTTAACGCCCTCCACACTGCCTCCTAATTCTCTAAGAAAGCTCCCCAAAAAGTATCTAGTTTCTTGAACAGTAAGACTCTTAACGCCCTCCACACTGCCTCCTAATTCTCTAAGAATTTAATAGCACTTGAGGATGAAACTGTGTCTTTCCTCTGCCTTCTTAAGCTAACAAGTCAGTAACAGAGATTGCTTTTAATGACTAGCGAGACAAAAATGTTTTAAATTATAATAATGTAAATCATGCAAGGCAAATGAGTATTAGATGTCTAAATGTCAACAGGAGGGGAAATATTTACAATACAAATGAGAAAGTAAATACTCATAATATTTACAAACCAATAAGAAAAACATAAACACACAAAATATCAACATAAACAACCCAAAAGATAAATGAACAAAAAATATACATGTAGGTATTTCACAGATGAAACAGTACAAATGACTAAAAAACCTACACAAAAATCCAAACCCTGATGACAATCACAAAAATGTAACTTAAAAACTCACAGCAAAAGAGACACAGACGTATAGAACAGTCTTTTGGACTCTGGGAGAGGGTGGGATGATTTGGGAGAATGGCATTGAACTATGTATAATATCATATATGAAACGAATCGCCAGTCTAGGTTCGATGCATGATATTGGATGCTTGGGGCTGGTGCACTGGGATGACCCAGAGGGATGGAACAGGGAGGGAGGAGGGAGGGGGGTTCAGGATGGGGAACACGTGTATACCCATGGCGGATTCATGTTGATGTATGGCAAAACCAATACAATATTGTAAAGTAATTAACCTCCAATTAAAATAAATAAATTTATATTTTTTAAAAAACTCACATTTTTACCTATTAGTTTGGCAAAGATTTAGCAGATTAACAGGATACAGCATTAGAGACAACATGAGAAGATAAGCACTTTCAAACACTACTGGTGGCAACTTGACAGTAACTATCAAAATACAAAGTGCACATAACCTTTGACCCAACAAGTCCTACAGAAGCATTTGCACAAGTAAATACTTAATGTCTGAAGAGGGATGTTCACTGTACCATCCTTTGTAATAGCAAACAAAACACAGAAACACATCCATCAATACATTTGAAGATGGTACATCCAGCAGATGGGCCCTTTGGTTGTTAGCAAAATGAAATGAACCCATATGTACTAACAGAGAATGATGTCCACAAAGTACTGCTAAAGAAGAACTTGCCAGATACCATATACACTGTATAATGGTGGCATTTAAAACATGAAAATTGTTTCTATTTATATATATATATATATATATATATATATATATATACACACACACACACATACATACTGGTGTCTCTACATATGATGTCTAGTTGGTGGTCATTAGCAGGATGTTCTGATTCTCCTCTTTGCACACTCATGGTAGGACTATACATCCCAGCCCCACCGAAGTTCACCAGGCTAAGGATTTCGCTTTGACAAATGAGATGTGAGCACAATCACCTCCGAGTAGAAGGCTTAAAAGCTGGTGCGGCATTTATCATGTTCCCTTCCTCTCGGTGACTCACTGAAGCAGGTGCTGAGCTGGAAGCCTGGGTCTCTGGATAATCAAGATGGCAGGAGACGCTTGTCCCCACACCCCCGGCAAACCACATCAAACCCCTAAGTATGAGCAAGAAGCAAACTTCTGTTGTACTTCTGTTGATACTCCAGCACAATTGAGTGGTCCTGATACACACAGGAATAAGAAAAAATATCTGGAACAATACATACCAAACTGCATTCTTGATGTTACCCTAAGGAAAAGAGATAGGATAGGAGACAGAAAGGGCAGGGAATGGGTGAGGGGGGCACTTTGGGGTTTTACTTTATATACTTGGGAATTATATAAATTTTCATAAGCACGTATTATTTTTAGAATTTGAACACAAGGTATTTGTAAATAATGGAAGATGTCCAGAAGTTTTTAGATTGTTGCTTTTAAAAATTCCAATAACTGCAGTTCTAACACAAAGAGAAATAAAATCTCCCCGTGACCATAAAGAACGGAATATGAAAACTGGCCTCTGCAAGAGTTCCAGGCAGAGGGACTGAAGGGCTCCTTTGAAAAGTAACACTGTTCTTAGGGATGCCCACTAGACAAACGGCCCTATTCTTTCAGCTCCATTAAGGATGCAAAGGTTTTACTCAGATGACACAGAAGCAGATGGAGGAAGAGAAGGAGCCATCAGCAAATGGCTGCTAGCTAGGACTTAGGAAGCATTTATAAAAATTACTGGTTGACGGTCCCCAAACACGCAGAGAAACAAACATGCTCGCAAATGGCGGCCGAGGCAGCTGTGAAGGCAGGACCCGGTGTGATGTGATGCAGAACAAGAGATGTCAGTCCATCTGGAACAGAGAAACAACATCATCGTTCTCTCTGGCAAAACCACAACCTTTGTGGCGGAATCTCAGGGAATGACTGGGCTGCAGGGGAGCAACCACATCGAAAGGAGGGTTCAAAACTAATCAAAGCAATAAGGTTATTTGCCTGTTGACGCCATCAATTTTGTATTACAAAACTGAATTAAAATGTCATGGAAATTCATCAGAGGGAAAGCCAACTAACAAGCATTCTTATTTGAAAGTACCAGGCACTTTTAAGATTTTCAGAATTAATCCTCACAAGCCTACCACGTATTTTAGGCTCTTTCTTAGAGATGAGGAGCCTTTGGCTCAGAGAGATAAAGGAACTCGTCCGGGGCCACAGAGCCAAGATTCAAACCCATGTCTGGTATGGTCTTTCCAGGGTCAGTGGGGAGGGCTGCTTAGGGATGGAAGGAAGAAGTAAAGACATCAGCCCAGGGAATTTGCTTCTCTGTTCACATCAACAACCTCCTTATTTGTTTTATGACCACAAAAGGTAAGTACTGATGTCACTCAAATAGCTAACATAAATTTCCAGTGTTGACACACATAGTTAATATACCAGAATATGAGACTGGCACCAGGCTCAGAAGGGAAGCCTTAAAATATTCAGTTAAAACCACAAAACTGTAAAAGTATAATTGACTTCAAAAGAAAAGAATTTTAAAACAGTGTTATTTAAAACAAATTTAGGGACCTCCCTGGCGGTCCAGTGGGTAAGACTCTGCCTTCCAATCCAGGGGGTGCACGTCTGATCCCTGGTCGGGGAGTCATCATCTCACAGGCCTCGTGACCAAAAAAAACCAAACCATAAAACAGAAGTTTTAACAAACTTAAAGTTTGTAATGAACTCAATAATGACTTTAAAAAATGGTCCACATCAAAAAAAAAAAAATCTTAAAATTTTTTTTAAACCTAAACTACATCACATTGGTATTTGTGCAAAATGTACCTGCCCTTATCACACAGAGGGTTCTGGGTGTGTTCGTTATCTGCTGTATCCCAAGAACTCAAATATAGCCTGGAACAAAGTAGGTCTCAGAGTATTAGTTCAATGATTCAAATGAGCTGTCAAGTGTGTTTAACCAGTAACCTATATATGAAGATGAAATTCTATACTCGTTGTCTTCTAGTTTAAAATACATATATAAATCAAATAACCAATATCCATAGTTACCCAATAAAAGGAAAAGTACCATTAACTGAACACAAACAATGTGCCCAGCATTGGGTTAAGGCAATTTACATACTTCCCCTCATTTAATCTCACAAGAACTCAGCAAGAATCACTATGGCCCATTGATACAGTTGAAGAAATTGACGCTCAGAGTTGTTCTGTATGCAGGACCCAACCTGCTTGGTCACACAAGGAATTAGTGACAAGTATTTTAACCCATCTGTGTGAATTTCAAAGTCCCTGCTAGCTCCAGGACATACTACTTTCCCTCTAGAGAAGCCACTTAAAGAGTGGCCAATTACTTTTATAATATGTTCTTTTCAAGGGATAGATTTAAAAGAAAATGTATATTTGAATTTTTGTATTCAACTTCTGGCAGAAAACCAGAATACCTCCAAAATCGAGGCCATTTACAATAGAGAGCATACTCCTGTAACACAGAAAACTGCTCTAACAATTGCAATACCTGCTTAAAAACTAAAATTTTAATTTGTACTAGTTATAGAACTGGAATATGAGCTCCTGGAATACACTGTCTTTTAAATGAGAGGCATTAGTGTGGATTCATGAGGCTTTTATACATATTGTATTGTTCAAGTAGGAGTGGTAGTGAATTGTGATTTTTATGGTGTGACAAATTTAACTTGCAAAGGAAAAATTCTAGTGTGCTAGGTGTTAAAATAACATGTCTGTTGAAGGAGAACATTGGATGGAGTAGGCTATAAACTGTCCTTAAACACAAGGCTGTTTTCAAAAACTGGAAAGTAAATTGCAATGACTATCATTAAAATGAGGAAGGGGGGGAAGGTTAAACTATCCAATTTTTCATTTTCTAATCTGCCTTCATCCACCAAGAGTCTGCAACACAGTGGCTCATGCAGCAGGCTCAGGCCCCACAGAGGAGCAAGGCCACTCGGCTAGTCAGTGCACCAGAATCTCTTTCCCCTCATGGGGAGCCACGAGATAGGATTCAGAAAGTGCAGACACCAAAGGCTCCCTCTGCCAGGCAGGATATATTTCACTGTGTTTTATTTTAAGTCCTATTTGCAACGTCAGCCTCCTGGTTCTAAGTGACACCATTGCCATTCGAGAGTTATGAGTCAGATGAGGAACGAGAGGGTTCAGAAGTGGAGGATTACACAACACACTGAAAAGTGGGCTTGGGAGCAAGGCAGACTGTTTGAACCCTGACTCTCCCACTTCTGCGCCCAATTCCATTTCTTCAGTTGCTATCTTCGGGGGAGTTCCCGGGTGGTCCACTGGTTAGGACTCCATGCTCTCACTGCCAAGGACCCGGGTTCCAACCCTGGTCAGGGAACTAACATGCCACAAGCCTTATGGTGCTGCCAAAAAAAAAAAAATGTTATCTGGGAATAGTAATAACAGAATAACTCCTTGCAGGGTGGATTTTAGCAAAGGATTAGCAAAGAAGACAGTAGAGGCTTGTGTACTGGCTATAAGCACAGGCCCTGGATGGCTCAGACACCTGTTACCTGTGCGGCCTTGGGCTACCCCTGAACTAATCTCCTCTCAACCTCGGTTTTCTCAGCTGTAAACTGGAAATAATGGGGAAAAATAAAAAGGAAACAATGGGATCCACCTCAGATGGCTGCTGTGAGGATTAAATAAAATAATACATAATAAGTGTTCTATACGTTTTAATGAGCAGAAAGCACTTAGAACATAAAGCCTAGCATGTAATATGATATTTCAAAGACAGTAACTAACATCACACAAGTTGTAAGTAGGATGATATCCTAAGTATATACATGCTTCGAAGAAAGGCTGGATACATTTCTGAAAACAACACACGATTTGGACACTACTGAAGCAAAGAGCTCACACTGTAACAGATCTTGTGAAAGTCACTCACTTGTGTTCAACTCTTTGCAGCCCCATGTCAGGCTCCTCTGTCCATGAAATTCTCCAGGCCAGCATACTGGAGTGGGTAGCCATTCCCTTCTCCCTGGATCATCCCACCAGGAACTGAACCCAGGTTTCCCACTTTGCAGGCGGATTCTTTACCGAATGACCCAGGAGGGGAGCCCTAATAGATCCTGGGATAGGGCTTATGCCAACTATTATCAACAAAGGTCCCTCTATCAAATCTCAGTGCCCTTGATCACGTTAGCTGGTGTCCATGATACCACTGCGTACATATACACAGCTGACATCTCCAAGGAGAGCAGCTTGCAAAAACAGTGGCGTCTACTCTCCATGGTGTCTTTTCCCTAAAGTTTTCTTTAATGAGTGTGTCCAAACTGCAAAAAGAATATACAGGAGAGGCAGAGAGAGGCTCACATGATTAGAAGAGAACCACGCGTTTTTGTAAATATGTATTGAGCTTCTACTATGAGCGAGGAACCATGTCTCTCTTTCATGTCTCAACTTCACAGTGACTCTATAAACATGATTTTGCTCTTCTAAAATAAACTTTCATCTTACCTACAAGTGTACAGAGCTAACATTTATGAACTGTCCTTTGAGAAACACGGTGGGCACCATTGCATTAAACCTGACTAGAGTGGATCCAACTGAAAACTGAATCATTTAAGAGAGTTCGTGTGGCTCCCTTGAGACTGACAGTGTGGGCAAGGGAAGCATGGTCTATATATGGCAGGAATCTGTGATCATACTCAGCCAGAAGCACAAGCTTCCTGGCATGGCCTTCAGCGTCCTCCAATCCAGCTCCTTCTTCATCTCTCTCTGCTCTCTGAGCCGCCATCACCCCATCTCCCTGCCTTGGCTCCTCCTCTGTATCGAATGCCCTGTACCCAACTCTACTCCCAGGCTGGACTGCAACTGTCAGTGAACACGTCTGTCCCTGGAGGGTACGGACAGAATCCCATTTGTGTCTGTACCTGCCACTCCCCAGGGTCCACCAGCATCAGCAGCAGGGAGCAGTGGCAAGGGCACAGAACAGGAGGCCGGTTTCAAATGGAAACCTGTTTCAGATGCTAGCTCTGCCCCTCACAGCTCTCTGACCTTGTGTAAGTTAACCTCTGGGTACTTCGATTTCCTCCTGTGTAGAAATGGAGACCAGAGGGTTGTTGGGAGAATCAAATCCTTGGCTATATGTGACGCACCCAGAAGAGTGCCTGGCACAGGGGAAGGGCTGTGGAAGGAAGGATTCATCATAGTTGTTTCTTATCACTGTCACTATTGGTTACTGTTGTTAAGTGTCTGTTAATAGAGAAAAGTGGGGGAAGAAGGGAGATTGTGCCCTGAAGCCAAGCAAATGCTGAGCTCCCACCCTGCTGAACGGCCCAGTGGGGGAGCCCCTCACCACTTACTCGCAAAGGAGACACAGACCTTTCACTCTGGGTGGTGCTCATGTCCTTGTTTCTCGCCTGGGCTGCCCACCTGACCCCTGCCAAAGCCAGCTGGCTGGGGACCCCCACATCCTGCAGTGACGGCACAGCATGACATACAGAGGACGCTGCCCTTCACCTCCTCGCAACCCAGCCCCCAGCAGGGTTCGTGCTCCTAGAACATCAGTGCTGAGCATTAGAGGTACACTCTTTCAACAGCACCCGTGTAGCAGATGGGGAAACAAGCCTGGCGAGGCTGTGTTTGCATTTTGTTAGTACCCAGTTTATACATATATATATATAGATGTTACCTATCATGAAGCCAACTTTGCTGCAGGTACTAAGAATACCATAATCATCGTTTAAACCTGGAAGGAACTTTAAAGTTTTCCTAGCCTGGCACTTTTCGAACTCCACATTCTATGGTGTGAAGATGAGATGTCAGCTCTGTGGTTAAGTCATCCATTGATTCATTTATGGATCACCCACCACCTGCTGGGCATCAGGAACACAAGCCAGAAACCACTCCTGTCCTCAGGACCTCACAGGCAAACAGGGAAGCGTGATGGTAGGTAGGTAATCACCCCTCTAATAGTAAAGTCCTGTTGGGAGTAAATTATGTTAAAACATCCTAGAATGAGCATCTCCACTTACATGCCAGTATGAGCAGGAGAACAGGCAAAGCAGGGCCTGGAGGAGACAGTTACGGGTGGCACCTCAGAAACTGCTCCCCCCTTCGAGCTCACCTGCACGAGGGCCTCACACAGACTAACACTACCATTATGTGGCTGCGGCAGCAGAGAGACTGGGAACCATGGACCTAGCTGGACCCACTCCCATTTGACAGACAGGCAAACTGAGGCTTAAAGAATTGAACTCACTTGCCAAAGTCCCAAGGCAGGTAAACGGAAAATGCTTAAGGTTTCGTAGTGGCTCACACAGGCTTCCAAAAGAGTCCACATCCCACAGCATGGCACATGATCTGACCCCTGCTTACCCCTCCTGCCTCCGCTCGCACCATTCTGCCGCCCACTCTGTGACCCAGCCCTACCGAATTAAGTGTGAAGCCCCGGACGCACCTCTGCTCTGTCTGTCCCACTCCCTGTGCCAGGGATCCAAAGTCAACGATCCCTAATAATAATAATGAATAATTCCCAGAACTCAGCTCGGGGCTCTCTCCTCCAGGACATGGCCCTGACATGACGCGCCTCTACCTCCTAGAGCAGGTACACCTTTACACAGACACAGAAACACTCATCACGTAAGGCGTTCATCCATTCAACACATATTTATTGAGCACCTTCTGTGTGCCAAGCACCTGAGGAAACAGCAGTACATAAAACAAGGCCCTTGCCCTCATGGAGCTTACATTCTAATGCGGGAAACAGACAATAACCAATACAAAATCCAGTGTCACTAGAGTTCAGTGCTATGAAAAACCAATAAAGACGAGCAAGCATCAGTTGGCGGGGGGTGGGGCACAGTTATAGGTGAAGGCCTCTCTGAGCCGGTGGCATTTGATCGGAGGTCTGAAGTGATAGAGGAAGCCATGCCAACAGCTGGGAAAGGAGCATTTCAGGAGCAGCAGCAGAGGCCCTGTAACTACTGCAGTGGTTATTTACTTGTGTCTTATCACCTACTGAACTTGGAGGTCCTTGAAGGCAAGGGTTAGCTCTTAAGCATCTTTGCTTCGCAGGGCCCAGCATCCATAGTGGACACTTACAGAATGAGTGACTGAAGCTGGACCAGCATGTGTGGCTGCTGGTTTCTGAGTCTGGATGGCTCCATCTCTTGAGATCTGGCCCGTTTTGTGTCTCTCTCCCCAACCCTTGCCCCAGGGCTAAGCTAAGTACAGGCCATGCTTGGGCGAATCAGCCTTCCTTCATTCTGTGGCCTGGTCTCAGCCCCTGGATCCTCCCTTCATTAGGACTATGGTACTGACAAGCTCTCCATGTTTATCTCCTTCTGGTCTTCATATCTACCGCCTTGAACTAGGCCCCTGTCCCAAAACCCAGACACCTAGTACTGGGAGCCGCCCTCACTTTCTCCAGATTTCATGGGCATGAAAGCCCTCCCCTGATCCCCAAGCCCCAGGGCTGGGGGGCCCTGACACCCAGAATCAGACTATTCAACGGCTAACCCCTCCCTGTCTGGAAATCTGCCCCACCTGACTCTCAACTCCCCTCCAAACCACGTGACTCCTACTGCTGGGACAGCAACCCTCTGACCTCATTAATTCTGTCTGTGTCCATCTCTCTGTATGTTCCAACTTCATTATACCATTCCTGAAAGTCTTCTCTAGCCAAGGCCCAGGGCTGCTAAGGTCCTGCATCCTCGTGTTGCCTGTTACAGATTCTGTTCCACCAGCAGACCACATGGGTCCAAGCCTCCAGATTCGACTACCCTAAACCACATCCTGACACTCCCCAAAGCACATTAAATAACATTAGGCACTGCAAATAGAGTCACATCCACTCAGTCAACTACAACAGATTATCTCTGGATGTCACTGGTGCTTCATCCCAGCCCCTTCCAGATCTAAAATAAGTTCAAGGACAAATAATCCATTCCTTCACTCACCCTTTTGCCCACCAGTTCCTGAGGCCTGTTTATATGCCAAGCCTTGGGACATAAAAACCCCAGCACCTACACTGTTGACAATGATACTGATGGGGATGTGATGGTGATGGTGGAAAAGGGAGAGGAGTGCGTGGTAAGATGAGTTCCCATTTATTGCAGACTTGGGTTATATTCTAATACACAGTGAGTCTTCCAATACTAAGAAAACTATGAGATAGGTACATTTGGCCTGACTTTACAGAGGAAGAAATAGGCTAAAGAAGTGAAGCAAGTTGCTCAGGGTCACACAGCTAAGTGACATGATGCTGAGACCCTAGTCTATCTGCCTCCAAAGTACAAACGGTTCGATTTCCGCAAGGGGCCACCCAGTAAATGCTAAACAAATAAAACTTAAGGAAGAAATGAAAGAGAGAGAGGATCGATGGCTTCCGGGACTCACAGCTGCCGGAGGAGACAGACATATAAACAAATATCTATAATGTGGGGGAGGCGAGTGCTGATGGCTGGAGATCATGGAGCCAAAGGTAGCTGCAGGGAAGCTAGAGGAAAGACAGACTAACTCGACCTGGAGGGATCTAGAGCAGTCTTGAGGAAGTGACTTGGGGCCTAGGCTTTGAAGGAGAAGCAGTTAGAGGCTGACAAGCGTGGCACACAGCAGGAGCTTGGCCCTGAGACCTGGCCTGAGCCAGCAGGCTCCTCTGAGGTCTTCCAGTCCACCCCCCTGTGCCCACGCGGCCGGGCCGGGCCTCACCTCCTTCCACTTGAGCTGGCGGATGCTGATCTTCAGGGCGTCCAGGGAGGTCCTGGCCTTGGAGCTGTCCACGGTGACCGGCCGCAGAGAGCAGTACTCGTCGGGCTGTCCCGAGCTCCGCTTGCAACTGCGGCCCTTGATCCTAGACTTCCCGTGCGGGCAAAGGCCAGACACCGGCTCCGGCTTCGCCAGGGACACGGGCAGCGTGGGCGGAGGCCGCGGGGGAATGCGGGCGTCACCTTCCTCGGCCGCGCAGGGTGGCGCCGGGGCCGGCTCCTTGGGCTGCTCCTCCCCCGCCTTGCGCTCCGGTTCCCCGGCCGCGCCGGGGTCCACGCGGACCTGCTCCTTCGCCGCCTGCGCTTTGGTCGCGGCCACGGCCTCCGCCTCCCACCAGGCCGCCAGCTCCCTCTCGGGGCTGCCCCGCAGCATGGCCCTCAGGGCTGGTGCCAACGCCAGTGACGGAGCCGCCGCCGCCGCCGCTCCGCCGCCCCGGCCCCCGACCAAACTGCCGTCGCTGCCACCGCTGCCGCGCGCTCCCCTCCCGAGCCGGTTGCCATGATCGCTCAGGCTCCGGTTGACAAGGGCAGTCGCCCACTGGACGGGGCCCGAGAAGGGACAATCGCCGTCACAGGCCCGGCGACCTCATAGGCGAGGCTGCTCACGTGGTCAGGCCTGTCACAGAGGCGGCGGCGGACATTTTGGAAGAGGGCGGAAGCTGCCTCGGCCCGCCTACTGGGAGAACATGCTGAGTAGCTGAGCTCGCAGAACTTGGAGCCGGCAGGCTGGAGGTGAGCTTGAGGATGGAACAGCTATCGGAGCTTGCAGGGCTTCTGAGCCCCGGGACTGGGCCGGAGAGACGATAGTTTCAAACAGGAAACCCACTTTCCTCCACTCCACGCGCACTCACTGGGATAACTCCTGATCCGATGGAGGAGGCACAACCTCATCCATTCTAGGCACTTACACCCTCAGAAAGAATCTCAGCCTGATGATGGAGATAGCAAGTCCAGACCCTCAAGGAGCGGCTGCTCGTTTGAGGAAATCGCTTTCTCGTCCTGGGAGAGCCGCAAGACTGAGAGGGGGGACACCTTTCCCTGTTGGGAGCTCGTAAAGGAATGGGGTAGCCATGGGAAACTGCAGATTCACGGTTTAGTTGAGGACATCAACCAGCCCCTTTTCATATTATGTCATTAAGAAAGAAATTTGGTATCAATAAAATACACAAAAATGTGTCATTTTAACCATTTTTTTTAGGTATAGCCAAGGGAGAAGGCAATGACACCCCACTCCAGAACTCTTGCCTGGAAAATCCCATAGATGTAGGAGCCTGGTAGGCTGCAGTCCATGGGATCGCAAAGAGTCGGACACGACTGAGCGACTTCGCTTTCACTTTTCACTTTCATGCATTGGAGAAGGAAATTGCAACCCACTCCGGTGTTCTTGCCTGGAGAATCCCAGGGACGGGGGAGCCTGGTGGGCTGCCGTCTATGGGGTCGCACAGAGTCGGACACGACTGAAGCGACTTAGCAGCAGCAGCAGCCGCAGCAAGGGCGTTAACACAGCCACATTGTGCAAACATCACCATTTATCTTCTGAACTTTTTCATCTTCTCCAACTGAAACTTTGTACCCATTAAACTCACTGTACCCATTTACTCACAGCCCCCGGACCTCCATTCTCCTGTCTATATGAAATTGCCTCATATAAGTGGAATCATCCAACATTTATCCCTTCGTGCCTAGCTTATTCACTCAGCATAATGCCTTTGGGGTTCATCCGTGTTGTAATATTATTAGAATTGCGTGCCTTTGTAAGGCAGAATAGTGTTCCATTGTATGGATAGACCGCATTGTGTTTATCCATTCATCCGACAGTGGGCATTTGGCTTGTTTCCACGTGTTGTCTATTGTGAACGATGCTGATATGGACATGAATACACAAATACCTATTCCACTCCCTGCACTCAATTCTTTTGGGGTTACCCTGTATTTTTAAAGCCAATCCAAGGAGAGGGCTTTCCCGTCTTGCCTCAGGGAACCACATTTCAGTTTTT
Organism: Ovis aries; assembly: GCF_016772045.2. Classification (NCBI taxonomy): domain Eukaryota; kingdom Metazoa; phylum Chordata; class Mammalia; order Artiodactyla; family Bovidae; genus Ovis; species Ovis aries. The sequence goes on along the minus strand of NC_056056.1, from coordinate 13,788,898 downwards.
TCAGGGAATGTGGCTGGGAAGGGATAGCACCTCATACTGAGGACAGTGGCTGTGGCAGCCCTCACTGGTAGCCACACTTTCCAAATGAAATAATGATACAAGAGAGGAAAAGCAGAGGAATCACAAGGAAGTATACAATTCAGTGCCAAATGAGCCAAAGAGTTTAAAAAAAAAATTAGGAATTCAAAGAATGGAGAATTTACTATGAATTAGAAAGTTAGAGAAAACTTCATATAAGAGAGGGAATATAAACTGAGTCTTCAAGATAGAATCGGGTGGATGGAAAGGGATTTCCTTGTTGGTCCAGTGGCTAAGACTCAATGCTCCTGATGCTGGGAGCCCGGGTTTGATCCCTGGTCAGGTAATTAGATCCCACATGCCATAACAAAGATCAGAGTTCCTGCACATCATAACTAAGACCCAGAGTCAAACAAATAGATACATAAATAAAAAGAAAGCAGGTGGGGTAGTCATTCCAGAGGCTGTGGACAGGGCAACCTGTACAGTCATGCAGATGACCCGGGGGCCTCAAGGGAGCTGAAATGCAACTTGCTCTCTGCCCACCAAGCCTCACACATTGAGGCTTTGTTCCGCAGAAAGGGGCACTTTTGCTGATTGGTTCAAAGGCTCCCAGGGCTAATGGAGGCCCTGTGCTGAGAGGGAGCTGAGGAAAAGGTGCAGTACAAGTAAATTTAAGAAGGGAATGGTTACGGTGATCAGCTTGAAATGTATAGAAATATCAAATCACTGTGCTGTGTATCAAGAACTAACATAATGTTGTAACTCAATTATACTTTCAAAACAAATTCAGAGAAAAAGAGGACAGATTTGTGGTTACCACATTGAATCGGTGATGCCATCCAGCCATCTCATTCTCTGTTGTCCCCTTCTCCTCCTGCCCCCAATCCCTCCCAGCATCAGAGTCTTTTCCAATGAGTCAACTCTTCGCATAAGGTGGCCAAAGTACTGGAGTTTCAGCTTTAGCATTATTCCTTCCAAAGAACACCTGGGGCTGATCTCCTTTAGAATAGACTGGTTGGATCTCCTTGCAGTCCAAGGGACTCTCAAGAGTCTTCTCCAACACCACAGTTCAAAAGCATCAATTCTTTGGCACTCAGCTTTCTTCACAGTCCAACTCTCACATCCATACATGACTACTGGAAAAACCATAGCCTTGACTAGACGGACCTTAGTCGGCAAAGTAATGTCTCTGCTTTTGAATATGCTATCTAGGTTGGTCATAACTTTTCTTCCAAGGAGTAAGCGTCTTTTAATTTCATGGCCGCAACCATTGAGTTTGAGTGAACTCTGGGAGTTGGTGATGGACAGGGAGGCCTGGCGTGCTACAATTCATGGGGTCGCAAAGAGTCGGACACGACTGAGCCACGGAACTGACTGACTGACTGACATGGACAGAGGAGCCTGGCAGGCTACAGTCCATGGGTAGCAAAGAGTCAGACAGGACCGAGTGACTAAGCACAGCAGACAGAGTTGGGGAGGTGAAGGGTTTAGGGGAGGGAAAACTGGATTAAGGCAGTCAAAAGATACAAATTTTCATTTATGAGGTAAATAAGTACTAGGAATATAATCTATTATATGTTAAATATAATTAACACCATTGTGTGCTATATATAAACATTTTAGAGTAAATCCTGTGTTCTTATCACAAGGAAACATTTTTTTCTGTTCTTTAATCTTGTACCTGTCTGGGATGATGGATGTTCAGTAAATTGTTGTGCTCATCACTTTGTGATGTATGTAAATCAGATCATTATGTTGTACACAAACTTATACACTGCTTATATCAATTATATCACAATAAAACTGGAAGAAAAAATAAAATTTATTAATCCTGTAAAAAAGGAGGGGGGAGGGGATAAATTGGTGCTTTCAAATTGTGGTGCTGGAGAAAACTCATGAGTCCCCTGGACTGCAAGGAGATCAAACCGGTGAATCCTAAAGGAAATCAACCCTGAATATTCATGGGAAGGACTGATGCTGAAGTTTGAAGCTCCAGTATTTTGGCCACCTGATGCGAAGAACTGACTCGTTGGCAAAGATCCTGATGCTGAGAAAGATTGAAGGCAGGAGGAAAAGGGGAAGACAGAGGATGAGATGGTTGGATGGCATCACTGACTCAATAGAGATGAGTTTGAGCAAGTTCTGGGAGTTGGTGACGGACAGGGAGGAAGCCTGGCGTGCTGCAGTCCACAGGGCCGCAAAGAATCAGACACGACTGAGCATAGCACAAAAGTCATAAGCCTTTTCAGGAGGGCAGGGAACAGACTAGAACTGTAGAGACGCAAGCCTTAGAGGCAAATCCCATTAGGGCTCTGAATGCTGTGGTGACCTCTGACTTCTCAGGAAATTCTAAAATGTGTTGGTGGAAAATCCAAGCCCTTGCGGGTCTCCTCACAGAGAAGCTTCAGCTGTGGCTGCAGAGGAGCAAAGAGCAGTGGAGACTCAGGGACCAGGAACAGTTCCCCAAACACAAATACATCCAGAAGCACCTCTCTTTCCTTCACACACGCACCACGTCTTAGAGTCAGAGTGTTTTTGTTTACTTATGATGGACTGTCTCACCGACCAGAGTCCCAGTGCCACAGGTAAGGGTGTCCTGCCCTCGTTTACCATATCCCAGCACCCAGTCAGTGCCTGGCAGACAGTAGGCATTCAACAACCATTTTTTTGATTGATTAATGAGTGAATGAATGAAAGAATTAAGCTGCTCAGATATTTGACGATAAGAAAATACTTAGGCAAATTATGGCAAATGTCAATCACAGCTTTAGCCGTGTAGGGTAAACATCATCCCAGTGATGTAACATCGAGCAAACTGGTGCAAGCCTGGTAATCACAATGCGTAAAGACTGTTCCGAGTAAACAAGGCCTGGGAGAAGCTAGAGACAAATGGGAACAGCTGTGATGCTGGAGTCATGCGATCTTGGTTGAAATTTTCTCCTAGTCTTGGCAAACTCTATCCACCTGGAGGCTCTTCCTACCCCTCGTTCCAGAAATTCATCCCATTTCTGGAGGTTTCTGCTGTGAATCAGAAAGGCAGGCTAGGTCGTCCATGGTGACCTAGTATCAGTGAGAAGCCTCTCTGTCCTGAGCACTGTACTAAGCATTTTGCAAATGTTGTGTCATTTAAGCTTCACAGCAGCCCTGGGATCAGCACATTTTGCAGATGGTGAAGGAAATTGCTGCCCAGAGAAGTTATTTGCCTAAGTCACACAGCTCGTAAAGGCAAAGATATGATTCAAACTCAGAATTATCTGACACTTACACCCAGCTGCCAAACCCACACTAACCCCCACACCAAGCCTTTGTTCACAAAACATAAGCCACATATGCTTAAACATAACTGTGTCCATATATATGTATATGTATTTATACCACATATATATATGCTTCCCAGGTGGTGCTAGTGGTAAGAACCTGCCTGCCAATGCAGGAGACACAAGAAATGCAGGTTCAATCCCTAGGTTGAGAAGATCCCCTGGAGGAGGGCATGGCAACCCACTCCAGTATTCTTCTCTGGAGAATCCCATGGACAGAGGAGCTCGGTGGGCTATGGTCCACAGGGTCACAAAGAGACACAACTGAAGCAACTTAGCACACAGTACATGCACACACACACACACACACACAAATCCTCATTGTATGTGGATTACATGAAAATTACATGCAGAGAAAATCTCTGGATTAAAGCTATCAGTATCTTAGTCAATATACGTAAAATCCACAAAAGACTTGTACCTTGAAAATATAAAGATTTTTTTATATAACAAAGAGATGCTCAAAAATGGGGAAAGACACGGATAGTCATTCACAAAAGAAGATATCCAAATAGCAGATGAACATAAAGAATTGAGAAACTTCATGCATCATCAGGGAATTGATCATTTGAGCCACAATAGGTAAGTGGACAAAAAGGCAATGGCACCCCACTCCAGTACTCTTGCCTGGAAAACCGCATGGACGGAGGAGCCTGGTAGACTGCAGTCCATGAAGTCGCCACTAGTCGGACACGACTGAGTGACTTCACTTTCACTGTTCACTTTCATGCATTGGAGAAGGAAATGGCAACCCACTCCAGTGTTCTTGCCTGGAGAATCCCAGGGACGGGGGAGCTTGGTGGGCTGCCGTCTATGGGATCGCACAGAGTCGAACACAACTGAAGCGACTTAGCAGCTGCAGCAGCAGCAGGTAAGTGGAAAAGACTGACTACACCAACCAGTACATCCTTTGGCAAAAGAAGCTAGCCATAAAGCGTAGTTTTATTTTTACATAAACTTCCAGAACTTTGTGATATTGGAAGTCAGCTTAGTTGCTACAGTTGGGAAGGAGGTTGATGGATGTGGTTGGGCAAAAAGAGACTTCTAGGATTCTGGTATTGCTCTATTTCTGGACCTAGCGATGATCTCACTGATATTTTCACTTTTTATAATTCATCAGCTTGAATGAGTTGGGCTTTTCTGTAGGTTATATATATTTCAATAAAAAGTTTGGATAACAAATTAAAAGAAAAAAGATGTCAGTATGTTATTAGTGGTTACTCTGAGCAATGGAACGAAGGGTGACTATTTCCCTCTTGATTAAACTTTTGTATATTTTCCCAGTTATCTACAATGACCATGCTTTGTTTTTTTTTTGATATTTACATATTTTATTAAATCTTTACAATCAGTAATTATAATCAAATACACAACTATATACAAGGATTATATACATTTTGCCCAGACTTTTACATCACAGTACATAGTTTCCCTTAGAAATATTGTATACATTTATCACCAAACAATAAAATCCAACAACAGTAGTGTTACAGCACCTGTTAGTACAGACAGCTTTTTCATAAATGACATCATAAGAAAATATACGGCTGTAAATTGGGCTTTTAAAAATGTCTTTTCTAAAATCTGAGCATACACTATTTCATTCACAGAATGTTTTTTTTCTATGTTCTGACTGAAGCCTTGTGCATAAAACGACCAGTTGGGATATTTACTAAATGCCCCCTCCTCTAAATTGATAAGCACTACTGGAATTATGGATGCTGAGCTTTCTTTATGATGAATTTGGCATGGGGTTTGGTGAGGGAACAAATGCTGGTTTTACTACTGAAAGGGCCATGTGATGGTAATTTAAATTAAAGGAAAAATCTCAAGAGTATATTAAAGAAGTTAAAATCACAGAGTACACAGTTTTTCATTTTACTCTCCAAACACTGTGAAGAGAAAGGGAAAAGTATAATGTTAAAGAAATTTGTTCTGAAACAACTGTACTCTTGTTGGAAGCCTATTAAAAGTTAAAAAGAAAAAGGAAAACCTACCCAACAAAATATCCCATCCCAAACATATCTAGTAAATTACAATTCTTTCACACCCAAAACTTTATGAGGAAAGCACTGCAAATTAGGGTTTATCATTTTAATGGACTTTCCTAAGCAGAAAAAACTAGAACTATTTTTAGTAGGTAAACAAGTGAAGTTTTAAAACTTGAAAATACCTGAATTAAATACTTTCTCTAATATCTAACTTTTAACTTTCAGATAAAATCCATACTTGATTCCAGGTTTGTAAACACTGTATAAATCCTTCTTAGTCAATCAGTTTTATGGCTGTGGTGATCACTTCAGCTCTATCTGTATGCAGCCAACATCTAACTGAGGTAGACCAGATGTTTCTAAAATTCAGGTTCACAGAATCTAAAATTCAGATTCCCTGAATCTTTAGGAAGTAAATAAAATGCTATAAAAAGGTACTTAAAAAACAAAACATTTTAAAAAATGCCTAACGCTGTTGAAACTTTTCATGAACTCAAAAACAACTTCGTGGCAATATGCCAGTTAAGAATAGAGAGTCAGTGACAATGTTGGAGTTTTGAAGCTGAACACTATACCTTCTTTTCTTAGCTAGGGAAAAATCAAGTATAATTCCTTCTGCTATTAATATTTATATTTGTTAATTTTATAGTTAATTTTTTTTTTCTTTAAGTATTCATTTTTCTAAACAAGCTGGTGGTTTAGTCACTAAGGTGCGTCTGACTCTTGCGACCCCATGGACTGTAGCCTGCCAGGCTCCTCTGCCCCTGGGATTCTCCAGGCAAGAATACTGGAGTGGGTTGCCATTTCCTTCTCCCATGCTTTGTTTTGATAACGGGAAAATATAATCCTTAAATAAAAATTTCTTGATGATTGTTCTATCGCTTTTATAGCAAGTCCATTTCCAAGGAGAGAGGCAGGAAGCGATAGTTCAGGGGACAGAAGTGTGGGTAGCACTTACTCCCATTGGTTTCTGCCCTGTTGGTCTCAGAGGCTGCCACCAGGTGGCGCCTGAGGTCCGGTTATCAAAGAGGTTGAAGGAGGAGGGGCAGAGAAGATCCCCTAGCAACAAGCATCTGAATCAAATCCAACAGCCCCACCACCTCCCGCCCCCACCCCGGCCGGCTTCTACTTGCAAACACACACTTTCGCACCTCTAGGCTTTTGCCAGTATTGCTCGCTCTGCCTGGTGCATCCTCCCAACGGCTTCCTATCTGCTAAGTGAGCTGTTTATTCTTAAGGCTCAGATCCAAAATCTCCACCTTCTAAACAAGGTGTGATAGAGTACCTGGGAGCATGCGAGCTCCTGGAAGGGAGAGTGAGCAATCCTAACGAGTGGGCAAAGGGCTTCGTGTGCAGTTCTGGGTTGACTGCTTCTAGAATAGGTGGTTTCTTTCTGACTGACAATAATAGCCATCTTCACTGAGCACACGTATCAAGCCCTGTTGTGTATTCCAGCACTTTAATCCTCCCCAGCAACTCTCCAGGCAGGAAAGTACCATGTTCCCCCACATGACTGGGTTGAGTTTGTGTTCTTCTTCGTGACCTCAGGCAAATCTTATGACTCCTCGGTCCTTGACTTCCCTCATCTGAAAATTGGGCTGATGATAACAGTACCTATCCAGAGTGCGGTTGTAAAAAATGAGTTGAAATAGAAAACTTGCATTTAGTGGCCTGTGAATGTTGATGATCATTATTGTTCCCATTTCAGAGGTGAGGGAACTGAAGCTGACCAAGAGGAAGTCAGTGATTAAGTAACAGAACTGAAGTCCAAAGTTCAGTGTGACCAGCGCTAAGCCCAAGCTCTTTCCATTCTGCCTGTCCTTTGTGCTGTCACCTCCAGGTAGGTCCTAACCCACCGAGAGGCCCTGACCTGGCCTTGTGCCCTCTGGGCTTCCGTTTGCCCCATGCCAAGTGAAGAAGTTGGCCAGGATGCTCATAAAAAGTATGACATTTTGATAAACTGGTGAAGAAGATGGTGTGGAAATGCTGGGTCTTGAGCTCCTGGCTCCATGCACCATGCATCTGGGCCGTGAGCATTAAGCCTAGAGATGGATTTCCTACTTCCCTGGCTGGACTCTCACACCAGCCCTTGGAGAAGAGGAGATGCGCAACCCTCTAGCTGCAGGTAATAGCATCACGGCCAGGTCTGTGAAGCTCTAAGCCAGAAATAATGTAACTGACAATATGATGCCACCTTGCATTCTCCACATGCTTGGTGGAGATGGAGAATAAACAACACATTTCAAAATACTTTTCCTTAAAGGTCAAGAGAAGTTGAAAGCCACTGCACTCTTCTGACAACAGGCTTTGCTCCTGGAGAGCTGTCAGGGTTCAAAAATATTTTCTAAAGCAATCATTGGTATGCAATCAAGAGAGGTGCCTCCTCAGGTCAGAAAGTGGGGCCTGCTGGAGTGTTTCAGTGGAGCTGTATTAGGGGAAGAACACCGTAGCGACAGTTCTAGCTTAACACAACTTTGGAAAGCAGTGCTTTAAGAAGAAAGGAAGAAAAGGGAGGAGGGGAAAAGAAGGAAAAAAGGAGGGAAGGAAAGGGAGGGAAGGAGGAAGATAGGAAAGAGAGAGAGAGGAAGGGGTGGGGGGGGAATAAATCCCTAATATTCCCAGAGGCCAGGGATGGAAGAAATCCTTTTTCCTGGTTGGTTCAGGGATGAATTAAGGGAGGGGGTTGCCTTCTGTTTTTGGAGCCCGGCTCCTTCATTTCCCATACCCCTCCATAACCAATTAGCCACCAAGACCCATATTGACTTCCATGGAATTTATCAAATGGATTTTGAAAGAGCTTGCCATTTTCCTGAAAGGTGGGTTATGAGAACTAGATAGGTGATTCTAGCAGCCCGATGGTCTCTTGTGTTGCACCCGAGTGGGTGTATTGGTCAGCAGAGGCTTTATGTTAAGCCACAGTGACAAACATTCCCCAAATCTCTGTGACCTAACAGAAAAGTCTATTTCCCACTTCATCACACATCCAGGGCAGGGGCTCTGGACCTATACTCACACCAGATCATAGTCTATCAGAAACTCCATTTCAACATGTGCTTCTCTGACCACCGTGGATGGGAAGAAAGGCAATGTGGAGACTTACACACTGACTTGTAAAGCCTCTCTTGGAAGCGGCGCGTGAAAGCTCTGCTCATGCCGATTTGACCAGAGTAAGCATAACATCAGAGTAAGGGAAGATAGGCAGACTTCCCATGTGTTAAGGGAGGAAACCCGGAGATGTCTAGTGAACCGTCTCATGACAACCACCATGCACCTCAGAGAGGGACCAGGAACCAAACCTCAAAGGACAGTCTATGAAATTCAGGGAGCTTCGAGGGTGAGAGCAGATAAAGTGCCCAGGTACCTGCTAAGTGAAGCTGCTCAGATGCATCTGACTCTCTGTGACCTCATGGACTGTAGCCTACCAGACTCCTAGGTCCATGGGATTCTCCAGACAAGAGTACTGGAGTGGGTTGCCATTACTACCTACTAGGCATTCAATAAATAAAGCCTAACCTGGTCCCAAAAGGATGTTGATGGAAGAATAAACATCTTAAAGGTCTTAAAGGTCATTTAGCCTAAATTTCTGACTCAGAAATGGGGAAAGAGGAAGATGCGGGGGTGGGGAAAGGGAGGGGGAGATTCTTTTCACCTGCCCTCTCCAAGTAGCAAAGCCCTGCATTGAGGGGAAACCCCTGCTGTTACACTCCTGGTAGGAAAGAAAAAGTACCACTCCATCGTCCACTGATTTAGCAACAGGTGTCCCACAGGAAGGGTCTTTTTCTCAAAAGCCCAGGCTCCCAGGGGTAACATGGGTGCTCCACACAGAGGTTGGAGCTGGGTGTCTCCTTGACAGTTCCATCTGCAGATTCCATTAATTGGACAGGCCCCAGTTCTGGCTAGGTCTTAGGTTCAGAGCAAAGGGATCAGAAGTCACTTCACTTGACTAAATCAGCTTGCCTTGACCTGACAGGTAGGCAAACTCAGCTTGCCTTGACCTGACGGGACCTAACTACAACTGATCCACAGTTGTAGTTAGCGCCATTTCTACAAAGGTAGACACGACCATGGTGGACATTCACACGGATGACCCCAATGAACAGATCAAGTAACGGACATATGCCTTACTTTGGCCAATGAAATGTTAGGAAGGATGATGCGAGCAAATGTCCAAGAGGGTCTTCCACGCTAGGACTAGTCTCCTTGGAATGGCCCCTGATGGATGCCAGTGCCATGCTCTAAAGATGCTCAGGCAAGACCGCAGAGTGATGAGAGGCCACGTGGAGAGACCCTCAAGGGTGAGAAGCCCCAGCTGGGCTCCCAGCCGAATGCAGCCACTGAGGGTCCTCAGCTTCACTGCATGGAGCACAAGAACATCCCAGCAGAGCTCAGTCAGTCCTCTGACCAGGAAAAACAGTCAATTCCCATTATTTTAAGCAACTTTGTTATAAGGTCATTTATCAGCCCTGAGTGCTCACACCTTATTTTTGGAGGGTGAGGCGGGTAAAATTCCTGCTGCTCCCGTGCCTAGCTCTGAGACACCTGTTGGGTAAGTGGCGTAGTTTTCCTATTGGCAAAGCGGGGATGGCCTCATTGCCCACTTCCAGGGCCAGAGGGGTAGATCCAGAGACAGAATGAGTGCCCTTATTCTCAAGGCACAGGGCCCGTGGGAGGTGCTCAAAAACATCACCTGTTGATGTGACTCTCGGGTTCACGGCCTCTGCAGGGGAAGCTGCCCCTCCTGGAAGAAACCTGAGATCTAGGTAGAAGAGGAGATGAGGGCCCAGCCTTCTGACTTGATGGAAGGAGAGAAAGAGGAGGGATGGGCAGGGTGGGCTTTCTGGAGGTGACAGCCTTGAAGCTCAGCCCTGAAGGGTAGGTAGAGGTGTACCAGGAGACCTGCAGTGTGATCTCTGGGGGTTGGTGTGGGCTGGAATCCTCCAGCCAAGCCCCTCTCCCTTTTTCCCTTCTGGATTCAGCCCCCCTCCTCCACAGGAGAAAGAGAAAAGGCTCATCAGGTATGGGGGCCCTATGGGGTGGTACCCAACTCAGCTGGGTCCATGGACATCAAGACTGGGCCCAGTGATGCAGAGCTGACTGGGATGCGCCCCAGGCCGCCTCTGTCTATAGGAGTCGGTGGGGAAGGGGCTTCTCTCCTCCGCTCTCAGCCTCCCCCCAACCCTGGCTCCCTCTCCCCTCCTTCCTGGCTGTCTAAGATTCTCCCCAGCCTGGGGTTGAATAGGCTTCCCCAAAGTCTCTGTTCTCTTTCCTTAAGCCTGCTCTGCTGCTCACGGGCTAGCTGGGAAGACAACATGGGAGGGAGACAGAGGGGCTCTGCGTGATGCCCAAGGTGGGGGCCACTGGCAGCTCTACCAGCGTGTACAGGCCCCCCCAGGCCTGCCCTTCTGCTGGCCCCGCATGACCCCCTCCACCCTGTTCTTGCTTCATTGGCAACTGTGACTTGGGGCTCCATCTGGTGTTTGGGGCCGTGAGGGGAGAGTTATCAGTCTGGCTCTTGGGCCTGTACCCCCAGTCTGATTCTGTCAATCCTCCAGCACAGGGGGCCCCAACCTCCAAGATCTAATGCCTGATGACCTGAGGTGGAGCTGATGGAATAATAATAGAAATTAAGTGCGCAATGCATGTAATGCACTTGAATCATCCCAAAGCCATCCCTCCCCCACCCATCCATGGAAAAACTGTCTTTCCTGAAACCAGTTCCCGGTGCCAAAAGGGTTGGGGACTGCTGCCAGCCCACCGCCCCCTCCAACATCCTCCACCCTCCCACCAGCGCCCAGGTTTCTCCAAGGCAGCCTTCAGGTGCTGGGCCTGCTGAGATCCCATTAGAACAGCCTCAGGGGAAGTGGAGTCCCCTCAATCGATATTTACAATCACAGTAGAGCTGAGTACTGAGAGCCAGGGAAAAGCAAACTTTGAACTGAGCCAAAGCTCACAGCTGTCCCGGGAGGGCAGAATTCCTCCTCTTTCTCTTCTACAGATGAGCATCTTGGTTCTCATGAATCATTCATTCGTTCATGTCACGATGAAGGCATGGGGACGTCATGGCCACCAGGCAGGCAGGGACCCCGCCCTGGGAGGAGCCCAGGGACACTGAGGGAGTCATTCTTAGCGCGAGGAGGAGGGTAGAAGGAGGGGAGGGGTCCAAGAAGTCTGCACAGCAGGCAACAGAGAAGCTGAGCTGCGACGGAGGAGGACCAGCAGACAAAAGGCAGGTCAGAGAAGCAGCTCAGGTTAGTACTCGCCCACCACGAATCAGAGCCACGACTAGACCCCCTGGACTCCGCTTCCAGTGCTCTTCCCAGGGATCATGCGGCCGCACCAGCTGCCCACATGGCCAGGCCTTAGGCCTAGGAGGGCTTCCTAGAGGAGGTGACACATAAGCTGGATCTTGGAAGATGCATAGGAGTTTGCCAGTCAGAGGGCTGTCCCTGCAGAAGGAGTAAGGTGTGCAAAGGCCCAGAGATGAAAGTGTGATGAGCATTTTGAGGGCCTCACCCTGGGGAGGTGAGTGAAGGAAGCGGGTATGTCAGGCAGGGAGCCTTTCTCAACCTCTGTGGCTTCGTCAAGTCGAGGATAAACCCTGAAGAGAACAGAGAGAACCAGGCAGAAGGAGGAAACACTGGAATTGAGAAAGGGAGTGAGGCACCAGCGCCAGGACTGCCCGTGGGGAGGGGACCAGCTGTTAGCAATCCAGTGCCCGTGGTTCCTCCATTTATCCCCCAGGCTCTCTCAGAAACTGATTAGCAATGGTTCCTCCAGCTTCTTAAGAGGCCAGGGGATTGAAGGGAGGGAGGGAGCCTGGGGAAAGGCCAGGCTTCAAGAGAAGGGTCCAGATGAAACTTGGGAAGCAGAGGAGACCCTTCTGAACCCACCTCTGACCCCTCCAAGCTCCCTCCCTTTCCAACCAAAGCTGGGAGAAGGGGAGGGAAAAAAATTCCTAAAAATATAGAAACAAACTGAAGCACATTCTGAGGCAGAGGCGATTAAAATCCCACAGTTGGAGGATGAAGAGGGCAGCGGGGGGGTGGGGGGTGGGAATCCTTGGATCATCAGACAGACAGACCTGAATTTTCTCTCATGGCACACTTCCTGTGTGACCTCAGGCCATCAGCCTAACCTCTCTGAGCCTCACATTCCTGGCAGAGAGGTTGAGAGGTTTGGGGAGACAATGCTGGCACCGTGGTTGGCAAACAGTTGTCCTTGTTCAGTCGCTAAGTCATATCTAACTCTTTCCACCCCATGGACCATAGCCGCAAGGCTCTTCTCTCCTCCACTGTCTCCCAGAGTTTGCTCAAACTCATGTCTGTGGAGTCGGTGATGCTATCTAACTATCTCATCCTTCTCCTTTTGCCTTCAATCTTTCTCAGCATCAGGGTCTTTTCTAATGAGTCGGCTCTTCACATCAGGTGGCCTAAGTATTGGCACTTCAGCTTCAGCGTCCGTCCTTCCAAAGCGTTGATTTCCTTTAGGATTGACTGGTTTGATCTCCCTGCTGTCCAAGGGACTCTTGAGCCTTCTCCAGCTCTACAACACAAACAGTCGGAGCTCAGTATGGGGCTTCCCAGGTGGCGTTAGTGGTAAAGGATCCGCAGCCAATGTAGGAAACACAAAACACGTGGGTTCGATTCCTGGGTCGGGAAGATCCCCCGGGAGAAGGGCATGGCAACCCACCCCAACATTCTTGCCTGGAGAATCCCATGGACAGTAGAGCCTGGCGAGATACCGTCCATAGGGTCGCAAAGGGTCTAACACAGCTGAAGCCACTTAGCGCACACACGCTCAGTAAATGCATAAGGGAAGAGGCTGGGGGAACTCAATGGCTATCTCCATCTCCAAATCTCAGCGGGGCTGTCCTGGGGAGAGACAGCCCCGATGGGGATAAGGTGCGGCAAGAGGGCGGGGCTGGCTCAGCACTGCAGACAGGAGAGGACAGCCTCCGTCACCCCCACTCACGAGCAAAGGCCCTCTGCAGTGTCTTGACTTGACCTTCCTGGGGCCAGCATCCCAGGCGTGGTCCACAGCTCCGCTGGGGCAGGGGTGCGACACAGCCCGTGCTCCCCTGCCTCTCTCTGCAGGGCTTCCCTTTCCCTCGCGTTTCCAGCTCCGCCCCCTCCTCGGGTGTGTCCGCACGGCCGGCCCCTCCCGCATCTCTCTGTTTTCTCTCTGTCTCCGCCTGTTTTGCAGCGGTCCTGTCCACTCGTCTCTCCCTTGCTCGGCGTGTCTGTTTCTGCCTTTTTTCTGCCGCAGGCTCCGTTTCTCGTGTTTCCATGTTTGCTTTTTGTCACCTGTTCCACCAGAAACAGAAACTGCCCGAGTCTAAGGACTGGAAAATGGCCACTTTGTCCAACGTGTTCCACTCCCGGCGTCCCGGCCCCGGCGGCATCTCTGATCCTGGGCCGAGGGTGGACCACCCCGCAACCCCTGGGCCGTGGAAGCTGGGCCTGGATAAGAACAGAGGCCATGCCCTCCTGGATAAGACAGCTTCCTACACGGCTGCCATGTGCCTCACACCATGTGAACTGGCAGTGTCGGGTTATGAAGTCCTATGGCCTTGAACTCAGTTCCCCTCTTCCTGCCCTTGCCCTGGGTCCTCACCCCCTTTCAGATAATCCCCAGGTCTCTGAACCAAGGACCTTCTGCAGTGCCTGCCTCCCAGGCTACCCATCTTCCACGGCCACAGAGGGCTCCCACCAGGAGGAGCCGGGCTCCCCAGACAGGCTATCCCCTCTCCCTCTTGTCTTGGCATTTTCCGGCTTTTCCATTGGCCTTCCTGCCACTTTTTGGCCCTCAAAGCCCAGCTCCAGTGGCCTTTCCTCAGCAAACAAATGCGCCGTTCTAGGCTCTGCGCTCCCCCAACCCTGGTCGTCCTTCCACATGACCTTGAGTCCTCTGCCTTGCCTCTCCGGCTGCCTCCCAGCAGCTCCTTGTTTCTGGGGCTGCACAGGGAAGCGGCTCAGGCAGGCAGACGAGCCCACCAGATCCTGCAGGGGTCTGTCTGCAGCCGCCTACCCCTGCCAGCCAGCCCAGGATGGAGGCTTCAGGCCAGCCTCCTGGGGTACCTAGCCAGACTCCCCGAGAGACAAGGACATCTTCTCTCCAGCAGCTGCCCAGCCAGGGACCTCAAGGGCTGATCTTTGGCCAGTAGCAGTCCCAGCCTCTTCAGAGCTGTCCCTGGAGACCCTAGAGATGTCTTGTACCAATGAAAGAAAGAAAGGGAAGTAGCTCAGTCATATCCGACTCTTTGCAACCCCGTGGACTGTAGCCTACCAGGCTCCTCCATCCATGGGATTCTCCAGGCAAGAATACTTGCCTGGGTTGCCATTTCCTTCTCCAGGGGATCTTCCCGACCCAGGGATGGAACCAAGGTCTCCCGCAAGCAGGCCCTCTGAGCCACCAGGGAAGTCTCTGGGGGCAAAATATCGCTCTTGATGTGCGGTGCATCAGCCTTCAAATGATGGGTCAGAGGTGCAGGCTGGAGTGGGTGGGGTTACTGAGGGTGGGGCTCCCCCCATGCATCATGCGAGCCTCGCCTCTTCGTGGTGCCTGCCAGCTGGCCATCTCAGAGGGGCAGGGGCTGTGCGGCAAAAGCAGGGCCGGGAGGCCTCAAACCTGGGACCCAGTCCTGCAGTTCCAGACCTTGGGCTGCGTGACCCTCTTGTTTTGGAGCCCGCTCCTGCCCAGGACTCAGATGGGACGCCCCGAGGGGCAGCAGAGCAGGGCAGTCATGGCCACCACCTTGCACCAGCCCCCTTCCAGGCTTGGGCCCAGAGCCCGATGGTATCACTTCTTAGTGGGGTTACTACATCAGACGAAAGGAAATCAGTCTTGAATATTCATTGGAAGGACTGATGTTGAAACTGAAACTCCAATACTTTGGCTACCTGATGTGAAGAACTCACTTGAAAAGACCCTGATGCTGGGAAAGATTGAAGGTAGGAAGAGAAGGGGACGACAGAGGATGAGGTGGTTGGATGGCATCACCGACTCAATGGACATGAGTTTGAGTCAACTCCAGGTGTTGGTGATGGACAGGGAGGCCTGGCATGCTGCAGTCTATGGGGCTGCAAAGAGTCGGACACGACTGAGCGACTGAACTGAACTGAAATCAGACTAAAGCCTCTCAGCCTCAGCCTTCTTGCCATCAGGGAATGGAGGGTGGACTCCCTACCCTTCCCCTGTGGAGTCCTCACCTGGTTAAGGACAGAGGTCACACCCTCCTGGGTAAGACCGGAGGGACTGTCTTCTGCTTCACAGGGTGTTTAACAGCATCCCTGTAGCACCTCCTGAGATGTGACAACCACGAATGTCTCCAAACATTAACTAACATCCCCCAAGAGTAAAAGTACCCCTGGCTGAGAATGTCTGCCCTGGACAAATCTCTCCATTTCGTTTGCCCTCTGTTTCCCGAAACATAAAAGGAGAATTAACGGTGGCCTAGGAGAAAAGCTAACTTGCATTAGTGCTCACTAAATATGTTCAGTTACTATGAGTTTTAGGTTTTAATTCATTGAATCCTCACTGTAACCTTAAGGGTGGGCTTTATTCTCCCCACCTTCAGTTCAGTTCAGTCACTCAGTCGTGTCCGACTCTTTGCGACCCCATGAACTGCAGCACACCAGGCCTCCCTGTTCATCACCATCTCCCGGAGTTCACTCAGACTCACGTCCATCGAGTCCGTGATGCCATCCAGCCATCTCACCCTCGGTCATCCCCTTCTCCTCCTGCCCCCAATCCCTCGCAGCATCAGAGTCTTTTCCGATGAGTCAGCTCTTCTCATGAGGTGGCTAAAGTACTGGAGTTTCAGCTTTAGCATCATTCCTTCCAAAGAAATCCCAGGGCTGATCTCCTTGCAGTCCAAGGGACTCTCAAGAGTCTTCTCCAACACCACAGTTCAAAAGCATCAATTCTTCGGCACTCAGCCTTCTTCACAGTCCAACTCTCACACCCATACATGACCACAGGAAAAACCATAGCCTTGACTAGACAGACCTTAGTCGGCAAAGTAATGTCTCTGCTTTTGAATATACTATCTAGGTTGGTCATAACTTTTCTTCCAAGGAGTAAGCCTCTTTTAATTTCATGGCTGCAGTCACCATCTGCAGTGATTTTGGAGCCCAAGAAAATAAAGTCTGACACTGTTTCCACTGTTTCCCATCTATTTCCCATGAAGTGATGGGACTGGATGCCATGATCTTCGTTTTCTGAATGTTGAGCTTTAAGCCAACTTTTTCACTCTCCTCTTTCACTTTCATCAAGAGGCTTTTTAGTTCCTCTTCATTTTCTGCCATAAGGGTGGTGTTATCTGCATATCTGAGGTTATTGATATTTCTCACGGCAATCTTGATTCCAGCTTATGTTTCCTCCAGTCCAGCGTTTCTCATGATGTACTCTGCATATAAGTTAAATAAGCAGGGTGACAATATACAGCCGTGATGTACTCCTTTTCCTATTTGGAACCAGTCTGTTGTTCCATGTCCAGTTCTAACTGTTGCTTCCTGACCTGCATACAGGTTTCTCAAGAGGCAGGTCAGGTGGTCTGGTATTCCCATCTCTTTCAGAATTTTCCACAGTGTATTGTGATCCACACAGTCAAAGGCTTTGGCATAGTCAATAAAGCAGAGATAGATATTTTTCTGGAACTCCCCACCTTACAAGAAAGGAAATAAAGGCATTCAGAGGCTGAGTAACAGCCCCCCACCCCGGGTCGTACAGCTAAGAAGTGGCAGATTTGAGCAAGGCTGCTTGACTTGCAGCCCTGGGCTCATAACCAGCAAGGCAAACTTCAGGCTGAACCAGGTAATGCGTGGAGAGTGCGTTGCGCTATAGCTGGAATGTCTGAGCTCTCAGTAAACGCTATCACTGGCCTGCAGTATCTCCAGTTGATTCTGAGACAACTAAGAGTTACTGAGTCACGACTCTGCGCCGAGTTATCGCTCTTCATCCTGTGAGGAAGAACCTTCTCTCTCCAGGTTGCTGAGGGCACGTGGGCAGGGCGTGGGCCAGGATCACACCGCCAGGTGCAGGGCAGCCCGCCTCAGCGTGGCCGGTGGCTGGACCCAGGATGTGCGGGACAGGCTCTCCCCGCCTCGGCCAGAGCCATCAGGAGGAAGGAGGAGGGCAGAGTGGCAAAGGTGCCTGCCCTCACCTCCCTTTGTGTTAAACCAAACTTCCTAGGCTGTACAGTATTGAAAACCAGCTGCAGTTAGTTACTAACAGTTAGAAACCTTCAAAATGTTGAGATTTCACATTGAAATCTGTATTTACTGCTTTTCTCTGGAAAGATTGTAAGAGGTAGTTCACCGGTACAGGTAATTAGAGCAGGCGCTGTGAAGTCAGACTCTGCGGACTCCAAGCCCACCTCCGCCACTAACTCGCGGCGTGTCCTTGAATTACGTAACCTCCCTGTACTGTGGTTTCCGCGTCTGTGTAACGGGGACGATGATAGTGCTTGCCTCGGGACTGCCACGAAGACTACACAAGAAGACGCTTGCATACTGCGTCTTTAGGGCAGCCCTAGGAATTCCCCAGGCTTCCCTGGTGGCTCCGACGGGAAAGTGTCCACCTGCAATGTGGGAGACCTGGGTTCGATCCCTGGGTCGGGAAGATCTCCTGGAGAAGGAAATGGCAACCCACTCCAGTATTCTTGCCTGGAAAATCCCATGGATGGAGGAGTCTGGCAGGCTACAGTCCATGGGGTTGCAGAGAGTCAGACACGACTGAGTGACTAACACTTTCACTCTTTTCAGGAATTCCCTGGTGGTTCAGTGATCAGGACTCGGTGCCTTCACTGCTGGGGCCCAGGTTCAATCCCTGGTCAGAGAACTAAGATCCCACGAGCCATGCAGTGCACCAACCCCCCCACCTCCAAAAAAAAGAAAAAGCTCTATATACAAAAGAAGCATTCAAGATGTTAGCTGTTATTGTTTTTATCATTGCTTGCCAGTGTTAGTATCAGGCAATGCTGACTCCACATTCTCCCTCATGCATGGCAGCAAAAAACAGCACTGCTGAATTATGCTGCCTATCAGATGGGGAGTGAGATTTTCCATTACCTGCAGCTCCCCACACCACAAACCCCAAGCTGAGGCCCTTAAAAGGGCACTGTACAGGGGCCTGACTCTTGGTTGCCCAGTGACTCTGGATGGTCACTGTGTCTGTCTGGGCCACAGTTTCCCCTTTCATAAACAGAAGCACAGAACCTGGAAAACTGGGAGAAGCCAGACACAGAAGGCCACACAGGGAACGGTTCCCTTGGAGTGTGATGTCCTGAAAAGGCAAATCCATAGAGACAGTTAGATGAGTGACTGCCCAGGGCTGGGGGGTGGGGAGTGACTCTCAAGGGTACAGCGTTTCTTATGGGGCAGAGGAAATGTTCGGGAACCAGACAGAACCAGAAAGAATTCATATAACCCTGCAAATATACTAAAAAGCATGGGATTGTGTACTTTAAAAAGCTGAGTTTCACGGTAGGTGAATTCTATCTCAATTTCTAATGTTCCAAAAGGGGAGTGTCAAGGCTCGCCTGGTATGAGGTTTGATGGGATCAAGTGAGAAATGGGCTACAAAGCACCAGGCCCCAAATGGGTACATTCTAAGTACCCCAGCCACAGCTGGCTTGGCCCCCTTCTTGGAACTGGGGGCTGGGGGCTTCTGACCACTTGCCTGGATTTTTCTTCCCTCCTAGAATTCTGTATGGTCAGGATCTGGCTGGAGTCTTTTTACCTTCGGAGGCCAAGGCCACAGCCAATCTTGGCTCTGGTCAAGGACTGTGAGCAGGGCAGGGCTGGCCAGCTTCCCTGGAGGTCACAGCTGCCCTCATGTCCCAAGGAGCCCCCATTCCCATGGAGAACTCAGGTAGCCCCTAATGATCCTGCCCTCTCTGCACTGAGCCTGGGTCTGTTCATTTCCTGCATGGGAGGCTGGGACCTCACAACTCTTACCCAGGGCATGGCCTGGCCCTTCTCATATCTTCCATCTCTCTGCAGAGGCCAGACCCGCCAGAGGATGAGGGCTCGGCTCTATGGCTGCGTGATCCCACCCACAGGTCTGGAGACCCCTCAGCTCAGCCTCAGCCTCAGCCCCTGACCTGCTGGGCTTAGCTCTCGCCTGGCCTGGTGGCTGCCAGGTGTAGCTCATGCTTTGCATCTCCCCATTCTCCAGAATCTTCTATGCCATGACGCCCTGGACCTGGAGATGTTTGACTACGTCACCCAAGATGTTCCTCAAGACACCCTCCATCATCATGTCTTCCAAGAAAAAGGTGAAGCTCCCTCCCCCAGGCCTATACAGACCTACCGATGTCCACACTTTCGTGTTCGCTGATCTAGGCCTGTGTGTCTGCACTCCTGTAGCCCCGCTGTTTACACTTGCCTCAGCCTGAGGGGCTGTGCTCCTAATGCCTGCCCCCACATTGGTGTACACTGTCTGTTTCGCCTGCACGGAGCCTGCCAGCCCTCACCAGCACCCACTGCACGTGGCAGACCAGACCAGCGACATGCCACGGATGTTCAAACACACACAACTCCAGCATCACCATGACCAGCAAGACCAGCAGTGCTCCCAGGCTCCAGGGGGCCCCAGATCCTGCAGGGCCCAGACAAGCTGTTGGCTTCAACTGCCTCAAGGTACTCAAGGCAGGTGTGCAGGTGCAGCTGGGAGGCTGCCCACAGGTGGGTGGAGTCTAGGCATAGGGATTAGGAGGTTCTGCCGGTGTGAAGAGCGTGGAGTTCACAACCCTTCTCCCACCTGAGCCTCTCCCAGCACCTGCCTCTCTCCTCTCTATGGGGCACCTGCTATGGCTCCAGACCCTCAGTCTCGCCCCAACAGCAGCAGATGCTGAAGGCTGAGGCATGCGGGACAGTGGCTAGTGGGCAGATGAGCGGGGTGGGTGGCTACCATCCTAGTGATTCAGGCCTGACTGGCCGTGGCCCCTGAGGTCAGCTCCTTGAGGCCCAGCTAAGCACTGACATAGTGGCCGGCTCATGCATTGAGACAGGAAGCCCAGGCTCCTGCCTACTTGCACGCTTGTGGCTTGGCATTCTGCATCCATGCTCACATTCCAATAATGCCCAACTGCCCCATTTTGCAGGGAAAGAAACTGAGACACAGGGAGCTCCAGATCACCCTGCAGGATCTGGGAAATACAGTCCTTAATGCAGAAGGCTGGGCCAAGGAATGACCTGTTCTCATGCTGCCCCCTCGTGGTCAGAGGAGGGACTGCAGCCAGTTGCTCCCTCCCAGGCCACCTCCCGTCAAACCCCACCCTGGGGCACCATCTACAGCCTGTTTCTCAGTCTGGAGGAGCCTCGAGGTCAAAGGGCACTCCTGTTTCCCCATGCCAGGCTGGCTCCCTTGGGCAGGGACCCCCTAGATGGGGGCCTTGTTGCTGAATGAGGGGTTGCAACCCCCCACGTGAAAGCCCCACTGCCGCGTCTGGGGCACATCCTCAGTCCTCACCTCTTTGCCTCCTCTGATCACACTCTCTTTCTTGAATTCTGTCTCCTTGGCCCTGATGGAGAGAGGCTCTCCTGGTTTTCTTCCCACCTCCCCGACTATTCCCTCTTGGATTTGGGGGGCCTCTTGTTCCCCTCTGTCCCTGAGCCTCTGACCTCCCATCTCTTACCTGGACTGGGAGCTGGACCACCCAGCAGACAGGCAGGTAGGCAGACAGCCTCACGGGGCCATCAGACTAGCAGCCCCAAAAAGGAAGACCAGGAGGAAAATGTCTGTTTCTAAGAATTCATCCATTTGGTGATGATGAAATCTTTATAATACCTGTAAGTGCTACGTTTTATAATTTAGCATCCTTTTTGGTTAACGGAGATAAGACGAAGGCCCCATCTGAGTGACCTCATCTATTTGTTACTTACAGTTACCTGTCAACAACCTTCCAGCTCCCAGGATGTCACCAGACCCGATTCCAACTGCCTCCTGGACTTCTCCTCTAAAGGTCCCCAGGCTCTCAGGCTTACCAGATCCAAACCATTCTCATCATCTCTCCCCCAACCCCTAGCCAGCGCTGATATCCCCCAAGGTGACTCCACCATCATGCTCACTTCCTCCAGTTCCCTCCCACCACGGCCAATCCCTCACCAAAACGTGCTGGCTCAATCTCCTTAACAGCTCTGGCATCTTCATCCTTCTCACCACCCCACAGCTGCCCTGCCCTGGTCCAGGCCACCACTGTGCCTCCCGACTGGTTCTCCCACCCCAGCTTCATCTCATTAGCTGGCACTCACATGCCCATCTGATGCTGTTGCTTCCTTGTCTGAGCCTGTCCCCGGATTCCTAATACCCCCAAATGAAGCATTGGTACCGCCAATGCTCTCAAAACTGGCCTTTAAGCTCCCCAAGATGTGGCCTTGTCACCCCTGTGACCTCATCTCCCATCATCCATGATCTCACATTGCTGCTCCGTGTGCTGAGAAGTTCTCAAATTTTAATAGCTACCGAATAACTGAACAGGAGGGTGTCTGGACTGGGTGGGGGTGGGAAAAGCCTGGACGTATCATCCCAAGCTGGTGATGACTTCCAAAGTTATCTATTCTGCCACTTAAGGCCACCATCAGGTCACCAATCTTCAGGGGGCTCTAGTTCAGCTTGTACACCTCCAATGATAGGGAGCTCCCTTCCTCTTCGCCTTGCTGGATGGGTCCTATGTTAGCAAGCTCTGCTCCTGGAGTACATGGGGATAGGGGCAGGGAACTGGAACTGTACAAACCCTCATCCTCGGGGGCATTTACATGCTTCTTCCTCCCTGGGAGCCCCAGTTCCCTGGGTCTGGGAGCCCCTGTAACAGCTCAGCTGTAGCTCTATCAAGTCAGTCTGGGTCTTACAGAGAGATGATCATAAAGGCCACCAGAGGGCAGTGCTACCCCATACACAGCCCCTGGGACCAGTCTGTCTTTGTGTCTCAAATGCTGTGGGTTTTTCAGGGAGTGTGTGTGTGTTACTTTGTGAGTCTTCAATGAGGTTGTTTATCCAGGCCAGTGTGTATGTGGTTGTCCATTTTTGCTCACATCTTAGTCCCTATTTCCCACCCCATCAAAGAGTGTGTTGGTCACTCAGGGAACCCCAGGAACAGACATCGGGAAGCACAGCCTCACCCCACGCAGTCCTTACCCTCTGAAAAGCCCCCTGCCACCATCACCGTTGTCACGAGACTCGCTGCCACACCTGAGCCTCAGGCACTCATCAGACTGGGGCAATGACCCTAATCAGTGAGAAGGGGTAAACAGGCCTGATGCTGACTGGAGGTCCAGGGCTTTGAGACAGAACGGATTGTGACCTGTGGGGTCCCTGTGGGCTTGGAGCCCCCAGGCCCTCCCTCCCAGCCTCACATCTACACCTGCCCACTGATACCCTACAAGGAGGAGTGGCTATATACCCATCTGCCCACTGACACCCTGCAAGGAGGAGTGGCTATATACCCATCTGCCCACTGACACCCTGCAAGGAGGAGTGGCTATATACCCATATTATGGAACAGGCATGTTAGTCTGGTCAGTGTCAGCCCTGAGCTACCCACCAGGGCACCAGGAAGACTCAACCCTTGTTCCCAAGCCTCAGGGGTCAGGGCCCCAGGGAAGGATGCAGGTGCAACTCTGCCCACAGCTGTAACAGAGAGACCGGCCTGGAAATGAGGGTGCCTGGGGGAGGGAGCTGCCCTGTTGCCTACAGTGATGAGAAGGAAGGCTTCTTAGGCCCATACTTGAGATGGGTCTTGGGGGACAAGACAGAGTGCCAGCAAGAGAATAGCAGGTGCAAAGGCCCTGGGGCTTCCCTGGTGGCTCAGATGGTAAAGAATCTCCCTGCAATGCAGGAGGCCCCCGTTCCATCCCTGGGTTGGGAAGATCCCTTGCAGGAGGGCAGGGCAACCCACTCCAGTGTTCTCACCTGCAGAATCCCGTGGACAGAAGAGCCTGGTGGCCTACAGCCCGCAGGATCGCAAAGAGTCGGACAGGAAGGCAGCACTGAGGTGTGAGTGCAGAGCCTGGCCAGGCCAGGTGCCTTCACTGCGGGGTGTGTGCAGGTGATGTTCTGGGGAGACAGAAGATACCGCACAGGAGGAACCTTTCCCCAGACACCCGGTTTGGGAGACTGCCAAGCCACCCCATCCTCAAAGCCAAGGCCAAGTGGGCTGCTCCTCCTGCCTCCAGCGCCTCCGCAGAACGGGCAGGTCCCGTCACTGCCCCCATTGTTCCTAAGGACCCAAGAACCCAGGGAATTTCTGCAACTGAAGGGGGAGGGGCGACAGGGCTGAAAAGAGTCCATGAGATTCGCAAGCACGGAGTTAGAGACTTAGAATCCAAGAAAGGTGTCGGACAGACAGAGAAGGAAGAGAGGAGAGAGGCAGAGAACCTGGGGGAGAGAAACAGGAAGAGAGAAAAGGAGAGAGTGAGAGATGGGGAGCCCGAGGAAGGCAGGCAGAGCACGGAGAGAGGGGTGCAAGGCGGGGGGTGTCAGGGCGAACTTTCTGGGCCTCCCTCCTCGCGCCTCCGGGGCGGGCGCGTGGCCGGCAATCAGGCCGGCAGGAGGCAGGTGGTCGAGGCAGACAATGGCGCGGAGGAGTGCGGAACCTGGGACTAAATTTGGCGCTGCCTTTGCAGGGCGCGGGGCCGCCCGTTCATCTCGATGCAAAGGAGACACGAAATGAATATGCAGCGCGGGCTGTAATTGGGCCGCCGTGGCCGCCGCCGCCGCCGCCGCACTATAATTTTCCAAACAGGATCTTGCAATCAGGGCCTTATTCATTAGCGCATAAACAATTTTGTTTCTCGGCACTCGAGCCTGTCAATCACGCCGAGAGGGAACATCTTGGCCGGAGGCGCGGGCCCCCGCGCGCGCTCCCACGCGCGCCCCCTCGAGCGGCGCTGCGTGGCTTTGTGCCCGGCGGCCCTCGGGTGCTGGGGTTGGAGGGCACGGAGCCCGCGGCGGGGTCTCGGGCAGAGCGGATTGAGGAGTGGGCGGCGGAGGAGAGCGCGGGCTTGGGGAGCCCAGAGCCTCGGGTTCGAATCCTGCCTCTGCCATCTCCTGGCTTTGACCTTGGACCATCCGGCTTCTCCTCCTCGTAGCCTTTGCTTGCTCCCCTGGGGGGAGGCGCTAACTGTACCCCTGTTCAACAAGACGGGTATCTGCTGAGAGAAAGGATGCCCGGTGCTTTGGATGCTGGGGCTGGGGGTGCCGGAGGATGGAGGAGGGGCATGGAGCTCCTTCTTTTTAAAAGAGGGGTTCTGGGTCCCACAGAGGGCTGCTCATCGTCCCAGGCCCCATCCAGAGAGGGGTTCTGTTGTGTTGTGTGTGTCTGTGAAAAACGGTTCTTCAAGGAGCTGGCCACAGCACTGGGCCCTGTGCCCGTGTGAACACCGGGGCACTGGAGACTGTGCAAGTCAGCTCTGAGCCTTTGTGGTTGTGTGTGTGTGTATGAGTGTGTGTGTGTATGAGTGTGTGTGTATGAGTGTGTGTGCACCCGTCCATCTGCAGGTACACCTGCTGAGTGAGGCGGGCTGTGATCGTGCATGTGTGTGTGTGGTTGCTTGGTTCCCTGTGAGATCACTGAGCTGAGTTGGCTGCCTGCTGATGGCCAAGGGACAGGGGCCAAGTGCGGCTGTGTGGCTGAGGGAAGGCTGCAGCTGTGGGGCTGTGTGACTCTGGGTGTGTGTCTGTTTGTGGATGTGGGTCCTCTGGAGCCATGACCCAGGATTGTGTGTGTGTGTGTGTGTGACTCAAGCATGGGGTGGGCACTGTTTCTTTCAGGACAGATGACAACTTCCACCCTCCCTGATGGCTCCTTCATCAGCTTCACTTCCCCTGCACAGACCAGAGAAGGCAGCTTTTTCCCTCCAGGCAGGCTCTGTGGCGTGGAGGGGTTCACCTGTCCAGACCTCACTGCCTCCTTCAGTCAGCGCCCGTCCATCAGGAGAACCCCAGGGCCTCCAGAATTTCATACCCAAATGCTCTCATCAACTCAGCTTTACATTCTTGTTGTTGTTCAGTCGGTAAGACCTGTCCGACTCTTTGCAACCCCAAAGAGGTTTACATAGATGACAGCGTGTCAGAGCTGGACTGACCCATTGCACTGACGGGGGAAACAGAGGCCCGGGCCTGGACAGCACGCCACAGAGATGCCCCCCCCACCCCCGCTCACCACCCCACCCCCTCCTCTTCTGCAGTGCCCCACACCCATCCCTCTGCACACACAGACTCTGAGGATGTCCCGGCAGCCAACTGACAGGCCATCAGCCTGTGCAGACACTCTCTTCACAGCAGCCCGGATACCCCTCCCCACCCACCAGTCACCCCCAGGACCAGGCCAGGAAGGGAGGCGGCCGGGGAAGGGGCTGCGGGGAAGGCACGAAGTCCGGAAGCCCAGAGAAACAGGCTTCAACCTGTGGATCCGGCCGCGCCCTCCCTCGCAGCCTCCCTGTCTAGTTGCAGGGCTGACCCCGGCCCTGGGCGACCCAGGCTCTCCATGAACCTGCTCCCATGAGTGGCTCCAGGGACAGCCAGTGGGCACCTCAGCATGCTGGGCAGTGGCCAGAGGGAATGGCTTTGAATGAGGAGGCCAAGGGGTAACATCCAGCCCTGTGGTTTCCTGGCTGGAAGACCTCGGTTTCCCCATCTGTAAAGAAGAGCTGTTTAGCCTCCGCATCCACATGCCCCTTGGTGCTTGGTATTGACAGAGTGAAGAGGGCGCAAAGGAAGAGACCCTCACCTGGGGCCAGAGTCATCTCCCCACGTCCCCGCTCCAGACACATTTCAGAGCTTTCACTCATGAGGAGCCCCTGCCAGGTACCCAGCTGCTGGAGGCAATTCAGTCAGGGTTTCTAACCAAAATTCACACAAGTTGGTCTTTCTTGAAAAACAGTCCCTTTCCAGGACTTTTTTTTTTTTTCAGCTGCACTGCGGCACGTGGGATCTTAGTTCCCCAACCAGGGATCGAACCCCTGTATTAGAAGTGGGAGTCTTAACCACTGCATGAACAGGGAAGTCCCTGTATGACACTTCTCTGAGACCATGTGTTTTCAGAGCCATCATGTCGCCTTATGCTGGAGGATAGACTATTTGCTCATTTATGGAGGCAAAACCCAAAGAGACTCGAGGGCCAAAGGCCTCTTCCCCAAGGTCACCAGCTGGGACCACAGGAGTCTAGACTTGAACCCACTAAGAATAGTGCTTCCCCTGCCCCTGCTCCTACCTCTGTGCTGCCTGGATGAGAGATGGGTCTTCCTTCAGGTCTGGCGTGTCGGACTGGCTCCAGCCCAGCCTCTGAAGCCAGCAGATCAGTGGTGGACACCAGTCACTGTCCCTTTGGCAGGGTTGCTGGAGAGTAGAACCCAATAAGAAGGAGGCCTAAATGGAGGTTCATCAGGAAAGAGTGGTTCCAAGGCCCAGGGCATCAGAGCTTAGGTGGTGGGGGGAGAGGGGTTGAGGAACAGGGGAAGGAAGCACCTCTCCAGGGAGATGTTGAGCCCAGAGGCCTGGGTCTCCTTGAGGAAGACCATCTGCAGATCCTACCTGTATACCTCCACCTCCTCCATCCTGGAAGCTTTATTTGCATCTATGATTTGCATCCAGGTGACCCATGTGATGTGAACTCAGGGAAAAGGGCTCAGGGGGTTCCTCAATTACTACCCCATGCCCGTCTCACTCATACCTAGCCCAGAGCCTCACACATAGTAAGTGCTCAATAAAATGCTATCACCTGAGCCAGTGCGTGAGAAGGGCCGAATCTGAAGAGAGCAAAGGAAGAAGCCTGGGCGTTGACCCTCATAGTTCCCTTCTCCCTGCCCCAGACCCCATCAGCTGGTGTCCTTGAGTGCCTCTACACACTCAGCACCCCCCACCCAGAAACTCACTTCCGGTGGGTGGGCTCCGGGGTCCAGAGCTGCGCCGTCCAAGGCGGTAGCCACTGGCCATGTGTGGCTACCGAGCTCTTGACACATGACTAGTCCAAACGGAGGTGTGCTGTCAGTGTGGAATACACCTGGTTTTCAAGGTGGTTGTTGTTCAGTTGCTCACTTGTGTCCGACTCTTTGTGACCCCCACGGACTGCAGCACGCCAGGCTTGCTCAAACTCATGTCTTTTTTTTTTCGGTACCAAGAAAAGAACGTCAAATATCTTGTTCAGATTCTGTGTGAGCCAGCGTGCCACATGCCCAGGCGTCTTCCCCCTCAGAGAGGCCCAGCCGGGCCCAGGAGCTGCCCAGGTATGTCTCGACTTCCCAGAGCCTCAGCAGGAACAGGCCATGCGATTCAGGAAGTCGCCATGGCAACCAGTGAGTCCTTGTGCCATCTCCTGCAATCAGCGCTGGGACCTGGCCACCCGCTGGGCTTCCTGGAGATTTGTTCCCTATAATGGGAGGCTGGGCAGGGGGGCTCCTAACCACACCCCCCCCATCTTCTTCTGTCCTCCCCTCCCCCGTCCTCAGTGTGGCAGGGCTGTCAGGATGGGACAGAGGGTATTTGAGAGAGGGCTACCTTGAACTGAAAGCAGGGACTGGGATTCTGGTCTCCAGTAAGCCACTACATGAGAGGAGCTCCCCATGTGCTCCTAGTGGTAAAGAACCCACCTGCCAATGCTGGTAGATGTAAGAGACACAGGTTCCATTCCTAGGTCGGGAAGATCCCCTGCAGGAGGGCATGGCAGCCCACTCCAGTATTCTGGCCTGGGGAATCCCATGGACAGAGGAGCCTGGCCAGCTGCAATCCATGGGGTTGCAAAGAGCAACACGACTGAGCAACTAACACTTTCACTGTCACTCCAATCTCAGAGCCCTCCTCAGGGGACAGAACCCTGAGGAGGGAGGCCTGGGGTCCAGTCTCGACTGTCTCTGAGATCTTGGGGGAGAGGGAGGCACTTGTCATCTCCTAACTCTAGATTGTAAGGTAAACCAGATGACCCCAAGGGCACTCACTCATACAGGCTGTGGTTTCTATTCTATTGCAGGACAAGTTCAAACGGCATTACCACCCTGGGTGACACCAACCTATGAGTTTGTCGAATGCCAGGCATGGACCTCCCCTGCCAACTGAGGGGCCTGGCTTCACACACCCCTTGTAAGGTTGGTCAACAGAACAGCGTCTTTGTTCTCCCAGCTCCACCAGAGCCTCGAGTTTCTTAATTAGGCTGCTGCAGCGTCTGTTTCTCCATCTCACTCCAGCGCCTGCCAGAAAAGTCATCAAAGTGAGGGGAAAGGCATCATGCGCTTACCTGGTGCCCTGTCGTCCTCCTTTTGTGCCTGTGACCCCATTTAATTCTTGCAACTACCCTACAGAGTAAGTTTTACTGTGTGCGTTTCATGGGTGAGGCAACAAAGGCTCAGAGAGATGGAGTGACTGACTCAAAGTCACAACGCCAGGAAGTAGCAGAACTGGCATTAGAACCCAGGCCCATCTGATCCCAGAGCCCAGAAGAAAGATCATCCTTGATTTCTGCTCTGCAGCTGCCTGTCCCACCTTCAGTGACAGCTCTGCTCCCTGGAGTTCTTCCTCCCCTTCCTGGGGCCCCCGGTGCCACCTACCACACCCCTTCCTCCTTGTCCAGGCAGGAAAGATGCTTAGATTCAGAATTCCAGAGCATCAGGGGTGAAATAGCCATTTGAGGTGACACACCAGCCCCACCTGACCTGTTCTGCCTCCATACGAGATGGAAGCTGGGGCTCTGTGAGGAAGGGCCAGGCCTGGACCCAGGATTAAAGGCATACACTCCTATCATCCCGCATGGGATGTGGGGGAACATGTCCCATCCTAAAGGACTCAGGGGTGCTGGTGGAGCTCAGGTGATGCCTTCTAGCCGGCAGGTCTGCTGATGGAGGCTTGAAGGGTTTGGATTTGGATTAGCTGAGAGTAGGGGGAGCTGGCCAGACACGAGGTGGGGGGTGGGGTTTGGTGGCCTGGCTGAACTGAGGGGTCAGGCAGCCTTGGCGGGGCTCCCATCTCCAGCCCCAGGGCGAGCGCACGAGGTGGAGCTGAAACATTCAAGCAGCTTCCTCTCCTTTGTTGGGAGTGATGTCGCCCATTTCCTGGATGTCCAAGAACCGGCTTCAAACAATAGCGCTGTCAGGAAGCCAGGAAGGGGCTGCTGCCCTGTGCCTGGCCCTGCCCCATCCCTCCCCACCTCCTGAGACCTGGCCGGGCCATCCTTTCTGCTTATCTCTTGGAGTCTGAGGCCTCACTCTGTCACCAGCCAGCTGTGTTCCTGTGGGCCGATCACCAAACTTCTCTGGGCCTCAGCTCCCCATCTGAAACTTAGGTATCCTGTCCTCACCCTGCCCACTGAGCAGAGGAGATAAGAACGATGGTGGCAGCAACAGTAGCGGTGAATACCCTGTACATAGACAATATACCAGGAAGTGATTGGTACCTTGCAGGCTTTTGAAAATGTGACTTTGGCTCTGAATCCTGGAGACAGGCAGCTCACATTTTCAAGTCTACTAAGCATCAAGCATCTCCACGTGCCTTATCTACATACCATGTATGAAGGCTTACAGTTTTGGAGTCAGACAAAATTGGATAAAGTCCCTGGTGACTCCGACGGCAAAGAATCTGCCTGCAATGCAGGAGACCTGGGTTCGATCCCTGGATGGGGAAGATCTCCTGGAGAAGGGAAAGGCAACCCATTCCAGTATTCTTGCCTGGGAAACCCCATGGACAAAGGAACCTGGCAAGCTACAGTCCAGGGGGTTACAAAGAGTCAGACACAACTGAGCAACTAACATTTTCTGCCAATTATGAACTGTGAGGCTTGGAACAATGTCATGGCCTTTCTGAGCTCTCATTTCTTTTGAAATAAGGAAAACTAAGAATAAACAAATAGGGATGTCCCTGATGGGCCAGTGGCTAAGATTTTGAGCTCCCAATGCAGGGGGCCTGGGTTCCATCCCTGGTCAGGGAACTAGCTCTTGCGTGCCATAACTAAATATCTGGCACAGCC
The DNA here is from genome assembly GCF_016772045.2 of Ovis aries. Classification (NCBI taxonomy): domain Eukaryota; kingdom Metazoa; phylum Chordata; class Mammalia; order Artiodactyla; family Bovidae; genus Ovis; species Ovis aries. Next base: position 13,758,617 of record NC_056056.1, on the reverse strand, counting down.
AAATAAATAAACATTAAAAAAAAAAACAATAAAGAATAAATAAAGTAAATAGGAATAAAAAGACTCCCTATTTTATGGCATCAAATGAGAAATAAATGGGCCAAGAGAGGTCAAGCCCGGCAGAGCAGACACCCAGGAGGTGTTAGCCCCTCTTCTTACTCTTTCTACCATGGGCCTTTTTTCCTGTTTGCTCACATTGTTGCCCCAGACTACTAGCCCTTCCTCTCTGCTGTCCACGCCTCCACCTCTGCACAAATCTTAAGCATCCAGTTGCTGCCCCACAGGTAATCCAAGGTGGGGACATCAGAGGTGCTAACTTCACCCTGAGCCCTTCCTACCTGCAGGGCTGTGTTTCCCCATCTGGGAGCTGGTTTCTAAGTTCCCCTCAATTCTGATGATCCAGGAGGCAGCCCAGTCCCCAGTTACATCCCCGGTCACTGGACCTGCCACAGACCCAGCACAAGAGGGTGCCTGTGTCCCTAGTTCACCAGGAGGCTGGACTCCTCCCCAGGAGATGAGCGCCGCACAACTGGTTCAAGCTGTCCACAGCCTTGGGAGCTGGGTGGGTGCCTTTGTCCAGCAACACGACCTTTTCATTAGCACCATTGTCTATTTAGCCCAAAGCTGACTCACAGGGACACCACACTGGGGGCCAGCTTCGGTGGGCACTGTGTTCCCTCAGCCCTTCTCCCCCTCTGCTGGAAACCCTTGGCTCCATTGCCCCTCCAGTTTGCCCTACACCCAATCCAGGCGCACCTGTCCACCTGAGAAGGTCCCAGTCACTGTACACCGACATGGTGCCAGGCAATGCAGTCATCTTGCTACCCAATCAATGAAACCAGCCCAGAAGGGGGGTACCATTGTCATCCTCATTTCTCAGAGAAGTCACATGTTTCTCTCTGTCCCACTGGGAGTCAGTCATCTCATGATCAGCAGACTCTAGAGCAGCCTTTGGGATCCTGTTTGTCAAATGAGTGCAGAGCAGTGTGGCCCTGGACAGGTCGCTTCCTTCTGTATTTTCTCTCCTATCCCTCATTGAACCTCCATTGTCTGATTCACCAACTCCAAACTGACAGCTCAGCATGGAGCAGAGTACAGAACTCCAGGTTCTGGAGCCAGTTAGGCCCAGGTGATGATTCTGTTTCTGACAGATATAAAATACACCTAGTTTCTGGGTTTTGAGTTCAAGTCCAAAAAGGAAGGTAGGAAGGAAGGAAGTGAAGTCGCTCAGTCGTGTCCTGACTGTTTGCGACCCCATGGAATATAGTCTGTCAGGCTCCATCCATGAGATTTTCCAGGCAATACTGGAGTGGGTTGCCATTTCCTTCTCCAGAGGATCTTCCCGACCCAGGGATCGAACCCAGGTCTCCCGCATTGCAGGCAGACGCTTTACTGTCTGAGCCACCAGGGAAGCCCTTAAAGGAAGGTAGACCAGCAGGCAAATAATCACCATGTAACCTGACATACCAGGAGCCACGTTGCTGTTTGTTTTTTCGTCGCTAAGTCGTGTCTGACTCATTGTGACCCCATGGACTGTAGCCTGCCAGGCTCCTCTGTCCATGGAATTTCCCAGGCAAGAATACTGTCATGGGTTGCCATTTCCTTCCCCAGTAGATCGTCCCCACCCAGGGATCGAACCCACGTCTCCTGCATCTCCTGCATTGGCAAGTGGAGTCTTTACCGTTGAGCCTCGAGGGAAGCCCTACAAGGAGTCACAGCTTTTAGCAATCTTCCAAGGTCAATGGAGAATCACTTTATCTTTTTATTGGTTGCCAGGACTGCATGGTAGGATTCTAATGCATCTCATCCAACTGCTCTGCTACTACTGATGTAGGCTGTTCCTCTCTCTCTCTCTGTCCATTTTTACAAACAATGCCCCAGTGAATATTCTTGAACATTCTTGTACACATCTTAAAATACTTCAGTCTGCACTTCTGTAGTATGAATGCTGACAGGTGTGGAATGAAACATACACTCTGATAAATGCAGCAAATTGTCCTCCAAACATAATGTATCAATGGATCAGTTCTCCTCCTATGGGATCTCATTTCTGCACATCTGGGTCCATACTTGATATTATTGTCAATTAGTTTTTGCTAATTAAATGGCATCTCACTGTGACTTTATGAGCATTGTTCTGACTACTCTGGAGGTTAAGCATCTTTTTACATGCTGATCGGCTGTTCTGATATTCTCTTCTGCAAAGAACCTGTTCCCTGCTTTTGTGGATGTTTCTATGAGGTATCTGTCTCCCAACCAGTCTCTGACTTGGTGCTGCCTGTTTATCCCACTTCTACCCTTTTGGCATCCAGTGCTCAGGTCCACTCTCATATTTCGAGTGCTGCAGCCCACTTCCACAGGTGAACTATTTCCCCCACCCCCAGCCCTCCATGGTGCAGGCAGGCTCCATGTCAGCCAGCCTGAACCCGCAACAGCAGAGGGTTTCACACCAGGCTTAGCCCAATCAGAAGGCAATTCAAGTAGAAGATGATCCCCAAAGGTTTCCTCCTTTAATTTCTAAGATCAAAGCCTTTGTAATAATCCTCTGAACAAACTCAGCTTCAATTAACAAGAAAGTTGCATGAAACAATTTTGAAGTGGATGACAAAAATGCCCAAACCTCTTCCATCTCATGTTCTTCAAAAGGCAAGAGTGGGTGATTTATCTAAGACCAAGGCCCAAAATGCCCTTCTCATTTTAATGAAATGTCCAGAATGGACCGTGCAGGTCATTAGATCCACCTTAAGAATATCATCGAAATACCTCCATCTCAAAAAAAAAAAAAAAGAAAAGAAAGAAAGAAAACACCTCCATCTTCCCCAACAAATTGGCTAGTGGAAAAACTATGTTTCATATAATTCTTGGCATGGAAGAGAGCCCAGATATCATCTTAGTCCATGACTTCATTTTTTAGTTAAAGAAACTGGCTCACAGGGGAGAGTGTTTTGCCAAGGCTACAGAGCAAGGTCAGAGATAGCACGGGAACAGCATCTCAGGCACCTCCTCCAGCTAGCCTGCACCCCATCAAACTGATATGGAAGAAAAGAGGCCAAGGGATGTTCTTAAAGTTCTTTAGTTTGAGTTCAGCCTCTTGGAACCCGGCAACATAAAGGTACTGCACGCTCCACAGATAATAAAACAAACACATACCTAAAACCTGCACATCAAATGACTGTCAAACCACGTAATACCCTAGTTTCAGATGGCAAGTGAAAGAGACATTATTATCATTTTCTTTTTAGCTTCAACTCTTCCACCAGAGCAGCAGAATTGATTAAAACAAAGCTTCCAGAAAAGGGCATGCCTGCTTAATTTGCATTCAACCCTCAAATTAAGGGAATACTGGCATGCAATTATATTTCTTATTACCATAGCCTAATCTGACCTTTTATGCATCCTCCTCCCTGTAGTTCACAGACGGCACTTTTTCACTGCCACCGTGACAGGGATTTCTGGGCTCTTTTTGAAAAATAAAAACAAAAACAAAAAGCCCGAGTGTTGCCTTCTGTCTCCAACGGTGCTAATCATTATGGTAGAACCCTGAGCCTCTCTTAGAATAGAAAACACCCTCCTGTTTACATAGAGGAGTACACAGTTAAGGATTAACTAGGCTACTCCTTTTTGGAGAGGCCAATGGCTGTGCAAGATTCATTCAACAATCAGGCACTGACATTCACCAGGCGCTTTGCCTGAGGGGGTAGCCACGTGGAAAACAAGAGAGATGGCTCACTCCCAGAATGCACAGCGGCTCCCAGAAGAGGCACCTGAACACGGAGGAAGGTAAGGTTTGCTCTGAGGGAACTTGAAGGATGCTTCACCGAGGAGACAGGTTTGAGCTGCATTTTGGGGGAAAGGTTCACCAAGAAGAGGCAGAGGAGACCTTTGGGGAAGAGGATGCAGCACAGGGAAAGATGCATATATCTGAGATGGCGCAGATCCAGCGTTGGGGGATGATGGTGGGAGACAAAGCTAGTGAGCTCTGAGTCAGACCCCAGACCAGCTGTCACTTTGAGCAATGTGGCTTCTCTCCTGCAGGTTGTGGAGACACCAAGGAAGTGTCCCCGTCGCGTTAAAGGCAGAGGTGGGGAGTTGAGATTGCACTGGGCTCATTCCACAAAACCACACTCCAGGCAGACTGTTCCTAAAGTACACGGAACCCCGTCCGGCGGTCCCCCGAGGCTCGGACACACTTCCATCAGCCCTCTAACTGGCTGCTCCTAGAGGAGGAAGCTCAAACAGCACTTCCTTTGAGAGACCCTCCACGGCCTCTCTTCCCAAACAATCCTCACCCCTGAGCTACTCCTGGTCACGCTGACCCTTCACATTGGTTCCTCACAGGACTCATCGCAATCTGCAGTCTCCTTGTTCCTGTGTTTATCTGTTTATTGTCCCCCACGCTGGGATGGAAGCCCCATGGAAGCAGGGCCCCTGTGTATGCAGCTCATCATTCGTGCCTAGAATGGTAACTAGCACAAAACAAGATGTAAAATCTTTGTTGAATGAATTAAAGAATGAATGAATGCATTTCCAGGGTTCTACCTGCTACTGCAGGCCTTCCCTCCCACTGAAGAAAGTATGTGTGTGTGTGTGTGTGTGTGTGTGTGTGCTAAGCCACTTCAGTCTTGTCCCACTCTTTGCGACCCCATGTACTGCAGCCCACCAGGCTCCTCTGTCCCTGGGATTCTCCAGGCAGGAATACTGGAGTGGGTTGCCACTCCTCCAGGGGATCTTCCCAACCCAGGGATGTATATTTGAGTGTAAATGAGCAAGAATGATATTATTCGTTACAAAAACTGTATGCCCAGGCCACATCACAGAACTACTAGAGACTGGACTACCAGGGAAATCCCAACAACTGGTATATTTAAAGCCCAAATAGGTCATAATCCATTTTGGAGCCTAAGAATACATCTTTGATTATACCCAACTTGTCAGTTAGGATTTGATACCTGCAAAGATGGTAATTTAATCTCAAAGGATTATTCCTATCTCTACCAAGTTAAGGGGCTTCCCAGGTGGCATAGGGTTAAAGAACCTGCCTGCCAACGCAGGAGATGCAGACTCAGGTTCAATGCCTGGGTCGGGAAGATGCGCTGGAGAACGAATGGCTACCCACTATAGTACTCTTGCCTGGAAAATTTCATGGACAGAGGAGCCTGGTGGGCTACAGTGCATGGAGCCACAGAGAATTGACACAACTGAGCGTGTATGCACACACCACACAGTTCCTGTATTTATTGTTCCAGACCATGGAGGGAGTTTAGAAGTTCTTTGGAAAGGTGAATTCAAAAGTGAAAGTCGCTCAGTTGTGTCCGACTCTCTGCGACACCATGGGCTATACAGTCCATGGAATTCTCCAGGCCAGAATACTGGAGTGGGTACCTGTTCCCTTCTCCAGGGGATCTTCCCAACCCAGGGATCAAAGCCAGGTCTCCTACATCGCAGGCAGATTCTTTACCAGCTGAGCCACCAGGGATGTCTTTCATGTGCTGACACTAGAATATGGAAATATAAATAAGGTAAAAGTCCACATCTTATCGTAGGAAGACAAAGAGAAACCAGATACACTCTGCCCTGACAGGTGTTACTCAAACAGAGTGCTGTGACAAATGACTTTCATTTACTTGAGAAGGACTTTTTAATCTTGAAGGATCCTTAAATTTTTTCCATTTATAAAAGCTGTATTGAATTTGTTACAATATTGTTTCTGTTTTATATTTTAGTTTGTTGGCCTCGGGGCGTGAGAGATCTTAGCTCCCCGACCAGGGATTGAATCTGCACCTACTGCTCTGAAGGGGAAGTCTTAACCACTGGGCTGCCCCAGAAGCCCCAACAATTGCTAGCACTGGCCAACACTGTTAACACAAAGCATTTCCTGTGTAAACCTCATTAAATCCTCATAGCCATCCCAGGCTATGGGTACTATCCTGGTCTCTCCCATTTTACAGATGAGGAAAAGAAAGTACAGAAAGGTTAAGGAACTTGCCTAGGGTCACACAACTATTAGACGACAGAGCCTGGATTCAGATCCAGACAGCCCAGCTTCAGAGTCCTTGCACTCAAACCTCAGGCCATGTTGTGTCATGAGAACAAAGAGGCAGGAAGGAGCACTCGTGCCTGTAGGAAGGGACACTTCCTGGGGAAGACAGTGCGAGTGTTTGCCTTGAGAGATGGGTCCACTTTCAAGAGGCAGAGACGGGGGCAGGACTGTTTCCCAGCAAGTGCACAGCAGTGGCGTTAGCGGGTATTTGGAAGTTGGAAAACACTCTTGAGCAATGGCATTTGGGAGACTGTAGGATCCCTGATAAGGAGAAATAAGATAGTAGAGAGGGACATGGGCCAGGTGAAGGCCAGATTATGGAGGCCAGATGATGTCAGGATGCCAGTAAGGATCTGAGTTTTGGTTAATAGCCATTTAGGAGTCACCGAAGGTTTTCTTTCTTCTTAATTAGTTAATTTGGCTGCGCTGGGTCTTAGCTGTGGCATATGGGATCTAGTTCCCTGACCAGGGATTGAACCGGAGCCCCCTGTATTGGGAGCACACAGTCTTAGCCACTAGACCACCAGGCAAGTCCCAGCCTTGAAGCTTTTCAAATGGTAGGGGCACGGCACAAGTTGGAGCATGGTCTGGAGGGTGAGAGGGTGGCAGGAGACCAATTTGGCAGCAGTATTAATAATCCAAGCCCAGGGAACAAAAACAGGCTAGGAACAGTGACAGGGAGATAAAAGAGGAAGGAACAGACGTGAGAGGTTATAGAAGGACTTGGTGTGGGATTGGAACACGGAGAGCAGTGAGCGGAAGGAGCCGCAGGAGCGGCCCATGTTTTGACACTGGAAGGATGGAGACACCATTCCCTCCGATAGGGAAGACAGGAACAGGCCTGGCGGAGCAAAGGGGGCAGATAAATTTCCTTTGGGAGTGTAAGGAGTCCATCTCATTATACTTAAGCCAAGCCAGCAGGAAGATTTTCTGACTATTATTTGAAGCCCCGTTCGGAGATTCTTCGCAGCAACTGCTTTCAAATTGTTCCGTGACCTTTTACCTACTGAAATTGTGAATCCATCTGTGGCATGGGATTTTAGGAATCCTGTCTTTACTTAATTATGACTCTTCGGCCCTAGAAGGCTTGTGATGTGGTATAATTCCATCAAGAATACAGGAAAGCCAGGAGTGAGTTTCTTTGTTCAAGGAATTCAAAGCAAGGTAGGGGGGTGGTGAGCTTCTGTCCAACTTGGGCAAAAGTTAAAACATCCTTGAATTGAATTTGAAGCCATTAACAGTTCAAAACTTGTTGCTCTGGACTCTATAAAGAGGTGATTAACTTTCGGGGAGGGCCTGGTGTTAGACCTTGTGGCTAGATAGATTAATCATAGATGCTATCCACAGCCTGGTTTATTCTCTCGTTACCCAAAGTGTGGTCCATGGACCAGCAGCCTTAGCATCAAGAAACTTACTAGAAATCTTAGGTGCCACTCCAGGCCTATGGAATTAGAATCTTCATTTAATAAGACCTCAGGTGATGTACATGCAGTCATACAGATTAATACAGGGGATTTCCCTGGTGGTTCAGTGGTTAAAATTCCACCTCCCAATGCAGAGAACGTGGTCCCTGGTTGGAGGACTAAGTTCCTACATGCTGCAGGCCAACTAAGCCCACGAGGCAACTACTGAGCCTCCACTATAAAGCCCAGAGCAGACACACACACAAAAAAAGAGTATGGGATTTGGAATCAGATGTATCTCTGGCTTTAAATCTCAGCTTAGCCATTTAACTACCAAATCTCTTGAACCTGCTTCATGTATAGAACCAATCAGTGGCCCTAGACTTTGGTTTCACCTGAAGAACTGGAGAGCTTTCCAAAGTCACCATGGCCTGGGCATACTGCAGACCAACTAAATCAGCATCTCTCCCAGGCAGGCTCCTGACATCAGAATTTAAAGGCCTCCACGGGATTCCAGTGTGCAACCAAGGTGGACAGCCACTGATGACTCTGAAGGACAAGGGTGCGGCCACTGGAACCAATCTTCATAATAATGTATTCCAATTCTGTTTCACACATGAGGACTTAAGTTTCCCTAAGCTTGAGCTCCTCCATCTATGGAATGGCATGACACGTGAGAAACTCTTTCAAAGGGCTCTGGGCATTGAAGGAGTTGACACATGTGGCCACGATGCACAGTACTCAGAGTATTTGTTATTATTTACACAAGTCCCAGCTTCCTTTGCAGAAAGCAACACATGGTTTGCAGTTATCACATAAACGCATCTGTGGTCATGATGGTGGTGCTTTCCCCACCAAGGCTGACTTCCCACAACTTGGCCTCCAAGAGGTTAATGGGTGTTGCCTTTGCTGTTGTAAAAACGTAAGAACCTATTGTTTTTCTTCTTATATTGGAGAATGAGGCAAAAGTGGCTGGCAAGGAGCTTTCGCAGAATGGGTGAGAGTGAGGTTTACATAAAATGCTCCCAACTGTGGGGTCAGGGTGGGGTGGGGGCGGGGGCAAGGCAGATCACGCAGTGCTTGGTGTTCTGCTTCCCAGAGCTCTGCAAATGGGAAAGCAAGGCCTGGGGAGCTGAGACTTACACACAGACGTGCAATTTAAGGCCATGAACAGAAGATGTAAAGTGACCCCTTGTCAGATGGAGAGGAAACAGCCTAGTCGTGAAAAAGGAACTGAACAACAGGGAAAATAAAGACATTAGTACGGCTTTGAACCGAAGGGCTTTTAAAATACTTGTGGCTCTAACCTGCCCAGGAGGTAGATAAGCATGTTCCCTTTAGTTTGTCCTCAAATTCAACCTCTCGTAAGAGGTTAAGAAACACACCCAAGGCTGGAACTGACACTCAGACCTCCCGACTTCCTGGCTTTGGAGCTGGGAGTTCAGCCTCCAACTCCCTTGTCTATCAGGAAAAACATCTGGGTTATAACGCTTGAGGATGGGATATCGAGGGGAAGTGGTGGAAGTTTGGTTCTTTAAGGAACTTTGAGCGAGACTGCAGAAGACCCAGCCAGGCGCCCCGCCCATGGCCTGAGTCACAAGCGCAAATGTTTCTGTGCTTCTTCTATCTTGGACGCTTTCCTAGTATGACCTTCAGGGAACTCTTATTTGTCTGAGACGTTGGATGGGAAGAAAAATGGAGACCTCAAAATGTGTGAACACAGACCAGTGCGGAGGCGCTGTCACAGGTAACAAAGCCTCTCCTTTACACGTTCATTTGTCTGTGATCCCACGAGGCTCCCCTACTGTGCTGGCAGATGCCTACTTAGAGAGAGAGAGCGAGGGAACAGGCAGGACCACAAGGAGAAAAAGCAAGGGGAAGTCATCTTTAAAGGCCAGAAGGTTATAGAAAACATAATAAAATACAACTGTTTCCTTTAAAATTTTTAATGGGCAGGAAATGGTATAGAATAACTGCCAAGTCACATAAATTAACGTTTGGTTAATGTTTGTGATCCCGGAAAAAGCCCTCTATCGGTTGATGCAAACGGCGGGAAAGTTCACTGCCCACTGCCCACTGCCTGGGTGCGTGCCTGGGTGTAGGGTCACGGACCCATCTTCACATGGTCCAGAAAAAGAGGCGGCTGCCATGCCTGGCGGGCTTCAGATCGCCTTCCACCTCAGGGTTGGGCTCTGGCCTTGCTCTTGAGTGATAGGGATTCTCTGGTAAAGGCCGGTCTGTTTTCACTTTGGTGACCTGCAGAGGGAGGAAGAGGAAAAGGGAAGCTGAGAGTCAGGTGCAGGAGCTGTGACCACAAACACACCTACCGGTCTCCTCTCTGCCCTGGCGGCCCCAGCCACTCCTCATCTTTGAAGCCCTAGCACATCACACTTCACCCTGAATACACACTGAAGAATGCCTACTTTGTGCCACTCCATATGGAAGAAGTTAGGATACAGAAGGGAACAAGATTCACATAGTCCTCGCTGCAGGAGCCAGACAGGAGGCCATCCCCAAGGGCTTCCCAGGCAAGTCACAGGGGCGGGGGGGCGGGAGGAGCAGGACCTCCACCCACCCACTGTCCTCCAGGGCCCCCAACTATTTCTGAAGGGGGAGTATTAAGCACCATCTTGAAGGATGAGTAGAAACCAATCAGGAAGGCAGAGAGGAAAAGACCTTCCAAGTAAACCAAGAGTACACAGAGAGGCAGGGAGGCACGGCCTTAGAACAGCCGAAGGACAGGCTGTGCGCCTGGTACTGCTGTTGAAGACATTATTCTGGTTCACGCTGACACTCCTCAGAGTCGACCTGCAGCTTCACTGGGGCCACCAGGCCAACAGTGGAAGCACCAGGACCTGAAGCCAGCTCTGCCTGCTCCAGAGTCTGTGCTTTTTACATGTCGAGAGACGCTGGGAGGCAGGGGCCAGATGATGAAGGGCGGTGAACAATATGCAAAGATGTTTGAATTTTAATCCAGTGGCAACAGATATTACTGGAGCAAGGAAGAACTTAATCATGTCTGTAGGCCAGGACAGAGTGTGGAAAAGCTAGCCTGGGGGTGCTGAGCCAATGGGCCAGGTGAGGGTAGAGCACAGATCTGGCGTCCGAGGGGAGAGGAGGATGGAATTTTACACCCGCATTAGCCCACAGAAGTCTCCATCAGAAACCCAGCAGAAACTGTTCTCACTGTAAAGATGAGGAAATGGGCCCAGAGAAGCAGAAAGATGGAAGGCCACGGTTATTAATGGTCTTGTTATCTAGTGGTCTCCCAAGCTGTCCCATGTGATATGACCAGATCAATCTTCCCAGATGTACAAATTCAAACACCATTTATTGTGAACAGAGCTTTCATGGACACAGTCTCACAATTCTTATTATAATCACCCTCCGAGGTATAATTATCTCCAGTCCACAGAAGAGGAGCAGAGATGCTGGCTTGTCTAAGATCAGGACACTGTAAATGTCAGAGCTACTCCAGTCTTCTGACTACAAGTCCAGAATAGTTTTTCATTTGCTTTTAAAACAGTTTTCTCATCTCTCCGCTATAATTAGAGATCACTAATGGTTCCTTGTTGCTTGACAGAGTATTCCAAATGCCTCCAGCTGGCATTTGAAGCTCCTTTAAGGAATTCAAGATGTCTGTGAAATAAATCTAGAGAAAATAAAAGGGCCCCTTTAAAGGACAAATTACTGTGGAAAGGACAATGAAACAACTTCCTCTTCTGCACCAGACTCAAAACAGAAGGAGCAGAAGCATTCGGTCAAACTAATTACTAGGTAAATGACCTTGGGATTCTGACTGAACTTTCAATTTCCCATCTGTAAACGGGGCCAACAGTAGCTCCCAGGGTTATTAGAATAACACACCTGAAGTGCCTGATGTATGGAGCAGATGCTTCATTAGTTATTTTCAAAATTAACATTATCAGGGCAAAGGAATTACGGGTGAGAGAGCACAATCCTACCTAGGAAAGCCAGAAACTTCAAAGATAGACCCAACACCTGAGCTGAGACTGGATGAGGAATTCACCAGGTGCATATGGGAGGGCAGGGACCAGGATGCATGAGTGAGCGATGCTGAAGCCAGTTACAACCCTTCTTAGAGACTGAACTGAAGTATAACCAAAGCTGGTAATCTTCTTAATGAAATACACTTTCGGAAAGAGTTCAGGTAACAATACTTTTTCTTTGCAAGGTTTTTTTTAAAAAGGTTAATACAAAGATTCAGGAATAAATATACTTTCTTAACAGCGTGATCTGTAAATTCTCCTTTCATGACACAGAAATGCGAAAAGGCAGTTTTCTTTATTAGATATGAAAGTTCTACCACTTTCCAACTTAGAATTATCAACTATTCAAAATAACTTGGGAGACTTCCCTGGTGGTTCAGCATATAAGACTCTGAGCTCTCAATGCAGGGGGCCCAGGTCCAATCCCTGGTCAGGGAACTAGATCCTGCGTGCTGTAACCGAAAGATCTTGTGTAATGCAAAGAAGATGGAAGACCCCGTGTGCCAATTCCTAAGACCCGGCGTAACCAAAATAAATAAATAATAAATAAAAATAATTATTTCTTAAAAAAAAAAATAAAAATAATTTGCTCACTTTGGATCAGAATATATACACTGCTATATATAAAACAGATAACCAACAAGGACCTACTGTATAGCACAGGGAATTATACTCAGTATACAGTAAGAGCATAATGATGAGAATATGTTTAAAAATATATATATATATTAATATACACGTATAACTGAATCACTTTACTGTATACCTGAAACACAGCACTGTAAACCAACTGTATTTCAATAAACATTTTTCAAAAATAAAAATAAATAAGTTGTTCACTGCAGCAAAAGAAGGTATCTGAAGGAAAGATTTGCCAGATACCAAAAAAATAAAACTGATAAATCATTCCTCTACTTCTGGCAACAAGCTTAAGACCCAACTATCATCCACAGACACCACACACAAAGGGAAAGTGAAAGTGAAGTCGCTCAGTCATGTCCGACTCTTTGCGACCCCATGGACTGTAGCCTACAAGGTTCCTCCGTCCAAGGGATTTTCCAGGCAATAGACCTGGAGTGGGTTGCCATTTCCTTCTGCAGGGGATCTTCCCAACCCTGGGATCGAACCCAGGTCTCTTGCATTGTAGACAGACGCTTTACCGTCTGAGCCACCAGGGAAGCTCACAGGGAACGTTAATAATTATAGGCCTATGGGTCAATAGTATACTGGGGCTTTACATAACCTCCTTAGCTTAATCCCCACAGAAAAACAGGGACTAATACTGGTCCCATCTTATAACTATGGTAGGAGAGGAGAGGGCTAGCAATTTGCTCAAGATCCCAGAGCAATTCAGTCATGAATCTAAGATTCAAACCTACATTCAGTCTCCTTTCAAACCAGTCTTTCCTGCCATGCCTTGCTACCTATGCTTCCCAGAAGGAATGGAGGAGACGATGCTTAAGAAGCAGAAACAGTCCAGATCACAAAGGGCCACGCGTCTCAGGATACAGAGGGGATGCTCAGTTTTATGAGCAAATAGGAAGCCCCCTTGAAAAGTCTTTTTTTTTTTTTAAATGGATAGTCATATTTATTTTCCACATAGATCATGCCTAGAGTCATCCACCCTGCCCTCCCAGAAGCTCATGTAGCCCAGTTAAGAACACCTGTCCAAGAAGTAAGGACAGTGCGAGGATTTAAAATAATATTCCAGGAGATGCTGATCTAGAGGAATTGAGGACTGGATAAAGGAAGACAGAGGGCTAAGTGAAGAAGACAGATGTTCAGGTTTCTTCTATCTCTGAGGCTTCAATAGATGGTGGTGTCACAGCTGAGACAGGAAATAAAGGAGAAAGTAGGGAAACACGCTTTTAAAACTACAGGTGTTACTTAAAAAAAAAAAAATCTCAGGTATGCTCCTGAAAAATCAGGCATAGCCTCAAACCCATTTCCCCATAATAACCTCAATGTTTTCAACTGACCGAGCCCCCTTAAACATTTTATCCTCATTTACTCCCTTCTGCTCTTCAGTTAGCTATTAATAATTAAGCAACAAGAAACCCGCTCATGCTGGAAGGTCTATGTAAAGGAGAGTCTCTATTAAGTAAACTCTGGGCTGCGGATGGTCACTCCCTAGCTGAGCTGTCTGGTCAGTCTGGACCTGTCACATCAGACCTGAACTCACAAAAGACCCTTTCTGGACCTCCTCCTGCCTTTCCCCACTCTCAGGGAGAGAAAGACCAGCAGGAAATCATGTTACCTTTGACAGCTCCCCCAGGTCCGGCCGCACCCAGCCCAGTTTGTCTAGCACACACTTGTCAAATTGTGCCTGCTCTTTGCGACAGCGACGAAATAGCTGCAGGCCGGAGTAATCGATGCAGGTCCAGTATTCCGTAAAAGGCTCCGCGCAGTGCCGCTTTATCTGCCTGGAAAAGAGGGCTTGGTTAGGAGTGTGCGCACGCGTGTGTGTGTGCACGCATGCTCTCAGTCATGTCTGATTCTTTGCGACTTATCGACTGTAGCCTGCCAGGCTCCTCTGTCCGTTGGAATTTTCCAGGCAAGAATACTGGAGAGGGTTGCCATTTCCTACTCCTGACCCAGGGATCGAACCAGCATCTCCTGGGTCTCCTGCACTGACAGGCATTACCATTTCCACTGCACCAGCTGGGAAGCCCTTGGGTAGGGGCAGCTCTTTGCAGAACCAGGAAAAACAAAAAAGCGGGGGAAAATCTGATACAGACCTCAAACACACAGCCTTGCTTTCTGAAAGGTATGAGAGTACTCTCACCTCACTTGCAAGGCAACCTGGAGATCCTCAGGTTGAGGACCAATACGTAAAAAAAGATCTGAGGCATATGACCTAATTTCTTTATACAGCAAAAACAAATGAAAAGAAATGCCAAAAGACCGTCACCTGGGACTTCCCTGGTAGTCTAGTGGCTAAGACTCCATGCTCCCAATGCAGAGGGCCCGGATTCAGAACTAGATCCAACGTGCTGCAGCTAAGACCCAACACAGCTAAATACATTAATAAATACACGTTTTTAAAACAAAAAAGGTCTGCTGCTGCTGCTGCTAAGTCGCTTCAGTCGTGTCCGACTCTGTGCGACCCCGAAGACGGCAGCCCACCAGGCTCCCCCGTCCCTGGGATTCTCTAGGCAAGAATATTGGAGTGGGTCTACGGTGTATTTATTTTCCTCAGATAACTCCTCACTAGGGACCTATTTATTCCCCTTAGATCCAATTCTAAAGTTTACCAGCTTTGAAATTTTAGAAGAGAGGGAGGCATACTCAGAGATGTGGGGCTGACAGAAATCAGAGGCGACAATGACAAAGGAGGAGACAGGATTATAAAAAGCAAATTCACAAATTGACAAGGAACTTCTGATCTTGGGGGTCGATCAGCGTAGAGGCAGACCCCTCTCCACACCTCCAGAGCTCAAGGACTTCATTTTATTTGTGCACTGAACAAAAACAGAGATTAATTCTTGTCATTAATAAGAAAGTTAAGCTATATTTGCTCTCTTAAGAAGCAACATAGAATATAATTCACTTTGTGGTCACCAAAAGTGGTTGAAGAAAAAGTAACTTGTGTATGAAAGGGATAAGCCTTAATTATTTTGCAAAATTCCCCTTCTCTTACCATTCAGTGCTGCTAGTCATCAAATAAATGCAAATTCAGGCAAGAATAAAACACTGTTATTTTATGAAAAAGGCTATCTGAGGCAGTGGAAGAAGCGTAGAGTGCCTCCTTCCTCTGCTGGAATAATAATGAAGAACTCACTTGTCATTTTCCAAGAACCTAGCTGCAGTGAACACAGTGAATCATAGTTAACATAAGAACTTCAGAGGTGGCTGAAGAAAACACAAAAGAAAAACTGGCTTTTCATTCCTGCTCAGTCCCGCTCCTCTAAGGCAACCAATGGGTATCAGTCTCTCACACCCTTCCAGGTATTTTGAGAATAACCTCTGGAGGGGTGACAGGAGGTATAACAGGAAGGAAGAAGGAATGTCGAAGCCTAGGGAGCTTTTCGGGGTTATCTCTAGTCCCACTAACCTAGATTTCTACAGCACACAAAATCGCACCCCGCTAACCTTGACTAAAGGAACTAGGTACTGAAGAGCCTCTTGAAGGCGACAAAGGAGAATGAAAAAGCTGGCTTAAAATTCAACATTCAAAAAACGAAGATCACGGTATCTGATCCCATCACTTCATGGCAAATAGATGGGGAAACAATGGAAACAGTGACAGACTATTTACTTGGGCTCCAAAATCACTGTGGACAGTGACTGCGGCCAGGAAATTAAAGGAGCTGCTTGCTCCTTGGAAGAAAAGTAATGACAAACCTAGACAGCATATTAAAAAACAGAGACATTTCTTTGCCTACAAAGGTCCGCAGAGTCAAAGGTATGGTTTTTCCAGCAGTCATGTATGGATGTAAGAGCTGGACAATAAAAAAGGCTGAGTGCTGAAGAATGGATGCCTTCAAACTGTGGTGCTGGAGAAGACTCTTCAGAGTCCCTTGGACAGCAAGATCAAACCAGTCAATCCTAAAGGAAATCAATCCTGAATATTCATTGGAAGGACTGATGCTGAAGCTGAGGCTCCAATACTCTGGCCACTGGATGCGAAGAGCCAACTCAGTGGAAAAGACCCTGATGCTAGGAAAGACTGAAGGCAGGAGGAGAAGGGGATAACAGAGGATGAGATGGTTGGATGGCATCACTGAATAACGGACATGAGTTTGAGCAAGCTCCGGGAGATGATGGACAGGGAAGCCTGGGATGCTGCATGCAGTCCATGGGGTTGCAAAGAGTCAGACACGACTGAGCGACTGAACAAAACCTTGACTTGAGAATCACGCTTGGTAGTGAGCTAGCATGACCAGTTGGAACTTTGGACTCCTCCAATACGCTGTGGCAGAAGGGCGCAAACCATTACTCTGGTACTGAGGGCTGTGATCTGGACTCTGCTACCCTGGCACCTACATGAACAGACAATTATCTACTAGTTCTTACAGCAGGCAACTTCAGCATCCTGGAAGCCCGTGAAATCCAAACATTTCTCACTTATACATACTTTCTTTGAGTCAAAGGGAAAATGCTTTGCCAAAGTTCTTAGAAAATAAAAAGCTTTCAAATGAATACACATTCTACCTTATTAGCAATCAAATGAATACAAATTCAAGCAGGACTAAAATATCATTTTGTACCTATCAAATATTTAAATCAAATGCAATGCTGGTGACTCACATCAGGATACAGTGCTGAGTACAGCACAGACTGACCCAACTTCAAAAGACAGGGCAACTGTAATTCAAGAGCCATAAATCACGTACAAAGCCTTTTAAAGAACAATCTCATTGCTGGGAAATGTATGCTAATGAATTAATCAAAAAATGAAAATGATCTCTACACAAATGTAACCACTGCAGATTTATCCAAAACAATCAAAAACAGAAATCAACAATGATGTTTAGTAACAAGAATCATGAGATACATTATGACTGGTTTATCTACCAGTGGAACATTAGACAGCCATTAAAAATGATTATCACAAAGAGGGAACAACTTGAAAGAATGTTTCCAATAGTTTCAAGAGAAAAATGAATATTTTGAATGAATACACACACTATGACTTTTAAGTACAAAAATATCTCTGCATGTGGACAAAGACAGCAAAAGCAAGAAAGAAGAAAAACAGCTATTGTGTGAACAGCTCTTACGTCACTGTAGGGGACATCTGTTCATTTGTCTAGTCAGCAGTTATTCCCCATTCTTCTAGAACGTCCTTCAAATTCTCCCTTGGGGAACAACCACTCCCTATGGTTTGGCAATGTGATTCAGATGAGTCTAAGTCTACTCCCCACTTACGGCAAGGCCTGACCAGTCACAGTATTTTATCTCTCAAAACCTAACTGATTCAGAGACACATACATGAAGTTGACCAGCCAGGACAATGAGACTCAGTTCCAGGGACCTCAGCTCATGCTACTGGGGGGCACTCCATCTGGGTCTGCTAAGTAAGGAGCCAGAAGCTTGGAGTGGCTGGAGGCCACTTCTGGTACAGCAAGGCAAGTCTCTTTGAAAATGAGTTTGATAGAGAAAAGCAGAACTAAGAAACTGAGGGGAGAAGAGGTGAAGCAAAAAGACACCAAGTAGTTATGAAACTGTTTAAGCCCTTGGATCCAGCCCTGCCTGATGCCAATCCTATTTCTGGACTTTACACTTACATGAGTCAATTCCCTGTGAATTCAGTTTCTGCCCCCTTGAGTTTTGACTAATATGGTTATTAAAACCTTTTTCTACAATTACAATTTGGACTTTTTCTACTTACAGTACTAAGTATAGTGGCCTATCTAAACATTTGACTTTAAACACACCTTCCTTTCCATCATAACTGTGTGTCCTGCAGTAATGATAACAAACTAGTGAATGGCTGACAGCTAGCAAGCACTGTTCTAAGTTGCTTTTATGTGCCTTTTCAAATTTCTCACAACAATCTTATATGACAGGTATTACTCTATTTTGGAAATTGTGATTCACAGAGATTAAAGAACGTGCCAGTATTCACAACAGACAAGACATGGAAACCAACCTACATGCCCATCAATAACTGAACAGATAAAGGTGTGAGGCGGTGTACGCAATGGACTCCTGCACCCTAAGCGGCGCTAGTTGTGTCCGACTCTTTGTGACACCGTGGACTGCAGCCCATCAGGCTCCTCTGTCCGTGGGATTCTCCAAGCAAGACTACTGGAGTGGGTTGCCATGCCCTCCTCCAGGGGATCTTCCTGACCCAGGGATCGAACCTGCATCCCTTACATCTCCTGCATTGGCAGGTGGGTTCTTTACCACTAGTGCTACCTGGGAACCCTGTACAATGGAATCCAACTCAGCCATAAAAGAGAACGAAATAATGCTATTTGCAATAACACAGACAGACCTAGAGATTAAACTAAGTGATGTCAGACAGACAGAGACAAATACAGTATGATATCACTTATCTGCAGGACCTAAAATACAGCACAAACACACATCTATGAAACAGACTCACAGATACAGAAATGCAAATTACTATATATGGGATGGATAAAAAACAAGATACTACTGTACAGCACAGGGAACTACAGTCAGTATTCTGTGATAAAACTATAATGGAAAAGACTATTTAAAAAAAGCACACATATAACTGAATCACCACGTTGTACAGCAGGAATCAGTAACACTGTATAATGCCACACTAACAGTGTAAATCAACTCAACTTCAAAAAAATTAAAAAAGGAAAAGAACAAACTGAGCCACAAGGGAAGCCAAATAATAAAACACATAACAAAAATAAGTATCACTTATTGTCAGCTTTACAGTGGTCTATCTGATTGCAGTCTTCTATTTCCTAGCAGAATTAGTCAGTAACATTATCCTTCCACTTAACTTAGCTGGACATTCACCAAGAAGATAAACACACACCTTGAGGATTCAGCCCACCAGCACTTAGGTGAAAAGATCCTACCTGAAGAACTCCAGGGCACACTGGTTGACAAGCTTGCCTTCCTCTAAACACCGCCGGGGGTCCTTCTCTTCCCACCGGCATAGCATGAACTCCTTGTTGGGCTTGTCGCACTGAGCTCCGTAGTGATGGGCCGCAGCTTTCAGCACAGACGAACTGACTTTCACCTGGGGAGAGGGACAGGGAAGAAGGACCACAGACGTGACCAGAACACCAGGTCCTCAGCCTCTCCTTGAGATCATCAAGACAGAGGGAACAGGAAGCTAGTCTTGTTCTGACTTGGCCCAGAAAACTAAAGACAGGGACTCCCGTAAGAATCCCTTAGGATCCACGGTGCTTCCAAGACCACAGAGCTCTTTCATGCGTGTGACTTTCACACCTTTGTAATCTCATCGGGCTGATATCACCAACTCCCACTTTAGACATAAGGGAACGGCAGCCCCCAGAGAATCCTTAGATCTCTGTGAGAGAGAAAGTGGAACTCTGAAGGGAGATGGAGGCTTTGGGGATGTAAGGGGAGGAACCAACCCTGAGGAGCGTGGATGAGTCTCCTTTCCAGGAATAACAGTGGAAAGACATGTAAAATTTCCAGAAGACAACAGAACCACAGAAGATTAGAGACCAGAAGGGACCAGTAAGAGCCTATAGTCCAGCAAGTTATTATTAAGAATGAAGTACTGCATTTGTGAACTTTGTGAAGTTCAGAGTGTATCCAAGGCAACCATCCCTACAACTACGCCAGTCTCACTCACTCATAGCCCAGCAGTTTCTTGAGAAGCACAAGAGTGGCCCAGCCAGCTCACCATACAACCCAGAGCCCGTCTAGCAGCTGCTGCAACAGGGGTCCCGCTGGCCTCTTTTCCGGTACCAGTATCACGGCAGTTTTAATTACTGTTTGTTGTCTGGGAAGACCATCCTCCTCACCAGCCTTCTTTTCAAAACTGGTCCAGCTGTTCTTACAGACGAACACCCCTCCACTGATAGTTTGCATTGCAATAGTGCTAAGTCTAGTTATATATCAAATTAGAATGGAAAGGGCACTTTTACAATACTGGGTCTCTGCTCACATGTTATCTCCCCAGAGAGTCTCTCCCTGATCATCTTAGATAAGCTAGCACCTATGGTCACTCGATCTGTGACCACTGGAACGTAAGCTCCAAGAGGGCAGGGGTTTTGTTTTCAACACAAGTCCACTACTGTAAAGATGTCCATTCTCCCTAAATTCTAATTAAGGTGATATTTACCATGGCCCACCAATCACCCAAAACAGTGCTGAGCACAAGGAGCTGTCACGAATGAGAACAAGATGGGGTAAAACGAGGCATTAAATACTTGGCTTGTGATGGCAGCTGGGGAACGAGAGCAGAAAGAGAAATTGGAGGAAGGGGGCAGGTTTTTTCTAGCCGCAGGAAGGAAACCCCTGACACAGAGGCCTGGAGAGGATGGGATGGAGAGACTGGTTTGTGTGGCTGAAGGAGGAAGTATAGACCAGGAGTTGGGAGATGAGGCTGGTGCAGCCAATGGGCTGGTTGTGTAGAGGGCGCTCTGAGGGTACTGCTGGCTTTTGTATCTGGTGCACAGCACTCACCCCAGACAGGCAGCAAGGGATGTTAACAGTTACAGGAGAGGTTAAGACTATCTGGGCGATGCCTTCTCATCCAGAACATTATCAGTATGTCTCTCCAGTTAGTTCATTCTCACTTCCCTCGGTTAAAATTAGTTTCCCATACAGGAATCTTGCATGTTTCTGATTTATTTCTTAATGTTCTCGGGATACTCTCTAGATAGGCTGTATTTCCCTTACATTTTCAAGTTAGTTATTGCTAGTCTGTACACTGCGTCTTCTCTACAGCCATACTTCACTAAGTCTCGTCAGTTTTGATAGGAAACTCCAGAGTGATTAACAGAAAACCTTTCATGTACAAGTAAAAACTGCCTCCCTTCCGCTCTGGTGTGCTTAGTCGCTCAGTCGTGTCCAACTCTTTGCGACCTCAGGGACTGTAGCCCACCAGGCTCCTCTGTCCATGGGGATTCCCCAGGCAAGAATACTGGAGTGGGTTGCCACGCCCTCCTCCAGGGGATCTTCCTGTCCCAGGGACTGAACTCAGGTCTCCCACATTGTAGGCGGACTCTTTACCATCTGAGCCCCCAGGGAAGCCCTCCTCTCTGACACTTACTTCTTTACCTTCTTCTCATTTCCTCTCTTAATGCTCTTACCAGAAGGTCCAGGATGACACCAACAGCAATGATGGCAGGCAGCAATGATGGCAGGCTTCCCTGCTTTGTTCCCAACTTTAAGGTAATTTGGTATGATAAGGGCTGTTGGTGTCTGGGATATACTTGCCTACACGTTCCTCATTAGGGAAGTTTCTAATCATAACTGGCTTTGCTTCACTGCTGATTCCTCCACCAGGAAAGACTGAAATTTTCAGGTTTCTCTTTCATTAATCTATAAATGTCATGAACAGCATTAACAGATTTTCTAAAACTGATCCAGTGTACTCGAGTAAAATCTAGTCTGTCCTCATGCATTATGCCTTAAGATACCACTGGATTTGATTTGTAAATATCAAGAATTTTTGCATGAGAATAATTTTATAGTATTATTTATAATAAAATTTTTATTATTTAATTTTTTTTTACAAATTTCACATAGCCTTAGGTTAAGTTATTATTATTTTTAATAAGACCAAAGGCAAGAAAAGGTGAAAAGATAATTCATCTAAACACTATAGGAAGAGAATAAAGTTATGGTTGTGACTACTATTACATGGGCTTTCCTGGTTGCTCAGACGGTAAGGACTTCGCCTGCAATGCAGGAGACCTGAGTTTGACCCCTGGGTGGGGAAGATCCCCTGGAGAAGAGAATGGCGACCCACTCCAGTATTCTTGCCTGGAGAATTCCATGAACAGAGGAGTCTGGCAGGCTACAGTCTATGAGGTCCAAGAGTTAGACATGACTGAGCGAGCGACTACCACTACACTAATATTACAACTGTTAAAATTATCAAAGCAAAGGTGAATTTAGGATGGAAGTGAAATTTTCCATGACAATTCTAAAAAGTTCGTTTACACATCTGTTAAAATTTTGCGTTCCAGTTTTTGGTAATAGTTTATTTCAGTTAGTTGAGTGGTACATGCTTGCTTGTTGTATTATCTATAGAGAGCTGGGAGACTAAAAATCAAGACAAACTATTTTTAAAGCCTAATATATTTTTTAAAATTAAGTTAGCTGTATTGATTTCCTTGTTGAATGCCTTAGAACATCTTTAAACGGCTGATTTAATTACTCCGATGCTTCCACAGCTATCATGCCACCAAGTCTACAGCTTTCTTTGCCTTACTTGCTTGCAAATGTCTTACCCCAATCTAGGTGTGCCTATGCTGTTGAGCACATTAACAGATGCCCTGTTGCAGGGAAATCAAGGCTGAGAACTCACTGAACTTATTTCCTGAGGAAGAGCAGGCATGCGCTCAAGATGGCGCAGCACGTCAGTGCCAAGCACAGAGCTGGCAAGAGAGACTGTGACCTCCCAACACGCGGCTTGCCACTGCATCGCCACCATGGATGTTGCCAACAGCCCTCACCTGCTTCTTCACTAAGACCGATTTGAGTTCCAGCAGAAACCACATCCCCGCACAGCTGCTTACCGTGAATACCCTCCCAGATCCATTCAGCTCCCTTTGTCTCTAAAGAACACAGAATTTCAACGCCCTTCTTTATTTGTCCCCATAACAGCCTCACTGCACACCAGGTTTATACAGTCTGCAGGTGTGGAAAGGGGGGCAGGAAGTCTCACAATCTACAAGCAATCTTCTAGTCCTATTCTCTCTTCCTTACACCCAATCGGCACCTCCCCCCCCTTTTTCTTTTTTGGAGTACTGAATTTATACCAGGCTTTGTATTTTTCTTAATTTACATAAAATGGAGGATGACAGTACTCAGCTGATGAAACTGTTGTGAGGCTTAAGCGAGTCAATACACATAAAAATATTATGAACTGCCTAGCACATAGAAGTGCATCGTAAGTAAGTTCAGTTCAGCCACTTAGCCGCGTCTGACTCTTTGTGACCCCATGGACTGCAGCACGCCAGGCTTCCCTGTCCTTCACTAACTCTCAGAGCTTGATCAAACTCATGTCCATCGAGCTGGTGATGCCAACTGTTAATCCTCTGTTGTCCCCTTCTCCTCCTGCCTTCAATCTTGCCCAGCATCAGGGTCTTTTCTAATGAGTTAGTTCTTCACATCAGGTGGACAAAGTATTGGAGTTTCAGCTTCAGCATCAGTCATTCCAATGAATTCTCGGGACTAATTTCCTGTAGGATTGACTGGCTGGATCTCCTTGTAGTCCAAGGAGCTCACAAGAGTCTTCTCCAACACCACAGTTCAAAAGCATGAATTCTTCGGCACTCAGCTTTCTTTTTTTTTTTTTTTTTTTTATTTTTTATTTATTTTTTTATTTATGGTCCAACTCTCACATCTATACATGACTACTGGAAAAACCATAGCTTTGACCAGATGGACCTTTGAAGGCAAAGTAATGTCTCTGCTTTTTAATATGGTATCTAGGTTGGTTATAGCTTTTCTTCCAAGGAGCAAACATCTTTTAATTTCATGGCTGCAGTTACCATCTGCAGTGATTTTGGAGCCCCCAGAAATAAAGTCTCTCACTGTTTCCATTGTTCCCCCATCTATTTGCCATGAAGTGATGGGACTCGATACCATGATCTTAGTTTTCCGAATGTTGTGTTTTAAGCCAACTTTTTCACTCTCCTCTTTCACTTTCATCAAGAGGCTCTTGCCACCTTCTTTGCTTTCTGCCATAAGGGTGGTGTCAGCTGCATATCCGAGGTTATGGATATTTCTCCTGGAGATTTTTGATTCCATCTTATGTTTCATCCAGCCTGGCATTTCGCATGATGTACTCTGTATGTAAGCAGGATGACAATATACAGCCTTGACATACTCCTTTCCCAACTGGAACCAGTCTGCTGTTCCATGTCCAGTTCTAACTGTTGCTTCTTGACCTGCATCCAGATTTCTCAGGAGACATCATAAATACTGGCCATTATTTTTATTCAAAATGGTCAATGTGTCCAAAGAGTTTCCTGCACAAAGCTTCTGACTAGTCTTCCATAGGCATGTGTCATTAACCCCAAGGTCAATGGGGTCCAAAATAGGTTTAACTTGCTTCTCAAACCCACTGCTTCTGGCTCCCTCAGTCCTACTGTCAGGGTGCAAATCTGACATTGATTCCTCAACCTTTCCTGCCTCTGCTATCTAAGTCATTGCTAAGTCTGAGCAATCCTAGATAAACATGTTCTTTCCTCTCTGTAGCACAGTCACCAATCGTATTGGGGTCAATAATATCTTCCTCAGTTATTTCAACAGCCACCAAGACTGGTTCCCTTGCTCTTCTTATTCCTCTCTTTCAATCATTCTTCATAGAACCGCTGTCCTAAAAGACAATTCTTATATTACTCTGCTATTAAATCTGCGACAAAACCCTTGAAGGATTCATGCTTAACAACAGACTAAAGCCTAAGTTTCTTACAAGGTATGCAAAGCTTTCTGGATCCCAACTATCCTTCTGCCTTCTCAACACACCAGACTTCAAAAAAGTACTGGCTGTTCTCTAGCACCTGGAACTCACTGTTCCCAGACCTGTCTTTTGATCCCACCTGCTTACCTTTCAGATCCTGTCTCATTTAGAAAGCTCTTCTCTCCATCTCTGCCTAGAAATACCATCCTGCAAATGCCATTTAACCAAATTTCACATTATGCCCAAGAAGTGCTTTCTGTTCCCCTCACTGCCTCAGAGGATTAGACAACTGGAAGCACTTCATTTCACAAATAAACTAACTGGGTCTGTAAACAAGAAAACTGACTAAACAAGGTAACCAAATGGCTAGGCCTAGGATTTAAATACAACTTCAAATCCTCTCTTTTCTATTTTTATTTTTGGCCCTGCCTTCCAGCAGGTGGGATCTCAGTTCCCCAACCAAGGATGGAACCCATGACCCTTGTAGCTGAAGTGCAGAGTTCTAACCACTGGATCACCAAGAAGTCCTCTACTCTTTTCTTAAATCATATTTGCCCTCGTCCATAGCACTTAATCGTATTTTGTCCTGTATTTTAGTTATTTATGCAATTATCTGTTTCTCAATTCAACTGTGTGAACTCTAATGGCAAATTTATTCCAGAAACAGAATACATCCAAGAAGCAGAACCTCAGATGACTGTTGAACCAAATTAGAGTGCCAATGAAAAAAACAGCAACTCAAAGTCTTAACCCAGCTTCACAGTGGGGTAAGAAACAAACAGAGTGCTGGCAGTACCCACTCCCCACCTTTTGGTAAATGTCACTTTATTAAAAAGTCTCCAAACACAGCTAAAAATCCTTTCATCCAGGGAAAATAGTTGCCACTCTCATGGGCATATAGGATGAAATGAAGTAATCTAGGTAAAATACTCAATACTGGACCTGTGATATAATTTTTGGCATGCAATTTTTCATCTTCCTCTTTCTTCTCCAATGTAGCCTGATTATCCAGTCCTGCTCTGACACTTCCTTGCCTTAAAATCTTCCACAGCTCCCCATCACCTCACCTACGGGATTCAAAGTCCAAATTGCTCAGTCTGGCCCTGTGAAAGTCGCTACCCAGCCCTATCTCAGCCCCAGGTACCTCTCCAGGCTTAGTCATTGTTGCTTTCCACCAAGAGTCACGTCAAACAGCAAAACACAAAATTCTGCTAAGCTTTCTCGATTTTCTGAGCTTTTGCCCCTAACGGTCATTTTAAAGTATGGCTTTAAAATTCAAAACTGGGATATTGTAGCTCTACGGTGTGAGGTGTGACCATGGGCAAATCACTTCTCTCAGGACCCTATCTGAAACATGGAGAGATCAATTATATCCTCAGCTGGCTGGGAGGAGTCTATGAATTCATGTCTGTTGTTAGCATCCTGCCTCAGTCTAGTGTTTGCTATAATTAGTATTATCGGTCTTCGCTTCTCATAGCTCTAACTACGCTATACTGTAACTGTACTGTCTGTTTCCCTATTAGATTATAAACTCTATGAGGTCAGGGTCTATCTCATTTTCCAGTGTATGTGCATGTGGTAATTATTCAAATGACAGCTCTTGAGTAAATGAATGCTTTAAATGATCTTTTACCAAACACTTTCCCAGGCTGTTAGTAAATTCGCTCTCCAATACTATTTCCTTTTTCTGCGGCTTTCGAGCTCCATCCTCTCCAATGCACTCTGCAGCGACAATGCTACTTTAAAGCGACTGTCTCTCTCCCTCGACTGTGAGCACCTGGGGCTGTACACTCACTTCGCAAAGACGTTTGAGTACTAAGTGACATGAAGTAAAAAGAGCCTGGCTGGTGCTTAATAAGAAATACCACTATTATTCACGTAAAGGAGAAGCAGGTTGCTGCCGGGAAGCGGAGAGTTCTCGAGCTACTGAAGGATGGGTCTCCCCGAGCTGACGAGGGGACGTCCGAGGGTCAGCCTGTGTACATGTTGAGGGCATTGGGTTGGGATGGGGGGTCCGGGGCCCAGGGTCCGCTGAGTGCAAGCCCGGCTGGGCCTAGGCCCGGGAAGCTGCAGCCCTGTGCCCCGCTTGCCCTCCTCCGGACGAGTCTCACCTCCTGCACTTTCAGATCCTCCAGAGAGGGCAGCTCCACTATCCCCGGCATGATGGCTTTAGCCGCGACCCCGAGGAGGTGCCCGCTGCCGCGTCTCCCTCGTCTCCTTGAACTCCCCTTCCGACCGCCGAGGCCACTTAGCGCCTGCGCATGCGCAGCGGTGGCGGCACGCAGGCGCGCTGCTTTGCCCAACCACAAGCCAAGGAGCCTGCGCAAAGCCGGGAAGTTCCCGGTCCGTGTGGGTGGGGCTTCTTCTCGGCCCCGCCCATCCATCCTGGTTGTCATGGTGAGGCAGGATGCGCTGAGACTCAGGTGTCCCAAAGACTGGAAGCTAGAGGCAGGCGCCATGGAGTACACCGGGAGCCAATATATTGGGGAATTTGTAGATGGCAGGTAAGGGCTTCGTTTGATTCACTACGTCCTTGAACATCCGTGACTGGAAAAAGACGGCGGTCTTTTTGTCCCCTCAAAGGGCTTTGTATCAGACGCTTTCTCAAATTTTTTCCCTTTTAAACTTCAGGACAACCCTTTTAGATCGGAATGTTTATTCCCATTTTACAGTTAAGGTAAATGAGATCCCCAGAGAAGTGAAGTAACTTGTTCAAGGACATATATTCTAATTAACAGCAGAGCTGAGATACATCCATTCCATGTATATATGTGTGTCTGCTATCTGCCAGTATTAGGTACAGGGATAAGAATATTAAAATTATCAAGATCCTTGCTCTCATGCAGCTTATTGTCTAGTTAGCATATTGCCAACAAACAGAGAAGATAATTTCAGATAGTGGCTTTGCTTGAATCTTCCCTCCTCACAGCAACCCTATGAGATAGATACCCCCACTATACAGATGGAAGAAGTGAGGCACAAAGTAGTTACATAACATGCCCAAAGTCACCTAGTTGGCATTTGACAGAGCAGAGATGAAAACTAGGTCTGCCTCCAGAGCCCATGATCTTTCTATTATAGAGTCTTGCTGCTGAGCCCCTGCAGAGGATGCATCTAGTTGGAACAATCCTAGAAGGCTTCATGGAGGAGATAGTATTTGAAATGGGCCCTGAAGGTTGAGTAGGATCTAGGTGGTTGGAGATGCAAGGTGAAGAATATTTTCAGGCAGAGGGAACAGCATGAGCAATAGCTCAGAGGGCTTATATATGAAGGAGAGAGCAAGCAGTTCAGTCTGGCTGGAGTGTAGGATGTGCCTAGGGGAGAGTGGGAACCCAAGCTGGACAAGGTGGAGTCTGTGCTCTGGTGTAGAGAGATCTGAATACTCTGTACAATTCTGTGGGTGTGAGGAGCCATGGATAGACCCTTGGTATTGCTGGATATTAGGAAATCTAATTTATTTCATCTCTGTATTCCTCCTCATAGTGCGTATGTCTGGTAGGCACTCAGTAAATGTTAGCCACATGAATGAATAAGAGAATGAATGACTGACTGAATAATATTTGAGATATGGTCATCATACCCTTGTTAAGGATTAACATCTTTATTATAAAGGAGATCTTTTTGTTCTTTTAAATTTACTTTGAATTTAAAATGAACGCTGATTACCTTTGTTTTCTTTGTTTTTTTTTGGCTATGATGCATGGCTTGTGGGATCTTAGTTCCCCAACCAGAGACTGAACCTGGCCCTCAGCAGTGACAGCGCAGAGTCCTAGCCACTGGACTGCTAGGGAATTCTAAGACTTTTTGCCCTGAATGATAAAAGAAAAATGGAAGCGGAGGAGGAAAGGAGGGGGAGGAGAAAAGGAAGGACGGAAAGAGGGAGGGAGTGAGGGAGAGTGGAGGTAGGGAGAGCAGATCAGAGCCCATTGCCATTGTCCCAGTAAAAGGCAGCAGGACCCTGGGCCAAGGCAGAAGCAGTAGGGCTGCGGTAGAGAAAAAATGTGGAAGTTTGGGGATTTCATTGCCAGTACCTGGCAACTGATTGGCTCCTGATACCACTCAGAGACTGTTTTCAGTCCAGCCCAGAGCCCAGCTCCAGCCTTTGAGCCTGGAGATTGAGAACACTGAGGAGGGTCCGCTTTGGGAGAGGAGAAGATAAGTTCTGTTTGGGGTGGGCTGGAGTTGTCTGTAGGTGGTCTGAACAATAACATCCAAGTTACATTAAAAAAAAAAATAGGGGAGATGTCAAATTTCAGAGATGCATTTAGATGGAGACTGTGTGTAGAAATAACAGATACAATCTCAAGCAAAGAGGTAGAGGGATGAAGACGAGTTCTCTCTCCTTCTATGTCTTGCAGCAAAATAAAAGCAAATTAGTTTTTAAGCTCTTCTGCTATAGTTTCATAGCCATTAATGCAGTAATTTTGCAGAAGTGTCATTATCCCTATTTTACAGATGAGAGACTCAGGCTTAGAGAGGTAGATGTCATACAAGACATAGAGAAAGTGGGGCCAGGCCTGGACTCCAGGCCTGCCTGTCTCAGAAGCTGTGCTTAACCACAGTTCTCTCCTGTTTGGGGCCTGTGTATGGCAGCAAATTCTGTTACCCACTCAGTAGGTTCACTAGTTCTTCTGTTTCCTTCATTCTTTACTTAGTAGATGTTCCCCAGCACCTCTTTAAGAAAGAACATGTTTCTAGGAGCTGAGAATACCAAGGTCTTCCTTTCAAGTAGCTTGATTACATAGGAGAGATGAACTGTACAATTATGATACAAGGCAGAAAGTGCTAGGCATCCAACAGAAGTACAAAGAAAACCAAAAGTAAGTTTAGAGTTAGGAGAGATGAATTCCAGCCAGTGGGGGAAAACAGAGAAGGCACGAATGAATGACTGAAAACATGTTTCTTAAGCTCTCACTATATATCAGGCCCTTTACTAGGAAAAGTGTTATTAGTATCTGGGTTCATCTTGGGCATTAATCTCAGCCATTTCCCCTGTGAAGCAAGTGGTCATCTGGTCCAGGCAGTACCCTGCCCCTTGCTCCCATCGGGGCCTATCTTCCCCTGCAGAGCACTGATCAAGCATTGTGCAGTTATTTAGCTGTGTCCGTCACTAGACTGTGAGCCCGTCAAGGACAAGGACTGCATCTGCCTTGGACACTGTTGTGTCTATAGTTTTGCATCCAATAGAGTAGACTCAGCAAGGTGCCTGGCATATAGCAGGTGTTCTGTAAGTATTCGTTGGAATAAAGGAAGGAAGGAAAACAGAGGCTTAGGAAAGTCTCCAAGATGGTGCATCTAGGAGATGATGAAGTGAGACTAAATTCTTGTTTCCGCAGGTCCATACTTTTCCCAGTTTCCTACTTGGGGTGCAGTGGGCAGGGGTGGGCTGGTTGTGGGGAATGGAGAAGACCTGGAATCAGCTCCCAGACAGCCTGGTCCCTGTCTCTGCTTCACAGTGCTTGCTGTGTGGCTTTGAGCACATTGTTCCCCTCTCTGGGCCTCCAGAGGGGGCCTTCCATGGGCAGCATGAACTCCGGGACAGCCCCTACTTGAGAGCGAGGGAGGACAATAGACCAACTTTTGCATTCCCTTCAACACACAGCCCCTCTTACTTTGAGCTCTAAGGGGAACATTTTTGTTTCTGAACAGAATAGTGCAGGGACAATTACATCTGGGGACCCTGAGCTGCTGGCTCTCGTGCACCCCTACCTCTGACCCTCCAGTTCCCATGAGGGTTCAGTGACTTCTTTTTGTCCTTACAGGATGGAGGGTGATGCCGAATACATCCTCCCAACTGAAACAAAATATGTTGGGGAAATGAAGGACGGCATGTTTCATGGCCAAGGAACCTTGTACTTCCCCAATGGGAGCCGATTTGATGCGGTTTGGGAGAAAGGGTTGGTTGTAAAGGTAATCAGGTGGGGAGGGGAAAGCCTCAGATGGGAAGAGCCCCCAACAGGCACCCTGCTCTCCCCTCTGCTGCCCTCTTCTCCTGCATCTTGATCTCCAGGGCTCTGGAATCTTCTCCCTATCTATCCAGAAGACCCCTGGAGATGCCATAATGAGTCTGAATCCTCTTATGCCACCAACTGTGTGACCTTGGGCCCATGACCTACCCTTTCTGAGACTCCTGTTTCTTATCTGTACACTGAGGACAATAATTGTATTAGTATCATATTGCTGCTTTAACAAATTACTGTCAATTCAGTGCCTTCAAATGACAGAAACTTGTTATCTTTTAGTTCTGGACATCAGAAGTCTAAAACAGGCCAGCACTGCTGCATTCCTTCTGGAGGCTATGTGGGAGGATCCACTTCCTTGACTTTTCCAGCTCGTGGAAGCTGTGTGCATTCCCTGGCTCACGGCCATGCCTCCCTCTGATCTTCACTTCCGTCATCACACCTCCTCTCCCCTCTGCTTTTGTCATCGTCTCGTCTTCTATCCCTCTGGCCCTCTTGCTTCCCTTTTAAGAGAACCCCTATGATTACACTGGACCCGTATAGATAATCCAGGATAATCTCCCACTTCAAGATCCTTAATTTAATCCCACCTGCAGAGTCTCTTTTGCCATGTAAGGTTAACATTCATAGGCTCAATGATTAGACCTGGACATCTTTGGGGGACCGCAAGTCTGCCGGCCACAAGAGTACAAGGGATCTCGTTAGGATGGTTATGAAAATAAATGAGGCAGTGTGTGTGAGTACTCTACTCAGTACCTGGCACACAGTAGGCACTCAGTAAGTGCTAACTCCACCATTATAATCAGATGACTTATCAGTCATCTAAATCAAGAGTTGTTAGCCTTGGATTTGTGGGCCAGAGATAGAATTCGGGATGTCAGTGAAATCTCCTGATTTATATACAAAAGCCTCTGTGCATATGGAGCTCAAATTTCCCCAGAGAAAGAATCTATAACTTTCAAGGGTTTCATTATGGGTGGGTACAGGGGCTGGCTCATAACCTAAAAAAAAGGTTAAGAAACACTCCTTGCTTTTCAGCTTGGAGAATCTAAGCCCCAGGAAAGGGATGTGACTTACCCAAGGTCACCCTGTGAATTAATAGTATTGGAATTTCCACCCATGTTTCCTGATGCCCAGGCCAATGCAATGTGTACATCCTGAGGCTTCCTTTAGCACTAAGGCAGCAAAAGACGAATGTACATGTTTGGACAAAGAGCTGTGACTGAGGGCCCTGACCTTTCTAGCCATGATAACAATAAAAGAATAATAGTAACAGTTATTGAGTGTTTGTTATATTCCAGCCCTACGCTAAATGCTCTTCATGCACTATCTCACTGAATCTCATTGAATCAGTTCTATTAAACATACAGTATGATTTTCCAACTGAATGGAGGAGGAAACCGAGGGCCACCAAGGGTAGGTCATCTGCCCAAGGTCACACAGTGAGCCGGACACACAACTCAGGACTTAACAACAATTATTCCTCCTAGTCACCACAGCTGTAGCAGCTGTGATAGTGATCACTTCAATGAAAACACCATCCTTTCCCTTGACTTCCATCCTTCTTGGCAAGTGGGCTGTGGCTTCCGCAGACCCACATGTGTGCACCTCATCTTCCAGGGCACATACACCTTCTCGGACGGCCTGCAGTATAACACTGAGAACTGGCATTACTGTGACAGCTACGATCGGAGGTTTTACACCGAGATCTGCTACGGCTTGAAGCCTGCAGGTACCCAGACATCCTCACTTCCCTTCACACTCAGATGGAAAGGGAGATGAAAGATGGATCTAAAGAAGGGGGTTGGGTCCCTTTGAAGTAACCCACCCGAAGGAGAGAAGAGAGGAGCAGGACTGCAGGATTCAACCAAGTTCCAGAGCCAGAAAGACCAGTCCTCAAATCTCAGATCCCCTGTACCAGCCAGGGACCAAGGGCAGTGCACTCACCTCTCTGAGCCACAGTTTCTCCCCATGCAAAATGGGACAATAGCTTCATTTACCTTACAAGTCTTAGAAATACGATCACACGTGTAAAGTGTTTATAGCAGTGTCTTGCATGCACAGTAGGTGCGTGGTACACCTCAGCTGCCGTTATTCATCAGATCAGCTGCAACACTGACGTGGGGCAGCCCTGATGGACCGTGTGCTCTGTGTATCGGGGGCTGGGTGAGGCTTTCTGTCATCTCTGTCACAATGAATCTCCAGATGACCCTGCCATGTCAGCTTCCTAGTCCCATGTCACAGAGGAAGAAGCTGAGGCCGTGGAGCTCAAGCATGTTTCGAGTGGCAGAGCTCGCATGGGAGCCCATGTCTTCCTCTCTGAGGTCCCTACATCACGTTGCCTCCCTGGAAAAATCAAGTTCCATCACAGAGGGGGACACTAGGGCCTAGAGTCTGTGTCCAGAGAGTGGCAGCTTCAGGGTCTCCTCTGTGTTTCTGAGACTCGTGTGAGGTCAGCTGAACCTCAAGAGGCAAGATTTAGGCACAGCCCAGACTATATGCTTCCCTGGTGGCTCAGAGGTTAAAGCGTCTGCCTGCAATGTGGGAGACCTGGGTTCGATCCCTGGGTTGGGAAGATCCCCTGGAGAAGGAAAGGGCAACCCACTCCAGTACTCTTGCCTGGAGAATGCCATGGATGGAAGAGCCTGATAGGCTACAGTCCACAGGGTCGCAAAGAGTTGGACATAACTGAGCTACTTCACTAGTCTAGACAATATAGCCAAATATGGGGAAGTGACTTGTAAACTGTAAAAAAAAAAAAAAAAAAAATCCTAACTAGAGGTAGTATGGTGGCATTGACAGAGCAGAGAGCTGGAAGGTCGGGGTTGGAGTCCCCACATTCCCCTCAATCGCTGGATGAGCCTGGGGAGCTCAACCTCCCCCAAGGACAGAAACCTCCAGAAAGCACTTGGTGTTGGGGTCCAGATGCCCTGAGTGCAGACTCTGGCTTTGTCAGGTGAGCTGCCTCCTCTCTCTTGGCTTCCCTGACACCTCACCCTCCCACTTTCTTCCTGTCCCACCTCCTTGCCAGCTTCCCCCCTGCCCCAGTTATTAATCCTGGGGTTTACCACAGCTCTCCGGCTTAGGCCCTCTTCTGTTTCCGTTCTGTATCTTCTCCCTACAAGCTGATTCACAGCTAAGCCTTCATCTGTTGTTGTTCAGTCGCTCAGTTGTGTCTGATGCTTCGTGACCCCATGGACCATAGCACGTCAGGCCTCCCTGTGCCTCACTGTCTCCCTGAGTTTGCTCAGACTCATGTCCACTGAGCTGGTGATGCCATCCAGCCATCCCATCCTCTGTTGTCCTCTTCTTTTGCCTTCATTTAATTGAAATCAAAATCCATGAGCCTCAGATTTCTGCATCCCGTGTCCCCAGCACCTCCATTGGGTCGTCGCTCAACTTGTCTGCACTAAGTTCATTACCCTGCCCACCAGCCCACTGACCCCCAGGACTGCTGCCCTGGAGACCATCACTCCCACCCCACCCCCACCCCCACATAAGCCTAATCCTGACTCCTCCTTCCTCCATAAGTGTGCAATCCATCACCAGGCCCTATGGATTCTGCCTCTAAATATATCCATTCATTTGTTTATTAAACAGATATTTACTGAGTATCTCCATGGGCCAAGCTGAGCTTCTTCGTCCTCTTTCGTTGTTATTGTTCAGTTGCTAAGTCATGTCTGACTCTTTGCAACCCCATGGACTGCAGCACATCAGGCTTCCCTGTCCACCACCAACTCCCAGAGTTTGCTCAAACTCACGTCCATTGAGCTGGTGATGCCACCCAACCATCTCATCCTCTGTCGCCCCCTTCTCCTCCTGCCCTCAATCTTTCCCAGAATCAGGGTCTTTTCCAGTGAGTCGGCTGTTCGCATCAGGTGGCCATCCTATCTCTTCTGCACTATTCCAGACCTTCACCCTCTCGCCTTCTTTACCTGAACTCTTGAGATCCACACTGGACCCCCTCTGGGCCATTCTCCCCTCTGTGCTCACTTCCATCTCTGAAAACCATGGATCTGATGGCCACCAGCCCCCCACCCCCACACAGCCTCTAGTGCCTCCTCATTACCCTGAAAGTGAGGCTCCATGCTCTTAAAACGACCGGTGTTCTCCAGGTCCTGTGAGGTCCCCAGCCTCACCCCTTGCTCCCTGCCCTTCTCGGATGTTCTCTCTCTCCCTCACCATGCTTGCTCTCTGTTCCTCAAAGAGACCGTGCTCTTTCCTGCCAGTCCCCCTCCTTCCTGGAATGCTCTAACCCTCCACTTCACCCAGATAGCTCCTTCCCATCCTTCAGGTCTGAGCTTAATGCCCCTTTCTTGGGGCTCTTCCTTGAATTCCCAGACCAAGTAAGGGCTCCCCATCACTAAGCAGCCATGATCCCCTCCCCGAGCTCTGTCACAAGGGTCTATCTTCCTGAGCTGGCTGTGAGCTCTTGGAGGGCAAAGGCTCTGTGTCCCCAGTGTCCGAGTACATTGTCTGGTGCATAGTAGGTGTTCAATGAAGAGTTATTATCAGACAGGAATAATACTACTGACATCACAATGGGAGGTGATGGGGTGCACTTAGGGTAGGTACAGCAATGACCTTCACAGATGTTTCCTGAGCACATGCCCTGTGGCAGCTACCGGCTGCATCCTGGGAGAACGAGAGCTAAGAGGACACAGTCTGTGCTTTCAGAGAGCTGCCAGTCTGATGCCACTGAAGAACCTTGTAAATGATTCCTCGTGGGGTAGTGATGACTTGGTCACAGGCTTTTCACCCCAACTGAAACCTGTAGGCCAAGAGCTCCTGGCCTTGGGCCCTCAGCACTCACACAGCACAGGTTTTGCTAAACCAGGCCTCTGTGTCGACGCGGTGCACAAATTCCCTGCAGCCTCACCTTCTTCAGGGGCCCACTGAAGTACTCACTTCCTTCCCAAATCACCCTGCACACCTCTCCGAAGGCACCCCCTCTAAGCCTCGGGGGCAGGCTTTGTTGGAGGTGGGGAGGCTTAAGGCTACCCTTCCCCTCTCTGGGCATCTGTGAGATGGGCTTTGGCAGGAGGCTTCAGGGAGAGAATGGCTGTGAAGTGCTCAGCGTGGAGTGTAACCCTCAACCCATAGTGGCCCAGCTTATCTTGGTTAACCAACCTCAAAGCACAGCTCTGGGCAGGACCCTGAGCTGTGAGCATGATACTGTGCTTGGAGCATCCCCCTCAGTCCAGAGGACAGGGAATTACAGAGAACACAAATAAGAGGAAACCAGGAAGTTCCTTCTTCCAACCTTACCCCTTTTCTCAGGCTTCAGCTTCTAAGAGAGATGACACACAGGAGTCATGACCTTAAAGGTGCACTGACTCTTCTTTTCCTCCTGGTAGTTCCCGTGTCCCCAGTCCTGGGAGACAGTGCCCGGGTCCTCTTCTCCCCTGACGTTAGCAGCTTAATTTATAGGGCTGGAGTTTTATATATAGCAGTGTGTATATCTAGTAATACACACACACACACACACACACACACACACACACACACATATATATATCAATCCCAGTCTCCTAATTCATCCCACTCCCTGATATCCTTTCAAGGTATCTCTCAACTCACCAATATGGACCCACCTAGAAAGATCCCTCCAGGCTGTTACGACTGTGGAGATGGCTTCTATAACCCAAACACGAGGATAGTCAAGGACTATAAATATCGCTTTCTGAGAAATGCAGGTATGTTTATTCCAAACTCTGCGGCATATGTTTTCTCCTCTCTCATCACACATAGGTTTGTGCACACGTGTGCACACACATACATGCATTTAGTGGGAAAGAAGCTTCTGCCGATGAAAGACAAAACTTGGTCGTGTGAGTGTTTCACTCTTTGGAATTCTCATGGCTGACAAGCCTATACCTAGTCACAGAGTGGGGCAGAGGACGTGAGAGGTCTAACTGTGACAGCTTATAAGTGTAGCACTGAAAGGATTCAAATACCCATCTTTACATGTTTCCCTGCAGCTAATGAGTGCTTGCTGTATGCCAGACACTGCTTAGTCTGGGCACCAAAGCAGGGCAAAACTAGTCACAAACCCCTTCCTCATGGAGCTTCTTGTTGTTCAGTTGCCCAGTCATGTCCAACTCTTTGTTTGGCAAACAGCAGACAAGTACTACAAACAGTTAATTGTATCATGGAATAAGCACAATGAATGGGAAAAAGTGGCCCTAGATGAAGGGTAAGGGTGGAAGAGAAGGGGGTGGGGTGCCAGAAAGATGGAAGTGATGCTGTGGGAGCACAAAGAAGTGGTACCTAACCCAGCACCAGACATCCTAAGAAGGATTCAAGAAGGAAACAGCCAACTTGAGATCCAAAAAATGATGGGGAGTTGACCCCAAGGTGTGGGGAAAGGGTTTCCAGCCAGAGGAACAGCACAGGTAAAGGCCTGGAAAGTGAGTGATGCCACGTGGTCCAAGAAGCCTGCTCTTCAAGCAGGGGAGTACCTTGGAGAATCCAGAACCTCAGTTTGGTGAGTGAACACAAGCTGATCAGACTGAGGACTGATTTACAGCGACCAAACTTGCAAGAGATCAGTATACAAATAAGAATGAGAATATTTTCCTTTAACACCATGATTGCTAACCTTTCTCTTTTCTAGAGTCACAGTTCCACTAGGAATAACAAAATCTATGAACCCTCCCTCTCAAAAAGTGCCCACATATGCACACATACAAATATATATGTGTACACACATACCATTTTACATATGGTTTAAGGGGTTGATGGTTCCTCTAAATACCCTGGTCAAGAAACCCTACTGTACTGTGAAAGAAACTGCCAGGTAGACCCGAAGGCCTGGGTTGGCTGATGAAGGTCTCCACTTCCTGCAGGGAAATTTATTTAGTAATTCAATGAAATGGTTGGATGGCATCACCAACTCAATGGACATGGGTTTAAGAAAACTCTAGGAGATAGTGAAGGATAGGGAAGCCCGGAGTGCTGCAGCCCACGGAGTCGCAAAGAGTCAGACGTGACTTAGCAACTGAATAACAATTCCATGATGATCAGAAATTTGCTTTGCAGTGCTGAAATAAGTACAAAGGGAATTGTCAGCTGATGTTGTAGCTGAATCCTGGAGCTAAGATACCCCTCACCCACTGGGTGCTCTTGGGGAACATGGCAAATGCTTGCACTCCAAGTCCCTGGCACTTTTCTCTAATGACTTCCATCTTCCACGAACAGAGTGTATTGTGTGCATGCATGCATCCATGCTCAGCCATGTCCGACTCTTTGCGACCCCATGGACTGTATGTAGCCCACCAGTCTCCTCTGTTCATGGGATTTTCTAGCAAGAATACTGGAGTAGGTTGCCATTTCTTCCTCCAGGGGATAAGTGTACTGTGTAGAACGCTAATTTCTGCTGGATGTTACTAGGCTCCCCTAAAGTTTCTTGATCAAATAAAATAAGGAGATACTCAGTTAAGTAGAACTCAACAATTGTACTTACTGAAGGGCTTCTCGGGACCTGTA
The DNA here is from genome assembly GCF_016772045.2 of Ovis aries. Classification (NCBI taxonomy): domain Eukaryota; kingdom Metazoa; phylum Chordata; class Mammalia; order Artiodactyla; family Bovidae; genus Ovis; species Ovis aries. The sequence continues at coordinate 13,720,665 of NC_056056.1, read as the reverse complement.
ATATGCTGGTATACTTTGCAGTTGTCCTTCCAGACCCTTATTTCAATTGCAATGAAATACTCTCACTTATGTAATGAAATGCTTACCGTCTGTCTCTCCAGCTAGAGGCTAAGATCCCTGAGAGCAGGAACTCTGTCTTCTCGTCTCCACTTGTACTAGTCAGAGTCGAGTCAGAAAACAAAGAAAATTAACATCAAAAATTGATTAAATAAGTTTTGGAGAACTAAAAAAGCAAAACGAAGACATTGGGGTATGAGAAAGTAGTTGCAAGAAGCAGTTATCACCTCAACACTGGGGGGCAGGGGAAGAGATTGGGTTATTAGAATATAGGTTGCTGGAGGCGCTCCCCACCAGAAGCTATAATTCAGACCTCTGAGGAGCGGGCACTGCCCAGCGGGGTCTCTGGAAAGAAAGTGATGATGCCGATTCTAGGAGCGTGGGGAGAGCTGGAAATTTGATATGAAAGGCCATTGCTGAGACACTGACCGGAACAGCAAGCAGAACAGGAAAGAGAATGTTCCCCCCACTCCAGCTGCCTCACCACATCTGACTGGGGACCAGCTGGCAAAGGAGAAATGACCTCCATGGGGTCCCAGTCCCGGCATCGCCAAGCAGGGTGTGGAAAGGTAGGTTTGGAGCTGAGAGTCAGTAGCTTCATAACTGGCACCATCCACTGCTTTCTGTTGCTCAGCATGCAGACACACTGTACTCTGCTGCAAAGATAAACACGTTTGTGCTTTTTCGTGTGAGAAGTTCCCACCACCCTTCCTATTCATACAGAGACTCCCACCTTCTCCTCTAAAAAGAGGAGACCTGAAACCCAGTGGACATTGTGTCTGTCTTTGATTGATATTATCCTTTGACAGTCCTGCCTAATCTACAGCCTACACATCACTGCCAAGACTCTTTCTATAAAATATTAAGGAAAAAAGAGGAAAGAAAGAAATTAGTTAATAAAAGCACATACATAGATGAATAAGTGATATAGATACACATAAACATACAAGCAAGGAAGAAAAGCGGTACCGTTGATACAGTCCTCTTTCCATAACTGGTCGTGTATGCATACTAAGTTCGATTCAGTCGTGTTAGATTCTTTGTGACCCTATGGCCTGTAGCCTGCCAGGCTCCTCTGTCCATAAGTTTCTCCAGGCAAGAATACTGGAGTAGGTTGCCATGCCCACCTTCAGGGGATCTTCCCAACCCAGGGATCAAACCCTCATCTCTTACGTCTCAAGCTTTGGCAGGCGGCTGGGTTCTTTACCACTAGTGCCACCTGGGAAGTTCAACTGGCCATGAGGCTGTAGTTAATATTTACAAATTCCTTCTTCCATTATAAATTCCACATTCCATTTGCTTTCTGCCCGCATTTCAGTCAGTCTGGTGTTCTAACTGGTAGGGCAACCCAAATCTTCATTCTTGAGGGTTCTGAATCCCTGCTGGTCCTGCCTTTTTTGCTTGTTTGGTCAGTTGGTTTCGTTTTCATTCATTTTTACCATTGGCAGTGGAAGAACTAAGAATTGCCCTAGAGAGCCCTCTTGGGTTCCATGCAGCATCCCCTTTCCCCAGCTCTGTAGCTGCAACCCGGTTCCCCAACCCCACCCCCGGCAATCGAGACCCATCACTCCAGCCAGAAATGTATTCCCCTTCTTTGCCTGTTATTTCGGTGGCATAAGGAGCAAAGGGGCCAGGTGGCTGTTCCCATGGTGAGGCCATTTCTTCTTGAGAACGGAAGCCTTTTGATCAATAACATTCAAAGTTATAGGAAAAAGGAAGCAAAAAAATCTCCTTAAAACCTGGCATACTGCTACAGCCCTGGCACCATGCACGGACCCAGGCACGTAGTAGGTGTTCACTAACTGTGTACGAAACAGATAAATCAAGGAATGAATGTGTACTGTCAGTCTCTACCAGGGAGATATATGTAAACTGTTTCCAAAAATTGTTTGACTAATTGTAAAATTAGTTGGGAGATGGGGCAGCAGGGAGAAATTCTCTAGAACCAGAGTTCTGGGGAATTTTGTGTTAGCATCATCTTTCTTTGGTCGTGATACAATAAACTGGTACACAGACTAGTGGAGGAGACAGACCCAGAAACATCTAATCACAGTAGAATGTGATGTGTGCCCTGCAGGAGGGGCTGGTGGCGGGGGGTGGGAGGGAGGAATTGATCACCTGGCCCAGATGGAGGGTGTCAGTCAGGAAAAAGGTCCCAGAAGTGATGGGTCCTAAAGAATGAGTAGGGGTGTCATAAATAGGACTGTTGGGGAAGGGCATTCCAGGCAGAGGGAACAGCATGGGCAAAGACACAGAGGCATGAAAATGCGTGATGTGACTGAGAAACAGAAATTGTGGTTCCCAGAGTCCTTTATCCTGGTGTAGAGTCCGCCAGCCAATGTAGAAGGCTCGGGTTCAATCCCTGGGTTGGGAAGACTCCCCTGCAGAAGGAAATGGCAATGCACTCCACTATTCTTGTCTGGAGAAATCCCATGGACAGAGGAGCCTGGCAGGCTACACAGTCCATGGGGTCACAAGAGTCAGACATGACTTAGTGACTAAACCACCACCACCCATGGGAAACCTAAAGAAGAGCAGACAGGTGCAGCGGGGTTGGGGAGAGTGTTAAAGACAGAGAGAACAGCATGTGCGAAGGGTTAGAGATGGGGAGACTGATGCACATCGAAGAGGCTGCAGGTCTTTCAGGAGCATGAGACACCAGTGCGTCAGGGGCAGACACGCAGGAGAGGAGGCCCAAGAGGGCAGGAGGAAAGATCACAGGGGTCTTTTCCCCTGGGGGCTTTTGGGGAGCAGGGAAGTTTAGGGTCAAGTGAAACAGTCACTGATGTCTCCGTTAGAAAGAGTTTTCTGGTTACATACAGAAAAGGGGCCAAAGGAGTGGAGATGGGAGATCCTTCCAGCAAGATGGCAGAGAAGGGCATCTCCAGGGCCATGTCTCCAGGGTGGTGGGGTCGAGATTTGGCTTCTGAGTTCTGGCCCCAGCTCCCTGGGTCACCTGCTGGCTGACTCTGGGCCAGTACCTTCCTTCTCTGAGCCCCTTTCTCTTCATCTGTAAAATGAGATGGTTGGGCTGGATAATTTCTAGGGTCCTTCCAACCTTAATAGTCTATGATGGAGGAGAAAGGTAGCCAAGGGGTATTTTGGTCCTGATATTATAGGATGGATCAAGTTTGGAGTATCCTGGAAACCACTAAGAGGGAGTCTCTGTCGGTGGTGAACTGGTCATTACCCTTAACTCACCTCACCCTGCTGGGGACTGCGGTGACCTTCTGCCCATCTTCTGCTTCCGCCCGGGGCCCTTTCTCCCTTGAGTCCAATCTGCCCCTTAAACAGTGCTTCCTGTTGGCATCCTGGAGGCACAGGACTGCTGGCCACGTGGGCCTGCGATGGATGACTGAGGCCGTTCCAGAGTAAACACAGCGGCCCAAGCCACTGCTATTCTGAGGCACGTGCCACCTGGGTGGGTCAGAACCCAAGGACACTGTTTCCTTGGCGGTCGCAGGCTGGGGGACCAGCAGAAGGGTCACCTTCCGCCCTCCATCAGGCAGTTCTGAACTGCCTTACTCCTCCCCATCTTGGGCTGACTTCCCCACCACTATCGCGCAGGCAGAGAGGAAACCCTGGACAGCTAAGCTGCCAACTGCTAGGCTGTGAGCACACTTGACAGGTCCAGGTTTGCTGCTGCTGCTGCTGCTGCTGCTGAGTCGCCTCAGTCGTGTCCGACTCTGTGCGACCCCAGAGACTGCAGCCCATCAGGCTCCCCCGTCCCTGGGATTCTCCAGGCAAGAACACTGGAGTGGGCTGCCGTTTCCTTCTCCAATGCATGAAAGTGAAAAGTGAAAGTGAAGTCGGTCAGTCGTGCCCGACTATTAGCGACCGCATGGCCTGCAGCCTACCAGGCTCCTCTGTCCATGGGATTTTCCAGGCAAGAGTACTGGAGTGGGTTGCCATTGCCTTCTCCCCAGGTTTGCTAGACTTGGGTTTCTCAGTGTGCCTTCTTTTTTTTTTTTCTTAAATTTTTGACCACGCCCCATGGCATGTGGGACCCTAGTTCCCTGACCAGGGATTGAACCTACACCCCCTGCATTGGAAAGTGTAATCTTTAGGCACTGGACCACCAGGGAAGTCCCATGTGTGTGTCTTTCTTAACTGGAAAGGACAGTCCCAACTGCTGGATTGAGGTTAGAGTTTAAATCCCTCCTACCACTCATCCAAGTCTTTGAGCGCTGCAGTGCACCAGGCTTTGGGGAGCATGGCAGGCAAGAATTCTCTCCAACTGTGGCTCTCAAACCTTTGGACCCTGGCTCACTTCCAGAGTGATTTGCGTCATGACCCAGAACGCACACAAACTCACACTCACATGTGTATTCTTTGTACATGAGATGTGTGATATTTTCTATTCAGTCTTGTTTTCTTTTTTAATGCTGGTTGCTATACACTAAATTGATTTCACAACCTCCTTAAGGGTCAGGACCATTGTTCCAGGCAGCCTTCCCTGACCAACCCCTCCCTCCACCCTGTCTGGGTAAGATGTCCCTCCTAGGGCCCCCACAAGCCTCACAGCACTCAGCCCACAACAGCAGAAGTGTCTGTGTTTGCCTGGCTCCCCTACTAGACTGGAAGCTTATTGAGGGTGGGGACCATGTGTCGTGTCTGATTCAGCACCGTGTCCCCTGTGTCTCACACAGGTCCCACTGCTGCTGCTGCTGCTAAGTCGCTTCAGTTGTGTCCGACTCTGCGAGACCCCAAAGACGGCAGCCCACCAGGCTCCCCTGTCCCTGGGATTCTCCAGGCAAGAACACTGGAATGGGCTGCCAGTTGGAGGTGATTCAGTGTTTGTGAAAGGAAAGCAGACAGGCGGGCAGAGGACCTGCCTACAAGTCGCTCAGATTCTTCAAAAGGTTATTTGCAATTCAATCCCTGGCACGTATAGACAACTTGTTATTTTGAATAATAAAAATAAGTCATTACAGGGATTTCCTGGTGGTCCAGTGGCTAAGGCTTCTCGCTCCCAATGCAGGGGGCCCAGGTTTGATCCCTGGTCAGGGAACTAGATCCCACATGCCCCAACTAAGATCTGGAGTAGCCAAATACATAAACAAATATTTTAAAAAGCAGGCCATTATATTTTTCTGCACTACCAAGTTTGAAAAGCTTAAAAGCTTAAGCGTTAGAGATCTCAAATCAGTGGCTCTCAGGCCTGAGTGTGTGTTTGGCTGGCCCCGTGCTTGCAATTGCACGGGTTTGAGCACAACTGCAGGAATCTTAGTTCCCTCACCAGGGACTGAAGGAGAAGGCAGTGGCACCCCACTGCAGTACTCTCGCCTGGAAAATCCCATGGACAGAGGAGCCTGGTAGGCTGCGGTCCATGGGGTCACTAGGAGTCAGACACGACTGAACGACTTCACTTTCACTTTTCCTTTCATGCATTGGAGAAGGAAATGGCAGCCCACTCCAGTGTTCTTGCCTGGAGAATCCCAGGGACGGGGGAGCCTGATGGGCTGCCGTCTGTGGGGTCACACAGAGCTGGACACGACTGAAATGATTTAGCAGCACCAGGGATTGAACCCCAGCTCACAGCAGTGAAAGCGCCGAGTCCTAACGGCTGGACTGCCTGGGAATTCCCAGCACCTGTCATTGAAGGTACCTGCCGTAAAGCCCATGAGCTTTTGAGCCCTGTGTCTTGTGGGAACTTCCCATGCATCCAGTGAGCTGGGAATGGGCGTGCCCTGAGATTAGGGATCAAGGTCAGGGAGTGATGAATGATAGACCAGTGACAGTGAAGCTGAAACTCGAACCCACTCCTCTCTTCCTACAAGTCCTGTAGTCTTTTCACTCCACCCTGATGCTGCTTCTGTTGGGACCATAAAAGCAAAAAACTCAGTGTAGACAATATTCCAACCAACACAGCAGACATGAAACAGAGGCTGAGACAGGAGCTCCCTACTGCAGGAGGCTTGAGAGCAGGAAGAGGTCAGAGAGATGGTGAAGAAGCGCCCAGGACCTGGATCCACGTCTCTGGTTGTCCTCTGGTCCCGGATCCACCACTGGCCAACTGGGTGACCATGGGTAGCTTACTTCTTGTTTCCTCTTGGAGCTTTCAGCTTCCTCATCTGTAAAATGGGCATTATAGTAGTACTTAATCTGGAATTGGGGTTAGAAAAGATGGGGTTAAGTATGAAAAGTAGTTAGCACCCAGCTCAAGACACATGTCCAGCGATTGGTAGTTGTGACTGCTATCATTCCGCTGATTACTGGCCCAGGCTGCGGGAGAGAGAAGAGAGTTTGCCCAGGGGGTTGCTAAGATTCCTCTAGGTGTTTGAGAGTAGAGAAGGCACTGGGGAGACTTGAGGTTGGATACTCTAGGTCTTTCTGCCTCCTCAGGGGGTTTTGCTCAGGAAATGAAATCCTGCTGAAACTCTGGGGTCTGCAGACTCTTGGTCATGTTGTTCAGTGCCCCAGTCTACCTTATGCCCTCCTGTTTCTCCCCTCCCCGTGTTCCAGCCAAGCAGACTAGCTGCCCTCCACTGATCAACTTGGCTCTGTTCTCACTTCGTCTGTTCCCCCAGCCGAAAACGTCCTTCCCCCTTTCCTCCCCCCACCACAGTCCTCATCTCTCCATGCTCAGCACACAGCAGAAGGCCATGAGTCTTTGCCTGCAGCCCTGCAAGCATGGCACGCGGTTTTAGCTGCGCACACACAGCTCAGGGTCACGAAGCTGGGCAGGAACGCGGGACATGAAGGCGCCTCGCCAGGCCCTCACTTGGCACCTTTCCTGTTTATCTTCTCTGCTTTTCACACCATCCCAAGGGAGAAATTTTTCCTGAGCCACAGTTTGCAATGAAACGATCTGGTCTCAAATAGGTTAATAACTTCCTCCCAGTTACATAGCTGGTGACAGAGTCAAGAGTCAAACCCGACTCTACCCAAACCCTATCCTTTTCCTCTGCTTGCCAGTTTTGTGGTCTATCTCATTCTTTTCTTTAATATTAATTTATTTGGCTGTGGCACTTAGGATCTTCGATCCTCATTGCGGCATGTGGGATCTTTAGCTGTGGTGTATGGTACCTACTTTCCTGATCAGGGATTGAACCCGGGCCCCTTGCACTGGGAGCATGAAGTCTTAACCACTGGACCACCAGGGAAGTCCCCATCCTAGCTTATTCTTTGCTCAACACCTCTGCTCCCAGACCGGGCTGTGTCTCATTCACAGGTGCTCCTGCACCAAGCACAGTCCCTGGCACCAGCGGGAACTCAGCAACGCTCTAAATGAATGAAAAGGTCCATTTGATAACCTTGAGACAAAACCAGCACAGTCGCCAAAGGGGATGTTACCTTTTTTTAATAAAGGATCCTTTGCAGACTGTGGGCAGACCCCCCACTGCTCCCCCCATCCCTGCATTCCTCTCAGGAAGGATGTGCCCAAGTCGTGCTGGCGCCCTGTACGTGTGTCTCTTCATGGAGCCGTTGCCTGCCTCGACGTTACTAGCAGGAATCATTTGCAAAATAACTGCACCACTAAGCCTTCCTCCCTCCCTGCAATTAATGACACCCCATGCGCGTGTCTCAGATGAAAGGCACATTATTAATATTCAAAGGAAAAAAACCCTCGTAACCATTTTAACATATACAACTAACAATGAACTAAATTTGCTTTGTGAAAGACAGAGAGTGAGCATCCCAAATTAGTTTATATGAAAGCTGAAATTCTTCCCCCGAAAGGTCTCAGTACCATCTTCAGAGAATATCCTGATCATCAGAAATGCCGTCAAGATTCCCGCCAACATTATCCCCTTTGTTGTCTGAAATGTCGAATCAAGCACATCTGGCAAATGTCCTAGAGCTCACAAATCTTTCAAACAGCGTATAATTCCCAACAGTTAAAGAGAGAACGCCACTGCTTAATCGTGCTGCTCTTCAAAATAGCACCAACTTTCCTTCAATCAGAAACAATGGCTCGGGCTTCTTAAAAATATCGCATACCAGCGATTATTTGCGGATAGAGCCCCTTTGCGTTTGAACCTGTGGTTTCCAGACAGAATTTAAAATCAAGATCACAAGCTTCATTGGAATGTACGCCGCGTGAAACGGACAATGGGAAGAAGGGGTGTGAGTGGTGGTCCAGAGAGTGACCCCACATGGGTGATTCGGAGACTTTGGGAGGTGGCGGCTGGCTCTACCAGAATGAGGATGGAGAGGATATTGGAGTGGGGTGACTCAGCTGGCCTTGACTGAGCGTTGACCCTGCACCAGACACTCAACTCCAGGAGAGGGGCGTATTCACATGAACCCTGTTTGAAAAATGAGGAAAGTGAGGCTCCATGTGACTAAAGAATTTCCCCAGGGAATTTGGCAGGAACTGGGATTCACACTTGAGTTCATCTGTCTTCAGAGCTTTGCCTCTTTCTGCTTTGCCTGACCAACTCCAAAACTCTCTGTCCTGAGCATGGAGCTCCCAGAGACTGGTGTTTATCTGTTCCTAACCTAACTTTTGGACTTCCCTGATAGCTTAGTTGGTAAAGAATTCACCGGCAATGCAGGAGAGCCCAGTTTGATTCCTGGGTCTGGAAGATCCGCTGGAGAAGGGATAGGTTACCCACTCCAGTATTCTTAGGCTTCCCTTGTGGCTCAGCTGGTAAAGAATCTGCGAGATTCTGGGAGACCTGGGTTTAGTTCCTGGGTTGGAAAGATCCCCTGGAGAAGGGAAAAGTTACCCACTCCAGTATTCTGGCCTGGAGAATTCCATGGACTGTATAGTCCATGGGGTTGCAAAGAGTTAGACATGACTGAGAAACTTTCACTTTCAACCTAATTTTTAAAAAGCTGTGTAGTGAGCACCTGGAAGTGAAAGACCACTTGGTCGTCTAAAGTTTCTCCAGTTATTATTTAAACAGTTGAAAACCAGAAACATCCCAGATGTCCAACAGGAGGGAATTCATTAAATAAAAAAAAATGATATATCCTTACAATAAAATAGAATGCAGCCATCAAAATGGCAGTGAAGGAATGGACGTATTGATATAAAAAGGTATCCATAGTCCAGGTGAAAAAGCTAGGTGATAATAATAACCATCAGTGACTAAGTACTTATGATGTCCCAGGCACTGGTTTGAGCACTTTCAATAATTGACTTTCTTTTACCTAACCTTCACAGTAATCCTGTAAAATAGTTGTCTTTATTATTTCCATTTTATAGATGATGAAACTGAGGTGAGGTGAAATGCTTTGTTACTCAGGTAAGAAGTGATAGGGCTGGAATTTGAACCCAGGTCTAGCTGACTCAGAGCTAAGGATGACATTTGAGCTGGTTCTGAATGAGAAGCTGTTTACTAGTGAAAGAAAGAACTGAGGGCCTTCCTGGTGGCCCAGAGATTTTAAAACACCCGAGGAGTGTAAGATGGTAGTAGTGGCTCTTTTCCCCTAGATAGTTCTCTGCCCACTTTATTGCTCAAAACTTGGCCAAAGAACAGGAGTCTTTCAATGCCACCAATAAACCAAGACTCTTCTCATCTTGAAGCCTCTGCCTCCATCAGACAGATGAGAAAGCTGAGACCCAGCAAGGGGGGATGAGGTACTCGACCCCGCACAGTCCATCTGCAGCTGGACTCGCCTTCCCACTGCCAGCCGGGACCCCTCCTGCAAACCCAGGCTGCCCACCTCCCCCCCCACACACACACACCCTGCTCCCCCTCCTCCCCCACTGCCGGCACGGTTTCTGCAAAATGGCTGATCGAGTCTCCTGCCCCGCCCCCTCCCGCTGTCATCTCTCCGCGAGACAAAAGGCAATTTACCCAAATGTTATAATCACCTGCAGGCTGGCACGCAGGGCCGTGCCTGCCTTATCTGCGGTATTGTTAGCAGCACCATAATGAAGGCTTTGTGGAGGGATAATATCACCCTCGTAACTGCCAAATAAAATGCCCACGCCGGCCCCAGATCCCGGCATCTGCTTTCAGCTGAAGGGGTAGGAAGGGAATTCTGAGTTATCAAATGCCTTCACTGCACCAGGGACTCACCACACCCTGGTGCTTTGAGGAATGCATCACTATCTTGATTTGGCAGAGGTGGAAACTGAGGCTCAGGGAGTAAGTTACTTACTGATGGGTACGGTTAGTAAAGGGACGGGTCGGGATTTGAACCAGGTGTGTCTGATACCGGTGGCCACGCTCTGAACCAATATGAGCTTCTCCAAGAGTCTGGCAAAGCTGTGGGCCTTCTCCCCGGAGAAAAACACTAGACCCTCCCCACCCCACCCCCACCAGAGGGTGGGATTGGGCCCCCTGTGAGGGTCCTCGCTCCAGAAATGGCAGCCTGCTGCCCCTCCCTGACCTGAGGGAATCGCTCCCTGCCCACCTCTCTCCACACTGGGATTCCAAAGGCCCTGGAAATTCCCCTTCCAGCCGTTGTGCCCACATGACTCTTGACAACAATACATCCCCCGCTCCCCCCCCTCTCCCACCCCCGCCCGCAGCAGCCTCCTGGAAGCATCCAGAGGACACAGCTTCCCCTTCCGTGGCCGGAGTCTGCCCGGGCCAGCACCAGTGTGGTTTGTTTTGTCTCCTTTAATAGAAGTGGCTGCAAGGCCAGAGCCCAGGAGACAGGAGCCTCATCTCACTTCCTCAGCACACGTGCTAGAGCCCTGGACAGTTGGCTGCGAGCCTTGCACAACCTCAGGTCCAGGAGAGGCGTTGCAGGGCTGCGGGCCCGTCTGGGGAGCCTGCCAGATCTGGCCTCAGACCCCAACTCTGCTGTTGGCCCACTCTGCGACCTCGAGCTAGTCACTTCACTTCTCTGAGCTTCCAGTTGCCTCATAGGAAAGATGGGGGTAGAACTAGGACCTTTCTTCCAGGGTTGTGGTATTTACTGAGATGATGTGGGGGCCTGTGATGAGGAGTTTCATGTCTGCTGGTGATCGCAGTTGGGGTTTCTATCCCAGGGGCTGGTGCTTGTTGAGAGGCAGGGTCTCCTTAACCCCATGCCCCAAAGAGAGGAGCCAGAGTGACCTTGGCAAGGTGCCCTCTGGCCTCCTCCCACCAGCGTTTGATGCCAATTTCAAAACTGGGCTGGAGGCCTGAAATCCCTAAACTCTCTAGCTTGCTTTCGGTAATGTTCTGGATGTGTTCCCGTCACCCTCATCATTTCTTATTCATCTGGAGCCTCAGACCCCCTAAGATCACCTCAGACACGGGCCTTAACTGATCCCCTACAGGTACGAGGGTCCCACCTGGGGGCCAGCTAAGTGTCTACTGCCTCCCCCTAACCCCCCATGCCAAGGCAGGGTCGGGGGAGGGGGTGGGGAACAGATGCATAAGTAGTCAATTCCAGGACCCAGGATGGGCACTCTGGACAGAAGCCTAGAGCCTAGGTGTTTAAAAGGCTGTAGTGAACCTCCCACCCCTCAAGATATAGGTCAGAAGTTAAAATAACAAACTATAAAAATAAGTCCAACATAATTCTATATTCCCCATGATGTTTATATTCATGTTTAATGTGGAATATCAGATATGAGATTCTTTCTGCAAAAAACTTGGAGTGCCCGTGCTTTGCTGGTACCAGGAGCCAGAAGCACAGTGTGCTGGGGGAGCAGAGAGCAAAGGGCAAGTGTGTCCCAAGGGTAGTCGAGCTGATGTTCTAGAAAAGGTGGCGTATGGCTAGGCTTTGAAGCTTGAGAGGTGGGTTTTGCCGCACGGAAGGGAAGGAAAAGCATGAGCAAAGGCCTGGAGAGGTGCAGGGGCCCAGGGACTCAGGATGGAGTACCTGAGACCCGATACTGTGTTGGACAGAGGAGTAGTCAAGGGAGACCTCCCTTAGGCAGTGATGGACAGAGTGGACTTTGACAGGTGTGTAGGAGTGTGCCTGAGCTGGATGTTCAAAGCCGAGGGACCCAGGGTGGGAGAGAGCCTTGAACGCCAGGTCAGGGAGCTGAGCTTCAGCCCTTCAGACAGTGAGGAGTAAAGCTGCACAGGATTTTGCAGGAGAGTGTGTAGTGGCTGATGGCTGCAGCTCAAGTGATAGACTTGGGTGTGAGCCTGTGCGCCTCATTAGCAGAGTCAGCTTGGGCATATAACCCTGTCTCGCTGAGCCTCAAACCTTCCCCTGTGAATCAGGATGAAAACACTGACTTTGCAAGATTGCTGTGAGAACCAAGTTCACATCTTTTGCTGAGTTCCCCAGGTCCTTAACATCCTAACATTCCTCCTGGCCATCCTCGCTGTCTCAGACTTAATTCCGCCCTCAGCATCTGCCACTTGGAGGACAGGCCCAACCGCCAGGCCTGTCCCTATCAGTCCATTGTCTACATGCAGCTGGAGAGCAGGGGTTGAAGGGAGCAGGGATGAAAGGGAGCAGAGGGTCAGAGCGAGGGCCAGCCATTGACCTTGGGCCCCTCCCTTGGCTTCCCAGTGTTGCCCGTGCACAGTGGCCGGGCATCACAAACATGTTTAGTGAAAGCAGATGCCATTGTGAGTGCTTGAAAAATAAAAGTGGGGCTCAGGGAAATGAGAAGAATGACAATAGAAATGATGCTGTGACTTAGCAGCCTCCCCTGCTTGGCACGCATGTGCTCTGGAGTGAGCAGGAACATGTGAGTTAGTGGTCTCCTGTTCTGGGTACACCTGCCACACATGGGCTGATGCTAGTATTTTTTTTGATCCTAGTATTTAAGGATGTGTAATTTTGTTTTTACCAATACGGCCCATAAACTCAGGCCAGCTGCCCATCAGGACCGCAACAGCAGGAATAACTCTGTCCCAACAGTGTCAGAATCACGTGTGACGTTTTCGTGAGATGTCCTTCTCCAGGCTGGGGCCTTCCTTGGAGATTCTCAAGGGTCATGATGACTGTGGGCACTTTCCCCCTTTACCCACCGACTGTGCTGTGAATGTGCTGTGTGTGCTGAGTTGCTTCAGTCGTGTCTGACTCTTTGTGACCCCATGGACTGTAGCCCACGAGGCTCCTCTGTCCATGGGATGCTCCAGTCAAGAATACTGGAGTGGGTGCCATTCCCTTCTCCAGGAGATCTTGCTGACCCAGGGACTGAGCCCACGTCTCTTATGTCTCCTGCATTGGCAGGCCGGTTCTTGACCACTAGTGCCACCTTACCCACCAGCTGGAGCAGAGGAAACACCACCTGAGCCATCACCAACTATACACACAACAAAGCTGGTATGGAAATCACGTGAGCTCGGCACGCAGAGTGCATGCATGTGCCTGGCACACAGATGTGCTTCCTGATACCAGGCCACTGTATCTGCTGTCCAGATTCACTTCACCCCAGTTACAGCCCGATCCAGCCCTAGATCTGACCCTGGAGGTCTCACCCCAATCATTTCAACATAAACAGAACATATCCACACTCCCACGTTGAATATCATTCTTTGCTGTTAAAACCCCAAAAGGATTTTGAAAACTTTGCTTGGTGGATTGGTTGACTACAAGACTTTAACAATTGGCTGTGATTTCTTGAAAGCTTGTGTGCACACTGGAGAATTCTGAAAACTGAGGAAACCAAGCCCACAAATTGATTTCAAGTGTAATAACATTGTTTGGGTTTCTAAATTTAATCATTAATTCAGGCTTAATGCATTAATTATCACATTTATTAATTTCAGTGTCGCAGTTTCCCTTTTCAAGTTCCCAAGTCAGTCATTTTCCCCATGTCTCTTACACTTGAATAGGCCTTGACAAGCCTGTGGGTGCTGGGCTCTGCCCCTCTATTCCCAGTGGGTGAAGCAGCCTGGCCTCACCCGCACCCCCTCATTTCCCCCCCAGGACCTCCACCCACCCAGCCCAGAAGATGCTCCTTTTCGGGGAAGCAAGAGCGACCTGGGCCTCCCTTCCTGCCCAATAGCAGGTTCTGCCTGGGCAGCAATCCCTCAGTCAATATTGGACACGCCATGGCCTTGGCCTCTGGCCACACCGCTGCCAGCCAAGTTCAAAGCCTCTTTCTTGTTGGGCATTGGTGACCGCCCTCACTGTGGGCACTGGCTCACCAGGGGCCTAGCCCTGCCCGCCAGCTCCCAAAGCCCTGCGTTTGCACAGAGGGTGTGGCTGAACTTTGGGGCTTCAGGTTCGGCTCCTGCTCCCCTCCTGTGGCTGGGGCGCCAGGTCTGCCATGCAGATCCCACCCCAGCCCGAAGCCACAGTTCACAAAGCGCGTCTGAGCGTGCACTGGCCTCGACCCTGGGGAAAGAGGGCAGTTCTCACGCTCCAGCTCCTGCCCCAGAGCCTGGCGTGGCCTGGTGCTCTCGATGTGCGCTAGGCTGTCACTGCAGGTGGGATGCACCCCCTCCCTCAACATCTGACCACACACCGCAGACCCAGGCACTCAGACACCGCCTGCCACGCACGTGTCTCCCACACCGCGTGCCACACGCAGGCTGAGGATCCCCGAAGGGGCACACTCTCTTCTCTTCACCAGGTACCACAGACACAGCGGCCTACACACTCAGCACATGCCGATGCATGCTTGAACACATTTACGCTCACACGGGGGTAGACACTCACACTTGGAGGGAAGCACACCGCTGTGCCAGCCTCAGTGAGGGTGACGCCCACACCAGCACGCTGAGCCTTTCCCCTCCACGCTGGTGGAATGAAGTAGGGACGTGCTTTCACCGCCGTTTAAGCCCCCATGTCCTTGTCCTAACTGGGGACAACCGCGTTTACGCACTAAGGAGGGGACAGGTGTGACCCTCTTCCCACAGAGCCCTGCACCTCCCGGGTGCTCGGCCACTGTGACCCTTGTCCCCTTTCCCGAGGCTGGACACCTCGTTTCATCCTGGTCTCTTCCCTTTCCCAATCCCCACCCGAGGCCCCTGCACGCCGGGTGGGCGCTGCAGAGCGGTGGTGACCGCAGGTGCGGTTGGCCCAAAGGCGTGCCGAGAGCTAGCGACATCTAGCTTGTGGGTAACCTGAATCCACCTCTTTGCCTTCTCTGGGCCTGCCTGCCCCGGCCTGCCCCTCGCTTTGAACAAAATCATTAGCTGAGCTGCAGCTCTTGATCCTTATGATGCTGATTCTTTTGTAAAGACCTCCTCTTCCCCGGTTCCTCCCTGCACCGCCCGTAGGGAACCAGAAGTCCCAGGGGTGCTGAGTTCCTTAAGAACGCTCCCTTGAAGGTACCCAGTTTGGGAATTAAGGACCCATCAAAATGATGATCCTACCTCGTACCTCCTGGGTACCCACCTAAGGCTGTTCAGCCCCACCAGTCCCCACTCTGCCCTTTGCCAGAGGTCTGGTGAAACCCCCTGTATGGACAAGCCTGCTCAGAGAGGGGCAGTGACTTGTCTAAGATCACCCAGCAGGCTGGCAGCTGGGCTCACATAGGACCCAGAACTCCTTCCAGCCTATGCTGTGCAGTCACAGGTGCCTGAAGTCCCACCTTGCAATGACAGTTTCTGGCTGTCTTTGGTTTGGGCGCATTTCCTGCAGGCAACATACTAAGCACTTTTTGGAAATGATCTCCATTGACTGTTCCAGGCAGGGACCTCTGCAGACGAGGAAATGACACCCAGATGTGAGGCCACTTGCTCAAGATCTCCAAGCTAGCGGCTGCCGCACTCCAAAGCTCATGCCCCTAACCCACAGTGCCGCACTGTCTCCCTGCCAGCCATCAGGGGAATCAAGATGGCCTTGCATTTGCTGTTCGACTTGCAAGACACTTCTTCCCCTAGCCCTGCACCGACCTGCAGGCTGCACGAACGCCACCCCCCGGTGACCTGGGCCACACTCGGTGGCCTGTGCAGGCCTGCTCTCACTGTGAGGTCGGCCCCAGGCCAGTCAGGGCTTTGAGTTTCCTGAGTGTGGCTGGCGCCCAGGTATGAGCCCAGACAACCCACCCTCCCCATGCGGTGGGGCTGCCCCGTCCATGGCCTCCAGACAGAAAAGGAATAGGAGCCAGTGGCCTGGGCCCTGCACTTGGCATGTCTGCTTTGCCCTCTCAGCTCCGTTTGCTGAGGGTGGGGAAGAAATTCTTTCCCCTTTGTCTCAATCCCACAGGGTGATTCTTACTTTTATGTCCCCAAATTTACATTTCTTTCTTCATTCATTCGCCCTGTATTTATTAAATACTTCTTAAGTGCTTGATCTGCATTGGGCTCTGAAGAACAGAAGTGAATTGATCATGGCTCCCCTTGGCTGGCAGGGGTGACCGTGACCAACACCATGACCTCGACCTGGGTCAGAGAAAGTGACCTCCAGGCAGGGCCCAGGTGCGGGGGAGGAGGGCTTGGAGGACACACGTTCTTCAGGGCCTGAAGTCAGAACCGTGTGAGGCCTGAAAGAAAACCATGTTTACGCAGGCAGCCCCATTTCCTGACCATACCGTCCTTAACGCACTGTGGATTTCTACTTCTTTGACAGAAATTCTAGAATAGCACTTTTATGTTGCATTTGGTTCTTTGTGTTAAAAATATGACGTTGTTAAATTGTGTTTAAAATATATTGCAATTGTTATTACTCATGTTGAGGTCTTCCTTCACTTTTACATCCAGAAGGGTCCAGAAATGGGATGTGCCCTGGGCCTCTCTCTGCTGAAAGGAAGAGTGTCCCCCTCCCTGGAGTGGCATGTACAAAGGCACGGGGCGCTGAGCACCTGTCTGTGGCCAACTGCAAACAGGGTGGCTGCATTTCACAGTGTGAGGCAGGCCGGGGAGGCCAGCTGGAAAGGCCTCAAAGTCCAGGCAAAGGAGTGGGGAGCCTTTGCAGGGAAGACTTCTTGGCAGGGGACCCTGCAGGTGGATGTGGAGTCTCTCTTCCCAGTCCCTTTTCATCTTTATAAGATGCCTCTTTCTCCTGGTGATGGGTGAGACTCATTGGGTCAGGCAGGGGAAGGGATATGGGAAACAGTGGGATCACTTCCAAAGTTTGAGAACCAGATTAAAGAAACCTTTGTGGCCCAAGAGGTGGAATGAATTGGGAGACTGGGATTGACATATATATATATTTATAGAACTGTGGTGTTGGAGAAGATTCTTGAGGGTCCCTTGGACTGCAAGGAGATCCAATCAACCCATTCTGAAGGAGATCAGCCCTGGGATTTCTTTTGGAAGGAATGATGCTGAAGCTGAAACTCCAGTACTTTGGCCACCTCATGCGAAGAGTTGACTCATTGGAAAAGACTCTGATGCTGGGAGGGATTGGGGGCGGGAGGATAAGGGCACGACAGAGGATGAGATGGTTGGATGGCATCACCGACTCGATGGACGTGAGTCTGTGTGAACTCCGGGAGTTGGTGATGGACAGGGAGGCCTGGCGTGCTGCGATTCATGGGGTTGCAAAGAGTCGGACACGACTGAGCGACTGAACTGAACTCTACTATGTATGTAATGGGCTTCCTTAGTGGCTCACGTGGTAAAGAATCTGCCTGCAATCCAGGAGACACGATTTTGATCCCTGGGTTGGGAAGATCCCCTGGAGAAGGGAATGGCAACCCACTCCAGTGTTCCTGCCTGCAGAATTCCATGGACAGAGGAGCCTGGCAGGCTATAGTCCATGGGGTTGCAAAGAATCAGACACGACTGAGAGACTTAACAGACACAGACACACACACGTACATAATAGATAACTGCTGAGAACCTACTGCACAGCACAGGGAATTCTACTCAGTGTTCTGTCGTGACCTAAATGGGGAGGAAATTCAAAAAAGAAGAGATACATGTATCTGTCTAGTTGATTCACTTTGCTGTACAGCAGAAACTAACACAACATTGTAAGGCAGCTATACACCAACTTAAAAAAAGAGAGAGAAAAGGAAAGATATCTTTGTGCCCCAAGAGCAGACAGGTTAAAGCAGTAGAGTGCCTAGGTCAAGCCTTTGAGTCTCAATCCCCTTGTCCCCAGCACTAGGCACACGACAGGCCACAGGATTGGGCTTTTTGATTCATACATTCGTTCATCCAACAGATGTGGGCTCAGCACTCTTACGTGCCAGACACTGGTCTGACAATGCTACAGTGAAAAAGGCCCTGGTTTCACTGGAACTCACAGTGGGGATGGGGAGATGGACAACACATAAATAAACAAGAAAATTGCAGCAAGAGCTGTACACCATGAAGGAGACAGAATGAAAGCCTCAGGATAGAGTGACTGGGAGTGAAGGTGGCTGGATCAGGGATCACAGAAGCAACATTTGAGCTGAGACCTGGATGCCAAGAAACAGGTGTCAGGAATGTTTGTTGATCACAATCAGAGACAAATCAGAAGGCCACAGACTGACTCGAGACTTCACCTACTGTATGCTGGGTGCAGTAGTCAATGAGACACATACCTGCATTGGGTTTATGCTTAGTGGGAGGGAAAAATATGTAAGGAAATTTGCCAATAACCATAGACTCATACAGTTTTTAAATTGAATGAAAGATTCTTTAAATTCTTGACAATTTTCAGGTTTCATACATGACTTCATACAATCCCATACTAACCCTTCCCCACTAAGCCCTGCATTGCACCTCCCCCCTTCCCTGTCCCCACTGGTAACCACCAGTTTGTTGTTCATATTTGTGTAGGCTCATAAATTGTGATGTGCAGGGCCCAGGAAAGAGAAAAGAGTGTGAAGGACTTTATTCTAGATGGCTGGGTGCGTGAAAAGACTTCCACTCCTCTTGGAGAATGCGATAATCTCACCTTTTACAATGCACGCTGGATTTTCAGGCATTTTTTAAAAACAAGTGTTTTTCTTGCCTGGAGGATCCCATGACAGAGGAGCCTGGCGGGCCACAGTCCGTGTAGTTGCAAAGAGTAGGACACAGCCGAGTGACTGAGCATGCGTTGATATATTAGTAACAGCGTACTTCCTCCTCATTTCCTCCGTCTTTCCGTGATGCCTCTATTCTGTTCCAGGATCCCGCTCATGACACCACGTTACATTCAGCTGTCACATCACCTTAGGTTCCTCTTGACAGTGAACATCTCTCAGACTTTCCTTGTTTTCGATGACATTTTTGAGGAGTGTTTTTAAAATGCCCCGTGACTGGAATTTATCTGATGGGTTTCACATCCTTGGACGGGGGTTATGGGTTTAGGGGAGAAAGTAAATGCCGTTGTCATCCACACAACTTATCGCTGCTGACATTGACCTTGATCACTTGGACGAGGTGTGTTTGTCAGATTTCTTCACTGAAAAGTTACTCCTTTTTTTCTCCCACCCCCTTCCTATACTGTCCTTTTTAGGAGGAAGTCACTATTTAGGAAGCCCTTTTTAGGAGGCAGCCCACATCTAGGGAATAAGGAGTCATGCCCAGTCTCCTCAAGGGCAGAATATTCACCTAAATTATTTGGAAGTCTTCTGCACAGGAGATTTGCCTATTCGCCAAATGTTATGAATTTTTACCAATATTTTTATGCTGGGTCTTTTTACTTTTTACAAATTTAAGAACCTATTGGTGTTTCTGGGAACCTAGGAATATCTTACTTCAGTTACTAACATGCATGAAATTACCAAAGCATTAAATTAGAGGGTAGGAAAAAAGCCAATGATTATTTTTATTTTTTTCTATTGTGGATACACATTAACAAAAGATTTGGGAAATACCCAAAACAGAAGAACCTCTCTAGCCCTATTGCTGGGAGCTGACCATTATTCCCATTCAATTTATTATTTTTTTCTTCTGTGCATAATTTGTACACAGATTATACTATGTAATTTTGTTTCTTACCTCCTTCCACCTTTTTTTTTTGTTTCTTGTCATATCAGAAACATTTCTCCTACATTGCTATATAGACTGCATACTCATATTTTTTTTCAGTAGCTGTTAAACATCCCCTCACGTGGCTCTTGGTGTCCCCCCTCCACCACCAAACTATAGCTGTATGCCTGGCATATAGTCAGTGTTTAGAAATTACTTGTTAAGTGAATGAATGTACAACAAAGTAATCATCCTCTTGTTTTAGAAGCGTGGGTTATTTCAGTTTTCTTGATTCTAAATAGTACTGGGACAAATAGATTATTCCCTTAGGATAACATCCCAGAGTGGAATTACTGGGCCAGTGGGGGCCAAAACTTTTCAAGATAAATGCACCAAACCAGAAATCTCCCTCCCCTTCCTCTGAACCACCAGCAATTGTGCCGAGGGTAATAATTTACAATTGATTAAAGAGTTTGTGGGGTGTTTTTTCCCCATCTTTCTTTCCCCTCCTCTCCCCCTCTCCTCCTACCAAAAAAAAAAAAAGAGAAGGGGGGGAATTATCTGAGAAGGTGAAGATGTTCTCAGACAATCATATTAGCATATTCCAACAATCGCAATTTGCAAAATAGTAATCACAACTCCTGGGATCGGGGAGGCATTAATCAAAGCTGCAGGTTTAATTCCGTTTTAAATATTGATGAAATGTGCTTCGGCAGCCTCACCCTGGCGTGGCAGGGCCAGGGGAGCCGCCTCGAGGCGCCAGGGAGGTGGAGGGAGGGTTGGGGAGCAGCTGCTGGGAGGAGAGGCTTCTGTGATTCAAATTGGTGGCTGAGCGGCCAGGTAGAGAGTGAAAGGGGTAGTGAAGAGGGCTGTTAAGTCCATTGCTGTCAATTTGTAACTATCAGGGAGGGGCCGGAGGACTGGTTCAGCACAATAAACCCCGTTGGTCTGGTTTCAGGGTTACCGCTGAAGAGGTTGCAGCTGCACTGATTCGAATAGCCTGGAGACTTCAGAACTGTAATTATCAACCAGGCTGCTTGCGGTGTGGCAAAAGTGGGCTTCACCAGTGCTTAACTCCTTGTGTGCCGAGCTTTCCTCGACACCCCCCACCCGGGGGCGAGGGGGTTGGCAGCCACGCGAGGATTCCCCGGTAGCCTCCCCAGGGGATACTGAGGCCCACCAGCTGCTGAGGGCAGTCCTCCCAGGCCAGAGCTTGCAGGCGGTGAGCCTTTGTCCTGAGGTCACAGACAGATCTAGTGGGGGTGGGGGACAGAGGAGGGTACTCCATGGGAGCAGATTCGCCTTCTGGCACCTTCAGGCCTGCCCTGGGGTGGAAAGTCAGGCTTCAGCGTCTGATGAGTCTTGGCTTAAATTCCACTGGCCATGCATATAAGGCAAGGCTTGTCCTCTTTATAAAATGGAGCAATCTCCCCTAGCTAAGTTGCTTTGGTCATGTCCCACTCTTTACATGTCTATAGACTGTAGCCCATCAGTCTCTCTGTCCATGAGATTTTCCACTCAAGAATACTGGAGTGGGTTGCCATGCTTTCCTGCAGGGGTTCTTCCTGACCCAGGGATCTAACCCATGTCTCTTAGGTCTCCTGCATTGGCAGGCTGGTTTTTTTTTTTTACCACTAGCGCCACCTGGGAAGCCCCCTACCCTACTGGGGTCTCACAAAAGACTCAGTGAGATCCAGCATTTATAAAGCTCACAGTAAGCTGACAAAAAGTCTTGTCTCCCTGGGTCCTGGACCGGAAGAGGAAGGGGGTTCCTGGTGGGGGGCTGTAGTATGGAGGGCAGGATTTCTGTGGGATTTCCCATGTTTTGGCTCTCAAGGAGTGTCTTTTATCTCCAGCTTCTGCCGTTTGTCACCCAAGTGTTGAAGTGAAAGTGTTAGTCGCTCAATTGTGTCCGACTCTTTGCGACCCCATGGACTGTAGCCCACCAGGCTCCTCTGCCCATGGGATTCTCACCCAAGGAGGATGAGTAATTCCATCCTCCGATCTCTTAGGTGGGAAGCACTGAGCTAGACACGGGGAGGACAGGAGGCAAGACAGGAAGGCAGGGATTGGGGCCGGTCCTCTTTGTCCCCAGGAAGTGGGCATGAACAAGGGAGGGACCGCTGGCCGGCAATGCGGTGCTGGGGGAAAAAAAAACACGGGCTTTGCTGAGAGTGCTGGTGAATGGAGTTATGTGCACGACTCCATGACCCTCCTCCTGGAATACAGCCCCAGAGAAATTCTCCACGGACCCACCAAGGGATGTGCCCAAGAACACAGCATCTGTCCCAGCATCATTCCTGGTATGGGAAGTGGAGGCATCCTTCGTGCCCACCCAGGGAGGATGAGTAGCTGGAAATTCACCATGGAATATTAGGCAGTGGTCAGGAGCAAAGAACGAGATGTCCACATCGCAATGAGAACAGATCTTCAAAATGCCGTGTTGAGTGGAAAAAAAAAGTGAGACACAATGAAACTCACAGCACAATGCCATTTGTGTAAATTAAAACCACATTTGCACACAAAACAGCAGGATATCCTTTACAGAGTTACATGCATTTTTAGGGGTACACATCCCACCACTGGAGTGGGTCTCTAGTCATGGTGAGAGGAGGGGCTGGGCGTGGGTTTAGGGGATAAAGGGGAAAAATGAAAATAGAGTCAGTCTGCAGAGGGGCCTGGCACAGAGAGAGGCTGATGGCGTGCTGTGGTCCCTCCTCCACTTTCTCTCTCAGGTTTCAAAACAGCACAGGCCTTGTATGCAGACAAGTTCCTGGGGCTCAAGTTCTAGGCTCTCCCACGTGCTTATCCCATGGCTGTGGACAGACAACTTGTCCTCCGAGCCTGTTGGTTTGTCCACAGAAAGGTGTGGCCCCGAGGACTGAGCTGAGGGAGATAAACACGTGTGGGCCTGCAGGGCCCCCAGCTTCTCCTCTCTACTCCCCACCGAAAGGACCCGAGCAAAGAGAGAGCGTAGGCCCTCTGGAGGAACCATGGGTTCTCTGAAGGGTCCAGAATGGAAAACCTGGAGAATAAGCTAAGGCCTGGACCAGCTGTCCCAGGGGTGCCCTAAGTGGATGTCACACTGGGCAGGGGCCCAGCTCAGAACAGCCTGACGATGTCGCGCCTGCCTCCATCCGGTCAGCAACGTCCACCTCTGACACCACCCCAGTCCTGAAACCCTGCCTGGGGGGCTCCCAGCACGAAGCGTGACCGGCTCCCCCTCCTCCCTTACAGATGACGACGAGCATGAGTGGATTGTCCGGACGTGTCGGAAGGGCTTGGACGAGACCACGGGCCCTGAGCCCCAGTCGTGAGTGCTGTCGCCTCTCCATCACAGGCTTCCTTCTGTGCGCCTGGCCCTGGCTAGACCGGGGCGGGGGGCAGGCTATATAGTTCTAGGACCTGACTTTGGACTCTAGGAATAAAGGTTGTCTGCAGTCAGTGGCCCTGATTTCCTTAGACTATCCCTTGGGATGGGACCCTCATTCCACTTGTGTCAGAATCACCTCAGCAAAATTGTGAACTAGCTATGCTCAGCCCCATCCTAGTATCTGCTAATCAGAATCGCTGAGATTAGGGCCCAGCAATTCGCATTCTCAGCTATTTCTTACACATACGGAAGTTTGAGAGCCATCACTTTATAATGACAGATACATGTAATTGAATGAGCAATTCATAGGTGCAGGCAGCGTGGGTGTATTACCTCAGCTCCTCATAATAGCCTTCTTTGTACAAGAGAGCTTAACGTCACCTTTACAGAGGGGGAATCTGAGGTTCAGGGAGATTTGACCTGACCTTGGTCATACAGCATTTGAATCTGAGTCCCTCTGAAGATAAAGGCCAGCTTTATTACTTTTTTTTTTTTTTTAACCACAAGCAGCCTGCCTGATCAATCTTGATTTCACAGAGCAATAGGACAGGATGACTGTGCCCAGGTTCACAGCTGGTATCTTGTAAGTGCAGAACTGGTTGCCCACAGCAGCTGCTCCCTCTCTGAAGCTTCCCTAGCTGGGTCTCATACCCTAAGCACAGAATCAGTACGGTGCCCCAGAAAGAATCCAGTGTTGGCATCATACACATCATACATCCCAGCTCAATCACAAGTATCATACAACCTTGGGCAAGTCACTTCACATCTCTGAGTTTCAGATTCCCCATCTGTAAAATGGGTATGATAATGCTTAAACCCAGAGGGTAGCTGTGTGGATTGAATGAAACAATACAAGGAGCTGGCACTTAGCAGGAATTCGGTATGTGCTTGCTTTAAAAACTAATTTCTTAGCTGTGCGTACAGAGTAATTATTCTTCAGAATCACCCCCAGGGATCTTATGTGTCAGCTGAAAACCAGCAGAGGAAGTGGTAACATGTTCCAGGGCTATACTTGGGCCACAGGTATCCTGGATCTTTGCCTAGCTTTCCCATCTTAGAGGCTACTGGCTCCTGCAACTGCCTGCACCTTGTCCCGTGGCTCACCAGGGGCTGCCCAGGAGAGAGAGTCAGGCCTAGGAGGGCTCTGCCAAGGTCTACAGGGACAAGAAACTAGCTATTTGAACTGGGGACTCATGAGTGGCATGCTGGTGCAGAGCCAGGGGTCAAGGGAGGTCTGGGCATGTTCAGCTAAGCCATGGAGGGGATGGAGGGGGTGGGGTGTGGGGGAGAGATCACCTTTCCCCCTCCAAGGCAACAGTCCCCTCAGGAGATAGGATGGGATGGCCACCGGGGGATTCCAAAGTATGTTTTGAAAATAGAAAGTACATTCATGTAAAGAAAGACACACAAACTTAAAACTATTTTCAAAGATACACATATATCTAAATCAACATTTGATAAATGGATTGGAGGAGTGGAGAGGGAGGGAAGGGGTAAGGTCAGGGATGGAGCATGCAACAACTAAACAGAGGGGCCCTGCAGGGGCGGGGACCATGGCCACCCTGAGCCGAGGCTTGAGTGACTGTTCCAGGCTACAAGGTCTGCTGGGGAAGCCTCCGCACCAGGCAGAGCCAGTCTCCTCCCTTCCTGGTGAGCCTGGGCTTCCACAAACGGTTCTGCCATTAAAAGAAAATTCGGCAACCAGCAGCAGGATGCCTGCTCCCTAGATTACACAGTGGCTCTGGAACCCAACCAGGCCAGTTGTCACCCTCGTCTCCAGTCCATATTCCCTTCACTCCACCCCATTTCCCAGTCAGGTTCCTCTATGCTTCCGTCTCTGGCCTCCCAGCATCTCCTCTCGTGGACTTACTCTGTGACCTTCTCATCTGAGGATACAGCTCAAGTGCCCCCCTCCCCAAGTCCAGACAGAACATGGGGAGGGATCCGTCTGTCTACAGCATTTGCCTGACTGAGAGCTTCTCCCGGGCTCTTTTCTGAGCCTGCAATGTCAGCACGGGGCCCAGCAGAGTGTGGTCGGGAGTGTGGTAGGACACCAGCCAGTCTGATTTCCGGCACAGCACAGACTAGAGAAGAAACCCACCATGATGCCTTTACCCTGCTCAGCCTCCTAGCTGGGAAACAGAACCAACCTTCTGGGAAGGGGTTTCACTGTCTAGCAGCCCTGCTACTCTGGGGGCCAGGCCTGAGCCTGAGCCCTTCACCAGAGAACAGGAAAGAAATGGAATCCTGTTGTGCTCTGGAGGTCAGTGCCAGCACTTCTACTTGCATTAACTTTATTTATTACACAAATAAGACATTTACAAAGCACAACATGAAAGGTATGTAACAAAACAGACATTGGTTTTACAAAAAAGTGCTTACAATTTTTTTTTCCGTGTGTGTATGTGTGTTTCCCCCTTTTGCTTTGTATTTAAATAAATAGTCCTGATGGCCTGGAGGTTCTCAGGCTGCTCTATCAGGCTAGTGGAGACATGTCTGAACCGCAACATGCTACAACCACGTGATCCACGCAAGGAACAGACCCTGGGTGGGGAGGCTCAAGGCAGAGTGGTACTAGGTGACCCCGGGCAGGACTTGGCTGGCCACTCACCACATGATGCTGCTTGGGACTGCGATCACTGGGAGCAGAAAGCAAAGGAAAAGTTAGAGCTCCCCAATCACCAGGGATCGGGCCCAGCTGCTCCTGTTAAGGTCAGCTCCGAGCACAGGGCTAGGCACACATTATTCACTAGGTGAGTTCTGCACTAAGCTGCACCAACTGCATTTGGAGGGGTGCCTTCTCTTTGCCCTGAGTCAGCTGGAACTGTCTTTGAAAGCAAAAAGAGCAGGTTCCCTTCGGGAGCTGCACCCGGGCCCAGCCCTCCTTCCAGATCCCAGAGCGAGAATGGCATATAAGTTTTCATCTTAAGCGCCAACTTCAAGCATTTGGATTCTGAACCCTTATCCAGACTCAGCGAGATAGTGCTGCAATCGATTATCGATGTCTGCCACGGGTGAAACCAGGGACAGCAGATACCTGTGTACCATGAACTTGCTTTCCCTGTCCTAGAGTCTCCTTCCCAAAGCAACATACCAGATGAACCAAAGCAGGAAGGATGACTTGGGCTGAAACATGCTTACTAGCAGCCTCTAGTGGGAAATGCATCAGGACACAAAGTAATTCTAAAATTACAGGATAACCTTGGGACAAATGGGCGTCCCCTGAAAACATAAATCATGGTCTTGTGCAGCACGAGCCCTTTTGTTTTGTGGGGGCGGGGGGAGAGTAGCAGGACAGGGAGGGTGTGAGCACAGCTGTCTGGCCCGCATTCTCAGGAGTAGGTGGGGCTGGCTCTGGGCAGGGTTGTTGGAGAAGCCCAGAAGTGCCAGCTAGAACCCTGGGCTTGGCACACTCACTCAGCATCAGGACCCTCTTTCTATGCAGAGATGGGTCCAGAATGAATGCTCTGACTGCCCTTTCCCTGGGCTCCATTCCCCAGTCCCTTCAGGAGATACACCCCTGCCCCCCGCCAAAAAAAAGATGTGGCCCAAGCAGCCCCACCCATCGGGAGTCAACAAGTAGCCAAGAAGCGTCCCCAAGTGTAACCTGTCCAGACATTCAGAAATGTCACCACACAGATCAAAACCCACCTCTGCCATGCCTCCGCACATATGCTGGATAACTGGGGGAAAGCGGGGCCCCCAGCACACACACCCCGAGCTTCCTCTTTCCTCTCCTTAAAATGGCTCATGCCCCTCCCAGCCCAACATGCCGACTCCTTCTCCTGGGCCTCCGAACTAATGGAGGTCTTTGTCCACCACCCCCCCACCCAGCCCCTGCCTATCCCACTGCCTCTTGGTCTGGGCAAGAGGTCTGCATCTTTGCCCTGTTGGGCCTCTCAGGATTGGTCAGTGTCTTTTCTCTCTCTGAATTAACTTGACATAACCAGACAGATGGAAATGATAAAATTAGAACATAGCTTTCCTTTGGGGACATCCCACAAACACTGTAGAGTCTTCCAGACAAAAGCAACAGAGCGGATAACACTGGGGGTTGTTGACTATTCAGAATTTGGAGATGGTTCCAAGGAAGTAGCAAAGGCCAACACGGGAGGAAAGAAAACCTGTAAATTGGAAGGCTGTTGGCGTCACGCAATTCAATTCGGCCTTTTGCTATTGTGATCAGCTTAAGTTGAAGAGGACGACTCCTGTCTAAATGGGAAACGCAGGCTGTTTTCACCCTGGCTCCAAGTATCAGGGAGCTCTGCTTTCCTGGAGGAGGGCTCCACAGTGCTCCTGGTGGGTTCTGGTTCTCAGCAGGAGACAGGGAGGCCAGGCCCAGGGGCCCAGCTGGCGGCGGGCAGGATGGCAGATGAGGGGTGGATGCGGAGCGGGTGATCCCTGGCAGCAGCTCAGACTCCGAGTTTCAGCGGCTAAGGGACAGCTGCAGGTCGCCCATGGACAGATGCGGAAGTGCCGGCAGTGTCAGTACTGAAAAAGGATGACCTGCAACAGGAGGACATGGGAGGGG
Source organism: Ovis aries (assembly GCF_016772045.2). Lineage (NCBI taxonomy): Eukaryota > Metazoa > Chordata > Mammalia > Artiodactyla > Bovidae > Ovis > Ovis aries. Next base: position 13,693,118 of record NC_056056.1, on the reverse strand, counting down.
GCTGAGCCAGGGTCAGCACCGCCTGGCAGCCCCCCAGAGGTCCTCAAAGGCCTGGAGAAGGAGGGGGACCCAGGGCCCACATCTGAGTTCAAATCCTGGCTCAATCACTTGCTTGCTGTGCAACCTTGGGCAACTCACTTCACCTCTCTGAACCTGTTCCCTCATCTGTCAAACAGGGATGAGCACACCTCTCTCCCTCTCTCTCTCAGAATGGGGAGGAATCAGGAAGATTCAAGAGCAGCAGCTAGCACCTCCTGGGCACACTCCCTGGCACTGGGTATAGTGCACACGGGCATGATTTCACAGAGCCTGGCCTTAACCCCACCAGGGTGCCCTGATACCATCTCCTTTTTGAGAGGTGAAAATCAAAGAGCCTGGGGTTGCCCAGCCCAGAAGAGGTGGACCCAGCCTGGCAACCCCAGCCTGGCTCTAGAATAAGCTCTGCTCATTAGACTCACTGCCTCTTCCTCTCCAGGCTACCTTGAAAGTTACCAATGCCGCTTACCAAGTACCAGGCAATGGGCCAAGCCCTTCATGCATCCAAGCACTTGGAGAGGCAGGTGGCTGAGACATGCCAGGTACCTGACATACAGAGGGTGGTCAGGGACTGACCGCTTCCTCTCCCCGTCTCCCACCTAAGATGCCTGGCTGACCTCACACTGGCGCCAACACAGCCCCACAGCCCTTGACAGTTCAGGTCAAGGATTATTGGCTGTCTGGCCAATAGGATGTGCCTTTTGACAGTCCAGTGCCAGGAGGAGATTTCAAGTTGGCCGGGGACATCCAGTGGGCATGGCCATATGGCTGTTCCATTTTTCGATCAAGAATGTTAATGGCCCAGGTTGGTTTCCATGAGGAAGAGATGGAAGAAAGCCATGGTGATAATCAACACACATGGAGCACTTCCTGCGTACCGGGCATCGTGCTAGGCCCCATACATATATAATCGCATTTGCTTTCAGCAACGTTGCATGGTAGGAACTATTATCCCCATTGTGTGGATGAAGGAACTGAGGCTCAGAGAAACCGTGTTCCCAAGTCCCAGAGTGAGAAGGTAGCCGAGCTGGGGTTTGGTCTGCCTGACTCACCCCCACCTTAGACTGTATTCTCCTCTAGTCTCTGGGTTGCCTACCTGGCTTTGGGCTCTTCCTAATAGAAGCTCTCTACAGAGGGATGACCCTGCCTGTCCATGAGCTTCTGTCTCTCCATCTTAGCAATGATGGCCAGCCTCTGATTTTTAAGAACTTTCCAAGCTCTGAACTGGGGGATCAGGGGCTGTGACCGGGAAGAAATGTTGGTTCTGGAAACTCACAGGGATGAGCAGTCCAATGACAACACGGCAGAGGCACAGGATGCTATCCCAATGCTCAGAGCACTGTTCTCTGGGCCAGGCCAGTGCTGGTCTTGATGAGTGGGTTTGGGGGGCTGCCCCAGGGGGCCCTGAATCTCCTCCTTGCTGGGTTGGATCAGGCCCGGAGGGATTTGGAAGAAAGCCCACAGGGTTCTGCACTGCCTGGACACACACAGTCTGCCAGGCCCCAGGGGTTTGGCAAAATGTGGACGGAGAAGGTTCCTGGGAGCTGGCAGGAAGGTCTGACAGTGAGAGGGCAGAAGGTCATGAGGAGGGGGAAATGTTTTTCTGTAGAGTTGCTGGATGTGAAGCTGGGGCTCTGGGCCAGCAAGAGAGAACTCTGGCTTGGCAGCCAATCCCAGAGGCCAGAAACCTTCCCCAGCCAAAAGCTGCCAGACCCCTAGACTGGCTCATCCTTCAGGCTGAACCAGACATAACCACAAGCTTAGCTGAGAAACCAGGAGACAAAGGCTCATCTCCAAGTGCTGAGCCCAGAGTTAATTCCTTCCAAAGATCCCCTCTGACCCCAGATAATGCCCAGGCCCTTTGCTTGAAGGTATAGGACCCTTATTATGTTACCCTCTCGTGGCTCCCCCTCCACTTCCCTGGGCCCCAGCCACACTAAGCCCCCTGTTGTCCTTCCAGGTTCTTCCAAACCTCTGTGCCTTGGCAGGGATTCCTCACATCCCCTGCCTCTCCCCTAGAGCTGGCCATTCTGTCTTCTGGGTCCTCGAAGATTCACGTTCATCCCTTATTCTCAACTGCCCAGGGTGTAGCTGCCCACCTCCTGCTCTAAGCCACCCTGAGGACAGGGACCATGCCAGCTCGCCTCTGAGTCCTGATGCAGGGTGGGACAAGATGAATACTCTCCTGCAGGCCCGGGGGCAGCTAGCCCTAGGATCAAGGCCAGTTGTACCCACACTTGCTGTATGTCTCTGGGTGAGCTGCTGCTCTGGCAGAGCCCGTGTCTGCAGGGATGAGATGGAGTCAACCACAGTCATCATCCCAGGGAGGCTGTGAAGGGTGAGGTCAAAGAGAGCACCGTGCAGACTGTGAAGGCGGCTCAGAAGCACATGGTTACCGAACCAGGTGGACTTCAGATCTGAGAGGCTAGCTGCATCCCTGGACAAGTCGGGTCACCTCTCTGAGCCACTGTTGCCTTATCTTTACCATGAGGACGCCATCCTCATATCCACAGGGTGATCGGGGGCGTCAGACAACATATGTAAAGTGCCTGCCATGAACAAAGAAGCTGTTTACCCAAGGCAGCCCTTCCTGTGAGTATGACAGTCTCAAAGGGGATGTTCCTGGGGTGGGGTCACCCACCACTGGGGTCTCCAGAATTTGGGACTGCATACGTACTACCATTTACTTATAATCCTACTGGTCCTACTGGCTGGCTGTACCTCCACATCATCTACTTTCCCCACAGTGCCCAGCCCTCAGCCCAGCCCTATAGGTAGGTGCTTAATCAGGAGGTGGAGTAAGAGGGGCTGTCCTGGAAAGGCGGTCCCACTCCTGGCTGCCTGCCAGAATCACTGGGGCTGGGTATGACACCCGCAGGTCCCTGGGGCCCACCCCAGCTCCCCAGAGGTGAGGCTGAGGAATCTGCCTCCCTAGGAGCTGCCCAAATGATGCTGATGCATAGAAGACTGCGTTCAGGCCTGGCCCTGTTTCTCCCCAAATCCAGCACATCCTGACTCCAGGGGCTCCCTGCCTCTCCGAGGACCACTACAATGATGCTTCTAAAAGAGACCTCCAGGACCCCCCACAGTCCACGCGCCTCCACCTGGCAACCTGAGGGCTCCACCCCTCACTCTTATTCCTCCCAGGCTCGTGTGCCAGCAGCTCTGAATCACTCTGGGTTCCCTGAGAGCCGTGGCAGCTCATGTCTTCCCTGCCAAACCCTGAGGCTCAGGCGTGTGTCTCTCCTGAGCTGTGCCCCCACCCCCAGCTCCCCTGGCCCCAGCATCACGGTTGAATCACACTTGTGTCCTAACTGTTGGCCTCCTCGAGGGCAGGAACTACATTTCCTTCATCTCTGTGCTCCTGGCAACTGACTCGGGGCTCCTGGGAACAACCTGCACATAGCAAATGACGGTTGAAGAACTGATTTTGTGAACGAATAAAGGCACAAGTTCTCATTCCGGCCCTGCGACCTTGAGCTACCTGGGCCTCATTTTCTAAAAGAAGGGGTTGTCTGAGAGCAGCGGCTTTCAAGGCTCACTTCGAGCTGTCCTGGAGCTGAGTGGGAGGGGGGGGCTCTACTTCCTCTGCAGTTTCATCCAGAGTGGCTTCCCACCGACCTCGTTTCATCTCCATTCTTCATTACGAGAAAGAACAAACAAGTGGGTTCCCGGGCTTAAGAACAGAGCTTTCAAGCCACTGGACTGGGTGATGTCCAAGCACCCTTCTGGGTGTCCAGTCCTACTGCTTGAGACAACCAGAGATCGGGTTCCACAAAGGAGGCCTCACCAGTTGACCAAGGGCCACTGGCTGGCCTGCTGTCCCTGGGCCCCACCAGCTCAGGATATTCACTCGCAACAGATGGGAACACAAAGGAGGAAGCGGGAGGAGGAACCTGTGGTGGGAGGCAGGGTAGTGTGTGATATAAGTCCTTCTCAGAGCCGCAACGTTTGAGTGAAATAACTAAATCCGTAAATCTGAAAAAGAGAAGGCCAGCCGTGGTGGAGAGCCACCAGGGGGCTGGCCATACACACTGAACACACTGGCACCAGATCAACGGACTGTGTGGTGGGGCTCAGGGGGGCCTGAGTGTACCGGGCAGAGGGTGCCTGCTCAGCGATGAGAATCCTGCCAGAAACCCAATCCCGGCGGGGAGGGGGGGGGGGTTCTGACCCACCCCACCCAACCGGGCTCCATTTACCTTCTCCCCCCGGTTGGAGAGTGGTCCATCCATATCGGCTTTGAGGTGGACTGGGGGCGCGGTGTAAGGCAGCCGGCAGTGCACCTGCCCACACTGTACCTGACCTGTGGACGAGAGGATGCCTTGGAGCCCATCCCCCAGTCTCCATGCAGCATCCCACCAGCCCCGGGCTCGGTTGGCTGGAGCCCTGGGGCCATTTTCACCTCTGCCACTTACCAGTGGGGTGGCCCTGGGCAAAATTTCAGTAGGGTTGGTTGCAATACCTTATGTGAAAGTCTTTTGACTTCTGGGATCTTAGTTCCCTGACCAGGGATCAAACCCGTGCCCTCTGCAATGGAAGCACAGAGTCCTAGCCACTGGACCACCAGGGAAGTCCCTGAAAGTCTTTATGAGCAATGAAGCTACGTGTGGTAACTGTTGTGTGTGTGTTCAGCTGTGTCCCACTCTTTGCGACCCCATGGACTATAGCTCATGGGGCTTCTCTCTCCATGGAATTTTCCAGGCAAGAATCCTGGAGTTGCCATTTCCTTCTCTGGGGGAATCTTCCTGACCCAGGGATCGAACCTGCCTCTCTTGTGTCTCCTGCATTAGCAGATAGTTTCTTTACCAACTGTGCCACCTGGGAAGTGTAGTTGATAATAACTATCTAACTCACTGATAAACACTCATAAATGAATATGTACATCCCCCATGTTCACAATAGCCAAGTCAACAACCTAAATGCCCATCGACAGATGAATGGATAGAGAAAATGTGGTACCTATATCGGATGAATACTACTCAGCCATAAAAAGGAAGGAAATAATGCCATTTGCAGCAACATGAACAGACCTAGAGATCCTTATAAGTCCAGTCAGAAAGAGAAAGACAAACACCATATTATACCACTTATGTGTGGAATCTAAAATACGACACAAATGAACTTTTATGAGACAGAAACAGACTCACAGATATAGAGAAGAGATTTGTGGTTACCAGGCAGGGACGTAGGAGAGGAATGGAGTGGGAATTTGGGGTTAGCAGATGCGAACTATTACCTACAGAATGGATAAACAAGGTCCTACTGTATAGCACAGGGAACTATACTCAACATTCTCTGACAAACCATAATGGGAAAGAATATTTAAAACTACTGTGTGTATATATATATGTATATATATATATAATAGAATCATTTTGCTGTCCAGCAGAAATTAACACATTGTAAATCAACTATATTACAGTTTAAAAGTTTTAAAAAGAGAGAAAAAGAAATGAATATATACATCCAAGGCTGTACATTCCTACATTCAAGGCTCTACCCCATCCGTTCGAGTCCTTCCTTGGTGCATTGTACCTTACCTCCCAGGTGTCACCAGGGTTTTACCCCTGTCCCCTAGAGGACTCTGTGCTCATATATCACCTTCTCTAGGATGCTCTCTCTGACCACCCTACTCACAACTGCCACCCAACACCAATACCTATACCTACCCCCTACCCTCCCTGCCTGTCTTCTCAGCTTTATTTTTTCTCCTTAGCATTTACCATCATCTTCCTTACTGTATACTTTTATTGTTTATTTGACAGTATCTGTCTTTGCCAGCTAGACTGCAACCTCTAATGAGGGCAGGAATTTTTTACTGTCTCTAGATTCTAGATGTTTGTGGATTTCCAGGACCTAGAATAAGACATGCATCTAGTAGGTACTCTTTAAGATTTTGCTGGATGAATCTCTACACTATTCCAATTTTAAAACAGTGAGGGGTAAGGCCATCCCTGGTCTGACCCCAAAGTCTCATGCTTCTAGCTCTTTGCCACTACAGTGAAGCCTATGGCCTCACTCTTCTCTGAACTTCATCCTCTTTGGTTGCAGGGGAAGGAGCCCTGTACAGAGACCTGCAATTAATACGTAACAGGGCAAGTCACTGTGCCTTTTTGAGCTACAGTTCCCTCATCTGGGGAAGATGGAGAAATTCTTAATATGGGGTGTTCTAAGGGCCCATGAACAGCCTGAGATTATGTGGAGAACTATGTGCATATGTATGCATTTCTGGAGTCTAGTTCCAAAGCTTTTTTATGAGATTCCAAGCTTGAAGTAAGTGTTAGTCGCTCAGTCGTGCCTGAATCTTTGGACCCTATGGACTGCAGCCCACCAGGCTCCTCTGTCCATGAGATTTTCCAAGCAAGGATACTGGAGTGGGTTGTCATTTCCTTCTCCAGGGGATCTTCCCAACCCACGGATCGAACCCGGGTCTCCTGCACTACAGGCAGATTCTTTACCAACTGAGCTACAAGGGAAGCCCAAGCTTGAAGGCTCTGGGAAACTCAGGAACCTGTGAATTCAGTGAATGGCAAAGAAAATTTCTAAGGGGACCTTCAGTCATGCAATAGGAGGCAGCACGTTCAAACACCCTTGATGCCTCCTGCCCCAAGCTGGGTTCACCTTGAGGGGAAAAGGAAAGGGTATTTCAGTCCTTTCTCTAGGTGTCCTTAGGCTTGGACAACAATCTATGTGGACAGAATCCTGACATAGCTCTGGAGACCATGGCCCCACTCTCCGTGGCGTCACCTAGATCCATTACCAACTTCACAGCAAACGTTGGCTGGTGGCCCAGACTCCTGGTACCTAGAGAGCCCCTGGTGCTTGGCACCTTTAACAGATGAACTAGAGAGTCAATGAGCTCTCTGCAGCTTGATACATCATTGTTTAGAAAAGAAAGGAGGAAAAGAGTCCCTCCTACTGAGCAGATGGTTCAGAAATGGAACAGAACAAAGAGACACTGGCAGACACTGCCACTTTCAACTGTCAGCCTGGTGCAGTAGGCAGGATTCTGCATTCGCAGCTCTGCAAACCAGAGCCACCACTACCATCACAAGAGCAGCTAATACTTTTCCAGACTTACTAAATACTGAAGACATTAAGTCAATGATCTCATCTGATGCTCACAATACTGCTTTGAGATAGGTATTCTCCTTTTTAAAAAAGAGATTCGATTCTTATTGTCTTCATTTTTACAGATGAGAAAACTGGTATTCCAGGATAATAAGAATTTGCCCAATGTCTCACAGCTTGTAAGTGACAGAGATGGGCTCTGAAGCCCCACAGTATGACACTAAAGCCCACATTTCATCATTAAAGAATCCTGGCTCCCACTAACTTACTGTGGACCATTGGTTTCCTCATCTGTGCAGTAGAACAGTGATGCTTAGAAACATCTGTCGAGACAGTGCCTGGCACATGGCAGGGGCTCGGGACACAGCTGTGCTCTCTCTGACCTCCCTCCTCTTTCTCTTTTACTTGAACCCAGAGAAGAGAGGGTTTGAGCTTGTGGGTATGTTGTCGCCACCTATTTTTCTGGTCATGCCCAGCTTTGAGGAAACAATCAATAGAGACAACCTCAAAGGAAAAGAAAATCTGTGATAAGCACCCATTCAATAGCAAACTCACTAAATGCCCATCCTCCAGACACGCACAAGGCTACTCTCTCTGTCTCTCCCCCAGATTGCCACTCTTCGATCACTCCACCACGACCTGCCACCCCTCATCCACAGTGCTTAGTCCCCACTGACACACACCCCTCCTCCTTTATTTGTTTATTGTCTCCCCTCCTCCCCATCCTGCCACCTGAGCCTCAGGAGCGCACAGGCTTTGGTCTGTTGTATCCCAGTGCTTGGGGTTTCCCAGGTGGAGCTAGGAGTAGAGAACCCGGCTGCCAATGCAGGAGACACAAGACATGTGGGTTCGATCCCTGGGTTAAGAAGATCCCCTGGAAAAGGAAATAGCAACCCACTCCAGTATTCTTGCCTGGAGAATCCTGTGGATAGCGGAGCCTGGCAGAATACAGTCCATGGGGTTGCAAAGAGTTGGACACAACTGACGAGACTTAGCACACAGGCTTCCCAGTGCTTAGGGCACAGAGAGCACTCAAAAAATACTCACTGAACACAGTGGCTCGCCACCCTGTGAGATAGCATCATTAGTGTCCCAGTGTACAGATGAGGAAACAGGTTCAAGGAAGTCAGGTGATCTGCCCTCGGCCTCAGCTGCGGGTACTCCTGTCACCCTGGGTCTCTTCTGTGACCCACTCATGCCAAGGTGCTTTCTGCCTACGCTTGGTTCCTCTGCTGCCTACACTCCTATTTCCCCTCTCCTGTCTCACTCATTCCTACCATCCTTCTGGTCTCAGCTGGAGAAGAAGCGACATCTCCACACACTCCCATCCAGAATCCTGACTACAGGAATCACCAGGATGAAAACCAAACGGCTCATCTATCTGGTATTGTTTCCTGTCTCTCCCACCAGAACGCAGGCTCCCCCAGAGAAGGGACTTTACCCATCTTGTTCTTTTCCTAGTCCTTCGGCTCTGGCACAGAGTGGGTGTTGAGAGAGTACGTTTTGAATGGCTTGCCTCTACCCAAGAGTCCAGCTCCACCGCGCAGAGCTGGGGAACTTAACTCCTCTCCCCCACCTCTAGGTCCGAGGGACTGAGGAACCCTCAGCTGCGCTCACGAGGCGCAGCAAGGACTTCCCACGCCTCCGCCACCCACGAGCGCTCGTCTATACCCGCTCTCCCACAGGCCGGGCGACCGGAGTGTCGCGGTCACTTACTCTCGATGTAGCCGTGCAGGGTGACCATGCGGGCCCGCTCGGGGCTGCTGAACGGGGAGTAGTGGATGTCGTCGGACAGGGCGGAGGGGAGGCGGGACGGCGGCGCCCCGGAGGGCGGCACGGGATGCTGCGGTGTATGCTTTTTATGACGCGCTCGGCAGTTTTGAAACCACACCTGGAACGACAGCCTCAGCAGCCTCAGCCTCGCGGAAAAGGGCTGGACGCGCCGCTCCGGGACCCCAGGCGGGACTGCCTCGTAGCCACCTGAGGAAGGGCGGCCACGTGTGCCCCCCCGGACCCGCAGCCCTGCTACGCGCTCGAGGGCCCGCCCCCAGGCCCCGCCCCAGACCCGAAGGCCCCGCCCACCCGGCCCCACCTGGATGACCCTTCGGCTGAGGCCCGTCATGTCCGCAAGCTTCTGCAGCGTCTGCGCGTCGGGGTTGTTGTCCTGCGCGAACTGCGCCTGCATAACCTGCCAGGCGCCGCGGGGCGGTGAGGCACGAGACCGCCGAGGTCGCCAAGGCCCCGGCCCAATCAGAGGCTCCGGCCCGGAGGCCACGCCCCCAGGCAGCTACAGCCCCTCCCCGCCACCCGCGGGTCGGGCAGAGGGGAGGAGTCAAGAGACCCTATCAGCCCCGCCCACTTCGAGGCACCGCCCACACCCGGCCGCTCGCGGCCAGCCGGGGTACCTGCAACTGCTCGGCGGTGAACGACGTCCGGGCGCGCTTAGCTGGCTTGGGCTGACTGTCCTGTTCGGAGGGCACTGCCCCCTCCAGCGTGAGGCCGTTCCCTGGGGGCGACAGAAGCGGCTGACCACGCGTCCCCATCTCTTCTAGTGGCAGCCTGGAAAGGACGGGGGTGGGGCAGCTGGTCCCTGGGAGTGTCGGGAGCGGGGTTGGCTGGGAGCGGGCATTCCAGGGCCCTAAGCCCCTGAACTCAGTTTTTGGGGAAGAGGCTTCTCCTTCTGAGCATCTGCTCAGTACCAGACGCTTCTCTTTGGGGGTGCCCTGAACTTCTCACAACCCTGAGGATTGGTGACATCTTCGTGTTACAGCGGAGGATACTGAGGTTCAGAGAGAAGACCTTTCAATTAGTATTCTGAAAGCTGGCTGACTCTAGCATCCCAGTTTGGGCTCCCTCCTTGACATACTGGGGAAACCAAAGACTGATGGAGATGGGAAGCAGGCAGGTTACAGAACTGTGATCCTAATTTTGTTAAAAAAAAAAAAAAAAAAAAAAAAAAGGATGGAAGCAAAAGGGTTGGAAGGATATACACCAAAGGCTTAGGAAGAGGAAGTGCAATTACTGCAGCTTCTCAAGTTTTTCCAACAATCACATGTCATCACCTTCTCTAAGGTTTAATTTTGTTAACTGGAGTATGTGTTATTCTCTTTCCACTTAACGTTACTTTTTAAATCACACTAAATATAGTCCTTTCTTTTAATAGCTCATTTTTCTGAATGCAAAGGTAATACATGCTCCTTATCAATAACTCAGAAAATTCAGATAAGCACAAAGAAGAAAATTAAAATCTCCAGAAACTCCACCACTATTCATAATTTTTTAATTAGGAAAAAGTGTGCTGAAAGAAAGAAAGAACAAAACAAACACTCCAACATACATACATAGAACAAAATCTGGGAAGACATACACTAAGATGTGAGGGGTGGTGGCATTTGGAGTGGTCTTTATTTTCTCCTTTTTGCTTAGCCATCCTTTCTAAATTTTCTATAATGGACATGTGTGTGTTTAAGTTTTACAAGTAAAGCAGTAGCCAAAACTGAGGGCTGGTCAGTAAAGGAGATCTGAGGTCATAAGCCTTCAGGTTCCCTGCATGGTAGGACTCTGGAGTCAGGCCTGGCTATGAGAGCTGGAGTGTAACTGGCAAGGCTGTGGCTATAGGGTCCTGTTTGGTTCAGATGTGGAAGGAACCTGGAGTGACTGATGGTTTATGGTGTGGGGGAAACGCTGACTCCTGGACTTCCATCCCAGCTCCACAACTGACCTGCCCAGTTTTCTTGCAGGTAAATTCAGAGCACCCCAGCTTCACTTGTTCCCCACTCAGACCCACTCAGCCCTGATCCTGGCAGGAGAAAGTGACGGCCCTGCTGTGGCCAAGGCTTCCCAGGTGGCGCAGTGGTAAGGAATACACCTGCCAAAGCAGGAGATGTGGGTTCGACCCCTGGGTCAGGAAGATCCCCTAGAGTAGGAAATGGCAATCTATTCCAGTATTCTTGCTTGGAAAATTCCTTGGATAACCAAGCTTGGTGGGCTATAGTCCATGTAGTCTCAGAGTCAGACATGACTGAGTGACTGACTGGTGCTGTGGCCAGTGCTCTGGGGATTCCTGACTAGTCCTCTGACTAGAGACTGAGGTAGTGTGGTCCACACTTTCTGAGAGGCACTGGGGATGGGGCAGACACTATATGACTTAGCCCCTACAAACCTGGGAAGACCTGGGTCCTGTCCCTGAATCTAAGTGTCTTCAAAAATCTCAGTATCAAAGTCAGAAGAGATTTAGGGGTCTTCCTAGTCCAAGATCCCCTGGAAAAGGGAAAGGCTAACCACTCCAGTATTCTGGCCTGGAGAATTCCATGGACTATCTATGGAGTCGCAAAGAGGTGGACACAACTGAGTGACTTTCACTTTCACTAATAACCGTTTCCCCACTTGGGAGAGGCCCAGAGATAAAAGGCAACTTTGTAGGTCAGCACAACCAGCCAGAAGCAAAACTGAAGTTCCAGTCCAGAATGAAAACCCCATCCCCAAACCTCTGGCTTGTGGCTGCTGGGGTGGGAGTTGGGAGGAGAGGGTCGCATCATCTCTGGACGACTGGCCCAAGCTTGGTTCCAGCAAAGGAGAGGGGATGAACCGCCAGGCCACCCAGAGCTATCCAAAGGTGGAGGTAGGCTGCTGGTGATGAGAGTCACGGCTAGGGCCATTGAGTGCCTCTCGGCTTTTCAGAACATCAGCCTCATCTATCTCTGAGGTGTCATTGTTAGCCACATTTTACAGAGTAGGAAACACAATTTGCAAGGACCAGCAGTGTTACTTCAGACTTGCAAACAAATGGTGGAGTCAGAAGCGCAAGGTCCGTGCACAGCCCCACCCCCATGCTACCCCCAGGTGATAAGGGGGCGCCTGGATCTAGAGAATTGCGAGCAGTCCCTGGGGTGCTGAGGTGGCGTGGCGGGTCAGAGAGGGCTGGGGGTGGGGAGGGGTAGGGGCGGGTTGGGTACCGTTCTCCGCGGCCCTCTTGAGGTTCTCGATCATGGTGTCGTAGTGAATACGGCAGAGCACCTTCTCCTCGACCAGGCCAAACTCCTCGCCTGTGGATAGCTGGCGCTTGCAGGAGAAGCAGGCGAAACAGGCCAGGTGGTAGGCATTGCCGCGCGCCCGCCGGACCCAGTCGCTGGCGTAGATCTGTCGGCCACACCGAGCGCACTTGGTCCCGAATCGGCTGTGGCACATGGGGGGGAGGGGAGGAAAGGGATGGTGAGGCTCAGACCAGCCATCCAAACCCCAGCGTCTCCGCCGCACCCGGTTCCGAAGGACTTCACTCGTGCATTTCCCTTTGTCTGGATTCACCATCCCCTGCAGCCAAGTCCCACCTGGAAGGTGAGCTGGTGGGTGGTTTCTTACTTTCTTCTTGGTGCTTTTCTGAGTTTTTCAAATATTCCACCATGATCACTTAATTTGTATATAACATTACTTTGCTCAATAAAATACAGGGGAAATATAATAATAGCAATAATTTGGCAAATTTATGAGCACTTACCACTTGCCAAGCAAGACTCTAAGTGTTTTTTGTTGATTGTCCCAATTAATCTTCATTTTGCAAATGAGGAAAATGGGGACCAGAGAGGTAGAGTAATTGGCACAAGGTCACACAGCTTGCAAAGAGAGAAGCCCTAGCCAGTCTGACTCTTGAGAAGAATAAACTGTAACCCAGCTGTAGAGAAATTTGAGAGTTTCTTGAAAGCATAGATGGGTATGCACTTACTGGCTTTGTGACCCTGGACACAGGGTTTAGCTTCTCTGAGTTCTCATTTTCTTGCCCTGAGCTGAACTAGGTGACAACAGCAATGGTTAGTGCTGTTGGTTTAGTGCTTTGCAGTCTATTCAGTAAGGAGCTAGTCTCAGACTCCGGAGCCCTGTGTCATTTGAACAAGAGAGAAAAGCCCAGATCAAACGCCTCACTCTCTCAAGCTTTCCCCTTCCATTTCCCCCTCGCCCTCCCACTTTCTGGTGTGGCTGCCTCCACCACCACGGGACTGGGAGCCCCTCTAGGAAGCAGCAGAATCTGCTTACCCTGTCCCTGAAGTCAGCCCAAGGCCTGGCCCGGGAGCACCAGGGAAAGTCTTTTCTTGAAGTGGATGATGACTCACCCAGTGACCCTGCGCCGACCGTCTGGTACACACTCTTTTTCAGGGAATGATGACCCCACTCATCTAGCCCCTCAAGCTTAGAAACCTAAATCAACCACCCCTCCTTCTCCTCAACTCATCAGACACTGTAGGTTCCCTTTCCAAAGTATCTCTGGGACGCATCTCTTCCTCTCCACTGCCACCGCTGCTTTCCTAAGCCTTGCTCCCATCATGCACCCCTCACTGCCAATCTTTAAGCCTGTTTCCAGTGCCACCCTGGCCAACTCAGCCTCCACACAGTGGCTACAGGGAAGTTTCCAGCATGGATGCTTTTTGCTGTCCCCTACCCAGCTTAAAATCCTCTGGTGGCTCCACTCTACGTTCAGGATCTGGTCCAAGATCCTTGGAGTTGACAGAGCTCAACAGACCACATCCTCTCTTGGCTCATCTCCTCCCTAACCTTCCTCAAGATCCCTCACCCCACACCCAAGCATGAGCCCGAGTCAGCCACGACGGTAGCTGGTCCCAGGTCTTATGACCCCTCTGAAGCACTCCCCACTCCCCAGGCTTTCGCACAAACTGTTTCCTCTTCCCACCGCCTCGGACCTCCCACTCCTAGTTCCACGGCTCCCAGGACCACCTTCTCAGCACTGAACACATCGACTTGTAAAAGTCGGGTTTCTTGGCTCTCCCTTCCACCCCAGCATTCCTGGGAAAGGATCTAGAAGATTTCCCTCTGTGTCCCCACAGGCACATTTCCACCCAAAAGAGCACTGGAAGCGCCTTGAGAGCGCGCAGGAACCAGCCTAGCAAATGCGCTCTGGTTACAGCCTCGCCTGCCTTGGCAAACACAAACAACTGCCGGTTGAATAAACGGTCTCGGGTTGAACTGAGTACAGGAGCGGAGGCCTTGGCCAGCACCGACTACGGCGTCCCTCCAGTGCCACGCTGCTCTCTCAGAAAAGGGGCTCTAGGGGACCCCGTCGGCGGCCGCGGGGTTCGCTCAGGCCGCTCTGCGCGCCTTGGCCGAGTCAACCGTCTCTCAAACAGACAGAAGTGGTTCCCCACCCCGGAAATTCGGCTTCCCCAGCACAGCACAGTCTCCGTTTCCAACCCTTAAGTAAAGAAGAGAGGAAATCGTTTTGCTCATTTTAGTCTGCTCCCCTCGAGGGGCCGATTCCGAATTCTGCTGCCCGGCTCCAGACTGGGAGAACTTCCTGGCCTCTGAAAGGAAGAAGAAGGAAGGGCCAGCCGGGTGCAGAACCCTTGCTGCGCTCCAGGGTTCTGGGCCGCAACTTTTTCCTTGCCTCCCCCTCGCCGCAGCCATGTGAAGTGGGGACTCTGACACCCAATTTGCACACGTAGGATCGGACGTTCAAGGTGGACAAGTGACTTGTCCAAGACGACACGGAGTGTCCGAGCCTTACAGTGGAACATGGGTTGAGGTCCCTTTCGACGTGCAAAAAAATCCCCTAGAATCTGCGGAAGCAGCAGGACTGGAGATGCGTAGAGTTGAAACCCGGTGGTATGAACAGAAAAGGGGCCTGGTTTGACTGCATCGCATCCCCACTCCGATCCTTGGGTCCAGGAAACTCCCTCGCGCAGGGCCTGAGGCCTCCGCAGGCTCGGGTAGAGGGAGCCTGAAAGAGACGGTAGAGGAAGGTCCCGGCCTCGAGATGCAGGCGAGAGCTATTGCGTCTCCAGCCAGCGGTTTCCGTGTTCCGGGATCGGTGCGCAGAACCGGAGTTTAAATTCCTGGATCCTGGCGCTTGGCTGTGCGGGATTCATCGTTTTCCGCCAGGACGCTTCCAAGACTCCTCGCGCATCCCTGATCTTCCCGCTCCACGAGTCCACCACGCCGGGCGCGTTCTGCGCCTCCATTGGCCGCTCGCAGAGCCCCATCCCCTTGTTCTAAGGCGGGAACCGCAGGTGACCTTTCAGCAACTTTATTTGCCATCTCGTATCACCCCAAATGCCGGGAGCTGTCCCCAGCTCTAGGATTTCCCTGCGCGCGTCGTGTCTCCGCCCAGTCAATGAAACCATCCTCGCGTTTAGATCCTCGGATGGGGATGGGGGTCATTTTGCAGTTTGGGATGCGTTTCGGGCGGCTCCTGAAGCGTGTCCCCCACTCGGGGAAGGTGGCATAAACAAGGGGCACCAGGAGGCTTACGGATCCAGGCTCTGACAAACCGACAGACTCCTTTCCCAGGCGGGCAGCGAGGCCCGAGCCGCCGAATTCCGGAAGCAGCGAAATCGGCGGCAGAGACAACGAAACTTCAAGAAAGGGGTGTTCGAGAGCTGCGAAGGGAGCGCCAAAGGGATTAGGGGGCGCGGCCACTGCCCGCCTCCCCCCTGCCTTGTGCGCGCCCCACCCTGGGTCCCGCGCGCGCCACGGGGTAAAGGCGCAAAGCACAGAGACGCTTTGGGAATGGAGAGGTGTCGGAGGTAGGAAGCACAGCCTGGCAGCTGCTGCAAGGAGTGGAGTGGGTGCCGCTCACCGCCTTGCCCTCTCTCCGCTGAAGCCGGGAACGCAGACATCTGGGTACTCGTGGCTTTGCGGAGGGAGCTGTGCGCCAGGGACGGAATCAAGCTAGCTCTCTCGGCCTGTCTCTCCTGGATGCCGAGTAGGAGCCCAGCAGTTATTTGTTGCGTGAATGAGCCTCAACGAAAGAGCCCATCGGAGTTTCACTACGACTCCTGTCCTCATTGCTAAGCTACTCCTTTCCTGGAAACCGGAGCTCAGAGTGGGAGGGCCAATGTTAAGAAACTAGTGAGACAAGGCGTTGACACTCAAAACCAGTGTTCGCTTGTTTTGCGTTCGGGACGCTCACTTGAGGGCCCTAGAGAAGAGATTCTATGAGGCAAACAAATTGCGCGGGAGGTGGGGGGCGGGGGTGGTGGCTCTATGCCTTCTGCTTCTTCCCTGCTTTGCAAACCCACAGGAAAAGAAGCCGAAAACAACAGATCCAGCATTTAAGAGGTTAAAGCGCCCCACTCCTCGGAGGTCCCAGCCCAAGCCCCTCCCCGAACGCCTCTCTCAGCTCCCCCAACATCTGTCCCCCAACAGCTGGCGGCCTCTGGGCTGCTCTCCGCCGCGGTGGGGGGCCGCTTCGCAGCTCTGAGCCTCCCCGGGGACTCTCGGGGTCCGGGGGAGGGGGTGGGATTCCCCCGCTGGAGTGTGTGGTCAGAGCTTGGGTTCAAGGGGAAACGAGGAAGAGAAGCCAGCCGGCTTGTCCTAAGTCACTAGGGCCAAGTGGAGGACAGGAACCCTTGTGGGCAGCCCTCCTTCCCAGGCCCAGCCCCGGGCACTCTCTGAACCCCACCCCAGTCAACGCAAGAAGAGGTAGTTAACCCTTTACTCCCCACACCCATGGTCAGGAAACAAGAGGGCTAAGGACCTTGTGACCTGAACCTCCAGTCACTGGGACTCTGAGTTCACTCCTGCCCTAGTACTCCCAGGGCCCACCCAGGGACAGTCAGTCAGAGCACAGAGGGCACTGCCTGTGGGAAGCCTGCTAGCCAGGTAGGGAGTCTTAGGGCCAGCAGGGGTGGGTGGGTGTGGTCTTTGCCATTCCATGTGCCCCACCTTGCACAGGCAGCAGGTTGCTGAGGTAGCTCAGCTACAGAAGAAGAGTGCCAAATATTTAGACATAAGGATGGTAAGTCAGACAGCCGTGAGGGTTATCCAAGTTGACCTCACCACTCAGGGCCTCAGCTGCCCCTCCTATAATGTAGGGGTTATGACAATTACCTACTCATAGGGTGGATGGGAGGATTCAATGAGATAAAGCAAGGAGATGTAAAGGGTTAACACAGTTCCCAGCTTAGAGAAGCGCTTTGTAAGGTCTCTGGACAGCATCTTCGGTCCTGTCCTCTTCCACTCTCTCACTGGTGGGACGCATTCTCCATTCTCTTGGGGCACTGTCTCCCCCAGTCTACAATAGGTATGACACTTAGGAGGGGAGGGGCCAGAGGGGCACTGGAGATCAGTCCATGTGGGGGCAGCAGCCACAGGTCGGTGGGTGGGAGGAAGCTGTCTGGTTGGTTTATTTTTTAAAAAAATATTTATTTATTTGACTGTACTGGGTCTTAATTGCAGCATGGGGGATCTAGCTCCCTGACCAGGGATCTAACCCAGGTCCCCTGCATTGGAAACACGGAGTCTTAGCCTCTGGACCACCAGAGAAGTCCCCTGTCTGGGGTTTTGATTGTTGAGAAATGAATCCCCCAGAAAGGAACGCTATGCTATCTTCCCACCCTCCCTCACAGGACTCCCCACCCCCAACTTCTTGGAAGCAAATAGAAAGCAAAACGGTCTTAACCCAAAAAGTGAAGAAGTTAAAAGCATCACACATTTCCCTGGTGGAAAAAAATTTTTTTTCTGCTAGGACTCAGGGAGTGAGGGGAGGTGGGAATCTGACTGAAGCCACAAGGGGTGGTGAGGTCCCTGTTTGGATGGTGAGTTGGAGAAACTGAGGCAGAGAGGTCCAGTGAACTCAGAGGGCACACAGCCAGTGGAAAGCCAATTCCTTCCAACAAAGCCAGGAGCAGCAATGGCTCTCCAGACTCTACCCCACCCAGGCACAGCCACCTGCCTCCTGCTCTGGTGAGCTTGGAGTGCTTTCCTAACATCTAGCTTCCTGAGCCCCCAGTGCTACCAGCTCTGCCAAAGAAGATAGAAGAGGAGTCTACAGACCAGTGTCAGGGAAGGGCAAGATAGCAGATAGAACCAAGAGGAAGCCCTTCCCTGGGGAATAAGGTCAGAGGACCTCAGAAGCTACCAGTGGGGTCTTGGCCACTTCCTCCCTCCCCTCATCCTGTTCAGAAATCTTGGCCTCTCTTTGGGGTGAGTGCTCCAGCCCATTTCCCATCAGACCCTTGATCTTGGGTTTCAGGAAACAGAGGGCCAGAGAATCTGAGTGCTAGGCCCTTCCCTGAGCCCCAATCTAGAGAGGGAGCTCTGCCTTCCACGCTACCATACTCTCTCCAGGAAGAGCTCACTTCCAGCAGCCATCCAGAGCCCCCACTGCCGCTCAGAGCAGACAATAGTCCCTGCCTGGTGCTCTGCCTGCTTTTTTCTCTCCCTTTTTGTGGGTTTCATTATTTTTGTTACAGGTGGGGCTGCCAGGGATGAGTTATGCCTGCAGGGAGACCTGGCTGGGGGAGAAACAATCAGAAAAGTCACAATTCTCTCATCCCAGGGAATGTGAGCCTTTATTCGCTCTATTTTTTTAACCAAAAATCTGTTTTAGTTTTGCTTTGGGGGCTATTGTCACTAGAAAAGGATTAGTGCTTAGAACCTGCAGCCCAGAAATGGCCCAGCCCCATTCTTGCTCCCCAAGCTGTCTGAGGAAATGCCATCAGGGCGGAATGCCCCCGCCACCCTGCCAATGGTGACACTCATAGCACCTACCCTTTAGCGAGCCTCTGCTGAGGCTTCCTCCCTTCACTGGCCTTCTTGGCAGCTCAGAGAGATACCCTGGTAGGAGGATACTAAGGGCAGAGAGATGCAGTGATTTGCCTGAGGTCACACAGTGATTCAGGGCTGGCCTCATGGAGTCTGGTGTCCATGATAGCTGGATATCTCATTCTTCATCCCACTGCTGTGGAAAGGAAGGCAATGGAGGCTTTGAACAGTAGGGTCAGAATCTGAGTTTTGACCAACCCTTGAAGATCTAGGAAAGCGCATCAACCAAGGAGGCTTGGTCCAGCTTTGGGCATTAGCTGGGGCTGGAGAAGCAGCACAGACATGTGGGCAAGTGGCTCACAGGCTGGCGGGTCTGCTGCCACCAGGGAACCAGGAGAGGGGGCCAGGCCTGCCTTACTCTGCGGGAAGAGGCCAGCTGGGTTCCCCAGGCTGTCCTGGCCCACTGATGAACACAAGGAGCCCTGAAAGGGCAGCTGGCTTGTTTCTTTACCAACTGGAGTCAGGCCTAGAGCAGGGACCCTAACCTCTGCTTCCTGCCCTGGCCAGTGAAGAGTAAGGACAGTGGAGGGGAGAGGTCACACTCTGGTTACACACCACACAATGACAGCCCTGCCCTCACATACACACAGGCTGCAGCCCATACCCACAAATCCACAGTCACTTCACACCCTTGGGCCCTCAGTGCCTGGATTAAGGCCATAAGCAGAAATGCCCCTCAGAGGAGGGGTGGTATGGCGGGTGGGGAATGATGGGATTTCAGTCTCTCACCTTGAGACCCCAGTCCAGAAGGAAGCTTGTCCTGACCAACTTGCACAACACACACACACACACACACACACACACACACACACACACGCGCGCACGCGCGGTCCCAGCATTCACAGAGACACACACTCTCCATTCACACATGAACTGACAGACAAATGCTTGCTGTTAAGGAATACCCACGCTGTCCACACGCCCCTCGCCCTGCTCAGTTGACACATCCACCCAGGCCACAGCACAGATCCGGACAGGCAGACTTGTGCATCCTCGAACTTGGGAGTCCCAGGCCACCTGGTAGAGCCGCCCTTGCCCGTGCACACCGTAGCTGCACTTCCACTCACACCCATGCACCGATGGAGAAGAGTCTCTTTCTCCAGCCAGGCTTCCTAAGGTGTCCTTAGAGCACCCCAGCCCCAAATACTACAAGCCTACCCCTAGATTCAAGGTCCTCTATTTCCAAGTTCCCAGAGACTCAAAGCCAGGGGATAGGGAAAGCGGTATTGCCTTACAAGCATCCCCTGACTTAGAGGATCTTTCTGGGGCTGGGGTATTCCCAGGAAGGCTGCATCGGTGACCTCTCTAGGGGCAGGGATGGGAAGGATGTTGGCATCGGCGGAATGGGGGCTGCTGGCTGTAGGGGAGTAGCTTTCTCCACTTCCTAAGAAAGCTCTTGGGAACAGGCGTCCTGCCCAGGAACCAATTCCACTCCACTCTCTCTGAACTCCATAGGCCCGAGTTCAGGCCTGCTTCACACTTTCCCTAGGGATCGGGCAGGCACTCGCTGCTTTTCTGACCTCACCGCGACCTCGACCCCATGACCCGGGCAGGGCCGAGCTGCGTGGTGAGGAGCCAGGCGCGCGCAAGCGGCGGAGATGCGGCGGGAGGACCAGCTAGGCTGCTGTCGAGAGCTGCCGCTGCACCGTGGGGCGGAGGGTGCAACCCAGGGTGATCCTACTCGGGGGCCCTGGCTGCGGCGCCCCACTCCCCCTTCCTGTCCCGGCAGCCCAAAGTCAGAGCCTAGACCCCGGAGAGGCTGAAGCCGGGGACGAAACGGCAACGGAGCTGGGACTGGAACCGGCCCCCGGGGCGCAGGCAGGATCCCAGACACGAAATCCTACACTCGAGCGACGCCGGGGTCTTAGTTGAGGCGGAGCCGGAGACCGAGGTCGGGGGTTAGATCGAGAGCTTGAATATGGGTTCGGATCCGAGACCCATGCGAGGCTAGTGCTTGAGGCCGAACCAGACCTGAATCCAGCCTCGAACTCGGCCGAGGTAAGAGCCAGGACCAGAGCCGGGACTAGAGTCTAGAGCCCAGCTCAGGGTCCTGCCGGGTAGAGACGCCGGCTTTGCTGGAGTGGGAGGAGGGTTACAACCCAGGGCCGGGGGGCCTCGGAGCTCGACCGACGCGCTGGGAGTCGGAACGGGAGCCTGAGGTTCAGGCAGGAACAGAGAGGGAGCCAGAGACGCGACCAAAGCCGAGTGGGCCTCAGCAACCGGAGGCGGATCACCGGCCCGAACCCCTGCCGGCACAGACGAGCGGCCTGGAGCTCCTGGTGCTTGGCTCTGAGAGCGGGTGGGCTGGGCCCTCGCGCTGCGCCGCGCCGGGGCATTAGGGACGCGGGGGCCTCCGGAGCCAGAGACCGAGCGGAGCTGACAAACGGCCTCTGAGCTCCCCCGGCGACACTGCTGGCCCTGCGGCCGCAGCCTACCTGAAGTAGTCCATCTTGCAGAAGATTTCCTTGTTCTTGATGTAGCAGCTGTTCTGCTGCCTCAGCGACGTGCGACACACGGAGCACTCGAGGCAGCGCACGTGCCAGATGAGGTTGTTGACCTGGGGAGGGGGCGGAGATAGGGGGGCGGCTGAGCGCGGACCTCTGCGCGCGCCCGGCTCCAGCCTCCCCGGCCCCCTTTGCAGACACAGGCGACGGAGCTCTGAAGAAACATGTGACTTCCCCCACTTTTCTTCTGTAACATGGAAGCTCAGGGAAGTAGAAATCAACTGCCCATTTTTCAGACGGGAACCCGGGGGCGCTGAGAGACGCAAAGATCTGCCTGAAGCCGCGGAGTCTGGCCGAGGCTGAGCAAAGATTCGAATTGAGGGGACCCGGCGCCGGTGTGGCTCCCCCTGCAGTCCTCGGGGTCACAACCCACACCCCGCCAACACACACGCAACAACCCGCCCCTGTCTCACCTTGAGCAGATAGCGGTCCAGGATCTCCAGGCCACAGCTGGAGCATATGTTCTTGCCGGCGGACGGCACGGAGGAGGCGGCAGAGGGAGGTGAGCAGACGGAAGGCGTGCTGGGCGTACAGGGAGAGGCCCTGCCCTCGTCCTTGTCCAGAGCGCCGGCCAGGGCCTCAGCGTCCGACTGAGCCTGCCGTGGGGGAGAGGGAGAAGCCGCACTCTGAGCTGCGGGCCGAGTCGGGTGCCCAACGTTGCTGCTGCCTCGGAGACAGACCCGGCCTCCGCGAACGAACCGACAACGAAATCCCCCCCCAAACGACAAGCCACGGGCTACAGGACAGGATGAAAGGGCCTACTGGAGAGGAAAGGACGGCTCCAACTTTTAGCACGCGCGTCCTAGGTGCCAGGAGCGGTCAAAGCTCGCCTTCCTGGCCAGAAAACCGAGGCTCAGAGAGGCACGGCGCCCTGCGGCAGTCTCCCAGCGCACGGGACAGCTGTTCGGGGCCGGAAAGCCGCGTCAGCTCCCCAGGGCCCGGCCGCCAGGGCACCGGGGACCGAAGGCAGGGCCGAACGAACTCACCATGGCGGGTGGCGCGGTCCCTTCAAGGCAGCGGGTGGTCGCTTTGCAGCCGGACCCTGGCTGGGCCATCACCTGGGGGAGGGGGGAGGGAACGCAAGCGGCGGCGGCTGCAGCACTGGCTCCGCGCAGCCTGAGCCCAGCGCCTCCCCGCGCCTGTTATATAAACCGGCGCGGAACAATGAGTCCTAACTTTGTAGTGGGCATTTAAAGCCCTTCCCCACAAAAGCGGTGTCTCTCTAATGAAGCAATTTGAATTTGGATTGGATTTTTTCCCTCTCTCTCCCCCTCTCCCTGCACTTAACCCGTGGCTCTTGAAGTAATCGCTTAGTTCCCTTGCAATCCAAGCCTCTGAGGGGGAAAAAAAACACGCGCACACACACAAACTACCTGCAATTAGAAATTGTCGTGAATGCCCAAGATAAGAGGTAGCCAGAGTGTCAATTCCAACTGTCAATCAGTGAGATCCATCAGGCCGCCCAAAGAATTGCAAATTTGATTTTTTAATGGTAGTAATTAAAAATCGAATTTTTTCTCCCTCCACCCACCCCCCTTCCTCGCTCCCTTCTCCTCCTCTCGGCGCAAAATGCAAAAAGGAGAAAAGAGAGAAAGAAAGAAAATAAAAAAGAGATTGGGGAGGGGCGCTTGAGGAAAATAAAACCCTGAGCGCTGGGAGCATCAGCCCGTCCGCCCCGCGCGCGCGGCCAAATTGATGCGGCGATGCTGACGCGGATTCAGGCGCTTTCCGAGGGCCAGTCCGAGGGAAACCCAGAGCAAAACGGGGGCGAGATCGGGGACGAAACGGGGCCCAAAAGAGAAAAGGGAGGCGTCCAAGAAGAGGAAAGAGCACCCTCCAGCCCCTCGGAGCTCCCGGGACCGGCCCCGCGCCGCGATTCTCAGCGTTGCGCCGGCACAACCCCAGGCGCATCGGCGCTATCAGCGCCTATTCAGACGGACAATACCCGCCTCGCCTCCTCTTGATTCGCCTGTGTCTTTGCTAAATCGCTTTTTGAGAAATTCCTCCAACATTTGCATAATGTGTTCCCGTTTTCCGCGACCCCCCCCCCCCTCGTGCTCGCGCGCGCTCACACACTCACAGACACACACTCCCAGGCGCACCCCCGCACCCCTCCTCCCCGCGGCCGCCCGTCGCCCGGCCCGGCCCGGCTGGGTCCCGGCCCCATCCGACCCCGGCCCGGGCGGCTCACCCACTCGCTCGCTCGCTCACCTGGTCGGCGGCGGGGCCGCCCTCGGCCGGCAGCCGGCAGCCCTCTGGCAGCGCCGGGGCGGCGTTCTCATGCTTCCAGTACATGGGCCGGGGAGCGGCGGGCTCGGCGGGCGCGCGGCTCGGAGAGCCGTGCAGAGAGGGGCCACGGCCGCAGTGCGAGCAAAGGCTGAACCACGAGCAGGAGGGGAGCGGAGGCGCCGGCCCCGCCGCCCCGGCCCCGGCCCCAGCCCCCGCCCCCGGCCCGCGCGCAGCCCCGGCCTCCCTGGCTGCCGCCGCCGCTGCCTCGGAAGAAGGTCCCGACAAACTTGGAGAGGCCCCCGCCCCCTCCTCCTCCTCCTCTCCCTCCTCCTGGTCCTCCTCCCCTTCCAGCTGCGGCGGCGGCCGCCCTGCCGCTGGAGCCCCGCTCGGTTCAAGATGAGTCATGCGTGACCAATCCCCTCCCCGCCAAGGGAGAGCGAGACACACACAGCGAGGCGGCGACCCAGAGATACACACACAGACCGACAGACACACAGAAACTCAGAACCGCCGACAGAGAGGCTGAGGGACACGCTGACATACAAAAGGCACCGGCAGGCGCACAGACACCCAGCGCTCATCACCGCCCCCTCCGCCCCTTGACGGGGCACCCACAGCTCTCAGCCACAGCCCCACTTACAGGTACAAGAGGGACCCATGCTCACACCTTGGGCCGAGATGGGTTTCATATAAAGTCACACATCAGACTCTCCTGATGCAATCCCATGCCTGGCACGTTTGTGTACATGCTGATGCAAATGATTACCTGTTTGCCTCATTTACACGAGCACAAGGCATGCACACATAACTCATACACCTGCACAGCTGCCTGTGCTCCATAACAAACGGAGGGCACACCAGTTCCTAAGGGCTTGGGTTACATCCCATCCTAAATAGGACTGGGTTGGGTGGGAGAGGTTGGGGGGGGGGATGTTGTTCCCCTGAATTCTCCAGGGAGGGATTGCCTGAGACATCCCCCTACCCTGCAGAATTTGCTGAGCTAAGCAGTCTAATGCCCATCTCACTTTCTCTAGGGGTCTACTGATAGTGAGAGAGATGCAGGAGGCAAGGAGGCCCTGGCACTGAGAGAGGAGACACAGCTTCCAACGACCCAGACACAAAAGACTTAAAGACAGAGCCTTACACACATTGACATGCAATGTACACACACATAAGTGGACACTCACAACCTTGGCCCCTTTCTCTACACACAAATTGAGCTCAGAGGGACATATAAATATACATCATCTTCTAAAAACAAATATGCACACTCAGATCCAGCCCTACAGGCACCACACACCCCACCTCCACACAGTGGCCCATGCCATCACCTTCCTAATTGTCTTCATTTACAAATGTAAACACCCCACACAACTGTTCTTAGACGTGTACACACATTCATAGTTAAGAGAGCAGATTCCCACAGAGAGCTCCAAACCCATGTGACACCCCGTGTCCTCTACTCAGATACTCTCAGATATACACACGTATCCCTACAGATGGCGAGATAACCATTTATAGTCAGAGACAGACCATACACCTCTGAAGACACAGGATTCCTGGTGGGCACAGCTTCAGTCATGCACACACAGACACATCTTAATAGGCACAGGCAGATGAGGCATTTGCCCTCCAGGTTATTGCTACAGACTCACACCTCCTGTAGCCTCAAAAGAGAAAAATATCTGTTCCTTTATACACACCAAGGTACACAGAAATTGTTCCAACCCCAGCCAACGGCATCTCCCACTTGCTGCATTTTCAGCCATTTATACAGAGTGGAAAGTTTCTCTTTGGACCGTAATCTTTTCCACTAAGAGTACAGTTGCAGTGTGAAAGCTGGTGAGGTGTGTGCACAGGCACACACATATGCACGCACCCTCCAACATCCACCAGAGATGAGCCAGAAATGACCAGAGACGGACAACCTCCTCCTCGACTATCTTCTTTTGAACATAATAAACCCAGGTGCTACTCCTCTGTACTTCAATCCAGGGCAGGTATTTTACAATCATGCTATTTTTTTTTTTACAATAACCCCATTAGGTAGTGGTTCTTATTGTACCCATTTCATTGATGAAGAAACTGAGGTTCAGAGAGATCATGTGATATGTCCAAAAGGGTGCCACATGGCTAATAATTACCAGGGCCAAGAACTCAAAACCCAGATTCATCTGACATCAGAGCTTATACTCTTAATTTCTAGGCTACATACATGATCATGTCCACTCTATGCATATATGCACAGACACGTGAGCGTGCGTGCACACACACACACACACCTTTTCCATATTATCCATCAAAAGCCCTGGATATGACTCCTGGCTTCACCAGTTATGGGCTAAGCTTGCTCGTCATCTGCAAAAACGGGAATAATAATTGGGCAAACTATCTCCTTCTCTTCCCTTTCTGGGCAGCTGTGGGAAGCAGAAGGAGATTTAATGTTATATAAAGCTGTACAGATGTGTGAGTGCAGAGGGACTCTGGGAAAGAAGAGGCCACCAAGATGGCACTAGCTCTTCAGGCAAGAGGTTGGGAGAGGTATGGAGGAGGCTTGAGCTAAAATGAAAAAACGAAAGAGTAGATGGAATATAAATGGATTCAGAGGAGAGAAGAAAATATTCCAGGTAGAGGGATGAATGCCAAGATGCAGAGGCTAGACAAACAAGCTGTTGCAGTCCTAAGAGAAGGAATGTGAAACACACGCTCCTTCAGTGATAATATAATAACTACTGTTTATTGAGCATTTATGTGCCAAGCATTGTTTTACATGCGTTATCCTCTTGACCCCTTGCAGCAACCCTGCATGGAGGTTATATTATTTTTTTGTAGTTGAGGAAACAAGCTTACAGGAGCCTCGTTTCAGGCTCTAGCACTCAGACTCCAGAATCCAGACATTTACCTACTCTGTAATTCTGATATGGTGCTCAGAAAGTCAAAACTGGAATAAGAGGCATTAAACTCAGTAGGAAAACACAAATACTCTAGAGCCAGACTGTTGTGGTGCCAATCTTGACCTTGCTCCTTATTACCTAAAGGACTCTGGACAAGTTATTCAGCCACTCTTCATTCTCAGTTTTGTCATCCATAAAGTGGGGATGCTAGCAGAGTCCACTTCTGCTACTTGTGAAAATTGAGCAAACGATCCATGCAAAAGGGTTAGAATCATGCCTAGCACACAGAAAGCAACCAATAAATAATAGCCATCATTAACTATAGTCCCTCATAGCTCAGTCGGTAAAGAATCTGCCTGCAATGTAGGAGACCCTAGTTCAATTCCCGGGTCAGGAAGATCCCCTAGAGAAGGAAATGGCAACCCACTCTAGTATTCTTGCCTGGAGAATCCCATGGACAGAGGAGCCTGGCAGGCTACAATCCATGAGGTCGCGAACAGTCAGACACGACTTAGTGACTAAATCACCACCATCATTAACTATGGACTGGCTGCATTTTCCAGTTGTTATTCTAATAGGTGTCACATCAAAAAAAATTTTTATGGAGAAAGGCAGGGTGTAAGTCAACCAAAGAATCAAATATTCTCCTGAATAACTGCAGAACCATTATTCCAATCCAGGGCTTGCCTGACTTCAAAGAAGACAGAAGTGAAATTAATTTGGAAGATACATCTCTTCCAACAACTCCTGACTCCAGCAGGAAAGAGAGTCCGGATAGGACTGACCTTGGCAAAATCAGGATGTGCAAAGTCAATACATTCTATCAGGATCCTCAAGTCCTTCTCATGGGAGACTGTGGGCAGGTCACTGAGCTTCTCTGAGCCACAGTTTCCTTACTTGCCAAAGGGAGATAACAGTGTTTACCTCTCAGGATTTTGGTGACAATTAGCCATGTAATAAAGACGAATATTTCAAAAGTGTTTCCTCTATTCCTGGCTCTGCAGAAGCACCTTACATGTATAACGTTGTAAGTAGTCCTCGTGTATAATGTCCTCAGCATCCTACATGTACAATGTAATAAGCATCCTAGGTGTATAATGAATTCTGCTTCTCACCTCAGTCCTTCTCCTGGTCACGAAACAGGATGTGGTCATCCCCGCTTGCCCCCCTCCTGGGGTGAGTTTTGCTGTCCTTCTCCACCTGAATCATGGTCCAAGATTTGGGTTTAAAGACAGACTTCATTAGTAACTGGATGATTCTGTGGGAGCGCCCCCAGCAGTGGTTCCGCCCCGCCGGGGAGTAATTCTAGGAAGGTAATGTGAGCTGGGGGAGGCTGGAGACCCAACTTCACATTTATTTACTCTGACAGCTAAATTGGTGAGTAAGGGGGAAAAAATCAGATGAAAGGCATTTCAGAGTAAATACTAAATACAAAATTTAAACATGCAGGTTGTGATAAATGGGAAGGAGCAATGGGAAAATATACAGGCAGGACTGCCCTCCCTGGCTCAGGCCCCCATCCTCATCTCATCACCTTCCTGGGCACTTCCTGTTTGAGTAGGGGAAAGAGCACAGAATGGGGTACGGACCACATGACCCTATGTACCTCTCCTGGCCTTGGTGTCCTCATGGTGAAGGGTGTGTTATTTGAATCAGATGACTGTGGGAGTGATGGAAAGACCAATAGCCTTGGAATCAGATAGACCTGAGGTCAGATCCCAGCCCAGCTACTTCCTGGCTGGGTGAACTTAGACAATTCACTGATCCAAACCTCAGTTTCCTAGACTATGGGGACAATAACCTCAGGTGAGTAAATGAGATGATTGGCGTGGAAGAGTTTTTAGACTTCAGGGTGTATTGCACATGTGAGCAGCTGGGATCACAAAGTCACTCCGTCCTCTTCTGGTTCTGACTTCCACTGGGTAAATTAGCATCAGTAGATATTTATGAAGCTCTGACTCTGTGCCAGGCTCCCGGCGGGGCACAGGAGACAGAGTCAACCATGACAGGCGCAGTCCTCAGGGCGAGGAGACAGCACTTGCAATGCAGCAGGACAGGTGCTACACGAAGGGGAGCACCGGGCTAAGGAAGCAAAGAGGAGGGATGTTGAACTCGGCTTAGCGGGTGGGGATTAGAAATGGCATGCCAGAGGAGGTGACTTTTCGGTGACATCCTAAGGGATAAGTCTGAGGCAGGCTAGGACTAAGAAGGGTTGGATCAGGATGGAGGATGGGTGCCCAGTGAGTGAAACACATCCAGTTTCCTAAATAAGCTTTACATATTTAAGCTGTATATTTGTAGAATCATATATTACATCATATAAGTTATATATGGTTCTATGTGTGTGCATGCATGTACGATCTGTCATGACTGACTCTTTACAACCCCATGGACTGTAGACCACCAGGCTCCTCTGTCCATGGGATTTTCCCAGCAAGAAACTGGAGTTTGCTCAAACTCATGTCCATTGAGTCAGTAATGCCATCCAACCATCTCATCCTCTGTCGCCCCCTTCTCCTCGTGCCGTTTTTCCCAGCATCAGGGTCTTTTCCAATGAGTCGGCTCTTTGCATCAGGTGGCCAGAGAATTGGAGCTTCAGCTTCAGTCCTTCCAATGAATACCCATTGAATATTTGGGTGTGTTCATTCCTTTTATGATTAGCTCTAGTGATCACTTCACTGGGCTTTGTTGTTCCTTCAACACTTCTCTCACACCTGCCTGGTTTGTGTGTAGACAGCCTTCAGAGCTCTGTTCAGGTGTTGCTTCTTCGGGGAAGTCATCTCTGAGCCTGCCTCCGTTTCCAGCTTGAGTAAGAACCCACCTCCTGCACTCCTGCAGCTCCCAAAGCTTCCCTTTATCAAGGCACACAGTGGTGTATGGGACTGCGCCTCCCCTCTATACATCTTCCACGTGTAGATGCTTGAGGAATGACCCACTTTCCTTTTGATGAAGTTGCTGGCCAGAAAGCTTTTCAGCAGGGAGAGAGGCCTTTTTCCAGAGGAGGAAAACTTAATTTTGTTTTTCAAGGTTAAATTTTAAATTCTGTTTCTATCTTAGAAAGGTCACAGGGCACATTAAAAAGAAAATGCCATTCTGTATCATCAGGAATCCTAGCCAAGTCAGACTGAAAGCAGAGGAAGGACAATGTAGCCCCATGTCCTAAGAGAAAGAAATTCTGACAGGTCTGTGTTTTTTAACTTGGGATTCAAGTCTCTCTCCAGAGACCATTAAGGAGAGCCTGCCTGAGAATGAAACCAACCCAGAGGAAAACACAATCAAGAGACAGACAGATTTCTGACCATATCATTTGAACACCTGGACTTTTTACTTCCATGAGCCAATAAGTTTCCTACCAGAAGGTAGCTGGAGTAGGTTTTTTGTTACTTGAACTGAGTCCCGACTAACCTGCTCGCACAGCTGGGGCTAGAGGTCTAACTCAGGTTTGTGTGTGCGTGTGTGTGTTTGCTCAGTCCCATCTGACTCTGCAACGCCATGCACTGTAGCCCGCTAGGCTCTTCTGTCCATGGAATTTTCCAGGCAAGAATACTGGAGTGGGTTTGCCATTTCCTTCTCCAGGGGATCTTCCTGACCCAGGGATTGAACCTGTGTCTCCTGCACTGGCAGGTGGATTCTTTACCAGCCACCTGGTTAGCCCACACTGAATGCCAAAGCTTTTTGAGCCTTAGTTTCCTCACCTGTAGGATGAGGGAATTTAGCCTACAGTTGTATATATATATATATATATATATATATATATTTTTTTTTTTTTTTTCTCTCAGTACAGTGATGCTGTGAGGCTTGGACAGCCGGCTCTCCATCCCAAAAGATGAGACGTAAATGGGTCCGCAGATGCGATAAGGAACTGACACCATTTTATTGCCTCTGTGCTGCTTTGATTTGCTTTTAACACCGGAACTGTTGACACCAAAAAGATTTAGAACGACATTTCCATGAATGGAATAAACTTCAGAGCAGGGGTTGGCAAATTTTTTCCATGAAGGGCCAGATGGTAAATATTTTAGGCTCTGTGAGCCATACAATCTTTGTTGCACTAAACTCTGTAATTGTAGTGGGAAAATCACCACGGACAATATGTAAATGAATAGACATGGCTATGTTCCAATACAAGTTTATTTATGGACACTGAAATTCAGAATTCATCTAATTTTCATGTGTCACAGAATAGTATTCTTGACTTTTTCCTCAACCATTTAAAAATGTAAAAGCCATTCTTAGCTCTGTGGGCTGTACAAAAAGAGGGCACAGGCCAGTGTGCTGACGCAACAAACACTGGTCTAGTATTCTATCTAATGCTCTCCTATTAACAACGTGATCCTGGCCAAGTTGCTTTGTCTCTCTGTGCTTTTCCCATCTGGACAGTAAGGAGGTTATGTGGGAGGGCCTCTCAAGACCCTTCAGTTCTCAAGTACCACTATTATGATTTTTCACCAACAAATATTTATTAAGCATCTATTACACAGCTGGCATTATTTTCTTTTTTTTGGCCTCACTGTGTGGCATATGGAATCTTAGTTCCCTGACCACTGAATGAACTTCTACTCCCTGCATTGGGAACTTGAGAGTCCCAATCACTGGACTTCAAGTAAGTCCCTACCTGGCATGGTTTTCAATGTTGGGACATAGCAGTGAATAGAAGTTCCTGCTCCCAGGGAACTTACCTTCTAATAAAAAAAAAAAAAGAGACAGCAAGCGCAAGAGAAAGTAACTTCATATATGATGTTAGGTAGTGACAAGGACTATTTAGAAAATGAAGAATGGGGAGTGATTAGAAGTGACAGAGCTAATTTTACATAGGGAGGTCAGGTAGCCTCTTGAACATGGTCCTTTGAACAGGGACTTGAACAAATAAGGGAATGGACTCTGTGAACAGCCAATGCCAAGGCCTCATGGTAGGACCTCCTAGCACTCAAGGAATAGCCAAGCCATGAGGCTGAAGCACAGTGAACAAAAGGGATAAGAGGCTTACAGGGTCAGGCAGGTTGTCAGTGACAAGTCATTTAGGCCTTTGGATTTTATTCTAGGTGTGACAGAAAGCCCATGGAAGGGACTGACATGCTCAGATGGAGAAAGGACTGCTTTGGTTAAAGTGGAGGCACTGGGTGGAAGCTGGGAGATAATTAGGCAGGTACTGCAAGAGTAAAATGACTGGACTCAAGATGAGGGTTTTTAAACATTTTTTCAAGATGTATTTTCAATGTGGAGTTGACAGGATTTGTTCAAGGACTGGGTAGAAGGAACAGGAGAGAAAAAGAGACATCAAGGATAAATATGGTAGAATGAAATCATTTTTAGGGACATAATGATTACATAAAGGAACTACTTAACATTAACTTGTAAGGTAAGAATTAATCTTATTCTTTTATACAGTAGTATTAAAAATGTAGATATATTTGGTGATTTAGAAAGTATCTGTACATGCCTTAATAGACAAGGAACAGTTCTAGAATATCTGGTTTTACAAAGCTGCTGCTGTTGATTTTTGATATGCTTTGAAAAATCTTTCATGTGATTTTTTTCCTCCTAATATTGAGATTCCAGTTATAGAAGGTCTACTGGTTAGGGTTATATTTTGCTAGAGATAAAGAAGAGCCGAGATTAAGGAGATATGCCTCTCAATTCTTCACTCTTGTAAAAATCAAAACTGTGACATAATTTTAGAAAAACAGTAAGCCCACAAATAATTTTAAAGTACAGATAACCTCATAACAAGGAGTTTACCAAGTTAACACTCATATTTAACAAACCTTTAACCAAACTGCTTTCAGCATATTTATAACACATACCTTTATTCTTCTGAAACCCTACTTTGAAAGAGGGACCAAACACATTTTCCTACTTCAGGGGCCTTCCATTAACAACTTTCTTGGGAACAGTTAGATGTACAGTGAGAACAGCTAGTCTCTTTACTCATCTCTAACAGAAGGAGGCAAGCAGAAAGGGTGCAGAGACCTGCCTCTGGGATCAGAGAAGGCACTTAGAAGCAGCATCTTGCCTGGACACCTCCATGGCCAAAGGAGGAACAAGCCTCCTAGAGAGCTGCAGTCTTTAGTGCAGGAGATGGACGAGAGAAGACACAACCACAGACACTGTCTTGCATTTATTCACACAAAGGAGTAAGAATCGGTACAAATAATAAACATTGCTTTAAATACAAATAAATAGCTCTGGTTTCTAAAGAAAACAACTCTAGATAATCCAAAGTTAAGTATTTTCTAAGTTCCTATTAAAAATAGAAGACTATTTATTTTGCATTAAGTCCTATTCCACCATAACTCTTAGAGGACCTCAAGGGTAAAATGGTGAATTCTATAGAGAAGTCACCAGAAAAATGGGAGATAAGGCTCCCGCCTCCCTGAACTATCCCCCAAACAGAAGGAAAGTTACTTGCATCTAACACTGAGCTCTTGAGTTTTGCAGGCAGAATAACACTGAAAGATATCTGAAAGTTTTACCTTGGGAAAGGTGATAGGAATTTCTCTGAACCACTTCTGTGAATTAAAACACTTGACTATGCTGAAGTTTTGGTTCAAGTGTCTTAAATTCATTTCTGCTCATAGGAAGACTTAAAGCTCCTACAATGAGAGCCTCCTCTTGCTGGGAACAATGACAGTAAACAGCTGTAATCGCTAAGAGTGGCACCTTGAAGTAACAAAATGATTTATATGCTAAAGAAGCAATGGTGCTGCCCAGTGAAACAGTCTGTCCACCTGGCACCAAAATGACCAACCAACGCTGCTGATGGAAACAGACTCCCAGATCGGTTGTTTTTCTTCCTCTGTTGTTGTATTCAAAATGTTCAAAGTGGTAAAAAATATCTGAGAAGTAGGTTCTACAGATGAAGAATTGTTTTAAAGTCATGCAATCTTTCAAGCCTTTATAAACCACATAAAACATGAGGTCATTACAATCTTGGTGCCAGAGCAGTGTCTGCTCCGCTGACTTTCCGTGTCCACTGTGTGTCCCCATCGCACCCCACACAAGACAATTTCTTCTACTCAGACCCCTACACAATTATTAATAAAGGTGTAAGTTTGATAGAGAATCAATATAGCAATGTTTAAGTTTTCAAAGATACCAGCTTTTCTACTTAGATTGATCATGATATAATTCCAAACAGAACATTCTCATGCTATTAAAAACAATCTCATGCGATAAATGAAACTTTAAAAGTCCCACACTAATAATGACATTTGGTATTATAGAAGGCAGGAATATTTAGATTTTTTAAAAAAATGATCACGATAGAATACAAGTTGGATTTTCAAACAGGACTTCTGCTGTGGTACAAAGTGCTAAATTTCGGTCTACAGTTTTGTCGACGCAAACACTTTTTAAAGATATACACCATGTTTTCCTAATTGGGATTTTGAAACAATAAGCATAATTCTTAAACAGATTACCACAACATTTGCTCAAAGAACCAGCTCTTTTTGCCAAGAACTTTTTCTTTTCAGTCCAGTTGGAGGGATTTCCACAGAAAATTCTGGAACAGCAGTTTCGAGCATGATTCAAAATTTCTTACTTCCCTCCTTGTTTTCTTACTTTTTCTTTATGTCATAAAGACAACTGAGCACAGAAAATTTTTTTTTTTTTTAAAAGACAGCTCTTAATAAATTAAGTTTCCTGATGTGAATGATAACGTTCTTTGTGTTTCCCTTTCTTTCTGGCACACTATATAATGTTTCTGGAGTTACAAATCCAAACAAACGAGCCAACTAGAGCATCCCAGCATTCAAGTCACAGTTTTGGATAAAATCCTATTTATTCTGGATGATGCTCAATTCCACACATACTTCAGGGAAGAAACATCCATAAGGAGGACATCCAAAAATGTTATGTTACCAAACGCTAATATGTGGCTGCTCTGTCGGGTAGTACTGCTCACAGCTACAAGTACAAAGGCAGAGGGCCTCAGGTGTGGAGAGCAGTCATTCATAACCATCATCTTCGAGATTTCCAAGCTGTTCGAGAATAAGGAGTAGTCCTTTTTTTATCTGGTGGCTTGAAGTAGGAATAAACAGGCGCCGCTGGATATTCTGCATCAGGATTTTCTGCCATCATTTTCAGCTTTGCTTCGATGGCTTTGATCTTTGCAGTGACACTGGAAAAAGGACAGCAGAGCATCAGGGTGGGCCTGCGTACATTCAGAGAATACCTATGTATTTCATCTTCTTTGTGGCTCTCAGGCATATCAGAGAAGCAACGAGACACTCAAACACAAACATTTCATAGAAAACAGGACTTCCCACAAGCTGCCGGGTGCAGCCAATAAATAAATAAATAAGAACAACAAAAGGAATACAGTTCTGTTTGGGAGAAAAAAAAAAACCCCACAAAAATAATTGTTCTTATTTTAGGAAAGAGATCAAGGGTGAAACATCTATTAAGCTTTTTCTGTAAGACACTGTTAGGAATACTTTGTATATTGTTACACTTAAACCTCAGACACCAACACTGTTCAGCACCTTAGTACCTGCAGACAGTAGGTACTCAAAGATGATTTGTATAGGGATTGAAAGCAGAGTCTGAGGGAGAGAGATGTGTACTCCCATGCTCATGGTAGCATTATTCACAACAGAGAAACTGTGGAAGCAACCCAAGTGTCTACTGAAGTAAGAATGGGTAAGCAAAATGTGGTATACACATATGCTCCAACATGGAAGAACCAGGAGGACTCTATGCTAAATGAAACAAACCAGGCACAAAAGACAAATACCGTATGATTCTACTTACATGAAGTACTTAAGAGAGCAGTCAAAATCAGAGACAGAAAGTGGAATGATGGTTGCCAGGGACTTGGGGGAGGTGGGAATGGGGAGTGATTGTTTAATGGGTATAGAGCTTCAGTTTTACAAGAGAGAAAGAATTATGGAGATGGACGGTGGTGATTGTTGTACCTTATGAATGTACTTAATACCACTGAACTGTACACTTAAAAATGGTTAAGATGGTAAATGCCATATTATGTGTAAATGCTATATTATTTACCACAATAAAAAATGGAAGAAATAATTCATGTAGGTTATATTCTTCATTTTGTAGACAAAGAAAAAAAGGCACAGAAAGGTTAGTGCCCATAGCTAGTAAAGTGGAAGAGCTGAGATTTGAATACAGCTGGACTCCAGAGCCATACTATGAACTCTTTCTTATACAGTACCACCTTCTGAATCACTGAATAATAATGGAAAAAACATCCCGGAAATTCTACGAAGTCCCTTTTTACTGACAAATGTGTTTAGGCTATCATTTACAGAGTACTTACAATGAGCCAGGAAGTGTGCCCAGCATTTTACTTATACTGTTTTCTAATCCTTGCAATAATATTTCAAGGGTTATCAACCACATTTTTGTTGTTGTTCAGTAGCCAAGTCATGTCCAGCTCTCTGAGACCCCACGAACTTCAGCACACCAGACTTCTCTATCCATCGCTATCTCCCTGGGTTTGATCAAATTTATGTCCACTGAGTCAGTGATGCCATCCAACCATCTCATCTTCTATTGCCCCCTTCTCCTCTTGCCCTCAAATTTTCCCCAGCGTTAGGGTCTTTTCCAATGAGTCAGTTCTTCACATCAGGTGGCCAAAGTATTAGAGCTTCCGCTTCAGCATCAGTCCTTGCAATGAATATTCAGGGTTGATTTCCTTTAGGATTGACTGGTTTGATCTCTGTGCAGTCCAAGGGACTCTCAAGAGACTCCTCCAGCATCACAGCTCAAAAATGTCAACTCTTTGGTGCCCATCCTTCTTTACGGTCCAACTCTCACATATGACTACTGGAAAAACCATAACTTTGACTACACGGACCACATTTTATAGATAAACAAATGCAGAAGGGTAGTGATTCACCCAAGGTTCACATAGCTAACAGACGGTGGAGCCAGGACTCAAAGCCCAGTTTATCATCAAAGCCCTTGCTTTTTCCTTTTCATTAGGCTGGGAGCTGAGTAGCCATGTATTAGAGAGAAGGGGTGAGGAGACACTGCAGAAGCTGTGAGGAATTTCCTTCTGATCAAGGACACCACTATCCCTAGATCAGGATGCAACACACTCAACCAGAGTATCTTTTGGCCTATGGCTTCCTTTAGTTTCCACTTTGACACTGTCAACAGTCTACAGTCAGGGATAGAAACTTGGGAGGGAATGTATACATAGCCTTGAAGAAATCCTCAAAAAGCATATATCTGCATATACTCAAGATTTTATGAGGGCAACGTAAAATTAAAAAACTTAGTTGCCATAAAAAAGAACTCTGAAGTCTCACTGAGATGCATTCCACACCTTTTCCATTAATGGAAAATTAACAGCCAGCCATCCGTTCTGTATGAGACCCAGGGAAAACAACCTTCTCTAATTAGGTATAGATGTTAATCAAAACACGTAAGCTGAGGTTCTCTGGATTAAAAGATAAATGGAAAACACCAGGCTAGATCATTTAGTAAAAAGAACAAAGAGTGAAAGAAATGAAAGACACATTCACAGTACCATGGAGATCACCAAGCATCAATGCAGTTGTCTGTTCCCAAGAGGAGTTAGATTTACGAAAACCTCCATGAAACCATAGTGACTGAGGAGGTTTAATCTTAAGGGGAAAACAGGACAGCTGAAATAAGCTCCTAGTGAACTTATTGAAGTTATTAATTAAAAAAAAATTGGGGGAGTACAAAATAAAGCAGCACAAAATTAAGAAAACATCAATGATATTAGACAAATTGGTAAATATAAAATTAACTATCAATTTTATTACTTCTGGGAACATTTCAGGATCACCCCTCCTTGCAGTTTAATGTGATGCTTGTAAATATCTTCTGTTCGGTGCAGATAATATACAGAAAAGTTTTCGTGTTTTTTTTTTAACCCTAGCCCTCTGTCCAAACAGGTATCACTTTCCTGACTCTATGACGTGTTGATTTGGGACGCATGAGAGGCTGGTGCTCTTTCACATGTCTTGCCCTTTCTTGGAGGAGGTGTTAGAACTGCAGTCCTGCGCTGACAGCCTGGAGCTTCTTGCAAGCAGTAACTGAAAGACTGAATTCTCAAGCTCAGTAAACCTGGCTTTGAATCTGTGCTCTGCTATTTTCGACCTGCGTGATATTGGCCAAGATACCTCCCTAAACTTCAGTTTCTTCTTTTATAAAATGAATACAAAGTACTTTCACCAGAATTTTTATACTTCAGTGACATACAGCATGTAAAGTGTTTAGCACAGAGCCTGCTTCATAGTAAGCTCCATAAATCTCAGCTTTTGTTCTTGTTAATTAACATTTCTCCCTAGGCTATGGTGCAAAGACAACCCCTCTACTTCTGCTCACCCTAAACTTCCCCTTTCTTTATTCAACCCTCAACTCCTTCTGTTTTGAATTAACTCCAAGGAAGTAACTGACAATTTGTACATACTGGAACCAAAACTGTTACATTTGCTGAAATGGTAGATAAAATTAAAGTGCTGTAAACCCAAATTCTGTATAAAGGAACTCATAGTTGGGGAGGAATTAGGGTATAATGACAAACGTTGAAGATAATCAGGCCTTATTAAAATGCTTGTTTTATAGCAAGGACTGTATCTGATTTACCTCTGTGTTCCCAGTGCCAAGTATAATAGCTGGTATGTGGTAGGTATACCCAGCCTCTTCTGTGTGTATGAACTGTATAAATAGCTGGTACACACTCTTGGGGGTATGGAGGGAGGTGACATGTATATATTCTGGAGACTAACTGGACACATCTCTCAGCATGGCAAAAGTTAGTAGACTCCACTCTAAAGGGTCTGAAGGGTTTCTAGTGCCAGAATGAAGAAATGGCTCCAGCTCTTGCAATACTTTTGTCTTCCTACAGGACACCTTCTTACCTTAGGTTAGATTGCGCAGGCTCAGTGCTTGAGGACGGCTCAAGACTAATTGGAAGGATCTTATCATTCTTGTTGTGATCATATCTCTGAAAGTAAGAAAAAAGGCAAATTACCCCACCCAGGCAGAAACCAGCCCTTTACTGTAATGCATGTGTTCAGAAACCCTAATCTCACCAGTGTATCCTTAGACAATATG
This sequence comes from Ovis aries, assembly GCF_016772045.2. NCBI lineage: Eukaryota > Metazoa > Chordata > Mammalia > Artiodactyla > Bovidae > Ovis > Ovis aries. The sequence continues at coordinate 13,654,771 of NC_056056.1, read as the reverse complement.
TGTGTTCAGTCTCTCAGTCATGTCTGACGCTTTGCGACCACATGGAGACTGTAGCCTACCATGCTCCTCTGTCCATGGGTTGTCCCCAGGCAAAAATTCTGGAGAGGATTGCCATTTCCTCCTCCAGGGGGTCTTCCCGACCCAGGGAATCAAATCCGAGTCTTCCGCATTGGCAGGTAGATTCTTTACCACTGAGCCACCGGGGAAGCCCATTGTTAGATTATTTCTAGACAATCTTAGGTCTGCTTTGTGTTCAGAATTAATGCAGAAGTCCAGCTTTAGCATAAAGGTTATAAATGTAGAAAAAGAAATTTAGATGAGGCTTCCCATCTACACATTAATCCTCCTTATTTGGTGGAGAAAGAATTTCAACCTTGGTACAGCTACACAGCAGGAATGCCCTCTCACATTCTGATTCTGACACATATCACTTCCTCCAATAGTTATTTCACTTTATTCCAAGCATTTTAAAGTTTGCTTGATTGCTGCAAAGTAACAACCATAACATTCAACTCTTCACAGGTTTATGTGGAGAAGAGAACTAGTAATGGCTTTCAGCCACTGATACAGAAAACATTCTCCAGGAAAGTACAGTTTATTTGATGCCAGATAATTATGTACTTCTTTTAAAAGGTAAATACAATGTTAAAGAGCAATGAGGAGTCTCTGGTCAAAAAGACATGTAGGGCACAGAGATTCTCAAAAGAAAGACAGAACGAAGCATGACTTATTTCTCCTGCAGATCTTTTTAGAGAGATGCAGGATGAGAAGATGATAGCCAGTCTGGCAAATGAGACTTGATTTTCTTTTGAATAAAAAAGCATTTAGAAATTCTCCTTGTTGTTTCTATTTTTATGGTGATGGCTCCTGGAGATTGAGAAGGCTCTGTGATTACCTGAAATCCTGAAATACTCATAAAGATCCAAATTATCTGCGATCTGTTTTTGAGCTTCGACACTGAACTCAAATGTCTTTATTTTGGGGACTTTTCTGGGGAGCTTGCTGGGTGGAGTCTCTGATCAAACATCACGGTCATTTATAAAGACTGAGGCTCCAAATCTGGTTGTCACCAACCTTTGTAGGCAGGTCTGTTAAGACCACAGTGCAGGAAGAAGAGAATCAACTTTGTGGATTGCTCCAGTGTAAACGCATACTTAACCTGTGCTGGCTGAAACAGAATACCATTCTTTTCTTCTTTTTTCTTTTTTAATGGTTGTAGCTTTTCCAGCACATTTTCCCAAGAGAATAACTAGGAGATAAACACAGCAGTTCACCACTGCTTGGGCCTTGGAGTCAATACAGGCATTGCAAATCCCACAAATAACTCAAAATCTCTCGAGTAAGGAAATGCCAGTGCTTTAAGCACTCTTACAAACTACCCATTTCTCAAGTATTTAGAATAAACAATTCAAACTTGCCACAGAACTGAGAGGCTGGGAAGAGTCTAATAATGCCTAAAGCAACTAATTTAAAAAATAAATACATTTTTTTCCCCTAAAGAACCCCTACCAAAAAAAAAAAAAATGATAGAGGAGTAGACACATCAGTCACATGGAAAAATCAATCGAAAACAGAATCTGTGGGTATGTGGAGGGAAACGGCGAAGGAACTTAATCCCTCCTGAGATGTTTCTCAAAAGAAAAATCTGGCAACACACATGGTGAATACAAGGAGACCAGCGTGTGGTTGTTCCAGATGTGCAGAGGCTGGGATGCAAATGGGCGCGTGGACAACTGTCTTTTCCAAGACTCATTTAGGACAAGCTGATGCAGTCTTTCTAGCCTGTTAGACTCACCTTTACTTGAGCGTGTGCCCAGCGCACCACCAGCTTCTTAGACAGGGCCAGCTTGCCGTTGAGACACTGGATGGCCTGTTCTGCTTCCTGTTCAGGAAAGGGATTAACGTCAGTAGAAGACTCAAATGTCTCACTAGCTTTGATGGCTGAATTTCTTACTGTTTTGGTAAACAAGTGGCAAAGGATTCATAAGTGGAAAAAAAAAAAGGCAGAATAATAAAAAGGGTCTGAGACTTTTTGTAAACTCAAACAAAAATTTAAATCTTGCCTCTGCCACTTACTGGCAGTATAATATTTAACAGGTCATTTCATCTCTCTGGATATTAGCTTTTTCGCCTACAAAATATGGATACTGCTTGTTCCGAAGTGGTCAGAGGAGGAGAAGAGCACATGTAAAGAATGGACCACGTGGTGTGCCCTCAACCAACGTCAGCTAACGGTGTTGCTCCTACTGGGTGGTATCTTTCTACACAGTTCTGTAAGTTAGAGTAACACCTACTACGTCAAGAAAGTGGACTCCTCCTGGGGACTCTGACACTTTGGCCTGGACCAGGGCCGATACACTCTGAATCCAAAGTGAGCTACAGTGAAGCTACAGGGCTTCAAAGGATATGGGAGTGAAGGAAACCAGGCCGGAAAAAGCAGAAGTGAGTCAAAGAGGCTATGAGCAAGGTATCTGTGTGAGCCAATCTCTGCACCTGGCTTTCAGAGCCAGAAGTTCCCTGACCCGTTCCCCATCAGATACGGGAGCAACGAGGTTGAAAGGAATTCCTGAGGCTGGATAATAGGCACTCGAGGACATTCCCAGGAAGCCTGGCTGTACTTTTCCATCCTGCCAAGCCTCCTCTGCTCCATTTGTATCCAGGAGGCATTCGGCCAAGTGTTACCCACATTTACTGGGAGTGAAGAGCCTGTTAAGGAACAGGAAGAGGAACAAGGGGAGTCCGAGGCCTCAGCATAAGACATTCTAGTCTGGTTTTACCAGTGATTCTTATTCCTCTGGGTCTTGCCAGTATGATATTCAACAGATATCTCAGTACCCACTGTGGATACTCACTGGCATCTGTGCCTCACTATGGCACGCAGTGTTAGAGGGACAGAGGAGATATTTTATTCTTCTTTGAAGTTTCACTTAGTGAGCTAGAATTTATATGACACTATTAATTCTGTAGCATCAATAGTCATAAGAAGCCAGCAGGTGATAAATAGTTTTAAAAATAATTTCCTATCTTTCTAACTTGTTCCAAAATTCATGTATCCAACAGTATTATTAAATGCCAAATATGCTTTCCTATGAACCCTCACCTACTCTCTCAACTTCCTAAAAGGTAAGGAGGGTGTGTATTTTTAATTTCCATTTTTAGATTAAAACTGAGGTCAAAATAATTAGACTTGCCCAAAGTTAACAAATAAAAGAGCTAGAAATAATCTCTGTAACTTCCAGTTTAGTGTTTTTAAACCAACATCTATCTTCAACATGACCAATGATTTTAGTGGTCATGTAAAAATCCTCAACACACACTATCATCAGGAAAGAATTAAGTATTTTAAAATATGAACTATGTAGAGCATAGTTCCCTCAAAAAAAAAAAAAAGCCTTGAATAATTAGAACAATAATGTATCGTGTACTGCCTATCACATTTGCAAAAATTAGAGGAAAGTTTTAAGAAATCCCCAGCACTGATAGGACAAATGATATTCTCAGATAGTCTCAGAACATACTGACATGTAATTTCTTGAAGGCAATTTGGCAGTCATATTAAGGAAAAAATTCATGGCCTTTGTTGACAACCACTCCATTTCCATGAATACAGTAAATATTCATATAGAGCTAGAGATGTTCACCACATTGCTTACACATTTGGAGGTTAGATATGTAACTTATCACATATTCACAGAATAAAATATTATGCAGTCATCAAAGACGATGCTGATTAGTTTTTAAACTGAGGTCCAAATAATAAAATGTATTATAGATCAGTAAATTTTTACATCTATCTATAGCTATACCAGTGAAACCACAATATGATACAGAATGTTATGTTATCTTGATATGTACCGGATAACAGAAAAAATTTTAATTTACTTTCAGTGGTAAACAGGATACACGATCCTATTTGTGTGTTAAGAGTTGTACATGTATGTGTTCTTTTAAATTGTGCACATGTGTTTTTGCCATTTTATGTATATGTGTGTGTGAATGTGAAGACAGAAGAGACTAGAAAAATCTATAACTGAATGTTGAAAACTGATTATTTCTGGGTTTTAGACTGATATATGAAATTTATCTATATTTCATCTATAAGAAACAAGTATTACTTTTATAGGAAAAATATCTGAATATAATTATCATTAATAAAACAGAAACTAGGCAACATTCTCACATATCACTAATAAAGTCACAGAACTATAAACAGTGTCTCTATATTTAGTAACATTCAAATTCAAGTCCTTTATCAACACACGTCCACTCTCAGGACTACATTTTAATAGTAGATCCGTGGACACACCACGGTTGAAGCTGGCGCTCTCTTTCTCTGTGTATATTCAAACTTGTCCACATTTATTCAGAGACATTGAGGAGGAGGATACATTTTTAAGAAATCAAAATAAAAGAGAGTTTGTGGGTGGCTCACCACAGACAGGGAGGGTTTCTGCACCATGGGGCCAAACTCTGAAAGAAAAGGCGGCTTTGTTGGCCAGCCACGAAAGAACCAAACAAAAGAGAACAGGGAGGAGGACATCCATGTGCTTAGTGCGGGCACCCCAAAGCATCTGGTCAGGAAAGTAGGTCAGCCGCCTCAGCCTTCCAGCCGGCCAAGGGCAGACTCTGAAAGCTGGCCGCTAACTCGGCTGCTGACTGAGGGTCTCCTTTAGGACTCAGAGCCCAGCATATGAGGGCGAGTCAGACATGGCTCCTGCCCACAAGGAACTGCTATTCGAGCAGTCAGGAGGGCTGCAAAGATTAACTACGAGAGGCTAAGCACCGGGCAAGGGGGAGAAGTTCAGCTACCTGCTTTGTTTCAAAGTTGACGAAACAGTACCCTCGAGGCTGTCCCTCCAGAGCACCTGACTTGTGGAAGAGGAAGTCGAACTGCTTCACCGTGCCAAACTTCTGTAGCAGCCTGAGGAGGTGGTATCTGTGGAGAAAGAACAGCCCCTGAGACGCTCTGGGGGTCTGGCTGGCCATTCAGCCGGAGCGCAAGATAAAAGCAGGAGATAATTCACCCCAGGGACAAAAACCTCACACCCCTCTCCCCTGCCTTGCCGGCTCTCCTCCAAACTGCACCGTTAGTTTATCTGGCAACCAGAGTTGTTTGCCTGTACTTGGAATGGGAACTAGAACTGCCATGGCTCTGCATCTGTCCAGCACAAAAATACCAAACAAACAAACAAAAAACCCACCACACCTAACTAACAGCTGTCTGGCCCACAAGCACCATTTGTTTTTCTTTTTTAGGAGAAAAGTTCAAAAATAGTGTCGATTTATTTATTTTTAATTTCTTGGCAATGACACAGTATTTGTGAATAACTGTAACTCCATCAGAAACACACACCCACACTCCCAAAGCCAACCCTACCTCAAAAATAAACAAAGTAACACTTACACATTCACACAAACAAGAAAACAATTCCGGAAGACTTCCCCGTTGGATCTCACAGTAAATCATGAGTTCCTACTTGCACTTGAGACAAACTCTGCCAAAAGCCAAACCACAGCAAGTGGCACTTCCGTAAGTGCTTGAGAGTCTCTATCCCTGACGCGACTCAATGAAAGGACCATGTAGAACCACAACATGATGGAGGCCAAGAGTTTCCACCCCTGATGCAACTGAACGACAGGACCGTGTGGAACTGCAACATGATGGAGGCCGGTCTCACGTGAGCAGGGATATCTGTGCTTAGTCGCTCAGTTGTGTCCTATTCTTTGTGACCCCATGGACTGTAGCCCGCCATTTTTCTCTGTCCACAGGGATTCTCCAGGCCAGAATACTGGAGTGGGTTGCCATGCCCTCCTCCAGGGGATCTTCCTAACCCAGGTCTCCCACACGGCAGGCAGATTCTTTACTGTCTGAGCTACCAGGAAAGCCCAAGAATACTGGAGTGGGTAGCCTATCCCTTCTCTACGGGATCTTCCCGACCCAGGAATTGAACTGGGTTCTCCTGCATTGCAGGCAGATTCTTTACCAGCTGAGCTACCAGCTCCGGGAAGGCCCGGAATCTGGCTGGTCCTATAGATCATCCCACTGTGGGTAACTCCCCAACCTCTGCTACTTTAACACAATTCATGTGTGGTCGAATAGAGAATATATATGGGTAAGAAAGACATTTACTCCTGGCAGGAGGTACACCCCAAGCTCTCGACTGCCACTCTGCCCCTCACCCTCTTCTTGGATTCCTTTCCCTAAAACTTATTTGGTTTCTATAGAGCTTTTAAGTTATTCAAACAGATGTGGCCTTAACAGGTTGCTGTGGCCAATCTCAATCCCGACTTCCTGTCATCTGATGTGAGGGTGAGACAAACCAACCGCTCTCCCATTTCCTTTTCCTTTGGCCTTCCTCCTGGCATCCTCCGCGCTATTCAAATGGAGTCAAGGCTTTCTCTAAACAATGCTGTCCCTGTGATACTAAAAAGGTATCAGCCCACATGCTAAATCTGTTATTACTGGGAATTCTACCCCACAGGGAGTCAGTAAAGCTGTCGTTACAGCCGCATTTATATTCACATTGTTTTCTAGGAGAAACTCATCAAGATTTTATTCTTGAGTATGAATCTCCTTTGGGAGGCAGAAAGATATGAAATGGATCATAAGCTACACTAAATTTGAGACTCATGCACACCAATAAGCAAGCCCGTTATCCTGGATCAGGTGCCTGACACAGTGGAGCAGGGAAGACATAATACAGGTCTTATTTTGGGACAGGATGCAAGGATCCCAAGGCATATTGTGGATATTAATCTGGTCTTTAGACCTGTTTTGAAAAAGAAAAGAACCGTAACCCTCTAGTTTCCAAATTCTTAATTTCCATCTCGACACCTCAGCTGCCAGTGAGAATATGTGAGGTGATTCTTTAGGGGCAAGGGAGACACCTAAAGTGCAAATTTCTGGTTTTATTTGATTTTCTGAACATGCTTACGGCAAGAGTAAGTCTCTCAAATGCATAGACAGATGGGCTGGAAGAATCTCTCTGGGTTTTTCATTCACAGCTGCATCTTCCACCTATTACACCCATTCAAACCTTAACGCAGCACCAGTTGCCATGAATGGTGGGTCAAACCTGATTTTTTTAAAACAACCTAAGGCCACTGTGGGCTAGCCATCTTTTCATTAGCTCCATTCTGCTTAATAGCAGGAAGGTAAGGTGATCGGCATTTCCTAGGAAATGAATTTTAATTTACTCAGGGAAAAAAAAAAACCAAAAAACTTCTGACAGATTATTCTTTGAAAAGCTAACAAATGCATTCTGCCCGAGAAGAGCGACCTTAAGATTCCAGGAACATCTGCTTAGGTCTGTGTCTTTCAACTTCTCCGGGATTTCTTTTCTTGTTTGATAATTTCTTGAAATTGTCGGAACACCGAAACAAAAGGAATGAAGTGTTTACTACTTTGCTTCCTGGAGATGGGGGCTGCAAGCTCTGATAGTGAAAAAAGCCTGAAGACTCTTGCTTTCACATCTGCAAGCACTTTCATCTGCTATCGGAGCACAGGAGGGCCCGTTGCTCATCAGAGCCCTGCTACACTTAATGAAATGTGGGCCCTGCAGCCTCAGGAGTTGAAGAACTGGTACACCAGTCCCACAGATACTTCTGCACCGCAATTAGTGTGGTCTGAAATGGGTTTTTAAAATGGCCTTCCTGCCTGACGGCACGGAGGGAATTCATCTGTATGAACTGGATTAGAACAGACACCTCTAATGTGTCAAAAACTGTACTAGGTACTTGGACTAACTATCCAGATAACACAGCTAGGTCTCTGTCTTCAAAGGCCCAACATTCTGGTTCGAGGAGAGAGATGTGTAGTCAAACAATGAAGCTTGCACACAGAGGTATGTATGTGAGCACACAGATGAAGAGGACCTACTGCACAGAGAAGGTGGTGGTTAGTGAATACCCTGTGCGAAGAAACAATGGCAAAAAAGACCAATCCATCAGCAGAGGGTGTGAGCTCTTACACAGTAAGAGAGGAGGCTGACAGGCAGGCAGGGGGACAGGTTGTGAAAGACCTGTGCTAAGTGAGGGAATTTAATGCGATGCTGTAGGTACTGGGAAGTCAACGAAATGACACTGAAGATTGATTTTAATGCCCAATTTGTTTTAGAGAAAACTATGAACTTATAGTGGAAACAGTGTCAGACTTTATTTTTTTGGGCTCCAAAATCACTGCAGATGGTGATTGCAGCCATGAAATTAAGACGCTTACTCCTTGGAAGAAAAGTTATGACCAACCTAGATAGTATATTCAAAAGCAGAGACATTACTTTGCTGACTAAGGTCCGGCTAGTCAAGGCTATGGTTTTTCCTGTGGTCATGTATGCACGTGAGAGTTGGACTGTGAAGAAGGCTGAGCGCCAAAGAATTGATGCTTTTGAACTGTGGTGTTGAAGAAGACTCTTCAGAGTCCCTTGGACTGCAAGGAGATCCAACCAGTCCATTCTGAAGGAGATCAGCCCTGGGATTTCTTTGGAAGGAATGATGCTGAAGCTGAAACTCCAGTACTTTGGCCACCTCATGCGAAGAGTTGACTCATTGGAAAAGACTCTGATGCTGGGAGGGATTGGGGGCAGGAGGAGAAGGGGACGACAGAGGATGAGATGGCTGGATGGCATCACAGACTCGATGGACGTGAGTCTGAGTGAACTCCGGGAGTTGGTGATGGACAGGGAGGCCTGACATGTGAGCGACTGAACTGAACTGAACTGATGAACTTATAGAAATTACTATGTGGTGGGTCTCTATAGTCTATGCCCTATGTTATTAAATGGTCTTACTTTGTTTCCAATTTGAATAAGCAAATAGTAAAGGCTGTTTCATGCAAACCAAACCATAAGAAGAAACATGGGTCAGCATAAGCAGCAGCATGGGAATATAAGGAAAGAGCTGGGAGAATCAGGGTTGTGTTCAGGGGGAAGTATGGTTCTTACACGCTCGCGAATTTATGATCCCTTGCATTTAGCTCTGAAAGTCTGCATTAGAAGGACATTTCCACCCAGGTGCCTCTCCTCTGCTTTTAAGTTTACTTAATATACCCTAGGCTGACCTCTTCCTCCCCACATACTATGCCCTCTCCAGCTATTCCACTGGCCAATGTGGACATTATGCTTTTCCATTTCTCAGGCAAGAAACAATGTGATCGTCTTCAGCTCTTCTTGGCTCCTCTTTAGTTACTTCCCTCATCTCTCAGACTCCACCCATTGGTCTCCAAGATCACAGTCTCTATCTGGGTGATATTAATGGAAGGTCTGTAGCTAATCAGCATCTTTGTCTTTGCCCCTCCTGTTCATCCTACCACTGGTGTCTGATTTTCCTACTAAAACATCACTTTCACGATGTCAGTTTCCTGCCAAACACCCACATGAGTCTCTTCCATTGATGCGTAAAATTCAAACTTTTTTGAATAAATTTTACAGATCCTATCTCAATCTGATGGCATTCTCTCTCTCCAACTAGTATTTTCATTATCATTTAGTATTAAAATTCCCCTTTCACTGGTGGCTCAGATGGTAAAGAAAATGCCTGCAATGCAGGAGACCCGGGTTCAATCCCTGGGTTGGGAAGATCCCCTGGAGAAGAGAATGGTTGGCTACCCACTCCAGTATTTTTGCCTGGAGATTTCCACGGTCAGAGGAGCCTGGCAGGCTATAGTCTATGGGGTTGCAAAGAGCTGGATATGACTTGAGTGACTAACAAGAGGTCTTAGTCAAAAAGGTCTTCCTGATGTTCTACTCACCCAGTACTGGTATTCTTTTAGTTATGATTCACCTTCCATCAGGAATGTCCTTTCTTTTACAATTTCAGCTGACTTTGTTCTTTCATACTTCTCATGCATAATGCAGTGGCTATTAATTTGGCTTTCTATACAGTACATTTGGTATTTGAAAAAGAAAGCAGCATTAACCCTTTCAGAAGAAACCATGGTATGGAAAACAGATAATGTCTAAAGACAGTAACTTGTTCAGCTTCTCTACTGAAGGCACTAGTAGTGATGTTTAAAGTTGTTATTTTTCCTTTACAGTTAAGATTGTGCCCCGTAACATTTAAAAGAAGTCCTTACACTGAAAAACTTAGACTAGGATGCTTTTGGTTACAACTGTCCAATTATGCGGACTGTTAAACTATTTGTGTAAAGGTCACTAAATTAGGCAGTGGGAAATTAGTTCTATCATTAACTACTTTAGTGAACTGAGTCAACTCTTAACCTTTCTTTACTTACAAAACAGGGAAACATTTATCTGTTCCACTTGCATCACAAGATTTCTACAAGCTTAAGAAAGAGACATTAATGACATATTAGAGCTGGAAGACATTCAGTTGAACAGTCTTACTTTACAGGTTAAGAAATATCAGACATAGTATAGTTGAGAGGAATCAGAATGGAGTGGAATGAACAGAGGCATGCAACCTGCTATTTCCAAAACTAAGAGTACGTCATCATTCCCTTAAGTCCAGATCGTTACACAGACACTGCTGGCATGGAACATAGTCCTAAAGGGGTCTGTATTGAGGCTACAGTGTAAACAGAGTATCAGAGTGCTCACAGTCAGTCAGCAATGCACATTCTATTGAGAACAGGCTGATGGACATCCTACTGTAATTTGAACAGGACTCGGATTAAAACTGGGCACACACATGTAGGATGAAAAGAATTATTTTCACTTTCATGCATTGGAAAAGGAAATGGCAACCCACTTCAGTGTTCTTGCCTGGAGAATCCAAGGGATGGGAGAGCCTGGTGGGCTGCCGTCTACGTGGTCGCACAGAGTCAGACATGACTGAAGCAACTTAGCAGCAGCAGCAAACTTTGAATAACTTGAGTAGAAAAGGTTCTTTGCTTTAACTGCCAACCACTCATGATGGTAAATATATACCATCACTTGTCTTCTAACAAGAAGTGAGAGAACATCTGTGTAGGAGGGACATTCAATCAGTGTATACGATAATAGGAAGAGGGATGGGACAGAGTAGGGACTTGTGTAGGAGAGAGAGATAAGAAGGGTCTGTCAAGAGGGAAACAGCACGAACTAGGAGAGATCTGTGGTGGTGTCCAATTAACTACAAAAACTGGAGGCTGCTCTGAAAAATTGTATAGCATGACATCAGAACTTTTAGAGATTTGGGTTCAAATAATATTTTCTGAGACTGAACTATAAGCTGGGTACCACATGCTCACACAAGTTTCAACATTCTTCAATGTTTGAGAATGATTGTACTTTAACAGGAAAAGGAGTACGGCAAGGCTGTATATTGTCACCCTGCTTATTTAACTTCTGTGCAGAGTACATCATGAGAAACACTGGGCTGGAAGAAACACAAGCTGGAATCAAGATTGCCGGAAGAAATATCAGTAACCTCAGATATGCAGATGACACCACCCTTATGGCAGAAAGTGAAGAGGAACTAAAAAGCCTCTTGATGAAAGTGAAAGAGGAGAGTGAAAAAGTTGGCTTAAAGCTCAACATTCAGAAAACGAAGATCATGGCATCTGGTCCCATCACTTCATGGGAAATAGATGGGGAAACAGTGGAAACAGTGTCAGACTTTATTTTTTTGGGCTCCAAATTCACTGCAGATGGTGACTGGAGCTATGAAATTAAAAGACACTTACTCCTTGGAAGAAAAGTCATGACCAATCTAGATAATATATTTAAAAGCAGAGACATTACTTTGCCGACTAAGGTCCAGCTAGTCAAGGCTATGGTTTTTCCTGTGGTCATGTATGGATGTGAGAGTTGGACTATGAAGGCTGAGTGCCGAAGAATTGATGCTTTTGAACTGTGGTGTTGGAGAAGACTCTTGAGAGTCCCTTGGACTGCAAGGAAATCCAACCAGTCCATTCTGAAGGAGATCAGCCCTGGGATTTCTTTGGAAGGACTGATGCTAAAGCTGAAATTCCAGTACTTTGGCCACCTCATGCGAAGAGTTGACTCATTGGAAAAGACTCTGATGCTGGGAGGGATTGGGGGGAGGAGGAGAAGGGGATGACTGAGGATGAGATGGCCAGATGGCATCACTGACTCGATGGACCTGAGTCTGAGTGAACTCCGGGAGTTGGTGAAGGACAGGGAGGCCTGGCGTGCTGCCATTCATGGGGTCGCAAAGAGTCGGACACGACTGAGCTGAACTGTACTTTAATAATTAGGCTAGGTCCATCATCACCCACCTTGAAAGGAACAGGATCTGGAAGTTTATGTACTTCAGAAACTTGTAAGAAGATCATGTATTTCTACAAGATAAGACCTACCTTACTACAATGTTAGGTTTCTTTGCTGTAATTAAGTATACCAAATGAAGCCACACTAAGCACTTGGTAAGTTACGACTGGCAGTTATATCTTTAAGAAGACATTATAATAGATCAGTTTGTTTAATTGAGAAAATGTTTTAAGATAAGGAATCCACAGATGAAAGACAGTAGAAATGATCTCTGGTGATACAGAGGTAGGAACCCACAGGAGGAGCCAGCAAGGCCCGGATTTGTTGTCTGGTCCTTGATATCTTGAGTAATGGATATAAAAAGAACAGAGATATCAGGGGAAGAGTTTTTGATGCAGTGTTCCTGTTCATGCTCCAACTAAAGAAAACGCTCATATACTCCCACTTATGACATAAAGTGAGGTGGCAGTTGCCCATTTGAACCTTCCTGACAAGCAGCAGGATACAATTAGAACAAGAGTATCATTACAGGGAATCGCAGCCAAAACAATGGACATTGTTTCCACGCTCCAGATTTCCATTTAGACAAGCAGAGGTGGGAATGGAAACCACTCTTGGGAGCATCCTCTCACAGCTTGCGTTTTAGATGATGGAAACGGCTTCTCTGTTTAATTTCCTCATTAACTGAGAGCTTGGGCAGGTTCACACATTCATCCTCAAGGCCGCAAGCCATAAAGAGAGCCAAAACAACTGCAGTCTATACTGAAGGGCCCTGGTGACCAAGGCACCATAATTAGGGGCAACACATCGTAAATACCGCATTTCCTAGAGGGACCAACAACACCTACACTGAGCCACTTTGAGCTTGAGCAGGTTTAAGAAACCGAACACTGTCATGATCCTTATGTATCAGTTTACATCTCTTTCCTCTCTTATAATCCCAACCCTTTTATACACCTCCTCTGACCCTCAGACTCAAACAAGCAGATTCCCTTGTCTCTTCTCCCTATGTTTTAAACACCATCCCCAAGGAAGTTACTTCCAGCACTGAGGATATACCCCATGCCTGCTTTAAGTGCTGACCCTGTACAGCTCAATCCACTCCCCTTTGATCTCCTGCCATCAACCACCACCAGTCCCTACTTAAGGAAAAATCTCTCAATTCTCTCTGCTTAGAGACTCCTTTCCACTACAGTATCTACAATGGAAACAGTGGGGAGTTGAGACAATTCAATCGGTTTTGTCACCATGGGCAAGGCACTTCCATTTCTTGGACCTCAGTTTCATCTGCTGATAAAAAGAGATGGAACAGATCAGAGGTTTTTCAAGAGTCGTCCATGGAGCCCTGTAAGTGACTGCCCAAGCATGGGTGCTGCTGCTGCTAAGTTACTTCAGTCGTGTCCGACTCTGTGCAACCCCACAGACGGCAGCCCACCAGGCTCCCCCATCCCTGGGATTCTCCAGGCAAGAACACTGGAGCAGGTTGCCATTTCCTTCTCCAATGTAAGAAAGTGAAAGTGAAGTCACTCAGTCATGTCTGACTCTTAGTGACTCCATGGACTGCAGCCTACCAGACTCCTCCATCCATGGGATTTTCCAGGCAAGAGTAGTGGAGTGGGGTGCCATTGCCTTCTCCGCCAAGCAAGGGTGGCTGTTGTCAAAAGGCATGGGGAGCACCTTGTCCTCCCTTCAATCAGAGTAGCTCTCAAGCTTTTCTTCTACATATAGGTTCTGTACTTTAACAAGAGATGGCTCCTCAGATTTAAAAACTTTGAAAAATGCCTAACAAGAGATGGCTCCTCAGATTTAAAAACTTTGAAAAATGCCTAGCATGGCACTTGGCATACAGTGGGCATTCAAATCATTCAATGAATGAATGAATGAATGAACACCAAAGGGACTGGGGTATTTCTAAGATCCCTTATGAATTTCCTTGGTTCCATGGCTGCTGAACACGAATTAAGAGTCAAGTTGTATCTCTCTGCTATTTTGTGAAAATACTGACACTTCTGCTTGTTCCTTCATTTGAGGTAACAAAAGTATGCCCATGGCTGGTTCTAGGATATAATTTCCTCGTCAGTGGGTACAAAGATTCAAAATAGTTGAAACTAAGAGAACATTTTTAGGCAAGCAGGAAAAAGAAGTAATATATGGTTTACAGGGTATTCAAGTTTGTGCCTTTGCAGTAGAAGCGTCCAAATGTTAGAAAAATGACAAGATAACAGGCTAAAACAGCATCACATTCCCTTTAAAGATAATTAAAAAAAAACTAACAGGGTCAAAATATATGCAATAGCCCTTGAAAATTCTTCTGAATATCATCACCAGGAGCATCCCAATTCTGTAGGTGATGAGTTAAGATATCAGACTTACTCTGTGATTTTGGGGTCCAAGTTGCCAATCCATAACCGGTGCCCTTCCTGTAGGGAGCCCTCTGAAAGGATGGATGCATTCTCCAGGGGAAGAGTTTTGGTTTCTGCTTCCATCAATCCCTATGAAATACTAAAGGAAACGTGAACATTCAGACAGGAAAGGAGCAACACTTTGTGAACAAGACGCTTCGAACTCAATTCAACAAACATTTACTCAAGGAGGGCATGTCCTGCGCAGCCCTTCAAAGCCCTCAGTGATACCACAACCAGGGCCCCAGCACCAGTTCCCTTGGGACAGCTCCTCCAGCAGCCAGAGAGCAAAAGCTCCCATTTTAGATGAAAGGGGTGTGGTTCTGTGTGCAGAAACTAGTTTTTCTCTTCTGAAGCCAGAGGCTGACTGGGCGGGAGGCCAAAGTCTCTGTTGCTACATGATACACCAGTTCAACAACTGTCACCCAAAATAAACCTTGGAAACCACCAGAAAGAGAGCCTTAATGACACTTAAGAGAATGGGTACGAAGAACAACAGTAAGTAATCAATTAGCTCTTACAATGTTTAATATTTTGGGAGACACTGGGAAGAAGAGACTAACTTTCTCCTTAGTTATTCCAGCCCCCCATTTACTAGTTCTGCAAACTTGGGCAAGTTACTTAACCACTTGGTGCCTCAGTTTCCTCATCTGTAAAACTGGGATAATCAAGAGCTGGGCCGATTCACTGAGGTGGTACACCAAAAACATTAAGAACAAGTCATGGCACCTAGGGAAGCATTCAATTAATTTTACCTTAAATATTACTAGGTTTAGTTCCTGAAATGTCTCATTGCACAGTCACAAAAGGAGGATGAGGGTTATGATGGAGACAGTAACGGAAAGAGCAAGAACCTTGAACTCAGAAAGATGGGTTTCAACTTTTGGTTTTTCCATAGGAAGCCACTTCTCTCTTAGCTTCAGTATCCTCATCTCTACATAGTACACCTCGCCCTGCTCATAACTTGAGAGTTGTTGAGAAGACCAAAAATGAGACCACAGACGTAAGATCAAGCATTAATTAATGCTTAATATGGCAGAGAAAGAAAAAAATAAAAGGACTGGGAAGATGGAAGGCTCTGCCAGACTTTAGAATTCCCTGGTACAGAAAATGTGTCATATAAAACCAGGAGGGCCTCCGAGATCAGTGCTGTATCTTAATAACAACTGCTGACATATCAAACATTGCCATTACTTTTATTTATCTTAGCACAGCTTATACAGGCTAACACACAGTAAGCCCATAGTAACCTTCAGGTAATTGTTTGTTAAATGTGTCTATCTACACCCACACAGGGGTTCCCTGGTGGCTCAGATGGTAAAGAATCCATCCATCTGTAATATGGGAGACCAAGGGTTTGATCCCAGAGTTGGGAAGATCTCCTGGAGAAGGGAATGGCAACCCGCTCCAGTATTCTTGCCTGGAGAATTTCATCGACAGAGGAGCCTGGTGGGGTACAGTCCATGGGCTCTCAAAAGAGTCAGACATGACAGTCCACTGGGTCGCAAAAAGCTGGACATGACTTACTAGCACACACATACACCTACATGAGGGTGCTTTTCTTCCTCTCTCACTCTCGTGTTCAATCTGTTCTGTTCTGTCTGTCAAGTAACTACTAACTGCTAACCCCTTGGCTATGAAAACACAGAAATGAACAAGCCACAGTTCTTGCTCCTTCCTGGGAGAAAGGTAAAACAGGCATGAATAGAATCCCAGGTGTGGAAACTGGAGAGGAGAAACATTCTGTCTTCTCCCTGCTTTCCTTTTCTTTTACTTTCTTACAGATCATTCATTCAAAAAATATTTTTACAGAGCCTCTATTTTCCAGGCAGTGCCTTGTACTGGGGACAGAGCAGTGAACAAGCAGTCTCTGCCCTCTAGATGCTTATATTTGGAAGAGGAGCAGGACAAGACAAAAGCTAAATAAGTAATCAAGATGTAATTTGTGCTAAGTGCTCCAAACACAGTTAAGCAGAGGGATATGACAAGGAGGAATGGACTACTTTAGAATTAGGGGCAAAGGAAGACGTCTGTGGGAGATGACATCTGAGATGAAACTTGACTAATAGAACCTTTTGATTTTCTCATGTCTAAAAACAGGAACAATACCAACGGGGGTTAATATCACACCAGGCAACCATTTTTTGTGGGAAGAGTGCAGGATATAGGACCAAAAGATAGGCACTCAAATCCTGGCTTTTGCACCCAGTTATTCTGTGACTTTAGTAAGTCATGATCACCCCTTAAATGTCCCCCTCCTTAGAAAAGTTTTCCCTCATAGAGCAGGGCATCTTGTTCGTCTCTGATAGCTACCTTTTTCTTTCCATATAATACCAGTTAAATGTGTCATGTACTGTTTCACTTTTCCCTTCCCTCACTAGAATGTAAGCTACTAGAGGGCAGGGCCTTGCCCATTTTGAGGATTCCATCTCCGGCACTCAGCACACTGCCTGTCTCCTGGCTGGTGCTCAGTAGTCACCCAATGAATGAATGAAGCAAGCCACTTCCCCACTCGGAGCCTCAGATTCTTCTTTCTTCCTACAAGGGGCATGATTATCCCTATCTTTTAAGAGTTGTTATTAGGCTTAAATACGACAACATGCATGATAGCTCAGCACAGGACTTTCCTAGGAACGGTAAAGTATGGTAAGCGATCAGAATGGCATACGACAATCAAAATCCTTTGGGTCTGCAATGGCGACAACCTCTTATATTAAGAGTTCACAAAACGCTTTTCCATCTACCTCCCCTCGTCCCCCGCCCCCTCTCCGCACCACGCTGACCTACAACTATCCTGGAATCGACGAACAGTCATCTGGGGAAACTGAAGAGCAGAGAAGCAAAGGCGCTTGTTCCTAAAAAGCTAACGGTAACGGTGGGGTCAAGCCTGGAATCCCCGTTTCCCGATCCCTCGCCCGAAATTCCCAGATGCGATGGGTCATTACTCGGCTTGTTATTTCCGGGCCAGCGGCGGGACAATCCGGGGCGGGGCCTGAGAAGCAGTCTCGTTACGGCAGCCTCCTCCAGGGAACCCCTCGCGTGGCTGGCGCTTACGTGCCAGGGGCTTGAACCGGCCAGACTCACCTCGCGATCTCGGCGTCGTCCCCTCTGTTCATGCCCCCGAATCAGGTCCCGACTCAGCGGCCCGACGGCCCTCTCAAGGCGTATACACCTCAACGCCGCAAGCTGCCAGGCCGCCCGTGACGCACTACGCCCGCGCCGCCGCCCCGCCCCGTGACGTCACGACGCCCGCGCCGCTGCCGCCGCCGCCGCCGCCGCCGCCGTGGTCGCGCGAGTCTTTTCCTAGTAACCTGGGCGCTAGTTGGTGAGTGGCCTCAGCACAGCCTGGAGGCGGGCGCGGGGTCCGGGTCCCGGAGACCTCTCTTCAGGGACCTCTGGGATACATTAAGGGGGCCTAAACACCGTCCCCGATGCGTTCCATTAAAATCCGGCTTGACCTTTACGGCTCAGGGCGGAACCTGTCGATCCGAGCGAGTCTCACGGGTTGGGGGCGGGGCTCATTTCATCACCTAGGGACCTTCAGAATGAGAGCCGGGCTTACTAAATAGCAGCCGGGCTGCTAAATAGTAGCAGCTGTTTAGTGGCCTGCTAACTGGCAGGAATATTTAATTTTCAGAACAGTCCTGTGGGAATAGGTTTTTTTTTTTTTTCCTAATCCCGTATGCTGGAGAAACGCAAACTCGGAGAAATAAAATCAGGGTCGTATCGCTATGAGGGAAGTGAAAGTGAAAGGCGCTTAGTCTAGTCCGACTCTTTGCGACCCCACGGACTATGCAGTCCATTCTTCAGGCCAGAATACTGGAGTGGGTAGCCTTTCCCTGCTCCAGAGGATCTTCTTAAGCCAGGGATCGAACCCAGGTCTCCTACACTATAGGCGGATTGAGTGATGGCGCCCAAATTTAAGTCTCACCTTTTAACCATTACTCTGTGCCCTCCAGTGGCAAGACGGTTGTCATTTCGATTGCCCTTCTATGTTTATAAAGTGCTTCTGCAACTCTTAGCTCATTGGATCGCCCCGCTAACCCTGATGAATAGTATTGTCATCTACAGGTGAAATCGGGGCCCAGAGATTTTGACCTACCTAAGGTTCCATACCTATGAAGTGCTGGAACCAGCACTCTTTCCCAGGTCTTCTCTAAGTTTGTTGCATTTTTTTCTTTCACCCACCCTATTGCGTTCTCAGAATCTTGGGAAGCTTCATAGTTAGAAAGAATGAAACCTGGTCTGACCCTCTATAGTTGAGGAAAGAAAACCTGGGTAGGAGAAATGACTTAATAGAAGTCTCAGGTCAGCTTCCACAGGTGCTTTTTGAATACAAAGTACAGTAAGTTCCCTGCATACAAACCTTCAAGTTGTGAACTTTCAAAGATGGGAACGTATTATAAACCTATTGCAGTATAGTAGTATATAGCTGCTTGTGTTAGGTGCGTATCTAGGCTAACTTTGTTGGACTTACTAACAAATCAGGCTTATGAACAAGCATTCCCTACATACATACAAGTTTGTATGTAGGGAACTCACTGTAGTTATGACTCTAAAAAGGATGATGGGCAGGGAGTAATGAGTTAGGAGTATCAGAAACCAGACCTCCTTAGACAAAAGCTGTTTCTCCACCTGTTCAGTGTCACAGCCTTCCTTTGGCTGTGCCAGGGACATGATCCTGCCTGTAGTCAGATACTGTAAATGCCTTCACTTGTTGCTGAATTTAGAGAAGAACATGACCTCTTACCTCTAAGTGAAAAGTCTGGCAAACCAAGAGATCATGGAAGCAGTGTTGGGGAGTAGAGCCTAGGACCTACTGTCTCTGGCTTTGATTTCTGTTTTGGTGCTAGCAATATGACTTTGAGGAAGGACAATCTAGACTTTCACTCATGTAGTCTTCACGTTTATTAAGTGTCTCCTGTGTTCAGAACTGTGCCAGGGACTGGGGATGCAGCCTTGAACAAGACAACCATAGTTTAATCCTTGTAGTACTTATAGTCAGTTCTTACGGAGAGAATAAGACAATGATCCGATAATTATTGTTCAGTCACTAAGTCATGTCCAACTCTTTTGTGACCCTATGGCCTGTGGCCCGCCAGGCTCCTCTGTTTATGGGATTGCCCAGGCAAGAATACTGAAGTGGGTTGCCATTTCCTTCTCTGAGGGATCTTCCCAACCCAGGGATTGAACCCGCATCTCCTGCATTGGTAGGCGGATTCTTTACCACTGAGCCACCAAGGAAGCCAGATTAAGTAATTACACAAATATAAACTGATATTGTTTAAGTAAGTGCCATGAAAAAGTACATGGTACTAAGAAAAGGGAATATAGGACATTTGACCTGTTGGGCTAGAGAAAACAGCCAAGGAAAGCATCCTCTGAGGAAGTGGTACTTCACCTGAAGTCTGAAAGAAAAGTTCATTAACAAGGTGAGGGAAGATCATTCCAAGCAGATTCAACAGTGTTTTTGAAGACCCTGGCTCAGGAAATTATTCAAGGAAATGAAAGACTAGTTTACCAATTTGTACAATGTGAGTGGTAATCACAACATTGCCCAGTTATTGTGGGAATCAGGTAATACATGTGAAAGTATTTTATATACAACAAGGACCTGTGTGTGCACACCCATATTATAAGAATCTGCATGTTATGAACTAATATACAACTGAATTGGTAGGGGTTGCTGAAATGGTGGATAAGCTAGGACTTTGTCTTCCTCATCTAGTTCTTTCCAAAGTAAAAATGCACCTTCTATGAAAAGTGGGAAAAGTCAAGATTTGAGAATCTCAGCTTTGGATAGAGAATACATGCCTCAAGTAGTTTTAAAAAAATATTTAAACAATTTGAAAAATAATGCCAGTAATTGCACTGTTTTATGTACGCAGTATAGGATAATGCTTAAGAGCACAGACTGTGGAACAAAAGTGCCTGAATTAAAATCTTGAGCAAATTGTTTATCTTTGCCTCTGTGTCTTTATCCATAAAATGGGGATAATAATAAGTACTTATCTCCCAGGATTATTCTGAGGCTCAAATGAGTTAATGTATGCAATACAGTGCTTAGAACTGTTTCTGGCACAGTTATTACTATAAAATTATAAGCTATTGTTTCATTATTATTGTTATAATTACCTTTTTAAAGGCTCATTAATATCACCATGAAAAAGGTGCGGTGGAAACTGTAGCTCAGAGAGGTTGATCTCCCCAAGTTCACACTGCTCGTAAGTGGGCAAACTGACATTTCAGTTCAAGACTTCATCCAAAGGTCAGATGTTTCCTGCTGCATTTTCTTCCGACTATAGGTTAATTTTGTTGTAGAATACTTGGGCTTGCATGATGGTTCCTTTCCTTGTCTTTACTTTTGTGCTGAACTGAGTGCTGATATGAATATTCTTAAGGTAAAGAGTCCAAGGGGCTGCCTTAATTGAATTTCCACTTTGAAGTTTCCTGACTTCTGTGCAGTTTAAAATCTATGTCTTAAGCATTTCAGCAATGTGGTTTATTTATAGAGCCGTCTTCCGGTTCATGTGTACTGAGTCCGCTTTTGGGTATTGAGTTTTCTGTCAAAGGTTGTTTATTTCTAACCCATTTTGATTTCCTGTTGCTTTGTGGATTGGTATTATGACCTGCAACAGGAACACCAGGAAACCTGTCTTAAATGGAATGGCCAGATTGAGACCCTGTAGATTAAAAAAAAAAAAAAAAATCACCTCATTATACAGCCATATTTGGATATAAGTGTGGGTTAGCCATTGGCTGTATTAGGCAAAAACCTAGATATAGAAACCTCATTTAGAGGCAAAATCTGTGAACAGTGCTGCTGCTACAGGGCAAAGGTATTAGGTCCAGCCTCTTGGTCAATGACGGTCTCTTAGAGGCTGAGTTTCTACGTCTATAAAGAGGAGATTATTATACTTTTCTTTGTGGCATTTTTGAGAGAATTAAATGAATACTATGGGTAAAGCAAGCAGGCTGGGCCTGACCTCTGATAATAGTAGCTATTGATAATGATTAAAAAGAGGAAACATTTTTTATTTTCTTATCTAGATCTGTTTTTACTGACATCATGCACCGATCATTGAAATCTAGCATCTCTTGCTATTAAAAATTCCATCGGGAGAAATTATTTACCTTTGTGCAACTCATTTGCTTTTCTTAATAAGTAATAATTAGAGCAGGTGCCATATTCCCAGCGCTGTACTTGGTTGTTACATGCGTTCACTACTTCATTTTATTTTAAAACTGGATTTTTTTTTTCTCACTTTACAAATGAGGAAAATGATGCCCAGAAAATGAAATGAATAGCCACAAGTTGAAATTCGTATCCAGATATGATTGACTCTTGGCTTCCTTGTACTTTAGTAATGACATGTAAGATTTCTTTGTTGTGTCTGACTCTGGCATGGAAGTTTTTGAAAGGAAAGGTGATAGGTGTCAATAGATACTCTTTAGGGGGGAATCCTGTTGTCTGTTAGACAGTGGGCCACATATTTTACTTACATTAACTAATTTATTTTTCCCAAGCCTAAGAAATAACTATAATTATCTCCATTTTATCACAGTTGAGGAAGTCAAGGTGCAGTGATGTTCAGATGCATTTGGGTAACGGTGGAGATGGGCTTGGATTCTAGATCTGTCTGCAAAGCCCATGCTCTTACTCAGACTGTAATGTGTGTGTGTGTGTTAGTTGATCAGTTGTGTCTGAGCCTTTGCGGCCTCATGGATCCAGCAGGTTTCTCTGTCCATAGAGTTTCCCAGGCAAGAATACTGGAGTGAGCTGCCATTTCCTTCTCCAGGGGATCTTCCCGGACCAGGGATCAAAGTTGTGTCTCCTGCATTGGCAGGCGGATTCTTTACCACTGAGCCAAAAGGGAGGTCCCAGATTTGCCCGTAAGTTAGAATTGTTGTTCTATCCTAGGGGTAGCTGTAGGCTTTAGCATCTTTCCACAGTCAAAAACCTCAGAAGGATCGTGTGTAACATGTGTTAACACCGAGGAGGGTGGCATTTTCCAGAGCTTTAGTTCTGTTACATGGAAGACCTCAAACCTCAGCCATGCTTCAGATTCACATTAAAGTGCATTCTAATTGGTAATCAGTGCATAAGGAACCAAAGAAAATTTTAATTAAATGCTGTTGTGTGAATTTTCCAGTCATTTTATGCCTGTTGAATGATTTTATGTAAAATTCTCTTCAGTGCTCTGCCATTACTCTTTATAGTGTAACTTTATCAAGATTTTGTGCTTTTTTTTTTTTTTTTCCTGTAAGGGTTTAATTACCATCATTAAGGATTTAGGCTGCTATGCATTTACTTAACTCTCTTCCCTGTGTACTAATTGGCATTTGCTGTAGTGGAAAGAGCGTGGCGATTTGGCGTCCTACAGACTGTGAGCTAGATATTTAAATCTCTGTGAGCCTTAGTTTCTTTGTCCTATAAAATGGGGCTAATCATACATCCTTGTACAGCTGTTAGGAGGAGGGCTGGAGATAATGTATTTAAGTTATCTAGTACAGCGGTCCCCAGCCTTTATTGGCACCAGGGACTGGTTTCGTGGAAGACAATTTTCCCACTGACCGGAGCTGGGCAGGGGGCGGGGATGGTTTCAGGGTAATTCAAGCACGTTACATTCATTGTGCTCCTGTGAGAATCTAACGCTGCAGTTCATCGGACAGTAGGCGGAGCTCAGGCGGTAACACGAGGGCTGGGGAGTGGCTGTAAATACAGATGAAGCTTCTGCTGGCTCACCTGCCGCCTACCTCCTGTCCTGCCACCCAGTTGCTAACAGGCCACAAACTGGTACGGGTTGGGAACCCCTGACCTAGCACACAAGTCAAAATGGATTGGTAGGCTCTGCTGATAGGATTTGTTTGCTAACTGGTACAGATTATTTTCTGAAGTTGCACTAACAGTAGAGTCTGTTTTACTTAGATCTCCGTTTTGTCTTGTTCTTTTTAGTGAATGTTCACAAGGATTGTCTTCAGTCATGGCCTCGGGTTTAAGGTGCTTCCGCTTGGTCCACCCTGCCTTTTGCAACTCCCTTGCAGCCTTGACCAGACCTGTTTCAGAAGTCACGCTGCAGACAGTGAGAGGAAGACAGAATGACCGTGGGCAGTGCATGGCCTATGCCGCCGTACCAGTCCGTCATTTTGCTACCAAGAAAGCTAAAGGTAGAGACGTGACCTCCTCACCCCTGTCTTATATTTAGCCCTTGAATGATCAGAGCTGGAAGAGATCTCAGAGATGTTCTGATTTCTCCCTGTGCCTCACGAAGAAGTGATGTCTCAGGTGGATCAGTTGATAGGCTTGAAAGGTCACAGGAACAGATATGGTATTAGAGCTGAGGGTCTGTTTTCCCACTTCCATGCTGCCCCATATGTTGCCACAGCTCAGAAAATGACTGTTTTGTTTTAGATTTAGAATTAGAGGTGTAAGTGCCAAGCAAGCCAGAATACTTGGGATAGGGATCAATGTATTTTCTCCTTCCAGGAAGATCTGTGTTGGAAGTAAAATTAAAAGCAGAAGTTTGTTGGGTGAGGACGCATGAGAGCCGAGGATTTAGATGGATGATCTTAATGGCTTGTGTCATCCAAGAATGAGACTTTGATATAACTCAGGTCTCAGCTTGAATGTCGCTTCCTCAGGAAAGCCTTCCCTGACCTCTTAGGCTGGGTCAGTTCCCTTGTTACACGCACTTGTGCACACTGTTGTTTTATCTTTGATGTACTTAGCAAAGCACTCATTAATTAATTAATTGTAGGATTGATTATTGTTCTGTCTTCCATACTGGACCCTGTGAGGAAATTCTCCACCTCTGTCTTTTTTTTTTTTTTTTTCCAGTCCATGTCTTTTGTTTAGGAGCAGACAGGGCCTGACACATAGTATATATTAAAAAGTTTTGTTGAAGGAACAAATGGGTGACAGAACATTGTCAGGCAGACCTGCTGTTCATACCTGCAGCTGTGGGCGTGGGAGTTCACTCGCCAGGATGATCCTTGAGATATGCTACTGAATGTTTTTTCCCCACTGCTTTTCTTTTAAGGTTTCACACAGACCTTCTCCTTTCCTGTTAACAGGAAAATTAACAAGTTGCTGGAAAAGCATTAATGCATAGCAAACGTATATTCACTTAATAGTGATAATGGTAATAACTTTTGATGTGTAGGTTGCTTTATATATTTGTTAAATTCACATACATTTAATAATTTAATTTGATCTTTATAAATTATCCATTGAAGGAATTGTAATTACCCAGTGGAGAAATTCTTCTAAATACCTAGTGAGCCTCGTGTCTCACCATTTTGCAAGTGAGGAAGCTGAGGTCCACGTGTAAGACCTTTGCCTGTGATCATATCCAGTTAGTGGCAGAGCTGGAATCCGGGGCCCTGTGCCCACCGCACTGCAGGCATCTAGTGCGCCTGGTAGCTGCAATCTTTTCATATTTAATTGCATATTCAACTTTTATCTTCTTGGGTTGCCTCTTTAAAAAGTTGGTTGTTTGGCTTTTTCCTTTAGATTTATTGGATTCTTTCTATATTAAGAATGCTGATCCTTTGTCAATATGTATATGTTATGGGTATCTACTTTGCCTTTTTACTTTATAATATCTTTCATTGAACATCAGTTTTAATGCAGTCATATTTTTCAGTTCTTTCCTTTATCATTTGTGCTTTTTCGGCCTTATTTAAGATACCCTCATCTATCCAAAAGTCATAAATCTCTTCTTCTGTACTTTCTTCTAAATATTTTGAAGGTTTTTACGTTTCATATTTGGGTCTTTAATCCATAACGGAATTTATTTCTGAATATGATATGAGATGAGGAATCTAATCTTATTTCTTTTGGAAATGAGTAATAATGTGTCAACCTCACTGTTTTAAAGTCTATTTATTTTACTATTTGTTAAACTATTTTAACGTCTATTTATTTTTGGCTGTGCCAGGTCCTCGTTACTCCGCTGGGTTTTCTCTAGTTGAGGCGACTGGGGGCTCCTCTCTGGTTGCAGTGCACAGGCTTCTCACTGCAGAGGCTTCTCTTTTTGTGGAGCATGGGCTCAGTATTTGTGGTGCCCAGGCTTAGTTGCCCCTCGGCGTGTGGGATCTTCCTGGACTAGGGATCAGACCTGTGTCCCTTGCGTTGACAGGTGGATTCTTCACCACTGGACCACCGAGGAAGTTAACCTCACTTAGGGAAAACTCTTCTTTACTCCCAGATCTGTAATGCCTCCTCTGTCGTATGTTATGTTTCTTCATATGTATGATTTATTTCTGAGCTCTTGATGTGTTGAACTGCTCATCTCTCCCTGCACTAAATTCCCTAATGCCTGAATCACTGTCATAACGTCTTGAATCTGGTGGTACAGATCTTTCCCTTCAGAACACACTAGCTTTTTTTTTTATTATTCTTCTTGGCCTTTTCTCTTCTCTGTAACGTTTATAATCATATTGTCAGGTTTTCTCCTTACAGATCTTACACAGTTCTTCAATTGGATTTATTTCTAGACTATCATCATTTTTTGGCACTTTGGTATATGATGTTTTTTAAACTTTTGAGTTATATATACAGAAAAAGTATGTACATAAATTGTCAGTGCTCAGTGAGTTTTCACAAAGTGAATACAACCATGTAACTATCACCCAGATTAAGATATAGACATCGCTTGCACTCTGGAAGCTTTGCTCTTGTCCTTTTCAAGTCTCTCCCTTCAAAAGACAACCCCTTCTCTTGACTTCAACACTGCAGATTTCGTTTTGCCCCTTTTGAACTCAGAATGGATTCTTTTCATGCCTGGCTTCTTTTAATAACAGCCTACCCGTGAGGTTTGTCCATGTTGTTGTCTGTAGTAGCTGTTGGTACATTTTACTTTTTTTTACAGTGTCCCAGTGAATGTGTCTACCGTGATTTATGTATGTTTCCTGTAGTCGATGGATATTTGAGTTGCTTCCGGTTTTGAGCTAAAATAAATAATGCTACTGTGAACATGCATTTTGGTGCCCATAAGTTTGCCTTTCTACTGGGTGTGTACCAGGAGGAAGGATTCCTGAGCCTTGGGTCATGTGTATATAACTCAGTTCAGTTTCAGAATATGTGGTTTCCCAGAGTGGCCATGTCAGGCTACTCTCCTCCCCAGGGTGTTTTAGTTTTCTGTTTGCTAATTACCCATTATCTACTTGTGAACACTTGGTATGGTCAGCCTTTTTAATTTTTGTCATTCTAATGAATGTGCCATTATATCTCATGGTTTTAATTTGTATTTCATTGGTGAATAGTGATAGTGAGCACCTTTCATTTGTTTACTGGTTATTTGGATATCCTCTTTGTTTCCAGTCTTTTGCCCATTTAAAAAAATCGACCTGATTTTTAAAAATTGACTTGTAAGAATTTTAATGTATTCTAAAGACAAGACTTTTGCATATATATGTAATGCTGATAATGATTACCTTTTCATGGTTTTTTTTTTTTTGGGTGAACAGAAGTTCTTAATTTCAATGTAGTCCAGTTTGTCAATCTTTTTCTTTTATTAGCAGTGCTCTTTTTTTCCTGTTTAAGAAATTTTCCCCTGCCTCAAAAATATATTCTATTTTATTTTTTGCAAGAGTCATTGCTTTATGTCTTTCAGAAATTATGTGTTCTGTTGGGTTGCTGGTGAATAGGAATACTTTTGATAATTGTACATTGATTTTGTATATTGCAACTCTGCTGCACTCTTTTATTAGAACCGTTGTGTATTTTTTTGGATTTTCTATGTAGATAATTAAAATACCTATATTTAATGATAGCTTTGTTTTTCCCTCCCCAATCTATATACCTCATGCCTTTTATTTCTTTTCTCTCTTTCCTCCATCCCTCTTCCCTCCTTTTCTCCTTTCCTTCCAACTACTTTGTCTAGGAATTCTAATATAATTCTAATAAAAGTGATTTTTTATTGGAGTATAATTGCTTTACAATATTATGATAGTTTCTGCTGTACAACAAAGCAAATCAGCTATGTGCGAGTAAAAGTGATTATTGATAGTAGTCATCCTTGTTTTAGTCCTGACTTTATAGTGAATACTTCTTATGTGTTAACATCAAGAATTATGTTCGCTTTATTTTTTGGTAGTCTCTCTTTTAAGCAAGTATCTTCTGTCCCTGTTTTGCTGAGAGTTTTTGTTTTGAATGGGTATTAATTTCTTTTTTTTTTTTTTTTGGTGCTCTTATTGCATTTATTGAGTGAGCATTTAAAAAATTTTTTCAGTCTATGAATGTGGTGGCTCTACATTGATAGCCTTTTCTGATGTTAAACCACTTTTGCATTCTTGGTATAAGCCCTCATTGTTCTTATGTGTAATGTGCGCATACATTGCTTGCTCCATAATCTGTATGTTGCTGGATTTGGTTTGCTAATATTAATTTAGGGCTTTTGAGTCTGTATTTGTATGTGAATTAGTCTTAATATAACTTTCTGATACTGATGGGCATAAGTTCCTTTATAGGTAATTTGTCTTTTCTCTTTGGCTGTTTTCACAGCCTCTTTGTCCTTGGTTTTCTGCATTCACAAAATGTCTAGGTATGAATTTGCTTTTAGTATCCTGTTTGAAACTGTTTCTAAATCTGAAAATTCAGCTCTTTCATCAGTTCTGAAAATTCTAAGCCGTTAGCCTGTTAACTTCAGAGCTTTCAAGCAAGATGATGACACAAGCAAATAAATGTTCAAAAAAAAAAATCACTCTGCTGCTTACTGGTTGGTTACTTTGGGCAAAACATTTAAATAGCTGTTCCTCAGATTACTTATCTGTAAAATGGGAGCAATAATAATTTCTGTTCTTCCTATGTCAAAGAGCTGCTTTGAATTCTAATATAAGAATGTACTTGAAATTGCATTGCAGATTGTAATATGGTATATGGGTGTTTAATGAAATTTGTTGTGAATGATCTCAGTAAATATGGCATATTTAATAAATAAACAAGTATAAGATAGTAGTATTTAAATGTTTTTATTCTTTTCTCTCTTCCCACACCCTACGTAAAGGAATGTAAGAATATTTGTATTACTCATGGGAGTGAGCTATGCATATATATAGTATAGCTTATGAAACATCACTATGATGGTTTAGATACAAATTAGAATTTTACTCAGTTCTCAATATTGTTGGTTTTCTAAAATATAAGCCATTGTCACTACCGCTGATGGTGGTTGATGTTGCTAAACCGCTGCTGTTCTTTCTGTCTGTGCCAGCCATCAGATACTTTGCATGGCCTTGTTTTAGGATCCAGTTTTAAATGAATTAATATATTTTCTGTGTCTCTCGTTTCCTTAACTCATTGTTTATTGTCTCTATTTATGCTGTTTTTTTTCTTTTAAATTCATTGAATGTTGACTTTCTAGCTAAAGGAAAAGGACAGTCCCAAACCAGAATGAATCTTAACACTGCCTTGGTTGAGGATATCATCAACTTAGAAGAAGTAGATGAAGAAATGAAGTCTGTGATAGAAGCACTCAAGGATAATTTCAATAAGACTGTCAGCATAAGGACGTCACCAGGTTAGTGAGTGAACCTGTGTTTCCGAGAGGGGCACGGTGGCAAGAACATTGCTTTGGCAGGACTGGATTTTACGTATCAATTGGTGACCACTGGCAGTTACTTTACTTCTCGTGTTCAGTTTCCTTGTCTAATTCCCACCTTCTAGCTTTGGAATGGGAATGAAAATAAGTGAGGTAGCATGTGTAATGATTCTTGTACAGTGCCCAGCATGTATTAACACTGCATTTATCTGTTTAGCAAATACTTGTCTGCTGTGGACTAGTCATTGTGCTGGTTCACAGTAAACAAAAATAGGTATGATCTTTGCTCTCATGGAATCATACTGTCAGAAAATGGGACTTTAATTATTACTGTACTCTAAAAACTTGTAGGTATTTAGTCTCATAGTAACTGAAATATTTGGTCTGATTTGTCCATTTTTTGTCCGAATTGGCCATTCTTATCCCTTACTGGGGACCAGCTGGCTGCAGACATGCCCACCTGAGACATTTCTATACCCCTGGGCTTGACCAGGAAGATTCCGTTTGGGTTAATAACTTCCTGAAAATGGCTTTTCTAAGTGGGAAATGTCAGAACTGTCTAGGAGAACTGTTTGCAGATGTGATGGAAGAAGTGAGTTGTCAGCTAATGGTGCAGGCAGGCAGGAAAAATCCAATTGCTATTAAATTGGCCTTTTGGAAATTGTCATCATCCTAGAGTCAAGCCCTGGACCCCCTCGGAAAATATCTGTGGGAGCTGGGGCTGCTCCCGCTCACATCTTGGTTGGGATAGTTCATAAGAAAGTTGGAAAATATTTCATGAACTTGTTCTTTAGAAAACTAAGTGAAAAATCTATAGCTCCATCTATAAACATCAGCAGAAACATCAGAGATGAGCTCCAATGTGAAACCAGAAGACCGTTCTATCATTTGTCAACCCTGGACTGGGGCATTTCTGCCTTTGCTGACAGTAGAGCGTGCCATTCAATCTCTCCCAACTGTTTATTTTAAATTTGCTTATTATTTTAGGTATGAAGCTGATAAAGTGCTTTGTCTCCCCTGTGCTTTCTGGCCTGTTAACATTCTGCAGCTGAAACCAGAGAGCAGTTTGAGAGGAGCTCAGGGAGAAATGTGATACTTCAAATTGGCCAGCAAGCTCCACTCTTGTTGAACTTAAAAAGATGATGGGCCTGGAAAGAGGTTGGGAGTGTAATTTGTTAAATGTTAACCTCTGCAAAAATGAGGGGCAGGAGTGAGGCTGAGGGAGATGCTCGCTGGGGACAGATTGAGGGAAAAGGATTTGATGCCTTATGTCGATAAGGATTTGGGGAATGGGAACCACCACGACTGCATGGTGAAAAGCCCACGTTGGGACTTCTGTGGTAGAGGCTCTTACGGCAAATCAGGAAGGCTGAATTAAGATCCATTTTCAAAAGGCCTCCCGCTGGCATTTCCTCTTTGCTTCTTTCTCTTCAGGGTTATGTTTCTACAGCATTCTGTGTAGAACTTGGGGCCATGAAGAGACTGGGTGAAACAGGCTGAACTTAGCCAGTCTTTCATTTTATTTTACTTTTTTTTTTTTTGCCAGATTATTTCATATCATCTTTCAGTACTATCTGAACCAGCAGACACTTTTCCACTTATACCTCTGTCTGTCTACCAGCAATTTCTGTCTCCAAGATTGAAGACAGAATTGATTGCTTTTAATAGTTGTCTAAAATACAGGTTTGTTTCTTCATTCTTGTCCTCTCATTCATTCATTCATACATATGTTTATTTATTCATCAGTGCATTATTAAGCACTTATTCCGCGCTGTTTAATAGGTGCTGTAGATTCAGAGAGAAAAGACATTGTCTCCATCTTCCAAGAGCCTAGATCCTAGTGTGTAGGGATAGACAAGTAAACCAACGTGTGAAACCACGAAGCAAAGCAGAATGGTGAAGATCATGACTTTGGAGTTGATCAGGTGTAGGTTTGAATTCAGGCCTCATTAAGGGCTCTTGTGACCTTGGACAAGTTATTTTCTGTGCCCCAGTTTCCACATCTGTAAAATGGTGGAACTGTCTCACAGGTTTATTGTGATAATAAAAGCAAATAAATTATAGAAAGCATTTAGACCCATGTCTTGCCCTAGGAAGTGTTCAGTAAAGATGGGTCATCATTATTATAGATTTGTGTGTAGGATCCTGGAGCTCATAAAGGATTTGTAATCCAATCTAAGAGGTCAGACAGGATTTCTGAGATTAGATGCAATGATAGCTGAGTGTTCAAGAGTGAGCAGAAGTTATCTGAGCATAGAAGGGTATCCTTAGTAGAAGGAAAAATATATGCTGAGGATCCTAAGGCAAGACAGAATGGACTGTTATTAGAGAGACTGTAAGTAGGTTAGTTTGGTTAAAATATAGGGGAAAGTTGAGACATATGATAATAGCGTGTATTGGGCCCTTGTATATGCCAGGACAGTATAAGGGCTTTCCATAAACTCTTAACTCTCATAACAACCCAGTGAGATAAGTATGATTTTAATGCCCCATTTAGAAATCAGGAAACAGACGCCCAAAAGGTTGAGGAGACCTTCCCAAGGTCACACAGTTCAGGAAGTGGCAGGGTTGGTATTTGAACCCAGGTCATTGGTCTTCAGAATCATGGACTTTTCCAGATTGAAGCCAGTGGCGTCAACAGCCTTCTAACTTGTGATGGCATTGAATTGAGTTGAGTACTGTGCTTCAGATCAGATCTTCGGGCCGTAGTGTGGAACTGCATTATCCTAACAATTTGCTAGGACAACTCCCAATTTGTTTTGGACTGACACCTCTATCACCACCACCACCCCCGCCCCTGCCCCCCCCACACAGTGTGTCAGAATGAGCTGTTCTGGAGTGATTCTTAAAATGAATGGTAAAGTTTTCTTCTAGTTCTCATTTGCATAGGAAATCAGGGAATTTGAGTAATGCCCCTTTTATTGTCTTATAACAATATACTTGCCTTCTTGACAAGAAAACTTTGCCAAAGGTTTTCCCTAATTCAGATATGGACAAAGCTCAGATCCAGGGTATCAGTGAAGTGGTAATAATTGGTGGGTTTTTTGTTGTTGTTGTTGTTGTTCCTAAAGGGAGTCTAAATGCCAAAATCGAGGTGGTATGGGGTAACAGTTCCAAACCTGGCTGCATGTCTGAATCATGTGGTCATCTTGAAAGAAAACTATAAGCGCCCCCAAAATCACAGGCTCCTGAGCCCCTACAGAATCAGGGTCTCTGGTGAGTGGGACCCAGGAATCTAAATTTAAAAGCTCCCTGGGGATTCCTGAATGGTGCAACTCAAGTTTCCCACTGATAAGGGAAAGAGACTTGATCAGAGTTGAAAGTAAGCACACCTAAGTTGGGGCTGGCTCTTGCTGGGTTTTCCTTTTGTTAGCTCTGTGATTTGGCTCATTTTACTTCCCCAAGTTTTTTTCTCTGGTGTAAAGTGGATATAGTGATACAGTGTTACAGGCTAGTTGTGAAAAGGGCTAAGTAAGAGGTACCTATTTTTATGTTTATTTTTTGTGTGTGTCTATTGTATATTTGCTTATTTATATTGAGTTGTAATGGGCACTTTAATCCTGTAAAGTATTTTAATTGAGTTGGAAACCAAGGTACTGAGAAGGTGACTGACTTGCCTGAGGTTTCATGTTAGTAAATGGTGACATAGCTGGAAGGGTGACCAACACTTTCCAGTTTCAGCTCTCAAAGTCTTGCGTCACAGGAAACCATGCAGGACCAGGCAAATCAGGATTGTTGGCCACTCTGGTGCTGGTAAGGAATTTCAACCTAGTTTTGTCAACATTTCAAAGCTCTTTCCAGCACACGGCACCACTGCTTCTGTAAACATCTGGAGTCCAAGAAAATGAAGTCTGTCACTGTTTCCAGCGTTTCCCCATCTATTTGCCATGAAGTGATGGGACCAGATGCCATGATCTTCATTTTTTGAATGTTGAGTTTTAAGCCAGCTTTTTCACTCTCCTCTTTAACCTTCATCAAGAGGCTCTTTAGTTCCTCTTTCTGCCATAAGGGTGGTGTCATCTGCATATCTGAGGTTATTGATATTTTTCTAAACATTAGTTGAATCTGAATTGATAGAGACTTAGATGTGAGGTTACTAAAAGTCCTTCTGAATTCTAATTTTAATTTTCCTTTTAGGATCCCTTGATAATATCACTGTGGTGACTGCTGATGGGAAGCTTGCTCTCAACCAGATCAGCCAGATCTCCATGAAGTCGCCACAGCTGATACTGGTGAATATGGCCAGCTTCCCAGAGGTAAGGTGGCCTTGCTCAAGGGCTCCCTCTCCATGGTCTCCCTTGTAATGCAGGAGACTACAGCGAGTCAGGAGGAAGTATTCCCTTCACTTTGGGGTGAGACAAGAGACAAGGCATAACAAAGGGAATTTAAGGATAAGAAAAGCTCTCTTCCTCTTTCTAGATTCCTTTTCTATTTTACTCAAACACTATAGAGTCCAGGCAAGTAATTTGAATACTGACACAGGTCCCAGCTAAGACAAACAGGAGTGGCAGTGGGGTAATTGGAGGGGCAGGGGTAAACTGTAGAGTGTGTGCCCTATCTGAAGGGAGCAGCCTTTGCCCAGTTGCTGCTGATCCTTCCCAGGCAGAAATGTAGACCTGGTAATCAGATACTACCAGATACTAAGATTTTTATTTACAGAAGAAGCCAATAGCCCCAATTTCTATCTTTGCTGAATGTTGATAACTAATTCCCTTTTTTGGTGTGTTTTAAGTCTGTGACAGAGTCTGTTGATGGGCCACATTTGGCCCGTGGGCCACCAGTTCATGACCTTCACGTTGTTTGGAGTAGTGCTGTGCTGTGCTGCGCTTAGTCACTCAGTCGTGTCTGACTCTTTGTGACCCCATGGCTCTAGCCCGCCAGGCTCCTCTGTCCATGGCGATTCTCCAGGCTAGAATACTGGAGTGGGTTGCCATGCCCTCCTCCAGGGGATCTTCCCAACCCAGGTGGGTTCTTTACCGTCTGAGCCACCAGGGAAGCCCTATTTGGAGCAGACCTTCCAGGAACTCACATTCGTTTGGGATATTGCCCAGAGCACAGTGCTTCCAGGGCTGGAAGGTGGGTTGCATTAGATCATTGCAACCTGGAGGCTGTGATTTTAAGTCTGGTTGAGGAAGATAAATAGGCTATTCCTTACTGGTACAGTAAGAAGTGACCTGGATTGGGACTCCTTGAGGACCTGGAATGTGGTCCCACCTCTCGCCAGTTGGCTATGTAGGTTGTGTCATTCTCTGGGTCTCCATTTCCTCATCTGTTCACGTGAGATGAAGGCATCTGAAGTCTCTATTCTGATGGTCTCTTTCAGTAATTCTAGCCCAAAGACAGACACCAAAGTTGAACCTGCTGAATTTGACAAAACTGGGTTAGAGACAAGAGTAAGCCCTTGATATGAGTAGACTTTCAAATCAGGGGGCTCTTGCAGCTGATGTGCCCATATTTGTGGGGGTATTACTCACTTCTCCCCTGTCGTGTTCTCCATACTTCAGCCAGAGAGAACTTGTAAAGATATTAATATCTCTTTGATTATGTCATTCCCGGGCACTGAGTTCATCAGCGGTTTCAAGTAATCCTTAAGGAGATGACTGTGGCCTAGACGGCTTCGTGTGAAACGGC
This sequence comes from Ovis aries, assembly GCF_016772045.2. Taxonomy (NCBI): domain Eukaryota; kingdom Metazoa; phylum Chordata; class Mammalia; order Artiodactyla; family Bovidae; genus Ovis; species Ovis aries. Next base: position 13,620,028 of record NC_056056.1, on the reverse strand, counting down.
CCTGCTTGTCCCTGCAGACGCCCCACTCTCGTGCACTGTCACCCTTGCATGCTGCTCTGCCCACGAGCCTTTCGGTTCCTCAAACCCTTAATATCCTCAGGGCCTTTGCGTATGCTATTTCCTTTGCATGGATCACTCTTGTCTGGCTAATTACTATCCGTATTTTGGACCACAGCTTTCATATTGCTTTCTCAGGGAAGTCTTTCCTAGTCCACGCAAAATCTCAATTATTCCTCTATCTTAACCACTTTTATACAGCACAGTTATTTTTCTTCGTTGTACTTAACAGTTATGCACTTATCTACATCTTAGTTTTCCATCTCCCTTTCATTAGATCATAAGCTTGGAATGTGGGAATCACATCCAACTTGCTCATTCTGTCCAGCACCAAACACCATGCCTGACACATGGACGCACCCAGTAAATTTCCCTCAAATGGATGAATACTTGTCATTAGGTTGATGGAAGGGAGGCACTCATTCGTGGTGTTCCCGAGGAGCAGAGAAATGGACAGAAAGGGAACTGTTAGCTCTTTCCCCTTCTGGCCCCTCTGAACCACTGAGGCCTCTCCGCCTTGTTCATCTGATCCCACAGGCACCGCGGGCCAATTTAGGGAACAGCCTCCTAATTACGCAGCTTGAAGACCTCATCAGGCAGATTGCTTTTCAGAGCCAGCCACTTCTGTTATTAAATAGCAAATGGCATTCACAGAAGAAGCACCTGATTGGCCACCAGAGCATCTTAGGAGGCAGGAGGAGGTATTAACAGCTTAATTTTTTCTTAGGAAATTGGAATATATCTTCCTTTTCCAAGCAAGGCATCTTTGCCATTTCTCCAAGTTGAAATTCTGTGAGTTTTGGAAAAAAAAAAAAAAACACATCTACGGTTAACCTTAGTAGAGAGGCTCCTTACAAGGACAGAGTGAGGAAGTGTGAGTTACATTGTCTTTTGAATTCCTTTATCTCATCTGGTGTATATATTAAACAAATAGCTCTAACTAAACATTTCCTTCCTCTGGTTTAGAAGCTGTCCATGGAGTGCCCAGGTTTATAGCTTCAAAATGCTGAGCTAATCCTCTCTGTGTTTATATACTTCCTTTTTGTTTCACATGTGCCTGGCTTTCTTTTCAAACCTGAGCATTTCTGTGTCATGCCGTAGAGACACAATACAGATTTACATGCATAATCTTTTTAAATGCATTGAGGACAAAAAACTGCATTGCATTTGTTGAGCATGTGTCCTGCTTGATAAATGATAGACACAAGTTACTACCTTCCATAAACTTGCCTGCAGCTAGACTTAATGATGGGAAAGTAGGGAGTTTAAAAAAAACAAAAACAAAAACAGACCACAGCATGATTTGAGCAAGGCAAATGAGGAAAAAAAAAAAAATTCTGCAGGCTCTTTTATTGCTCCTGTGGAAGGAAGAAAGATGGGTTGAGTGTGTACAGGGCTGCTAGGCATTGCTTTCTCGTGTTTTGTTTCCTGTGATCAGCACAGCTACTCTTTAAAGTTAGACTTAAGTCCGTTTTCTAGAGGAGGAAACTGAGGCTTAGGAAAGTAGAATTTTTCCACAGATTCATGCTGTGGCAGGAGAGCCAGGACTTGAGCTTAGGTCTGTTTGACTCTAAATCCTGTGCTCCTTTCACCATGTGTTCCTTAATTCCACAAGTATTTTTGTTGAGTCTCTGCAAATCAGCTGTTGACTTGAACCCAGATTGTCAAGGACTTGTTCACCTATCTACAAAAATTTCATCGTCTTTTGTCCTGTAGCATACACATGCACAAAGATGTGAGTATAGACATGAATGAATTGGATTTATTAGTTTAAGAATCCCTGGAGGAGGAAAGGCAACCCACTCCAGTATTCTTGCCTGAAAAATCCCATGGACAGAGGAGCGTGGCAGGCTGTAGTCCCTGGGGTGCCAAAGAGTCAAACACTACTGAGTGAGCGTGCACGCACGCAGTAATAGCAGACATTGCTAATTGATCACAGCACTCGGTCCTGCCTAACACCACATGGGATCTGTGATCTTTCTTGACACAGTACTCCAAGCAGCCACAACCAGTGGGTCATTGTTGCCATTGGAGGGCGTCTGTTTGCACTGGGGCGCTGGTGGGCATCTCTTCGGTGAGGGGTAAAGGCTAAGAGATGGAAATGTGATAGAAATGCATGCTTTTTTGTCTGAACCATGAATAGGTCAGAAGTCATGTTGGGAAAATGACGGTAATTCCCTGAGTTTCTGTATTCTTCCATATCAAACTAAAATGTATGTATTTCAGAACTACCTCTTTCAGTAGGTTTTTTTTTTTTTTTTTTCAAATGAAACCACTCTTGGTTCACATTTTTTCTGCATGCGAAAGGACACAGAACAGGTATAAAATGGTACAAAATAAGGCTTTTGGGAAGGGGTATAAACATGAGGAGTTTTTCTAACAGGTTTGAGCCAGTGCCTTAATATACATATTAATCTACTTATTCAGCAAGCTTCTACTGAGCAATCACTGCATCCTTGGCACTGAGCCTTGGACAGTGAAGGTGTAAATATTGAGCTGTAGCTCCTGCCCAGCTTGGAAGCAGCGGTGGGTGCTCCCATGCTTGCCTAGGCAGGCTGTGTGGCAACACTTGGGCCAGACTGTGGAGGGAAAGTGGAGGTGGTGGTGGTGGCGGGGTGGTCCAGCCAAGTCACCAGTCTTTCCTTCAGTGAAAAGCTTCAGAAAAAGATTAGGAGTCTTGAAATCAGGTCAGTCCTTCAAAGTGATGATTCTCCCTTTTAAAAAAATTTTTATTTTTAATTAATTAGTCTATTTATTTATATTTTGGGCACACTGAGAGGCATGTGGGATCTTAGTTCCCCCGACCAGGGATAGAACCTGCGCCTCCTGCATTGGAAGTGCAGAGTCCTAACCTCTGGACTGCCAGGGAAGCCCCTCCCTTTATGTTTAACTTGAGAAGTCTGTGTTTCATTTTATTAAGGAAGTTGGTAGTTCTCTTGTAGAGGAAAATTTCATTTATTTATCCAGCTCTTTTATTTACCTTGGCCATACGCTTTATACACCAGACCTAGTTCCAAATTCTTTTTGACTATTAAAAAAAAAAGAATCAAATTCCCTGTGCCATAGTTACTGAATACATTGAGCTAGTGGATCTGGGAGGTAAGAGAGACTAAGGAACGTCACTGGATGGAGAGTTGAGGAGCTGAGCCTCCTCTTAACACTGCCAGTAACCGGAAGCGTGATGGGCCAGGTCTTCACTCCGTTGCTCTTGGCTTTTAGGGACTGTGTCTCTGGGTAGGGTTGTGACCTTTACCAGCAGGTCCCTGCACACATAAGGAAGGGACTGTACTGGTTATGTCTGAGATCCCTTCCAGCTCCAGTAGTCTGTGGTTAGAGGTACATTTTAAGAGTTTCTCATTTTAAGCAGTGGCTGCACAGTTAAATTCTGTAGCCCAGGGGCATGATTTGTCTTCTTGTGGAAGGCTGGTTTGTCTTTTTGACCTGACAATAGCATCTTATGTCCCTGTAGAATTCAGGTCATTTTACCATGAAATGGATGAGCTTTTTAGGCACTCCCTTAAAACAAAACCCAACCTGAAAAAATAAAATAGGTGTGCAACAAACCCCATTTATTTAAACCGGAAAGTCTAGGGAGGAACTCAAGGCTGGGAATTGGCTCTGTTGAATCCAAGCGATATGGATTGGCTCTGGTCAAACCTAAAATTCTTTTGAAAATCAGGGGCCTTGTTTTCATGAATGGCACATTGTCATGCCAATGGAATTCTCTCTTCCACACTGCCTTCTCTTATGCGGTAGAATTGCAAACCAGGTGTGGTTATAATGTTGCTTAAGGTTGAGATAAGGCAGTTTGGGACGGCAGTGTACCAGTGTGCCACCTTGCCTGATAGAGAGCAAGGCTGTGTCAGAAGAGACCCGGATGGACCTCAGGACAGCAGTGCATCAGAGAACAATACTCCGTGTTCTGTAAGAAACCATAATGGAAAAGAATGTGAGAAAGAATATCTTTGTGTATAGCGGAATCATGTTGCTGTACAACAGAAATTAACATTGTAAAAGAGCTATATTTTGATGAAATAAATTTTTTTTAAACAAAGAGGGACTTCGATGGCAGTTCCGTGGTTAAGACTTGGCACTTCCACTGCAGGGGCCATGGGTTCGATCCCTATTCAGGAGAAATAAGATCCGACATCGCATGCCTCATGGTACAGGCACAAAAAAAGAGGAAAAGAAAGACAGCAGTGCATCAGCTAAGCAATGACATCAGCTCATCATTCTTCGGGGGTTTGTGCGTTCTTCTCTTTATTGAATATGCTTATGTAATAGCGCCCCTTGCCTGGGTGATGCATGGCTCCTGTCCCTCATTTAATCCTCCCTGAGGTACAGTACTGCAGGGTCTCAGACTACTACACGGAGGCTCAGAGAGGTCAAGCTTATTGCCCAGGGTCACATGGTTAGCAGAGTGGGGATTTGAACTGAGATCTTCCACGCTTCCTTTCTTGGCATGCACACCAGCAGAGATTCATTGCTCATGCCAAAACACAAGTGAGGTTGGTGTGAGCATAGATGTGAGTGAGTTAAATTTATTTACTCATTCCAGTCGGCACTGGTATATTTTGAGTGTAAAATGTCAACTGGAATTTTTAATGTATAAAGTCTTTCAGCTGTCTTTACACCAATCTTTGCACAGACCAGCCCCCCTCCCTTGAGAATTTATTGTGGTTTTGATCTGCGTTGCCTCAAACCATTGAAATCTTTTCAAAGAAGCAGAGCTGTTTTCTTTTTATTTTTTCCTCTATGCTTTTTTTCCCTCCCGCAATACACTGGTACCAGGAGTGGACATAGTTTGCTATTCAGCTTGATCAAAGCACTCTACACCAATGTAACTTCCTGATCTTACTGGTAACAGAACTAAATGTTTCCATGTTCTGCCAAGATGGGTTGCCAGTTATCGACAGAGGGCTTGCATCTGGTAATAATTATTTACTAATTCTGTTTACCTTTTGATCTGGTTTTCAGTGTACAGCTGCAGCTATCAAGGCTATAAGAGAAAGTGGAATGAATCTGAACCCAGAAGTGGAGGGGACGCTAATTCGGGTACCCATTCCCAAGTAAGTCTGGCTGACATTCACATATTTTGATGTAATGGGGCAGCTATCTTTGGAAGGAAACCAACACTCCATGATACTGTTAGTCTGATGGCGTACTTTACCTGTATCTCTCACCCTGGCCGGCTCCAGCATCTTTTGAGATCCAGTTTATTGTTCAGATGCAGCAGTAAACCTGACAAAGTTCTTGTCCTCATGTATTTTACATTCCTATTGGGAAGATAGGACTCATAAATAAAGTCATTCCAGATAATGAAATGCTGTGAGAAAAGAAAGGGCAGTGTGTTCCAATAGAGAGCAACTTGCTGAGAGTGATGGTGGCAGGGACAGCTTCACAAGGAGGTCACATTTCTGCCGACAGTTCAGTGATGAGGACAAGGCAGCCTAGGGGAAGAGCTTTCCAGGCAGAGGGAACAGACAGCCCAAAGGCCCTGAGTCTGGAAAGACTTCGACACTTGTAATCTCTAACCCAAATTTCTGGAAGAGTCATTTTCCCATAAGTCCTCGCTTATTGAAAAATGTTAGGTATAAGAAAGAACAGAATATTGTTAGTTATGTAAACATATAGAACTGAAGAGTTTCAAAGGCATAAAGTGTATGTTTATTTTTAAATTAAAAAAGAAAAATGATAAGACCGTGGCATATTTGATGAAGAGAAAGCCATTGTCTCTCAGTGGTGGCATGGGGGATGGATTGGTGAGAGGCCCATGCTCTAGGCATTACAGGCCCTGATGAGTAGCGTGGGCTTGCTGTCATTGTAGTGGGAAGCCACTGGAGGCCCTTCAGCAGAGGAGTGATCTGATGTTGACTTTTTAGGAGCTCTCTGGCTGCTGATTAACAGATGAAATGTAGGGGGACAGAGTGGACCCAGAGAGTATCGTTGGGAGGCCACTATAGTAGTCTAATTCTAGGACTTAGTGTGTGCTAAGTCGCTTTAGTTGCGTCCGACTCTGCGACCCTATGGACTATAGCCCACCAGGCTCTTCTGTCCATGGGATTCTTGAGACAAGAATACTGGAGTGGGTTGCCATGCCCTCTTCCAGGGGATCTTCCTCACCCAGGGATTGAACGCACTTCTCTTACATCTTGGCAGGTGGGTTGTTTACCACTAGCGCTACTTGGGAAGCCCAGCAAACCCCAAGTAAGTGTTGAATTCATTCAGTCACTCAACAAAATATTTTTATTAAGCCCTAACTACATGCCAAGCCCTTTCCTGTTTGTTGAGATGAACAGTAAATAGCACCAACAAGAAAAAGTCCCCATCCTCCTGGGGCTTATTTTATAGTCAGGTAGGCATAGTAAAGAAACCCATAGCTCAGATGGTAAAGAATCTGCCTACAATGCAGGAGACCTGGGTTTGACCAGTGACAGATTTTATTTTCTTGGGCTCCAGTATCACTGTGGATGGTTACTGCAGTCATGATTTTAAAAGACACATGCTCCTTGGAAGGAAAGCTATGGCAAACCTGAACAATGTATTAAAAAGCAGAGACATCACTTTGCCAACAAAGGTCTGTATAGTCAAAACTATGGTTTTTCCAGTAGTCCTCTATGGATATGAGAATTGGACCATAAAGATGGCTGAGCATCATAGAATGGATGCTTTTGAATTGTGCTGGAGAAGACTCTTGAGAGTCCACTGGACTGCAAGGAAATCCATCCAGTCAATCCTAAAGAAAATCAACTCAATATTCATTGGAAGGATTGATGCTGAAGCTGAAGCTCCAATACTTTGGCCACCCAATGGGAAGAGCCAACTCACTGGAAAAGATTTCCTGATGCTGGAAAAGACTGAGGGCAGGAGGAGCAAGGGGTGTCAGAGGATGAGATGGTTGGATAGCATCACTGACTCAGTGGACATGAGTTTGAACAAACTCCAGGAGACGGTGAAGGACAGGGAAGCCTGGTGCGTTGCAGTCCATGGGGTCACAAAGTCTGACACAACTTAGTGTCTGAACAACAACAGGCACAGTAAACAAATACATAATGTCAGGGGATGGTAAGGACTATGAAGAAAAATAAGCAGGCTAAGGGGATAGTCAGTGTTATGGGTTTTATTTGTAGGTAGGAATGTTCAAGAAGGAAGTGACATCAGAGCAGGGACCTAAGTGAAAGGAATGAATGAAGCTCCCCAGTAACTAGAGGGAAGTGGAGTGTGAACCTGTCATGTGCCACCCGTCGTTCTGTATTCCTTTATCTGGATCACTGCGTTTGTCATACCACCTCTGTAAAGTAGATTTTTTTCCCCAGGTGTGGAAATTCAGGCTCAGAGAATGTGTGTGTCTTTGAGGTCACACAGCTTATGCTGAAGCTCAGGTTTAGTTGATTCTGGAGCCTCAGGATGTACCCATGCTAGCAGCAAGAATTAACAGCAGCACCGAAGAGTCCAAGAACTTCCCTGCAGACCTTTTTTCTTCCTGCTTTTTTTGCCAGAAAATGGCCTCTGTAAGTCAGAAATAACACTCTGCTTTGAAATCATATGAATTGGGAGCTATATAAGAAGCAAATGGACCCGAGTTCAAGTCCGGTACTTGTTTGCTTGGTTAGTTCATTGATTTGCTTAACAAATTTTCTACAAACGTGTTACGTGCCAGCCTCTGTGCTGGGTGTTCCCAGTTGTATGTGGACCTAATGTTGGCCTTTGTGTGACTCAGGACTGTGCGGGCCCATTGTTTATATTACTGGCAGCTTATTTGTGGAGTTTACTATTACCTACAGTTTATAGATGAAAAAAATTAAAATTCACAGAAATTAAAGGACTTGCTCAAGATCACATGGCCAGAATTTGAATTCTGAGTTTTTCTATTACCCTATTTCAGGCTCTTCTGTGCTCAGTGTATAGGTGGGTAATTCTGGAAAGTGCTAGGTGTACTCGTGGCCATCAGAAGCATGACTCACAAGTGGGATGGATGTAGTCAGCAGCCTAATTTTTTCATTCTTGCTCTTGTGTCTGTGCAATCTTGGCAAAACCACTTACCTGCCCCCCGCTCCCCCCGCCGCCCCGAGCCTCAGGTTCTTCATGCACAAGATGAAGGCGTTGTTCTCAGTGGTCTGCCGGGTCCCTTCTGGAGCTCCAGAATGCTGTGATGCTGTGAATTGATGTCCCTAAATGCTCGTTGCTGACTTGGATTCTTCTAGAGTGGCCCAATTGTGGATCATATGTTTCTTTCAGAGAACTCGCTGACATCATGTACTCCTCTGCAGCCCCACTCGAGTTAATGGCTGCCCTTGTGCATTGTATATAAGTTTTGAAAGATCAGTGAGTTTAACTTGAATTTCCAAAGACGTGGGGATCTGTTGCATTATATTTTGCATTATTTTATGTTGGTTAATGGGTGTAATCCAAGAGAAAGTTGACGGACCAAATCCGTCTGCTCCTGCAAACCTCATTTTTTATATACTTTCTTCCCTTTGACAAGGTGGTAAGGTCATGGGGCCCCTTACTGAATTATACGTTTGGTAGTTTTCCAGATAAAAAATGAATGATCTGTTCTTTATTATGTAGGTTGTGTCATGTGAGAGGATAAAGGCTGATTTAGATGTAAAGAGGACCAAGGTTTTTATTTGGTTTTGGCAGTGACTTCCATATGACTCTGGGCACGTCACCCTAGCAGATTGTTGCCTTCTAGTTCCTCATTTGTAAAATAAATGATATAATACACAATGATAGCTAGATCTTTGGTGAAATTAGTAGAGAAAATAAATTAAGTAGTGTGATCTCCTTAAAGGAAAAGAAACTGTATAAATAAAAGATACTAATAATATTTCAGTAGACATACAATCTTCCTTACATACATAATTTTACTTCAGGAGAAAAGGAAGGAGTGAGGAAGGAAACAAGTATGCTGAGTACCTACTATATGCCAGGAACTGTTACGTGCTTGAGATACACAAAAGCAGTGCAAAAGTCTAACAGTTAAGTTTGCACCTTGGTAACACAAAAGCCTGGAATGGAGTTCTGATTCTTCCACTTTTTAGCTTTGTGACAGTATCAGCTGTCTCTGTCTCTCTGAATCTCAGAGAGCTCGTCTGTAATGTATTTATAGGGCTTGCCTTTTATAGTTATTGGGAGATTTCAGTGAGATAATGTACACAAGGCTTTTGAAGGTTAATATGCACTCAGTTAATGCTGACAAAGGTTCCTTCATTCCTTTTCATAAATAGGCAGGCGCATCCCTCCCTTTAAAGGATGGGGAACCTGAGATACCCGGAGGTGTGGCATTGGCTCCAGGTCACACAGCAAACCCGTGAGGAGGAAAACAGCACGCTAAAGCTTATTTTAGGAGTCTGGGAGGTGGGAGGTAATCAAATGCATAAATTCCCAGGATTGGTTTCTGATGGTAACATTTCAAGTTTAAGTCTGTAAAAATGTACCTTCCCAGTTGATTACGATTCTTCCACTAATGACAGTCTACCGGTTTGCTTTTCTGCCTTCAGTCTGGATGCCCAGAGCTAAGTTTTATTTTCAGTTGCAACGGATCTCAGCTGGTACCTCACCCTCTATACACTCCTCTGATTCTCATATTCTTATTTAAATGAGTCTGCTGAGTACGTGACTCTTCCCACAATCTGCCTCTGATCCTTTTGGGAAGAAGGCAGAAGATAAATCCTAAAGCAATAACAGGTCAGACTTGGAGCCTGGGTGGTTCCTATCACCAGGCTTTCTTTTCACAGCCTCTCCAAGTCCAGCTGTGTGACTGCGCAAGTTCTCCTGGCTGTCTTCAGTAAGATGACCTTGGGCCTCCCCGGCTCTGGGTTACATCCGCCCCCACTGACAATGTATATGGGTTTTGTTTTCTTCTCTGGCCGGTCTTGTCCCATTTAGAGAAGTCAATCAACTAGATGGACTATTTGAACATTCCTGGTAATCAAGATTCACTGGAATATTTTCTTCTCTTTTTGTTATTTATGTCATCAAGTTCTGGGTCCTGTTTATTAACCACCTGCACTATAGGTTTAATACCTGGAAATACTGTGCTGAATGCCTGAGGGTTTCTCCCTGCATTCTCATAATACCACTCCGAGGTCAGGTTATGCCCACTTGCCTGATGGGAGACCTGAAGCTCCCAGGAATCAGCGCCCACTGTCATAGGGCTGCCTAGGGGCGGAAGCAGGATGGAACACAAGGCTTCCTGCCTTTTCCCCTGTTCTTGCCTCCTGGTAGCAGCTTGTTTTGGTATGTCAGTTCTTCATTTCTTAATCAGGGACCCTGAAAAGTTTTGAGCAGGAGTTTGTTTTGGTCAGGCCCCCAGCCCATTCACATCTTCTTTATGCTCCCAAACAAACAAACAAATACTCTCTTACTAGTTGTTTTACCAAATATTGATGAGAAAACCACGCAAAGTAGAATGACACTGTTTTGTTTTGAGAGCGCTGAGTTCATCTCTGACTTTAAATAAAACTGTTAGGAATCATGAATTCACTGAAGAGATTAAAGTACCTGGGGTCGACTTGTTCCCCGGTGAAGCTGCCTCCTTCCTGGATTGTCCTCCTCTTTTATTATTTCCTGTCAGTGTCTGCATTGGTTTTACTTTAAGTAGGATTAAATAGAAAATTAAAATACTTCCATTCTATTCTCCATAGGGGATCACTTTTATTTTTAAATTTTGTTTTGGAGTATAGCCGATTAATGATGTTGTGATAGGAATCTAGAAAGATGGTGCTGATGAACCTGTGTGCAGGGCAGCAGTGGAGATGCAGACATAGAGTAGAGCCTTGTGGACACAGTGCGGGAAGGAGGGGGGCAGTGTGAATTGAGAGAGTAGCATTGAAACATATGTATTACCACGCGTAGAATGGATAGCCAGCGGGAACTTGCTGTATGATGCAGGGAGCTCAAATCCAGTGCGCTGTGATGACCTAGAGGGATGAGATGGGGTGGGAGGTGGGAGGGAGGTCCAAGAGGGAGGGAACATATGTATACCTATGGCTAATTCATCTTGATGTGTGGCAGAAACCAATAGTGTAAGGCAATTACCCTCCAAGTAAAAACAAATTAATAATAATAAAAAAACATGTTGTGATAGGTGAACAGTGAAGGGGACTCACCCATACATATACATGTATCCATTCTCCCCCATACTCCCCTTGCGTAGGGCACAACTTTTAGCACCTTGTTCCAGATTTTTTCTATGCAACTTCAGACACACATCTAAATCTCCTTCTGCATTTTTCTTGTGATGACATAGGATTATATTATGCCCACTCTTCTGCACTTTCCCTTTTTAACTTAATGTGCCATTGCTCTCTGGTGAGAGTTCTTCCTTACTCTTTTTAAGGGTTGCATAGTGTTTGCCTGTCATCTGTAGCACTAAATAGTTGCCAGTTGTTGAATACCTTGGTTGGTTAAATTGTTTTCTTTTTTGCTAATGGTGTTGTAATGATCTTCTAAGGATCTTCCTGTTCTTCTGCTCGAGGTGGGAAGTGGTAAATGGGGGACTGTAACTGGGGGAGATGTGAACAGAATGCGGGGCGCCTTGGTGTAAGTGTTGTTCCTTGATTGTCACAGTGCTTATTTGCACTCGTGTGCTGCATACTGCTGAGCTTCGTGGAGACATGGACACTTCGGGGCCAAGCGAACATCTGCAACACACCTGAGTGACCCCTCCCGCGGTCCACAGACCCAAACTTGACATCACTCTCTTAGGAAACCCCATCGATGTTTCAGTGGCTCTCCTGGCTCACTGCTTGTTGATAATAACACTAAGCAACGTAACTGCTTAACTGAGTGCAAACTATATTCTAGGCCTTATACTGCATTCTGTAGGTCATTCTGTCATTCCCTATTTTTTTGGTACATGAGCTAAGTAAGCCCAAGAGAGTTTGAATAACTTGTTCAGGTTCATCTAGCTAATAAAGATAGAGTTGTGCAGGATTTAAATATGGGTCTGCTTGACTTCAAAGTCTATTCTTAACATCTGTGGACCTCTGAGAGCACTTTTTCTTTTTGTAATAAGGGGCAGCAATTAGTATTTTAAAGTTTAATTATATACCAACCCACACCATGTGGAGCATAATTGCCAGAGCTCAAACCAGGATGCATACTCTAAAAGTGAATTTGTACACCACTTTTTGGTGTGGAGGCAGTCTGGAATATAAACAACTTGGGGATTTTTTTTTTTTTTAAGTCAACTATATTGAGATATACCATACAAAAAAAAATGGACCCATTTCAAGTGTACATGATAATGAATTTTGACAAATGTATGTGTCCCTGTAACCACTATCTTAGTCAACCTGTAGACCAGCTCAGTCATCCTGAAAGTTCCCTGTGCCCCTTTACAAGTCAGTCCCTATCCTCCTCTGGCACCAGGTGACCTTTTAACTGCTCTTATGATCATATAAAATTGTTATGCTGAAATATGAAACTTCTAGGATATTTATAAACTTATTCAGCAGATATTTATTGAGCACTTACTATGTGTCAGGCATAGTTCTAGACATGGAGAATTACAACAGTGAGCAAGCCAGATACAACCTCTGCCTTTGTGGAATCTCTGCTGGGTTCTGTCCCAGGGTTGGGAAGATCCCCTGGAGAAGGGAAAGGCTACCCACTCCAGTATTCTGGCCTGGAGAATTCCATGGAATGTCTAGTCCATGGGGTTGCAAAGAGTCGGACACGATTGAGTAACTTTCACTTTTCACTGGGAAAATGGACAGTAACACACGCATATAGTGTGTGTGTCAGCTGGCCACATTTTTCTCTCTGTGGAGAAAAATAAAGCAGTGAAAAGCAATAAAGGACATTATATGTGGTGGTCGTGGGGTGGTGCAGTTTTAAGTGGTGTATTCACCAAAGGCTTCAGGGGAAGGTGATAATTTAGCAGAGAACTGAGGACATGGGAGAGCAAACTATGCTTATATTCATCACTAAGGCAGAGGAAGCAGCAAGTGCAAAGACCCTGAGGTGGGTGTTCAGGGAATAGTAACATAGTAAGAGTGCTCAGTGGCTGTACAGAACACGAGAGGGGAGAGAAGTAGGAGCTGAGATCAGAGTGAAATGGGGAGGCCAGTATCATGTAAAGTCTTTATTAGTCAGTGTTCTCCAAAGAAACAACCAATAGAGTATATATGTAAAAAGATTTATTGTAAAGAATTAGCTCATGCGATTATGGATGCCAACAAGTCCCAAGATCTGCAATCCTGGGAGACGGAGACTCAGGAGAGCTGATAGTGTGGTTCCCAGTCTAAAGGCCAGGGGGCTGGAGACCCAGGAAGTGCTGATGTTTCAGTTTGAGTCAAAGGCAGGGAAAAAAAAAAAAACCATTGTTGCAGTTTGAAGACAGTTGGGCAGAAGGAATTCCTTCTTATTCAGGGGAATTCGGTATTATTTTTGTGTTTTGCAGGCCTTCAAGTGATTGAGTGAGGCCCACCTACATTAGAGAGGGCAGTCTGCTTTACTCAGTCTAAAGATTTGAATGTTCCACTCATCCGGGACATCCTCAGAGAAACACTCAGCATAATGTTTGACTGAATATCTGGGACCACTGTGACACAAAAAATTAACCATCTGCTGTATACCTGAAACTAATACAACATTGTAAATCAGCTATACCCTAATAAAAATTAAAATAAATAAAATTAGCCATCATAAGTTCTTATAGACCCTTGTAAAGATTTTGGTTTCTGTTTGGAGTGAAATGGGAAGTCATTGGAGGGTTTTGAGCTAGGGAGGGACATGATCTGACTAAGGTTTTGAAAGGATCATGTTGGCTGCTGTTTTGAGAATTACACTGTCTGAAGGTGAGGGTGAAAGCAGTGACCAGTTGGGAGCTATTCTAGTAATCCAGGTCTAGTGCCTGGACTAGTGTGGCAATGGGATTGGTTAGAAGTGGTCAGATTCTGGGCACATTTTAAGGAAAAGCTACCAGGGTTTGCTGACAGATTGTAAATTTAGGAAGAAAGATCTCAAAGATGACTTCAAGGTTTTTGACCTGAGCAACTGGAAGGATAGAGTTGCCATTTACTGAGACAGGACAGATGTGGGAGGACAGAGTGGGTGTGAGAGAAGACCAGGTTTTATCCTGTGTTTAATTTGAGATGCTAATAGACATCCACGTGGAGAGGTCAAGTAGGCTGTTAGGTATGTAAGTTTATAGTTCAGACAAGGATGTGGACTCGAGAGAGAAATCTGGGAGGCAGGAATATGGAGAAGAAGCCATGAGATTAAATGAGATTATTTTAGAGAATAAATGTGGATAGTGAAGAGAAGGGTTTGGAAACAGCCCTGGACAGTCCACATCAAGGTTTGTGGGTCAAGACGGTGAGGAGGAACCAGCCAGAGAGACAGAATAAGTGGCCAGAGGGCTCTGAAAGAGTGTGGGATCCTGGGAACCAAAGGAAGTGTCTTAGAGGAAGGACTGCACTGGATGTTGCTGATGGATCACAGAAGAGAAAGCCTGAGAATCAGTCATTGGATTTCACGTGATTTATTTATCAGTTAGTCTCTGGGTGGAGAAGGCAATGGCACCCCACTCCAGTACTCTTGCCTGGAAAATCCTGTGGACGGAGGAGCCTGGTAGGCTGCAGTCCATGGGGTCGCTAAGAGTTGGACTCGACTGAGTGACTTCACTTTCACTTTTCACTTTCCTGCATTGGAGAAGGAAATGGCAACCCACTCCAGTGTTCTTGCCTGGAGAATCCCAGGGACAGCAGAGCCTGGTGGGCTACCGTCTATGGGGTCACACAGAGTCGGACACAACTGAAGTGACTTAGCAGCAGTAGCCGTCTCTGGGTATAAAGGAAAGAAAACACAAGGGGTTTGGGCTTAGACAGACCTAGGTTCGAGTTCCCGTTCTATCATTCTCTGGGTTTATCTACTTGGGTCCTCTGAAAGCGGACACCAGGACAGAATTACATGTGTGAGAACTTTATGGGCAGAATCCTGTGAAAGAGAGGGTACAGGTCTGCCACTGGTAAAGAATGGAAAAGAGGGTTGCATAGAAGATGATGCACTGCAGTGCATTTCTGAGGACTCTGCCGGACTGACAGGATGCTCCTGAGCGAAGATGGTCCGTTAAAGGAGACTTACCATTGGCCGACAGTGCTCCTGAAACATGCCCACTGTAGTGATCTTGGGCAAATCATTTAATTGTTGGAAGCTTCAGCCTCCTTATCTGTAAAACAGGCATAATTTCAATGATTTTTTTTTTTTGAAGAGTAATGGGATATTATATGGAATATTATGTGTCATAAACTTTAATTCTCTTTTCTTATACTATTTGTTATTATCTAATTCTCCTGGTTAAGGAGTTACTGAAAACATTCTTTTCTGATTATTTGGTAGTAAAACCAATGATATTTTCTTTCTGTTTGCTGATTGCTCTTTTAGTCCTTAACAGTCTCTTTCCCTCTCTTCCTCACTAACCCCTCTCCCAACCCCATGTTGTTGTTGTTGTTTTTTTTCCCCTGTCTTTTCCTCCATTTTTGGGGGTGGGAGGAGTTGAGTCATTATGTTGTAATTACCTTGGAATTTAAGTTGCTCAGGAATACTGTAGTTTGATTGTTAATGAGCACTTGGTTTGTTCTTTGAATATGAATTATGGTGAACAAGACCTCCTGGAAGGTATATCCAAAAGAAGAAAATCCAATGACTAGTCCTGCCTGTGGTATGAGACTCGCTTTGTGTTTCTAGAAAGGCCAAGGGGCTTTGACTCTTCTTGACAGCCCCTGCCCACTGAACTGCTCCCCAAGTCCTCACAGTTGGCTGCTACTTTTCCTCCTGACCTTCAAGCAGTGGTAGACCTTATGCCTAGGCAGGGCTCCTCCCTCAGACTTTATTCCAAGGTGACAGCATGGCGGAGAATTCTTCTTGTGACTGGACCAGGCAGTTTCACCAGGTAACAGTTAAAGACCCTGGGTTGTGGTTCTCCTAGCCTGGGTTTTCTTTCCGAAGTGTTTTTTTTTTTGCAGCTTATGCTGATATAGAGTCTCTCATGGATGATTCCCAAGTTTTTCTAGGGACCGCAAGGTCATAAGGCAGGGAGGCAGGGTTCCCAGGCTGAGTTAATAAATAGGGGTAACTGCTATGCATCCAGGGAGAGTGGAGTTGATACCTGGAGGAGCCAAGGTCAGAACAACTTGAAGAAGAGAATCAATAAAATGAGTTGTGTGGCCGAAGTCTAGTTATTTCAACTCGTTGAGTCTCAGTTTCCGCATCTGTAAAATGGGGTAGTAGCAAAATTTACTTTTCTGGAGGGGTATTGGGAGAAACTCTTGTGAAGGATAAAGGGGAGAAGGAGCAGGAGCAGGCAAGAAGAGTCTTTAGCTCATGATGCAGGTCTGACACCAGTGAAGAAAGGAAAGAAATCCACTCAATGAGAAATGTAATTTTTAAAATCGTTGTTATCAAGTTAACTGCTGTTGAGTGTTCCCATGACCTCTTGTGTGTGGTGACTATTAACTGTTATGGGGGCGGGGTGCAGAACTGCTGTCCCCTAGCTGAGAAGACCGAGGCATGCTATCTGCCACTGAGCTTTCCACCTGGGAGACAAGTACTGTTCAGTGACAAGAGCCAGGTAGGCATGCAGCATTTTTAACAGCTTTATTGAAGTCTAATTCACCCACTTTTGACTGTGTGGATCACAGTAAACTGTGGACAGTTCTGAAAGAGATGGGAATACCAGACCACCTAACCTGCCTCTTGAGAAATCTATATGCAGGTCAGGAAGCAATAGTTAGAACTGGACATGGAACAACAGACTGGTTCCAAATAGGAAAAGGAGTACATCAAGGCTGTATATTGTCACCCTGCTTATTTAACTTATATGCAGAGTACATCATGAGAAACGCTGGACTGGAAGAAACACAAGCTGGAATCAAGATTGCCGGGAGAAATGTCAATCACCTCAGATATGCAGATGACACCACCCTTACGGCAGAAAGTGAAGAGGAGCTAAAAGCCTCTTGATGAAAGTGAAAGAGGAGAGTGAAAAAGTTGGCTTAAAGCTCAACATTCAGAAAATGAAGATCATGGCATCCGGTCCCTTCATTTCATGGGACATAGATGGGGAAACAGTGGAAACAGTGTCAGACTTTATTTTTGGGGGGTCCAAAATCACTGCAGATGGTGACTGCAGCCATGAAATTAAAAGAGGCCTACTCCTTGGAAGAAAAGTTACAACCAACCTAGATAGTATATTCAAAAGCAGAGACATTACTTTGCCGACTAAGGTCCGTCTAGTCAAGGCTATGGTTTTTCCTGTGGTCATGTATGGATGTGAGAGTTGGACTGTGAAGAAGGCTGAGCGCCAAAGAATTGATGCTTTTGAACTGTGGTGTTGGAGAAGACTCTTGAGAGTCCCTTGGACTACAAGGAGATCCAGCCAGTCGATTCTGAAGGAGATCAGCCCTGGGATTTCTTTGGAAGGAATGATGCTAAAGCTGAAGCTCCAGTACTTTGGCCACCTCATGCGAAGAGTTGTCTCATTGGAAAAGACTCTGATGCTGGGAGGGATTAGGGGCAGGAGGAGAAGGGGACGACAGAGGATGAGATGGCTGGATGGCATCACGGACTCGATGGATGTGAGTCTGAGTGAACTCCAGGAGTTGGTGATGGACAGGGAGGCCTGGCGTGCTGCAATTCATGGGTTCACAAAGAGTCTGACACGACTGAGCGACTGAAGTGAACTGAACTGAGAGGGTATACTACAAAGATTTTTAGTATAGTCAGAGTTATGCAGGCTTCACCACATTCGTTTTAGGACATTTTCATCACCTCACAAAGATACCCTGAGCCCACTAGCTATCACTCCCTACTTTACCCCAGATCACCCTCATAAGGATTGCTCTAGGCAACTACTAGTCTGTCCGTATAGATTTCCCTGTTCTGAACATTTCATATAAATGAATTCACACAGTATGTCGTCTCTTGTGACTAGCTTTTTTCACTTGCATAATATTTTCAAGGTTCATCCATGTTGTAGCATGAATCAATACTTCATTCTTTTTTCTTGACAAATAATATTCCACTGAGTGGATAATACCACATGTTATTTTTCCATTCACAGGCTGATGACTATTTGAGTTGTTTCCACTTTTTGGCTATTATAAATAATGCTGCTATAAGCATGCTTTTTTTGGAGAAGGAGATGGCAACCCACTCCAGTGTTCTTGCCTGGAGAATCCCAGGGATGGGGGAGCCTGGTGGGCTGCCGTCTCTGAGGTCACACAGAGTTGGACACGACTGAAGCGACTTAGCAGCAGCAGCAAGCATGCTTTTAGTTCTCTTGGGTATAAACATATGAGTGGAATTGCTAAAGTCATGTGATAACTGTTTAACTTTTTGAAGATCTGCCAAACTTTTCCACAGGGACTGCACATTTCATATTCTTCCCAGTAATATTGAAGTACTCTAATTGCTCTCTTTGCCAGTACTTGTTGTTGTCGTCATTGTTATTATTACCATCTAAGTGGGTAGGAAGTGATGTCTCGTTGTAGTTTTGACTTGCATTTCCCTGATGTTAGTGATGTTGAGTATTTTGTTGTGTGCTTGTTTGCCGTTTGTACATCTTTAGAAAAATGTCTGTTCAGGTCCTGTGCTCATTTTTAAACTGTATTGTTTGTACTTTTATGCTGAGGTGTAGGAGATGTTCATATGTTCTGAATACTAGTCTTTTATTAGATATATGACTTTCATCTCTTTAATTATAAAAATAGTACACATTAGTGTAAAGATTCAAGTCCTGCAGAAAAGTAAAGAGTTCTTTTATTGCACCTCAAGGATTCTTCCCTGAAGTAACTTGTTGGTAAGTTTGATAAATATCCTACCAGATTTTAAAAGGTGCACACACACACACACATATTCAGTTTACATAAGTGGGATTAAATTTCTGCCATCTGCTGTGCCACAGCTTGTTTTTTATCTATTTATTTTTGGCTCAACAGAACCTTCCGTACATCTTTTCATGGTGATCTCATTGTTTCTGTGTGTACAGAGAAACACCGTCTTGAGACGGGTGTTAACACAGATGAGGAAACGGGGGATCAGAAAGTTATGTAATTTGCTCAGAGTTACAGATTGGTAAGCAGAGGGGTTATGTCTCACTTCGGGTCTGTCTGTTTCCACGCCCCTGTTCTTGCCACACTATCGCCTTGCTTTCTGGGCTGCTAACCGGAACCCTCCGCCCTTCTTCTCGCTCTGCAGCCCCTCTCTCTAGCTGCTGCATCGCTGTGTGGATCTTGAACCAGGGAGAGTGTGTCTCATATGCATATCCTTGGACATATTGATAATACCCTTTCCTCACACAGCTCACACACATACAGACCTTTAGTGATGGTGAGGGAAAAAATCAGAAGAGACCGCCTGAGTAACTTCACTTGGGTGGGAGCAGCCATCATCTGCACTTGAGCAACTGCAGCTGCTTCTCTGGCCCTTGTCGTGCCCACCACCTGCTCTCATTGCTGCTCTCCAGGGTCGCTCATTCCTTTATTCGGCTGGTGGATGTCCAGTCCATTGTTCGTCTCCCCTTCCAGGCCTGGCGAGCTCTGTGCAGTTACAGGATGCCCCCTTTCTCCTCACCCAGCCTGTGGGTCTTTAGAAGCGCCTTCTACTATTGAGATCCCAACTGTGTGGAATGGGAGCTCCCTCCCTGCACAGATGTTCCGTTTGAAACATGTAAGAAAGTGCAGTCAGGAATCGAGTGGATCATGTGCTGAGCAGAAAGCGCCATCAGCACCTGTGCAGAAGCTGCGCCTGAAAGGACGGGTTCCTTCCCCCCTCCACCCCCCTGTTGTCCACCCTGTGTGTGCTGCCCCTGCTGACAGGACCTGGCAGTTGGCCGCCTGAGGTCATCCCCGTCCCATGGCCGACCCCTAGGGACCCCCTCCTCCTCTCTCCCCACTGTGTTTAGGCTCGTTGGGGAGCTGGAGGAGTAGCAGTGAACTCTGTCTAAGCAGTCTCGGTGAAGGTGAGTCCGTGTCACTGCAGCTGGTAAGAATAGTGGCTTAGGTTTGTCTAGCACCAGCAGGGAGGGCTGAGATTCACAAGTGAGGCTGCACTGGGCTCAGATCCCAGGTCTTCCAGGAACCTCTGTGGCCTTGGGCAGGTCACTCAATCTGTCTAAGCCTCCGTTTTTCTAATCTTCAGAAACCAGGTAATAAGACCAGTAATGTCACAGGAACGATGCAAAAGTTCACTCAGTGCACAAAGCGTGCATCCCCTCAGAGCCTGGCACATGGAAAGAGCTCTGCAAATGTTTGTCGCTGTTACTCTGATTGAAGGGGAGCAGATGGCACTGGGGCCAGAGGGCTAGGCAGTTATCAGGGAGCCCTTACTGTCCTCATAGTGAGGCTCCTCATTCTCTCCCGGTCTTGCTTCATTTTCTTTGTAGCACTTAAGTGTCGGTTTACAGAGTTGCGGGTGCCCTCTCTCCCCTTTACTTGAGTGTGACTTGGTGGCCCTTCATCTGTTCTGTCCCGCGCTATATCCCTAGCTCTGGGGACAAGACCTAGCATGTAGTAAGGGCAGTAATAGCCCAGGGTGCCCGCTGCTGTGCCAGCTGCTATTTGTACATGAACCACGATATTCATAGCAGTCTTCAGAGGCAGGTGTATTATTTCCCCCATTCACACCTGAGGGTGCCAAGTCATAAGGGAAGGGAGTGTCTGCACCCAGTGTCACACGGTGAGTGAGGGGAGGGACAGGCATCTTTCTTAGACCCTGGGCCTGTAGCCACTAGGCTCTGATCTCTCAGTGGGAAACTTCACTGTTATTTCTAATCTGACGAACAGCTTTTAAAATAGTCAATACCCATGTATGCAGAATTCTTCAACCATCATCTCTCATTTGGTCCTGACTGTGGAAGAAGAAAAGTAACATTTTTATCACTCCTCCCACTCCGCCCCCATTTACAGGTAAGAAAACAACAGATAGTGTTTATTGAGCATGTCCCCATGACCAGTACATTTAGTAACTCTCTTAATCCTTGCAACAGTCTCATTAACTTAGTTGTATTAAACACATTTGACAGATGGGAACACTGAGGCAAAGAAGTGAAATGACTTGCCCAGGGCCATACAGCTAAGCAGTGATAGGTCTGGGGCCTCAAACCCTGGTTGTGTGGCTTCAGAGACTGTTCTTGTGAATGCTTCCTTGTGATCTGGGGAGGAAAAACTAGTCATGCACAGCTACCCAGCCTTGAAGTGGCAGAGCTGGGGGTGGAAATCAGCCTTGGCCACCACACCTGTGTTATCCTGTACGTGAGAGCAGAAGGGAGAGTTACCTCCAAGAATCCCTGAACTTGGGTTTCCAACCTTTGGGTGACAGGGAAGGAGAAAACCAGTGGCTTCATCTTGATCACTCAGCTCGGAATGTGGAGCTGTGACCCCTGACGTCAACTTCCTCTCTCTCTCCATCATGCTGGGCTATATTTCAGGATGGCACGTCTGCTTAGCCAGGCCTCGGTCACAGGACAGGCCTCTGAAAGCAGGTGCCCAGTTATATGTCCCCAGAGAAAATCGATGGTACTGCTGATGGTAGAAGTCTTTCCAAAGTGGGTGTATGATTTTCTTTGGACTAGAGGGACGCTGTGTGTCTTTATGAAACACATTCATGCCTGTTAGAGGCTGGTGAGCTGTGGTCGGGGTGCAGTATGCAGTGGGGGTGGCTAGGAGAGAGGGGAGAGAGAATCGTGTCCCTAGGAGTGTAGGAAGTCTGGCAGTACTACACAAACAAACACGTTTCCTTCAGGGCCAGCAGCCCCACAGCATCGGGCAGCGCCCACCAGCAAAGTAAAACAGGGCCTGCGACTGCTGCTGACTGCAGGCCGATGCTGCTATATGGGGAGGCAGCCCATCACGGAGACGGGCATCAGGGGTTCTCTCGGTGGAGCCGTCAGAGATGTGTTT
The DNA here is from genome assembly GCF_016772045.2 of Ovis aries. NCBI lineage: Eukaryota > Metazoa > Chordata > Mammalia > Artiodactyla > Bovidae > Ovis > Ovis aries. The sequence goes on along the minus strand of NC_056056.1, from coordinate 13,598,060 downwards.
ACGCAGACTGTTTGTTCCCTGGAAGTGCGACTCCCTTCTTCTCCCTCAGCCTGTCCCGGGCTTCTGAAGCCCAGCTCTTGTCTCCCGGGGCCCCCAGGCCCACTCTCCTCTCCTCCCGTCCCGTCCCGCGGCGGCTCACCGACTGCTCAGTAGCCTAAGCTGCTCGTGACTCCGTCCTCTGACTGCTTTCTCTCCGACCGCTCACATCCTGTGGTCCCCCAGCCTTGGAGATTCTGCGGTTGGAACAGCAAAGCGTCTGCCCTGTGTGTGCTGGAGTGTGTGCACACTGGTGGTGTGCTGAGCCTGTGCCGCTGTCATCTCCTTTAATCCTTGTTCCCGCCCTCTTAGTGATATTCTTCCTCCTGCTCTACATGCAAGGAGGCTTGAGTCCAGAGAAGTCCAGCAGTGTGCACACGGTTCTGAAGCCAGCAAGTGGCAAAGCAGGGATGCCAGCTGAGGTTTCCTAGCTCTGAAGCACATCCTTTCTACCCTCTAAGTGACCAAGGAGGCTTTTGAAGTCTGACATCTTATAACTGGTTTTTACCACAGTTGCCACACCGAGCATAGCTTCCTCTGATGTACCCCTGGTGAGTGTCTTTGCACATGTCCCATTCTCATTGAAGCCATAGGAAGTATCGTTTCAGTATCTGCTGTGTGAGTTGCTGGCGGGGCATGCCCCTCAGCTTATTGTTCATGGGAACACACTCAAGGAGTTCTGCAGGAAGGCCCCCATCCAGGATGTTCCTGGAAGACCCGCCTGGTGGGGTTTGTACAAACAAAGCGTGACCCTGCCAGCTCAGCTGAAGCCCTGCCTTATGCTGGGAGGATCTCTGACCCCAGCGGAAAAGGCTGCTCTCTTCATCACTCAACTGGGAGGCTGCTGCAGGCCAGTCATGAGCTCTCTGTCCGCCTGCCAAGAGGCTTCTGGGCAGACTCTTGCCTTACGCTTAGATCTGGTTGGTACCTTGGTCTCTGCACAAAATCCAAGTCTGACCTCACTTCTGCTTCACTCAGACATCTGTGATACTCTGTGTTGGTCTTAGAAACAGTCTACTCTTTTTTTTTTTTTTTTTTTTTTAGTTGTAGTGAGATATACATAGGACGTTCCTGTAGCTCAAGTGGTAAAGAATCTGCCTGCAATGCAGGAGACCAGGGTTCAATCCCTGGGTCGGGAAGGTCCTCTGGAGAAGGGAATGGCAATCCACTCTGGTATTCTTGCCTTAAAACTCTACCATTTCAGTTATTTTTAAATGTACAGTTCAGTGGTATTAAGTACATTTACAGTATTGTACAATCTCCAGAACTGTTTTTGTCTTGTGAAACTGAAACTTTGTACCCATTAAAAGCAACAGTCCCCATTCCCAGATCCCCCAGGTCCCTGGTAATTGCTGTGTTACTTTCTGTATCTGTGAATTTGACTATACTAGGTATATCATATAAGTAGAATCATATAATGTTTGTCCTGCTGCTGCTGCTGCTAAGTCGCTTCAGTCCAACTCTGTGCGACCCCATAGACGGCAGCCCACCAGACTCCCCCGTCCCTGGGATTCTCCAGGCAAGAACACTGGAGTGGGTTGCCATTTCCTTCTCCAATGCATGAAAGTGAAGTTGCCCAGTCGTGTCTGACTCTTAGCAACCCCATGGACTGCAGCCTACCAGGCTCCTCCATCCATGGGATTTTCCAGGCGAGAGTACTGGAGTGGGATACCATTGCCTTCTGTTGAGTCTCGCTTATTTCATTTAGCATAATCTTTTCAAGGTTTATACATGTTATAGCAGAATTCTCTTGCCTTTTTAAGGCTGAATCATATTCCACTGAGTGTATCTACCCAGTGTAAATGTCCATTCATCCGTCAGTGGATCTGCTAAGTCAGAATGTGGCATTGAAGGGCCTGCGTACTAGTCTTGCCCTTGCCAGGCTCGCCAGCCTCCTCTCTGGGTATAGGCCTTCTCCTCTGCTTTCTGTGCTGCAGCCACACTGCCTTTTTTCAGTTCCCCAAGAGCAGGACCCTCCTCACCTGGAATAAGGCCTTTATTTTACATGGACCATTTGCTCTGGTGGGAATGACCTTCGCCTAGCTTCTCCACTCATACTCATCTGAACTTAAATATCCCTTAACTTAAATATCATCACATTTTCTTCTGGAGTCCCACAGGAGAGTGTGGTCAGCCCCCTGCTTATTATTTTCATAGAGCTCTTCATGTCTTTACCGTGGTTCTCACCACTGTAGCTTATTGATTAACTATGCATGTATTTGTTTAATGACTGCCTTCCTTGCCAGACTGTAAACTCACTCTGACATAGTGGATGGAACACAACAGGTGCCCTGTAAAATAGCTGCTGAATGGAACTGTAAACGAAGTGAATAAATTAATACCAGAAAGACAAATGTTAAATTACTAATCAGATCTCAAAAAAATCATCTTATAGGAGCCTAGATTGTTTGCCCTGTCATTTCTCATTTGATAAAAACTTGAATAAACTCTTCATTATTTGAAGATACCTCTGTAGTTGCCATTGGGCTTTCCATGGGGGCTCAGTGGTAAAGACTCCAACTGCCAATGCAGGAGATGCAGGTTCCATCCCTGGGTTGGGAACATCCTCTGGAGGAGGAAATGGCAACCCACTCCAGTATTCTTGCCTGGAAAATCCCATGGACAGAGATGCCTGGTGGGCTATAGTCCACGGAGTCACGAAAAGTCAGACACGACTGAGCACGCACGCACGCACTAGCTACCAAACATGAACAGCAGTAGCCACAAAGGCAGCTTACGTTTTCTGATTGTTTATTTCCTACCATGCTTTTACTGTTCACTTTCTGTATATTATCTCGCCTTATCCTCACAAGAACTCTGAAAGGTAGAGGCTGGGTCTTTCTGTTTATTTTCAGTCCCTATTTCCAGATGAGAGGACCGGGGCTCAGAGAGTTTAAATCGCTTACTTAAGGTCACTCAGCCAGTACATGCCAGGTGCAGAAGTGGAGGGGTGTCAGGGTAGGTTGGAGCACCTTCCTCTGCTAGCGCCCTTCCCCTCATTAATAGAACTCAGTTTCTCTCTGTTTTATAAGTGGGGTGTCTGCCTTGATTTTCTTTGAATCCAGAGTTTTCTGGCTAAAGAAGAATTTGAAAACCCCAGGTCTTCAGAACAAATTCGATGCCCCCTTTTCTAGCCTCACCCCTGTCTCCTCCCGCGCTTCTGCCCGGAGTGCTCTGTCTTCTGCAGTCAGTGAGTTGCTATGCATCTCTAGGGCACTTCCCGAACCTCACAGCAGAATGAGCTGTGTTCTCCACATGCTCCTTCCTCCTGCAGAAAGCCTGTCCCTCCATCCCAGCAGTGCTCTTCCTCAGCAGTGGTTGATGAGTCTGTCTGCGCTGCTGGACTGAGCCTCTGGAGAAGTTGGACCAGGCCTCCCTCATCTCTGGCGCTCCTCAGCCTGGCCCAGGATCTGGCAGTGAACCCTGGGGCCCCCGCCAATGCTTGATGAGTGAATGCAGGCCAAGTGCAGAGCGGGTGCTCAGAACCAACTGGCTGAGCCGAGAGCCTGAAATACAACTAGCCTGAGCTCACAGAACCCCGTGAATGTGAGATGGAGATGATCAGATGTATTAATCACTGGTTTGGAAAGGCATTACAATATTTCCATAATAGAGTATGTTTCTTTTCTAAAACAGATGTGCCCTCGTTGTTTCATGAGGAAGTAATTAAGTGTGTTTGATTAAAACATTCATAGATGCTATCATTTATTCAAGGCTACTACTATATGCTGCTGTCTTTACTGGTACTTTATATATGTCGTGTCTGCTTCTCCCAGTCCTCCGGACAAGGTGTTTTCATTATCTTCACTTCAGAGATGAAGAAACTGAGGCGGAGAGAGATTAAGTAGCTTGCCCGCTTCTGAGTCAGCTTCTGAGTGATAGATATAGGAATAAAACAGTTCTGACTGTACTTCAGAACCGAGCCTTTCCGTCACCCTGACTGCTTCCGATCTTGTATTCCGGATTCGTTCAGCTCAGCACCACCCAGAACCAGCATGCAGATGCCACTCTTCCTCTCAGCACTTCCTGTGCCTGGCACCCCCTCCCCCTCTTCTCTTCTCCCCCCAACCCTCACTGTACCCCCCCATTGTACCCCCCCTCGCTGTACCCCCACCCTCACTGTACCCCCCACCCTCGCTGTACCCCCCCACCCTCGCTGTACCCCCCACCCTCGCTGTATCCCCCACCCTCACTATACCCCCCCACCCTCGCTGTACCCCCACCCTCGCTGTACCCCCACCCTCGCTGTACCCCCCACCCTCACTGTACCCCCCTCACTGTACCCTCCCCCTCCTCCCTTCTCCCGCCTCACTGTACCCTCCCCCCACACTGTACCCCCCACCCTCGCTGTACCCCCCACCCTCGCTGTACCCCCCACCCTCACTGTACCCCGCACCCTCACTGTACCCCCCACCCTCACTGTACCCTCCCCCCACACTGTACCCCCCACCCTCACTGTACCCCTCCCCCCACACTGTACCCTCCCCCCACACTGTACCCTCCCCCCACACTGTACCCCCCACCCTCGCTGTACCCCCCACCCACACTGTACCCCCCACCCTCACTGTACCCCCCTCACTGTACCCTCCCCCCACACTGTACCCCCCACCCTCACTGTACCCCCCCCACTGTACCCTCCCCCCACACTGTACCCCCCACCCTCGCTGTACCCCGCACCCTCACTGTACCCCCCACCCTCACTGTACCCTCCCCCCACACTGTACCCCCCACCCTCACTGTACCCTCCCCCCACACTGTACCCCCACCCTCACTCCTCACTGTACCCCCCACACTGTACCCTCCCCCCACACTGTACCCCCCACCCTCACTGTACCCCTCCCCCCACACTGTACCCTCCCACCCTCGCTGTACCCCCCACCCTCACTGTACCCCCCACCCTCGTGGTACCCCCCACCCTCGCTGTACCCCCCACCCTCACTGTACCCTCCCCCCACACTGTACCCCCCACCCTCGCTGTACCCCCCCCACCCTCGCTGTACCCCCCCACACTGTACCCCCCACCCTCACTGTACCCCCCACCCTCACTGTACCCTCCCCCACACTGTACCCCCCACCCTCACTGTACCCCCCACACTGTATCCCCCACCCTCACTGTACCCCCCACACTGTACCCCCCACACTGTACCCCCCACCCTCGCTGTACCCTCCCCCCACACTGTACCCCCCACCCTCACTGTACCCCCCACACTGTACCCTCCCCCCACACTGTACCCCCCACCCTCGCTGTACCCTCCCCCCACACTGTACCCCCCACCCTCGCTGTACCCCCCACCCTCACTGTACCTTCCTACCCTCACTGTATCCCCCCTCACTGTACCCCCCCACTTTCTTAGATTATTGCCTCTGTATTTGCATTCTGAAACTGACATGTTTTTGTCAATGTCAATAATTAAATACTGCAATGTGTGGAAACTGGTGTCAATAGTGTAATAGTGTCACATTTTCATTAATAAATATAAAAATACTTTATTAAGGCCAAATTACATATATTATGATTTTGTTTTCTTTATGTAGCCATTTACTCTCAAGATTTTTTGTCCCAATTTGTATAGTTTTGAACATGTGATTTTTTTTTTCCCTCCATGTAAAATATAAGTGTAGTAAAAAAAACAGTTGGTTAGATACATTTTTTTATTTTTTTAAAGGTTGTCTAGAAAGCAAGCTATTTCAGATTATATATGAAATGTTAGATTGAAATACTTCTCTGCAGAGAAGTTTAAGAGGTTTCTGACAGACTTAGATTCATTTATTTTCTGCCCCTCCTAGTGTTTCAGCAGGATTAAGCTTTTTGAATCAGCGGATCAAGTTTTAATTTTCCTGTTCCTTCCTTATACTGACATATGCTTTGGCAGAACAAAAAAGAGACCTAAACATGTCAGCATGATTTTTGTTCAATGAATTAAAAACCATAAAAGTAACAAGATCTGATCCAAATCCCTAAACTCCTGACGTGGTGGTTTTGTCCTTTTCAGTCCCAAGATTCGTATTACTGACTTTGAAAAAAGCTTTCTGCCTGGAAGCAGAAGTAATGGCAGCAGCGCATGATTTATTTGGAATAGACTGCGAGAGGTAGGCAGCCTGGAGTAGCGGGGAGAACGCAGGCTAGAAAGATCTGGATGTGAACCCCAGTTCTGTCACTCAGGCCCACAGGCAAGTTACTTAATGCCTCAGTTTCCTCATTGGAAAATGGGGGTTTTAGAATCTAGTTTGATGAGTTGTTGTGAGGTTCAGTGAGGGAATAAGGTACTCACCTAGCACTGAGGGGTTTAGTACTGGTAGGAGTCAGGATTATTTTCATTTTGAGAATATTTTGAGAATTTGAGAATTTTGTGAATTCAAATAGCTGGATCCAGAAGGATTTATTTATCACTCAGCTGCCCACTTTATCTTCACAGCTTGACCTGTCTCAAAATGCTTTCATTTTTTTTCTCATCCTATCAGAGAAAAAGTACTAGGTAAATGCCACTAAATCTTTAACTCCTATTTGTCACTGTTTCACATGGAACACTTATACCCAGGATTTGGGATTATCCTTCATAAGCCAGAACCATGTTGACTTAAGGGTCAGGAACCATATGCCAGTGGTGTCCAGTTCAGGATTCAGGAGGCAGAGCATTTTTTTCATACTGAGACTATTGGCTTTTGAAGCAGGCCAGTGTAGGTTTGGCTTTGTGTAAGATACCAAGCTTTTTCATTTGTAAAATGGAGTTTGTGATCTTATAAGACCCTCTATGATATGGCTTTCCAGCCTCTTTTCTGGTTACTCTGTCCTTTGTTATCTGTGGTCCATTTGGTTCCTCATACGACCTCAGTCTCCTGGTAACCTAAAGCCTTTGTGCATGCTTTTTCTCCCTCCTGGAAATCCCTACCAGTCCTGGCAACTTGCATGTATTCTTTAGATCCTTGTGGGCTATTAGTCAGGATGGGATGAGCAGTGCTGTAGTAACAAGTAGTCCCCCAAATCTCCATGCCTCAAACAACAGAAACATTTCTTGTTCATGCCAAGTGGGGCACTGTTCATCATTGTCTCTCTGGGACCCAAACTGACGGAAGTGCCCTCTCAACCTGCACTGCAAGCCAGCAGGGGCAAATGTGGTAGAGCGCATGCGGGCTCATAAAGGCGACGCCCATTCTGCTCACATCTCATTGGCCAAAGCAAGTTGTGCAGCCACACCAAACTTCAGAGGGGAGGGGACGTGCATTCCTCCTGGAAGGAATGAGAATCAGAATACCAGCGAACAGACCTAATGAGAGCCACGCTCAGATATTGCTTCCTCAGCAAAGTCTTCCCTCCCCCAACTGACCCCTCCCCAGACACAGACGTGCTCTGTTGTAAGTCTCTTTACTTAGCTCTCTGCCTAGCTAAGCTCCCTCGGAGCAGGACAGAGATCTGTCACCTTCATCGTCGCACACTTGGTACAACCAGCACTCTGGTCCTGACGGGTAGTAGTGTGCACACGACCAAGAAACCAAGGCGGGACAAGCATGTTGGCTTTTGCGATGATTAAGTGTAAAATAGGAATAATAACTGCTTCATACAGTTGTAAGGGTCAGCTTAGGCAAAAAGTTCTAGAGTGCCTGTCCCAGGGATTTATAATAGGCCTTCAGTGTGCTCACTGTTGTTATTATGATAAGGATATTAATAGTTAAAATAACTGACATTTATTAAGCATTTTTAGTATGCCAGACACTCTCATGGGTACTTCATGGAAGTTAAATGGTACAGTATTCTCATGTGTTGTGTCTGGGTCAGTGCTAAAGCGATTCACAAGTAATTTGTCATGATAATAGTTAAGATTCTGAAGGTTACTACTTAATTTGTTTTGGATGATTTAGAGGTGTAGAGATGGTGCTGTTTCTGCAGCATCTCATTCATTGGCATTGCTTTCTTTAGTTGGAGAGAAAGGGGTGGAATTACAGCTGATAGTTGCTTTCTTTTAAAATGTGCCAGGGTCAGTGCTAGACAAGTGACACAGACCATCCCATAATCTTCACACCACCCCTTTAAGTCAGGTACTGACAATCCCATTATACAGATGGGAACTCTGAGGAAGGGAAGTCAGTTATGCATCCAGTAAGAGGCATGGCCAGGATTTAACTTCAAGGCTGCCTAGACTCTCTGGCTCATGATTTTAAGCAGCACACTTACTGGCTGTCCTCAGTTATCTCACCAGGAACCTTCCTTGACCCTGAACATCCTCCTGGGCGTGTGTCAGGAATGTGAAGATCTTCCAGCAACGGAGAGTACAGTTATAAACTGCTGAGCTAGTGCATAAAGTGATGTTGAATTCTTGGCAGGCAGTTCATACATGGGATGATTTTATTGAACTTTTTTTTTTGTCTTTTATCAGAGTAACCCGGGAGCACAGAGAAATGCTGGTGAAGCTGGCTAAACAGAACACGAACAAGGCCAAAGACTCTTTACGGAAGATTCGTACCAACGCAATAAATAAGGTGAAGAAATCAAAGGACAAGGCCTCCGAGGACACCATTAGGCTCATAGAGAAACAGGTACTGTGGCCAACAGATGTCATGTTTACGTATCTGACCCAGAAAATCATTGTTCACATCTCAAGTGAAGAAAACGAAAACAGGGTACCCCAGTTCTTTCACTGACATGATTGGCATTGGCCGAGTCTGTCCTGGGCCTGGCCCCGTGCTGGACCCTGGAAATACAGAGGAGGGGAAGAAGCTACTGACCATACTGTGTTCCAGGCTCTACTCTGAGCATTTTACAACACTTAATTTATCCTTGTCACTGCAAAGTGAGGTGGGTGGGTGGTGAGAGGAGCGAGGTAACTTGCCCAAGGTCACGCTGCTGGTAAATGGTAGCCATAGCATCCAAACCCAGCAGACTGATCTCAGAGCCTGTACTCCAGGGCTCTCCTGTCTGTGCTTGGTTGTCTGGGTGCTGAGAAGTGAGGACCTGGCCCTGTTTTTAGTGTGCTGAGTAAGCGCCCTTGAACAAGTTTTAAAGGAGCAACTGGAGTGAAACAGAGACAAGGGGGAATGGTTAACAGCATGTACAAAGGTATGGTGGTGGAAAGGAGCACCGTTCAGTGAGATAACTGTGGCTTCGACCCAGGATGACACAGAAGGGCAGAGATGACGGTGGCCAGTTCATTGCAGGTCTCCTATACCAGGCTGAGGAGTTTGAACTTTAACATGTCCAGAGGTTCCCATGTTGGCTCTGCATCTTTATCGGTCATTTGTGGCCACACTGATGCTGCATAGCATACCACCTCGAAATTCAGTGATGTATATTTCAAGCATTTCTTATTCCTGTCTCTGTGGGTCAGCTGGGAGGTAGCTGTTCTAGGCTGAGCTCAATGTGGCTCAGCCATTGAGACTTCCCAGGTGGCGTTAGTGGTAAAGAACCCGCCTGCCAATGCAGGAGATGTAAGAGATGCAGGTTCAATCCCTGGGTTGGGGAGATCCCCTGGAGAAGGAAATAGCAACACACTCCAGTATTCTTGCCTGGAGAATCCCATGAACAGCTGGCGAGCTACAGTCCGTAGCATCGCACAGAGTCGGACACAACTGAAGTGAGTTGGCACGCATCTTCTCAGATCTTGGATGGGGCTCAAGTCAGCTCTACATCTCTCTCAATCTTCTGGAGTCAACAGGCTTCACAGGGCATCTTTTCATGGCAACAGCAGATGGCAAGAGCATAATCTACTCAAGTACATTTTAAGCACCTACTCTTTTCACATCCCACTGGCCAGGCAAATCTTACCTGCCAAACCCAGTATCACTGTGGAGGGAAAGTATATATGTTCATGGAGGTCTGGGGGTGGGGGTGAATACTTGTTGAGCAATAATCTAATCTGTCACGGCATTAGAGTCACTTGAGGAGCTAACAAAAATATGGTTATATGGGGCCCCTGTTCCAGAGATTCAGTCAGTGAGTCAGGGGTGGGGCCTAGGGTTCTGCATTTTAAAATGCTCCCCAGGTGATTCTGATGCAATGACTCCCTTGAATGATTATATTTTCAGACAGCAGAGCATCACACTTGTGTTTGAAGGTTGACTATGGTGGCTGGGTGGAAACCAGATTGTAAGGGGCATAACTGGAAGTTGGGAGGCTGCTGCAGGAATCCAGCCAGGAAATGATGATGGCCTGAACTTGTGTGGTACCCGTGTAATTAAGACAGAAAGATTAGGAAAAAAAAAAAAAGACAGAAAGATGATTTACCAGTATTGAGGAGACAGAATGTTTAGCTAATAAACATTATAAGGGGCTTTCCCAAAGCCTCCATCATCCACAATAAAAGCATTATGTTATAAAGATTGAACAGGAGTGTGGGCAGGATAGGGCATAAAGAGGGAAGATGGGGAGGCCAGGAGAGTCGTTAGGGGGTCATGAGGACCCCCTAAATTGACTATTCCTTCCCCTTGGACTAACAGAATGCTAGTCATAGAGCAGGCCCAACAGTGAGTCAGGGAAGAATTTTAGATGAATGTCTGGGCCTCCTACATTTTCTGATTCAGTAAGTCTGCTTAGGAATGTGTATTTTTGAAGGGTTCCCCAGACAAGGAAAAACAGGAAAGATAGTGACCCGGAAGCATGGCAGTATACCCCTGTAATGGCACTGGGGTTAGAAAGAGGTGGTTCTACACTTGATGTCATGTGACCTTGGCAAATGACTTGACTTCTTGGAGTCTGTTTCTTCTGTGAAAAGGGATTTGGAATTCCTGCTGTGAAGGGATACGCTGGGGATGCTAGAAGCACTGTGAGAGTGTCTGACACTGAGCCCCTCAGGGCTCGTTTCCTGCCCTCTCTGTAGCCTCCTCTTGCCTTGCATTAGCTCAAAGAGACTCGTAGACTGGCCTGCCTTTGCTGAGCCCTCACCAGGCCTTGTAAGAGTCCAGCTGGGCCAGCTCCTTGTCCACCTCCCAGGGCATTTCATCACTCTAGCAGCCACTTGGCCTTTTTGTAGCTTTCTGGTGGTGAGCCTGTAACCTCTGATGCCCTTCTGAGCAAGTCTGGGCCTCTGCCTCAGGGACCAGAGCCCAGGTTCCTTGGAAAAGAAGAACGATCACATAACCGGCACTTGTTTTTTTTTCAATGTTTTCTTAAAAAAAAAAAAAAATTATTCAAGTAACATTAATTTATAACACTGTATGTTTCATGTATACATTATTCTACAACATTCTTTTTCAACTTCTGTATACACTACAGTATGTTCATCACCAGAAGTTTAGTTTCCATCCATCACCATAAACATTGACCCCTCGTTTAACCCTTTTGCACTCCCCTCACATTTTTGGTGTAGGCCTTCAAGGTTATCTCTGTAAACATATATGGAATATTACAAGAAAAAAGGTCATGCTAGATACAGTATTACATGATACATCCAGTGCAATAATCTTTATTATTTAAGATGCTATCACTTTAATATTAGCTCTTACCGTTGTTAATAACTTAAATTACTGTCGTATGGTTAAAAGTTTGGGTAAGAAAATATTCAGGAGACAGCCATGTGCACACTTTATTTTGTTCATTTTTCCCCAATGGAAGGCATCAATCTGGAGTTTGGGTGTGCTTTCTTATTGTTGTTATTTATTAATTTTTTTAAGTAAGCAAGATAGGAATTGATTGCTGCTTTATCAAAAAGCTTTTTAAAATGTATTTCTAAATTTTGTTTCTGATTATCAAAGCAGTATAGGTTCATTGTAGAAAATGTAGAGAATTCAGAAGACTTCAAAAATGGGGAAAATTCACCCTATAGTCCTGGATTTGGGGATATTTCTCCTTTTCCCCCTTTTTCAACTACTTAGTTTTTACAAAACATTTGGTAGTTTATTTATTAACATATGCTTTATTTGTTATATTTGTTTTTTGACCATGCTGGGCAGCATGTGATGTCTTAGTTCCCTGACCAGGGATCAAACCCACGCCCCCTGCATTGGCAGTGTGGAGTCTTAACCTCTGGACTGCCAGGGGAACTTGGGAACTTAACTACGTAGCTTTTAACGTGATCAAACAACTTTCTATCCGGTTTTTTATTTTCTGTTTGGCATTATTAGCATTTTCTTCTTCTTTCTTAAAAAGCTCTTTGTAAACAGCCACACTCTGATGGTTGCAAAATAGTCCATCTTGTGGTTATACCGTAATTCACTTTCATAAGCCCTCTTTTTGGACATTTAGTTTGTTTAAACTTTTTTGTTATTATAAATAAGGTTGCAGTGAATGTTTTTATACATAGATCTTTGTTGAGATGACTTCCTAGGATAGAGTCTCATGTGTGGAATTATAGCACAAAGAAAATGCATATTTTTAAGCTTCTTAGTTTGTACTGTCTAAATCACTTGCAGGGTGTTTAGAATTTGTGTATTTTAAAAATTCTTGGCCTTTTCTAATCCTTGACATTTGAACCTAGCATTTTTGATGTGAACTTAAAGTGTTGCTTACCTTGGAAATATTGCTTTTACTTCCACATTCCGCAGAAAAGATTTATTCTTTCTATAAATCCGTAAACCTTGCTAGAGGATAATATACCTATACATTTCTGATTTATCAACTTAGGGATTTATCCAAAATAAGTTATCAAGAATCTTATCTACAGAGTTGTCCATTGATGTATTATGTATAAAAGAAAACTGGGGAGAATTGCTTGGTGGTCCAGTGGTTAGAGCTCCACGCTTCCACTGCAGGGGACACAACGTCCATCCCTGGTCAGGGAGCTAAGGTCACACATGCCGTGTGGTGCAGCTGGAAAAAAACAACAACCTGAAAACTGTCTACATTCCTGATAGTAGTAAAATCGCTTGCTTTAGATCCATTCACTGGACTTTATATATAGACATAAAAACACTTACAGCCACAGTTAATTTATTATAAGTTTCATGTGTGTGAAAAGGTTGGCAGCTTATTTACTTCAGAATATTAATGGTCACTTGGATTATGAACAATTGTAATTTTATTCTTTGTGAAATTTCTTTTTTAAAACTTTTTCCAAAATTCTTTTGAGGTCAGATTTTTTAAAAAGCTGTATTATAAAAGTGTTTCATCTTTGGTATACAAGAATAAAACGGTTCAGTGGTATGTTCTCTCCACGCAGTCATGTCTGACCTCTACCTCTTCCCCACAGCCTTCCCAACCCCCAACCCAGGCCAGCTCTGCTGAAAAAGGACCAGGGTCTTCCCACTTGGGACTCTTGACATCTGCCAGCCTGCTGTTTCACCTTTGCTTCAGTTTGCTACAAGTGGATCTGCTGAACATTAAAGCACTTGGCAGAAACCACCAGTAAATTTAGCCAAGATCCTTTCACTGCTCCCTTTTTCTGAGAAACAGCCGTTCTGAAGTGGAGCTGGGTGCTAGTGGGGCTGAAGGGCTCCGAGCAGACTGTGCGGGCAGGCAGGCAGGCGGGCTGGGCTGAGTGAGGCACTGGGCGGGAGACCCCCCCCCCCCCACGGCACTGTGGGTGTTCTGAGCTGCGCTGCCCAGCTCTGCCCCATGCGCGTACAGTGTGCTCTTGGACTTCCCTCACTTTTCCGTCTCTCCCTTTCATTTTCCTGAACGTATAAGGAGCCAGCGTTGATGATGACGGTCATGAGCATGACAGTGATGGCGCGGATGATGTCATCATCTTTTGGGGCAGCATATTGTAGTGGAAAGAGCTCTTGCTCTGGAGACTGGCCTGAATTCAAATCCTAGCTCTTTCCCGTCTCAGCTTTTAAGGTCAGCAAATGGCTTCACCTTCCTGAGCCTCTGTCTCTTCATCTGTAAAGTGGGAGCAATAATGCCTGTCTCACAGGATTTGGCAAGAGGACCAAGTGACACAGCGTACTTAAAAGCAGCTAGTGTGCTGGCTGGTCTTCAATAGTCATTTGTCCTATTTGTCCATCCTGCTCCTCCCCTAACCTTGTGACTTTGACTGTGGGACAGGGATGGACGGTTTTAATGAGTGGAGCACAGCCTCCTTTGAATGAAGAAGGGCTAGGCCGGGTGCTATGGGCTCCGCAAGGGGAGTAGCAGCACCAGACTGGCAGTCAAGGGTGGGTGGGTTCTTGGCTCAGTCATATCACTGACTTTTTATGTGATCTCGGGCAGGTCAGTTAAAATCCCATGCCTTGGTCTGCTATTCTGTAAAATGGGGATAATATCTGTCCCATCTGCCTTATGGTATAGGTATGTGAGGTTGTTGGATCTGAATGAAGTCACAGAGGACAAAACACTTCTGCGTAGTGTGAACTGTTGTGCAACTATCAGATGAAATAATATTAAAAGGAGATCAAACCAGTCAATCCTAAAGGATATCAGTCCTGAATATTCATTGGAAAGACTCATGCTGAAGCTGCAATGCTTTGGCCACCTGATGCGAAGAGCCGACTCATTGGAAAAGAGCCTGATGCTGGGGAAGATTGAAGGCAGGAGGCGAAGGGGGCTACAAAGGACGAGATGGTTGGATGGCATCACTGACTCAATGGACATGTGTTTGAGCAAGTTTTGAGATGTGGCGAAGGACAGGGAAGCCTGGTGTGCTGCAGTCCATCAGGTTGCAAAGAATGGGACATAACTGAACGACTGAACAACAACAAAGGGAGATAATAATAGTATTTTCTGTATTTTGAACATGATGTGAAGTAACGCATGTAAAGTTTTTAGCCCAGCATTTGGCTCTTAGTAAATAGATGCTATTGTTCGTATCCTTGCTCTTAATCATTGTTATTTTAAGATGGAAAAGATGAACTTGCAGGTGGACTGTCCCCAAGGGCACTTTGTGCCTGTAATATGGCAGAGAGTTAGTAAATATTTTCATTAATTGATTAAATTAAAAAGAAGTCAGAAAGTGATAGTAAAAATCGGAGTAACACAAGCAACATTTGCATAGCAAATAACCAGTTTAAACATACTTGCATATTCATGATCTTATTTAACCCTCACAATTCCTTTCTGAGGGAGGGACTCACCTCCCCATTGGAGAGATAAGGAAACTGAGACTCAGGGTGGGGAAATGACTGGCACCCTGTCGCCCCACTGAGAGCTGAAGCCAGAACCGTGTTACCAGCCAGTTCCTCCAGGTGCCCTTCCTCCCCTCAGTCCCAGCCTCTGTCCTCAGACGCCATCTTCCCAGAGGAGGCTTGCAGCCCTCATTCCTGGCTGCCTCATGCTACCAGCACGCGGGTGCTGGAGTGCTGCTGGGCACCACGCCACACCCCACACAAGGAGGCTGCTCGAGGTGGGGGCACAGGAAGCCTCTCAGGGGCTTGTGCCAGCTGAGCGAGGATCCCAGGCAGCCACTCTGAGCTGGTCCTGTTCGGAGTGCCCGGCAGCCCAAGCAGCTTTGCTCTCCCCTCCTCCAAACTGTGCAGCTGTTGCTATGGTAAGAGTCTGGCTGTCTCCCTGCCTGGGACCAATTGCTCCAAATCCTTTTTAGTTGATATCCTTTCCAGGGCATTTATTTCCCAGTTCCTGGCCAAGGCCTGTGGTCTGCAAATAAAGATGTCAAACAGCCGCTGTGCTGCTGAGCACACAGAACTGGGTACCACACTGCCCCCTTCAAAGCTTCCTGCCTGAGGTCTCTTTTAGACATGGGACTGGAGGCTTGCAACACTTACTCAGCTGTATTGTTTCTTTTTTCGTTCTTAGAGTGAGTTTGTGTTTCCTACAGAAAATGTGGAGGATACAGAAAAGCACAGAAAACTAATAATTATTCATTTAGGAAATATTTCCTGAGCACTTGCTATGGACTAAGCTTTATGCTGAATGTGACAGATACCGACATGAATAATACATTTCCTGTCTTCCCATCACTAAAAGATAATCACTAGTAATATTTTGACACGTTTTCTTCCAGTTTTTAAATATATCTGAGATCATTTCTACTATGTATATACACATTTTGTATTCTTTTTTCTTGAATTCAAGGGTAACATGGGCATGTTTCCATGATGTTATAAATAATATCTTGAAACATTATTTCTTTTTCTCTGATTACAAAAGCAGTCCATGCTTGTTATAAAACAGACATGTCAGAACTGTATACTGGAATGTTATTTGTATTTATACCCTCTCCATGAGAAGTAGACAGTCTTAACCCTTTTTAATGACTATATGTATTCAATTACATATACTATCATTTTAAGTTTTCTCATTTTTGATTATAAGCTTTGATAACTATCTTTGCATGTAGAACTTAAGGACATTTTCTTAGATTCTATTCATGTGATAATTTCCCAGTTGAGAGAGTTTGGGGTTAAAAATGATATGAACACTTGCATCAATTTGAATTCCTATCCATGATATGTGAGTTCATCCATTTCACCACAGCTCTGGTATTGACTATTATAATTAAAAACCGCAACATCAAATTTTGTTAACTGTGATAACTAAATTATATCTTGGTTTAATTTGCATTTCTTCAGTGTCTATTGAATTTTCCATGTTTGTTAACCAGATGTACTTCATCTTTTTTCAAGATTTTTTTTTCTGCTTGTTTATTGGGATCTTAATATTCTCCTTATCAATTGGCATGAGGGCTTTATATAGCAGAGTGTCTGAAGTGTAGGAAATTCTAGAGTTTCATTAAGGGACAGATTAGACTGACTTCTCTGTACTGTTATAATTGTTAACTGTTTGGGGGCTCTGCAGTCAGACTACCCAGGATTAAATTCTTGTCAATGCTACTTTACAGCTGTGGATCCTGAACAAATGATTTTAACTGCCTCAGTTTCCTCATCTGTAAAATGGAAACATGACACTGTCTCATGGTGTCTATTTCTTCCTGTCCAGAGTCAATAAGAGTATGTGTACAAAGTTCTTAGTTCCTTGCCTGTCTGGGATGCAATTCACATGAGCTTTTGTTACCATTTTTTATTTCCCAGAAAATCTTCATAGTTCTAGAACATTTCTCCCCCTCCCCTTCCCAGCCCCAGTTACCAGGTTGTCTCATTTTGTTTTTCTGCAGATCAGCCAAATGGCCGATGACACAGTGGCAGAGCTGGACAGGCATCTGGCCGTGAAAACCAAAGAGCTTCTTGGATGAAAACCCACCAGGGCCAGCAGTGCTCCAGAGCCCAGTTCCTAGTGGATCCCATGGGTGGCAAATCAGCACTTCTCTATTCCATCCATACGGAAAGTTGTCACCTTGCATTGTCAGTCCTAGTGACCGACGGCCTTCCAGTGGGACACTGTTTATTCTCTTCCTCCTGTCCGCTGACCACCGTATCTCCTCTGGGCCTTCTGGCATGGGTGGTCCTCAGAGACGCTCTCTTGCTGACAGAAGGCCTTCACTTGGGCCGTTTGTCTTGACCATGACGTCACCAAGCTGTCAGGACCATTGGCAGGCTTGCCGCTGTCTGCTGCTCATCTCGGGAGCCTTCTTTTCAGACAATTAGTCAGGCCCTGTCCCCACTTTTGAACTCTGCTTGGGCCAGTGTGAGCCTTCACCCGTGTTGGATACCTTTGCCCATTTTCACCAAACAGTAAAACCTAAATAAATTGGAAAGAATAACAAGCACGGAGGAAATGATGGGATCGGTGTGGATTCATGATCTCTAAGGACCAGTGTGTAAAGCATCCGGAACAGTGCTTTTGCTATCTCCCCTTACCATCCTCCCACTCCTTCCCTGACCGGTCCTGTTCACCCTTGGGTCTCAGCTTGGAGAGCATGTCCTTTCCCCTGCCCAACCTAGGATGCCTGTTATTGGCTCTCCTAGCACTTTCCACTGCTTTTATCTGAACCTCAATTATTCTTTTTGATAATTAGTCTGTTTATTTTTAGTTTCCTTAGAAGTTGGCATAATGGAACATAGTAGTCTGGAACTACTGTGGAACATAGTCTGGAACATGGTAGGCATTCAGTGTGTTGTGAATGAATGGCACATAGTAGCTGCTCAACAAATGCCAGCTGCTTTTCCTTTCTTTGCACGCTGCACACGGTTCTGCTCTCATTTTTCACTCTTGCCTCTGTCCTCAACATTTACTCGGTAATGAGATCTCTGTCCCCAGGACCTGCCTGTTACTGATGGACAAGTTGTTTATTGTGGTGCATCTTTGGGTACTAGGTTAAGTTACGTTCTCCCCCCAGTAATTCTTTTCCCTTTGTTTGTTCATTTGTTCAGTCATTCATTCATAATCTAGCCGTCGTGAGCTAGATTCATAACAATTCTGGGTAATCTTTTTAATCCTCACAGTAAACTCGCAAGATGTAGATTATCTCCATTTTGCAAGTAGGAAAACTAAGACATGACGATATTAGATAACTTGCCCAAAGTGTTAGAGGGTTTCATTATTCACTGTCAGCCTCATTTTACAGAGAGGGGAGAGCTCACAGAGGTTCGGTTTCTTGCCCGGGATTTCACAGCTATCACCGGGCAGACCTGGGCATCGCAGTGAGGCCTGATCTCAATCCTGTGCTCTGCCCACTGCATCCTGATGCCTTCACAAGTGGTGGAGCGCCCTCTGTGTGCCAGGCACTGTGCTCTGTGCTGGGACTACAAAGATAGGGGAGACATGGCCCCTGGCTTTGAGAGGTGCATGGTCACTGGACTGTGTTGCTGTCTATGGTCTCTTGGCCGGAAAGTAGAAGGTCTCTTCCAGTTCTGCCAGATGTCTGCCTTTAGAATGGAACCCTCTCTGGCGGCAGCAAGGCCTGGCTACATTCCTTCTAAGCAGCATCCACACTCTCTTCTGCTGTTTGTTTCCCCTCAGACTCTGTCCCCTGCGAGAGGTAATAAAGGTTGCCCTTCTCCCTCTGCTTGTACTGGGAGAGCATGCTGCACAACAGCCAGTGGGATTCAAGGTCAGAATTAGGTCAAAGATGAAAGAAGGGAACACAGACTCCAGCCCCGCTTACCTGTCCTCAGTCCAACCACATTCACCAGCCCCGAGTAACCATCACACGGTCAGAAGTCAGCCAGGGGCAGGGACAGGGAAAGAGATAGCAATCAAGGGAGATATTTTTTGGGGGGTAAGCCACATGGCAGGGGCTTTGCAACAGTCTTTCGTGAGTGGCCGAAATCCCCCACTCACTACAAATGTGCTGCTCAAAGATGCAGGATTTTTTAATAAACAGAGGAAATGATAAATTATGTTGTAACTCCACTCCAAAGGCATTTGGTTCTTAACAGCCAAATCCTCTGTAGTCTTTAAATAAACAAAAACTTATTTGGTGAACAGACGGGGGGGAAAATGAAAGATTTTCTGTACTTGGGTTCCACATGTCAACAATTTCTCTCCTGTGTGTATGTTGGCCAAAGCCGTATATCATGATAAATGAATAAAGGAAAACCTCGAGCCCAGGGCAGTCAGACGGCTCAGCAAATGGCTTTCAGCTGATTGCTCTATTTCGGTTGACATTTATCAAAGGGTTTCTCTGCTACTCTGCATGTCAGGCCTGCCGTGGTGGCAGGGACGAGAGGGAAACTACCTGTTTGGATGTGCTGAGGAGTGAGTGATGCTGAAGCAATTCATCCTCCCTTCTCGAGTCTCTCTCTCACAAAGGAAAACTGGGTATGGAAATTCTTACACTTGGCCAGAAAAATTAGCCACGTCCTCTATTCAGTTCAATGGCTTTCAAAGTCCCATGAAAAATACAGGCCAAAGAGAATTTGGGAACTTCTTTATCTCTGTTTATTTTTTCTTCTTTCTTGTGTGTGTGTGTGTGTGTGTGTGTGTGTGTGTGTGTGTGTGTGTGTTGGAAATTACAGAAGAAACTGGAAGGTAAAAAGTTAAAAAGAAACATCTCTTACAAATCCTGAATTGCATACTCCCCTTTAACAATTAGATGTATGTACTTCCAGACCTTTCCCTATGTGTGTGTAATTTTTTGAAAAACAGGGATGTGCACCATTCTGTTTCTGTTTTGAAACTTGACTGTTTTTTTTTTTAACTCAACACATGGCCCTCTAGCCATGTGTGAACACATAGAAAAAAAATTCATCCTTTTTTATTGCCTTACAGTATTCCATAATAAGGATGTAATATAACTTATTATCACTCCCATGGTATTTTAAAAAATAATTTCAACTGCATTGAAGATGTTTCTATTTATTTATTTTTTTGAGAAAAAAGAACCCCTCATCTAGGTTGATCTCTTTTTGAGGTCCTAGTCAGCCTCAGACTACCATTTATTAAGTCCCTACTGTAAACCAGGTACCATGCTGAACACTTTACATGTGTTACTACATTTAAATGTCTGAACAGTCCTAGTTGTTGTAGGTTATACTCCTATCTGTGTTTACATATTTGAAAACCAAGGTTCAGAAAGGGTACACACAGCTATTAATAGTAAGTGCTGGAGTGAAATTTGAGATTCAGATCTAACTTTTAAGTGGGGCCCCTGATCAGTACGCTTCAGTTTGTAAGTGTTCATTAAGTACTGACTCAGAATGCACCCAGCAGTTTCTGGGCCCTGAAGGTGATAGGCGGGAAGCAGAGAGCTCACTTTTATAAAATGATTAGAAAACTTTCTAGCAAAGGGCTGCATGCAAAACAGTCCAATGGCTGGTACATAGACAACGCCGAAGAAATGGTAGCTCTTATGGAGACAGTGAAGATACATATTTATTCCTCCTCTAGAACCTATTGGAGAATCAGGGAGCGAGTGGAAAGCATCCGGAAGTGAATACTGATAATAACCACAATAATAGTATTGACAGCATCAGTAACTACTATTTGGCTTGGTGCTTTTTAGTTTTCAAAGTTCTATCAATACATCCTTTCTCCCATTGGAATCACTGGGTGAACCTTTGCAAGCTCTTTTGCCCTAAGAAGGGTCCGTTTTCATTATGTGTGTATACAGGTACATTCTCTGTTTTGAGGGGTGCAAGTTTTGAAATGGACGCTATACTTGGATATATATATCTGTATATCTCCATATATATATATGGAAAATATATTTCGTAGATTACAGTGTTTACATTTTCTGTATTTTTGCTTACTTTGTGACCCTCGGCTGAGAGTTGGACTGCAAGTGGTGTGTTCAGCCTCCTGTTATTAGCATTCCTGTCTCTCTCTGCATGTCCTGTAATTTCTGCTCTGTGAAAGTGCTGGTGTGTTGTTTGCCGCAGAGATAGCCTGAGTCACACCTTCTTCGTCTCAGTCAGTGTCAGGAGTCCGAATTCTGTCCTATCGTAGATCAAGATCGCAGGCCTCGCTTGCTTTTTGTTTACATCTGCTTGGTGTATCTTTCCTGTCCGTTTATTTTTAGGCTTTTCGAATCAGTGTTCTAGGTTGTATGTCTTTTATAAAGTTAGATTTTGTCCTATGAACCCTTCTAAAACGCCTTTTCAGTTTTTGTCTTTATTTTTCATTGTAGTACAGTACGTGTTGCATAAAATTTGCTGTCGTAGCCATTCTTAAGCATAGAGTTAGGAGTGTCTACCTTCACATGGTTGTGCAACCAGCTTCCAAAACTCTTCACCTTGTAGAACTGAAACTCAGCCCCTTAAACAACTCCCATGCCTCCCTCTCCCACCCCCTGGCAGCCACCATTTACTTTCTGTCTCTGTGAATTTAACTGCTCTAAGTACCTCATATAAATGGAATCACACAGCATTTGTCTTGTTGTGACTAGCTTATTTCACTTAGCATAATGTAGCGTGTGTCAGAATAGCTTTCCTTTTTAATGCTGAAAAATGTTCTATTGTCTGTATGTATGAGACTCCTTTCAATAGATGACTTAAACTCATTTCTATTTATTGATAATACTGTTAGGTTTAGTAGAACCCACTTACTCTTTTTTTCTTTCTGTGCAGTGTTAACAAAAGCTGGTTTGGTGTTGAAACCCTTCACATTAGATGGAAAAGGGTTGCCTCTGCAGAGAGGAAGTTACCGTTTGTTGAATGAACAAATGAGTGATGATCCTTGTCTCGTCCCTCCCTCTCCTCTGGTCTCTGTTTTCATCCTTCCTGTGGTGTTAGGTCAGATCACCCTGAAACATAGCCTTGATCCTTTCATTCTTCTGTCCCCAAACCTTCAATGGCTCCTCATTGGCTGCTGAATTATGGTCAAACTCTTCTCCCTGGCATCCAGTAACTTCTGCAGTCTCTCTCTTTAGCTATGACACACCACCCACAGCTGCCCCGCTAAGGCAGCCAGTGCTTATGCTGAGTGGAATGATAGCTTTGCTGAAATTTTGTGCTGCTTTCTTCTACCTCCATGTCTTGTCTTGGGCTATTTCCTTTGCCTGATGTATGCTCCTTTAAATTCCTGCCCCACCCAGTAGGCAGAATTTCTATCTGGCCTTCAAAAGCCGTGGTCCCATGTCCTTCCTTACACTAACCTATTCATTTCTTTAAAAGAAATTTGTTTAAAATTCATTTGGCTGCCTCGGGTCTTAACTTGGGTTGTACAGAAGTTTTTGTTGCAGCGTGCAGGCTTAGCTGCTCAGTGGCATGTGAGACCTTAGTTCCCTGACCAGGGATTGAACCCTGCTTTGGAAGGCAGATTTTTTTTTTTTTAATTTATTTACTTTTAATTGAAGGATAATTGCTTTACAATATTGGTTTCATTTCTGCCATACATCGATAGCAAGGCAGATTCTTAACCCCTGGACCATCAGAGAAGTCTCAAAACCATGTATTTACCTACCTGTTCCTCTTCCCCTCTAGCCCTACATGTGCATAAGTAGCGTCCCCGCTTGAATGTTCCTCGTGCACCGGAACTCCACGGCCCCACCTGGATTGCTCTTGCCCCCCCATGCCTGCTCTCCTCCTGCATTTCCTCTCAGAATGGCACCACCTCCACTCAGGTGCCAAGCCAGGACACCGGGAGCCACCTGGGCTCTGCCTCCCTCACCCCGTTCATCCAGTCATAAGTCCTGTCATTTCTGACTCTGCTTTCCTTTTTGGGTGCACTTTGAGGGTTGCAAACCCAGGAATAGATGTGGCATGTGTCCCGGACTGGCCTTGCTGAGATCTCTGGCCTTGCCTCGGAGGCAGAGCAGCACTGCCATTAGATGAGTCCTGGGTAATTCCCTTGAAAAGAAGCCCTGTGCTTTTTAACTTTTGGCCCCCTGACTAACGTAGTGCTGGGCGCAGAGCAGGTATCCAGTTGTAACAGACCTGCCAGGACTTGAATACACATGAAGTCCCTTTGCATCGTAACCCAGAGTTTCTCTAATCACTCACCTGCTTACTCAGATCTCCAGCCTCATCCACGGAGTCAGCCTTGGAAATTTCTGGACATCTCCTAGCAGCTTCCTCCTGAGTGTCCATGGTCACTGGTACCCACCATACTCCTCTCCCACTCAGGCCCCCTTGATGGCACCGTTACCAGGAATGCCACTTGGGGGCGGGGGGGGGAGGGCTCCTGTATTCCTACTGGAGTGTCAGCTTCGGTGATAAGAGTGCTAGGTCCTGGACTTGGGGTGCCTGCGCATGATGGGTGGGGAAGAAAAGGGGGAAAGCTTTCTTCCCTAATCCCAGGCTGCCCTTGGCCCCCTGAACTCCAAAGTGGTCTCCCTGGGGTGTGTGTGTGTGCTTAGTCGCTCAGTCGTGTCCGACTCTTTGCAACCCTGTGGACTGTAGCCTGCCAGGCTCCTCTGTCCATGGAATTCTCCAGGCAAGAGTCCCGGAGTGGGTTGCTATGCCCTCCTCCAGGGGATCTTCCCAATCTGGGGATTGAACCCAGGTCTCCCGCATTGAAAGCAGATTCTATACCATCTGAGCCACCAGGGAAACCAAGTCCCAAAAGGCTGCAGCGCGGTGGCTCCTCCAAAGGCTGACTCCTACCCCGGATGTGATCTCTCAGCGGCCCAGGCACGTGGTTTCTCTCCCCTCCAGGCTCTAGCCTCCGCTAAAGTCACCCGCTCTTGGCTGACAAGGAAAACAAAT
Source organism: Ovis aries (assembly GCF_016772045.2). Lineage (NCBI taxonomy): Eukaryota > Metazoa > Chordata > Mammalia > Artiodactyla > Bovidae > Ovis > Ovis aries. Next base: position 13,574,219 of record NC_056056.1, on the reverse strand, counting down.
CCTGGGTTTTTGCTGTGTATCAGGCAACTCTGCAAACTATTATTTTGCTCCTTTTAAGATTGAGGAAACAAGCACAGAGAGGTGAAATTATTTGTTCAAAGAGGCAGACCAGAGGAAGACTTAGAACACAGGGAGTCTGGTGTCTGACCCCTAGCTAGGCTGCCTCAATACATTATTTTTGAAAATCAATCAATCAGTTAATTAATTTGGTTGTGTCGGAGCTCAGTTGCAGCACGTGGTATCTCTGTTGCCGCATGAGGGCTTCTCTAGTTGCGGTACGTTCAGTAGTTGCGGCACTCGGGCTCAGTTCCCCCACCCACGTCATATGGGATGTTCGTTCCTTGACCAGGGATCGAACCCGAGTCCCCTGCATTGGAAGGCAGATTCTCAACCACTGGACTGCCACGGAAGTCCCGCAATACGTTATTTTAACTAAGAGACCAGAGGGGCTGGAAAGGTCTTATGAGGTGCTGAAGTGGCCAGAGAGAATGCACAGGTCCTGTCCTAGTTTTGTCCTTTCCAAAGAAGGGCATGGCAACCAACTCCAGTATTATGGCCTGGAGAATGCCATGCACAGAGGAGCCTGGCCGGCTACAGTCTATAGGGTCGCAAAGAGTAGGACGTGACTGAGTGACTAACACGTGTCCTCAATAAAGGTTCCTCCACTTCCCCAGGAGTCCCAAGGAGAGGCTTAGACGAGATCAGTGCTTTCAAGTTTGAAACGTAGCCAGAGAATCCCTGGTGCTCCCCGACATGTTGACCCATTTGGGGCAAAATAAAAGCAATGTAGCAAACATTTCCACAAAATTATTTAACTAAAAGACTCATCTGCATTCTTAACATCTTGCTCTTCCTACTTCTGTTATTGGTGCTAACATATTCTTTCTCTAATGGAACGATAAGCAGTTGGTGATTCTAAAAAAAAATCCTCCTTTAGAAAAATAAATAGTTGGTCACCTTCTGTTGCTCCCCTCAATTTTTTCTAACTGTACAGATGCTTGAATCCCAAAGTGGGAGCCGTAGGACCTCGCCTACTCTTAGAGCTGACGTCCCCAGGGCTGTCATCCCCACGAAGCTGGAGCTGTGACCAGGGAGAGAAGGGAAGGGGGCGGTTTGACCTGTGTGGGTGTCGGGGACCCGGTGGGTGAACAAGCAGTGACGGTGAGGCAGGGGTTGGAACAGGACAATAGTCAATCATCAGGGTTCAGAGTCCCGCGAGGGAGGAGGGAAGGGCAGGGAGAGGTGAGTCAGAGAGAGGAGAGAGGGAGACAAGAGACAGAGAGAGACAGAGAGATGCACGCAAGGCCGGAGGGAGGGAGGCACACTCAGAGACAAAGAGATACAAGGAGGCACTCATGTACAAGCGCATGTAGAAGCAGCAGGTGGGAGCAGGAGACGGTCCCAGAGAGAGCAGCTGATGGTGGCAGCGAGACAGTTAACAGGCATTCCAAAAGAGGAGACACGGACACAGAGGGAGCTAGAGAAATACAAAGAAGGAAAGCAGCAGAAATCGGGGAGAGAACTAGAGGCTTAAAAAAAAAGCAAGAATGGAAAGAGACAAATACCTAGATGGAGGCTGAGTGAGGCCGACACAAGAGAGAGCCCAGCGGGCAGCCTTGGGGGTGGGGGCCCAGGTCTGTAGCACAGGGTGTGGGTGAAGGAAGAGGCTGCAGCGGCCCCGGGCCAGGGCTGCGGGGACAGATAAGCTCGCCTGCCAAAGGAAAGCAGGGGAAGGAAAGACGTTTACAAATCCCCCGGGGGAAGAAAGCCAGCGAGGCTGCCCCTGCCCTGGAGAACAATGGGTACTTGACTTCAGTGGGTCATTAATGAGACAATTAATGGAAAGAGTAACAGAGGCCTCCCCAGGGAGGACGTGGAGAGTGGATAAGTGGAATTATTGTGGGGCCAGTGCGGTGGTTCTAAGGGAGGGGGGCTGTCCCCACAGTCCCAGATGTCCAGCATGCCAACTGCAGATTCCTGGCCTGGGGCCTGAGGCATGGGGCCTCCCCCAGCCCCCTACCACCCTGTATGCCCTGTGCTCCCCGACCCTGGACCCCTGCCAGCCCTCAGATGGAGCCCCAGCTTCTCTATCCCCATGTTTTTGATGCTGTTGCTCTCTCTGCCTCGAATGTTGCCCCTTGATTATCTGCATCCATGGAAACCCTAACCCATTCCAGGGATAAATAAATGTGGTGCATCCATCCAGTGCAGCAAGTCAGGGCCATATGTTTCCGTAAGCATTGGGCCCCCTCGGCATATAATAGGCAGTGGAGAAAGCAAACAGTCATATGAAGAGTGTGACACCATTCATGTAAATTAGAATGACTCGAACACAAAGCATTTATTTTTAAAATTATGCTTGTCTTTATTTTGCATTATGAAGTTGTGTTTTTAAAGAGAGGGTTGTGAGGGGAGACTTCCTAAATTCATAACAGTAGATTGCTACTTGGGTGAGGGGTGGAGGGTAGGGGGGGTGGCTTAAAGGGCACCTAATGTCATCTTCCATGTATAAATACAGCTGAAAAGTTGACAGTATGGTAACTTGGGGTTGTAAAAATAGAAGTGGTTGAAGTGGTTGTTACCTTTTCTGCTTTTTTTTTCTTTCTGTACTTAACTTTTTTTTTTTTTTCTTCGAGACAGAGACATCCTAGTTACCCTCCAGATCCAGCTCAGGGCTCCAGGAACCCACCCCTCAAATCAGATGTTGTCTCCCCGCCCCTCTCCCCATGCCAAGCTCTCAAGGCTCTCGGTGCTCTCCCTCCTGTGTTTCCCTCTGTGACTGCGTTTCCCGTGGACAGTCTTCCACATGGGACTTGCACGAAACCCGGGGTAGCTGCGAGACTGAACCTCACCCTCCTTCACATCACTGAAGGAGGCAACCCACCAAGCTCTGTTCATATCTCAGATCCAACCCATGATCGGTGCTGGGGGATGGGAGGTGGGTCCTGATAGTCAAAGCACGGCTTCCAGAATGGGGATCTAGGGAGGGGAGCAGCTGCCATTCAAAAATATTCAGAGGATCTCCCTGGCAGTCCAGTGGTTAGGACTCTGTGCTTCCACTGCAGGGAGCACAGGTTCGATCCCTGGTCGGGAAACTAGGATTCTACATACAGTGTGGGGTGGCTTATACACACATATGTATATTCAGGAAAGAAGAGAGGTGAACATGTTTACTGTGACCAGAAAATCACCCGACCATCATCAACTGGTTGTTTGTGGTGACACTGCTAACAAAGCCACAAGCTAGAGTTACAACAGAGTCCCCACTCCCATGCCCCCACTGATGCATGTGGCTCCTTCTACCCAAATCTACTCACTAAACTTCCTGCTAGTTCCAGCCAGTGAATCTCAGAATTGCTGGTACAGTGGAGGTGGTGTAGAGCTGACAGGAAGGCCGCCAGTCCTGGCCCAGCCATCTGGGCAGGTGTGAGTCCACCCGTCACAGTGGTGCCATTTGCTGAGTGACTCCTCTATGCCAAGCTGTGTCAGCTAATTTAATTCTCCCAATAGCCCCTGTTTTACAGGGGAGGCCTCTGGAAGGCTGACTCGCTCACGGTCGCGGGATGGCTGTGCTGGGACTCCAGTCTCAGGTCTGGGTGTCGGGGATGCAGAGGTCTCCTTACTTCCAGGCAGCTCCCTCGTTGTACAAAAGGGGGAAACGAACTCATCCATTAACAGCATAGCAAGTGAGTGCCAGAGCTGGGATTTGACCTCAGAGTTCCTGACCACTTACCCATCCCCCAGCCCCAGATTGCCCATGGCAGTCTACCATTTAGCAGGATTTTTTCATCCGCTATGTCATTATGTCTTCAGGGGACATAAAACTGTAGGGTCTCGGGAGCAGGGAGGGTCCTTGGAGACCATCTTGCTTGGTTCCCTGTTTGTTGTGACCAGGAATTTAAGGCCTAAATTAGGCAAGTGACTCATGACCCACAGAGTCCTGTGGGTTCTCAGAATCTATTGACCCCAAACTTTAGAGTTCATTTTAATAATAGTTAACTTGGTAGCCAAACCTGGAGCAGACTGGAAACAATAAATTAGAATGTGGAATTTGTTGTCCACACAGAGATATCTGTTAAATGTGGAATACATGAATGAATGGACTTCCCTCGTGGCACTAGTGGTAAAGAACCCATCTGTCAATGTAGGAGACATAAGGGACGTGGGTTCGATCCCTGGGCCAGGAAGATGCCCCGGAGAAGGGCATGGCAACCCACTCCAGTATTCTTGCCTGAAGAATCCCTTGGACAGAGGAGCCTGGTAGGCTATAGTCCATATGGTTGCAAAGAGTCGGACACGACTGATGTGACTTAGCACGCATGCACATACCTGAATGGATGGATGGATGGATGGATGGATGGATGGATGGATGGATGTTTGACCGCCAGGCTGACTTCTGCCTCCCACCAGGTTTCCCTTCCTGTGGAAATTCCCTGGTGGTCCAGTGGTTAAAAATCTGCCTTGCCATTCAGAGGATGTGGGTTCAATCCTTTAAGGGGAAACTAAGATCCCACAGGCTGAGGAGCAGCTAAGCCCACGCACCACAATGAAAGATCCCGCACAAAGCAATAGAGATTGTCCGTGCTGCAGCTAAGACCCAACGCAACCAAGTAAATAAATACTTTTAAAAAACCAGATTAATCATCTTAATCATCCAGCCTTTGCCATTGTGGCTCAGTTCAAGAGCCCTGTAGCTCCCCATTGCCTGGATAACTGAATCACCTCCTTCGTTCTTTCATTATGGTGGAGGCCCCTCTGACCCATTGTCCATGTGGTGAACCCTTCAAAATGCAAATCATTCTGCTGCTCTTCACAGCTCCCTATTGCCTCCAGGGAAAAGGCCCAGATTCTCACCCCCAGATCTTGACTGCAAGGTTTAACTTGGACTGTCTGTCTAACCCCATCTCACAGCAGGCTCTCCTTAGCTCTGGCTCCAGCCGCCTCTGGCTGTGACTCCTGTTAGGTGCCCCCATGTGCCTGTCACATCAGAGACATGCCATTCCCCCTGCCTGGGAGCACTCCAGACCCGATCTTGCCTGGCTAACTCCTATACATCCTTTAGACCTCACGTCACCGCTTCCAGGCAGCCTCCCCGACCGCCCCAGATGGCCTGTTCCTCACAGCCAGCAGTCTGCCCCTAGGACTGTACCATCCCATTTGGTTATACACAGCATCCTCAGTGCTTGTTTTCTGCCCAGACATGAGCTCCGAGTGGGCAGTCTTATTCACCAATACAGGCTTAGCGCCAGAACAAAGCCTGACGCATGCTGTAAGTGCCAGTAATTGTAAGTGCCAAATACTCAGTATTTGCTGAATGATTGAATAAATAGATTTGGCTCCTTGTTGAAACTGATTTATTCATGTGACAAATATTTACTGAGCAGCTACTACATGTCAGGCATGGTTCTCACCCACCCCCTCACAGTGGTGAACAAACAACCGCAAAGTCCCTGCCTTCATGGAGCTTTCAGTCTACTTGAGAAGGGGGAAAGTTAGAGAGATAAAGAAGTAACAGAAGGCCAGGTAGAGCTAAGTGCTATGAAAGAAAACAAAGCAGGGATAAGGGGAGTGCCCTGTGTGTTTAGATTTGGTGAGGGGGTTGCCAGTTTCCAAGGGGGTAGTCAGGGAATGCTGCCTGGAGGAGGCGACATTTCAGTGCCAAACACAGAGCCTCTGCCTTCCTTGGGCTGGCTGGGCCCTAGGTGTGTCCCAGATTCCCAAACCCTCCCTGCCTCCCAGGGTGGGAGCAAAAGGAACCCAGAAGAGGCCTTTGGCCAAGTCTAGAGGTGGATACAGAAGCCTGGAGCTGCTCTTCACAACAGCGATGATTGGGCTCCTTCTGCGAGGCGAGAGGCGGCGATTGCTTTGTGCACCGAGGACTTGGCTGATTGTGGCCGGGCGATTGGCACCCACAGACCACGGCCGCCAGGGTTTACTGTGCACCCCCAGCCCCTCGGCGGGCCGTGCGCAACGCGCCAGCCCAATCTCGCCTCCTATATTCAGAGTTGATTAGACGCTATTTCTGCCTGGATTTTCAGAAGGCTCAAGAGCTTTTTTAATCACTACAGTGGCTCATTACGGTTTTGCAGTGACACTCATGTCCTTCAGTTCTCTTCTCAGATTAGATTCTATAGTCAGATGAATATTGGATGATTTCATTACATACAAATGCAATCAACAGTTTTGCATAAATTTCTTCTCTTTTCTTGAGTTTCAATTGACCCCAGCACCCATGGTGGCAGGCACGATCCACATGCAAATGAGCTGGGTTTGCAGCCGCAGAGAGGGCCCCGGAGGAGGCGGGCACTCGCACCAGTCTGGGAGGGAGCCAGGGCTTGGGGGGGACCTCAGGTTCCGGAGAGGGGCCTGGAGGAGGGGGCATGCCGAGGTCTAGGAGGCGCACCCCCTTCAGATGATGTTCTTGCAGGTAAGCTGAGGCACGGGGATGCTCAGAGCCCGGCAGAGAACGGAATGTGGAGTTTCAGGCCCAGCAGCTGGGCGGGGAGGGGCCCACTCAGGATGCCTGGTGGCTACTTGACAACTGGTGTGGACCTGTTACAATATATTTTTTTTTACAACTAGCAGGACCTTAACGGTGCATTCCTGGTAAATGTTAGCTCTGACCCAAGGAAGGCTGCTGCTGCTATTGTTATTATTAATAGCATTATTATTACAGTCATCATGTCATTTCTCCTGGAGGGCTCCAGCTATGGCTGGCCGTGTGGATGAGCAACAAAAGTCTATAAAAGGCAGACAGGGGAGTTGGGAGCCTGGGCCAGTGCCCCTTGCAGCACTTTCTTGATGTCTGTCCTTTTTTGGCTGAGGGGCAGGGTAGTCTCAGAACTAGGCCTTGGAAAGCCCCCAGTCTCTCTTATATCCGGTGACCGAATCCTTTCTACCATTCGACTGGGGACGCATCTCATAGCCTATGCTTGTTCTTTCCTTGGGCCGAAGAGCTCCCTACCTGCTACCAGACTGGTCGGGCTTGCTCGGCTCCTTGCTGACAGGTGGACCTCACCGCGTGCTCTGGGCCCACCGTTCTTTCTGCTCCCTTGCCCCCTGACACCCGAGAGTCCGCAGTGGGGACTGTGCTCTGCTGCGGCCCCTTTTTTTGGGCTGGCTTCTCACCTCCTGCAGCGTCTCCTCCCAGCTGTCCTCCAGATGTTCCCAGTGGCTGTCATCGGTCAATGTCCAGGCCTGGACTCAATACCAGGCATGAGGCTGAAGGGTAACATAGGGAGTAAGCTGTGTGTGGTCAGGGAACCCAAGGCTAACAGCTGTGTACCTCTCTTGGGGGGAAGAACCAGGAAGGGAAAGGAAAGTTTGGGCCTGAGGGTCTGCCAGGACAGAGGTCTGTGCGTCTCAAACCTCACTTCCTCCAGGCAGGTTCTTTTTCAAAGCTCCTTTGTACACAGACATGGCACAGAGAGTGCAGGGTGCAGGGGCCCGGAGAGAGGCAGGTGGGTTCACAAGTGGTCATGTTCCTGTCGCATCAGGGATGTGACCCCAGCTTCAGTCTTTATCATGGACAGGAACGAACCTCGAAATGGACAGAGCCAGAGCCACGGTGCTGCAGCAGCCCCAGGCTCAGGCCCCTGCCGGTCGCGGCCCTCAGCTTCCCAGATTGGGGTTAGAGAGATCCAAGAATCTGAATGGAAGTAGAGGAGCCCCGTATGGCTCCCATGTGACTGCTGGGACCACTGCGGTCCAGAGAGGGGAAGGTAGGGCAGAGGGCCACACAGCATGAGGCCAGAGCCTCCAGACGCAGTCCCAGGCTGCTGCCCCTGAGGGCCATTCCTGGCCATCCTGTCCTTCTGTGCACAGTGACGGAGGCGCCTTCTTCTCCAGCTGAAGGGATCTGTCTCTCACTGCCTGTGTGTTTGACCTTTGCTGCTTTTCAGCCTCCCCGGGCTCCTCTTTCTATTTGCAGCTCTGTGTGCACTCCCCCCACCCTACCCAGCCAGCTCTCTCTGTCTTCAGCCTTGAGTCTGTCCCTCTGTCTCTGGATCCCTTCCTCCCCTTTCTCTCTCTGCCCTTGGCTGCCTGGTCCCTTTGCCGGGCTGTATCTGCTCCTTGCTCTCAGCTGCTGAGGTTGTTAGATCTGCGAGCCCCTGAGGCTGTCTCCCTTAGAGCTGTGGCCGCTGGAAGGAAGAGGTCTGGGGTGGGAGTTGGTTTCTGAACTTTTCAGAACCTTCTGCACTGGCCAGCGTTGGGCCATTCATTTTCCCTCCCGGGCAAGGATGTAGGAAAGCAGTCATCTCTCTTGCATCACAGAGCTGTTCTGCTGCTGCTTGGCGGTGGCGGGGGCAGGTAGGGGGTTGCTGGGAGGTGGGGGCAGCAGGGTTAAGGAAGTCTCTCGCTGACTCCCCAAGCAGATGGGGGTCATTCTATCCAGACCCCCATCTTTCAGCTGCTGTCTGTGTCAGGCTCCCCACATGGCAACTCCACAACTGCTCATCTTCCCTCCAGGTCTTCCTTGTAGAATGAACCTGGTCCCTTCACCCCAGTGGAAATCTGGTCTGCACCCACCTCGCCACCTCCTCTTCTTTCCCAATTCACCTGTCTCTCACCCAGGCACAGAGGCCTGCTTTCCTCTGATGGCCCTGCTTTCTGACTCCCTGCCTTAGTACACGCAGGATAGCGAGGAGAAGGCTGGGCTCCAGAGGCTGGCAGGTCGGTGCCAAATCCCAGCTCTGCCGCTTGCCAGCCAGGTTGTCTCAGGCAAGTGACTTAACCTCTCTGAGCCCCAGTTGCTTCCTCCATAAAATGCAGATAACACTCTTGCCCTTGGCAGGCTGGCATGAGGATTGGTAACTTCTGTGAAAGTACCTGGCCCAGAGCTGGATACAGAGTAGACGCGTGGTAAAGCATTTGTTATGGATAAATGAATGCAGAAATAACAGATGAATCGTAAAATCGAAACCTGTACAAGGGGGGCTGGGGGAAGGATTGCCAGGTGTCAGGAATGGCACAGGAAAGGGCATGGAGATGAGAGGAACCGGGCAACCGTGAGTGCTCAAGAGTGCTCAGGATGGATGCAAAATGCAAAATCCCAAAGGGAAGTCTCAGGTGGTGGTGGGGGCATGGTCAGAGGATAGGGACTTGCTGAGAGTCAGTGATGCACAGGCAGATAAGAGTAGGTGTCAGGAGCAGAGGGCTTCCCAGGTGGCTCAGCGGTCAAGAATCCGCCTGCCAGAGAAGGCTTCCTGGAGGGAACCGGGTATGGAGGCACAGTCATGGCCCAGAAGTGAGGCTGAGGCAGCTCTGGGGGTGGGGGTGTCCCTGGGGTGGCACTAGGGCACGGGGACTCTGATGCCTGACTGACAGCCTGGAGCTCTTGACGTGGATCTGCTTCTTACTGGGGTCCATATCCTCAGCCCCAGCTGGCCCAGTGTGTGCCTCCTCCTGCCAGTCCCCAGAGAGTGGGAAGGGCGGGTTTCTGGCCACTCCAGACCGGAGCCCCGTGTCCGACTCCATTACAGGGCCTTGGCTAAGCTGACTCCCCTTCCTGATCCTTACTTTCTCCACCTGTGAAATGGGATAACAGTGTCTGTGGGCACTGGGCTGGGTGCCACTGAGGTCAGAACGAGTGCTGAACAATGTCAGCTCCTGACTGTCACCCCAGGGCCCCTAACCCCTGGAGCAGGCCCAGACCCCCGATTCAGAACATCAAAAGCCAAAAGGGTGTGTACTGTGGTGGTCAGACTCTGCCTTGCTATGTGCTCTTGAATACTTAACCTAGTTCTATAGTTTCCTCATCTGTAAAATAAAGATTATACTAGAAGCCCAGAATCCCTTATCTAAAAATCTATCAGGTTGAATGCTGTCAGAGCGTGTCTGAGTCTAGTCTATTATACAATACACCCTGTATATTGTACAACCTCCCCATGGGGCCTGGTGCATTTTTTAAAAAAATATTTCTATTTATTTATTTGGCTGTGCTGGGTCTTGGCGGCAGCACTCGGGATCTAGTTCCCTGACCAGGAGTCGAACCCAGGCCCCTTACACTGGAAACGTGGAGTCTTAGCTACTGGACCACCAGGGAAGTCCCTGGGGGCACTGCTCATAATCAAACTCATTCACAGTTTTTTCCAACAAAATGTATGAATATTCATACCAGGTAGTGAAATGAAGACCAAAATAGTGTCTCCTCCTTAGTTCAGGTCACCAAGTGTCTGTAAGACCTTTTGTTCACTGAAGCTTATAGCATTGTGGAGACAGGAATGAGGTCCTGGAGTATGTACCCGCACGGGGCTGGCGTGTGGATAAGATGAGTTGCTACACACAAGGTGTTCAGAGCCACACCTGGCACACAGTGCGGGCTCACACGCGCTATACGATGGCTCCCTCTTCTGCCCCAAACCCTCCTGTGGCTTGCACGTCCTCAGGGTAAAACGAAAACAATTTTGAGGGAGGCCCTTTGTGATAGGAGGGCTTCCCCGATAGCTCAGCTGGTAAAGAATCCGCAATGCAGGAGACCCCGGTTGGATTCCTGGCTTAGGAAGACCCGCTGGAGAAGGGATAGGCTCCCCACTCCAGTATCCTTGGGCTTCCCTGGTGGCTCAGCTGGTAAAGAATCTGCCTGCAATACAGGAGACCTGGGTGTGATCCCTGGGTTGGGAAGATCCCCTGGAGAAGGGAAGGGCTCCCCACTCCAGTATTCAAGAGTGGGACACGACTGAGTGACTTTGACTTTGTGACCGGAACTCTAACTCCAGTCTCTGGGCTGACCCTGCACACCCTAAACTTTTAGCTTCATCAACTTTTTCAGTTCCTCAGACACATCCGGTTCTCTCTCTCTCTGCAGGCTGTTGCACTTGCTGTGACTTCTGTTTAAAATGCCTCCCTTCCAGGGCCCCCCTTTCTTAACTGTTTCATCCTGTACCTCTCACAGACTCACCTAAGCAGAAATCATATGCTGGGAGAACTGCCATCTAGGCTGAGATCTAGGTCTCTCCATCTAGGCTGAGATCTCTGGGAAGGCGTGGCCATATGCACATTCTTCTCTGGCATCCACTTTGTGTGAATGAATGGACCTCGTCACCCACCAATGGCATTGCCATTATCACGGAACCTGAATACCTGTTTGTTGAATGAATAAATGAAACAGCTCTGGAGGTATGATCCTACCCCTATATGTACCCCAGGAGAAGATTCTTGGAATGTTCTTACCTTTCCGCCTCCCTACAAACTCACAAATGATTTTTTTTTTTTTAAGGGACCCAGTCCATGCAGAGGGATCTCTCTGGGTGGGGGGTGGGGGGAGACTCCAGGATTGAAGGGTCGGGGGAGGTGGCAGTACATTAGGCAGAAACCACTTGTCCAGGGGTTGGTAGAGGCCTCTGGAGCCAGGAGAGCAGCAGGCGGGGGGGATGGGGCCTCCAGCACTCTGGACAATTGCTATAAAATAAACTCCATAATCAGGTAAATGCGTTCGTGCCGGGGATGGTTCCCCTGCAGCTGCAGGCATCCCCCCACCTCGGACCTGGAGGGGACCTGTCTAATCTCAGGGTAATGAAAACATGGGTCCAATTACCGTGGAGGGCCGGGGCCTGAGCTGCGGCCGGAGCGGGGAGCTGGGCCCCCTTGCAGCGGAATTAGAACATTTAAGCTGTCAGGCCGAATCCGGGAAAGGCCTGATTACCTGGCCTGAGAAGGGGCCGCTTTGGTTTGGTGTCGACTATAATTTCCTGGCCGCCAGCCGTGAAGCCAGGGGCCACCTTTCCTCCTCTGCGATGGGGGTCCAAGCCCCACAGCCCTGACCTCCACCCCTCCGGACCCGCTTAGAGGGACTGGCCTTGGGCCTCCCAAGCTGCCCGTGTGAGGCAGAAAGAGGAACAGGTACCTGAGCGACACAAGCTGGGTGTGTGTAATACCTGGACACGAGTTAAGGAGAGTGTGTGCATCAGCCATGTGTGAACGACCTCATGTGTGAGCTGGATACGGAGCATGTAGTATGGATGTCCTGAGTCCTGTGAATGACACGTGTGCTATCTGGACCATGTGCAGCTGCTCCAGCACAGAGGTGTGTGGGGGACTCATACATGGGGGCTGTATGTATGGGATTACCCGTGCGGACCTGTGTGCATGGCAGGGCTGTGGGTACACAGGTTACATGTGGTGTGTGTTCATAGTTGTAGGTCCTGAGCTGTAAGTGCTGTGAGAACAAGAACCAAGTTCACCATGCTGACTGCTGGCCCCTCAGCACTAGCTGGGTGCCTGGCTAGGTGAATAGGTATAGATTATATGTAACTGTTGAATGAATTTACATCTGTGTGACAGATACACACTGGGAGCTGTGTGATGTATGTATTAAAAGTTGGAGCCGGGACATCCCTGGTGATCCAGTGGTTAAGAATCTGCCTTCCAAAGCAGGGGACACAGGTTCGATCCCTGGTTGGGGAACTAAGATCTCACAGGCCACAGGGCAACCGAACCCATGTGCCTCGATTACTGAGCCCGCAGGCTGCAATGAAGGCCCAGTGCAGACAAAATGAAAAAAGAAAGGAAGAAAGAAAAGAGACAAATCAATATCTGAAAATAAAAAAAAAAACGTAGGAGCAGATGGAGGCTGTGTGGTGTGTGTGCCTGCCGTAAGTGTTGCCTGTCCCCACTGTGTGATGTGGGGGCAGGAATGATGAATACTTCGAGGGCCTGAACGTGAACTGTGTGATCACACAGACCTGTGCTCCAGGCGTGCCTCCTCCCCTTAGAGACTGTGTGATCTCAAGCAACTCATTTAACCTCTCTGAGCCTGGCTTTTCTCATCTGTAAGATGGATAATAATAAACACAGCGAACTTTCACTGAGCACCTACTATGTGCCCAGTACTGTCATTTTCATGAATTATTAATATTATCTTATTGGACTTTTCACAATAACCCTAAAAGTAAGTATAACTGATGTCCCTATTGTACAGATGAGAAAACGGAAGCTCTCAGAGCTTAAATGATGGTGAAGCCAGGATTCAAACTCAGGCAATCTGACTGCAGGTGAGAGCTTTTAACGACTGGGTTAAACAGATAATACCTGCTTTGCATGGTTATCGTAAGATAATCCAAGTAATTCCCTGGTGGCTCAGACAGTAAAGAGTCTACCTGCAATGCAGGAGACCTGGGTTTGATCCCTAGGTCAGGAAGATCCCCTGGAGAAGGAAATGGCAATCCACTTCGGTATTCTTGCCTGGAAAATTCCATGGATGGAGGAGCCTGGTAGGCTACAGTCCATGGGGTCGCAAGGAGTTGGACATGACTGAGCGACTTCACTTCAATCCAAGTAAAGCACCTAGCCACTCTATCTGGCACACAGTAAGTATCCTGTAAATATTATTACGTCTATTTGCCCATGATACATGTGTATGGGATGTATAAATAGGTACAAGGCAATATGCGGAAGTATGGATACAGTATATTTGTGTGGGAGAGACTTGTGTAGGTGTGTTTGTGGGATCCATTTACAGGGGTCCATTTACTCCAAGGTTTATAATATATATACTCAGGTATATACAGATGTGATATATTTTACTTAATGAACACAAGACATGTAAATAAATGTATTGTTGTTGTTCAGTCGCTGTCATGTCCGACTCTCTGTGATCACATGGACTGCAGCACGCCAGGCTTCCCTTCCTTCACCATCTCCCAGAGCTTGCTCAAACTTATGTTCATTGAGTCAGTGATGCATCCAACCATCTCATCCTCTGTTGCACGCTTCTCTTCCTGCCCTCAGTCTTTTCCAGCATCAGTCTTTTCCAATGAGTTGGCTCTAAAGTGTTATGATGCATTATATTGACAAATGGCTTATGAAACTAGAAAAATCACATACTTGAGGTATGTGATATATACGAGCCTGTACTTGTACACCAGACCTTGTACTGGGGAGCTGAAGAGTATATGTAAATACGGGAATGATGGATATCTGGGTTGAGGCATGGAGATAAATGTGTGTGCAGAGAGGTGATACATATAGATGCAAATATGGTGTAGAGGACACTCATACTGTACAGATACACTGCATCATACGTGGCCTCATAGGTGCACATGTATGTAAAGTGTTGTGTGCACATAATATTATTTATTATGCATGGGGTGTACATAGGCTCATCAATGTAAACAGTGCGTGTGTGTGTAATGCACAGATGGGATATATTGTGTATTCTTTTGAGATGTATATGTCTGTTTATGACTCATGTTCAGTGTATCTATGCACAAATGTCACCTTCTCAGCTAAACATCTATGCTGTGCTCAGCTGCTCAGTCATGTCCGACTCTCTGTGACCCCAAGGACTGTAGCCCACTAGGCTCCTCTGTCCATGGGGTTCTCCAGGCAGATATCCTGGAGTGGGTTGCCATGCCTTCCTCCAGGGGATTTTCCCAACCACCAGGGAAGCCCAAGAATACTGGAGGGGGTAGACTACCCCTTCTCCAGGGGATCTTTTCAACCCAGGAATCGAACTGGGGTCTCCTGCATTGCAGGCGGATTCTTTACCAGTTGAAGTACCAGGAAGTCCAAACATCTATGTTTTTTTTGTTTACTTGCTTAGTCCTGTTGGACTCTTTTGCCACCCCATGGACTGTAGCCCTTCAGGCTCCTCTGTCCATAGGACTTCACAGGCAAGAATACTGGAGTGGGTTGCCGTTTCCTACTCCAGAAACATCTATAACCACCCATTTAAAAGAGACCCAATTTCCCGTGCCAGTCTCTTATTTTCTCCCAAAAAAGTATCACTTAAAAAATTTTTTTGTCGGAGTATAGTTGCTTTACAATATCGTGTTAGTTTTCTGTTTATAGCAAAGTGAATGAGCTATAGGTATATACACATCCTCTCTTTTTTGGATTTCCTTCCCATTTAGGCGATCACAGAGCATTGAATAGAGTTCCCTGTGCTACACAATGGGTGTTCAGTGGTTACCTATTTTATACAGAGTAGTGTCTGTATGTCACTTTAAAATACACAATATATTAGTAATTCAGTGCTGTGTGAGGCTCACTGCTTTCCCCCTGGCCGCACTGTTAGCTGCAGGAGACCGGGGCGTCTCTGGTTTTGCTCCCTGCTGAATCGCAGCGCCCAGCGCAGGCCGCGGGCGTTGCAGACACGCGGGCAGCTGGGTGGGGGACTGTGCGGGATTGAGAGGGTCCCTGGGTGCCCCGCCCGCCCGGGCCTCTGAGCACGCGGGGACCCGTCCCACCGGAGCCAGCCGCGTGCTCCGTGCGCCGGGAAGGGACGGACGCCCACCGGCTGCCGCCTCTGCCCCCGCCCGCGGCCCTTCCCCGGCCCCCGCCGTCTCCCGGGGCGCGACCCGCTGTACCGGCGCGGCCGGCAGGGCTCCGGCTCACTTCCCGGCGGCCGCGGGGCGGGGAGCGGGCGCGGGGCCGCGGCGGGCCGGGCGGCAGGAAACGGCGCATTGTTCGCCGGCCGCGGCCCCGGGCAGGGAGTTCCCGGCCCCGCGCGAACATAAAAGGACAAAGCAGCGCCTGCCGAGCGGCTGGCCGGCCAGCCGCCTGGGCGGCCGGAGGAAGCGCGGCCCCGCGCTCCGTTGACCCCCGGCATCCGCTCCAGGGGATGCACCCCGCCCCTGCGGCCCGGCGTCCGCGGGTTCGAATCCCGGCTCGCCGCCTCCCGAGCTTGCGTTTCCTCGAGTGTGAAAGAAAATAAAGCTCCTGGAAGCCCACCTCCGTAGCAACCCAGGCGCTCCCTGCGTCCCACCCCTCCCCTCTGTCCCCTCCAGTCTGCTAGTCCCACTGAAAGCCTAGCCTTGCGCCGCAGTCCCTTGGGAACCGAACGGAGGCGGTGAAATCCCAGCTGCAGGGCGAATGTTTTATCTACTAAAAATCGCCCACCAGTGTAGCTTGAGTGACACTCCTTTGTGCAAAAGGCGCTTCCCATGACAAACGCCCCCAAAGACCCTTTTCAGGATGGAACTCGGTCTGCAGGCTCTGTTATGGATGGGGAAACTGAGGCCTGGCGGGGTCGGGAGGAGACTAGCTCAAGATCATCACAGAAACAGTATCCAACAGCCTTTATGCAAATAAAGGGTCTTTTTTTTCTGGCGCTTGGAAGGGCAGTAGTTTTTGTTGTTGTCCATCTCAAAATCGATCAAACGAACAGGGTTACTGGTGTGGCTGTTTTCAAAGCACCTTTCCCACTCGTTTCTCATTTGATCTTCACATCCCCTTGGAGGTGGGCTGAAGTGAACTGCGGGGTGAAAAGGTGAAGCGTCTGGCACAGGCAGGTTGAGGAAGGCGGAGAGGGGCTTGTCCTTGGTCTGTTTTGTCTGCTCAGACCTGTCCAACTCTTTGCCACCCCATGGACTTTAGCCTGCCAGGCTCCTCTGTCCATGGGATTTCCCAAGCAAGAATACTGGAGTGGGTTCCTGGTCCCTTCTCCAGGGGATCCTCCCGACCCAGGGATTGATCCTGTGTCTCCGGCATTGCAGGCAGGTTCTTTACCATTGAGCCTTTAAGAGATAATAATCCCCGTGACTTTAGCAGCATACTCTTGGGTGGGGCTGTATTTGCAGAAGGGTTAAGATTTAATCAAGGTAGAAAAGACCCTGATGCTGGAAAAGATTGAAGGCAGAAGGAGAAGGGGCGAGAGAGGATAAGGTGGTTGGATGGCATCATTGACTCCATGGACATGAATTTGAGCAAACTCCAGGAGATGGTGAAGGACAGGGAAGCCTGGCATGCTGCAGTCCATGGGGGTCGCAAAGAACTGGACATGACTGAGCAACTGAACAACAACAGTAAGCCCACCCCATTCTAGCCCAGCCCACCCCAGCCCACAGTGCTGAGGTTTGCCCTCCAGGCCAGGACTGTACTCTAGCCTTTGAAGGAAAAGGTGGAATCCTCACTATTTTACAGAAGGGCCCAGAGAGGTTAAGTGACTTGAACCAGGTCACACAGCAAAATGCAGAGACCTTTCACCCAACAGCCAGAGGAGAAACCAGTCCCTGAGTGCTGGAATTTGGGGGACCTGTTATGGGGTGCCTTCACCCCCTGGGCCAGGAGATTCTGATTATGGAGAAGCCGCCCTCACTCCACTCCGCCCCCGCCCAGCCTGGGAACCCTACACCAGGGGTAATTGAGATCAGATGCGGCTGTGACCCATGGAATGCTCCCCAGGAACCTGGAAGCATTTATTGTCTGGAAGAGAATCCAGGGCCCACTGTAGGCTGCCCTCCCTCCCCACTCCCCCTCGCTGCCTCCTCCCCAGGAGGCTAAAGGTGGATAGGGGCCCTGAGGAGCCCCTGGTGCTGCCTGGGGGTTAGTGCAGGCGGCCTTGATGAATACGACTGCTGAAAGCGCCTTCCTGGCTTCCTCCTTCCTGGGGATATGGTTACAGGGGGCCAGACTTCCTGCCCAGCCCGCTCGACTTCCAAGTGTGGATCTGCAGGCTCTCTAGGCTGGCGACTCCGCAACTCCACCCCCTCATCCCAAGCAGGCCCAGCTCATTCAGAGCTCAGCTCAAATGTCACCTCCTCAGGGAGGCCCTCCCTGACCACCCTATAAGAACTAGCCCACTTACAGGCAGTCTCTGTCACTCTGTCGAATTTTCTTCATGTCATTTCTCTCTCTCTACTTGGTGGGTTTCTATGTTTTCTTATAATAATGTTTATTTCTTCTCCACCTCCCACCCCCCAACCCCAAATGTGATCCCTGTTGAGGCAAGGGACTTTGTCTTGTTGGCTATGGTATTCTGGGGCCAGGGACTCTGCCTGGGACATAGTAGGTGCTCAATAAATAAAAGCAATGAATTGAACCTTTCCCTTTGGCCTCTGAGCTTGGTACTCAACCTTGAATTTCTGCTCTGAGCTGGTGTGTCTGGCTTTTAATCTCACTTTTTGGGTTCAAGACTCCAGTTTCTAATGGTTTGTCAATTTTTTTGTCTTCTCAAAGAAACAGCTTTTAGTTGTACTAATCTTTACTATTGTTTCCTTCATATCTTTTTCATGTATTTCTGCTGTGATCTTGATGATTTCTTTCCTTTTCCTAACTTTGGGGTTTTTCTGTTCTTTTTTCCCAGTTGTTTTAGGTGTAAAGTTAGGTTGTCTAATCAATATTTTTCTTGTTTCTCGAGGTAGGACTGTATTGCTATAAACTTCCCTCTTAGAACTGCTTTTGCTGCGTTCCATAGGTTTTGACTGATCATGATTTCATTGTCATTTGTTTCTAGGAATGTTTTTATTTCCTTTTAAATTTCTTCAGTAGCCTGTTCGTTATTTAGGAATGTAGTGTTTAATCTCCATGTGTTTGTGTTTTTTACAGTTTTTTCCCCCCCCCTGTAATTGACATCTAGTCTCATAGCGTTGTGGTCAGAAAAGATGCTTGATATGATTTCAGTTTTCTTATTTACTGAAACTTGATTTGTGACCCAAGATGTGGTCCATCCTAGCAAAGCTCCACTTTCTGAAGTTCATGCTCCTGCCGGCACTCATCTGGGAGCTCCCAGGTGACCTCTGACCTCACAGCTCTGACCCCTCTTCTTTGCCCTCCTCTCTCCAGCCTGTTGTATGACAATAGGTAAGTCTCTTGCCTTTTCCTGAGCCAGCAGAATTCTTCAAACAACAGCTTTCACTGGAGCCCAGAATGTGAGTCCTAACAGGGTGGAAGGTGGGAAGGGGGCCTGACCCCTGAGTGCCTGGCTTTTGCCATCTGCCCTTCTGTTGTCCCCACCACAGCTCTGCAGTCCCCTGCACCTTTGAAGGGTTTCCTGGTGGCTCAGATGGTAAAGACTCTGCCTACAATGTGGGAGACCCAGGTTCAATCCCTGGGATGGGAAGATCTCCTGGAGAAGGGAATGGCAACCCACTCCAGCAGTATTCTTGCCTGGAGAATCTCATGGACAGAGGAGCCTGATGGGCTACAGTCCATGGGGTCGCAAAGAGTTGGACACAACTGAGCGGCTCTGACTCACTCACTCACATCTTTGAAGAATCCTATATTTTGAAACCCTGAGATGTGATGACTCAGTCTCTTTTAGCTTCATAATTCTACAGTGCTGTTACTTAGATATATGTCTGGTCTTCAGCATTCACTGAGTCATTCATTTACTCATTCATCAAACATAAATCGGCCCCAGTTGTTTGCCAGGCTTTGCTCTCATCTCTGTCCTCCAGTGTCCTGTGTCCATCTTCTGGATCCCTTCTCTCATTCAACAAGCAGTCCAGGAGCATGTTTCATGTGCCAGGGTCATGATTCTCAGAGGATTTGGGCAGAGTGGCTACCGGCCAATACGGTACCTTTGTGTGACTTTGGAAAAGGCGCTCCCTTCTGGGAGGATGTGGCCTTGCTGGACTCCAGCTTGACAGCAGAAAGTGAAGAAAAAGGTGACTATCTCCTTGGCAGACAAGGCGCCCATGTGGGCACCAGCTGGCTGGATTTCAGACACCTTGCACCGTGCACAGACTTCATGAGCGGCCCCATGGATGTGCTTGGTTTAATGCTCTTCTGTCACTGTTGTGAGGTTTTAAACAATTTTTGAATGAGGGGCCCACTGTTTCATTTTGCACCGGCCCCTGCAAATTATGTAGCTCATCCTGATCCTTCACACAGTAGGATCCCACAGAATAGGGGGAAAAAGGCAGAGTAGTGAAAGAAAACACCAGAAGGGGAGGGAGCAAAGGGCCTCGATTGCCAGGGTGAGGGGCCTGGATGGTCCTCTGTGTGATCTGGTAAGGGTCCCCAACCTCCACCCTAAGGAGAGCAGGTCAGTATAAATCTCTCCTCTGTACATGGGATGGGTGAAGAGCACTTAGGATTTTGTTAAAAAAAAAAAAAAAAAAAAGATGTTGCCTCGGCAGATATATTTGAGAGCCTCATCTATTAGGGGTAGAAAGCCAGAGAGGAGGTTAGAAGTACCTCTGCCAGCTTCTGGCTCTCTTGAAGGGTTCAGACTCTTTATAGACGAGAACCTGAGCCTCAGAGAGGAGCAGGTGTGGGTCACAGGCCGTATTAGAACCCAGGATTCCTGCTTCCTAGATCAGAGCTGTTTGACTCTGTACCTGTAGGAATTCGGGTTCATAGCGCGCTGGATGAGGCCCCAGGTCCATTTCCCCAGGTCTCCCCAGTGGGTCATCATCCCCAGCAGAGAGGTTCACCTCTTCCTCCGCTAGACAGACTTCCTGGAAAAAGACGGCCTCTGCTGCCACCTGGTGGCAACTCTGAGGTAGGGGCGGGGGCCACCTTGGCTCTGAAGCTAGCAGCAGTCCTCGTCTGTACAAGGGACCCTGTGTCATGGGGCAGGGTCAGCCCTGTTCTGGGGCATTAACCTCTTCGGGACTCCAGGATCATTAATGCTGGAATTTGTCATTGTTGTTTAGTCTCTAAGTCGTGTCCGATTCTTTGTGACTCCATGGACTGTAGCCCTCCAGGCTTCTCTGTCCATGGGATTTCCCAGGCAATACTGAGCAGGTTGCCATTTCCTTTTCCAGGGGATCTTCCCCACCCAGGGATCAAACCCCGATCTCCTACACTGCCGGCAGATTCTTTACTGACTGGGCCACTAGGGCTTGGCTGTGTGTGTGTTAGTGGCTCAGTTGTGTCCGAGTCTTTCCACCACATGAACTGTAGCCTACCAGGCTCCTCTGTCCATGAAACTCTCCAGGCAAGAATACTGGAGTGGGTTTCCAATCCCCTCTCCAGGGGATCTTCCCAACCCAGGGATCGAACCCCAGTCTCCTGCACTGCAGACAGATTCTTTACTGACTGAGCCACCAGGGCTTGGCTGCCAGCTCTCAAATCTCACCTGCTTCTCATTTGCCAACTGTGCACCCTTGATCAGGTGACTTAGTTTCCCAGCATGTAAAACAGCCTCCACGATGACAGGACCTCCGTCAGGCCAGTTACAAGGTCAGAGGGCACAGTCTGCACACGAGGCCGCCTCACTTCTGACACCGACAGCAAGTTCGGGTGGTGCCCTCAGGTCTGGTCATTCACTACAAAGACTCACACAGCTCCCCGAAAGCTCTGATAGTCACGGTTGTGGTTTCTTACAGGGAGAGGGTACTGACGAAGATCAACCGAAGGAAGAGATACACAGGGCAGCCACACGGGTCCCCCAACCAGTAAGAACAGAGGCAGGACTCATGCTTCTTGGTGGAACTGGCCCTTGTAGCCTCTTGAAAGAAATTTAACTGCCAGGGAAGGTGGTGGCAGCTGGCCCACCTGCAAGAGGCCCATCGGACAGAGGAAGCAACTCGTGCCACGAGATCCCAAGACAGCAGGGCCATCGGGGAGCTGGGGAAGCTGACTTCAGTATCACACTGTCCCAGGACCTTCCAAGATGCAGACTGCCTGATGGGTGGGAGTGTGTGAGGTCAGCTCAGTGAGCTTGCCCCTGGGGACCTGGCCAGCCCTGAGGCTCAGCAGGGCCTCAGATTTGCCCTCTGTTTCCCCCTCTCCCCAGCTTTGTGGGGCCCAGGGTGGAGGTGGGGAGAGGGGTGCTGGGGAAAAGAGGAAGGAAGAGCCAGCCCAGGCAAAGGCAGAGGGAGGGAGGGGACCTGCCTTCCCAGGGCCCCTGGGAGGGAGCTAGACAGGCCCAGCTGTGGGTTCTGAGGACCGGGGCTCTACTGGGGTTATGACAGCTCAGGCCAGGAGAGAACCGCCTGAACTGGGCCTCTTGTGCAGATGAGACAGCTAGGAGCCTAACCCAAACTCCACCCCAAGAGCTTGCTGAGGACAGAGCGGGGAACCGAGGGCCAGGAGCCCCAGCTTCTGCTTTGTGTCTTTGGGGTCCCCTGCTTCCCCCTCTGGGTCTCCGGATCTGTTCAGTGGAAAGAAGGGCTGGGCCCTTTCTACAGAAAAGCAGGAAGCTGGGGCTTATGGGAGGGGGTGAAGGGTACTTGAGATCAGGTCAGCGCTAGTCCTAGTGGCGTCTGCGCCTGTACCTAGAATCTCACCCCGCCCCCATCCCACCCCATCCCAGCTTCTCTCTGCCCACCACGCAGACCACAGTCCTCTCTTCTTGCTATTTTCAGACAGCCTAGAATTCCGAGGAAGGCAGGCCGGCACCTGCCCAGGAACTCAGAGGTGCTGAGAGAGCATCTCAGAGTAGTTAGAGGTGCAGCCAGTCCCAGCCAAGGAGGAGAGAGCTGGGGCCTGCCTTCTGGGCTGGGGCAAGGCCATCTCACTGGCCGGCCCTGGCTTGGTTCCTGCTGGGCCCTGGGCTGACCAGGAGGCTGGAGGGGTGTGTGTGGGGGTGGAGGCAGGGAGGAATACCCTCCTGGCTCTGGGCCTGCATGCTCACCCTTCCCTGGGACCAGGGTGGTTTGGGGGAGCTGCGCCTCAGTGGCTGGATTCTAGATTTGGTCTGGCTGAAACCCCCGCACTGACCCTCAGGCTGCGGCTCTGTTGCTGGAGGCCAAAGCCTGGCTTCCTCCTTTCTCCTGGGCCCGTGACGCCTTCCCCGTCGTGCTTTCAGAATTGTGCTTTTGTGCAGGGCTGGGTCCTGACCTCAAGAGATGGGAAAGGTCAGGGTCAGTGATAAGTGACCCTCACTAGAGGGGCACCCAGGTTGCCTCTTGTCTCCTTTCTTCCCCACCCTACTCAGAGAATACACTTAGCTAAGAGTTAGACAGACAGACAGGGAGGCACCACTCTGAGATGCTTTGGAAGGGACAGAATTCTCTCAGTCCTGGAGACAGCTTCCAGGGTAGAGGCAACTGTTCTCCCACCCACCTCTCAGCCAGTCTGGCCTCCCTGCCTTCTTCCTGTAGGTTCAGAGTCTGGGGTCTCCAGCTCAGGAGGGCCTCGTTCTCACTCTGTTACCTCTGAATGATCTTAGGCTTTGCCCCTGCAGCCTCTGGGGCTCAGTTTTCCCATTCATAAAATGGGAAGATGGGCCGAAAGCCCCTTCTAGGTTCTAGGGTGTAGAGTTGTGCTTTCCTTCCTTCTGAGGGAAGCAGATTCAGCGCAGGCGCAGGTGGCCTCAGGCCTGACTCAGCAGCCAGAGAGGTTCCCAGGCAGTCCCCAGGTGACTGTGGGTTTCCCCATCAGAAAGAGGCAGAGGGGATGGAAGGAGAAGTTAACTCCCCAGCCAGAGCATCGAACATGAAGCTGATTGTACCAGAAATAGAGACAGAGATGGGAGGAGGGTCAGCAAGAAGAAGATTAACCACATGAGAGAGCAAAAGAGGAAGAGAGTGTCCAAGATAGAGAAGAAGCAACAAGGCCACTCACACACAGAGATAATGACCAAGAGAGAGAAAGAGATACAGAGATTAGTGAGGACTGAGTGATAAGGCAGGGAAAGGAAGGCAGGGCCTTCCAGGAGTGGAAAAGGGCCAGGTGGCTGCGGCAGGGAAGCCAGTCGCAGAGCCTTCTGCCCCCTGGGGCTCTGCAAAAGCCAGATCCTTTTGCCTGCAAGGTGCTCAGGTCTGGTGGTCCTACTTCTGCCCATCAAATTTCCTCTGGGGCTTGGACCCTCCCGGCTGCCCAATCTAAATGTCCCCCAGACCCACTTCCCTGGGGATAATGTGTGCAGAGATGAGAGGCCCCGTAGGCTGAGGTCTCTGAGGCTTCGTGGCCTTGGGCTTTCATGAAAGGGTAAGGGCAAGTGGTGGGAAGTCAGAGATGAGTGAAGCTTGTTATCAGTGAAGGGACATGGTTAGTGTTGGGAGGAAAGAAAGGAGGTGGAAAATCCAAAGGAAACGTTCCCCATCTTCTTTTTAGGTCAGGTACTGACTCGGTGTCTCACTGTTTGGGGAAGGATAGGGAATCTGCCAAAAGGGCAGGATTAGGAAGCAAGTATTTAGTATCTGGCAGAAGGGGGAAAAGCAAAACAAGAAGAACAGAGCTGGGTAGGGGTGGGTTTAGTTGGGCTGAATTGAGCTGGGTTGAGTGTATTGAGTTTGGTTTGGGTGGAATAGAGTTGTGTTATGTCGTGCTGGGGTGAGTTGGTTGAACAAAATTTAGTTTGGTTGGATTGAATGGAGAGCAGTTTGGCTGAGTGGCCCTGAGTTGAGCCGATGTTCCTTGAATGGAATTTAGTTGAGTTAAGCTGAGTTGGGTTGTGTGGAGATGGGTTGCTTGCGGCTGAGTGGAGCGGAGTTCGGTTGCATTTGGCAGGGCCAGATTTGGGTGGGTTGGGTGGAAAGAAGTTGAGTTGGGTGGATGAGTTGAATTTAGGAGAACTGAGGTGGGTTGAGCTGAAATAGGTTGGGTTGGTCTGGGTAAGAAAGTTGGAGAGTCCCAGTGGACAGGAGTGAGGAGGAGTCTCGATCCAGCATAATCTAAATTATGCTTCCAGGGAAAGGAGGCGGCCTGAGATACCAGCAAGGAGAGAGCTGCTGAGGGGAGGGGGCTGAGGTGTGGGCCATCAGGGTTTCTCCGTCTTTCTGCCGCTCTACGCTTCCACTGTGGTGGAGGCCCACTACAGCTGTGACTTAAATCTTGGCCTGGGAAGAAGGGACCCTCATTGCGTGAATGTGTGTGCGTCCCCAGGAGTACCACATCCTCTGTCTTCTACTCCTCGGAGGCTCACCCATCGTCTGAGAGCTCCCTAAAAGTGGAAGTCTCCAGCAGACCGTCGGGAGGTTTGCCAAGATGCCATCTCATGAGGGTTTGTGGGATGGATGCAGTGCACCTGCAGGGAATCACAGAGCAGGGAGTCTGGCCCTGTGTGCTGGGTCCCAGGTGCCCTGGGAGACACCTAGTTCTTGTCCTAAGGGCTTAGGCTTGGGGGCTCTGAGGTGTCTCTAGAGCCAGGGCTTCTCGCCTCAGAGTGGGGGCCTGCGGCCAGACGGCTGGCCAGTTCCCACTCACCGCTCAGCTCTTTCTTGTGGTCCTGTGGTCCTGGCCACAGGGCTGGGCCTCCTCGATCCCCAACCCCTTGGTGACTCACATGCGCACGTGCGCGCGCGCACACACATCTACGCACACCCCACATAGCAAGGGAAGCCCCGTGAGAGAGCCCTAGGTGGGATGGATGAGAAATTGGTTCTTTATTGCCGGGGAATCAGGATGGCCCCTCCCTGTCCAGGCCCTTGGAAGAGCCCTCACGCATCATTTGTGGTGTCAAAATGCCACGTATTTGCAGGGGATGGAAAAGTCAGAGAAGCCAGAGTTTGAAATTCTGGAGCTGCGGTTAACAACTGGGAGACTCTAGCCAAATCACCCCAACTCTTGAGCGAGGTTTTTCATCTGTAAAATGTGCATAACCTTCCTTTAAGGGTAAGGGAGACAATCAAATGAGATAACAAATATGCAAGTGTTTGCACATTGCATCCTGATTGTGTGTGTGTGTATAAGCAGTAGTCATTCATTCAGTGATACATTTATCGGGTTCATTTATTTAAGAAACACTGATTACAGAGCTTAAATGTCAGGCAATGACCTAAGCATTTTCTAAGAATTAACTCGTTGAATCCTCATAACAACCCTATAAATGTGGTGCTGGTGTTCTCCCCATGTTACACATGAGGAAACTGAGGCACAGAAGGGTTAAGTCACTGGCTTAACACCATACGGCTAGGAAGTGGTAGAGCTGGGTTTCACACCTACTCTTATTTGACTCCAGAATATTTCATTCATTCATTCATCAGAACTCTGTGTCCGGTCCTGAGGCGACAGAAAAGCCCCAGGCTTGGTCAGTGTGGTGTTATGGTTCTCAGCCAGAGGCCGATGTAATCTTCTGGAGGGAGAGGGGAGGTTAGAAATGCACTGAACAATTTTTGGTTGCTGCTGTGACTGAGCTTACTATTAGCCAGCTGAACTTCCTGCCCTGTGTGGGGGAAAAATCCTACACAAAAGGTCAATGGAGCCCCATTGAGAAACCACTCAAGAAAACAGTGCTGGCTTTGGAGTCATTCCCGACCTGGATTGAGTCCCAGCGCTGCGATTCCAAGACTTTGTGACTTCGACCGAAGTTGCTTCATCTCTGTGAGCCTCAACTCTGGCAAACATGGTCTGCGAAGTGCCCAGATGTATCTGGCATGCTCTGGTTGTTCAGCAAACACAAATATCCTTTCCTGTTCAAGAACACACCAGGAAGTACCGAGGAGAAGCAGCTTTGGATTCCAGCATCCCATCCATATCCTTTTCCCTTCCACTCTGGGCGGCTCTGAAGCCTGCCAGGCTCCAGAAAGGCAGGGGACTTTTCATCCCCATAACCTTTCCTTCTTCTGTCCATCCAGGCTCATGGCCAAAGGCAAGAGAGCCTCTCTTGCCAGCTCTGAGGTTTCAGGTAAAATCCACTTACTGCTCTGAGCCTTGGCTTCCTCGTTTGGCAGATGGGGAAGCGGAATGCTGGTGGATATTGGTTGCCTCTGCCTGTCCTGCGTCCCTTCCCTCTTTTGTACATAATTTCTTCTGGGGAGTGTCCCTCTCTCCTTCTCAGTTCACATGGGGACCTGGTCTAGGACTGACCGGTAAGAATCAGGACATCCCATCCTCCTGCTCACAGCATTTGGTTCAGGGATGGGCATGGGAGCTAAGCTGGAGCAACCAGAAGTATCCAGGAAAGAGACATCCTCTTTTCATTTGGGATTGGGTCACTAGGACCATGTAAGCCTGGCGCTGCCCCAGAGCTTGGGGAGCATCTGCCTGAGAGTGAAGTCAACTAGAGGAGGGAAAAATAGATCAGAAAGAGAGAGAGAAAGAGAGAGAGATGGAGACAGGGATATACAGAGAGAGAGGAGAAACTTGGCACATGGGTGCAGCCCTTCCTGTCCCCAGTTTTTCAGCCCGGGAACCAACACTTCTTTTGCCAAAATCATTTGGAGTTGAGTGTGAGTCACTTGTCATAGAAATAATCCTGATTTATTCAGGGCCTAAACCATCTATGTCAGAAGGTTTATGTGTGGATCAAAAGAGAAGATGATGTAACTGAAAATGTTTTTCTAAACTGCACATGGCCAAATGACCATGAGTTATTAACTGAGGTGCTAAGGCAGGAACACACATTCCACACCAGTGATGAATCGGTCCTGAAGAGTTGTTTGGAAGTGTGAATTCTTGCTCCCTGCATTTTCAGTTTATTGGAGGCAGACCTTTGGAGGAAGAGGTGTCTTTGCACTGGGGCACTACTTTCATAGATGACTTGTTCCCAGGTTGGTCATTTTACGCGAAGCCGTAGGACACAGAGGAAAGAGACCCGGTCTGTTTAGGCAAGCCCTTGCCTTGCTCTGAACCTCCGTCTGACACTGAGCTGAGCTGGGCTGGACCTTCGCTCGGACAGCTCCGGGCTCTGACCGGCTGTGGTTCTGCAAGTCTCTGGCCCTCTCCTGGGACTAGCAAGGTCTTCTCACCTCTGGAGTCAGCAGCACACAGCTGTTCCTGGGTTCTCCAGAGAAGTCACACGTCAGAAACCACAACCCACACCGGAAAGACTCCTCTGAATCTGGCAGACACAGTGGGCCCAATCTCCATTTCCAACTCGGGGTCCCTTCCTGCCTAATCCCCCAAACTCAAGTTCCCCATCTCCTTTGCCAGCAAGTGAGGTCATGTGGCATAGTTCTGGGGAAGGAGGTGCTGGTGGAGCTCAGCTGGAACTCAGACTGGAGGACACCACACATTCTGAGAGTGATAGAACAGAAAGATGGAAAGAGCCTGGCCTTCCCTGGCAGCCAAGGGGCCTGGGCGACGTCGCCTCTACACCAGAAGATTCCGGAAGAATCCTCTTTTTGTTTTTGTGTATTTGTTTGTTTAAGCTTCCATGTTTGGGGCTTCGCTCTAGGTAGCCAGATGCATTCCTAGTACCCTAGGTGAGCACCTGCCTGCAACCATTCTTTCTCAAATTCTTTCTGGTGTCCAGAACAAGCTTTCTTCACATGCAGGACCACACTGATTGAATCAAACTAATTATTATTAATTATTAATTAGTATTAATTATTTCATACCAATACCAATAATTGCTGAAGCTCTAATACTTTGGCCACTTGATGCAAAGAGCCGACTCATTGGAAAAGACCCTGATGCTGGGAAAGAGTGAGGGCAGGAGGAGAGGGGACGACAGAGGATGAGACGGTCGGATGGCATCACCGACTCAGTGGACATGAGTTTGAGCAAAGACTGGGAGATGGTGAAGGATAGGGAAGTCTGGCCTGCGGCAGTCCGTGGGATCACAAAGGGTCACACACTGTGCTGCTGAACAGTAATGAATGACAACAACAATAATAATTCAGCCAGTAACGATCGTTTACCACGTATCTCTCAAGTGCAAGGGACTGAGCTGAGCAGTCTTATCTTCGCAGTGCTCCCAGGAAATAAGTATTGTTACGGCCCTTATTTCCAGATGAGGAAACCGAGCCTCAGAAATGACACATGGCTGGCTGCAATATTGAATATGGAAACCAGATTCCATATCCAGTGCCGCCTGACTCTGAGAACCCATTTCCCTCCTTCAGCACATCTAATTCAACAGGCTTAGTTATTTATTTAAAAAATATTTTCTTGAGCCATTGTGGATCAAATGTGGGCCATTTTTAAAAAGTCTCTATTGAATTTGTTCCAATACGGCTTCTGTCTTATGTTTTGGCTTTTTGGTGGTAAAGTATGTACAGTCCCAGCTCCCCAACCGGGGTTTGAACCTGCACTCCCTGCATTGGAAGACGAAGTCTTAATCACTGGACCACCAGGGAATGTTATTTAGTAAGTTGGGAAACTGAGGTCCAGGAGGGAGAAGAGTGACTTGTCTGGGGACCGCACCTTCTGGGCCTCCACTCCAGGGCTGTTTCTATGATATCCTGCTGCTCAGCTGAGACTTGACGGCCAGGTCAAAGGCTGGGGCCGTGAGAACTACTGAAGGTGCTGAGCAGTTAGGAGAGCACTTCACTGCCACAGCAGAATCATGGAAACTGCTTCTCCTTCAGCTCTGATGGAGAAGGAGGGGGATGCAGAGACTGACACTTTGCAGCCCAGCAACCTCTAGAGCATTTATTGTATCTTCACAAGACAACGGCTCTTTCCCAGCCCCTCCAGCTCTTCCATCACAGGTGGTTGGGCCCTAGATCCCAGGAGCTGATGTCTGATCCTCGAAGATTACTCATCAGGTGGCGCCAGCTGCCTAGTAGTGAGGTCTGTGGGACAGGGGACTCTGCAGTGGAAACTCCCCGGACAAGCCTGAGGACTCTCCACTCACCAACCTGTTGCTTGTTTATCTGCCTTCTTGGCCCTGGCTCTGCCTGGATGGGGATGTTTGTTTTAACGAGTCAGGACTTGGGATCCAAGAGAGCCCGGAATGGGGTGCAGCAGGGAGTTACCTTGTCAGCTTGACAGCAAACAGACCAGGGAGGCTTCGATTCCAGCTCTGCCAGCTACCAGTCTGTGGCCTTTAGCGGTCAGTTTTCCTGTTTATGAACATGGGGACAAGTAGAGAATCGATCTTAGGGAGATGTTATAATTATGAAGGAGACATTACACAAAAACCCCTTAGCATGCCTGCCTCACCGCATGATCGAGGGAAATCTTTGCATCTCGGTTTCCTCTTTTGCATCATGGGGATAATGCTATTTTCCTTTCTGAGCGGCTGTGAGAATTTGGATGAGAGGAATGTGAAAACATTTTGTGATTCTCAGTTCTTAGCTTTTCAGCTGGACTCGGCTGCTTAAATTGGACCGCCTAGCCTCCCCCTGCCTCTATGCCATCCAGTTTCTGCCTCCTTTTAACTGACTCCAAACACTGGCTGGGATTGGGTCTTGAAACCTAACCCTTACTAGTTGTGTAACCTTGGGCAAACCATGTCAGCTTTTTGGGCCTCGGTTTCTTTCCCTGTAAAACGAAGGTCATCATTTTTTTGTAGGGCTGTTGGGAAATTGACACATGATAGCCCATGTGAAATATGTGGTACTCTGCCTGGCCCACAGGAGGGACTTGAAATATTAACAATCATTATTGTTACCACTGATGCCCAACCCCAGGCTGGCACTGAGCAGGTAAAGAGGAGGCAGAGAGTTTTGCATGAAGCCCTCCTGCTCAGGTAGTGAATGTTAGGGAGAGCAGATCATGAATTCCTGCAGGTAATGAAGGTTCCTGCTGGAGGCTGGTCATGCCTATAATATTGCTCAGAATCACGCACGTCATCGTGTCTTGTCTTCACAGTAACTCTTTGTTGTTCAGTTACTGTATTGTGTCTGACTGTGACCTCATTGGCTGCAGCACGCCAGGCTTTCCTGTCCTCCTTTATAGGAGTAAACTTTCTCCTACAGTTTACTCAAATTCATGTCCATTGAGTCGGCGATGCTATCTAACCATCTCATCCTCCGTCATCCCCTTCTCCTCCTGCCTTCGATCTTTCCCAGCATCAGGGTCTTTTCCAATGAGCTGGCTCTTTGCATCAGGTGGCCAAAGTATTGGAGCTTCAGCATCAGTCCTTCCAATGAATATTCAGGGTTGACTTTCTTTGGGACTGATTGGTTTGATCACCTTGCAGTCCAAGGGGCTCTCAAGAGTCTTCCAGCATCACAATTCGAAAGCATCAATTCTTTGACAGTCAGCCTTCTTTATGGTCCAACTCTCACATCCATACATGACTACTGGAAAAACCATAGCTTTGACTATACGGACCTTTGTTGGCAAAGTGACATCTCTGCTTTTTAATGTGGCCAGGCTGTCTAGGTTTGTTTTTCCTTCCAAGGAGCAAGAGTCTTGTAAGGTACAATAACTCTTACAAGAATGGAATTATGAACTCCATTTTACAGATGGGGAAACTGACGCCCAAGAAGGGCAGTTGTCTGCCTCAGGTCACCCTGAAATCTCGTGAGGAATGGGGACGGGGATCTGAAGAGATGTTGGGTTGATTCCAGAGCTTTCCCACCTGACTGAGAAGCTGACTCCGGAGGTGGGGCTGGGCGGGGCTGGGCCCCTGAGTGATTCAGGTAAGAGTCAGCTCTGGATTTTCAAATAGTGGGTGGGACTCATCTGGGGTGAGACCCCTCCAGGAGCTTTAAAATCCTGGTCGTCACTAGGGATTCCAGTAGAGTCTCCAGGAAGAGTGTGTGATCGGGGTGGAGCCTGGGGTGGGGCTAAGCAGAGGGAAACCCCACCCCATGTCCGAGGTGGGGAATAGGGAAAGAGGTCCTTGCCACCTGAGCTGGGAGGGTCTCAGGGCCTGGGGTGGAGCTGGGGCTGTGAGGCTGTTGAGGGTGCCCGCCGTGGGCTCAGCTGGGAGAGTCAGAGAAACTGAGGCAGAGTACTGACACTTGCGGTCGTTGTCACAGCAGACAGATGGGGTGGCAGTCACCTCGATGAGGCCTGGACCCTTACTCATTCACAGAAGGTCCATATTTTTTCACAGATTCAACCGCTCAGATGCTCAGTCATAAGCCTGCGTTGGTGGACGCCTTCTCTGCCCCAGGTCTTGTGTTTAGCCCTGGGGATATGAGCATGACCAAGATGCCCGCAGCCTAATAAGAGGCAGAAAGGGCCCACACGAGCCAGCGTGCTGCCTGCTCTGACCAGAGGCTGCCCTGGAGAGTCCTCAGAGGACAGAAAGACGAGGAGGTGTGTTAGAAGACGCTTCCCTGGGGACACCGAGCCGGTCCTTGCACAGCGAACAGACGTTCACCATCGTGAGGGTTAAGGAAACCCCCGAGATGTGGAGGTTACAGGCTGTGGAGTAAAAGAGCTATGGCTTTTCCAGGGCTGGGGTGAGGACTGCCTGGGACATCCCCTTCCCCCACCCCGTAACTAGCTGCCTGCAGGCTCTGCTACAGACGTGCGTCAAACACAGCGAGTCCAGATTTGGATGTGAACGCCACCTACGAGAGCTGCTCCCCAGCCCTGGTTCCCTCCCTGGGTGTTATCACCAGCATCATGCCAGGAACCTAGGCATTCTCCTTCACATCTCTCTTTCCCTGAAGCTCCGGTGCCAATCAATCACCGTGCTCTTGCCACCTTCTCTCTCATCCTCCTCGCCCCCTCACCCCCTTTCGGTGTGGTCCTGCCCCTGGGGGGCTGCCTGGGCACCTATCTGCCATCCTGCCTATGGTGTCTCCTTCACTGCATCCTTCTCAAGACCTCCAGCTCCGGTCACACAGCCTGGCCACAGTGAGGGCGGAATCCCTCCACGCCTCTTCTCAGAAACCATCTACTTTACATCGTTCAAATGGGGAACCAGAGGCCCGGAGAGGTGCCGACACTTGTCTGAGGTCAAACCGGGGGAAGAGAACTTGAACTTGGATCTCTGACCCCCAGGTTCTTTCTCTCGGTGCCAGGGCCACACAAGTGCTGTTCCTCTGAGTTCCGGAGGGTGGCCTGGGAGTGAGGAGTCAACAGGAGGTACAGGCCGGGGAACTGGCTGTGCTCCTGGCCTGAAGGGAGGGAGGACCTGAGTGGAGATGGGGCTTCATCCAAGCTCTTCTTTCTTCGTCACAGAAACCACCCCCCCCTTTTCTTTGGGCAACTGGACCCCCAAATCTCACCCTAATCCCATTCCTCTGGCTGATACCCCAAGTTTCATGTCTCCTCGCCCCCTCTGGGTAGTTACTGGGGGCTCTGGATCTGGGTGGGTGACCCAGATGCCCCAGCACCCCAGGGCCCCAGGCCCTCTACTGGCTCCACTCCCTCTGGCATTTGCCCTGGCATTTGCTTGCTCTGTCTCTCTGGGGCAGCTGGCTTTTGTCCCACTGGAGCAAGGGAACAGCTCGGGTGGCCTCTGCAGCAGGCCTCACTTCTCCCATGCTTTTCTCTCCGCACCCAGAGAGGTCTGGGAGCCTGCATACAGACCTTTGAGCCCTCCCTCCTGGCCTTCCGGGATCTGGGGCTCACAGGATGGCTGGGTATGGTGGGGAAACTGAGGGAGAAAACCTGTCGACATGGGGACCAGGAGACTCTGTGGGACCCAGGATGCAGCCCCCTCTTCTAAGATCGGTTCCCCCAGCTACAAAAAAGAGGAGCTGGATGCTGGGACTCTGTAAAGTAGGCAGTGGGTGTGCGACTGGTGGAGCGTCCACCTTAGAGCCTGAGTCAGGAGATCTTTGAAAAGAATGCTTCCTGGTCACGGGTCACCTTCTCTGTGCTACGCACTGCATCAGGAAGTTTGTGTGCATGACCTCATGGAAACTTAAAACCGTCCTCTGGGTTGAGTTTTACTGTAATAGCATCCTTGCCTTAGAGATGAGAATACTGAGGACCAGAGAGGTTAAGTACCCGGTCCAAGGTGGCTCAGTTAGTAAGCTGTAGCATCTCGATTTGAATTAGGTCTCCTGGACTTGCAACCTGTGCTCTTCCTTCTGGCGGTAGAGGTTCAGGCAGTGGCAGGTGGCCTTGGAGGGCAGGCTTTCAGCCCATGGGGATCTGGGGGTAGTGCATTTCTCATCCAGGATGTTATGTGAAGACCAGCCTGGACTGCTCTTTTTCCAGCCTCCTTCCACTTGGGGTGGGGGTAGGGGAACGGTATGTGGTTCTCAGCAGCAGTTTCTAGTTTGAGATACCCCCAGCTCTGCC
This sequence comes from Ovis aries, assembly GCF_016772045.2. NCBI lineage: Eukaryota > Metazoa > Chordata > Mammalia > Artiodactyla > Bovidae > Ovis > Ovis aries. The sequence continues at coordinate 13,540,838 of NC_056056.1, read as the reverse complement.
CTGAAGCCCCAGGTGGTCTCAGCACTGCACGTCACCTCTGGTCCTCAGTTTCCTATCTTACCAAATGGACACAATTCTGGGGCTACTGGGTTTTAAAAGCTCAAGTGTCTCAAAGATCGCGGGTGAAAAACCCACCTTAGTGGCCTGGCCTGTCACAGAATAATTAATAAAATGTCTTGGCTGGAGGCAGAGCCAAGGAAGTAAGTGGGAGGCGGCGGAGGTGACAGCTGGCTGGAGAGGTGGAGCCAGGGAATGGGTAGGGAGGGGGCGGGCCCGAGGGGCCGGAGCTCCCGGGCAGAGTTAGAGACGCACTCCAGGAGCCTGAGTCGGTCTCCAGCACGCAACGGCCACCCTGCACCATGAGCCGTAAGTCCAGCCCCGGTGCCACCATTTTCCTCTGTGGCCTCCCCACGGGGCTTTGAATGTCAGGCTCAGCCCTTCAACTCTCTCCCTTCGCAGGGCAGAGTATCTCGCTCCGATTCCCGCTGCTTCTCCTGCTGCTGTCGCCATCCCCCGTCTTCTCAGCGGACCCAGGGGCGCCCGCGCCAGGTAGGCAAGCCTCTTTCCTGTCCCCGAAGAGCCCCGGTCCTGCGTCCCTGGCCCGGCACCCCACACCCCCCTCTCCCCTCCCGCCCGCCCAGCTTCCCCTTTCAGCTCGAAGTGCCTGGGAGGGGGGAGGGGGCTGTCTGTCGGTGGGATGGGGGCTCTCTGCAGACCCCCGGGGATGTGGCCTGGGCTAGGTCCCCACGGGGTTCTTTTTGCGGGGCAAAGGGCAGACTGGGATCTTGGGCGGAGTTGGGAAAAGGGACCGCGTCTCTCCAGGCCCCCTCACCTGTTCTGGGACCCCAGCGGTCCTAGCCGACTCGGTCCCCAACAATCCTCGCTTTTTCCCCTGCGGGCCCCTTTCGGAGGAAGCCACAGGCGCCAGGGGAAAGCAGGCTGGCGCGTTTTCTTTTAGCCTCTAACTTTCCAGGACCTGTCCAGATTCCCAGCCCCGGAGGAGACGATCTCCCTGGCTGAGGACCCCGGGTACACCCGCCATTCCAGAGAGAGCGGAGGGGGAAACACACGTACAGGGCTGAGCTGCTTCCTCTGGAGACTGAATCTTCACCGGGGAGGCCCCCACTGCCTGATGAGTTAAGGGAGGCTCAGGTTGGGGCCATAGCACCCTCAAGCTCACCCAGAACACGGTGGACTCAGGGCTGGAACTTTCTAGGCGTTTTGCAGCGTCTTTCTGCAGAGTCCTCCCTGCCCTCATCTCTCCCTGCCAATGGACCCGGTTTCTTCACCCCAAAGATGACCGGGAAAGTCTGATCCTGGAGAATTCCCCTGCCTGACACCATGCATGTGCGAGGTTCCAGGTGGAGGAATGCAGCTCTTCCTTCCCATAGCCTCCCTCCCCACGCAGTTTCTGTGTGTGTGTGTGTGTGTGTGTGTGTGTGTGTGTGTGTGTGTGTGCGCACAAACGCACATGCAAGGTCTGGACAGAGCTTCACCAAACTACCTGAAACCTCCCCAGGGTCTCCATTTCTCATCTGCAAAATAGGGGCAGGAGGGGATGGGGAGTGATCTGAGCCTTCTGTTGTGATGCTCAGAGGAGAAAGAATTCCGTACTCAGAGGAGAGGGGAAGAACATCTCTGTGGACTGGGAATCAGACCAGGCTTCCTGGAGGAGGGGGTTTGAGTGCCGGGCATTTGGGGAAGCCAAGGAAAGGGTGCTTTAGGCAAGAGTTTGGGCATGTGTAGAGGTCTAGTTTATCGGAAGACAAGGAAGAAGACTCCTGGGGCCAGCACTTTACAGTTTACAAAACCTAGCTGTGGGCATCTCTGTTGTTGTTGTTCATAGCAGCCCTGCCAGGGAGACGTTAGTCCCATTCTACAGAAGGGAACTCTGAGGCCCAGAGAGGGGTGAGCCATTTGAGTCCGCAGACATCAGAGGCAGAGCTGACCCGGTAGCAGAGGCAGGGCTGACCACGCCATCCTACTGGCCTGTTGCGTTAGCCCCTAGACCAGCCCAGCAGTTCCTCTGAGGCCCCATTCAGCCCCATCCAGGCCCCCAGGGCCCCAAGGCTCACCTTTCCTGTCCTCCTGTGTCTGTTCACCAGTGCTTAGTGAGCCATGGTTGTACCCTTTTGCTTTTAGCCTTTTCTGCTTATCTTTATATTGTAAGTGTTTAAACAGAATTGTGTTTTTCACGCCACAAACATTCCCAGGGGATTGCTTTCTGCCAGGCCTTGGCTGGAGCCTGGAGGCTGAGCTGGGAGGAGCTCGCAGGCCAATGGAGGAGACAGAAATGCCCACAGACTGCCATGAAGGGGGTCATGGCCATGACTGAGGGAAGCTCAGGGGTGTGTGGGGCTCGGGGGTGAGGAGTTGCAGGAGGCTTCTTGGAGGTGATGACATTTGACCTGGACCCTAGAGGAGGTGGCGAGTGGGAGGTAAAATGGTGAGGTTTTACTCTCAAACTCTGGAAGGGCTTTTCCAGGCAGAAGCCAGGGTATGAGCAGAAGCCTAAAGGTCTGAGTGATGGGAGCGGACAGGCACAGGAAGCCATAGGACAGAGGCAGGTGTTGGCGGACATGGGCCTTTGGATGCAGAGTGAGAAGTGGGACTTGGGTCTCAGGATATCCCCCTGGGAGCAGGGGAGTGAGATGGAGTGGATGACTTGGAGGTGAGACTGGAGGCTGGGATACCATGAAGGAGGCTGCTGCAAGACAGGATGGAAGACAGGTTGAGGGTGGGCTGAAGGCTTCGCTGCCTTCCCATCGCTAAGTCTCTGGGTGAACTGAGGTCCAAAGTGCTCGGACACTTAGGAGAGGCATCTGCCCTGAAAAGCCAAACCCTGTGTCTAGTCCCCAGAGTGGCAGCAAAGGCTGATCCCCCAGGAGATGAGGGCTTACCTGGGGGCAGGTGGCGGGGAGGATGCTGCTTCTGCCTCTCTTGTGATGGGAGGTGGAGTCCGGCTCAGAGGACAGGGCTGTGCTGGGGTATCCTCGAGGCTCAAGTTCATCCCTTCCAGCTCCTGGACTTGGCTGAGTGCTCTCTCCTTGGCTAGGGACGGGGCATGACCTAACCGGAGCTCTGTGCCAGGCGGAGCGGCCTGAGGCCAGCTAACCCTGGCACATGGGGCAGGCTTCCTGCAGCCTGCCTCCTCCTATCTGCAGCACCAGCTGGGGCTGTGGGTTGGGAGGGGGCTTCCTTTCCAGCTGGGCTCTTCCGGCTGCTGGGGCCTGGTGCGGTGGTCCCTGGCCACTGGCTGCTGCCCTCGCTGCATGTAGGGGTTGGGGCCCATGTCTGGGCTGCTCAGGGCTCTTTCTTTCTCTTTGGCTGCCAACTCCCTGGAACTTCTCTAAATATTATTCTTATGGAATTTCAGTACAGCCTCTTTAATGGGCCCTCTTGCTGCCTGGTGCCTCTGCCTCCTGAGAACTTGGTGTTCCCTCACTCTGCCTGGAATCCTGACTTCTGGGCTGGGGAACGCTTCCTTGCTGAATCCTCAGAAAGTTCTGAAACCAGGCGGCCCCAGACTGTCCTCATTGGTGGGAATGTGTGTGCTATGAGCTTGCTGATCAGCCCCACCTCTGGGGTGGCTTAAAGACTCAGAGCAAGCTGCCCAGTTCTCTGCTGATGGGGGGCGGGGATCATGTTGATGCGAGGAATCGAGGTGTTTGGAGATAAGCTGGCTTTATCCAGAGTTGAGAAGGAGAGAGAAAGAGAGGGAGGTTTCCTTAGAGCCCGTCTGTCCCCTCTCCTTCCTGGAAAACACTGAAAAATGAGGCCCACAGGACACAAGGTATCTGCCCAAGGACACGCTGTGAAGAGCAGGCACTCTCCCATGTATCTTCATCCAGCACCTGCTTGGTGCTCGGCCCTGTGCTGGGTGTGGGGACTCCAGACACTTTACACTCGGTGTCGGCATCTCCCCAGGTCTCTCTCTGGATGGTTTATGGTACAGCATGTCCTTCACTGGACACATGAAAGCATGTGGGATTTAAGTTAGACTCAAGGAAAGCCTTCCTTTGTGACTAGATCCCAGCGCTCTAGTGTGGCAGCGGATGGTGATTCCTCTGGAGTCCTGGTTTCATTCATTCAGGATTTTCAGGTCCACCTTGAAGGAAAGGTAACAGACCTGCCTCACCTGGGGTCATCCCCAGCCTGTGAAGCAAGGAGACTCGCCCTCCCTGTATCCCTTCCCCAAATCCTGGCCTGGGCACCTCCAGGAGGAGGAAAGGAGGGGAAGGGAAGCAAGTTCAAGTCTTGCCTCTTGCGACTTTGAAGCAGTGGGGCTTGGACGAGCCCTCTCATCTGTGGTGGTGACGGGGGGGTGGGGGTCAGGGGGTCACCCATCCCCAGGAGCAGATAATCGAGGTGGATACACAAGGTTGGAGGGTCAGCAAGAGGCCTGACTTCCGGCCTGTCATGACAGTCCAGCTGTGGTCAGCTTGGAAGAGGGTGGAAAGTGACACCCATTCTCTTTGCCCACCCTGACGCCCTGGGGCCCCCAGCGACAGCTGCAGTCCTTGTTGAGGGGGGACTTTTTCTGCCCTGGGGCCACTGGTGTTTATGGAAAGATCTTGGAGGAGGAGGAGGGAGGGAAAGTTGGGCAGCCGGTCCAGGGGGGAGGGGCCTCTCCTGGCAGGAGAGGGATGCCCTGGGCAGGAGCTTCTGAGCCTGGGGGGCATGGCTCTGCTGCTGCTGGGCCCCTGGCAGGAAGCTCTCAGGCAAGACTTCAGAACCAGCTGTGTGTGTGTTTGGGGGTGGGAGTTGAGGGAAGTGGATAGGGAGATGAGAGAGTCTCTTTGACCAAGCTTGGAGTAGCCGGTCTCCTCACTTCATTTTAAATTCCACAAACATTTGTTAAGCTCTGGCCACAGCATCTGGATTTCCTGGATGGCTGGATCTCTCCAGGACCTGGGGTTGAGTCCCAGCTGTGCGCACGGCCTCTGGGAGAGGGGAGAAAGCCCAGGAAAGCCCTTTCTCTTGGAGGCTTGTGGTGGAGCAGAGCAGGTTGGGTTGGGACCTGGGTCCAGGGAGAGTGGAGTATGAATGTTTAGGGAGGCTTTCTGGTTGCATGCGCAATGGGCTGGGTCGGGTAGATTAGAAGGGAATTTACTTGGGAGGAACTGCAGCCTGGGTCAGGGAGGAACAGAGCTTTTGGCTTTGGGGTTGCGAGATGGGCTGCCCCAGGAACAACTGGAAGGACTTCTTGAGTTGGGTTTGGGATCCCTACTGGCAGAGGGATGGGGAAACAGCCCAGAAAGGGCTGGGCCTCAGTTCCTGTACCAGCCAAGCGCTAGAATGATCTGCACACCAGGGTTGGGAGCTGGGCAGTGGGAGGCATGGCAGAACAGCAGACTGTTCTGAATAGGAGGGAGAGATAAGTTCAGGATCTCCGAACCTGCTGCAGGGCTGACCCAGAGCTCCTTGGCGTTTCTGGGCCTGTGGCTATGGGAGGGGGAGGTGGGTCCTACCAGGCCCCTGCCTTGGGTTCCCCCTGAACCTGCCTGTTCGCCTGTGTTGGTCTGATAAGGTCTCTTTGTCCAGACTTCTTCCGATCGGTTCCTTCCTTTTACACCCTGCAGGGGCCACAGAGATGCTATTGTGGGGCCATGGGGAGTTTCCAGGGCTTAAGCAAAACTATTTGCATGATTCTGTGACGTGAGGAGACCTAAACCAGAAGGTCGTGCCCTCTGATCCCAGCATCCCGAGGTGACTTCTTGAGCTCCTCATGCCTGTTGCTGCCCTCTTGACCCCCTATAATCAGATGCACAAAGAATTGGAGTTCCCTGTCACGTTGGCTCTGAGCCCAGAGAAGGAAGCACATTTGCAGGAGGGACCTGGCATTTTCTGTGTAAGGCTGGGGAAGGAGCCGCTGCCAGGAGCTGGGTGCCCTGGGTCTGCAGGAGGCCTGACTCTGTTCCATGGTCTTGGCCAAGTCGCCACCTCTCCCTGAGCCTTTGTGTTTCTCGCTGAGCCCTGAATGAGCACCGAGCAAGCTCCAAGAGGTCTCTGACCTGGCTATCGAACGATCACTGAAGCTGTGGTCGGGGAGACCCAGATTAGACACAAGTAGGGACTTCCTGGAGGTCCATTCTCCGGGGGGTTAGGGGGAGGGGTGATGCCAGAGCTCCACTCACCCTCTGGGGAGAGTTTTCTGGCCCCATGTTTCCTGTTCCCATGGTCCCTGACCTCCCTCAAGGTCCTAGAGTCCAGACCCCACCCTGATGTGGGCCAGGGCTGGATCCATCAGGAACGGGAGCTGCAACTCTCCTCAAAGCCATTCCTTGTCCATGGAGTTTTGGGAAATGTCTTTCCTTGGACTTGACTGCTGAGTCCATGAGGGTGAGGGTGGAAGGGAAGGGATGGGCAAGTCGTCTGGTACTACTTGCTGGGTGACCCATCTGGGCTTCCCCTTGTCTGGCCTCAATTTCCCCATCTGTTGGGACACCTGCTCTTCCTTCCCTTCTGCAAAAATAGAGGGATGGTGGGCGACCTCACCTTCTAAGTATCCAGGTGCCCAGAGGCTAGGGGCTGGCCTGAGAATCCCAATCCTTGTCCCTTTTCTGAACCCCATAAATTCTGCCCTTGGCTCTGACTTGGCAGAAAGTGAATGCTCTAGAAGCCTGTGGCCACGGCACTTATCAGCTGTGTGCCTAGCCTTCAGTGCCCCAGCCCGAGGCTTGGATGTGTCTGCACCACTTTGGTGGCAGCTGGGAGGGAAGGGGGACTTCCTTTGGTGGCCTGATGTGGGCAAGACTGAAAACCCAGAGCGAGGTCTGGAAACGGAAGGGCCAGGGGCTTTCTGTTCATAGCTGTGGGGACAGAGTGGGCCCTGAGGGGAACACAGACGCTGGGTAAGTTAGAACAGAGCTGTGACTGGACTCCATGCCTCTGGCCCCAGCGAGAGGGGTCCCTGATTTCTGTTTCTGCCCTGCAGTGAACCCCTGCTGTTACTATCCATGCCAGCACCAGGGGATCTGTGTTCGCTTCGGCCTTGACCGCTACCAATGTGACTGCACCCGCACGGGCTATTCCGGCCCCAACTGCACCATCCGTGAGCAGAGCCTCCAGCCCCTACTCCTTCTCCCCTGGGCTCGTCCTCCAAAGACCCCCACTTCCTACCCTTGTCTCTGGCCACGGCCCTCTTTCCTTGCCTACTTTTGATCCCTGACACTGTCCCTGACCTGGCTCTAGCACAAGCCCTTACTCTTGACACATCTCACTCCCTGCTTATGGGCTCTGTAGTGAGTCTTCACTGCCCAGCTCTGGCCTTACTGGCCTCCAACCCTGGTCCTGTCTCCTGACCCCCGTCTGCTTCTGGCTCTGTCATGTGTCCACACTCCCAAGGTCCTATGGTTTACCCCTGACTCCTAAATTCCACCCTTGTCCATACTGGATCCTGTCCCCAGTTCCCACCTTCCCCTCTGGCTGCCTCCCATCTTGCTAGGAGGGCCCGTCTGAGTGGCTCCCCTGCCCCCACAGCGGAGATATGGACCTGGCTCCGGACGACTTTGCGGCCCAGCCCCTCTTTCATCCACTTTCTGCTGACGCACGGGCGCTGGCTTTGGGATTTTGTCAATGCCACCTTCATCCGGGACACGCTCATGCGTCTGGTACTCACAGGTGGGTGGCGGGGGGTGGGGCAGGGTCCCTCTAATCTAGGGGAGCAAGAAATCCTGCCGCTTGCTGCAATTCTTGGCATCTGACCAGGGCAGTGGTTGGGGGTAAGGGAAGGAGTTGGGTGCCGAGTTAAAAAAGAAAGAACCCAGGGAATTCCCTGACCGTCCAATGAGTAGGACCCTGTGCTTTGACTGTCGAGGGCCCTGGTTCAATCCCTGGTCAGAGAACTAAGATCCCGCAAGCTGCTGTGCAGGGTAGCTAAAAACAAACAAATAAGAAAACAACCCAAGAGAAGGCGGGGAAGAGGGGTGTAACTGGAGGCAGGAATCCCTCGTCACCATCACTTTCGCCCTCTGCAGTGCGTTCCAACCTTATCCCCAGCCCTCCCACCTACAACATAGCGCACGATTACATCAGCTGGGAGTCCTTCTCCAATGTGAGCTATTATACTCGCATTCTGCCCTCCGTGCCCCGAGACTGTCCCACGCCCATGGGCACCAAAGGTAATGGTGATGGGGTGAGGGGGCTGAGGCTGGGGTGGGTCACAGGAGATGCTCCGTTCCCTTTGGGAAAAAGCAAGCAGAAGAGTAATGGCTGACCCATTTCACAGGTGCACCAAGGCAAGACATGCATAACCAGAACCAGGGATGAGGACGGGGCTGGGGAAAGAGGACAGAAAGAGGTTGTGGGAGGGTCTTGTCTGAGGTCAGCGGCAGAGTCGAACTGATGCTCCCGTATTTCCAGGGTGCCTCTTCACCCAAACTTTGTCCATTAAGTGGGTGGGATCCTGCTGAAAAGAGGGTGACTTAAAAGTTGGAATGGAGAAAAGAAAGAATAGTGAGCTTTTTATGTGTTTGGTTCATTGCTAATGTGAGCAGTCTTATGTGATTCATCAGTGCAGTTTTACACATAAAATCAAAGTTTTTCTTCAGTTGTTCAAGAACCTACTTGGTCTCATCGGCAGGAGTCTTCCTCCCAAGGCCTTCTTCCTCATCCTCTCCTGATTGTCCCCAAACCCGGGGGTTTACTCAATTTAGAGCCATCAGTTCAGGTTCAAGTACGCAAAGGGCGAAAGATGTTAATCCACCGCTGCTGCTGCTTCAGTTCCCACCACATGGTGTCGCTGTTGAGCACTGGTCCCGTGCAGCCCCAGATGCTGTGTGCTTTTGCAGGTTTAGAACCTTGCATATGTATCAGTGTTCTTATCTGGGTCTCAAGGGCACTACTCCGATAGTTTTTACTATCCATGTAGCTACTATTCCCAAAGCATGATCATTCTGGCAGGAGGGCTGGGTCTCTCAGAGCTTCTGGACTCTGCCAACACCACTGGCACCCGTCCTGTGTTGTTAGTTGCTCAGTCATGCCTGACTGTTTGTGGCCCCATGCACTGCAGCATGCCAGGCCTCCCTCTTCGTTACTATCTCCCAGAGTTTGCTCAAACTCATGTCCATTGAGGCGATGATGCTCAGCGGTAATCTGAGTGATAGATCCAGGCTACTGTGTGCAGACTATTCCCTCTAACTTCCCTTTGGGTGAGTTCCCTTTGAGGTACTTGATGACCTTTCCTGCTACAGGAAATCAGTCAGTCATTTCAATCTAGAGTTATTCTAGTGACATTGGGCCTCATAGACGTATTGTGAAAGATGATTGCCTTTTCTGCAAGGCAGTCTTGGGTACCAAGTCATCTGACATTGACTTACTTAAGAAAGGCTTCTTAATGCTTGTCCTCATGGTGAGAGACACATGCTTCAAGGTGACTTGTCTTTACCCCAGACATAGAATGTTCTGCTGCTGCTGCTGCTGCTGCTCAGTTGCTTCAGTCGTGTCCGACTCTGTGCGACCCCATAGATGGCAGCCCACTTGGCTCCTCTCTCCCTGGGATTCTCCAGGCAGGAATACTGGAGTGGGTTGCCATTTCCTTCTCCAATGCATGAAAGTGAAAAGTGAAAGTGAAGTCAGTCATGCCCGACTCTTAGCGACCCCATGGACTGCAGCCTACCAGGCTCCTCCATCCATGGGATTTTCCAGGCAAGAGTACTGGAGTTTTAAAACAGATTGGCAAACTCCAGCCTGAAGGCCAAATCCACCCCACCCCCTATTTTGCAAATAAAGCCTGGTTGAAACATAGTCATGTTCCTTAGGTATTATCTGCCTTCCTGCAGCACCAGCAAATCTGAGTAGATGTAACAGAGACCATACGTCAACAAAGCCTCAAATATTGACTATTTGGACTTGTACGGAAAAGTTTTCTGACTTTTCATTTAAGAGATTCCATCTCACTGGTTTTCTATTATGCTTACACGGGCACTCCTCAAATCCATTGCATAAGAGAGATATCATTTGCCCTATTTTATAGATGAAGAAATTGAGGCTCAGAAAGATGGAATGACTTCTCTATGTTCACACACTTAATAAACGGCACAACCCATTTCGAACACAGCAACCTTGTTCCAGGGTTGGGGGAGTCCAAGTTTTTTTTTTGTTGTTGTTGTTTTCCCTTTTTCTTTTTGGAAGTGAGGAAGGGTGAGCTTGTACAAAGCAGCAAACATACACAAAAGTTGAGAGAAAAGGATAATGAAGTCCTATGCATCCATCTCCAGATTTCAAGATTTGTCCACAATTTGCCAATGTTACTTCATCTATCCCCTTCACCTTATTTTCTTCTTAATTGGAGAATAGTTTCTTTACAATGTTGCATTGGTTCTGCCGTACAGCACCATAAATCAGCCATAAATATACATACGTCTCCTCCCTCTTGAACCTCCCTACTCCCCCACCCCATCCCACCCCTCTAGGATGTCACAGACTAGCGGGTTGAGCTCCCTGTGTTATATAGCAACTTCCCACTAGCTATCTATTTTACATACAGTAATGTATATATTTCAGTTTTAAAAGCATATTCCAAACATCCTTCCATTTCCTAGGGTCTTTTGGTAGAGAAGGTGCAAGGGGCAGTCTGGTGGGAGGGAGGTGGTCCTTTGGGGTCCCCTCTGGGGTTCCTGTGTGAATCAGTTTGGTCTGGCGAGCCCAGAAAGCTCTGGGGCACAAAGACCCAGACAGGAAGCAGCTACTGCTCTTTCCTACCTCCCCAATCAGGGAAGAAGCAATTGCCAGATGCGGAGTTCCTGAGCCGTCGCTTCCTGCTCAGGAGGAAGTTCATCCCTGACCCTCAAGGCACCAACCTCATGTTTGCCTTCTTTGCCCAACACTTCACCCATCAGTTCTTCAAAACTTCCGGCAAGATGGGTCCTGGCTTCACCAAGGCGCTGGGCCACGGGGTGAGTACCTAGGAGGGGCTCTGGACGTCTCTGGGCCGCACGGGGCACAGGTAGGCTGTTGCTGGTGGGGCAGGACCCAGGGATCTGAGTAGACTCTGTCTCTGTCTTTAGGTAGACCTCGGCCACATTTATGGAGACAATCTGGAACGTCAGTATCAGCTGCGGCTCTTTAAGGATGGGAAGCTGAAGTACCAGGTAGCACTGGGCCTGGGGCTGGGGTCTTGGGAAGGGCCTTCCACGGTCTCGTCTGGCAGAGGGTGTTGGTGGGGGCCCTTGGTGGTGTCCTATGGCAGAAGCTGTAGGTGCCTGGGAGAAGAAGCGACGATAAACCCTGGGAGAAGGTGCCAGGCAAGAGAAGCAGACAAGGAGCAGACGTGGGCTCTCGTGTTCTCTTGGGAGCTGGATTTTGGGGCTCCACAGAAAATGGACAGTTCCAGTCTGCGTTTATTCATTTAATCATTCCCCAATATTAATTGGGCACCGTGGTGTGCCGGGCAGGTGAGCAGTGGCTGTGGTAGTCATAAGCCCTGCCCTCAAGCCCACAGACACAAACCCTAGGGTACTAGTGCCATGAGGACTTTTTGTCTGAACTCGCACTGTCCAGGAATGTGAGGGCCACATAGGTGATTATCTCTTGCACGCCTCAGATCTACTGCATAAGCTAGGTACCATTTGCCCTCTTTTATAGATGTAAGCCACATCCAGGTTATTAAAATTTTTCTAGTGGCCACATTAAAAATGTAAAAAGCAACAAGCAATATTGATTTTAACAATATATTTTGAATTTAACCCAATATATCCAGGATATCCTCATTTCAACATGTAATCAACACAAAAATTGTCAATGAACTATCTCACTATTTGTGCTAAATCTTCACATTCTGACCCATATCTTACAGCACATCTCAATTCGGGTGCCAAGTTTTCATTGGCGATTCTGATCAGCATTTAGATTTTATAAAATTTGCAGTTGAGAAAGTAGATTCCCATGTCCAAGTTGTTCTAAGCATAAAGACTTTCTGATAGCTGGGGTCTTGATTTAAAAATGTAAATCTGAAGTAAATGAAATTAAAAATTGAGCTTTTTATTCACATCAGCCACATTTCTAGTCCTCAGTAGCTGCACGTGGCTAGTGGCTTCCACGCTGGACCATGCGAATCGAAACAAACAAAAACCAAGATGGAAAGTTCACTGCTGAATCTTTCGAGCTAAGAACAGTATCTGGCGTATAGTAGGTCCTCTATGTTTATTTACTGAGTGAATGAGGAAACTGCCATATAATTAATTACACCTGTGATAGCTGCCGCAGGGAGAAGCCAGGAGAGTGTGCAGAGGCTGGGGAAGGCTTCCTTAGGAATTATGAATAAACCAAGAGTTGCATGAAGGATAAGGAGGAGGCAAGGAGGCCAAGAAGGGCCCAGGGCTGTCCAGATTCTCAGGTATCAAGGCTGGAGAGGGGCAGTCGCTTGAGTGACTCTGAGGCAGTGAAACAAGGGAGATGCTGCTGGACATCTGATGAGCATGGGTCGTATTAAGGATTTCTGATTTCTGCCAAGAGCAGAGAGAAGACTTGGAAGGTTTTTTAAGCCAGGGTGTGATGCTCGATTTGGATGTTTTAAAGCAAGGGTCCCCTACCTTTTTGGTACTAGGGACCAGTTTCAGGGAAGACTATTTTCCCATGGACAGGTGGGAGAAGGGATGGTTTCAGGATGATGTGAGCGCCTTATATTTACTCTACACTTTATTTCTATTATTGTTACATCAGCTCCACCTCAGCTCATCAGGCATTAGATCGTGGAGGTTGGGGACCCCTCTTTTAAAGCACTGCTCTGGCTGCAGAGCTGAGAAGGACACCTAGAGGATAGAGTCACGTACAAGGGGAGTCAGGGTGGAAGATGAGGGTGGCTTGGAAGAGCATGGTGGCCATGGGGAGAGAGAAAGGGACTCATGTTAGGAGAGCTTTAGGAGATAGAATCCACAGGCCTTGGTTAGGAAGGCCGGACAGCTGCCCTCCGTGTTATGGGCAGCTATCAGTAGGAGTGGGCGGATGTCAGCTGTGCAGGTGCCGGCGCTCCGCCCCCTCCCCAGGTTACCAGGTGACTCCATCCCTCAGATGCTCAATGGAGAGGTGTACCCGCCATCGGTGGAAGAGGCGCCCGTGCTGATGCACTACCCCCGGGGCATCCCGCCCCAGAGCCAGATGGCTGTGGGCCAGGAGGTGTTTGGGCTGCTTCCTGGGCTCATGCTCTACGCCACGATCTGGCTGCGTGAGCACAACCGCGTGTGTGACCTGCTGAAGGCTGAGCACCCCACCTGGGGCGACGAGCAGCTCTTCCAGACGGCCCGCCTCATCCTCATCGGTGAGGCCTCCCACCAGCCCTGCCCTGGAAAGTCGCCCCCTCTGTCCTGAGAAGCGGGAAGTGGAGGGTTTGGGGACAGTGAGATTAGAATCCTGAGCAGGACCCTTCCCCTAGGTGAGCCTCACTTTCCAAATCTGTACAATGGGAATAATGATGCCTTTTTTTTTTTTTGGCCACGCAGTGTGGCAGGTGGGATCTTAGTTTCCAGACCAGGGATTGAACCCACACCCCCTGCATTGGAAGGCAGAGTCTTCGCCACTGAGCTGATGGGGGGTCCTGGGAATTATAATGATTTTAAGGATTAGTTGATATGATGAATGGGAAAGTAATAGGCACATAACAGGCCTTCAGAAAATGGGGTGCTGTGATAGCTGATTATTCAGTGGGTGGCTGGCAACAAATCTGATCAGCCACCTTGTCTCAGTTTCCCCATTGTACTGCATCCAGGAGCACTTGGGGGCATCCTCAGCAAGCACAGGTCAAAACCCAGCTTGCCTAGGCTTCAGAATCCTTGGGTTTCCTGCCCCGCATGCATCTGCCTTCCTGAAGGTTGGTAGCTTCTTGGTGACTCAGGGACAAGATATTTTTGTGTCCCCTACGGGGGCGAGTCTGTAGCCTAAAATATCAGATGGTTTCCTGCGTGGGAGCTTGGCCCCTAACACTCCTGTCCAGACCGTATTTGCTCTGAGTCACCAGTGAGTCCTTGCCTCCGCCTCTGGGCATCTCTGGGCATGGCTGTTCCCAGTTTTAGTACCCAAGTCAATGGAGCCTGGAAAAGCCACGCATCAGGCATAGGAATGACCTAAAGAACGAGAAGGGGCTGGCTCAGAAGTCCCAGGATTGCAGAGACTTTGACCAGAGAGGGCAAGTCTGTGTCTGCAGGCTGCCCAGCACACCGACTGGTGATGAAGCTTGTGGCCAAAGGCAGGACTCCACAGGTAGGGTACCTCTAGTGCTTCATTCAACGCCCCCCCCCCAACAGCCTTATGACTCAGCTGTGATTATCCTTGTTATGAAAGTTAGGATGCAGAGAGAGTAGGTGAATTCTCCAAGGCCTTTCAGTGGAGAGAGACTTGAACCAGATCTGGCTGCCACCAGACTTCATGCTGCTTCGACCATGTCATGCAGGGAGTAATTTCCTGTGTGGGGAGAGGGTGCGAGCCCTAGTCTGATCTTTCGTGACATGTGAGTGTGGGGAGGGGATTCCTACTTCTACATGTGTGGACCCTCCCTATTCTGCCAGGCCCTGTGCCAGGCAGTACAGATGTGTTCATTGTCTACTCCTCCTGGTGACCCTGTGAATGTTATACTGATGTCATTATTTTTTTAAATTTCCTTTGTGAACATGTTTTACTTATTTTCTTATTTATTTATTGTCTGGCTGCATCAGGCAGCATGTGGGAATCTTAGTTCTACCTCCTGTGCCCCACCACCCCACCAGCAATCAAACTTGCTCCCTCTGCAGGGGAAGCTTGGAGTCTTAACCCACTGGCCTGCCAAGGAAGTCCCTATACTGATGTTACTATAATACACATTTTACAGATAAGGAATTTAGAGTAAGTCACACAGCTCCAGCCCAGGTGGCTGGAAGTGGTGACATCAAGGTTTAGACCCAAGTCTGCTGCTGGCAATTCCAATGGCTCCAGCCCAGTTTGCTAAAAGTCCATTTGTCTAGTGGCTCATTGGCCAAAATGTGGTTTTTAATAGCTAGTTCACCAGTTTTCATTTTGCTATGGAAGATTCGTTTTGTGTCTTCCCTGGCTCTTTGCTCTGAGCTGGTTCCTGAGAGGGCAGAGGAAAATTACTCGTAAGAATTCGATACATAAGAAGATATGGGGATTATACTTGGGATGAGATTCGCTTAGGTCTGCCATGTCCCTTGTTTCTTGCTGTAGCCTTAGAATGGTCTCTTGGGAGCTCCCATCGCCCTCCCTCCTCAGGCCCGCTGAGATTCCCTCACTAAGTTAATCTCCACCGGCCCATCTTTTGTGGCCTCACTAAGCCTCTTTTAATGGGATGGTGGCCACCATGGGTCACAAAACCCATTCTCAGATACTTCCTCTCCATGTCATGCTCAGCCAGGCCTGTGACCTCCCCATGGAACATGGGACTAGCGGGTGGCTCCTGTCTTGGGACAGGCTCCTGTCTTATCCAGCCTGAGAGAGAAGCTTCCATTTTCACAACCAGTGACAAAAAGACAAGGTGAAAGTGGCCCAACAAAGTCAAACAACCTTAGCCACGAGAAAGAAGTCAAACCAAGCCCTTTGCATGAACCAGCCCGCTTCCCAAGCCCGATGGCTGACTCCCTGCACTCTGCTGACCCCGTGCCCCATCCTTTGCCCCAGGGGAGACCATCAAGATTGTGATAGAGGAGTATGTGCAGCAGCTGAGCGGCTACTTCCTGCAGCTCAAGTTCGACCCAGAGCTGCTGTTCGGGGCCCAGTTCCAGTACCGCAACCGCATCGCCATGGAGTTCAACCAGCTGTACCACTGGCACCCGCTCATGCCCGACTCCTTCCGGGTGGGCCCCCAGGACTACAGCTACGAGCAGTTTCTGTTCAACACCTCCATGCTGGTGGACTACGGGGTCGAGGCCCTGGTGGACGCCTTTTCTCGCCAGCCTGCAGGCCGGGTGAGCCTCAGGGGAGCACTGGGGAGGGCAGCTGGGCTATGGGATCCAAACCCCAGTTTTCCGTAAAAGGGAGAGAGTGTCACCCCTCCAGGGTGGTGGTGGGGCTCATTCCTTCATTCATTCTCTTGTTCTTTCATTCATTCAATGGTACCAGCCATTACTCCAGGTGCTGGAGATACAGTGGTGAACAAGGTCAGTGTAGTTCTCGGGTCCTTGTATTTTTTTGGCACATGCCACCTTAGTGGCTCAAATAGTAAAAAGAATCTGCCTGCAGTGCAGAAGACCTGAGTTCGATCCCTGGGTTGGGAAGATCTTCTGGAGAAGGGAATGGCAACCTACTCCAGTATCCTTGCCTGGAGAATCCCATGGACAGAAGAGCCTGGTAGGCTATAGTTCATGGAATCATAGTGGAGTGACTAACACTCACACTCATTTACCCTAGAAAGGGCTTCTCCAGTGGCTCAGTGGTAAAGAATCCACCTGCCTATACAGGATACTTGGGTTTGATCCCCAGGTCAGGAATATCCCCTGGAGAAGAAAATGGCAACCCATTCTAGTATTCTTGCCTGGGAAATCCCAGGGACAGAGGAGCCTGGTGGGCTATAGTCCCTGGAGTCGCAGCAGAGTGTTAGCGTGTAAATAACAGGATACCCTAGAAAGGAGCAGTCAGTTGTGTGATGACTAGCATCGTTAGAGCACTTACTATAGATTAGGTGCTGTGCCAAGGTCTTTCCTGAGGTTCTCAGAATTCTAAGAGCAGGTTAGGAATCACATTATAGAAGCCTGCATGCTCTGGGAACTTGGAGGCCCAGACTTCAGGCCCAGAGTTGGGGGCTGTGGATAAGGAAGTGATAGTTGAGCAGGGATTCAAAGGATGGATAGGGGTCTCCCAGGGCAAGAAGTAGCATTTGTGATCTACTGTGTTAGGATTGTGTTAGGATGGAGGGGGTGGCATAGCAAAGGCCCAGGAGTCAGAGAGCATGGCAGTTTGAGGACCAAGAAGACATTCAGGGTATGGTGATGTGTGCAGAAGTGCCTACACAGAGGAGATCTTTATTAACTTGTAGGCCTCTGTTTTGGGCTGAAGTCCCCCTTGCCCCAAATTCACATGTTGAAGTCTTCACTTCTAAGACCTCAGCATGTGACTGTGTCCGGAGGCAGGGTCTTTAAAGAGCTGATTAGGGTAAATGGGGTCATTGGGTGGGTCCTGCTATGACTGGTGTCCTTATAAGAAGAGGAGATTAGGATATAGGTGTGCACAAAGGGAAAGCAAAAGGAGAAGATGGCCATCTCTAAGCCACGGAGAGGCCTGAGGATGAGACCAACCCTGCTGACACCTTGGTCTTGGACTTCTAGCCTCCAGAACTGTGGGGAAACATATTTCCAGTTTTTTGTTCTTTTGCTTTTAAAGTAATTTATTTATGTATTCTTGGCTGCGCTGGGTTTTCGTTGCTGTGCAGGCTGACTCTGGTTGAGGTGTGCAGGCTTCTCGCTGTGGTGGCTTCTCTCGTTGGGGAGCGCAGACCCTGGTGCGTGGGCTTCAGTAGTGGGAGCTTGAGGGCTCAGAAGTTTTAGCTTGTGGTCTCCAGGGAACAGGCTCAGTAGTCGTAGCACACGGGCTTTGTTGCTCTAAGGCACCTGAGATCTTCCCAGACCCAGGATCGAACCCGTGTCCCCAGCATTGACCGCCACTGCCCACCCCGCCGACCAGGAAAGTGCTATTGGTTTTTATTTTAAGTTTTTTTTTCATTTATTATCTGTTTATTTGGCTGTGCTGCCTGGTGTGTGGGATCCTAGTTCCCTGACCAGGGATAGAACCCATGTCCCCCACAGTGGAAGCATGGAGTCCCAACCACTGGGCCACTAGGCAGGCCTCTGTTTCTATTTGTTTAAGCCATCCAGTCTGTGGCACTTTGTTATGGCAGCCCGAGCAAGCTATTAGTCCTACCCCTGGGATGTTCAACCAGCTCCAGCCTCAATCGTCCCTTCCCTTTGTTTGGGCTCTCCCATCTCCTCCAACCTGCTGCTCTGTCTTCCTTATCCCTGAGCCCTACCATAAAGGTGTGGCACCATGGGGGTCTGGGTTTCCTCCTGGTAATTTGACTGCAGTTAGCATAGGCTGCCACCAATGGGGTTCAGGTCTGTGTTCTTTGTGGGGGCACAGAAAGGAGCAGAGACAGTCGCTTGTGTGTGGGGCTGTATGGTTTCCAAAGACTTTTCAAGCAGTGACCCTGGTGATGTGTGTAAAGAGCCCTGCTATTTCCTGACACCAGCAGAAGGACCAGCATATCAAAGGTTCTTAGGATATCTCAGGATATTAAAGAGAGTGTGAGAAGTGATAAAACAGGGCTTCCCCCGAGAATTCCCACACATGGTCGCACTACAGGGTTACCGTGACCAACACTGTGATAGCTGCTTTGCATTCATCTCGATTCCACCACAGCTGTATCAGATAGATGCTTCCGCCTTCCTCATTTTTGCATAGGAGGTAACAGACTTAGCATAAGTAATTTGCCTATGGTTTTTGTTGCCCAGGGCCACAAAAGGACCACAAACCAAGGGGCTTTAAGCTGCAGACATTTATTCTTTTCCTTTTTTATTTTTCTTTTTTGGAAGTTTAAAATATCACCTTTATTACTGATTAAGCTGATTCTAGAAAACTTAAATAATTCTATGCTGACAAGCAGGCTTTTAAATACTAAACCCTCAAATTAGACAAATTTGGCTACCACAACATGGAGGCATCGAAACAAGGAAAATATCTCCCAACCTCCTCCTCATCCCCCAGAATAAGGAGTATGAGAGGAAGCATACTCCTTGGTGTCAACTGAGTTCAAGAGCAGTAGCGAGGATTGCTTGTACAATGCACGCCTAGTTACTGCTCTAAAATTCACCAGTGATACTACGTCACTCCTCCTCTTCTGATAAGCAGTGAGTGGGAGAGGTTGGAAAAAGATGCTAAGACTGTTAGGCTACTGGGGTTTCCTCCATAAACAAAGTAGTGAAGTGAAATCATTAGTTGCTCAATCGTGTCTGACTCTGTGTGACCCTAGGGACTGGGTTTCCCTGGGGCTTAGCGGTAAAGAATCCACTTGTAATTCAGGAGACCCGGTTCGATCCCTGGGTCAGGAAGATCCCTGGGAGGAGGGCATGGCAATCCACTCTGGTACTCTTGCCTGGAGAATCCCTTGGACAGAGGTGCCTGGCAGGCTATAGTCCATGGGGTGGCAAAGAGTCTGACATGACTGAGCATGCTTGCACGCACACATGGGCTGTAGCCCGCCGGGATCCTCTGTCCATGGAATTCTCCAGGCAAGAGTACTGGAGTGGGTAGCTATTCCTTTTTCTAGGGATCTTCTTCCAGGGATTGAACCTGGGTCTCCCACACTTGCAAGCAGATTCTTTACCATCTGAGCCAGAAACATCCAGAAAATGAAAGAAATATTCCTAGCTGACACCTGAGAATTAATACCTGTTATTCATTGATCCACCCAAACCTCCATTAAGACTTTATTACACATTACTAATATCTAGGCCATTAAAAGAGATCCATCTTTAAACATTTCTCTAGAAAGCCCTTAGAGTTAACTCCACAAATAGTAATCATAAATTTTTTCTTTCTAGTTCTGGAGGCTAGAAATCCAACATCAAGGTATGGGCAGGGTCATACTCTTGCTGAAGTCTCCAGGGGAGAATTGGTCCTTGCCTTTCTCTCGGCTTCTGGTGCTGATGGACAATGCTTGGGGTTCCTTGGCTGGGAGAAGCATCACTATAACGTGGAGTCCTCCTTGTGTCTCTGTTTCCTCTTTTTATCAGGACACCAGTTGTTGGATTAGGGCCCACCCTAATGGAGTATGACCTTGATCACATCTATGTCCATATAAGGTCACATTCACAAGTGCAGAGGGGTTGGGACGTCAACGTATCTTTTGGGGACACACCCAAGTCAACACACAATAGCCTCCCAGTTCAGCTGAGATTGGCACGAGCTTCTGTTGGCTTTATCTCAGGGTGTATACTTTTAGCCAAATATGCTTTTCCTCTTTCTTACCCAACTGTCCTTGTTTTATCCAAACTGAACACTTTCTTAAGCATTATTATTAAATCATCTAGAACAATAAAACTTTCTTTAGACCTATGCTCCTTAACAGTTATGAATCAGATTTTTCTGGAATCCTTTTTTTTTTTTTCTTTTGGGCTGTGTTGCTTGGCTTCTCAGGTGGTACTAGTGGTAAAGAATCCACCTGCCAGTGCTGGAGCCATAAGATATGTGGGTTTGATCCCTGGATCAGGAAGATCCTGTGGAGCAGAGCATGGCAATCCACACCAATGTTCTTGCCTGGAGAATCCCATGGGCAGAAGAGCCTGGCGGGCTACAGTCCAAGGGGTCCCAAAGATTGAGACAGGACTGAAGTGACTTAGTATGCAAGCATGGCTGTGGAATCTTAGTTCCTTGACCAGGGATGGAAGCTGGACCCTGGGAAGTGAAAGTGCTAACCGCTGGACCATCAGGGAATTCTCTTTGAAGCACCTTCTTTATCTCATCAGATTACCTAGGCTTTGAACCCCATTTCCGTCCCTTCACAAGATATTGTCCCTTGGTCTTGGAGTAAAGCTCTGTTTACTTAAACTAAATGTGCTTATATATTACACTTTTCAAGGTGAGATTTTAGTTTTTGCCTGGGAAATCCCACCTGGAAAATCCCATGGATGGAGGAGCCTGGTAGGCTACAGTCCATGGGATCGCTAAGAGAGTGAACGACTTCACTTTTACTTTTCACTTTCATGCATTGGAGAAGGAAATGGCAACCCACTCCAGTATTCTTGTCTGGAGAATCCCAGGGACAGAGGAGCCTAGTGGGCTGCCGTCTATGGGGTCGCACAGAGTCAGACACGACTGAAGTGACTTAGCAGCTGCTAACTTACAACAGTTCCTTTCCCAGGAGGCTTGGCAAAAAGGAGAAGCAGATGGGGTCACCTGCATTCCTGTGTGCAGCTTTTTCTGGTCTGGATGAAGTGACTTGATGCTGTGTGTTCCTACCTCCTAGCTCAGTTTCTCTTTTTTAGTGGCAGCCAGTTATTAGGGGTTCACTTTTTAATACTAGACACTCAGTAAATTTTGTTTAATCTCAATTCTGTGCTACAGAGAGTGGAAAACAATAGAAATAGGTTCTTCAGTATGTGTTCCTGCTGAGTCGCTTCAGTCGTGTCCGACTCTGCTGGACACTGTGGACTATAGCCCACCAGCCCCCTCAGTCCATGGAATTCTCCAGGCAAGAGTACCAGAGTGGGTTGCCATGCCCTCCTTCAGGAGATCTTCCTGACCCAGGGATTGAACCCACATCTCTTATGTCTCCTGTATTGGCAGGCAGATTCTTTACCACTGGCACCACCTGGCAAGCCCCAGGTTCCTCAGCAAGATCCATTAAAAGACTGTCTTTGTTCTGTGATCAGAACTGATTTGGGGAATGACAGACATATCAGTTCTGCCAGGTAGAGTTTAAAAAATATCCCAGGAAAGTCATAAAGTTTTGGCCCCTCAAACTAGTGTCTGTCCATGCATCAGTTTATATCACTTAAAAGCTCAGAAACCTTTCTGCCTTTTATTTCCAGATCTGAAATGCCAGTCCCCTCTGCTTGAGCTCTTGACTGTGGCCGTGTTGGCCATCTCCTCTGCAGAATCCTAGTTGTTGTATCTAATACCTCCAGAACCTTCCTTAACAGGATGTTGGAGGTCCTCACCTAAATTCAAACGGCTGGGGAACCTTGTGTCCAGTGAGTGACTAGAGAAGTCCTCCTGGCCCACTCTACAGTCTAAAGATGAGGAAGCTGCTGGGACTTCCATGGTTAAGACTCTAAGTTCCCAGTGCAGGGGTGTGTGGGTTCCATCCCTAATCGGGGAATTAACATCCTGCTTGCCACTCCATGTGGCCAAAAATACAAATATAAATAACTAAATAAGGTGAGGAAGCTGAGAAGCGTAGCCATGCAGATCTAGGCAGGGCTCACAGCTTGGTGCTTGCTAGATGGAGCCCTACTTTCTACTCAGGAAGGATTCCTGACCTGCAGTTCTTCTCCAGGACAACATGGCTTGGCTCTCAGACCACCACTGTGTTTATCTCTTGGCAGATTGGTGGGGGTAGGAACATAGACCACCACATCCTGCACGTGGCCGTGGATGTCATCAAGGAATCACGGGTGCTGAGGCTGCAGCCCTTCAATGAGTACCGCAAGAGGTTTGGCATGAAGCCCTACACCTCTTTCCAGGAGCTCACAGGTGAGCAGCTGCTTCCTGACCACGATTCCTGCCCTCCAGGGGCTCATGCTGACGTGAAGGAGACCTCGAGGAAACAGAACGGGATGATCCATGGTCCCATGTGGCCAGCCCTGTGACCGTGGGACTTGAGGGGCATGGGAGCATGGTGCCAGGGCTGGTGAGTGTTGCAGATGACTCAGCCTGGGGAGAGAAGGTGGGTTCTCACCTGGGTTTGAAGATGAAAAGGGATTTTGCAGTGAAGAAGAGAGGGAAGAGCTTTCTAGGTGGAGGAACAGAAAGTACAAAACACAGGGGTTAAAAAGAATGAGCCTTGAAAAGATCCTGGCCTATTCAGGAAAACAGTCCTAGGTGTGGCTGGAGCAAGAGGCTTGTGAGGCAGAGGGTGGAGTTGGTGATAGGAGGCTGGCTCATACCGTGTGGAATCTTGGATTCTATGCTAAGATTTTGAGTTTTATTCTGTCTGAAGTGAAGTGAAGTGAAGTCGCTCAGTAGTGTCTGACTCTTTGCGACCCCGTGGACTGTAGTCTACCAGGCTCCTCCTTCCATGGGATTCACCAGGCAAGAGCACTGGAGTGGGGTGCCATTTTCCTTCTCCAGGGGATCGCCCCAACCCAGGAATCGAACCCGGGCCTCCTGCATTCCAGGCAGACGCTTTAACCTCTGAGCCACCAGGGACTCTGTCTAGTGGTTCCTAAATCCCATTTATGGATCAGCTTCCTAAAACTCACTTAGAAAACTAATTGAAAATACCAAATCTGAGATGTCTCTTCTAGAGATTCTGATTCAGTAGGCCTAGACTTAGCACACAGGTGGTGCCCAAGAATATATATGTGTGTGTGTATATACAGACACGTATATAGACACAATAGTATGCATACATGTATACATATGTGTGTAACATAAAGCACGCATATGTATATAACACTCACATATATAACATATGTATTATATTTTATATATATATATATATATATATATATATATATATATATATAAATATTTGTTGTTGCTCAAGATACCCAGTTGTTGGGAAGGCAAGTTCGGAAACTCTTGTCACAGATGATGAGAGGCCACCGAAAGGCTATGGCCAGGGTGTGACCTGACCCCTGACGTGTACTGGTGCCCCATGGAGGGTGGACTTGAGGAAACGGGTAGTGGTGCTCCACATCTGTTTCCCATAACAGTCCAGAGAGACAGACAGAACGCTGTCGCTAAATCTTTATGTGAACTTGGAAAAGTGTGAACTTGAAGCTCCAGTGGCATGGAAGGTCCTGGGCCAGGATAAGGCCTTGAAACCTGCCCATGAAGGAAACCAGATGGGGAGATTCTTTCTGTTGCAAGGATCAGGTCGTCAGGGCACAGAGATATGGAGTGAGTTGTTTCAAGGTACACACAGTCTGGTTGCAGACCCAGGCCCTTGACTCCATCTGCGGTAGCAAATTCCCTCTCTCCAGGCAGCCCTGGAGCAGGGTCAGTCAGCCAGGTCAGATTTTAGGTCACTTGCTCATTTGCTCAAGTTGATCTTCTGAAGCCCCTTCTTCTCCCTGGAATAGGGTGGACCTAGAATGTTCCCTCCTGAACCTTAATGGATGGCATCATAATTCTGACTCTGGCTTCCCCCCTCTTGCAGGTGAGAAGGAGATGGCAGCTGAATTGGAGGAGCTGTATGGAGACATCGATGCTTTGGAATTCTACCCGGGGCTACTTCTTGAGAAGTGCCATCCGAACTCCATCTTTGGGGAGAGTATGATAGAAATGGGGGCTCCTTTTTCCCTTAAGGGCCTCTTAGGAAACCCCATCTGTTCTCCAGAGTACTGGAAGGCGAGCACATTTGGCGGTGAGGTGGGCTTCAACCTTGTCAAGACGGCCACGCTAAAGAAGCTGGTTTGCCTCAACACCAAGACTTGTCCCTATGTCTCCTTCCACGTGCCAGACCCCCGTCAGGAGGACAGGCCTGGGGTGGAGCGGCCACCCACAGAGCTCTGAAGGGGCTGGGCAGCAGCATTCTGGATGGTAGAGCTTCCTGCTTGCCATTCCAGAATGCCACGGGGTGGATTGTCTTTGATGTTGGGTTTCTGATTTGGTGTCGAGAGCATCAGTGTGGACGTTTAGAACTCTAGGTCTCTCACCCATGGTCTGGAATACTGTGTTCCTTGTTTGTTGTTCTAGAATGCTGAATTCCTGGTAAACCATTGAGAATGTTAGGAGTGGTTATCCCTTCAGCATGCCAGAACACTGGGTTCCTGGGTGACCACCTAGAATGTCAGATTTCTAGTTGATCCGGAATTTAGGCACTCTGAAATATGGGACTCCTGATGGAATCATCTGGAAAGTGAGGGGGTTTTTATTTTGCATTCTAGAATTCTGGGTGGCCCTCCAGAATGTCGACTTTCTGACTGGTTATCCGGAATGTTGTGCTCCGAGTTGCTGATCCAGAACAGTGGCTGGCATTCTAGATCAGTCCTGATCCGAATGTCTAGAGTGTTGAGAATTCATTTTCCTGTTCAGTGAGACAGCCACGGAGCAGGAGGATCTCGTGTCCTACAAGAACGCATTGCCTGGATCTGTGCCTGCATGGAGAGGGCAAGGAAGTGGGGTGTTCGTCTTCTCAGTGGGACCCCTGATGAGACCCTGGATATGGAGAGAACAGGTGGCTTTCTCCAGGCCATTGGTTGGAAGCCACCAGAGCTCTGTCCTCATCCAGGTCTCAACTCACGGCAGCTGTTTTTCATGAAGTTAATAAAATGCTTTTTCCAAATTGCCTGCTGTCTGTGTCTCTTTTGATCCCATCCCCAGAAGCAGGGATAATACAGAAGAGACCTTTCTCCTGACCACAGGCTCCATGTGCTGGAGGTTTGCAGGAGATTTTTCTCTGGATCCCCAGGGCCTGTCACTGTCTAGATCTTTCATCACTGATGTTTCATCCTGCCCCTCCCACCCCCACCCTTCTGACATGGGCTGCTGCTGCTGTTGCTGCTAAGTCGCTTCAGTCGGGCTCTGTGCGACCCCATAGATGGCAGCCCACTAGACTCCTCTGTCCCTGGGATTCTCTAGGCAAGAATACTGGAGTGGGTTGCCATTTCCTTCTCCAATGCATGAAAGTGAAAGTGAAGTCATTCAGTCATGCCCGACTCTTCGCGACCCCATGGACTGCAGCCTGCCAGGCTCCTCTGTCCAAGGGATTTTCCAGGCAAGAGTACTGGAGTGGGTTGTGATTGCCTTCTCCGGACATGGGTTAGGCATTGCCTTTTCCAGGCTGTTCTCCTAAAATACACAACTTCCCAGCCCCAGGAAATGTGGCATTCAGTTCCCACAATCTGATTAGAGCAACTTCCTCTCTTACTGAGCATGCAACAGAGCTGAAAGGCATTTGGGGAGGAGAGCATTCACTCTGTGCCAGTTTCACATATTTCATTTCTTGGTTATTTTCAACCCAACAGTGTGAAGTTGGTGGTATGATCCCTGTTTCCAGACCAAGGAAACCGGGACTTCCCTGGTGACCCAGTGGTTGAGACTCTGCACTTCAATGCTAGGGGTGTGAGTTCCATTCCTGGTTGGAGAATTAAGATCTCACATGTCACCTGGCCAAAAAAAACAAAACAAAAGCATTTTAAAAAGTGAAAAACAAAAAACAAGGAGATGGAGACTTAGGGTGGTTAAGTGACATGCCCTCAACATGCCAGAGCCAGATTGCGACCCAGGTCTGGTTGAATCTAAAGCTGTGCTCATTCCCCCATCCGGCTTCCTCTTGCTTCCTGGTTTGACTCACTTCCAGACCTGATCTTGCTTGTCTGGCTCAGGGTCAAGGGCAGAGGTGGGCTGTATCCTCCACCTTACTTGCAGAGTATTTGTTCAGTCAGAAATGTTTATATTCCTAATTGCATGCTAGTTACTGTCTCAGACTTGGGGCTACAGCAGTGAGTGATCAATAGATAAGGCTGTGCAATATGTCATTGTAGTTTATTTCATACATTGTACAGCACGCGGAATGTAGCCACTCTTTTATAGTAACTTTAAATGGAGTATGGTGGCTCAGATGGTAAAGCATCTGCCTCCAATGTGGGAGACCTGGGTTTGATCCCTGGGTTGGGAAGATCCCCTGGAGAAGGGAATGGCAACCCACTCCAGTATTCTTGCCTGGAAAATCCCATGGATGGAGGATCCTGGTAGGCTACAGTCCATGGGGTCACAAAGAGTTGGACATGACTGACTTCCCTTTCACTTTAAATGGAGTATAATCTATGAAAATATTGAATCACTATGTTGTACACATGAAATATAATATAGTAAATCAACTCTACCTCAATAATAAAATAATTTAAAAGTGTCTCCTATAAAGTTCGAAGTCTTAAGAAATGACAGGCTTCAGCCTGCATGGAGCTCACATTCCAGCGAGGGCAAAGCAGACAATAAAGAGGAAAACAAAGAAAGGAGAGAACTCAGGTGAGTGTGATCTCCCTTCTAACTCACACTGTCCTACCCTGCTTGACTCTGGAGCCCTCAGGCTCTGCCCAGCCACACAGACCCCAATAGCCAGCAACGAGGGAGGAGAGGTCAGAGGGATGAGGTAAGAGGTTGGAAAAGCTTCTTCATGCTCCCATTTTGGGTTTAGAGTTCCTTATGAGAAATGATGACAGAAACAATGCAGGAAAGTGGGGTCCAGGCTGAGGGTCCCTGGCTGGGTCTATTGTCTTGTGGTCCAAAAAGTCCTTGTCTCTCCTAAGCTGATTGGGGACTGCTTCCATCATTTCTCCCTGGTCCTGTTGAATTAAGAGAATGCAATCCTTGCCTGCTCCCCCAGCTGCTCTGATGTGGAAGGACCCTTCGGGTGCTGTAAGAGGGCATGGCAGAGCTGTGTCTTGTCTTTGCTGGACCTGTATCTATTTTCTCTCTTCTGCTAATACTTTGACTTTGCTGAGAATCCTTCCCTCTGTGTTAATTTCAGTCTTGGTGGTTCTTTCCAGGGTCCTTTCCTGGCCAAGAGGTGGGCCTGTGAATCCATCCTGGTTGATGAAACACCCTCTTTTTATACACCAGCCCCTGTGTAGAGTTGCATGGAGACTGAGAAGACTGGGCTTTTCCCCCTCTCTCTCCTCTCTCTCTCTCTTTGCTTTTGGCTGTGCCAAGCATCATGTGGGATCTTAGTTCCCTGACCAGGGATTGAACCAGAGCCTCATGCATCTCCGCATTGGGAGCATGGAGTTTTAATCACTGGACTGCCCCAGAAGTCTCCACAGCTGGGCTCTGAAAACACTGTCCATTTGTTCTTGCTTTCAACATCTCCAGGGAAGCCTGGATTGCTGACCTTCGCAAAATGTTAGCTATTCCTTCCATCCTGGGGGGCCGGTCCATAAAATCCTCTGTCACTTAAATTGGTCAGAGTTGGGAGTCTACTGCTTGTAACCAAACATTAATAGCTGCTGACAGATGCAGTAGGATGGCTCTGGAAGGAATTGAATCAGCAGAGACACAATCAGTCTGGAGATTTAGAAAAAGCAGCCTCGGGTAGGGTGGATGGCAGAGTAGAGCAGGGAGGACCATAGGGAGACAGAACGTAACGAGGCTGTGGCTGTGGTCCAGCTGAGACAGGATGGCAGCTGGGTGCCAGGTGAAGGGCTGTGGCGATGGGAGGATGGGATAGATCCTAGAGATGGTCTTTTTTTAAATGAAGGTTCCTAGATTAGGGGGACTTTGTTTTGTATGGACAACTGTGTGTGGAACTTTTGTAAATAGAAACTCTGTCAAACTTACCAAGAAGACTTCTTAAGAATGAAGGATCTTTGCAACACTGTTTACAATAACTAGGACATGGAAGCAACCTAGATGTCCATCAGCAGATGAACGGATAAGGAAGCTGTGGTACATGTACACAATGGAATATTACTCAGCCATGAAAAAGAATGCATTTGAGTCAGTTCTAATGAGGTGGATGAAACTGGAGCCTATTATACAGAGTGAAGTAAGTCAGAAAGAGAAACACCAATGCAGTATATTAACACATATATATGGAATTTAGAAAGATGGTAATGATGACCCTATATGCAAGGCAGCAAAAGAGACACAGATGTGAAGAACAGACTTGGGACTCTGTGGGAGAAGGCGAGGGTGGGATGATTTGAGAGAATAGCATTGAAACATGTATATTACCATATGTAAAATAGACGATCAGTGCAAATTTGATGCATGAAGCAGGGCACTCAAATCTAGTGCTCTGAGACAACCTAGAGGGATGGGGTAGGGAGGGGTTTCAGCATGGGGGGGACACATGGGTACTGGTGGTTGATTCAGGTCAGTGTATGGCAAATATCACCACAGTATTGTAAAGTAATTAGCCTCCACAATTAAAATAAATAAATTAATTAAAAAAAAAAGAATGAAGGCTCTTTAAGTGTACACCCATGTCTGATTCACGTCAATGTATGCCAAAAACCAATACAATATTGTAATTAGCCTCCAATTAAAATAAATAAATTTGAAAAAAATATTTATTGGAGTATAGCCAATTAATAATTTTGTGATAGTTTCAGGTAGACATTAAAGGGACGCAGCCATGCAAGTACATGTATCCATTCTCCCCCAAACTCCACTCTCATCCAGGCTTCCACATAACATTGAGCAGAGTTCTTTGTGCTATACCAAAGTCCTTGTTGGCTATGCATTTTAAATATAGTGTGTACATGTTCATCCCAAACTTTCTATCTTTTTCCCCTGTCCTTCCCTGCTGGCAACCACAAGTTCACTCTCTAAAAGTGAATCTTCTGTTTTGTAAATAAGTTCATTTGTATCATTTCTTTTTAGATGCCACATATAAGGGATGTCATTTGATATTTCTCCTAGGAGTTGTTGTTTAGTCTCTAAATTGTGCCCAACTCTTGCGACCCTATGGACTGTAGTCCTCCAGGCTTCTCTGTCCATGGGATTTCCAAGGCAAGAATACTGGAGTGGGTTACCATTTCCTCCTCCAGGGGATCCTCTTGATCCAGGAATTGAACCCACATCTCCTGCACTGCAGGCAAGATTCTTTACTGTTGAGCCACCAGGGAAGCCCTCCTAAGAGTGAAGATCTTAATGTTCATAATTTCAGTGCTCATTCCTGGAATTTTGATTTGATGGGTGTGATGATTCATCTTCTGTGTCAACTTGGCTGGGCTATAATTCTTTAATCAAACACTAATCTGGGTGTGGCTGTCCAAGGTATTTTGCAGACTACTTAATACTGCAATCAGTTGATTTTAAGAAAGGAGATGACTCTTGATACTGTAGCTTGGCCTCATCTAGTTTGAAAAGCCTTAAGAACAAAAGCTGATGCTTCCAAGAGAACATATGTGTACGTAACTGAATTGTATATATAATGTGTATATGTAGTATATATGTAACAGAATCATCTTGCTGTATACCTGAAACTAATATAACATTTTAAATACACTCTACTAAGAATAAAATTAGTAGTAGAGTGGATTTAAAATTTTAAATTAGTTTAAAAATAGTAGTAGAGTGGATTTAAAATATTATATTAGTTTCTGGTATACAACAAAGTGATTTAGTTACATATATAAGACATATACATATTATATGTATATATTCTTTTCCAGATTCATTTCCATTATAAGTTAATACAAGACTTTGAATGTAATTCCCTGTGCTATATGGTAGGTCCTAAGTTGTTTACCTATTTTATATATAGTAGTGTGTATCAGTTAATCCCAAACTCCTAAATTCTGCTTCAAGAGAACAATATCAACTCCTATCTGAGTTTCCTGCCTGCTGGCCTGCCCAGTGGATTTTATTCTACCCTTCTGGGTTTTGGGCTTCCCAGGTGACTCAGTTGTAAAGAATCTGCCTGCCAATGCAGGGGTCATAGGCTACAGGAGTTCGATCCCTGGGTGGGGAAGATACCCTAGAGGAGGAAATGGTGACACATTCTAGTATTCTTGCCTGGAGAATTCAATGGACAGAGGATCCTGGTGGGCTACAGTGCATGAGGTCCCAAAGAGTCAGACATGCCTGAGTGACTGAGAGCGCTGTGGATGTTAGACTTTCCAACCCTGACAATGGTGGGAGCCAATACCCCAAAATAAAGCCACCTGTATCTCTGTATTTATGTCTAATCATCTCTATATATCTATCTCCCACATATACATATACACATACATATATATATTTATATAATTTCTATATATCTATCTCTCCCATGTACATACATACATATATACATACATACAGAAGTACATATATACATACATACATATATAAATATATGTCCTATTTTGCTAAGAGCCCTGAGTGGATCACCCACTGTAACATTCAGGGTTCTCCAAAGAATTAGAACAAATGGGTTCCTCTAGCCCATTTCAGCAGGAAGGAGTTTATTAAAGGACATTGTGTAGCTCATGGAAACAGCTACGGGACCAGAGAATGAGGCTCAGAGGCTTCACACCCAGGAACAGCAGCTGCCGCCCCAGAGAAGACACCTCTGCTGCTGCCACGGGACGCAGACATCTCCGGCTGAGCCTCTGCTGGCCAAACCCCACCGCTGCTGCCCCTGAAAGCTGGCTGCTGCTACCCATCCTTGCCAGAAAATGCATTCATTCTGCACAGTGCCTGCTTGCCCACTTTTCTCTACTTCAAATTCAAGTTACTTTTACTTCATGTCTGATTGTTAGAGCCTACCTCACAAGCCTGCACTCTGGCTCCAAGAGGAGGTGGAAAAGTGAGCTTTCTGGCTTGAACATTGGGAAGGAGGGACCCATAATGTGGCATCGTCTCTATCCATGGGAGGGTGTCCAAAGGGGCTGGCAAGCAGAGGTAGTCCGCCTTGGTGGGTCTGAGTTTTTAAGTTCTGTTTTGCCCCTGAGAACACTGCAAAGAACATCACAACTGTTGACCTGACCACAGCTCAACGTTATTGCCAGCCAAGAACTTATCAAGTGAAATCACAGAAGTGCAGATCAGAGATATAGCACACAGTATACAGAACACTACTGGGATACAGAATGTACCCTTTTGTGTCTGACATTTTTGCTCAGCATATCAGTTGACATCCATGTTGTTGTGTGGATCAGCCATCTGATATTCTTTATTGCCATGTAAATATTTAATGTATACCACAGTTGACTTAATCTTTTCTGGTCAATTGTCCATAGACAGTTTGGTTGTTTCTTTCTTTTTTTTGAAAAAAATTATTGTGAATAATGCTGCCTCTAGGGCAGATTTTAACCCTTAAACAAGGACTCTCTTTTAAAAAGTCATCTTTTAAACTAAAAGAATAAAAAAAAATGAAGAAAATTTAAAAATAAAGAAAAATAAACTAAAATAAAAATGTCATCTTTTCACAGACGTAGAGAATGAACGTGTGAACGCAGGAGTGAAGGGGAGAGTGGGACAAACTGGGTTGACACACAGACACAACCAGGTGTAAAATAGATAGCTAGTGGGAAGCTGCTGTGTAGCACGAGGAGCTCGGCTTGGCGCTCTGTGATAAACTAGAGGGGTGGGATGAGGGCGGGAGGGAAGCTCAAGAGGAAGGGGATATACATATACTCACAGCGGCTTCATTTTGTTGTACAACAGACACTAACACAACATAAAGCAATTATACTCCACAAAAATAAGTGGATAAAAAAGTCACCTTTCAAACACATTTATTATGGGAAATGGTTCCTGTTCTCTATTTAAAATCCCCTGCTATTCCTTCTTTTGCTTTGTGACCTGATGGAAAGACCCAGTGGATTCAAAGTGTGACATGCACCACTGGATGAGGGGAAAGGGAATCAAATATTTATTAAGAGCCTACTCTGTGACATGTAGTTTACCTGTCAATTTCATTAACTCTTACCAATAGCCTATGAGTAGATTTTCCTGTTTCATAAAGGGGAAACTAAGATGCAGAAAAATCAAGTTGCTTGTCCAGAGTGGTACAGCTACAAAGTTGTGGGAGGGAGCAGTGTAATTCCAATGTGTGGTCAGTTTCCACCACATGCCCTAAGGCTCAAGACCTCCAGAACCAGAGACTCAGCAGGGATGGGCAAGGGGGGCGGGGGCGGGAAGAAGGGTGGAGGGTGCGGTGATGTGGTGGGCATTGGTGATGGTGATATACTTCCAGATGATTCTGTTGATGAGCCTCAGATGGAGACCGTGCACCCTACTGGGCTGCCTCTTGGTCATTCATTTCCTCTTTAGATGACTGACGTTTTTTTCTTTCCTCTCCTTGTGACTCACTTTTTCCAGGCTTGCTATCTTCTTTCTGATCTGTGACTTGCACTCTGCACGCCGTGATAATGTTCACCAAAAAGCTGTCCCCACAAACCTCCCATCTGCTGCTAACTTCCCCTCCCCGCCTCCCTTCTGGCCACTTTGGGTGAAGCTCCAACCTGGAGCCCCCCCTTCCCTCATCACAGGGATACTTGAGTGCCTGCTCTTGTCTTAGTTCCCAGTTTTCATCTCTTTAGGGAGGGACTCAGGACAGATCCTGGTTTCTACCTCCTCCCCACTCACCCTGTGAGGTAGAGAGGTGGGAGATATAGCAGGGCTTTTCTTGTTTGTTTCTTTTGAACATAAAGTTGACCACTTTAACCATTTTAAAGTATACTATTGAGTGGGATTTAGTGCATCCACTATGGTGCAGTACTTAGTTCCAGAACATTTTCAGCATTCCAAAAGGAAACCCTGCACCCACTGAATAGTCATTCTCCATTTCCTACTCTTCCCCTACCCCCAAGCTGTTCATCTGCTCCCTATTTGATAGCGTTGTATTGTGCTAATCTCATCATACACAATATCTTATTAATTATCATGAAAGCAGCTCTGTGAAATTGGGGTTCCTCCTTGTATTTCCAGATTAGATGACTGAGACTCAGAAAAGAGAGACTTCTGTGAAGTCATAAAGCCTGTAAATGGCAGAACCAGGAAGAGAAGCCATGGCCAAGTGCTGTGTCCAAGCTGTGCTCACCGATGACCCAGATCTAAGAGGCCTTTCCTGTGATGAACATGGCATACGTCTGAGTGGCGCCTAAGCTCCATATTCTTTCCATTCTGAAGGTCAGTGGTCACAAAAAAAATGCAGTTAGCACATGTTCAACTGATTTAGGCTTTTGGAATTTTCCAGGATCTGGGATGCTGGCTTGAGGGAAGTAGCTTGGTGGCAAGATCCCAGATAATGTGACCCAAGACACTGCCGGTCGCCTTTTCAAATCTTGGAACCGCACGCGAGGCAGCAGAATAAGAAGCAATGGAGTGATTCCAAATGTGGCCCAGGCTGAGGGGAGTCCCATGAAGGGAAGACTCTAACGAGTACCAGATGCCTAGGTCTTGTGTGCTCATCATCTGGACTCTCTCTTCAAGAGCTTGAGCTCCTGGTTCCCAGACTGTGTAGACTGACTTCCCTTGTGGTTCCAGAAATGGAAGAAGCAATTGCAATCTCCTTTTGCACAGAGATTTAATAGAAAAGTTACAATTGATATGTCATCAACATTTTCTTGGAAAATGTTGCTATTAAGGCTAATAGAAAACCTCCTTGCTATTAAGGCTAATCTTTTCTGAACACTTCAGCCTACCTCCTACCAAACAGATTAAAAATGCATCCATATGCCACAGCTAATATACTTTCCATATGTATAGTCTACATGTATCTTGAGGTGGGTTTTAGTTCACTTCTTGTTCATAACAAGTCAATAAGCTGTGTCCAACTCTTGGCCACCCCAACGGTGCTCCGGCACCTTTATAAATAATTAAGCCACTCCATGTGTGTGGGTCTATTTCTGGACTCTGCTATGTTTCACTGATTTGTTTATCCTATGACAAGACCACACTGACTTTTAGCTTTATAGTAAGGTGTTTTGGTTTTTCTTTTCAGTTGGGATATAATTGCTCTATGGGCTTCCCAGGTGGTGCAGTGGTAAAGAATCCACCTGCCAATACAGGAAATACAAGAGACAGTTTCCATCCCTGGGTTGGGAAGATCCCCTGGAGGAGGAAATGGCAACCCACTCCAGTATTCTTGCCTGAAAAATTCCATGGACAGAGGAAACTGGCAGACTATAGTCCATGGCATCACAAAAAGTGGGATGTGACTGAGACTGAGCCAAAGGGTGATAATTGCTTTACAATGTTGCATTAGTTTCCGCCGAATAATGAAGTGGATCAGCTATATATATGTATACACATGCCTTCTTCTTCGACCTCCCTCCTATCCTCCCATCGCACCCATCTAGGTCACCACAGAGCACTGAACTGAGCTCCCTGTGCAGGAGTCTACTAGCTAGCTAGTTTACACATGACAGGGTGCACGCATCAGTGTAAGTCTTGAAATTGTTCAATGCAATTCTCCAACTTTCTTTTCCTTTTTAAGATTAGCTTATTAGTTATATATTTTAAACTATTCTCTTAGTGCTTACCTTAGACATTATAATGTATATCATTTACTTATTAAAGTCCCATATCTATAATTTTTTTTTACCATGTCCTGGTAAATTCAAGAACGCTAGAATATTTGAACTCCATTTCCCTTCTTCTTGACTTTTATGCTATAGTGGTAATATATTTTAATTCAAAATGTATTTTAAACTTCATAAGACACCCTTACTTTTGGTTAAACAGGCAATATTCACTTTTAATGAATATTAATTCATTAATATTCATTTACCTGTATTTTTGCTCTTTGCGCAATGCTTTATTTTTTTCTGCATTTTGTGCTTCCCTCTGGGGTCATTTTCCTTCACACTTTAGTGTGTACTTTTGTGAGACTTCTAGTAATATAAGATTATGCTTTTTTTTTCACCAATTATTCACTCTCTTCTGAATGCTCAGTAGCTACACCCTCAATGGCTTTAAATGGGAGAGTCTCTTGAACTTTTGTTTTGACTCTTCACATTCGTATTTGTATTTACAAGCACGTCAACATCAGATAGTACTACTTTAGTCATTTCAGGTTGATGTGAAATGAAGTCAGACTTTGTAAACTATGTGATTTGGTCCTATGCCAGGTCTGCTGTGCATAATGCAATTTCTTGGTAGCTGGAATAAAGTGGTGGGAGGAATGAGTCATCCCACAGCATACAATAATATGTTATGCTCACTATGCCATTGAAGAGTCACTTCATGTTATGAAATATAATTTAGTTTCAGCAAAATGATATAATGCATAACATTAAATTAATGCTATTAATTTATTAGTTTTGCTGTTTATTATTGTTCTTTTTTTAATTACCAAATGTATTTATTTATTTGAATTAAGGAATTGGTTTTTGCATGTTTTCATTCTTCTTATTTGTAATCTCCAAAAGGTGGGGATGAGACCTCATCTTGTATAAGTACGTTAGCCTAAGACATTTATTTATACATAGCTCTATTATTATTTATGTTTAAGTAGCATCATAATATGGGCTTCCCTGATGGCGCAGTGATGAAGAATCTGCCTGCCAAAGCAGGAGATGCAGGAGACTCGGGTTTGATCCCTGGGTCAGGAAGATCTCATGAAGAAGGAAATGGCAACCAACTCCAGTATTCTTGCTGGAAAATTCTGAGGACAGAGGAACCTGGTGGGCTACAGCCCATGGCATGGCAAAGAGTCAGACGTGACTTAGCGACTAAACGACATTAACAACAAATTCTTATAGGTTCTATTTTTTGTCTCCTATTCCCCCACCACAAACATCTCTACTCTTTTTTGTTTTCCTTTTCCCATGAGTGTTACTACCAGTCTCTGTTCTGGTCTGTCTTTTAGCCCATCCACCAAGAACGTCCCTCTAGTTTATTCTTGCACAGCATCCCAATTACCCAGATCAGTGTGGTACTTGCAATGATAATCCAATACTAAAGCACAATAGAGAGAGTTATTAATCCCATTTGGACCCAAGGATAAGAAGAATGCTCAGAGAAAGCCATAGAGGTGATGTCAGGCCTCAAGGGATGGTAACTAGGCATTAACTAAGTGGAAAGGGCTTCCCTGGTGGTACAGATGATAAAGAATCTACCTGCAATGTGGGAGACCTGGGTTCAATCCCTGGGTTGGGAAGACCTCCTGGAGGAGGGCATGGCAACCTATTTCAGTATACTTCCCTGGAGAATCCCCATGGACAGAGGTACCTGGCAAGCTATAGTCCACGAGGTCAAAAAGAGTTGGACATGACTGAGTGACTAAGCACACACAACTAAGTGGAAAAGAGGCAAAGATATTACAATCCCATATGAAAACATGGAGGTGTGTAAAAAGAAGTGTCTGGGGAATGCAGCATAGTTCAGAATTTGATATAGGGTATTGATGGTCAGTTGGGCTTCCCAGGTGGTGCTAGTGGTACAGAACCCACCTGCCAGTGCAGGAAATGCAAGAGATGGGGATTCAATCCCTGGGTTGGGAAGATGCCCTGGAGGAGGGCATAGCAACCCACTCCAGTATTCTTGTCTGGAGAATCCCATGGACAGTGGAGCCTGGAGGGCTACAGTTCATGATGTCACAAAGAGTCAGACATGACTGAAGCAACTTGGCGCACACACACATGGATGGTGAATGCATAGCTGACTTGCTGCAATCTCCTCCCATTCCATATCCGTGGCAGACATAGCTCAACTATCACAGAGCATTTTCCTCACTGGGATTGAGCAGAGGCCTTGAACCATTCTCAAATGAACATACTAGGCAGCTACTCTTAATTAAGTGGTAGTGGCATAAGAGGTGAAACTTATTTGTTGTTCTGGGGATGAGAGAATGAGATGTCATGAAGAGTAATTGAGGCTGGGGAGTTAGTTAGCCAGGAACCAGGCTGGGAAATTGCTTTTGATGATGGAATTGGTGATTATAATCTCTTGGGGAAAGAGAAACGTTTCTGTGCTTCGAGTGTGAAATATCAGAAAAGTCTCAGTATTCTGGGAACTGCCTCTCTGGGCCTGCTCTAGTCTCTGACCTTGTTAACAAGGCCTGGGAGAAATTCTGTTTGCGAATTCCCTAGCTACCCTGCTTTGGTCCTAATTAGCCACTCAGGGAAGTTTGTGGTTTAATTAAGAAACATCTATAGTTAAAAGTTCGGCTTCTCCTAGCTGAGCAGTGATTAGGAATTAAGCAGGGTTTCTCCATGGAAACGTAGCCTTTGGCCATCACCAACTCAAAGCACCGCAGGGACAGAGGTCCTTTCTCAGGCTCATCTATCTGCCTCACTTCCCGATCAGATAAGTTGGGCCTATCTGGGTCTGCTCTGGAATCACACTTGGAACTGAGGCACCAGGTTGGAGGATGGGTCTGGCATGGCTGTAGACATCCCTTGTAATTTCCTTTGTGTTGAAGGAGACCTACAATTATAAGACAGGATTGGTGAAAGCCCTGAGGCAGAAGTGTGTCCGGTGTGTGTGAGGAATAATAAAAGGGTGAATGGACTGGACTGAATGAGCAGATAGAGGCAGGAGATGAGTCCAACCTGATCAGAGAACCAGTTCATGTAGGACCCTGTAGACCATCTGTCAGTATTTTGTTGTCAATGCATTTTCTTTTTACTTAAGAAACGTTTCTCTAGCCCAAGGCCTAAAATATGACTCTCTTTATTTTCTACAATGTTATTTTTAAGATGAAGTCTTATTACACATAAAGTACAATTTATATACAATAAAATTTATTCATGTTAAGTATTTTGTTAATGAATTTTGACAATTGTCTTCTGTTTTGTAGCAATTACTATCAAGACAGAGAACATTTTCAGCACCCTGGACATTTCTCTTGCCCCTCTAGTAATTTTTCTTCTCCCCCTCCCAGCTCCAGGCAAACACTGATCTGATTTCCTGTCTCCCCCACCTCCAGAAAAAACGTAATATAAATAGGATCACACAGTATGTAGCTTTGTAGTTTGTTTATTTAGCTTCTTTCACTTTGCATACTGCTTTTGAGTTTCATCCAAGTTGTTGTATCATCATAGTTCTTGCCTTTTTAGTTCAGTATCATTTCCTGTGTAGATATACCATTATTTGTTGATCCACCCAGCAGTTCCTAGACTGTCTTAGATTTTGGCTAGTATGAATAAAGATGCTACAAAATACTGGCATACATTTCTTTGTGTAAGCACAATTTTCATTTCTTTTGGAGTATCTAGGAGTGGGATTTCTGGGTTACATGATAGGGGTATGTTAAACCTTTTAAGAAACTGTCAAATCATTTTAAGCAACTGTTCCATTTTTGCAATGAATGAGATTTCCAGATGCTCAGGACTTGGATTGTCAGTCTTTAAAATTTCCTCTCCCGGCCGCGCCAAGCTAGCCCTCAGGCAGCACCATGAGCAACCTGAAGCCTGACGGCGAGCACAGCACTGGCATGGCGTGGGCTCCGGCGGCACCCTGGAGGAGGAGGAGGTCAGGACACTGCGGGTCAGTGGGTTCCCTGTGGACATTAAACCCAGACAACTCGACCTGCTCTTCAGGCCTTTCAAGGGGTATGAATCATCCCTGATCATGCTCACATCAAGACAGCCTGTTTGTTTTGTGGTCTTTGACTGTTGGGCAGGAGCAGCCACCGCCAAGAATGCATTGAACGGTATTTGCTTTGATGCTGAAAACCCGCAGTCTTTGAGGCTAGAGTTTGCCAAAGCCAACACCAAGATGGCCAAGAACAAGCTAAAGTGAAAGTCACTCAGTCGTGTCCAACTCTTTGCGACCCCATGGACTATACAGTCCATGGACTTCTCCAGGCCAGAATACTGGAGTGGGTAGCCGTTCCCTTTTCCAGGGTATCTTCCTAACCTAGGGTTCGGACCCAGGTCTCTGGCATTGCAGGCGGATCCTTTACTAGCGGAACCACAAGGGAAGACGACGAGCTAAAGGGAAGAACAAGTGAATGGCTACACCAAATCCTACCATTGCCCGCCCCACCCTTGGAGCGCACTTCATCTCAGGGGACACCTATAACCCGATGGGGGCCGCTCCGATCCCCGAATCCCCAGAGGCCTGGGCCCCCTACCCTCTGTACACTATGGAGCTGATCCCAGCTATCTCACATACCGCCGGTTCACCTACCCAGTCGCCACCGCTGCTGCTGCACCCTGCATGCTCAGGTGCACTGGTTCAGTTCAGCTCAGTTCAATTGCTCAATCGCATCCGACTTTTTGTGACCCCATGGACTGCAGCACTCCAGGCTTCCCTGTCTATCCCAACTCCTGGAGCTGCCTCAAACTCACATCCATTGAGTCAGTGATGCCATCCAAACATCTCATCCTCTGTCATCCCCTTCTCCTCTCGCCTTGAGTCTTTCCCAGCATCAGGGTCTTTTCCCAATGAGTCAGTTCTTCGCATCAGGTGGCCAAAGTATTGGAGCTTCAGCTTCAGGATCAGTCCTTCCAATGAATATTCAAGACTGATTTCCTTTAGGATGGACTGGTTGAATCTCCTTGCAGTCCAAGAGACTCTCAAGAGTCTTCTCCAACACCACAGATCAGAAGCACCAGGTGTGCTGGTACACTTCCTCTGACACCACCCAGCCAGGATGGAAATAGCGGCACTTCTGTTGGCTCTTTACCCTTGTCACCACAGCTCGAGGCCCCCGCCCCACAGGGGAGGAAGCCACTCTGAGTGCCCCGTGCCCCCAGGTGGCCCTGCAGAGCTGCTGCCCTCCAAAGACTGCGAATTTTAAGCCTGACTCAGTGAACTCTTTTTCTTCCTCTCTTCCTCCTCAGCCCTGTCCTGCCCCACAGTCTGTCTCCAAGGCCTCAGGGCTGGATTCAGGGCCTTTCTTGCTGAAGTCAGGGCTCCGTGGGGACTGAGCAAGTCCCAACCTCCCAAATCTGCTTCCGTAACCCCACCTCAAGACACTGAAGCATTTAGTTTTGAATGTTTTCTGGCATGAATTAAGACACTTAAAACTACGTGTACATGAGTTCTCACATTGCTTCACCATGGCAACAAGGCCTGGCCACTAAGGGCTCATCGTCATTCTGGGTCCCTCTCCCTACCCCTCTGCCCTGCACCCACCTGGCTTCATCGAGGACCAAGCCCTGTAGCCAGTTCTGCTCGGTGGCTGGCACTCCACCACCACCACCCCCCTACTCACTTCCAGGCTGAACAGGAAGGACCACCCAGCCAAGACAGAGCGTTTTCCTGGTCATTTCAAATCAGGGGGCTCTGCTTCCTCCTCCTCAGATGGGCCAACAACCATTAAGAAAATCCTTTCTCTGCTCACTTTGCTTACCTCTCCCCGGTGTACCCTGGCACATCCCACCCCTGCCGTGGCTCCTCAGTCTTTCCAAACTTTGAAACCAACGAAAAAAGTGAAAGCGTTTTTGTACCCTGTGTAACAAAATGTTTATGCAACATGAAAGAGGAGAGTGAAAAGGCTGACTTAAAGCTCAACATTAAAAAAACTAAGATCATGGCATCCCATCCTGTTATCACTTCATGGCAAATAGATGGGGAAACAATGGAAACAGTGGTGGACTTTATTTTTTTGGGCTCCAAAATCACTGCAGATATGAAAGTAAAAGACCCTTGCTGCTTGCTATGACCAACCTAAGTTTGAAAGTGAAAGTTTAGTCACTCAGTAGTGTCTGACTCTTTGCGACCCCATGGAATGTAGACTACTAGACTCCTCCATCCACGGGATTTTCCAGGCAGGAGTACTGGAGTGGGGTGCCATTTCCTTCATGACCAACCTAGACAGCATATTAAAAAGCAGAGACATTACTTTGCTGACAAGGGTCCGTCTAGTCAAAGCTATGGTTTTTCCAGTAGTCATATATGGATGTGAGAGTTGGACTATAAGGAAAGCTGAGTGCCAAAAAACTGATGCTTTTGAACTGTGGTGTTGAAGAAGACTCTTGAGAGTCCCTTGGACTGCAAGGAGATCAAACCAGTCAATCCTAAAGGAAATCAGTCTTGAATATTCATTGGGAAGACTGATGCTGAAGCTGAAGCTCCAATACTTTGGCCACCTGATGTGAAGAACTGACTCATTGGGAAAAGACCCTGATGCTGGGAAGGATTAAAGGCAGGAGGAGAAGGGGATGATGGAGGATGAGATGTTTGGATGGCATCACTGACTTAATGGATGTGAGTCTGAGGCAGCTCCGGGAGTTGGTGATGGACAGGAAATTCTGGCGGTGCTGCAGTCCATGCGGTCACAAAGAGTCGGACACGACTGTGACTGAATTGAACTGAACTGAACTGAAAGCTTCGTGTGTGTGTGCAATTAATTACTGAAGAACCCTTGTCAGCCTTGTCAGATAAGTTTAACGTTTTCTTTTGAGGCATGAAGAAGAAAAGGGTTTCCTTTCTTCAGCAGTGAGCCTTAGCATTTTCTTAGTTTAAGAAAAATGAAGGAAAAATTGTGCAACTTTTTGTTTTGGGAGCACGTCAGTGCTTTGCTGTTGGCTGCAGCTGTGGCTGTCTTGCCATTTTCAGACTTAGAAGATGAGATGGCTCTTGTAATTGCTGATCTTGTGAGAATGTGAAACTGGATAATATGTGAAACACAAAATAAAAGAAATCATCCAAAGTAAAAATTAAAAAAAAAAAAACAATAGCACACTGTCGATTATTGTAGCTTAGTAAGTCTTGAAGCTAGGTAGTATGAGTCCCCTCCTTCTTATTTTTTCTCAAATTTATTTAGATTCTTCTAGGTTCTTTGGCATTTTCATACAAATTTTAGAATAATTTTTTTTAAATTTCTATAAAAAACTGATAGAATTAAATTAACTTTTGGTTTTTAATATTTTTATCTTATTTTGATATCCCTTATGGGGAAGTAAATTTTAAAAAACTATACTTCTGCTACCCAGAGATGACCATTGTTTTTCCAGTTTGGTGGGTTTTCTTCTCTGACTTAAAAATTATTTATCTTTATAGTAGATCTTACTTCTGAAGAGTTTAAGGCAGCTAGGAGGAACATATAAGCTACAAGATGGGTAAACTGAAAATTAGGTTAGACAAGCACAAAAGAAGGAATAAACAAGGGTGGGGACATAAAATTGAGCCAGGAATGACTCTGAAAGTGCAGATGGTAATGACCCTTGTTACGGGTGAGCCTTAGATTTGGCTCCAAGCTTTCTGATCAGTCACAGAATTCACAACCAAAGATAAAAATAAACAGTCGCTTAGATGAAATACTAACATCTGTGTTCTAAGAACAGACACAATGCATGAGCTTTCTTTTAAGCAGCTTCTGCTAGAGGCTTTTGGAAATCACGTTGGTGCATCAAAATTAATATTCGTAATGGTTTGGAGGCAAAAATCACACTGTCTAGATAGCACTAGTGGTAAAGACTCCACCTGCCAATGCAGAAGACATGAGAATTGTGGGTTCAATCCCTGGGCCGAGAAGACCCCCTGGAGTAGGAAATGGCAAGTATTCTTGCCTAGTAAATCCCATGGACAAGGGAGCCTGCTGGGCTACAGTCAATGGAGTTGCAAAGAGTTGGACATGACTGAGTGGCTGAGCACACAGATGTTTATATCTCCAGTGATCTGCATTGACAATATACTGGATATCAGATCCGTGAGAAGGTATGGATGTTATACACGTCATTTGGGCAATCTTCTCCAGATAATTTTTCCTTTAGTTAACCTTTTGATAAACATCAAGTGTCAGTGAGGTCTACTATGGAGAACAGTGTGGAGAGTCCTTAAAAAACTGGAAATAGAACTGCCATATGACCCAGCAATCCCACTGCTGGGCATACACACTGAGGAAACCAGAATTGAAAGAGACACGTGTACCCCAGTGTTCATCGCA
This sequence comes from Ovis aries, assembly GCF_016772045.2. Taxonomy (NCBI): domain Eukaryota; kingdom Metazoa; phylum Chordata; class Mammalia; order Artiodactyla; family Bovidae; genus Ovis; species Ovis aries. The sequence continues at coordinate 13,497,979 of NC_056056.1, read as the reverse complement.
GCACTGTTTATAATAGCCAGGACATGGAAGCAACCTAGATGTCCATCAGCAGATGAATGGATAAGAAAGCTGTGGTACATATACACAATGGAGTATTACTCAGCCATTAAAAAGAATACATTTGAATCAGTTCTAAGGAGGTGGATGAAACTGGAGCCTATTATACAGAGTGAAGTAAGCCAAAAAGAAAAACACCAATATAGTATACTAATGCATATATATGGAATTTAGAGAGATGGGAATGATAACCCTGTATGCGAGACAGCAAAAGAGACACAGATGTATAGAACAGTCTTTTGGACTCTGTGGGAGAGGGAGAGGGTGGGATGATTTGGGAGAATGGCATTGAAACATGTGTATTATCATATGTGAAACGAATCGCCAGTCCAGGTTTGATGCATGATACAGGATGCTTGGGGCCGGTGCACTGGGATGACCCAGAGGGATGGTATGGGGAGGGAGGTGGGAGGGGGGTTCAGGATGGGGAACACGTGTACACCTGTGGCGGATTCATGTGGTGGCTTCTCTTGTTGAGCACGTGCTCTAGGCCTGCGGGCTTCAGTAGCTGTGCACAGCGGCTCAGCAGTTTCACTCGTGGGCTCTAAAACACAGGCTCAGTAGCTGTGGCTCATGGGCTTAGCTGCTCCAAGACATGTGGAATCTCCCCCGACCAGGGACTGAACTCGCGTTTCCTGCACTGGCAGGTGGATTCTTGACCACTGCACCACCAGGGAAATCCTGGAGGGTTTTTTGTCTTTCTCGGTGGGAGGAAATGAATAGGTGAAATAGAGAGCATTTCTAAGGCAGTGAAACTAGCCTATTATATACCTCATAGAGCTCAGATTGTCATCTCACTACACTGTATTCAATGTTAATGTTGAAAAATGAGGGCAATTGTTCTCCAAGTGACCAAACCAAATTATACTCCTTTGTGCACTCATAGACCTTCACTGTTCCCTGCACTCACCGGTGTTCAGAATTGCCAGAAATATTTTTTTTCTTGTTCATCTGCTGTGTGTAAAATAATATCTCACCCTGGTTGTAAGTTTTCCTAATCACTCCTGAGGGTGAACACAAACCATCTTTTTATAAACAATCTTTCTAAATGATGATGTTTTCTTTCTTCTGAAAGAGTGGATATGGCATGTAATTTGACTACTCTGATGAGTCTAAATGCCCATCTTTCTTCGGAGCATAACGGAGAGTGGTCTTCAGGTGTGTAGCACTTGAAACCAGTGGCTCCAGGGGAGGTTGGGCAGAGAAGGAAAAAGTGGATCTAAGAGAAGAATCATAATGGAGGCAGTGGGTTTGGGAAGGCAAATGGGAGGATGGTAGAGCTGCCCACTAGGCTGCTGACAGGCTACTTTTCTACTGCAGTCGCAATTGATGGCACAATAGTAAAGAACTGATAGTAAAGAATCTGCCTGCCAGTGCAGGAGATGCAAGATGAAGGTTCGATCCCTGGATGGGGAAGATCCCTTGGAGGAGGAAATGACTACTCACTCCAATATTCTTGCCTGGAAAATTCCATGGACAGAGGAGCCTGGCGGGCTACTGTCCATGGGGTCACAAAAGAGTCAGACATGTTTGAGAAACTGATCGCACATGTACAGGGGCAATTAAAGTGGAGTTCTAGCTACTGAGTTCTGATACTTTCTATCTTCTGTGTCTTGCAGAGCCCCTTGTTTTATCCAGGTAGCTACAGAAGTCCTGGTGTAGAGTTGTCATACATAAATGCAGTTCCAGTACATGGTGTAATGCCAGTTGCCTCAGATCATCTGAGAAGCTTATGAAAAATCCCTGAGCCTCTCCTCTGTAGATTCTTTTAGAAAATTTTTGTTACCTAATTTTATTTAAAAAAATGTGTTTATCTGACTGCACTGGGTCTTAGTTGCAGCATGCAGGATCTTTAGTTGCAGCATATGGGATCTAGTTCCCTCACCAGGAATGGAACCCAGGCTGCCTGTAATGAGAATCCAGAGTCTTAGCCACTGGACCACCAGGGAATTCCTTCTTCTGTAGATTCTGATTCACCTAGTCTAGAATGGGACATAGAAGGCTACATCTCCCCATTTCCCAGATTTTTCTGAGTATTTTCCCAGAACTCACCTCAGAGAATCAGGAGCTGATGCTTGTGTTTTTGCTGCCAGACTCTGATGTGGCCAGAAGCTTTTGCAGACATCCCAATCTGCCCAGAAGGAAGAAAACACTGCTGTACCCTGCTCCATTTTGTCAGGCATAGACATAGAGTCTTCCTCAGGTGGCCAGAGTACAGTAAGTTCAGTTCAGTTCAGTCGCTCGGTCATGTCTGACTCTTTGCGACCCCATGAACTGCAGCACACCAGGCCTCCCTGTCCATCGCCAATTCCCAGAGTCCACAACAAACCCATGTCCATTGAGTCGGTGATGCCATCCAACCATCTCATCCTCTGTCGTCCCCTTCTCCGTCTGCCCTCAATCTTTCCCAGCATCAGGGTCTTTTCAAATGAGTCAGCTCTTCACGTCAGATGGCCAAAGTATTGGAGTTTCAGCCTCAGCATCAGTTCTTCCAAGGAACACCCAGGACTGATCTCCTGTAGGATGGACTGGTTGGATCTCTTTGCAGTCCAAGGGACTCTCAAGAGTCTTCTCCAACACCATAGTTCAAAAGCATCAATTCTTCGGCACTCAGCTTTCTTTATAGTCCAACTCTCACATCCATACATGACCACTGGAAAAACCATAGCCTTGACTAGAAGGACCTTTGTTGACAAAGTAATGTCTCTACTTTTTAATATGCTGTCCAGGTTGGTCATAACTTTCCTTCCAAAGAGCAAGCATCTTTTAATTTCATAAGGCTATATCTGTTGACAAACCTAGACAGCATATTAAAAAGCAGACATCACTTTTCTGACACAGATCCATCTAGTCAGAGCTATGATTTTTCCAGTAGTCACCTACAGATATGAGAGCTGGACCTTAAAGAAGGCTGACCATCAAAGGATTGATGCTTTCAAACTGTGATGCAGGAGGAGACTCTTGAGAGTCCCTTGGACTGCAAGGAGATCAAACCAGTTAATTCTAAAGGAAATCAGTCCTGAATAATCATTGGAAGGACTGATGTTGAAGCAGAAGCTCCAAAACTTTGGCCACCTGATGGGAAGAGCTGAATTATTGGAAATGACATTGATGCTGGGAAGGATTGAAGGCAGGAGGAGAAGGGGATGACAGTGGATGAGATGGTTGGATGGCATCACTGACTCAAAGGACATGAGTTTGAGCCAACTCTGGGAGATAGAGAAGGACAGGGAGGACTGGCATGCTGCAGTCTATGGGGTTGCAAAGAGTCGGACATGACTGAGAGACTGAGCAATAACAAATGCCTATTGTTAATATTTTATTGAAGAATTACACAATAGAAAAGAGAACTACACCATAGAAACTACTTTCAAGAATAGCAATAGGCCCTAACTTCTAAGAAATCATCAGGCCAGCTGCTAGCCTGTCTCCAAGTGGACAAAGGCATTTCCTGTCCCTAGACATGGAGGTCTTCTCAACATCTATCATAGTCAGAGCTCAAGGGCTTCTCAAGAGCCCTGAAAAGAGAAGGGTTTCCCCTTATCTGTTTCTAGGTTCCAGATACTCATGTAATCAGCCATTCTGTGCCCATGACTGATAGAATAAGGAGATATTTGGTCAAGAGAAGTTAACGCAGGATATTCATTTTCAGCTGCACTTGAAAGGAGTGAATGACAAAAGAGAATGGGAGGGGAGATGAGGACTGGGTATGAAGACTCTGGCCAGTTGGGGGACTGCAATAAGGTGGCTTTGATTGGTGGATATATATGTATATATATGAATATATTGTATACTTATATAATTATACTATAAATAAGACTGTATATTCTAGTCTCAACAGTCATCTACACCATTTTTAATGGACTCTTGGCTTAGGAGTGCTAACCTTCAGTAGCTTGATGTACACACCAAGAACCATCAGAAGTGAGGGGCCTCAGGAGAAGGGTTACAGGAGGCTGCCTAGGACATCCTCCTGTTCATCAGCTTCCTCAGGCCTCTCTTCGTATCTTTGTTCCTCAGGCTGTAGATAAAAGGGTTCAGCATGGAAGACAGAACAGTGTAGATGACTGTTGCCACTCGGTCCTTGATGGTGTAGGTAGACAGGGGTCAGAAATAAACATAAATAATGCTTCCATAAAAGAGGGTCACCATGGTGACATGGGAACCACAGGTAGAGAAAGCTTTATGTTTCCCAGCAGCTGAAGGGATCTTAAGAACAACAGTGAGGATTCGTAGGTAAGAGATGATTACTCATATGAAAGGGCTCACCAGGGTTGCCAGTCCTTCAGTGTTAATTACAATTTCATTGACAAATGTGGAGGAGCAGGACAGTTTCAGTAGAGGGTTGATGTCGCAGAGGAAGTGGTGGATGATATTGGAGTTACAAAAGAGAAGACGATTTATCAGGAGAACAAGTAAGAGGGAATGGAGGTGAGAGATGGAGCAGGAGAAGGTCACCAGCAGGACACAGGGGCGGCGGCTCATGGTGGTGACATAGTGGAAGGGGTCACAGATGGCCACATAGCGGTCAATGGCCATGGCTTCCAGGAGGTAACTCTCTGTGTTGGCAAAAGCCAAGAAGAAATACATCTGGGTCATACACTCAGCATAGGAGATGGACTTCTGCTTTGACAGAAAGTTCACCAGCATCTTGGGAACTATGGTGGTTGTGTAGCAAACATCAATAAAGGATAAAATGCTAAGGAAAAAATACATGGGTGTCTGGAGCTGAGTGTCAGAGCGGATGGCCAGGATGATAAGCACGTTTCCCACTATGGTGACTACGTACATGATGAAGAAGAGGGCAAAGAGTGGCTTCTGGTCCTCGGGCCGGGAGGAGAGTCCCAGGAGGATGAACTCGGAGACACTGCTGGTTTGGTTAACTCTCTCCATGGTCCTGCATAGGCCAATACATATATTCAAATATATAGTAAAAAAATATATTTTAATTCGACAAATTTCAACTCATTCCTCTCTTTCCTAGGATTCCTATAAAAAGTCCATGATTTTGTCATCCTTTCCACAGTCCACAAAAGTAAGTTGAACAATAAAATTGAACCTGTGTTAAGTGCAAGGACATCAGAGAGTGAATTTCCTTTCAGAAAGAATCCCAGATAGACTTCAGCAATGCACAATTCTTATTTCCCTACACATATTTATTAGATTTGCTGAAGTTCATCTCTCCACCATCCTTGCAAACAAAACAAAACAAATAAGCAAAAAACAAAACAGTGAATCAGGTAAATAAGATAACTGCTGCCATAGGCACACAGTGTCAATAGTCACCCTTTCAGAGCCAGTATTTTAATTTAAACCTGGTTTGAGGAAAAAAAAAAAAAAGCTGTATTATAGAGTTGGCCAAAATTTCATTTGGGGTTTTCCATAAGATGGTATGGAAAAACCCGAATGAACTTTTTGGTCAGCCTAATATTTGAACCTATGCATTAGAACATTCATAAACATTGAGGATTCATGGTCTCACAATTATTCAGTATCACTGTTTTAAACACTCACTAGGAACCCGACACTGAGATTAAAAAGATGAGTGATTCTCAGTTCCTATTCTTAAGGTGGTTATAGTCTGGCAGGAAAGACAAACTTTTACACAAATAACTGCCACAAAATTCTACAGGTATGGTGATAGACTTATTGAAAAGCAGCGAGCATCATGTGGTGTCTTTGAGAAGAGCGTGTATTTTGAAATCGGCTCCTTCACTTTCTGGCTGTGTGGCTTTGGGCTGATTACCTAACATCTCTGTTTCCTGGTGTCCTTCTCTGTAATCTGGGATAGTAAATACCTCCCTTCTCGGCTTCCTCTTCTGCTCCACCATTGTCTTCACGTCTTCCTTTACTTCCTGCCCAAATCCTCTCCTTTGTCAGGTGTCCCTGGATGCTCTTGAAAACAGTTATTCTGTACTTCTCTGCAAAACCTCATAGTTTTCATATTTTTCATTGTTTGACTGTGCTTCACCCAAGTTTATGAGACTTGGTGGGAGAAACACTTATTTGTGTTTTGTATGATTTGAAAATGAATGCACAATTAAGAGAAACAATAGTCATGCTTAAGACCTAAGCTTCCCTGGTGGCTTAGACGGTAAAGCGTCTGCCCACAATGCAGGAGACCCGGGTTCGATTCCTGGGTTGGGAAGATCCCTGGAGAAGGAAATGGCAATCCACTCCAGCACTCTTGCCTGGAGAATCCCAAGGACGGAGGAGCCTGATAGGCTACAGTCCATGGGGTCACGAAGAGTCGGATACGACTGAGCAACTTCACTTTCACTTTCAAGACCTATTAAGCTTTACTGTGTATTAGGCAGTGAGCTAAATGCTTTATGTATATCACAGACAACAACTCTCTAACCTGGTTCTCAGCAACAGTCCCTTTCAATAGACGAGAACATTGAGGTTAGATGTTGAGAGCTTTCCTCAAGATCACACAACCTAGAAGGGCCAGAGCCTAGATCCCAAACAGGATAGTCTTAAGCACAAAATGCTTTCATAAAGCTTCAGAAGTTTATGCTAGAAGCAAACGTGCAGGGGAGTTGTTTTCCACTGTGGAATTTTCCACCGTTAACATCTCTATTCCAGTGACGACAGGCTTGCAAAATCAGTGTTGCGTGTAGTCTCTTACTGTAACTGCTAGAGACAGGACCTCTCCCAAGCCTTGTGTGGACTGGGAGCTGTGGTTCTGTGCAGCTGTGCCAGGGCGGAGGGAAACATTCAGGAGACAGAGCCAGGAGACGTGGGTTCAGATCTGGGCTCCACCGTCTACTCACAATGTGTCTGGCAAACTCCCTTCATCACTCTGAGTTTCACTTTCCTAATCATTAAGATAAAACTGCTCTCAAGAGAAAAAGGAGGAACATGGGTGTGAAAACCACAAACACGGTATATGTCAGCAGGATGACTGGGAAATGTCTGATAAAGAAGAAAGTAGCATCAGGGGAAGGTGAGGTGGAGCTAGATGGAATGCAGACACAGGAAGGGAGTTTGGCTCTGAGAACAGACCAGGCTGAGTCTAGAAGCAGAGTAGATGGATGTTACTGGAATCAGTGATTTTCCTATTTTATTCCATTCCGTGTAGTACTCATCAGCATGGGCTTTGTTTCTTTAAGGATCTCCGTGGTTTCTCCTGCTAGGTCTCTCTCGAATCTTGCAACTCTTCTTCTCCCTGGTCAGCACTCTGTTGAAAGCCATCATTTCCCATTCAGATTGTTGCAGCCTCACCTAAACGATGTATTTTGTTCCCCTGTCCTCTCTTGACAGCCCCTCCCCAATCATTCTCTGCCATGCAGCCACAGTGATCTTTTAACAATAAATGTGATCACCTAACTTTTGAGGTTGAAGTCTGTTTGTTTCCTAGGGCTACTGTAACGAGGTATCATATCAGAGAGATGTGGTTGGAAAACTCTCTCCAGAGTGGAGCTCTGGCATCACCCTTGGCCCAGAATCCTTGGAGAATGGGCCTCCAGGGAGTCCCTCCTGGTATCTTACCTGGGTCTCCCCAACACAGCTTCAGTGATTATCCAACAGTAAGGTCAGAGACTCTTTGGAGCTTGCTTGGTGCTCATTCAGGGCCCAGTGAGGGACACGAAGTCTCAGGGAGAGGTGGCGACTTGGCCAAGACTCTGGAACAGAGTCGGGCCTCCTGCAAACCCAGGGTGCCCGGCACCTGGTACTGGCCCTTCCCAAGTTTTACGCAGAAAATGCCAGGTCCCTCCTGCAAACATGCTTCCTTCTCTGGGCTCACAGCCAATGTGACAGGAAGCTCTCACTCTTCATGCATCTTATTATAGGGGGTCAAGAGTGCAGCACTGGGCTTGAGGAGCCCGAGAAGTCACCTCAGATTGCTGGGATCAGAGGGCATGACCTTCTGGTTTAGATCTCCTCAGGTCACAGAATCATGCAAATAGTGTTGCATAAGGCCTGACTTAAAACCATCAGAACGCCTTTTCTCATGGTTCCGGAGGCTAGAAGTACAAAGTCAAGCTTGTGGCAGGCTTCGTTCCTTCTGCAGATGCTTAGGGAGAGTCTGCTCCAGGCCTCTTGCCCAGCTTCTGGTGGATACGGGCAATCCTTGATACTCCTTGACTTGGAGAGGCCTCACTTTGGTCTCTGCCTCTGTCTTCACATGGCCATCTTTTGCTCCATTTCTTTATACAGCCCTCTCCCTCTCTGTGCCTGTGTCCAGAATTCCTTCTAAGAAAGACACCAGCCTCTACGGCCCACCTGACTCCACTGTAACCTCATCTTAACTTGATTATATGTACAAAGACCCTACTGTCAAGTTAGGTCTCATCCTGTTCCATACCAAATCCTATCTGAAAACAGTGTACTTAAGAATCTTCAGTTTCTGTTAGAGACATAATTGACATAATTCCTTTTTAGGAATGAAGGAAAATACTCCCATTTTTGAACCATCCTTTTATGTCAGTTCTACACAATTGCCTGTTACTTTACACATATTTTAAAAGATATAATTTTGTAAATATTTAATATTCTGCTAATTTGATTTTGAATTGTAAATGTCAAATATCCTGCTATTATACTTTGTTAAAAAGGAAACAGCATACATTTTAAGGATATTTTTATGAATAAATTTAAGGCACTGAAAATAAAAAAATTAGGTCACTTTCTGGAGTTTTTGGTGAATATAAATTCGGTGGTAGGGGGGACACTACTCAAGCCCCTCTTCATTTAATATGAATTGAACTCCTATTCTCCTCCAGTCCCATCACATTCCTGTTTCCCCAGGGACTTCCTCCTGGTCTTCAAACACATTCCTATCTGGTGGTCCTTGCCCCTCGCCCTGCATGCTTTTTCTTTCTATTGTCCTTTGGGTATCAACTCAGCTGATACTTTTTCTGGGTCAAGTCACCCTGTTTTATGCTCTCATGGAACTCCTTTCCCTTCCTTTACGGCACATATCACAGTCTGTAATTATTCATTTATTTCTGTGAGTGGTGTTTGTCTTGACCAAACACAGGAATCCAGTTTCCTTTCCCTCACTATTCTATCCCCAGAGTTTAGCACAGTGTTTGTGGAGGAAATGAAACCACACCTGGCATTGAGGCTGGGGCACCACAAGATAAAAGTCAGAGTTGGGTGTTACGATGAAGGAGGTGATGATGCCTTGTGTCCTCAAGTTGCTTGTCTGTGTAGAACTTGTGTCTGTGATTCCTGATGGGCTGGTTGACTAGACTTGGCTCTGGCAACGTGTTTACCTGAGCTACAAACCCAGCCCAGACACTGCTCTTGATTCTGCATTTTCTCTCATTTCCCACATCCCACTGATGATCACATCCTATCAATGTTGCCTGCCCACCTCTCTTGGTCTCTGCCAGCACTGCTCAAGTGGAGACCTTCATCATCTCCAGCTTCCAAAATAGCCTCCTGGCAGCCATACTTGTCTTTCAATTTCCTGCACTGTAGGCAGGTCAGTTTTTCTAAAGTGCAAATTTGAATAACTCGCTGTATTAGTTTTCTGGGGCTGTTCAAACAAAGTACCATGCATTGAGAGGCGTAAACAATGGAAACGTACTGTCTCACAGTTGTCGGGACTGAAAGTCCACAAAGGGTCAGCATGGTTGGTTCCTTCTGAGGGCTGTGAGGAAGTGTCTATTCCATGCCTCTGCACTTGACTTACAGATGGGGTCTTCTCCCTGTGTCTCTTCTCATCCTCTTCCATTTTGCATTTTGCATTTTGCATTTGTATGTTTCTGTGTCCAAATTTCCCCTTTTAATGAGGATGCCAGTCATGTTAGATTAGGATCCACCCTGATAACCTCACTTTAACTTGATTATCTCTGAAAAGGCCCTACCTCCAGAGGACTTCCCTGGTGGTCCAGTGGTTAAGAATCTGCCTTCCAAGGTAGGGGATGCAAGTTTGATCCCTGGTCGGGGAACCAAGATCCCACATGCCACCAACTACAGAGCCCATGTGCTCTCAAGCCCCCAAGCCACCACTAGAGAAAAGCCCGTTCGCTGCCACAAAGATCCCATGAGCTGCAACTAAGACCAGATGCAGCCATAAATAAATAAATATTAAAAAAATAATTTCAGAATCTTAAAGATCCTGTTTATGAATAAGGTCACAATCTGAGGTTCTTGGGATTAGAGCTCCAATATATCTTTTTTTGAGGGGGGTTACAATTCAACTCATGATAGTCACTTTTCTACTGCAGAAGACTCCTTGTTGCTAAATTGCTTCAGTAGTGTCCAACTCTTTGTGACCCTATGAACTGTAGCCCACCAGGCTCCTCTGTCCATAGGATTCTCCAGGGAAGAATAGTGGGGTGGGTTGCCATTTCCTTCTTCAGGGGATCTTCCTGACTCAGGGATCGAACCGGCATCTCTTATGTCTCCTGCACTGGCATTGACAGGCAGGTTCTTTACCACTGGAGCTAACTGGGAAGCCCCAGCCTCCCTGTTACCCACAGACTAAAGGCCAACTCCTTCCTGAGCTTACAGTGCATCCTATGATGTGTCTCTTGCTGGGTTCTGCATCTCATCTCTGGCCTCCCTCTCTATTCTCTTTCATGCCAGCATTTCTTGCTTCTTCTCGCCTTGGGGACTTACTGTTCCATCTGTTTGAAATGTTCCCCGTGCCTTGTTTGTTAGCCCTGGTGGCTGGTGGTCGCTCAGAATGGATACCCCATCCTTTCTGAAGCTTGGCCTGCCCTTCTTCCTGGATGGGCACCTCACCGAGGTGTGGTTGGCACACACAACACACACATAGCACAGAACTGAATCTCAGTACTTACAAGGCTGTCTTCCCTACTTAAGCTGCACAAGAATGAGGATTGTGTCTGGTTCTTCATTACACCACCCACTCTGGCGCCGTGCCTGGGACATAAAAATCCCTTGATAAATATTTATAAAATGAAAGCATGCCTGGATGGTCATTTAGGAGTTTCAACAGATGGAAGGAAGAGTTGCGGCAGATCTCAAGTCGCAATCTTAAGAGCAGCATTCCATTTCATTCACCGCATGCGGTTGGGGCAGAGCCCAGGCAGGAATAGCTCGAGCCTGCGCTCCTGGAAGGTGCCTCTTGATTTCTCATTGCTTCAACTTTAAAGCACACACAGTGGAGTTCTGAGCCAGAGAAACTCTTAGAGATTGTGTAGTCTAATTTGTGGGTGCTCAGTTGCCAAATCCTGTCTGACTCTTTGTGATCCCGTGGGCTGTAGCCTGCCAGGATCCTCTGTCCATGGGAATTCCCAGGCAAGAATACTGGGTTTCCATTTCCTTCTCCAGGGGATCTTCCTGACCCAGGGATCAAACCTGCATCTCTTGCATTGGCAGGTGGGTTCTCTGTCACTGAGCCACCAGGGAAGACTGTAGTCCAATTTGCTTGTCTTAAAGAAGGGGGAAATGAAGGCATGGGGGGTGGGAGGACCTTATTATCATCGCACTTTAATTGTTAGAACCAGGACTGCAACCCAGGCAACTTGGCTTCTCCCTGAAGCTTAGGTTATGCTTTGCCTGATATGGATGCAGAGAGGCTAAGAGCTCGGGCTCTGGCCCCCTTTCTAGGTCTGGGGTGCTGTCCTCATCAGGTAAATGGTCTAGGGCAAGTTACTTAACCTCTCTGGGGCACAGTTTCTCCACCCTCAAAGTGGGGATAATGGGAGGCCCTATCTCCTAGAGTGGTTGGGAGGACTCAGAGAACTAACGTCAAACCACAATACCTAACGTCAGCACCTCCACCCCCAAAGTTAGCTACTTATACTACGAGGCAGAGAAAAATATTTTGATCAAGTAAGCAACCAGTCATGGTTAAATGTTGGAAGTCTGCCTGGTCTGCAATTAGGTAACCAAACATATGAAAACCAGAGGCTTACTCACAGGGGTCACTCATTCCTTTGTGTACACATAGATAGCACTCGATTTCACTGGGTTAGTTTTGACAATAACACAAGGATGACATTTTCCTGATTCACTGACATCAAAACATTCAAGTTTTTTGACAGGGTTTGATTCATGGCCATTTTGGGACTCACTGATTTCAGATGGCGCGCAGGGAGGAAGGCGTGCCCGGTCAGTGTGGATTGTTTAGTCCTGGTTGTTTCCTGAGTCCAGATATTTTCTCTCCCACAGCTGTCTCTCCAGATGTGGAGGACTTTTCCATGCCATGTTGGCAAGTTTATTCAGAACCCACTCTCCAGCTGAAGGTCCCTGCCTCCTTACCCTCCTCCCCAACCTCTGTTAAAGGAAACCACTGAGAACGTGATCAATAAGAGTGATGGGTTTCCTGACACTGTTTCAAATCCTTTCTCTTTCCCCACCTCTGGTGCCCAGCTTCATCCTGACTCTTCTTTTCAGAAGACAGAGCTTCCCAGAATCATTGAGCTGAGGATCCTCCCAGCCCATAATAGTTTAACATCCTTTTGCTTGGCCTCTTTGGAGCTCCTTATCTCAGAGAGAGAAGGTGTTTTCTCTTCCTGCTAGACCCCAGGGAACTCTCCTGTATGCTTTCTCCAAGTTTTGGCAGCAAAACACAGCCCAAGGGGGATGAAGAATGTCAGGTGCCTCCCGCTTAGTGTTGAGAATATTCCCAGAGCCTCCTTGGATTCATGTTCATGTCTCATGGGTGTGACTCAGCTGCCCCACTTATTGACCACTAGGACTGAGGAACAATGGTGGGTATTCTGGAAAATAGGGATTTTTTTTTTAAAGATAGGGGATAGAGTTATATGTTGTTGTTGTTCAGTTGCTCAGTCATGTCCAACTATTTGCGACCCCATGGACTGCAGCATGCCAGGCTTCTCTGTTCTGCACCATCTCCCAGGGTTTGCTCAAACTCGTGTCCATTGAGTTGATGATGGTATCCAACCATCTCATCCTCTGTCACCCCCTTCTCATCCTGCCCTCAATCTTTTCCAGCATCAGGGTCTTCTCCAATGAGTCAGCTCTTCACATCAGGTGGCCAAAGTATTGGAGCTTTAGTTTCAGCATCAGTCCTTCCAATGAATATTCAGGGTTGATTTCCTTTAGGATTGACTGGTTTGATCTCCTTTCTGTCCAAGGGACTCTCAAGAGTCTTCTCCAGCACCACAGATTGAAGGCACCAATTCTTTGACACTCAGCCTTTTTTATAGTTCAGCTCTCACATCTGTACACGACTACTGAAAAAACCATAGCTTTGACTATACCTCTGGACCTTTGGAGGCAAAGTAATGTCTCTGCTTTTTAATATGCAGTCTAGGTTTGTCATTGTTTTTCTTCCAAGAAGCAAGCATCTTTCAAGTTCATGGTTGCAGTCACTGTCCACAGTGATTTTGGGGCCCCCAAAATAAAGTTTGTCACTATTTCCATTGCTTCCCCATCTACTTGCCATGAAGTAACATGGGAGAACAATAGGCTTCAGGTGATGAAAAAGTATGTGGTGTGTGTGTTTGTGTGTGTCTGTGTGTGTGTGTGTGCTAATGCTAATCCACAGACAAGTGATGAAGGTAGGATAGAATTCCAGATTGGTTTACGAAGTACCATCAGCTTCTTTGCGTTCTAGACATCTTGATGTCAGGTGCCCCTCAGAGTGAATTTTCAGTATGGAGTTACAATAATGTTTTATATGATTTATAAATTGGGATGGCTCTTAGCAGTTTCAGTTTCAACTGCAGCATTGGCCAAACAGCTCTTTCCAGTTATCTGTTAGCTGATGTGGAATCACTAGTCTCTAGGGAATACCTCTGGCTCCTGAGCTAAGAAGGATGTAGGCCTGGTCCTTTGAATTCTGGGAAGCATCCTCAAGAGTTCTGTACATATCACAGGAGCTGGGGTCTTGTTCAGGAGAGAGACCTGACTTTCCGTTCATTTACATCTTGGGGTCACTAAGTCATACTTTGAAATACCCCAGGTTCACAAGAAAAGAAACTAACCAAGTATGTGTCTGGCTGGATTTCTTCCTCCCAATCCTCTTTTCTTTCTTTTTTTTTCACTTGCTCTTTCCTTTTTCTTCCTTTTGTTTCTTTTATTTTTTCCCACTGTATTTACTTCCAAAAAGAATGGGATTGTTTAGAAAGGTAGATACAGCAAGCAAAAACATAAAAAATAACATAGGGACAAGAAGGAAAAAAAGTAAAAGTGTAGGATGGGACTCTCTTGTTGGTCCCGTTGTTGAGACTTCCACTGTAGGGGATGCAGGTTCAATCCCAGTCTGTGAGCTAATATCCCACGTGCCTCGTGGCCAAAAATCCAAAATATAAAACAGAAGCAATACTGTGACAAATTTGAAAAATACTTTAAAAATGGTCCGCATAAACAAATCTTAAAAAAAAGCAAAGTGTAAGAAAAAGAGCAACCCTGAATATTCATTGGAAGGACTGATGCTAAAGCTGAAGTTCCAATACTTTGGCCACCTGATGCAAAGAGCCTACTCATTGGAAAAGACCCTGATGCTGGGAAAGAATAAAGGCAGGAGGAGAAGGGGGCTACAGAGGATGAGATGGTTGGATGGCATCAGTGAGTATGAGTTTGAGAAAACCGTGAAGGACAGGCAAGCCTGGTGTGCTGCAGTCCATGGGGTCGCAAAGAGTTGGACATGACTGAATGACTGAACAAGTGTAAAATAAATGTACAAACTCAAAAAGAAGTTCTGATAACTTTGTTACAAGTTCAGTTGACTCTAAACTCACCAATGACCAACGTGAAGAAGGTGAGAAGATGATTTAAATGATTCTTAGTATCTAAGAGATAAAAACAAGCAGATTATTTTGGACATGCATTACCAATTCTGGCTCTGTGATTTATGAGAACTGTGTCCCATGGATTTTCATGAAGCGATTACTGTGCAATGCAAAGCTAAGCCTTTTCAACAAGATCCTTAGAGGAAGCATTCTTCTCAATTCTTCTAAAGGTCCTCAGTGGGACCTAGGGGGCAATTTGCCAAGATCTAATTTAGTGGCAGTGATCCTAAGGGTGTCCATAGTATTTGCAGGTATTCTGCCCTCTGATGATCTGGTTTATTTCAACATTAGTCTTTACTTAAGGGCAGTGGTTCTCAATTTAGGAATGCCTCTGACTCTCCAAGAAAATTGTTAGTTGGGCTACACAAGACCATGTGCCCTCCGACATGGCATGTGCCTTTTGTATATATGTAGAAATGTGCTTCCTACTCTCTCCCTCCGGGATGGTGTACATTATTATCATCAGATGCTCGCAATGATCCTTGGCCTAAAATAGGTTGAGCCATCTATGCAGAGGGCTGAAGCCCTCCATGAATATAACTTATCTTCATGAGGTATTTGTCCTTTATTTAGCTGCACCAGGTCTTAGTTGCAGCATGGGGATCTTCATTTTTCACTGCACCAAGTGGAATCTTTAATTTCCACACACAGGCTCCTCAGTTTCCAGAAATCAAATCTGGGTCCACTGCATTGCAAGGCGAATTTTTAATCCCTGGACTACTAGGGAAGTCCCTCTGTTAGGTTTTAATAACTGAGTTAGTGGTGATGAGTCCTCTATTAGCAAGTGTGCAGAGGGCCACTCCTCTGCGTGTCTGTGAAAGTGTGTTCAGTCACGTCCAGCTCTTTGCAATTCCATAGCACCAGGCTCCTCTGTCCATGGAAATTTTGGGGCAACAATACTGAAGTGGGTTGCCATTTCCTACTCCAGGGGATCTTCCCAATTTTAGGATTTCGATCCAACATCTCTTGCATCTCCTGAATTGGCAAGTGGATTCTTTACCACTAGCCCCACTTAGAAAGTCCTGCATGTCTAGTAGTTCAGTTCAGTTCCGTTCAGTCACTCAGTCGTGTCTGACTCTTTGCGACCCCATGAATCACAGCACGCCAGGCCTCCCTGTCCATTACCATCTCCCGGAGTTCACTCAGACTCACGTCCATCGGGTCCATGATGCCATCCAGCCATCTCATCCTCGGTCATCCCCTTCTTCTCCTGCCCCCAATCCCTCCCAGCATCAGAGTCTTTTCCAATGAGTCAACTCTTCGCATGAGGTGGCCAAAGTACTGGAGCTTCAGCTTTAGCATCATTCCTTCCAAAGAAATCCCAGGGTTGATCTTCAGAATGGACTGGTTGGATCTCCTTGCAGTCCAAGGGACTCTCAAGAGTCTTCTCCAACACCACAGTTCAAAAGCATCAATTCTTCGGTGCTCAGCCTTCTTCACAGTCCAACTCACATCCATACATGACTACTGGAAAAACCATAGCCTTGACTAGCTGGACCTTAGTCGGTAAAGTAATGTCTCTGCTTTTGAATATGCTATCTAGGTTGGTTATAACTTTTCTTCCAAGGAGTAAGCGTCTTTTAATTTCATGGCTGCAGTCACCATCTGCAGTGATTTTGGAGCCTCAAAAAATAAAGTCTGACACTAAAGGGTTGGACAATTAGCTTTCACTGTCCCCGGTGATGCTAGTGGTAAAAAAACCTGCCTGCCAATGCAGGAGATATAAGAGACTTGGGCTCCATTCCTGGATTGGGAAGATCCTCAGGAGAAGGGCATGGCAACCCACTTCAGTTTTCTTTCCTGGAGAATCCCATAGACAGAAGAGCCTGGTGGGCTACAGTCCATAGGGTCACAAAGAGTCAGACACGACTGAAATGACTTGGCACGCCCATGCACATGGCCTTAGCGCACACGTCAGTCATGAAAGGATATGGCTGAGATCTTGCTGGGGAGACTGAGGAGTTGTCGGGAAGATCCCCTGGAGAAGGAAATGGCAACCCACTCCAGTATTCTTGACTGGAAAATTCCATGGACAGAAGAGACAGGCAGGCTACAGTCCATAGTGTTGCACAGAGTCAGACACAACTGAAGTGACTTAGCAGAATGAGGATGGGGCCTTTGCTCATTCTAGTTAATGATACTGGTATCTTGTGGAACGGGACAATACACTCTTACCTGCTTAGGAAGTTAGTTTTGCTTGGATGTGAGTCTGTAAACTTCCCCTGATATATCCAAACGTCCTATAGAGGAGAAATCTGGTGTCTGTTCTAACACAATACTCAAGGCCACTAATTTTTCATGCCAGAGAGCAGGGTCACGATCATTTAAGCCCGGAACTTCCCTTCTGTAGTTCCGTGTTTAAATTTCCAAAGTAGTGTATGCTCACTGCCAAATATTCAAATAATTCAGATGTTTAGTTAGTAAAAATGAAAGTCTTCACCTCCCTGTTTCCAAAGAACTCTTCCATTTGTGTACAAAGTAGAAGCACAAATGAAACTATGCTGTTTATATCCTGTAACTTCTTCCTCCCACAGAATATTGTTTCAGTTCCTATAGGCAACACTAATGTTAAGAATGTTGACCAACTGGCATACTAATGTGGCTCAGATGGTAAAGTATCTGCCTGCAATGTGGGAGACCCAGGTTTGATCCCTGGGTTGAGAAGATCCCCTGGAAAAGGGAATGGTTACCCATTCCAGTATTCTTGCCTGGAGAATGCCATGGATAGAGGGGCCCAGTGGGCTGCAGTTCATGGGGTCACACCAAGTAGGACATGACCGAGAGACTAAAACTTTCACTTCCTTCTATACTAATGTAAATTAATATATAAATTAAAAAAATAGATTTCTATTTAGTGTCTAAAACTAAACTGTAAACACCAAGGGTCCGTAAACTATGGCCTGCTATGAAAACAGGCCCACCACCCATTTTTGTTGTATAATACATTTACATTATTTAAACAAAAAGTTTTATTGAACATAATACACTCACCCACTAACATATCATCTATGACTGTTTCTGCACTGTGACAGGGAATTGAATAGCTATGACCGAGATTGTATGGCCTGCAAAACATTACTATCTGGGGCCTTCTCAAAACATTTGCTGAACTCTGCCAAATATTATAGAATTGCTTAACAAACAAAAGTAAATCATTAAAAGCTGAAAGCCAAGTAACTTGTCAAATCATTTCAATACTTTCAAAATAATTTATTGGTTTATACATAGTTTATGGATTGATTTAAAAATATTTTGTGGAAGTGTGATACACATATAGAAAATTATACAAGTCCCAAGAGATTTGAATAATCACAAGATGAAAACAGGGACTTAACCATGGCTGAACTCTTACTAGCATCTCAGAAGTCCCCCTTCCCCGTGGCCTCCTTTATCATAGATTAATTGCCCATGTAAGTGTGGCTTTAATTCTGGGCTTCTGTTCTGCCCCACTGAATAATTTTTGTGTGAGTACCATACTATTTTGATTACTGTTGCACTGCAGTATAATTTAAAATGGGAGAGTGTGTTACCTCTAGTTTTATTCTTCTTTTTCAACATGGCTTTTGCTATTTAGAATCTTCTGTGTCTCTGAACAAAGTTTAAAACCTTTTATTCTAGTTCTGTGAAAAATGCCTGTGGTATTTTGATAGAGATTGCATTGGATCTAAAGATTGTCCTGATTTGTATGGTCATTTTAACAACATCAATTTTTGCAATCCATGTGCATGGTACATCTTCCCATTTATTTATGTCTTCATAAATAAATTTATTTATTTATTTATTTATTTATGTCTTCAATTTCTTTCATAAGTGTTTTGCAGTTTTCAGAATATGTCTTTTAACTATTTGATTTGATTTATTCCTAGATATTTTATTCTTTTTGATACAATTGTAAATAGGATTGTTTTCTTAATTTATCTTTCTGATATTTCATTTTTAGTATATGAAAATGTAACAAATTTCTGTACATAATGTTGTATTTTGCAACTTTAATGAATTCATTTATTAATTCTAATAGTTTTTTGACAGTATCTTTAGGATTTTCTATATATACCATTATGTCATCTGCAAATTTTTTCCTTTCTAATCTGGATTCATTTTATTTTATTTTTTTGTCTTCTGACTGCTGTGGCTGACTTCCAATATTATGCTGACTAAAAGAGGCAAGAGTGGGCATCCTTGTCTTGTTCCTGATCTTGAAGGAAACGCCTTCAGCTTTTCATCATTGAGTCTTACATTGGCTGTGGGTTTGCTCTATATGGCTTTTAATATGTTGAGGTACGTTCCCTTAATATTGACTTACTTGCGATTTATTTTTTAAGTTTATCTTATTTTTGGCTATGCTAGGTCTTCATGGCTTCCCCAGGCTTTTCTCTAGTTGTGCAAGTGGGGCTATTCTTTCATTCCTGTGCATGCACAGGCTTCTCATCGCCATCATTTCTCTTGCTGTGGAACATGGGCTCTAGGGCATGTGAGCTTCAGGAACAGAGTTGCCGGGGTCCAGCCCCAGTGGATCCAGGGTAATTCGAAGGGGAGACAGAGTAGGCATCCTAGGAAAAAGCTTATTTAATTACAGATATAAAGAGAGATTAGAAAGGAATAGTGTAGTAGGAAAATTAGTGGAGAAAAAGAGGCTGAGTAACTTGGTTTACGTGGAATACCAATAAAACTC
Source organism: Ovis aries (assembly GCF_016772045.2). NCBI lineage: Eukaryota > Metazoa > Chordata > Mammalia > Artiodactyla > Bovidae > Ovis > Ovis aries. The sequence continues at coordinate 13,478,563 of NC_056056.1, read as the reverse complement.
CAAGACAAGGAACTTGCACCACCTATGTAGGCCACAGGCGTCTTTCCATTCTCCCAAAGGAGAGGAGGCACTGAGGCCTCCTCAGTTAGATCTTAGAAGCCCAGGCAAAATTAGCAGGCTTGGTGAGCACCCACGCTCCAGATGGGAATTCAGCCAGGAAAAAGGAGAACAAGAAAGAAACAATACAGGGGAATCAGTCTTTCCAGAAACTGATCTGTTTTCTTTATTTTCAGGTTTGCTTATATACTTTTTGTTATACATAGGGATGAATACAGAGTCACATGGGGTCAGCAGACCTGACCTTTATCAAAATCAGGTGCTTCATATAAAAGTATACAAAGGTCTTAGGGGTTTTGCATCATCTTATGGCCTTGAGGCCGCTGACATTTTATGGCCCTTTCTGATAATGGTCAGTCAACCAGAAAACTTATTTTTTCTAGGGGTGATTTTTTCTTAAACCAGGTGCCACCCTCTGAAGGCACCAGATAAAGTTGCATTCCTATAGGGTGAGGGTGTAGCGGGTTACAATCAAGAAAAGGAATTTACTTAGCCTAAGGTTTAACATGATTAATCTTAAAGATTAATACTTATTTCGCCTATATGTTAGTTATATTCATTATAAGGGCAGGGAATATGGAGATTTAGCAGCAAATATTGGCTCAACAAATGAAAAACCCTTCACCAATATAATTTCTAATCAACCCACTATACTATACTAATAATTTTGTAACTTCTCAAAAGAATCTGTATATAGAAAATTTAAAGCATCTCATGCCTCTCATGGTTGGGAGGCTGTAAACAATCACATGTGGCCGGACGAACCTGCTCAGGCAGGCTAGAGAACCTTCAGAGGAGTTTGTAAGTTGAAACACTCTTGTCATGTCCAGGAATTTTTATTAACTGGAGCTGCAAGTTAACTCCTTCTCCGAGAGAGGTGGTGGGGGGTCAGCCCCTCGTAAAGTCAGAGATATAGGTGAGAGCATAAAACAGTAAAGTAGGCACTCTGGTTTTGGGGGTAGATGCTCAGGAACAGGGGGTCTCCTAAGGCTCGATCTCACCTTTGTGTAATGCTGAGCCTCCTTCCTCATGACCTTTGCCACGGGTGGAGTTCCTCACTCTGGCTCCCGGCACAGAGTCTCAGTAGTTGCAGCTCCCAGGCTCTAGAGTGCATGTTCAATAGTTGTGGCACACGGCATGCGGGATCTTCCTGAATCAGGGATTGAACTCGTGTCTCCTGCATTGGCAGGTGGATTCTTTACCACTGAGCTTCCAAGGAAACCTTAGAGCTTTTTAAAATTAAAAACAGATGTGGAAATTTGTAAATAATTTTTATACATCTACTGAGATGATTATAAGGTTTTTATTCTTCATTTTGTTAATGTGATGAGTCAGTTTAACAAATCTGTGGGTATTAAACCATCCTTGTATCCCTGGGATGATTGCTACTTGTCTGTGTGACTGTGACTCACTTATCTGATGGCTGTGGACCCACTGGAGGGTGGGATAGCCTTCTTGCACAGTTGACTGCAGCCCAGGGGCTAGGGGCTGGTGTCTGCCTGCTGGTGGATGGGGCCAGGTTTCTGTGCAGCTGTCTGCCTGACATGGATTGGGCCTGGGGGAGAGTGGGGCTTGGGACTGGTCTGGCCTTTAGTGTGTGCAGCCAAGCACTGGGCACTAATAGAAGGAGAATTCCAAGATGGTATTTGCCAGTAGTGCAGGTGTTATTGTAGAACAAGCTCAAAAATGGCTGCCACTATGATCTCCATCCCTAAGGGGAGTCCTGGTTGTCCCTTGCCTCTCTAGAAGTCACTCCAAGATCAATGCGGATCTGAACCAGGCCACTTTCAAACTACTTCCTTTGTACTGGATTTGCATCATGTGAGATTTTGTAGATGCTCATTAAGAGTAGGATGTCTCTTTTTAGTATTAATAGCAGTCTAGCTCTTCTAAATATGGTCCTGCTGGTTTTCAAAGCTGCATATTCTAGGAGCCCATCTTCCTAGTGCAGGACCTCCTGCTGGGCAGCCTGCTGTGAAGCTCAGACACCTTGCTCTTGGGGGATGATCTCTGCAATTGTGGTATGCCTCTAATTTGCAGATTGCTGACATGGGTGGCGCTAGTGGTAAAGAACACATCTGCCAAAGCAGGAGACATAAGAGATGCCAGTTCCATCCCTGGGCCAGGAAGATTCCCTGGAGGAGGGCTTGGTAATCTACCCCAGTATTATTGCCCGGAGAATCCCCTGGACAGAGGAGCCTGGAGGGCTACAGTCCATAGGGTTGCACAGAGTTGGACACAACTGAAGCGACTTAGCATGCACCCATGCACGACCTGGCTGGATGGGTCCTAACTGCATTGCATCTCCACCCTTTCTACCTGTCTCATTGTGGTTCCTCCTTTATGTCTTTAGTTGTTATAAATCTTTTCTGCTAGTCCTCAGGTCATTCTCATAGATATTTGCTCTGTGGGCTCAATTGCTAAATTGTGTTCAATTCTTTGCAACCCCATGTACTATAGCATACTAGGCTCTTCTGTCCATGGGATTTCCCAAGCAAGAATACTTGAATGGGCTGTCATTTCCTCCTCCAGGTTTTTTCTCAGTTCCAGGAATTGAGCCCATGACTCTTGCATCTCCTGCATTTGTTGTAGGATTATTTACCACTGTGCTACCTGGGAAGCTCATTTGCTCTGTAAGTAGCTGTAATTTTAGTGTGTCCATGGGAGGAGGTGCGTTCAGGGTTTGCCTCCTCTGCTGCTTTGGCCGCCTCTCTGCAACCATTTCATACCTATGTTTCTTCCATTTTCATTAATTTTTATAACTTAGTCTAAAATTCTTTACTATGCTGTGTAGCTGTGGCAGAGAGAATAAATCATTTGCACATACATATAATATACATTGGAGAAGGCAATGGTACCCCACTCCAGTACTCCTGCCTGGAAAATCCCATGGATGGAGGAGCCTGGAAGGCTGCAGTCCATGGGGTGGCTAGGAGTTGGACATGACTGAGTGACTTCACTTTCACTTTTCACTTTCATGCATTGGAGAAGGAAATGGCAACCCACTCCATTGTTCTTGCCAGGAGAATCCCAGGGACAGGGGAGCCTGGTGGGCTGCTGTTTATGGGATCACACAGAGTTGGACACGACTGAAGTGACTTAGCAGCAGCAGCAGCATAATATACACTGGTTGCTATAACAAGGCTAATTTTCTAAACTTTCCTAGAAAAATAGTTTGCTCATATATCTGTTATTTCTCATAACTGGTATAATTTCTAAAAGTCATGGCTCAGTAAACTCTAGGTTGCATCTAGTCTTTAGGCATAATTATAGTTCATCCACCAAAGAACAAATTTTATATTCACTCAGGGTCTAGGTATCATTTTGGAGCCCTGCCCATCTGTCCCCCATCGGGATATCCCAAAGTTGATCTGTAACCTGTTCAAACTCTACCAATTGTATTATAAAGAGTCAATTACACTTTTTAACACTGCAGTTCTGATGGAGATTCAGCAAATGTCAGGCTTACCAGTAAAATCTTGCCTTGGTTTACCCTGTTCATAGTGTTCTCACAAATAAACTTCTTCTTGCCTAAGCCGTAGCACAACTAACCACTACTGTTTAAATATATCAGATACTATTGCTATCAAATGGCAGTTGTTCCTTCCTGGCTGAGGGTATGTGTTCTTTCCCACAGTTATGAACAAGCAAGATACGGACTCAGTTTAGCAAATGCATGGTCTATTCAAATATTACTTCATCATATTTCTGAGCTAATTGCCAAGTTAGTCAGTTTCCTGGAGAGGAAACTGGACTCCCTCTAGTGACCAACAGACTATAATGGTGAGTCTCCAGGAAAGTGTTTCTATTTAAGTCAACACACTTAACCAAGTTCCCAACTTCCTAAGTCCCTCTTAGTTCTCTGGGCCAATGTTATATGATCACAAGCATCGTTGCCATAGTATTCGTGGCATGAAACTAGTTCAAGCACACTGCGTGCACTAAAGGGCTTCCCACGTGGCACTAGCGGTAAAGAACCTGCTTATCACCACAGGTAGCCATAAGAGACACAGGTTCGATCTCTGGGTTGGAAAGATCCCCTGGAGAAGTGCCAGGGTCCAGCCCCAGTGGATCCAGGGTAATTCGAAGGGGAGATGGAGTAGGCGACCTAGGAAAAAGCTTATTTAATTAAAAGTATAAAGAGAGATTAGAAAAGGATAGTGTAGTAGGAAATATTAGTGGAGAAAAAGAGGCTGAATAACTTGGTTTACATGGGATACCAATAAAATTCCAAGACAAGGAATTTGCACCATCTACGTTGGGCCACTGGCGCCACTTGAATATCGGAAGGTGCCCCTCCTTGGGCTCCTTCTCACGTGGAACTTAAAAGCCAGGGCAAGTAAGTAGACGTGGTGAGCACCCACGCTTCAGATGGGAATTCAGCCAGAAAAACGGGGAGCAAGAAAGAAACGACACAGGGGAATCAGTCTTTCCAGAAACTGATCTGATTTCTTTATTTTTTAGGTTTGCTTATATACCTTTTGTTACACATAGAGACAAATGGAAATTTTAAAGTCACGCGGGGGTCAGCAGTCCTGACCTTTATCAAAATCAGGTGCTTCACATAAATGTATATAAAAAAAAGGTCTTAGGGGTTTTACATTATCTTCTGGCCATGAGGCCTGCTGACATTTTATGATCCTTTCTTTCTGATAACCAAAAAACTTATTTTTTTCCAAGGGTGTTTTTTCTTAAACCAGGCGCCACCCTCTGAAGGTACCAGATAAAGCTGCATTCCTATAGGGTGAGGGTGTAGTGGGTTACAACTAAGAAAGGAATTTATTTAACCTAAGGTTAGCATGATTAATCTTAAAGGTTAATACTTATTTCTCCTATATGCTAGTTATATTCATTATAAGGGCAGGGAATATGGAGATTTAGCAGCAAACATCAGCCCAACAAATGAAAACCTTCACCAATGTTTCCCTTAAGATCTATTTAGTCTTAAGATAGTGATAAGGTTACATTTTTACATAGCGAGGACACAGTGACTTATGACAAAGTACAGTGATCTATAACAAGAGAGAAAATTCATTAACTCAAAGAGCCTAGTATTGCTAACATCAAAAACTACTTTATTTCCTTTTCTTTTTTTTTTTAAATTTTATTTTTTTATTTTTAAATTTTAAAATCTTTAATTCTTACATGCATTCCCAAACATGAACCCCCCTCCCACCTCCCTCCCCATAACAACTTTCTGGGTCATCCCCATGCACCAGCCCCAAGCATGCTGCATCCTGCGTCAGACATAGACTGGCGATTCAATTCACATGATAGTATACATGTTAGAATGTCATTCTCCCAAATCATCCCACCCTCTCCCTCTCCCTCTGAGGGTATATGTATACACATATACACATATGTGTATAACGGACTTCCTTTTCTATATTCCAAATACATTGATTAATATATTCCCAGGTGCCTAAGGATATGGAGGCCTGGCGGCAATCATTGACTCAACAATGAGAAAAGCCCTCTGCTAATTAAGACTTTCAAAATACTCCAAACTCTCTGTGCTGTTTATGGTTGAGAGGTTGTCATACAAGCTAGTCCGTCAGCAGAGAGGTTTGACCTGAGACACCCTTGTCACACCCAGGGCAGGGAATTAGCAGCAATTATTGGCACAACAAATGAAAAACCCTTCACCAATATAATTCCTAACCAATCCACTATACTAATAATTTCTAACTTCCCTAAAGAATTTGCCTTTAGTAAGTCTAAAACATCTCGTGCCTCTCATGGTTGGGAGGCTGTAAACAATCACATGTGGCCGGACAAACCTGTACAGGCAGGCTAGATAACCTTCAGAGGAGTTTGTAATTTGAAACACTCTTGTCACACCCAGGAATTTTTATCGACTTGGAGCTGTAAGTTAACTCCTTCTCTGAGAGAGGTAATGGGGGTCAGCCCCTTGTAAAGTCAGAGGTATAGGTGAGAGCATAAAACAGTAAAGTAGGCAGACCCTGGTTTTGGGGGTAGATGCTCGGGAACAGGGGGTTTCCTGAGGCTCGATCTCGCCTTTGCGTATGCTGAAGCCTCCTTCCTCATTACCTTTGCCATGGGCGGAGTTCCTCACGCTGGCTCCCGGCAGAGGAGGACATGGCAACCCACTCCAGCGCTCTTAACTGGAGAATCCCATGGACAGAGAAGCCTGGAGGGCTACAGTCCATGGGGTTGCAAAGAGTCAGACATGACTGAAGTGACTTAGCACGTGCACACACACATGCTCCGAAATGGTGTTGAGTTCCTCAGGGGATTGTCAGGTGAGCATCTTCACTTAACAAATGTGATTTAGTTCAAATAACTCAAAGCCTGCCCCGAAATCTTTTTTTTCTGAAGTTCCAGAGTGAAGTAATTGATGTGTGACAACTCTGTCATGTCAACTTTCTACTCTTAGACATCACTGTGACCCTTGAATTTCTGCCAGCATAGTCTTCCATCCACAATAATATCTGGGACAGTTAAAAGAGAAAATTCAATTTGCAGAAGATGGCAACGTGTCTCTTTTACACTCAGGTATCTGCTTTAATCAAGGTTTCCCCAGTGGCTCAGAGGGTAAAGTGTCTGTCTGCAATGCAGGAGACCTGAGTTCGATCCCTGGGTCAGGAAGATTCCCTGGAGAAGGAAATGGCAACCCACTCCAATACTCTTGCCTGGAAAATCTCATGGACAGAGAAGCCTGCTAGGCTGCAGTCCATGGGGTTGCAAAAAGTCAGGCAAGACTGAGTGACTTCGATTATCCTGATTACAGAAATATAATGTTTGATCCCTGGGTCAGTCAGGACGATTCCTTGGAAATGGAAATGGCAACCCATTCCAGCATTCTTGCCTGGGAAGTCCCCTGGACAGAGGAGTCTGGCGGACTACAGTCCCTGAGGTAAAAAAGAGTCCCACACAACTGAGCAACTAAACGGCAACAGCAAGGAACTCATTAACGTCTTCTCTCCAAACTGTATACATAAGTTCTCAGGAAATTGTAGTAATGTGACCTAGTTCCAATTCTTTTCAGTAGAGAATATATCCTGGAGCATCTTGTTTTGGCCCTGACCCAGTACCATGTATGAGAGAAACAGCTGAGAATATTACTGTCTTGCTGTGAGATAGTTTCTTATGAAAATACCTTTCCTGCTATTATTTCCCATTATGTGATCTCTTTTCAGCACTCATGCTGCTGCTACTGCTAAGTCACTTCAGTCGTGTCCGACTCTGTGCGACCCCAGAGATGGCAGCCTACCAGGCTCTTCTGTCCCTGGGATTCTCCAGGCAAGAACAGCCGAGTGAGTTGCCATTTCCTTCTCCAATGCATGAGAGTGAAAAGTGAAAGTGAAGTTGCTCAGTCGTGTCTGACTTCGCGATCCCATAGTCCTCCCATTTTTCCCAATCTGTCAAACCTGATTGAGTTTGTTTGGCATCAATGGCTCAGCTATACTGCCCTCTCGGAGAAGGCAATGGCACCCCACTCCAGTACTCTTGCCTGGAAAATCCCATTGACGGAGGAGCCTGGTAGGCTACAGTCCATGGGGTGGCTAAGAGTCAGACACGACTAAGCTACTTCACTTTCTCTTTTCACCTTCATGCATTGGAGAAGGAAATGGCAAACCACTCTGGTGTTCTTGCCTGGAGAATCCCAGGAACGGGGGAGCCTGGTGGACAGCCGTCTATGGGGTCGCACAGAGTCAGACACTTCTGAAGTGACTTAGCAGCAGCAGCATACTGCCCTCTAGAGGCATTTAGCAGCATGTCTTTTCATCTATGGGCTTCCCTGGTGGCTCAGATGTTAAAGCGTCTGCCTCCAATGCCGGAGACACAGGTTCGATCCCTAGGTTGGGAAGATTCCCTGGAGAAGGAAGTGGTAACCCACTCCAGTATTCTTGCCTGGAGAATCCCATGGACAGAGAAGCCTGGTAGGCTACAGTCCACCGGGTCGCAAAGAGTCGGACACGACTGAGCGACTTCACCTTCACCTTTTCATATATGGTATTGGCCATTAGAATATCTTTTATCGTGAAATGAGTGTTCACGTTTGTGGCCATCTGAACAAACTGAGTATGTGTCTACCTATGATTCATGTGAGTTCTCTGTATATTCTGGTATGTCTCTAGTCAGGAACATGAGTTGTGAATATTTTTTCCTTTTTCATTTTCTTAAGGTGTCTTTTGATGAAAATTTAAATTAATAAATCCAATTTAATACTTTCTTTGTGTGATTAGTCCTTTTTGTTTCTTGATCAAGGAATCTTCACTTATCTAAAGATCACAAATATTTTAAAAATATATTTTTTTTTCTTCAAGAAATTTTATAATTTTATTCCCTTCATTTAGGTCTATGAGCCCCTCTGAATTAATTTTTATGTGTAGTATAGAGTAAGGGGTCAAGGTTTAACTGTTTCCTGTGTGCACATCCAGTTACTCTATGCCTCATCTTCTCCACATTAAATGGCACTGGCACTCTGCCAACAATGAAATGATTGTATAAATAAAGATTTATTTCTGAGTTCTCTATTTTGTTATAGTATAGTGCGAGTCGCTCAGTCAGTCGTGTCTGACTCTTTGCGACTCCATGGATTCTACAATCCATGGAATTCTCCAGGCCAGAATACTGGAGTGGGTAGCCTTTCCATTCTCCAGGGGATTTTCCCAACCCAGGGATTGAACTCAGGCCTCCCGCATTGTGGGCAGATTCTTTACCAGCTGAGCCACAAGAGAAGCCCGAGAATACTGGAGTGGGTAGCCTATCCCTTCTCCAGCAGATCTTCCTGACTCAGGAATCTCACCGAGGTCTCCCATGTTGCAGGAGGATTCTTACCAACTGAGCTATCAGGGAAGCCCTGATATTCTCTATTCTGTTACATTGATCTATTTATAGGTTCTTATAAAAATACGCATACAAATAACTTTAACTTTGTAGTTGGTTTGGTAATGTGTGTCCTCCAACTTCGTGGTTTTTTCAAGATTGCCTTGACTGTTCAAGGACATTTTCAGTTCAGTTCAGTTCAGTCTCTCAGTCGTGTCCGACTCTTTGTGACCCCTTGAACTGCAGCACGCCAAGCCTCCCTGTCCATCACCAACTCCCGGAGTCCACCAAAACCCATGTCCATCGAGTCGGTGATGCCATCTAACCATCTTATCTTCTGTCATCCCCTTCTCCTCCTGCCCTCAATCTTTCCCAGCATCAGGGTCTTTTCAAATGAGTCAGCTCTTTGCATCAGGCGGCCAAAGTATTGGAGTTTCAGCTTCAACATCAGTCCTTCCAATGAGCACCAGGACTGATCTCCTTTAGGATGGACTGGTTGGATCTCTTTGCAGTCCAAGGGACTCTCAAGAGTCTTCTCCAACACCACAGTTCAAAAGCATCAATTCTTTGGGGCTCAGCTTTCTTTATAATCCAACTTGCACATCCATACATGACCACTGGAAAAACCATAGATGTGACTAGACAGACTTTTTTTTGGCAAAGTTCCATTTAAATTTTAGAATTGGCTTGTCTGTTTCCATGGACAATAACCAAGATTCTTTGCCTAGGCTTTGAGTAAATGAGTGAAATCAAGGTCTTCACTCATAAGGTCTAAGTAGAGGCAACATGGTCACGTTGGATGTAGGGTGTAGACTATGCTTAGGTGAGAAGATCATGAAGGACACATTAGAATGACCTCTTGCTTCTCACCAAAAGCACCTGATGGCAGGACAACAGTGAGATACATCCTCAAAGTTTCAATAGTTTTGGTGCTGAGAACGCTGTATCCTATCAAATGATCATTCAAGTCTAAGAGCCAAACAATGATGTTTTTCTAATTGCAACACCCAGAAAGTTTCCCTTCAGCTGAATCTTACAAAGAATGTCTTTCAACATTGCATTGGTCATCTGATTGATTAGTAGTCTTAAATTCCACAAGCTACAAATATTTATTTGAACAAATTCAGACACTACCAATGTGAATCAAGAAGTGGAAATTCTCTCCCTCTCTGTCTCCCCTCACTCTTCCATTCTTACTGCAGTGACTGTACACACATACATATTCATATAATAGTTATTACTTTTTGCCTATTCTCTGCAGCACACAGGATCTTCTTTCCCCAACCAGGGATTAAACTCAAGCTGCCTGCAGTGGGATCATGGAGTCCCAACCACTGGACTGCCACAGAGGTCCCACGTTCATATAATTTTTTAAACCATGATGGGTTAATGCTTTTACACTTTGTTCTACAGCTTTATTTTTCTACTTAATTTCTTTCCAAAGAAGTAATAGAGATCTGTTTGATTCTTTCAAGTTGTTGAATATGGTTACATTCTATGTAATTGGTCATAATTACTTTTTTCCTGTTATTGGGATTTTAGGTTTTTTGCTAGTTTTTATCTCTTAAACTGAGACTCACTTTAAAAAAATCCTCAATATTGTATGTACATTTATGATAATATTTTTATAAGTCAGACTTTTAAAAGTGGGAATTTCTAAAATAAAATATTAAATCACATATTTTTATACACACAACTTTATGGATGGATGGAAGTAACAAAGTTTCCAAAATCCCCATTGTGGAATGGATAATTTTCATGTTATCATTGTTGCACTTGTTCCTTCTGTCCATTAGCATTTTTTATTGTTTGGTAAAAAAACGTTGGAAAAAAACTCATTGGAGAAAACCCTGATGCTGAGAAAGATTGAAGGTGGGAGGAGAAGAGGATGACAGAGGATGAGATGGTTGGATAGCATCACTGACTCAAAGGACATGAGCTTGAGCAAGCTCTGGGAGTTGGTGATGGACAGGGAAGCCTGGCATACTGCAGTCCATGGGGTCGCAAAGAGTTGGACATGACTGAGTGACTGAACTGAACTGAACTTAAAAAAATAAAATGGATTTGAAAAGAAATAAAGCCATAGCAATATAATAAAGGAAGGGTAGATAAGAAAAGAATAATAATGAAAACAATTTTTAAGCAAGAAAAAATTTTTAAAAAGAAAAATAAGGAACTATAAAGATTCTCAGATTGTGGAAATTAGCTAAAAGGTACACCTCCTCTTCTTCCCTCTCTATTCATTCTTTCCTCTTTCAAACATTGTCAAGGACACTCAACAGCAAATAAATTAAGTAATTATTTTTAGCAATATACAGAAATGTGAAAGATTTTTGAGGCTAATTCTCAACAAAAGAAAAATCTGTTAGGAAATATCTGTGGGAAAAGGCTTAATTTAAAGCAACATTTGGAAGAGAGGAAAGTGATGAATCTTCATATGAGAGAGGAGAAATAGTGGTGAAGAGCATCATGACTGTAGCCAGAGGCAGAGCCAATCGATGGACCATCATCAATGGATTTTAAGTGTCCACAATAGCCTTGTCTTCCATGGGTTGAAGATGCTAACCCCCAGCAGCTTGATTGTTTCCCAAGAATCACAGAAACCAGATTCCAGTGGAGCAGATTCCACATGTGTATTCATCAAGAGGTTGCTGCCTGGAGATGTCTCCTGCCCACCAGCTTCCTCAGACCCTGTTTCAGGTCTTTGTTTCTTAAGCTGTAGATAAAAGGATTGAGCATGGAGGATAAAATTGTGTGAACAATTGTTGCCATGTGGTCCCGGACAGTGTAGGTGGACACAGGCTGTAAATAGACATAGAAGATGCTTCCATAAAAGAGTGTTACCACAGTGAGGTGAGACCCACACGTGGAGAAGGCTTTGCGTTTTCCTGCAGCTGAGGGAATTTTGAGAACCGCAAGGAGGATTCGTATATAAGAGAAAACAATGCATAGAAAGGGGGTCACCAGAAAAGCAGATGCTTCTGTCATCAACACAACTTCATTGACAAATGTAGGAGAGCAAGACAATTTTATCAGAGGGCTGAGGTCGCAGAGAAAATGATGGATAATATTGGAGTCACAGAAGATGAGCTGATTCAACAGAAGTATGTGTAGGAGTGAGTGGAGGTGAGGCAATGAGCAGGAGAAGGCCACCATCAGGACACAGCGGCGGTGGCTCATGATGGTGACATAGTGGAAGGGGTCACAGATGGCCACATAGCGGTCAAAAGCCATGACTACAAGAAGACAGCTGTCAATGTTGCCCAAGGCATATATAAAATACATCTGGGTCAAACATCCAGCATAGGAGATGGTCTTCTTCTCCAACAGGAAGTCGACTAGCATCTTGGGGACAATGGTTGTTGTATACCAAATGTCAGTGAAAGACAGGACACTCAGGAAGAAATACATGGGGGTGTGCAGTTGGGGGTCAGAGTGGATGGCCAGGATGATGAGCAGGTTCCCTGCTATGGTGACCAGGTATATGATGAAGAAGAGAATAAAGAGTGGCTTCTGGTCCTCAGGCCGGGAGGAGAGTCCCAGGAGGATGAACTCAGTGACACTGCTGGTTTGGTTGAGTCTTTCCATTGATTGACTCAGGTCTAGTTATACCCAAGACATTTCGTTATTTATTATGCTCTGACTCCATGGCCCAAGTCATGATACCCAGCAAGTCTTTGTTTCCTCTATTTGGTCAGCCTTAAGAGCTGTGCAGGGAAAGCTTGCCAACCTCCTGGTCCTTGATGTGGTCCTCCCTTCCCAAATCCATGGGCATCGTAAGTGCCTTATGTTGCAAGCTGGAGGGACAAAAGAAGAGTTCTCCTTTAAAAATCATCGCAGGTGAACCTCTCTGATTCAAGTTCCTTAGTTTCTACTCTGGGAAAAGCACTGTTTTCCCTCTGGAAACACAGTAATAAAGCAAGAAATCTTGGTCCTTCTGTAGTTCATGTTGCAATTTTGGTCATTAACAAGCAGACTATATAATATGATATCAGGTGGGGAGAGGTTTATTTAAAAAAAATAAAGCAGTATAACAGATGAAGGTGACTGGGAAGTTGAGATGGAAGTATTTTTGACGGGGAAGTCACAGAACCATCATTCCTTATCAAATTCAGTTGTTATAACTATACTTTAACTTTATATGTATGAGAAACAAATAAGGGCTTATCAAAACAGCCAACAGGGAAATCTAAGAGAAATACTGAATGCAGTTCAACTGTGTTTATTCTCTTGTCTGGGCACAGAATGAGAACTTCATTCTCATTTGCTCATGGGATGCTATCGTCCTCAGAGTGTGCAATCTGGGAAACGTGGACTACAAATGTTAGTGGGAATTTGGTGAATTAGTTGGATCGGATGCTGCAGGTTGTAGATGTGAGGAACTCCCATGCTGGTGACTAGAAGAAAGGAGAAAGGTTTTGGAACTGAGAATCAGGAAGAATATTCTAAAAGCACAAGGTGTGTTAATCAGGCTGAGAATAGGATCTTCTTTTCCTTTTACTGATGGGGTTTTCTTTCATCAAAATATATGAAATAGAGGATCTTGAGGTCAAACTGGAAGGACTTAAAACCAAGTGCCACACAGAACTTTTACTTGGACCTTATAATGTCTCAAATCCACGAGATATTTGAAAGTATAGGAGAGGAATAGAATAAGATGCTAAACTAGGTTGAAGTAGCCAAGTGAGTGGCCAGCACTGAAGCTCACCTCCATGTCCAGATGCTTTTCTTCCCTTCCCAGGCCCTTCAGGAGCTGATCTGCACCACATCTGTTCATCAGGTCAAGTCTGCATCTCAGCCAAAGCTCAGCTTCCTTGTGTGTCTCCCATGAGCTTCTGGGCTGAATGACAAGGAGAGAAGCAGGGATGGAGGAGGAGCTGATTTGCTTCTCCAAAGGGATAACACGTTTCCTTTCCCTGACCTCAACACCTGGGCTCGCTGCTGCTCTCCCAGCTCCAGATCTCAGAAGGCAGAGATGCTCTGACTCAAGTGGGAGGGCTCTTCTGATTGAGGAAGCCCAGCCAGCTTCTCATGAGTCTGAGGTCTGCTCTACTGGCCTCTGGGGCACTTGTTAGGCTGAGGGAGTTGAGGTGTGATGACCTCTCAGGGGAATTTGTCCCTGGAGAGGGAGTAGAGAGCAGGTAGAGAAAGCAGGAATCACAGCCAGCACTGCTGACTCCATGGGGACAGGGGACCCCTGAGGCTTCCTGTTTAGATGCTGGGACTAATCTCAGAGCTTCTGAACCTCACTATGACATGTTAGGGTCATGCTTCAGTTTCCCCAACTATGGGTTATCAAGGGTAGAAACACGTTTATCTGGGTGAATATTTTAATTTTGGGGGATTCAGATGTGGATCCAAGTGTAGTCTAGATCCATTCAGGTTATAGATCAATATGGGGAGGTTGCAGTTCTCAAGGAATTCAATGGGAGAACAATGGTGTGTATTTTCCCAGTGTCTGTGGAGGCATGTGGATTAGAATTTTTAATGTGTGGGATTAGGTTAATATTAGTGTTTATTTAGGGCTTCCCAGGTGATGCTACTGGTAAAGAGCTCACCTGCCAATGCAGAAGATGTAAGAGACTTGAGTTTGATCCCTGGATTGGGAAGATTCCCTGGAGGAGGGCACAGCTATCCACTCCAGTATTCTTGCCTGGAGAATCCCATGGACAGAGGAACCTGGGGGGCTGTGGTCCAAAGGGTCGCAAAGAGTCGGACATAACTTGGCAGGCACAGTGTATATTTAAAGCACAGGGTCAGGCAAAATTTATTCTTGTAATTAGCTAAGACTTCCCCTGTAGCTCGGATGGTAAAGAATCTGCCTGCAATGCAGGAAACCCAGGTTTGATCCCTGGGTTGGGAAGATCCCCTGGAGAAGGAAATGGCAACCCACTCCAGTATCCTTGCCTGGAAAATCTCATGGACAGAGGAGCCTGGTGGGCTTCAGTCCATAGGGTCGCAAAGAGTCGGGCACAACTGAGCGACTGACACATACTTACTTTCAGACAAAATGTATTTCAGAGTTCAGTCTCAGAGCAGCATTTTGAGGTTAAGTGTTGAGGAAACAGATACCATTTATTAGCATGCTGGCCTGGCCACTTTGTAGGTAGTTGCTTTTTAGAAGTTACTTAGCCTCTATGAGTCTCAGTGTCTTCATCTTAAAATGAGCATAACAGCTCTTTCTGACACCAAAACGTGAGATACAGTTTCTTTTAGAGTATCTTGTTGTTTAGTCACTAAGTCATGTCCGACTCCGCGACCCCATGGACTACAGCACACCAGACTTCTTAGTCCTTCACTATCTCACTATCTTACTCAAATTCATACCCATTGAGTTGGTGATGTCATCCAGCCATCTCATCCTCTGCCACCCTCTTCTCCTCCTGCCTTCAATCTTTTCCAGCATCAGGGTCTTTCCTAATAAATCAGCTCTTCACATCAGGTGGCCAAAGTACTGGAGATTCAGTATCAGTCCTTTCATGAATATTCAGGGTGATTTCCTTTGGAATTGACTGGTTTGATCTCCTTGCTGTCTAAGGGACTCTCAAGAGTCTTCTCTAGCACCCCAAGTTGAAAGCATTAATTCTTCAGCGTTCAAATTTATGGTCCAACTCTATGGTCCAACTCTCACATCTGTACATGACTACTGGAAAAAACATAGCTTTGACTATATGACCTTTTGTTGGCAAAATGATGTCTTTGCTTTTTAATATGCTGTCTAGGTTTGTCATATCTTTCCTTCCAAGGGGCAAGTGTCCTTTAATTTTATGGCTGCAGTCACTGTCTGCAGTGATTTTGGATGCCAGAAAGGTAAAATCTGTTACTGCTTCCAAAATTCACCCTTTCCTGCCCATTTTAGTTCACTGATTCCTAAGATGTCAGTGTTCATCGTTGCCAACTCCTCTTTGACCACGTCCAATTTACCTTGATTAATGGACCTGACATTCCAGGTTCCTATGCAATTTTGCTGTTTATAGCATTGGACTTTTACCACCAGACACATCCACAACTGAGTGTTGTTTCCACTTTGGCCCAGCCATGTCATTCCTTCTGGAGCTATTAGTAGTTGCCCTCTGCTCTTCCCCAGTAGCATATTGGACAGCTTCCAACCTGGTGGGCTTATCTTTTGGTACCATATCTTTTTGCCTTTTCATATTGTTTACGAGGTTTCTCACAGCATGCATACTGGAGTGGTTTGCCATTCCCTTTTTAGTGGACCATGTTTTGTCAGAACTCTCCACTATGACCCCTCTGTCTTGGGTGGACCTAATTGCTTGGCTCATAGCTTCACTGGATTACTCAAGCCCCTTCACCATGACAAGGCTGTGATCCATGAAGGGGTTTTGAGTTTTATACTGGAAATATTGTGTGTTATTGTAAACATCATCCACAACGTTATAGGAAATGTGAAACATTTTGCTGCTGATCAGAATAAAGCACTGTCTCACACAAAACATCTGTGTCTTCTTCTTTAGATCTGAATTTAATTAAAGAATTTCAGTCTACATATTAAGAATAAGTACTATAGAGACAGAAAGCCCTGGGCTTCAGTCCTGCCTCTTGCGCTTACTCTTCTGTGGTTTTCGTGTTGCTGTTGTTTCTATTCATTCATCTAATAAGTAGCTCTTAACCAATTTCCAGCTTTACTGAGATGATTGACATAACATTGTGCAAGCTTATGGTATACAACACAATGAATTTATGGACATATTTATTGCACAGTGATTTCAACAATAATGTTAGTTAACAGCATATCCATAAACCCACATAGTTAAAATGTATTCATTTGTTTCAGCGAGAACTTTTAAATCTTCTCTCTCAGTAACTGTCTTAAAAAAAATTTTTTTTTTAAATTGAGGTATAGTTGATGTACAATAGCATGTAAGTTTCAGGCGTACAACATAGTACCTCAATTATTCTGCTATTGATTCCTTCTAGAGTATTTTTAATTTCAGTAATTGTGTTGCTCAACACTGTTTATGCTGTATTTCTTCTAGGTCCTACTTAACTTGTTAAATAATTCTTGCATTTTCTCCACTTTATTTTTGAGATTTTGGATCATTTTTACTATCATCACTCTGTATTCTTTTACCAGTAGTTTCCTTTTTCCTCTTTGTTTTTTTTCGCCTTGAGGGTTTTTACCTTGTTCCTTCACCTGCACGATATTTCTGCCTTTCAATTTTGTGAAAGAAGACATTTTTTCCCCTTTTAAAAATAATTAATTGATTCATTTTAATTGGAGGTTAATTACTTTACAGTATTGTGGTGGTTTTTGCCAGACACTGGTATGAATCAGCCACAGGTTCACATGTGCCCCCCGTCCTGAAGCCTCTCCCACCCCGCTCCCCACCTCATTCCTCTGGGTTGTCTCAGAGCACCAGCTCTGAGGGCCCTGCTCCATGCATCGGACTTGCACTGGTTATCTATTTTACATATGGTAATATCCATGTTTCAGTGCTATTGTCCCAAATCATCCCATCCTTGCCTTCTCCCACATAGTCCCCGAAGTCTGTTCTTTACATCTGTGTCTTTTTTGCTGCCTTGCATATAGGGTTGTCGTTACCATCTTTCTAAATTCCATATATATGCATTAATATAATGTATTCATGTTTCTCTTTCTGACTTACTTCACTCTGTATAATATGATCCAGGTTCATCCACCTCATTCAGTTCAGTTCAATTCAGTGTCTCAGTTGTGTCTGACTCTGCATCCCCATGAACTGCAGCATGCCAGGGCTCCCTGTCCATCATCAACTCTGGGAGTTTACCCAAACTCATGTCCATTGAGTTGGTGATGTCATCCAACCATCTCATCCTCTGTCATCCCCTTCTCCTTCCACCTTCAATCTTTCCCAGCATCATGGTCTTTTCAAGTGAGTCAGCTCTTCACATCAGGTGGCCAAAGCATTGAGTTTCAGCTTCAGCATCAGTCCTTCCAATGAACATTCAGGACCGATTTCCTTTAGGAAGGACTGGTTGGATCTCCTTGCAACCCAAGGGACTCTCAAGAGTCTTCTCCAACACCACAGTTCAAAAGCATCAGTTCTTCGGTGCTCAGCTTTCTTTATAGTCCAGCTCTCACACCTATACATGACTACTGGAAAAACCATAGCCTTGACAAGAAGGACCTTTGTTGGCAAAGTAATGTCTCTGCTTTTTAATATGCTGTCTAGGTTGGTCATAAATTTCCTTCCAAGGAGTAAGTGTCTTTTAATTTAATGGCTGCCGTGATTTTGGAACCCAGAAAAATAAAGTCAGCCACTGTTTCCCCATCTATTTGTCATGAAGTGATGGGACCGGATGCCATGATCTTTGTTTTCTGAATGTTGAGCTTTAAGCCAACTTTTTCACTCTCCTCTTTCACTTTCATCAAAAGGCTCTTTAGTTCTTCTTCACTTTTTGCCATAAGGGTGGTGTCATCTGCATATCTGAGGTTATTGATATTTCTCCCAGAAATCTTGATTCCAGCTTGTGCTTTTTCCAGCCCAGCATTTCTCATGATGTACTCTGCATAGAAGTTAAATAAGCAGGATGACAATATACAGCCTTGACGTACTCCTTTTCCTGTTTGACGTACTCCTTTTCCTATTTCCTATCTGTTGTTCCATGTCCAGTTCTAACTGTTGCTTCCTGACCTGCACACAGATTTCTCAAGAGGGAGGTCAGGTGGTCTGGTATTCCATCTCTTTCAGAATTTTCCACAGTTTCTTGTGATCCACACAGTCAAAGGCTTTGGCATAGTCAATAAAGCAGAAATAGATGTTTTTCTGGAACTCTCTCACTTTTTCGATGATCCAGCAGATGTTAGCAATTTGATCTCTGTTTCCTCTGAGTTTTCTAAAACCAGCTTGAACATCAGGAAGTTCATGGTTCACCTATTGCTGAAGCCTGGCTTGGAGAATTTTGAGCATTACTTTACTAGTGTGTGAGATGAGTGCAGTTGTGCAGTATTTTGAGCATTCTTTGGCATTGCCTTTCTTTGGAATTGGAATGAAAACTGACGTTTTCCAGTCCTGTGGCCACTGCAGAGTTTTCCAAATTTGCTGGCAGCACTTTCACAGCACCATCTTTTAGGATTTGAAATAGCTCAACTGGAATTCCATCACCTCCACTAGCTTTGTTCATAGTGATGCTTCCTAAGGCCCACCTGATTTCACATTCCAGGATGTCTGGCTCTAGGTGAGTGATCACAGCATCATGATTATCTGGGTCATGAAGATCTTTTTTGTATGGTTCTTCTGTTCATTCTTGCCACCTCTTCTTAATATCTTCTGCTTCTGTTAGGTCCATACCATTTGTGATCCATGCCATTCCACCTCGTTAGAACTGACTCAAATGTTATTCCTTTTTATAGCTGAATAATATTCCATGGTGTATATGCACCACAACTCTCTTATCCATTCATCTGCTGATAGACATCTAGGTTGCTTCCATGTCCTAGCTATTGTAAACAGTGCTGCAATGAACACTGGGGTACATGTGTCTGAGAGAAGACAATTTGATTGAAGAAAACTCATCTCAAAGTGTTGCTGAAAAAATTAAGATGACATGAAACAACCTTGCTCATTTTCCAGCAAACATCTCTTCATTTCTGCCCTTTTTCCCTTAGCACTTCAGTATGCAAAAGTTTTGCCCAACCATGCCTTTTGAATAAGATTTCCTTTCTGAGGTAGAGGGACCAAGTTTTATGCTGTCCTACCAAAATCACTGCAGATGGTGATTGCAGCCATGAAATTAAAAGACGCTTACTCCTTGGAAGAAAATTTATGACCAATCTAGACAGCATATTCAAAAGCAGAGACATTACTTTGCCGACTAAGGTCCATCTAGTCAAGGCTATGGTTTTTCCTGTGGTCATGTATGGATGTGAGAGTTGGACTGTGAAGAAGGCTGAGTGCCGAAGAATTGATGCTTTTGAACTGTGGTGTTGGAGAAGACTCTTGAGAGCCCCTTGGGCTGCAAGGAGATCTAACCAGTCCATTCTGAAGGAGATCAGCCCTGGGATTTCTTTGGAAGGAATGATGCTAAAGCTGAAACTCCAGTACTTTGGCCACCTCATGCGAAGTGTTGACTCATTGGAAAAGACTCTGATGCTGGGAGGGATTGAGGGCAGGAGGAGAAGGGGATGACAGAGGATGAGATGGCTGGATGGCATCACTGAGTTGATGGACGTGAGTCTGAGTGAACTCTGGGAGTTGGTGATGGACAGGGAGGCCTGGCGTGCTGTGGTTCATGGGGTTGCAAAGAGTCGGACACGACTGAGCAACGGAACTGAACTGAACCTGGGGAGGAATCTTTCTGAGCCCAGCGTTTTCCCCATGTGTCATTCAGTAGCTATCTTGCTTTGTAAACATAGTCATTCACAATTTTTAATGGTTATCCTCCATTTATAGTTATAAAATATTGGGTATAATACCTGTCTGAACAATATATCTTGTAGGTTATTTTTTTTCTACATAGTGGTTTTGTTTCTCTTAATTCTCTACACCTCTCTTAGTCCTCACCTACTCTCTCCTTGCTGCTAACCTATAGATTCTTTGTAACTGTGAGTCTGTTTCTTTTTTTTGTTATTTTCAATAATTTGTTTTATTTTTTATAATCACATATAAGTGATATCATACAGTATTTGTCTTTCTCTGAGTGTGTTCTTTTCCTTAGGGAAAATTGTTTTATTTAGCTTTCTTTTTTTGTTCAATGAAAGATTCTTTTGAGTCTATAGTGCTTTACAAATTTCAAAATTTTCATGTACATGATTTCATATAATTCCATAATAACCCTTTAAAAATCTTCATCTCTATACTTCTCCTCCCCATTTCTCTCTCTGCACTGGTAGCTACTAGTTCTTTTGGGATATCTGTAAGTGTGCTTCTTTTTTGCTTTTTTCACTAGTTTGTTGATTCTTTAGATTTCATATATGAGTGATATCATACAGTATTATAAATTTACTGAATTCATTTATTAGTTCTAGCAGTTTTTTCGTAGTTTCATTAGGATTTTCTACATATTGTGTCTTGTCATCTGCAAACAGTGACAGTTTTACTTCTTTTGCAATTTGAATTCCTTTTATTTCTTTTTCTTTTCTGACTGCTGTGCGTAGGACCTTCCAATACTATGTTGAATAAACGTGGGAAGACTGGGCATCCTTACATCAAGATCCATTACATCTTGTTTGGAATCTTCAAGGAAATGTTTTCTGCTTTTCGTCACTGAGTGTGTGATTGTCTGTCAGTTTGCCACTGTTGTTGTTCAGTTGCTACATTGCGTCTGACTCTTTGCAATTCCATAAACTGCAGTGTGCCAGGCTTCCCTGTTCTTCACTCAGAGTTTGCTCATACTCGTGCCCATTGTGTAGATGATGCCATCCAACCATCTCATCCTCTGTCACCCTCGTCTCCTCCTGCCCTTAATGTTTCCCAATATATGGTTTTTATTATGTTGAGGTATGTTCCCTCGATACTGATCTTGTTTATAGCTTTTTAAGTGGAAACAGTGTCAGAATTTATTTTTCTGGGCTCCAAAATCATTGCAGATGGTGATTGCAGCCATGAAATTAAAAGACGCTTACTCCTTGGAAGGAAAGTTATGACCAACCTAGATAGCATATTAAAAAGCAGAGACATTACTTTGCCAACAAAGGTCCATCTAGTCAAGGCTATGGTTTTTCCAGTAGTCATGTATGGGTGTGAAAGTTGGACTGTGAAGAAAACTGAGCGCAAAAGAATTGATGCTTTTGAACTGTGGTGTTGGAGAAGACTTTCTCTTTTTTTTTTGCTCATAATTAGAATAGTATATATATATTTTTAATTTTTCTTTTTATATAAATTTATTTATTTTAATTGGAGGCTAATTACTTTACAATATTGTGTTGGTTTTGCCATACATCAATATGAATCTGCCACAGGTATACACGTGTTCCGCATCCTGAACCCCCTTCCCTCCTCCCTCCCTGTACCATCCCTCTGGGTCATCCCAGTGCACCAGCCCCAAGCATCCAGTATGATGCATCGAACCTGGACTGGCGATTCGTTTTATATGTGATATTATACATGTTTCAATGCCATTCTCCCAAATCATTCCAACCTCTTCCTCTCCCACAGAGTCCACAAGAGAGACTCTTGAGAGTCCCTTGGATGCAAGGAGATCCAACCAGTCCATTCTGAAGGAAATCAGTCCTGGGTGTTCATTGGAAGGACTGATGCTGAAGCTGAAACTCCAATACTTTGGCCACCTCACGTGAAGAGTTGACTCATTGCAAAAGACTCTGATGCTGGGAGGGGTTGGGGGCAGGAGGAGAAGGGGATGACAGAGCATGAGATGGCTGGATGGCATCACCAACTCGTTGGACATGAGTTTGAGTGAACTCCAGGAGTTGGTGATGGACAGGGAGGCCTGGCGTACTGCGATTCATGGGGTCACAGAGTCAGACATGACTGAGCTACTGAACTGAACTGAATCATAAATGAATGAAGACTTTTGTCAGAAGCTTTTTTTGGATCTATTGAGATGTTCACATGGTTCTTATGCTTTATATTTAATATGAGACATAGTATATGTGTATAACCAGTTGCTCCAACTTAACGTACTCAATGGGTCCTACTCTCCTCTTTAAATTATGTTACCACTTTGCCCAAAATGAAATGATTATATTAATAAAGATTTATTTCTAGGCCTTCTATTCTTTACATTGCTGTATATATATTTTCCTATACAAATGTTACACATACTAATTACTTCACCTTTGTAGTACATCTTGAAATTTTTTAATGTGTGTTCTCCAACTTTGTGATTTTTATTCAGGATTTTATGGGCTTCCTTGGTGGCTCAGATGGTAAGAGTCTGCCTGCAATGCAGGAGATCCAAGTTCGAGACGTTGGTCAGCAAGGTCCCCTGGAGAAGAAAGCCCCATTCCAGTGTTCTTGCCTGGAAAATCCCAAGGATGGAGGAGACTGGCGGTTACAGTCCATGGGGTTGCAAAGAGTCGGACACGACTGAGTGACTAACACTTCATGGCTGATCCAGGCCATTCTCATTTCCATTCAGTTTTAGAATTGACTTATTTCCAAAGACAATGACCTTTACACACATTTGGTGTATACTGTGTGGACTCGAATCTGCTCCCCTAAAGCCAAAACAGTGGCACCATGGCACCCTATTTGGTATAGGGTATCTATAAACTGTGGTTAGGGGAGGTGATCCAGAGAAGGCAATGGCACCCCACTCCAGTACTCTTGCCTGGAAAATCCCATGGATGGACGAGCCTGGTAGGCTGCAGTCCATGGGGTCGCTAAGAGTCGGATACGACTGAGCAACTTCACTTTCACTTTTCACTTTCATGCGTTGGAGAAGGAAATGGCAACCCACTCCAGTGTTCTTGCCTGGAGAATCCCAGGGACGGGGGAGCCTGGTGGGCTGCCATCTATGGGGTCGCACAGAGTCGGACATGACTGAAGCGACTTAGCAGCAGCAGCAGCAGGGGAGGTGATCACAAAGAACACATTAGAAAAATCTTTGTTTTTCACCAAAAACACTTCATGCCTTAGAACAGTGAAATATGTCTTTAAAGTATCAGAAGTTTTGGTACCAAGAATAGCATATTCTATGAAATTGTGATTTAAATGAAGGAGCCATGCAATGATGTTTTTCAGATTTGCAAGAAAGTTTTTTTCCAGCTGGTATCTTACAAAGAAAGTCTTTCATCATTGCCTAGGTCATGTAATTTATTAATACTTTTAAATCCCATGTGCTATAAATATGTATTTGAAGAAGTTCAGACATTAAAAATATGAACCAAGAAGTGGAATTTCTCTCCTGCTCAGTCCTTGCCTTCTTTCACATTTCCATTTTTATTTCAGTGACTATACAAATATATATCATATAATTTTAAAAACTATAGTGGATTCATCCTTTTATACTTTGTTATACTTAATTTTTTCTACTTAATGACATTTCAAGAACATAATAGAGATGTTTCCTTTTTGCAGCCTTTTGAAAACTGTTACATTTTACATTACAAAACACAATTTTCTTATTTCCTATTAGTAGAGTTTTAGGTTTTTGCCAATTTTTATCTGTTATAAACTGAGACTGACTAAATAAAATCTCAGTACTCAGTATACACTTATGATAATATTCCTTCAGTTAGACATTTGAGTGCTGAAGTCTCTAGAATACAGTCTTAAACCATATTTTAAACATACAGCTTTAGGGATAGATAGAGACAAGAAAGATTTCAACATCCCACTATGGAATGGGTATTTTAAAGTCACCACCCTTGATTCTTGTTCTTTCAGGCTATTAACATTTTCAATTGTCTGTTAAAAAAAAAGAAATGGAAACTAAGCTACAGCAATGTAATGAAGGAAGGATAGAAAGATGAGAATTCTAAACTTGAAAACTTAGTATTTAAAAAAGAAGAAGTTTTGAAGGAGAAAAATAAGGGGTTATAAAAGTCCTCATGCTTGGGGCTGGTGCACGGGGATGACCCAGAGAGATGTTATGGGGAGGGAGGTGGGAGGGGGGTTCATGTTTGGGAACGCATGTACACCCATGGAGGATTCATGTCAATGTAGGGCAAAACCAATACAGTATTGTAAAATAAAGTAAAAATAAAAATTAAAAAAATAATAAAAATAAATTTTATTTTAAAAAAAAGTCCTCAAATGAGAAAATTAGCTGAAATGCATCCCTCCATCCTCTTCTCCTTTCCCTCCTCTCCTTTCATTCTCCTTCTTTTAAACATTTTCAAAGACAGTCAACAGCTACAAATTAAGAACTTATTTGTTTTAGCAGTATACTGAATTTGAAGGATTTTGGAGATAATTCTTAATAAAAGAGAGAAACTAGTTCCGGAAATCTATGTGGGAAAAATGAAAGTTAATCGCTGTGTCCGATTCTTTGTGACCCCATGCACAGTAGCCCGCCAGGCTCTTCTGTTCATGGAATTCTCCAGGCAAGAATGCTGGAGTGGGTTGTCATTTCCTTCTCCAGGGGATCTTCCCGACTTAGGGATTGAACCCGAGTCTCTTGCATTGCAGGCAGATTCTCTATTGTTTGAGCCACCTGCCCAGTGTGGGAAAAGGATTAGGTTAAAGCAGCATTTGAAAGAGGCAAGGTGATGACTCTTTGTAGAAAAGAGGAGAAATAGTTGGGGGAAGGATCATGATTTAATTACAATTAATAGGCCATCAGCAAAGTATGTAAATGCCCACGATACCTTGCCCTACATGGGTTAAAAGTGCTAATCTCCAAGAGCTTGCTTGATCACCAAGAGCCAGTAGAAACCAGATTCAAATGGGGACGATTCCTTTGTGTATACATCAAGAGGGTGCTGCCTGGGGTTTCCTCCTGCCCACCAGCTTCCTCAGACCCTGTTTCAGGTCTTTGTTTCTTAGGCTGTAGATAAAAGGATTGAGCATGGAGGACAGAACTGTGTAGACAATTGTTGCCATGTGGTCCTTGACAGTGTAGGTGGACACAGGCTGTAAATAGACATAGAAGATGCTTCCATAAAAGAGTGTTACCACAGTGAGGTGAGACCCACATGTGGAGAAGGCTTTGCGTTTTCCTGCAGCTGAGGGAATTTTAAGAACTGCAATGAGGATTTGTATATAAGAGAAAGTAATGCATAGGAAAGGGGTCACTAAAATAAAAGATCCCTCTATCAATATCACAATTTCGTTGACAAATGTGGGGGAGCAGGACAATTTTATCAGAGGGCTGAGGTCGCAGAGAAAGTTATGGATAATATTAGAGTCACAGAAGGTGAGCTCATTCAGCAGAAGTGTGTGTAGGAGTGAGTGGAAATGAGGCAATGAGCAGGAGAAGGCCACCATCAGGACACAGCGGCGGTGGCTCATGGTGGTGACATAGTGGAAGGGGTCACAGATGGCCACATAGCGGTCATAGGCCATGACTGCCAGAAGGCAGCTGTCAGTGTTGCCCAAGGCATATATGAAATACATCTGAGTAAGGCACCCAGCATAGGAGATGGTCTTATGTGACAGGAAGTTCACCAGCATCCTGGGGACAATGGTTGTTGTGAAGCAAATGTCAGTGAAAGACAGGACACTCAAGAAGAAATACATGGGGGTGTGCAGTTGGGGGTCAGAGCGGATGGCCAGGATGATGAGCAGGTTCCCTGTAATGGTGACCAGGTACATGATGAGGAAGAGGCTGAAGAGTGGCTTCTGGTCCTCAGGCCGTGAGGAGAGTCCCAGGAGGATGAACTCAGAAACACTGCTGGTTTGGTTGAGTCTTTCCATTGACTCGGGTCTATTAATAGTTATATACAAGAAGGTTTATTATCTCACATGCTCCAATTCCGTATCCCAAATCATGAGAACCCAGCAGGTTGTTGTTCCCTCTATTTGGTCACCATTAGCCACTCTGCAGGGAAAACATGTTACCCTTATTGTTCTTGATGTGGTCCTTCCTTCCCAAATCCATGGGCTTGATAAGAGCCTTATAGTGCAAGCTGGAGGGACAGAAGAAGAGTTTTACTTTAAAAAATATTGAGGTGAACCTCTTTGATTCTATTTCCTTAATTCCTATTCTGGAAAATTCCTATATCCTTCTTGGGAACATAGCAATAAAACAGAGAGATGTTTCTTTTGAGTTGTTCGTTTTGTAGTTTGGGAGACAGATCATCAGCAGAGTAGGTAATATTATATCATGTAGGGATACATTTTTTAATAAAATACAAGAAGATGGAGGTGACTGGGGAGTAGAGGGTATTTTAGATGTTGAAGTCACAGGACCCTCATTCCTTATCAAAGCAAATTCAGTTGGTATACTAGGTCTTGGGTGTAAATAACCATTTTTCAAAATAACCAACAGAGCTAATCTCAAAGGAATGTTGAATCCAGCGCAATAGTGATTTTTCCTCTTGTCTGCACACAGAATGAGAGGCTCTCCCTCCTTAGCTCATGGGATATGAGCGTCAGTCTATGCAGGTCTTCCCTCTTTTGTAAATCCATTTTCTTTTTTTTCCACCTCCTGTTGTAAATCACGTTTGTATAGTATGGATATCCATTTTTGACTCTTCAATTTTTTTCCTTAAAATTCCTCTTTCATATGTTTATCCAAAAATATCCGTGAGAAACATGTCTACATACATGTTTTTTTGGTCATATCTGGTCACCCAGCAATGGACATTAAAATGGCCTCTGCTTCTTACTACTGCAGAAGTTCTATAAGGAGAGATCATGCATCTACAAAGTGCCCTAACAAAGTGCTTTAAATCAAGATTTAAGAGTCAGCATATCCCCCTATATCTTGTGAATAGACATATCCCTTGGGGATTTTGATACATTTTGAGATGTTTGGGTATTTATACATTCTTGGCTACAGCAAAAATCTCAACATATATACTTTCATATCATATATGACATGAAACACACATATCATCAAAGTGTTTAAAATAATTTCTTTAGAGGCAGCATATCCTTTCAGACATTTTGAATGCACATTGGTATAAAAGTACATTGATATATTATCATATTAATTAATAGAAAAAATAAGTGCTTACATTTTAGTTTTAAGTTACCCCAAACATTTTTAAACCTCAGTTATTTCATGCGTGATATTGAGCAAAAACATCCACATTCTCATGAGGGGTTAGTGAGACAGCACATTTCAAATACCTCAAGACAAGCATTTTATGAACACTCAGAAGAAGCTGCTGATATGCATCTATCCCCCTGTCACCCTCCCTCATCTTCTATTTCTAGAAGGTCTCAAAATCAACTCATTCACATGTATAAAATATCACATCCTGCACTGCCAAATTTTCATACTAATTTCAAAATTTTATGATTTTGTAAGATTTTACAGAAGAAAGGAAAAGACCCTGATGCTGGGACAGATTGAGGGCAGGATGAGAAGCGGGTGACAGAGGATGAGATGGTTGGATGGCATCACTGACTCAATGGACATGAGTTTGAGCAAACTCAGGGAGACAGTGATGGACAGGGAAGCCTGGTGTGCTATAGTCCACGGGATCACGAAGAGTCAAACATGACTTAGTGACTGAACAACAGCAATGGAAGAAATATTTGTTTTGTTTCAATGCATTGAGCTTTCAGTTAATCAGTAATTAAAGTTGATTATAATAAACCAATATTTGTTGAAAATTTATTATATGTCAAGCTTATGACATTCATCCCACTAAATTCCATAATAAGGAATTGGGAAGCATGTGTTGTGAAATGGGAGAATGAGGCTTATAGAAGGTGAAGCAATTTGCTCAAGATCACTAAGGAATTGAATCACAATCAGGATTTGGACACAGTCTTGATTTCTGACTCACTCTAAGCTCTTGCTTTCAAGCATTATGCTACCCCTTCCCTAATTTTGGTATATTTATCGTCTGTCACAACCAATCACATGCATTATTTTCCTCACGTTGACAATTTCCTAACATGAAATATGTCTCTATCACCCTTAATTGACAAGCTTTCTTCTCACATGTTCTGAATCTATCCTTGCAGATGCAACAGAGGTGATCTAGCTATCTTTGTTGCTGAGATGGTAGAATTTGAGTATTTGAATATTCACGATTAACTGACCAAAATCATGGGCTTTTATAACTGGGGTGTGTCTGGAGTGTGGAGTTGTGGCCATGCAGTACCCTGAAGACAAAAAATGGGGTTTGATTTGTCCTGCATCACCTGCTCACAAGCTGGTTCTTGACATTTTAAGGATAACAAGGGAGACACCATGTCCGCAAAGCAGTTTATTACACGCAAATCAATATTCAAAGATGAGTCATTTGTGAAAGGGCTGCCTGGGGGAATGTGGAATACAAAAATTAGTGGCAATTTGGTGAATTATTTAAATTGGATGCTCCAGGTCATAGATGTGAAGAACACCCAGGCTAGAAAAAAGGAGGAAGGTTTTGGATCTGAGAACCTGGGAGGATAGTTCTAAAAGCACAGGGTGAGTGGCTCAGAATAGGAATACAACAGTTTTTTTTTTTTTCTTTTCTCTTCTTTTCTGTGGAAGCACTTTGCTTTCACCAAAACTTATGTTATAGGTAGCCTAGAAGTCCAACTGGATGGACTTAAAACCAAATGCCACATGGAAGTTCTACTTGGACTTTATGACTTCTCAATCCATAAAATATTTGACAGTATCCAAAGAGAAAAGAGTAAGGCACTAAGCTGGGTTAGAGTCGCCCAGTGGGTGGCCCGTTTCCTGACGCTCACCTGCATGTCCAGATGCTTTTCTTTCATTCCCAGCCTCTGCAGAAGCTGATCTGCACCTTGTCTATTCATCAGGTCATAGTTTGCTTCTCAGCCAAAGCTCAGCTTCCTCGTGTGTCTCCCATGAAATGCGAGAGGCTCCGACTCAAGTAAGAGGACTCTCCTGATTGTGGAAGCCTAGCCAGCTTCTCATGAGTTTGGAGTCTGCTCTGCTAGCTTCTGGGGTGCTTGTTAGGTTGAGGAAGTTGTGGTGTGATGACTTCTCAAGGGATTTCATCCTGGGATCTCTGTAGGCAGAGAAGGCACAAAGGGAATCAGAGCTAGCCCAGCTGACTTCAAGGGGATAGGGGACCCCTGAGGCTTCCTGTTTAGCTGTTGGGACTAATCTCAGAGCTAATGAACCTCAGTGCACCATCTCAAGGTCAGGCTTCAACTGTATTTTATCAAGGCTAGAAAAATATTCATGTGGGTGAATATTTTCATTTTATTGAAAATCGGTGTGGACCAAGGTGTATTCTAGAACCAGACAGATCATACATAAATGAATATACAGAGTTTTCCAACTTTAAGGGGGTCAATTGGTGGAGATCAATGGTGTGTATGTGCTTTCCAGTATCTGGGGAGGCATGTGGATTAGATTTTTTAAGTGTGGGATTAAGCTAATGTGAATTTACGTATGTTTAAAATCACAGAGTCAGGCAAGTGTTGTCATATTTAGCAAAGGGGCTTTGAAAAACATGTATGTATTTAAGAGTTTAGGCTCAAATCAGTGATTTGAAGTTGTTTTGAGGGAAAGGAGATACTTATTAGAATGCTGGCCTACTCATTTAGGGGTTGCTTTTAACAAGAGACTTAGCCTCTATGAGCCTCAGTTTCTTCATCTGAAAAAGCAGGATAGCAGTTCTTTCTGGCACTAAAACCAGAAATAAAATTTTCTTTTGAGCTTTATATAGATAATATTGTATATTTTGTTAAAAATCATCCACAAATATAGGAAAAACAACCCATTCTGCTACTGCCCTCAGGGTAAATCACTGTCTCACATAAAACATCTTTGTCTTCTTCCTTACCTTTGAGTTGAGTGTGAAGTGAAGTGAAGTGAAGTCACTCAGTTGTGTCCATAGACTCAGTCTTTGTGACCCATAGACTGTAGCGTACCAGGCTCCTCTGTCCATGGGATTTTCCAGGCAAAAGTACTAGAGTGGATTGCCATTTCCTTCTCCAGGAGATCTTGCCAACCCAGGGCTCGAACCCAGGTCTCCCGCATTGTAGACAGATGCTTTACCATCTGAGCCACCAGGGAAGTCAGTTTAATCTACTTACCAAGAGTAAATACTACTGAGGCAGAAACCCCTGGGTTTGAGTCCTGCCTCCTGCACTTACTCTTCATGTGGCCTTCATCTTTCTCTTGTTTCCATTCATTCACCCAACAAATATTTAATTATTATTTTCCAGCTTTATTGAGATGATTTACATATAGCATTGTGTAAGTTAAAGGTATATGATACAGTTGTTTGAGATGTACTTATTAAGCACAGTAATTACCACAATAATGTTAGTTAACACATCCATAACCTCACATAGTTACAACTTATTTGTTTTGGTGAGAACATTTTTTCTTGCACAGCCTGGTAAATTTTCTTATTTTCCTTAGAAAAACTTTTTTTTATTAGAGTATATTTGATTTACAATATTTCATTAGTCAGATATAAGTCAAATAAACCAGTTATGCATATACATATATCCACTCTGTTTTAGATTCTTTTTCCATATAGGCCATTACAGTGTGCTGAGTAGAGTTCTATGTACCATTGGTGGGAACTTTTGAATTTGTCCTCTCAGCAACTGTCTTTCTTTAAAAGAAATTTAAAAACTGAGGTATACTTGATGTGCAATGCGTTAAGTTCCAAGTGTACAATGTAGTGATTCTCATTTTTAAAGATTGTACCCCATTTATACTTATTATAATATAAACTATTGGGTATATTATCTGTGCTGAACAATACATGCTTGTATAAATAGGTCACTTGTTTTACACATGGTGGTTTGTACCTCTTAAACCTCTATCCCTATTTTGCCCCTTTTCTGCTCTGCCTCACTGTTAACGTAGAGTTTGTTCTCTATATCTGCGTTGTTTTTTTTTTGCTATCTTCAATAGTTTCTTTTATTTCTACATTCTACATATAAATGATATCATACAATACTTGTCTTTCTGTTTTCTTTTTCTTAGGGGAAAATTGTTTTACTTAGTTTTCCTTTGTTTATTCAATGAAAGAGTCTTTCAATTCTACAGTGTTTTATAATTTTCAAAAGTTTCACATACATGATTTCATATAACTCCACAATTGCCCTTTTAAAAATTCCTTTCTTCTATATACCCCTGCATGGATCACAGCCTTGTCATTGCAAAGGGTTTTGTGTGACTCAAAAAATTATTAAAGAGATGGCAATACCAGGCCACCTTACCTGTCTCCTGAGAAATTTGAAAGCAGGTCAAGAAGCAACAGGTAGAACCAGACATGGAACAGTAGACTGGTTCCAAACTGGGAAAGGAGTATGTCAAAGCTGTATACTGTCACCTTGCTTATTCAATTTACATGCAGAGCCCATCATACGAAATGCCAGGCTGAGGGGGGTTCATGTTTGGGAGCTCATGTACACCCGTGGAGGATTCATGTCAATGTATGCCAAAACCAATACAGTATTGTAAAGTAAAAATAAAAATTAAAAAAAAAAAAGCTGAAACTCCAGTACTTTGGCCACCTCAAAAAAAAAAAAAAAAAAGATTGGCAGGAGAAACGTCAACAACCTCAGCTATGGAGATAATACCACTCTAATGGCAGAAAGTGAAAAGGAGCTAAAGAGCCTCTTGATGAAGGTGAAAGAGGAGAATGAAAAAGCTGGCTTGAAACTCAACATTCAAAAAGCTAAGATCTTGGCATCTGATCCCAACACTTCATAGCAAATAGAAGGGGGAAAAGTGGAAATAGTGATGGACTTTATTTTCCTGGGCTCCACAATCATTGAGGATGGTAACTGCAGCCATGAAATTAAAAGATGCTTGCTCTTTGGAAGGAAAGTTACCTCAAACCTAGACTGCCTATTGAGAAACAGAGATGTAACTTTGTTGACACAGGTCTGTATAGTCAAAGCTATGGTTTTTCCAGTAGTCAGGTATGAATGTGAGAACTGGACCATAGAGAAGGCTGAGTGCCGAAGAATTGATGCTTTCACCTTGTGGTGCTGGAGAAGACTCTTGAGAGTCCCTTGGATAGCAAGGAGATCAAAGCAGTCAATCCTAAAGGAAATCAACACTGAATATTCATTGAAAGGATTGCTGAAGCTGAAGCTCCAAAACTTTGGCCACCTGATGCAAAGAGCTGACTCACTGGGAAAGACCCTGATGCTGGGAAAGACTGAAGGCAAAAGGAGAAGGGAGTGACAGAGGAGGGTTAGATAGCCTCACCGACTCAAGAGACATGAATTTGAACAAACTCCAGGAAATAGTGGAGGCCAGAGGAGCCTGGCGTGCTGCAGTCCATGGGATCGAAAAGAGATGGACATGACTCAGTGACTGAACAACAACAAAAGGGAGGTGATCACATTAAAATGACCTCCTGATTCTCACTGAAAACACTTGATACAGTAGAACAATCAGATATGTCCTTAATGTTCCAGAAGTTTTGATACCTAGAATGCTGTATCCTATCAAATTATGATTCAAGTGAAAGAGCCAAACAATGATGTTTTTCATATTTGCAAGCACCTAAAAAGTTTCTATTCAGCTGGTATTTTACAAACAGTCTTTCACCATTGTGTTGGTCATTTGATTTATTAATAAATTTCAATTCCATGAGCTATAAATATTCATTTATACAATTTCAGATGGATGTGTATAGAGAAGTGCAATTTCTCTCGCTCTGTGTCCCTCTTTACCCTTACACTTCCATTCTTATTCCAGTGACTATATAGATATACAACATTATTTTGAAAACTAAAATGAATTCGTACTTTCATACTCAGGTCTACTTAAGACTTATATTTAATGACATTTCAAGAAAATAACAGAGATCTGCGTGGTATTTTCTGCTTGCTGCATATTGTTATATTCGATAATTAATCACAATTAGTTTCTCCAGTCCTTATTGATAGGGTTTAAGGTTTTTCCCAAATTTTTATCTGTTATAAAATTGATTGACTAAAATAAATCATCTGGAATCAATATACACTTATGATATTAATAATAAACCTGCAAGTCGGACTCAAGAGTTGGAGTTTCTAGAATACAGTTTAAATCATATATTTTAAACATGTAGGTTTAAGGATAGACAGAAGTAAGAAATGTTTCAATATTCACACTACGCAATGGATAATTTTATGTTATCATTCATGATGCTCATTCTTTCTGGCCATTAGCATTTGGCAGTTGTATACTAAAAAATAAGAAACTGAAAAGATAAAACCACAGAAATATAGTAAATCAGGAGAAAGATAAGAGAATAGTAAAAGTGAAAACTTAATGTGTAAGCCAAGAAAAAGTTTTGGAAGAGAAAATTAAGGTGTTATAAAAAATCCTGATATTGAGATAATTAAGTAAAATATACTCCATCTTCTCCTTTTCCTTTTCTCCATTCATTATCTCCTCATTCAAACACTTTCAAAGACAATCAGCAGCTATAAATTAAGTAATTAGTTTTAGCAATTTACTGAAATTGAAGAATTTTGGAGGATAATTCTTGATAAAAGACAGAAAATAGTCCAGGAAATATCTTCGAGAAAAGGCTTATCTCAAAGCAATAATTCTAAGATGCAATGTGATGAATCTTCATAGAAAAGAGAAGAAATGGTGAGGGGGTGTGTCATGCTTTAAGTTGAAGCAGAGCCAATTTATGGGTCTTCATCAATGGATGTAATTGACCACAATGCCTATTCTCACATGGGTTAAAAATGCTCACCTCCTTTGCTTGATCACCAAAAGCCAGTAGAAACCAGATTCAAATGGAGAAGATTCCCTTGTGTGTTCATCAAGGGGGTGCTGCCTGGGGTTTCCTCCTGCCCAACAGCTTCCTCAGACCCTGTTTCAGGTCTTTGTTTCTTAGGCTGTAGATAAAAGGATTGAGCATGGAGGACAGAACTGTGTAGACAATTGTTGCCATGTGGTCCCTGACAGTGTAGGTGGACACAGGTTGTAAATAGACATAGAAGATGCTTCCATAAAAGAGTGTTACCACAGTGAGGTGCGAACCACATGTGGAGAAGGCTTTGCATTTCCCAGAAGTTGAGGGAATTTTGAGAATTGCAATGAGGATTCGTATATAAGAGAAAGTAATGAATAGAAAGGGGGTCACCAAAAGAACAGGTCCTTCTGTCATTATCACAATTTCATTGATTAATGTGGGCGAGCAGGACAATTTCATCAGAGGGCTGATGTCACAGAGAAAATGATGGATAACTTTAGAGTCACAGAAGGTGAGCTCATTCAGCAGAAGTACATGTAGGAGTGAGTGGAAGTGAGGCAATGAGCAGGAGAAGGCCACCATCAGGACACAGCGGCGGTAGCTCATGGTGGTGACATAGTGGAAGGGGTCACAGATGGCCACATAGCGGTCAAAGGCCATGACTGCCAGAAGGCAATTATCACTGTTTCCCAGAGCATATATGAAATACATCTGGGTAAGGCACCCAGCATAGGAGATGGTCTTATGTGACAGGAAGTTCACCAGCATCCTGGGGACAATGGTTGTTGTGAAGCAAATGTCAGTGAAAGACAGGACACTCAAGAAGAAATACATGGGGATATGAAGTTGGGGGTCAGAGTGGACAGCAAGGATGATGAGCAGATTCCCTGTTACGGTGACCAGATATATAATGAGGAAGAGGATGAAGAGTGGCTTCTGGTCCTCAGGCCGTGAGGAGAGTCCCAGTAGAATGAACTCAGAAACACTGCTGGTTTGGTTGAGTCTTTCCATTGGCTTGGTTCTGGTTAAATACAAGACATCCTGTTATTTCACATGCTACCATTCCATAGCCCAAATCATGATAAGTCTTTGTTTCCTCTATTTGGTCATCATTACCAGCTATTCAGGCAAAGCTTGCCACTCTCATGGTTCTTGATGTGGACCTCCCTTCCCAAACCCATGGGCATCACATGCAGGATACAGGAGGCTCGGGGCTGGTGCACTGGGATGACCCAGAGGTTTGGTACAGGGAGGGAGGTGGGAGGGGGGTTCAGGATGGGGAACATGTGTACACCCGTGGCAGATTCATGTTAATGTATGGTGAAACCAATACAATATTGTAAAGTAATTAGCTTCCAATTAAAATAAATAAATTAAAAAAAAGTTGGAGGGGCAGAATAAGAGCTTTCCCTTAGAAGTCATCAGAGGTGGACCTCTCTGATTCAAGCTCCTTAGATCCCAATCTGGGGGAAGCTCTGTTTCCCTACTGGGAACATAGCAATTCAACTGAGAAATCAGTTGTGCCATTCATGTTTTAGTTTGGGTGACAGGTCATCAACAAACAGAATATGTAATATAATATTATGAAAAACTCTATATCTGCAGAGTGTTTTAAAAAAGTGTTTTATGTCAACTTCTTAGAGTCAGCATACTCACCCCTGCCTTTTCTATAGACACATTCCATAAGAATTTCAATCATCTTTAGATATTGGTTATTTATAGATGCTTGGTTACCATAAGAATCTCTACAGTGAACATACTGTATCAAGAAAGTGTTTAAAATCATTTTTTTTAGAGGCAGCATACTCTCACACATTTTGAACATACATTGGTATACTGTGTGTGCATGCTCAGTCACTTTGGTAGTGTCAGACTCTTTGAGACACTATAGACTATAGCCCGCCAGGCTCCTCCATCTGTAGGGTTCTGCAGGCAAGAATATTGGAGTGGGTTGCCATTTCCTTCTCCATTGGCATAGTACGTTGATGCATTAATATATTACTTCATTGAAAAAATAGATGCTTTAGTTGTAAGCTACTGAACAGTTTTTAAACCTCAGTTACTTCATATGTAATATTGGACACAAATATCTACATTCTCACGAAGGTTTAGTGAGAGAAGGCAGTTAAAACACTTGGAACAAAGACAAGCATATTGTAAACATCCACGAGAAGATGTTGATACTCATCAATCCCTGTGTCATCATTCCTTATGCGCTATTTCCACATGTTCTCATAACCAGTTAATTCACATGTATAAAATACCACATTCTTCATTGTTGAATTGTCGGGCTAATTTCAGGATTTTCCAGGATTTTATAGAAGAACACCTTGCTTATGCCTTGAGCTTTGAGTGAATTAGTAGAGTTAATATCCAGTTATTTATTGAAAAGTTATTACATGCCACATTTATGCTAAGTACCTCACTACATCCCCCAAAAAGAGGAACTGAGAGGCATGTGTTTTTATCAGGAGACTGAGGCTTATGGAGGTGAAGTGGTTTGCCCAAGGTCATGAAGGAAGTGAGTAGGAATCAGGATTTGAATCCTACTCTGATTTCAGACATGCTCTAGGCTCATGCTCCCAAATGTTATGTTATGCTACCCTCCTCTAGTTTTGGTATACTCATTATCTGTCACAATTTGGCACACGCACTGTTTTCCTCATTTTGAAAATTTCCTACATGAATTATCCTTCTACCCTTTTAAACTGACAAGTCTTTCTTCCTCCATGTTCTTCTAGTCACAAGAAAGTTGACCTACCTTTCTGTGTTGAAGAGATGGTGGAATTTGAAAATTGAAATATCCTTGCTTGATCAAAGGGCCCAAATGAGGCAGAAATAATTAGCCATGCTTGACTGGGGCGTGCCTGGTGTGTGGAGCTGTGACTGTGCCGTGGACAGTACCCTGAAGACAAAAAGTATGGATTTGATTTATCTTGCATCATCTGCTCACAAGTTGATTCCTGATGTTTTATGAATAGTCAGGGAATATCACGTGCATAAGGAGGTTTATCACACACAGATCAGTATTCAAAAATGGGTCACTTGTGAAAGGTCTGCCTGGAAAATGTGGAATATTAAAAATCAGTGGTGATCTGGTGAATTAATGAGATTGGACCTCCAGGTTGTAGATGTGAGGAACACCCAGGCTGATGACTAGAAAGAGAGGAAGGTTTGGGATCTGAGAATCAGGAAGATTAGCTCTAAAAGGACAGGGTGTATGAATGATGCTGGGAATACAATTCTTTCTTTCCTCTTATTTCTGTTGAGGGATTTTGCTTCCACCAAAACATATGGTATCTAGAAGTCCAGCTGGATGGATTTAAAACCAAGTGACATATGGAAATGTTACTTGGATCTTATGATTTCTCAATCTATGAAATATTTGAAAGTATCAGGGAGAAAAGAGTAATATATCAAGCTGGGTTGGAGTAGCCAAGTGAGTGGCCAGCTTCTGAAGCTCACCTCCATGTCCAGATGCTTTTCTTTCCTTCCCAGACACTCCAGAAATTGATGTGCACTACGTCTGTTCATCAGGTCAAATCTGCTTCTCAGCCAAAATTCAGCTTCTGTATGTGTCTTCCACATGCAGACTGGACTGATTGACAAGGAGAGAAGCAGGGATGGAGGAGGAGCCGACATACTACTCCAAAGGGATAACACATTCCCCTTTCCTGACCTCAACCCCCATTTCTTCCCTAACACCTGGTCCCTAGCATGATACTGTTCCTCCCAGCTCCAGATATCAGAAGGCAGAGATGCTCTGACTCAAGTGGGAGGACTCTCCTGATTGTGGAAGCCCAGCCAGCTTCTCATGAGTCTGAGATCTGCTCTGCTGGTCTCTGGGGCACTTATTAGGCTGAGGGAGTTGTGATGTGAGGACCTCTCAGAGGAGTTTGTCCTGAATCTCTGTAGGCAGAGAAAGCAAATGGGAATCACAGCTAGCACTGCTGACTCCAGGGGGACAGGGGACCCCTGAGGCTTCCTGTTAAGAAAGCACTGATCTCAGAGTTTCTGAACCTCAGTACATCATCTCAACACTATGCTTCAGTTTCCCCAACTATGGGCTATTGTGAGTGGACAAATATTTATGTGGGTGAGTACTTTTATTTGGGGGGATTCAGACATGGACCAAGGTGTAGTCTAGATCTGGCAGATCTTAAGTCAATATGAGAACATTGTACTTTTCAGGGGATTCAGTTGAGGGAGATGAATGGTGTGTATGTGCTTGCCAGTGTCTGGGGAGGCATGTGGATTAGATCTTTTCTGTGTGGGATTAGGTTAATATGGGGGTATTGGGTGCAGGGGGAGAAGGGGACGACAGAGGATGAGATGGCTGGATGACATCACCAACTCAATGGACGCGAGTCTGTGTGAACTCTGGGAGTTGGTGATGGACAGGGAGGCCTGGCATGCTGTGATTCATGGGTTCACAAAGAGTCAAACACGACTGAGTGACTGAACTGAACTGAACTGAATGTATTTTTAATGCACAGGGTCAGGCAAAATTTATTGTCATATTTAACAAAGGAGGTTTGGAAAAAATGTATGTATTTCAGAGTTCATGTGGTATGCATACAAAATAGAATATTACTCAGCCAGAAAAAATGAAATTTTGCCTCTGGCAACAACACAGATGGACCTAGGGCAGTGTTTTGAGATTAAGTTCTTTCTTTAAATTTTTTAAAATTGAGGTGTGGTTGATATACAACATTATGTAAGTTCGGGTATCCAACATAGTGAATCGCAATTTTTAAAGGTTATACTCCATTTATAGTTATTATAAAATATTGAGTATATTTTCTGTGCTGAACAATATGTCCTTGTAGGTTATTTATTTCCTACATAGTGGTTTGTACCTCTTAATTCTCTACCCTTATCTTGTCTCTTCCCTCTCTCTTTGCCTACTGCTAATCTATAGTTTGGTGTATGTATCTATGAGTCTGTCTTTTTAAAATTTTCAGTAGTTTGTCTTTTAATAGTATATATATAAGTGATATCATATAGTATTTGTCTCTTTTTTTAGGGGAAATTGTTTCATTTAGTGTTTTGTTTTTATTCAATGAAAGATTCTTTAAATTCTATAGTACTTTACAACTTTTAAAAGTTTCACTTACACAATTTCATATAATCCCACAGTAACCCTTTTTAACAAGTTCCCTATCCCTGTGTTTCCCCTCCCCTTCTCCTTCTCCCTGCTGGTAACTATTAGTTCTTTTTGTATAGCTGTGAGTCTGTAACCATTTGTTCCATGCAAAGTTATTATAATACTATTGACCTTATTAAGATGTACATTGCTACTGCTAGGTCGCTTCAGTTGTGTCTGACTCTGTGCGACCCCATAGATGGCAGCCCACCAGGTTCCCCTGGGATTCTCCAGGCAAGAATACTGGAGTGGGTTGGCATTTCCTTCTCCAAGATATTTATTTATAACTGGAAGTTTGTATCTTTTAGTTTCCTTCAACTATACCCTCTCCCCTCCAAAGTCCTTCTCCTCTGGCTACCACCGGTCTCTTCTCTGTACGTGTGAGACTTTACGTTTTGTTTTGCTTGTTTTGTTTTAGATTCCACATTGAAATGAGATCATATGATGTTTTTCTTTCTCTGTATGATTATTTTACTTAGAATCATACCCTCTATGTTCATCCATGTTGTTGCAAATGGCAAGATCTCATTTTTTTCTGGCTGAGTAATATTCTATTTTGTATGCATACCACATTGTTTTAAAATCTATTTATCTACTGATGGATACTTAATTAGCTTTCATACTTTCTGTATGGTAAACAATGCTTCAGTGAACGTTAGGGTGCACTTTTTTTTTTTTCAATTAGTGTGTTTGTTTTCCTCAAGTAAATGCTCAGAAGTGAAATTGCTGGATCATGTGGCAGTTCTATTTTTAACTCTTTGAGTTCCTTCCAGTATAATTTTCCACCCAATTTAAATCTGTTGTAGTTAAAAGACCAATTAGATTCCAACATATAGGGTGGAGGACCACAACATGTCTCTCTTGTACGCAGGTGCCTGCTTTAACCAAGGTGTCATCCTGGTTACAGAAACATAAAGGAGCAGTTGCTCGCTGACAGTCACAGTATGTCACTGATGTTCAAAGGCAGGTATCCTCTCTTAATGCTACAGCAAATGTAACAGCAATATGTGTCTAAAGTGATAATCCTAACTTACTATTGTCTAGGCAGGTCTTTGAGAAACTCATTGATATCTTCTCTCTAAATTGTATACAAAATGTCTCAGGAAATTATTATAGTTTGGCTTTGGCCCAGTACTTCATCTCTTGGAAAAATGAACCCTGGAAACATCCTGTATTGGCCCTGACTCAGCACTACACATAAGAGAGGCAGTTAAAAAAACTACACTCTTGCTTTGAGGTAGTTTTGTAAGAAAGGAATATTGAATCCCTTTCCTGCCTTTATTTTTCATTAGGTGATCTCACTTCAGCTCCCTTAGTTCTTCCACTTTTTCTGATTACTACCTGTCCTAAAACTAAGATCATG
The DNA here is from genome assembly GCF_016772045.2 of Ovis aries. Taxonomy (NCBI): domain Eukaryota; kingdom Metazoa; phylum Chordata; class Mammalia; order Artiodactyla; family Bovidae; genus Ovis; species Ovis aries. Next base: position 13,438,045 of record NC_056056.1, on the reverse strand, counting down.
GTATCCAGTCCCATCACTTCATGGCAAATAAATGGGGGAAACAATGGAAACAGTGATAGACTTTAATTTTGGGGGCTCCAAAATTACTGCTTCTGGTGACTGCAGCCATGAAATTAAAAGACACTTGCTCCTTGAAAGAAAACTATGACCAACCTAGACAGCATATTAAAAAGAAGATACTTTGTCGACAAAGGTCCATCTAGTCAAAGCTATGGTTTTCCAAGTAGTCATGAATGGATGTGAGAGTTGGACTATAAAGAAACCTGAGCAGCAAAGAATTGATGATTTTGAACTGTGGTATTGGAGAAGACTCTAAAGAGTCCCTTGGACTGCAAGGAGTTCAAACCAGTCAATCCTAAAGGAGTAGACAGCATATTAAAAAGCAGAGATATTACTTTGCCAGCAAAGGCCCATTTAGTCAAAGCTATGATTTTCCCAGTAGTCATTTATGGATGTGAGAGTTGGACTATAAAGAAAGCTGAGCACCAAAGAATTGATGCTTTTGAACTCTGGTATTGGAGAAGACTCTTGAGTGTCCCTTGGACAGCAAGGAGATCCAACCAGTCCATCCTAAAGGAAATCAGTCCTGAATATACACTGGAAGGTCTGATGCTGAAGCTGAAACTCCAATTCTGTGGCCAACTGATGTGAAGAACTGACACATTGGAAAAGACCCTGATACTGGGAAAGACTGAAGGCAGGAGGAGAAGGAGACGACAGAAGTTGAGATGGTTGGATGGCATCACTGACTCAATGGACATGAGTTTGAGCAAGCTCCAGGAGTTGGTGATGGACAGGGAAGCCTGGCTTGCTGCAGTCCATGGGGTCGCAAAGAGTTGGACACGATTGAGTGACTGAACAGAACTGAGCCTGCCCAAACCCAGACTGCACTTCTCTGGATAATCAGCTCTGGTTCAGCTCTACTGCCTTCTATAGGCGTGCAGAAAGATGAGCTCTCCAGAGCTGCTTTTTTTGTCCATTTGTAGGAAGAAGTGCAACACCAGTGGCTCAGATGGTAAAGAATCTGCCTGCAATGCAGGAAACCTGAGCTTGATCCCTGGGTTGAGGAGATTCCTGGAGAAGGGAATGGCTGCCCACTCCAGTATTCTTGCCTGGAGAATCCCATGGACAGAAGAACCAGGCGGGCTACAGTCCATGGGATCACAAAGACTTGGACTTGACTGAGTGATTTCAAACAAGAAGACCAGAAAGAAGTAGAAAGACAAAGAATGATGGGATTATCTCTAAACAGAGGGACTGAGGCATTACTCATGTTCAGTCTTAATTTGGCCCAGCTAAAGGAAATCATGCTCCAGAACATTTTTCCTTTCGAAGTAGGCATAGTCAAAATTTGTTGTTGTTCAGTTGCTAAGTCCTGTCTGACTCTTGGAGACCCCATGGCCTGTAGCATACCAGCCTCCTCTGTTCTTTATTATCTCCTGTAGTTTGCTCAAATTCATGTCCATTGAGTCAGTGATGCTAACTTCATCCTCTGCTGACTGCTTCTCCTCTTGCCCTCAATCTTTCCCAGCATCAGGGCCTTTTTCAATGACTCAGCTCTTCACATCAGGTAGCCAAAGTATTGGAGCTTCAGCTTCAGCACCAGTCCTTCCAATGAATATTCAGAATTGATTTCTTTTAGGATCGACTGGTTTGATCTCCTTGCTGTCCAAGGGACTCTCAAGAGTCTTCTCCAAAAGCATCAATTCTTTGGTGTTCAGCCTTCTTTATGGTCCAACTCTCACATCCATATGTGACTGCTGGAAAAAACCATAGCTTTGACTATACAGACCTTTGTAGACAAACTGGTTGGACTTTAAAAAATTTTATTATTATTATTATTTACTTTACAATATTGTATTGGTTTTGCCATACATCAACATGAATCTGCAGTGGGTGTACACATGTTCTTAATCCTGAATCCCCCTCCCACCTCTATCCTCATACCATCCCTCTGGGTCATCCCAGTGCACCAGCCCCAAGCATCCAGTATCATGCATTGAACCTGGACTGGCGATTTGTTTCATATAAGATATTATACATGTTTCAATGCCATTCTCCCAAATCATCCCACCCTCTCCCTCTCCCACAGAGTCCAAAAGACTGTTCTATACATCTGTGTCTCTTTTGCTGTCTTGCATACAGGGTTATCGTTACCATCTTTCTAAATTCCATGTATATGCGTTAGTATACTGTATTGGTGTTTTTCTTTCTGGCTTTCTTCACTCTGTATAATAGGCTTCAGTTTCATCCACCTCATTAGAACGGATTCAAATGTATTCTTTTTAATGGCTGAGTAATACTCCATTGTGTATATGTACCACAGCTTTCTTATCCATTCATCTGCTGATGGACATCTAGGTTGTTTCCATGTCCTGGCTATTATAAACAGTGCTGCAACAAACATTGGAGTACACCTTTCTCTTTCAATTCTGGTTTCCTCGGTAAGTATGCCCAGCAGTGGGATTGCTGGGTCATAAGGCAGTTCAATTTCCAGTTTTTTAAGGAATATCTACACTGTTCTCCATAGTGGCTGTACTAGTTTGCTTTCCCACAAACAGTGTAAGAGTGCTCCCTTTTCTCTACACCCTCTTCAGCATTTATTGCTTGTAGACTTTTGGATCACAGCCATTCTGACTGGCGTGAAATGGTACCTCATTGTGGTTTTGATTTGCATTTCTCTGATAATGAGTGATGTTGAGCATCTTTTCTTGTGTTTGTTAGCCATCTGTATGTCTTCTTTGGAGATATGTCTATTTAGTTCTTTAGCCCATTTTTTGATTGGGTCATTTATTTTTCTGGAATTGAGCTTCAGGAGTTGCTTGTATATTTTTGAGATTAGTTGCTTGCCGGGGTCCAGCCCCAGTGGATCCAAGGAATTTGAAGATGGGGACAGAGTATTTTCCTTGGAAAAATACATATTTAATTACAGATATATATAGAGATTAGAAACGGATAGTGTAGTAGGAAGATTAGTGGAGAAAAAGAGGCTGAATAACTTGGATTACGTGGAATAGCATCCATGCTCCAGATGGGAATTCAGCCAGAAAAACGAGGAGCAAGAAAGAAACGACATGGGGATATCAGTCTTTCCAGAAACTGATCCGATTTCTTTATTTTTGGGTTTGCTTATATACCTTTTGTTACACATAGGGATGAACACAGAGTCATGCAGGGGTCAGCAGTCCTGACCTTTATCAAAATCAGGTGCTTCACATAAAAAGGGATTTTATGATCCTTTCTTTCTGGTAACCGAAAACTTATTTTTTCCAAGGGTGTTTTTTCTTAAACCAGGCACCACCCTCCAAATAAAGTTACATTCCTATAGGGTGAGGGTGTAGTGAGTTACAATCAAGAAGGAATTTATTTAACACAAGGTTAACATGATTAATCTTAAAGGTTAATACTTATTTCTCCTATATGCTTAAAGGTTAATACTTAATTCTCCTGTATGCTCGTTATATTCATCATAAGGGCAGGGAATATGGAGATTTAGCAGCAGACATCAGCCCAACAAACAAAAATCCTTTCACCAATGTTCCCCTTAAGATCTATTTAGTCTTAAGATAGTGATAAAGTTACATTTTCACATAGCAAGGACACAGTGATTTATAACAAAGTACAGTGATCTATTACAAAAGAGAAAATTCATTAACTCAAAAAGTCTAGTAATGCTAACATCAAAAACTACTATATTTCCTTTTCTATATTCCAAATACATTGATTAATACATTCCCAGGTGCCTAAGGATATGGAGGCCTGGCGGCAATCATTGACTCAACAAGAAGAAAAAGCCCTATGCTAATTAAGACTCTCAAAATACTCCAAAACTCTCTGTTTATGGTTGAGAGGTAGTAAACAATCATGTGCGTAGTGGCAGGAGTATGGATAATCCTGTCACACAAGCTAGTCTGTCAGCAGAGAGGTTTGACCTGAGACATTCTTGTCCTACCCAGAGCAGGGAATTAGCAGCAATTATTGACACACCAAATGAAAAACCCTTTACCAATATAATTCCTAACCAACCCACTATACTAATAATTTCTAACTCCCCCCAAAGAATTTGCCTGTAGTAAGTCTAAAACATCTCGTGCCTCTCAGATTGGGAGGCTGTAAACAATCACATGTGGCCAGACGAACCTATACAGGTGGGCTAGATAACCTTCAGAGGAGTCCGTAAGCTGAAACACTCTTGTCACGCCCAGGAATTTTTATTGCCTTAGAGCTGCAAGTTAACTCCTTCTCCGAGAGAAATGGTGATGGGGGAGAGCCCCCATAAAGTCAGAGGTGTAGGTGAGAGCATAAAACAGACTCTGGTTTTGGGGTTAGATGCTTGGGAACAGGGGGTTTCCTGAGGCTTGATCACACCTTTGCATATGCCAAGCCTCCTTCCTCATGACCTTTGCCATGGGCGGAGTTCCTCACGCTGGCCCCCGGCAGTTGCTTGTCAGTTGCTTCATTTGCTATTATTTTCTCCCATTCTGAAGGCTGTCTTTTCACCTTGCTTATAGTTTCCTTTGTTGTGCAGAAGCTTTGAATTTTAATTAGGTCCTATTTGTTTATTTTTGCTTTTATTTCCAGTATTCTGGGAGGTGGGTCATAGAGGATCCTGCTGTGATTTATGTTGGAGAGTGTTTTGCCTATGTTCTCCTCTAGGAGTTTTATAGTTTCTGGTCTTACATTTGGTCTTTAATCCATTTGAGTTTATTTTTGTGTATGGTGTTAGAAAGTGATCTAGTTTCATTCTTTTACAAGTGGTTGACCAGTTTTCCCAGTAACACTTGCTAAAGAGATTGTCTTTAATCCATTGTATATTCTTGCCTCCTTTGTCTAAGATAAGGTGTCCATCAGTTCAGTTCAGTTGTTCAGTCGTGTCTGACTCTTTGTGACCCCATGAATCGCAGTACGCCAGGCCTCCCTGTTCATCACCAACTCCCGGAGTTCACTCAGAATCACGTCCATCGAGTCAGTGATGCCATCCAGCCATCTCATCCTCTGTCGTCCCCTTCTCCTCCTGCCCAGCATCAGAGTCTTTTCCAATGAGTCAACCCTTCGCATGAGGTGGCCAAAGTACTAGAGTTTCAGCTTTAGCATCATTCCTTCCAAAGAAATCCCAGGGCTGATCTCATAGGTGCATGGATTTATCTCTGGGCTTTCTATTTTGTTCCATTGATCTATATTCCTGTCTTTGTGCCAGTGCCATACTGTCTTGATGAATGTGGCTTTGTAGTAGAGCCTGAAGTCAGGCAGGTTGATTCCTCCAGTTCCATTTTTCTTTCTCAAGATTGCTTTGGCTATTCGAGGTTTTTGTATTTCCATAAAAATTGTGAAATTTTTGTTCTAGCTCTGTGAAAAATACCGCTGGTAGCTTGATAGGGATTGCATTGAATCTATAAATTGCTTTGGGTAGTATACTCATTTCCACTATATTGATTCTTCTGATCCATGAACATGGTATATTTCTCCATCTATTAGTGTCCTCTTTGATTTCTTTCATCAGTGTTTTATAGTTTTCTTTTCTTTTCTTTTTTTTTGGGGGGGGGGGTTCATTGCTGGCTGGCTATTGTATATATATTTTATTTTATTTTTTAAATTTTTATTTTTAGTTTATTTTACTTTACAATACTGTATTGGTTTTGCCATACATTGACATGAATCCACCACGGGTGTACATGTGATCCCAAACATGAACCCCCTCCCACCTCCCTCCCCACAACATCCCTCTGGGTCATCCCTGTGCACCAGCCCCAAGCATGCTGTATTCTGCATCGGACATAGACTGGTGATTCAATTCTTACATGATAGTATACATGTTTCAATGCCATTCTCCCAAATCATCCCACCCTCTCCCTCTCCCTCTGAATCCAAAAGTCCACTATACAAATCTGTGTCTTTTTTGCTGTCTTGCATACAGGGTCATCATTGCCATCTTTCTAAATTCCATATATATGTGTTAGTATACTGTATTGGTGTTTTTCTTTCTGGCTTACTTCACTCTGTATAATCGGCTCCAGTTTCATCCATCTCATCAGAACTGATTCAAATGTATTCTTTTTAATGGCTGAGTAATACTCCATTGTGTATATGTACCACAGCTTTCTTATCCATTCATCTGCTGATGGACATCTAGGTTGTTTCCATGTCCTGGCTATTATAAACAGTGCTGCGATGAACATTGGGGTACATGTGTCTCTTTCAATTCTGGTTTCCTCAGTGTGTATGCCCAGCAGTGGGATTGCTGGGTCATATGGCAGTTCTATTTGCAATTTTTAAGGAATCTCCACACTGTTTTCCATAGTGGCTGTACTAGTTTGCATTCCCACCAACAGTGTAGGAGGGTTCCCTTTTCTCCACACCCTCTCCAGCATTTAATGCTTGCAGATTTTTGGATCGCAGACATTCTGACTGGTGTGAAGTGGTACCTCATTGTGGTTTTGATTTGCATTTATAGTTTTCTATATATAGGTCTTTAGTTTCTTTAGGTAGATATATTTCTAAGTATTTTATTCTTTTCATTGCAACGGTGAATGGAATTGTTTCCTTAATTTCTTTTCTATTTTCTCATTATTAGTGTATAGGAATGCAAGGGATTTCTGTATGTTGATTTTATATCCTGCAACTTTACTATATCCATTGATTAGCTCTAGTAATTTTCTGGTGGAGTCTTTAGGGTTTTCTATGTAGAGGATCATGTCATCTGCAAACAGCGAGAGTTTTACTTCTTCTTTTCCAATTTGGATTCCTTTTATTTCTTTTTCTGCTCTGATTGCTGTGGCCAAAACTTCCAGAACCATGTTGAACAGTAGTGGTGAAAGTGGGCACCCTTGTCTTGTTCTTGACTTTAGGGGAAATGCTTTCAACTTTTCACCATTGAGGATAATGTTTGCTGTGTGTTTGTCATATATAGCTTTTATTATGTTGAGGTATGTTCCTTCTATTCCTGCTTTCTGGAGAGTTTTATCATAAATGGATGTTGGATTTTGTCAAAGGCCTTCTCTGCATCTATTGAGATAATCATATGGCTTTTATTTTTCAATTTGTTAATGTGGTGAATTACATTGATTGGTTTGCAGATATTGAAGAATCCTTGCATCCCTGGGATAAAGCCCACTTGGTCATGGTGTATGATCTTTTTAATGTGTTGTTGGATTCTGATTGCTAGAATTTTGTTAAGGATTTTTGTATCTATGTTCATCAGTGATATTGGCTTGTAGTTTTCTTTTTTTGTGGCATCTTTGTGAGGTTTTGGTATTAGAGTGATAGTGGCCTCATAGAAGGAGTTTGGAAGTTTACCTTCCTCTGCCATTTTCTGGAAGAGTTTGAATAGGATAGGTGTTAGCTCTTCTCTAAATTTTTGGTAGAATTCAGCTGTGAAGCCGTCTAAACCTGGGCTTTTGTTTGCTGGAAGATTTCTGATTACAGTTTCAATTTCTGTGCTTGTGATGAGTCTGTTAAGATTTTCTATTTCTTCCTGGTTCAGTTTTGGAAAGTTGTACTTTTCTAAGAGTTTGTCCATTTCTTCCAAGTTGTTCATTTTATTGGCATATAATTGCTGATAGTAGTCTCTTATGATCCTTTGTATTTCTGTGTTGTCTGTTGTGATCTCTCCATTTTCATTTCTAATTTTATGGATTTGATTTTTCTCCCTTTGTTTCTTGATGAGTCTGGCTAATGGTTTGTCAATTTTATTTATCCTTTCAAAGAACCAGCTTTTGGCTTTGTAGATTTTTGCTAAGGTCTCTTTTGTTTCTTTTGCATTTATTTCTACCCTAATTTTAAAGATTTCTTTCCTTCTACTAACCCTGGGGTTCTCCATTTCTTCCTTTTTTAGTTGCTTTAGGTGTAGAGTTAGGTTATTTATTTGACTTTTTTCTTGTTTCTTGAGGTATGCCTGTATTGAACTTTCCCCTTAGCACTGCTTTTACAGTGTCCCACAGGTTTTGGGTTGTTGTGTTTTCATTTCCATTTGTTTCTATGCATATTTTGATTTCTTTTTGATTTCTTCTGTGATTTTTTGGTTATTCAGAAGCGTGTTGTTTAGCCTCCATATGTTGGAATTTTTAATAGTTTTTGTCCTGTAATTGAGATCTAATCTTACTGCATTATGGTCAGAAAAGATGCTTGGAATGATTTCGATTTTTTGAATTTACCAAGGCTAGATTTATGGCCCAGGATGTGATCTATCCTGGAGAAGGTTCCGTGTGCACTTGAGAAAAAGGAGAAATTCATTGTTTTGGGTTGAAGTGTCCTATAGATATCAATTAGGTCTAACTGGTCTATTGTATCATTTAAAGTTTGTGTTTCTGTGTTAATTTTCTGTTTAGTTGATCTATCCATAGGTGTGAATGGGGTATTAAAGTCTCCCACTATTATTGTTTTATTGTTAATTTCCCCTTTCATACTTGTTAGCATTTATCTTACATATTGCAGTGCTCCTATGTTGGTTGCATATATATCTATAATTGTTATATCTTCTTCTTGGATTGATCATTTGATCATTATGTAGTGTCCTTCTTTGTCTCTTTTCACAGCCTTTGTTTTAAAGTCTATTTTATCTCATATGCGTATTGTTACTCCTGTTTTCTTTTGGTCTCTATTTGCATGGAATATCTTTTTCCAGCCCTTCACTTTCAGTCTGTATGTGTCCCTTGTTTTGAGGTGGGTCTCTTGTAGACAACATATATAGGGATCTTGTTTTTGTATCCATTCGGCCAGTCTTTGTCTTTTGGTTGGGGCATTCAACCCATTTATGTTTAAGGTAATTATTGATAAGTGTGATCCCTTTGCCATTTACTTTATTGTTTTGGGTTCGGGTTTATACACTCTTTTTGTGTTTCCTGTCTAATGAGTATCCTTTAGCATTTATTGGAGAGCTAGTTTGGTGGTGCTGAATTCTCTCAGCTTTTGCTTGTCTGTAAAGCTTTTGATTTCTCCTTCATATTTGAATGAGATCCTTTCTGGGTACAGTAATCTGGGCTGTAGGTTATTTTCTTTCATCACTTTAAGTATGTCTTGCCATTCCCTCCTGGCCTGAAGAGTTTCTATTGAAAGATCAGCTGTGATCCTTATGGGAATCCCCTTGTGTGTTATTTGTTGTTTTTCCCTTGCTGCTTGTAATATTTGTTCTTTGTGTTTGATCTTTGTTAATTTGATTAATATGTGTCTTGGGGTGTTTCACCTTGGGTTCATCCTGTTTGGGACTCTCTGGGTTTCTTGGACTTGGGTGATTATTTCCTTCCCCATTTTAGGGAAGTTTTCAACTATTATCTCCTCAAGTATTTTCTCATGGTCTTTCTTTTTGTCTTCTTCTTCTGGGACTCCTATGATTTGAAAGTTGGAGCGTTTAATATTGTCTGAGAGGTCTCTGAGATTATCCTCATTTCTTTTAATTATTTCTTCTTTTCTCCTCTCTGATTCATTTATTTCTACCATTCTATCTTCTACTTCACTAATCCTATCTTCTGCCTCCATTATTCTACTATTTGTTGCTTCCAGAGTGTTTTTTTTAAATCTCATTTATTGCATTATTCATTATATATTGACTCTTTTAATTTCTTCTAGGTCCTTGTTAAACCTTTCTTGCATCTTCTCAATCCTTGTCTCCAGGCTATTTATCTGTGATTCCATTGTGATTTCAAGATTTTGGATCATTTTCACTATCATTATTCGGAATTCTTTCTCAGGTAGATTCCCTATCTCTTCCTCTTTTGTTTGGTTTGGTGGGCATTTATCCTGTTCCTTTACCTGCTGGGTATTTCTCTGCCTCTTCATCTTGTTTATATTGCTGTGTTTGGGGTGGCCTTTCCATATTCTGGCAGTTTGTGGAGTTCTCTTTATTGTGGAGTTTCCTCACTGTGGGTGGGCTGTATCACTGGCTTGTCAAGGTTTCTTGGTTAGGGAAGCTTGTGTAGGTGTTCTGGTGGGTGGAGCTGGATCTTCTCTCTGGAGTGCAGTGATGTGTCCAGTAATGAGTTATGAGATGTCAATGGTTTGGGGGTAACTTTGGGCAGCCTGTATATTGAAGCTCAGGCTGTGTTCCTGTGTTGCTGGAGAATTTGCGTGGTATGTCTTGCTCTGGAACTTGTTGGCCCTTGGGTGGTGCTTGGTTTCACTGTAGGTATGGAGGCATTTGGTGAGCTCCTATCGTTTAATGTTCCCTGGAGTCAGGAGTTCTCTGATGTTCTCAGGATTTAGACTTAAGCCTCCTGCTTCTGGTTTTCAGTCTTATTTTTACAGTAGTCTCAAGACTTCTCCTTCTATACAGCACCATTGATAAAACATCTAGGTTAAAGATGAAAAGTTTCTCCACAATGAGGGACACCCAGAGAGGTTCACAGAGTTACATGGAGAAGAGACGAGGGAGGGGGAGTTAGAGGTGACACGAATGAGATGAGGTGGAATCAAAAGAGGAGAGAGCAAGCTAGCCAGTAATCATTTCCTTATGTGCACTCCCCAGTCTGGACTTCTTAGAAATGTTCACAGAGTTATACAGAGAAGAGAAGAGGGAAGAAGGAGACAGAGGTGGCCAGGAGGATAAAAGGGGGAAATGAAAAGGAGAGAGACAGATCCAGCCAGTAATCAGTTCCCTAAGTGTTCTCCACCGTCTGGAACACACAGAGATTCACAGAGTTGGGTAGAGAAGAGAAGGGGGAGGGAGGAGACAGAGGCAACCTGGTGGAGAAAAAGGAGAGTCCAAAGGAGGAGAGAGCAGTCAAGCCAGTAATTTTGCTCCCAAGTAAAAATGGGTACTGAATATTGGGTTTTTAAAGGTACAAAATTGATAACAAATACCAAAAAGGAAAGATTAAAAATCTAGAGTAGAGGTTGGATTTTCAAAAATACAATATTGAAGAAAAAACAAAGTCACAAACATTATTTAAAAAATATATATGAAGTTTGCTTTAAAAATAGGGTCTTTTTGTTGGAAAAGTAATAGTAGGTTATAAAAATAAAAATTAAAGGAGTAATAGAGGACTTAAAAATTTAAAAAAGTTAAAAAAAGAAGCAAAGAAAAAAAGAATAATCGTAAAAATAGTAAAGATATATCTAGGACTTTCTCTGGTGTTGTTGTGGGCAGTGTGGGGTCAGCTCATATTCGGATAGTTCCCTGGTCTGGCTTATATTTCTCAAGATCTATAGGCCCCTTCCTACGTAGTTAGTACTAATGACAGGGTTTTAATCTATTGCACCTGTCACTTCCAAGGTGGTTCCCTCTGTTTTAGCTTCTTCTGTTTGCTGGTCTCTTCAGTGTCTGATTCCTGCTCTGACACAAGGGGGTGGTGGTGGACACTTTTTTTAGGCTCACTTTTTCAGTTGCTCTGTGGGGAGTGAGGGACGCTGCCAACAAATGGCATGTGCTCGCAGTGCCTCAGCCACACTGGGCCTGCCCCCACTCATGGGGCACACAGCTCAGGCTCTAGGTTGCTCCACCAGGAACCATCTGAGGCTGGCCCTGAGCTGCATGTACCTCCCAGGTCTAAGCCACTCAGGCTCAGGCACTCAGGTAGTTCTCAGAGGCGCAGACTCAGTTAGGCCTGCGTTTTGTGCCCTTCCCAGGTCCGAGTAGCTCAGGTGTTTGGCGAGTGCGGTTGCTGCGACTTATCGCCCCTCCCATCCCTGCTGCTCAGTTTTCTGGGTGTACAACTGGCGCAGCATCTCAGGCGGATGATGACTGTCCAAAACCCCAAGAAGTCTTAGTTAGCAAAGAAGCCTGGTTACAGTTTGGTAGATAATGTCTCTCTGGGGCTGCGATTGCCCTTTTCCAGCCCTTCCGGCTCTGGCTGCCTGTCACCAGAGGTGGATGGTCTACAGCCGGCTAATTCTGTTCCATCCTTTGTTCTGTGCGTGGTCCTGGTGGTGTCTTGTGTTAGAGCTTTTTGCATGGTAGCTATCCCACAGTCTGGTATGCTAGCCCAAGTTAGTTTGCTCTAGTTATATTTGGGGCATTCCGGCCCGATTCTTAAAAAGCAATGCAGCCCGCACCTCCCTGCCCAGCCCCCGCTTGCTAGTGGCGGATGCTGGTGTCTGTGCTGCTTCTCCGCTGGGGGAGTTACTGTTGGGCTCGTAATCTGTGGGTTTTTTAATTATTTATTTATTTTTCCTCCCTGTTATGTTGCCCTCTGCGCTTCCAAGGCTTGCCACAGACTCAGCAGTGAGAGTGTTTTCTAGTGTTTGGAAACTTCTCTCTTTTTAAGACTCCCTTCCCAGGACAGAGCTCCCTCCCTACCTCTTTTGTCTCTTTTTTTGTCTTTTATATTTTTTCCTACCTCTTTTCGAGGACAATGGGCTGCTTTTCTGGGTGCCTGATATCCTCTGCCGGCATTCAGAAGTTGTTTTGTGGCATTTACTCAGCGTTTAAATGTTCTTTTGATGAATTTGTGGGGGAAAAAGTGGTCTCCCCATCCTATTCCTCTGCCATCTTAGGACTACCCCTGAATTTTTTTTTAATTTATTTATTTTAATCGAAGGCTAATTTCTTTACAATGTTGTATTGGTTTTGCCATACATCAGCATGAATCTGCCACGGGTGTACACGTGTTCCCCATCCTGAACCCCCCTCCCACCTCCCTCCCCGTACCATCCCTCTGTGTCATCCCAGTGCACCAGCCCCAAGCATCCTGTATCCTGCATCAAACCTGGACTGGCGATTCGTTTCTTATATGATGTTATACATGCATGTTTCAATGCCATTCTCCCAAATCATCCCACCCTCTCCCTCTCCCACAGAGTCCAAAAGAGTGTTCTATACATCTGTGTCTCTTTTGCTGTCTCGCATACAGGGTTATTGTTACCATCTTTCTAAATTCCATATATATGCATTAGGATACTGTATTGGTTTTTTATTTCTGGCTTACTTCACTCTATATAATAGGCTCCAGTTTCATCCACCTTATTAGAACTGATTCAAATGTATTCTTTTTAATGGCTGAGTAATACTCCATTGTGTATATGATTGGAATTTAAATAGAATTCTCAGCAGCACTGTCTCCTTTGGTATGGACATGTAAATAGTACCGTTAACTTAAATCAATTGGATTCCCAAGACAAAGAGTAAACTGGTGAAAGTGTTAGTTGCTCAGTTGTGTCTGACTGTTTGTGACCCCATGGAACTGTAGCCCACCAGGCTCCTCTGTCCATGAAATTCTCCAGACAAGAATACAGGAGTGGGCTGCAATACCCTTCTCCAGAGATCTTCCCAGGATTGAACCTGGGTCTCCTGCATTGCAGGTAGATTCTTTACTGTCTGAGCCACCACATGAGACAAAGAGAAAATTGGTGAGTTCAAGGTAAATTTTGTGAGGTGAAGGGTGACATTACCCTTGACCCTCTCATTTCCTTGTATTCAGATGAAGCACACATTTGGCTGGTATTAATCTTTATTGTGCACCAGTGATGAATCATCCCCAAAGCCTTTGCTTATTATCTCCAGGTCCTCAGCTTTTTTTTTTTTTCAATTGAGGAATAATTTTTATTTAGTAAAATGACAAATCTTATGTGTACAACGTTTTACTGATGACTTGGTCATCTATTTCTTGTTGATGACCATTTAATTTGTGTTTAGCTTTTCCTGATATAAAATACTATGAATATTTTTGAGTTTTTAATAAACATAGAGTACTTTCATGTTTATAAGAATTTCCATACTGCTTTCCAAAGTGATTGTGTAATTTTATATTTCCAGTCGCTGCCTCTAGGTCATGAGGTTATGGTAATTTAAAAATTTTTACTTAAAAATTTTTTGTATTATGTTTCTATACTAAAAAAAGACTTGGAATTTCTAGAAGAAATATTAAATTATATATTTTAAACAGATAGTTGTAGGAAGAGATGGAGAAAAAAATGATTTCAACATTCCTATTGTGGAATGGATAATTTCTTGGTTCTTGTTCTTTCTAGTCATTAGCAATTTTTAATTGTTTGGAAAAAATGAGGAAATTGAAAAGAAAGAAAGACATAGCAATATAATAAAGGGGGAATGGAAAAAGAGAAGAGAAAAAGTGAAAACTTAAGTTTTAAACAAAAAAATTTTGAAAGAAAAATGAGGAATTATGAAAATCTTCAAATTGAAAATCAGCAAAAATGTACTTTCTCCTTCTCCTCCTCCTGCCTCTCCTTTCTTCCTTTCCCTTTTCAAATGTTTACAAAGGCATCCAAGAGCTACAAATTAGGAAATTATTTTTAGCGATATGCTGAAATGTGAAGGATGTTGGTGGATAAGTCTTGAAAAGAGCTCAATTTGTTCAGGAAGTATCCGTGGGAAAAAGGATTAGTTTAAAGCATCTCATTTGGAAGATTCAGTGTGATGACTTTTCATAGGAGAGAGGAGAAATAGAGAGGGAAAGTATCTTGATTAAGCAGAGGCAGAGCCAACTGAAGGATCATCATTGGATGTAATTACCCATAATGCCTCATCTCACATGGGTTAAAAAAGCTAACCTCCAAGAACTTGCTTGTTTACCAAGAATCAGCAGAAACCAGATTCAAGTGGAGCAGAATCCACACGTGTGTTTCTCAAGAGGGTGCTGCCTATGGTTTCCTTCCAACCAACAGCTTTCTCAGGCCCTGCTTCAGGTCTTTGTTTCTCAGGCTGTAGATAAAAGGATTGAGGGTGGAAGTTAAAACTGTGTAGACAATTGTTGCCATGTGGTCCCTGACGGTATAGGTGGACACAGGCTGTAAATAGACATAGAAGATACTTCCATAAAAGAGTGTTACCACAGTGAGGTGAGACCCACACGTGGAGAAGGCTTTCCGTTTCCCAGCAGCTGAGGGAATTTTGAGAACCGCAAGGAGGATTCGTATATAAGAAAAAGCAATGCATAGAAAGGGAGTCACCAAAAAAACAGATCCTTCTATCATCATCACAATTTCATTGACAAATGTGGAGGAGCAGGATAATTTCACCAGAGGGCTGAAGTCACAGAGGAAGTGGTGGATAATATTAGAGTCACAGAAAGTGACCTGATTCAGCAGAAGTGTATGTAGGAGTGAGTGGAAATGAGGCAATGAGCAGGAGAAGGCCATCAGCAGGACACAGCGGTGATGGCTCATGATCGTGACATAATGGAAGGGGTCACAGATGGCCACATAGCGGTCAAAGGCCATGACTACTAGAAGCCAACTGTCAGTGTTGCCCAAGGCATATATAAAATACATCTGGGTCAGACACCCAGCATAGGAGATGGTGTTATGTGACAGAAAGTTCACCAGCATCCTGGGGACAATGGTTGTTGTGAAGCAAATGTCAGTGGAAGACAGGAAACTCAAGAAGAAATACATGGGGGTTTGGAGCTTGGAGTCAGAGTGGATGGCCAGGATGATGAGCAGGTTCCCTGTTATGGTGACCAGTTATAAGATGAGGAAGAGGATGAAGAGTGGCTTCTGGTCCTCAGGCCGGGAGGAGAGTCCCAGGAGGATGAATTCAGAGACTCTCCTGGTTTGGTTGAGTACTTCCATTGACTTGTGTCTAGTTATATACAAGAAGGTTTGTTATTTGTCATGTTCCAATTCCACAGCCCAAATCATGATAACCCAGCAAGTCTTTGTTTCCTCTATTTGGTCACTGTTAGTAGCTGTCCTGGGAAAGCTTGTCCAGCTTATGGTCATTGATGTGGTCTTCCCTTCCCAAATTCATGGGCATCATAAGGGCCTTGTATTGCAAGCTGGAGAGACAGAAGAAGAGTTTTCCTTTAGAAATTCCCAGAGGTGGCCCTCTCTGATTCAAGTTCCTTAGTTCCTATTCTGGGAAAAGTCCTATTTCCTTACTGGGAACATAGCAATAAAACTGAGAAATCTTTGCCTTTGTGTAGTTTATGTTGTACTTTGGGAGACAGATCATCAACAAACAAATACGTAACATAGTATCAGGTACGGATAAATTTTGTTAAGCAAATAGAGCAACATAAGAGAATGGAGCTGACTGGGGAGTGAAGGTGGAGATATTTTAGACAGGGAAGTCAGAGAGCCCTCATATTTTATTAAAGCAAATTCTGTTGCATAATTCTAAAGGCTTTTTTGTTTTTGCACTGTTTTGGATATTTGTGAAAATAATCCACAGGGCAAATCTAGGGAGAATAGTAAATGTAGTACAACAGTATTTTTTCCTCCTCTTGGCAGAGAATGAGAGGTTCATCCTTCTTAGTTCATGGGATGTTGTATATAATTTTTCCTTTCTTTAATTCCCCTGTCCTAAATCTCGTGTGTACAGGATGGGCATCCTATGTTGATTAGTCAATTCATGTTTAAAAAATTCCTCTTTCATATGTTTATTCAAAAAATATATGAGAAACATGTTTATATACATTTTTTTCAATCATATCCAGTTGTCCAACAGTGGATATTGAAAAAGCCTGTTTCTTGGTACTGCAAAAAAACTAGGTAATGAGAGATCTTACACTAGCAAAGTGCTTGAAATAAAATTTTTTAGAGTCAGCATGTCCACCCATGCCTTGTGAATAGACATATTCCATAGGGATTTTTAAGTATTTTGAGACGTTGGTTATATATTTTTGGTTACTGTAAAAATCTATATAATACACACTTACATTATCCCTCACTATCAAATTGTCAGGCTAATTTCAGGTTTTTACAAGATTTTATGGAAGAAATATTTGTTTAGGCATTTAGCTTTGAGTGGATAATTATTACTTAAAGCTCAATGCATAACAAATATTTCTTCCATAAAATCTTGTAAAAACCTGAATACGTCCTGATATCTCAGTGGGTAATGAATCCTCCTGCAATGCAGGAGACACAGGAGACGCAGGTTTGATCTGTAGTTTGGAAGATCTCCTGGAGAAGTAAATGGCAACCCCCTCCAGCACTCTTGCCTGAAAAATTCCATGGACAGAGCAACTTGGGGGGCTATAGTCCAAAGTGTGCAGAGTCAACACGGCTGAGTGACTAAGAGAGCAAATGAAGTCAATATTGTTATTAATCAATATTTATTGAAAGTTTTTTCAATATCGTGCTTATGCTAAACATCTCACTAAACCCCGCAACAAAGAATTGGGAGACGTGTGTCGTCACCAGGTGCCTGAGTTTTATGGAGATGAACCAATTTGCCCAAGGTCACTAAAGGCAGTAAATAGCCATCAGGATTTGAACCCCACTCTGATTTCAGACTCACTCTAAGCGTATGCTCCCAGGCATTGTGCTAAATCTCTTCTAGTTTTGGTATATTAATTTTCTATTGCAATCAGGCAAGGTTCTGTTTTCTCATTTTGATAATTTTCTACATGAATTACCCTTTTATTCCCCTTAACTGACAATGCTTCTTCTCCCATACTCACTTGCAAGAGAGGTGAGTTATCTTTCTATGTTGTAGAGATGGTAGAATTTGAAAATATGAATATCCATGATTAACTGGCCATAATCAGGCAGAAATTATTGGCCATGCATGACTGGGATATGTCTGGTATGTGGAGCTGTGGCCCTGTGGTGGACACTGCCCTGGGTTGAAGGCAAAAAGTAGGGGTTTGTTTTGTCCTGCATCACCTGCTCACAAGCTGGTTCCTGATGTTTTGTGAATAACAAGGGAGATACCTTGTTTTTGTCTGTAAAGCAGTTTATCACACACAAACCAATGTTAAAAAAAATGAGTCATTTGTGAAAGGGCTGCTTGGGGAATGTTCAATACAATTAGTGGAGATTTGGTTGAATGGCATCACCGACTCAGTAGACCTGAGTTTGGGTTAACTCCGGGAGTTGGTGATGGATAGGGAGACCTGGCGTGCTGCAGTCCATGTTGCAAAGAGTCAGACATGACTGAGCGACTGAACTGAACTAACTGAACTGATGAATGAATGGGGTTGAGTACTCCAGGTTGTAGATCTGAGGAACACTCAGGCTGATGACTAGAAAAAAGGAGGAAGGTTTTGGATCTGAGAATCAGGAAGAACATTCTAAAAGCACAGGGTGAGTGAGTGAGGCTGAGGATTCCACAGTTTTGTCTCTATTCTACTTGTGGGCTCTGCTTCCATTAAAACATGTGGTATAGGGGACTTCTCTGGTGGTCCAGTGACTAAGACTCCATGCTGCCAACACAGGGGGCTTCGGTTCGATCACTGGTCAGGGAACTAGACCCCACATGACAAAATTAAGAATTCATATCCTGCAGCTAGGAGTCCACATGCTGCAGCGATAGATAGCCTTATAGATAGCCTAGAAGTCCAACTGGATGGATTTAAAACCAAATGGCATATGGAAATTTTACTTGGACCTTCTGACTTCTCAATCCATGAGTTATTTGAAAGTATCTTGGAGGAAAGAGTAAGATACCAAACTGGATTGGAGTAGCCAAGTGGGTGGCCAGTTTCCTGAAACTCACCTCCATGTCCAGATGCTTTTCTTCCCTTCCCAGGCCCTCTAGATGCACCACATCTGTTCATCAGGTCAAGTCCGCTTCTCAGCCAAAGCTCAGGTTCCTCATGTGTCTCCCATGAGCTTCTGGGCTGATCGACAAGAGAAGCCAGGATGGAGGAGCAGCTGATCTACTACTCCAAAGGGATAACACGTTTCCCTTCCCTGACCTCAACACCCACTTCTTTCCCAACACCTGGTCCTGGGCTCACTGCCGCTCTCCCAACTCCAGATCTCAGAAGGCAGAGATGCTCTGACTCAAGTGGGAGGACTCTCCTGATTGAGGAAGCCCAGCCAGCTTCTCATGAGTCTAAGGTCTGCTCTACTGGCCTCTGGGGCACTTGTTAGGGAGTTGAGGTGTGATGACCTCTCAGGGGAATTTGTCCCTAGAGAGGGAGTAGAGAGCAGACAGAGAAAGCAGAATGGGAATCACTGTCAGCACGACTGACTCCAAGGGGACAGGGGACCCCTGAGGCTTCCAGTTTAGATGTTAGGACTAATCTCAGAGCTTCCAAACCTCACTGTGACATCTCAAGGGCATGCTTCAGTTTCCTTTACTGTGGGTTATCAAGAGTGGACAAATAATTATGTGGGTGAATACTTTTATTTTTGGAGACTCAGATGTGGACCAAGGTGTATTCTAGGTTTTGGGAGGTCATAAGTCAATGTGAAAAGGCTGCAGTTTCCAGGGGATTCCATGGGGGTAGATCAATGGTGTGTACACGCTTTCCACTGTCTGTCTGCATGTGGAGTAAATATTTTACTAGGTGAGATTAGGTTAACATTAATGTATATTTAAAGGGCAGGTTGCAGCAAAAGTTACTGTCACATTTAGCAAAGGAGCTTTGGAAAAATGTATGTAATTCATAGTTTAGACTAAGAGCAATGTTTTGAGGTTAGGTGTTGGGGAAAGGAGATATTTACTAGAATGTTGGCCTTGTCACTTAGTAGTTGCTTTTAATAAGCTTCTTAGCCTCTGTGAGCTTCAGGCTCTTCATCTGAAAAATTAGTGTAACAATTCCGGCACCAAAACAAGAAATGAAATTTCCTTCTGAGTTCTATACTGAGAATATTGTATATTATGGTGAATAGTCAGAGAAGGCAATGGCACCCCACTCCAGTACTCTTGCCTGGAAAATCCTATGGACGGAGGAGCCTGGTAGGCTGCAGTCCATGGGGTCGCTAAGAGTTGGATACGACTGAGTGACTTCGCTTTCACTTTTCACTTTCATGCATTGGAGAAGGAAATGGCAACCCATTCCGGTGTTCTTGCCTGGGAAATCCCAGGGACGGGGGAGCCTGGTAGGCTGCCATCTATGGGGTCGCACAGAGTCGGACACGACTGAAGTGACTTAGCATAGCATGGTGAATAATATCTACAACAATATCATAGGAAATAAGACACGTTCTGCTACCACCCTCAGAGTACCACTGCCTCATACAGAGCATGTATTTATTGAAGAATGATCACTACAGTAATGTTAGTTAACACATCCATATATTTACGTGGTTACAACTTATTAACTTGTTTTGGTGAGAACTTTTATATCTGCTCACTCAGAAACTAAAAAAAAAATTTTTTTTTCAAATTGAGGTATAGTTGAAGAGTTGACTCATTGGTAAAGACTCTGATGCTGGGAAGGATTGGGGGCAGGAGGAGAAGGGGATGACAGAGGATGAGATGGCTGGATGGCATCACGGACTCGATGAACATGAGCCTGAGTGAACTCTGGGAGATGGTGATGGACAGGGAGGCCTGGCGTGCTGCGATTCATGGGGTAGCAAAGAGTCGGACACGACTGAGCGACTGAACTGAACTGATGTACAATATTATATAAATTTGGGTATCCAACACAGAGATTCATAATTTTTAAAGTCATATTCCATTTATAGTTACTATAAAATATTGGGTATACTCCATGTGCTGAACAATATATCCTTGTAAGTTACTTATTTTATGCATAGTGATTGATAACTCTTAATTCTCTACCCCATCTTGCCTCTTCCCTCCCCTCTTCCCTACTGCTAACCTATAGTTTGTTCCATGTATCCATGAATCTGTGTCTTTTTTTTCAGTAGTTTGTTTTTCAGTAGTCTACATATAAGTATTGTCAGATAGTACTTGTCTTTCTCTGTTTTATTTTTTTAAGGGGAAATTGTTTTGTTTAGATCCTTGTTTTTATCAATGAAAGATTCTTTAAATTATATAGTGCCTTTACAATTTTGAAGTTTCACTTACATGATTTCATATAATTCCATAATAACCCTTAAAAAAATCCCTAAACCTCTATTACCCCTCCCCTCTTCCCTCTCACCACTGCTGGCCACTAGTTTGTTCTCTATATCTGTGAATCAGTCATCATCTGTCCTCACACAGAGTTATTACATTATTATTGACCAGACTTCTTATGATGTATGGTGCATCTCTGCAGCTTATTGATTTATAGCTGGAAGCTTGTATCTCTTAATCCCCTTCCACTTTCCCCCTCCCCTCCAAATCCCCTCTGGCTATCACCCATTTGTTCTCTGTATTTATGAATCTGTTTTCATTTTGTTTTGTTTTTTTTTTTTTAGATTCCATATCAAAGTGATATCATATGGTATTTTTCTTTCTTTGTGTGATTTATTTCGCTTAGTATAATATCCTCAGGTTCATCCATCTTGTTGCAAATGGCAAGATTTCATTTTTATGGCTTAGTAACATTCCATTCTATATGCATGCTACTGAAAGGTATGTGGGGTTTGGCTGCTCACCTCTCAAAAGTCAACAGACAGACCAGGTTGGTGGAAAGGAAAGTTGGCTTTATTTCAGCTGCCGGCCACTGCAGGGGAGGGTGGCCGACATCTGTCCAAAGGCTGACTTCCACCCCGCCCCCAACAAGCAGGGGGTGAGAGCTTTTACAGACGGAGTGGCGGCAGGGTGGGAGTGGGGTCGAGCTATGTATAGAAACAGCATAGTCATTTTCAAACAGGTCATCATTGATCTGACCAGCATCATCTTGGTTGTTTCAGGTACAGTTAATAATCTTCAGTTTCAGGGTCCATATGTTCCCATTTCTTTTCAGCCAGTTCTCAGAATTGTGGCCCCTTAGGTCCTGGGTGCTGTCTGGTCATCAAGCAGTTAACTTCTCCACCTGGTATCCTAGTATCTGTAAGACAGCTCACAGGATATGGCTCAGAATATTATCTACAGCTCTTGAGAAAGAACTAAAGGTCCTTGACTTTAGTTCATGCTTAATGACCACGTTATTATTATTTGGTCTCCTTTGACTGCTTTCCTTTGTTTCTGCAGTTCCTCTCTGATTAAACTCATTCTTTGATTAAACTTTACCGCAGACAAAAGGCAGGCAGAGGACATGGCGGTCGTTGGGGTGGGCACCACCCAACAGTAGCATCCTGCTCTGTTTCACGCACACCACATCTTTGTTTAATCTATCCATCTACTGATGAGCACTTAGTTAGCTTTCATACCTTCTTTATTGTAAATAATGCTTCAGTGAACATCAGGGTGCATTTTTTTTTTTTTTGGATTAGTGTTTTTGTTTTATTCAGGTAAATACCCAGAAGTGAAATTGCTGGATCATTTAGCAGTTCCATTTTTAACATTTTAAATTCCTTCCAGTCTCTCTCATAATCAAGTACTTGCTTTAACCAGGGTGTTATTCTGGCTACAGAAACATAACGTAGCAGTTACTATCTGACAGTCACATTATGTCACAGAGGTTCAAAGGCAGGCATCCTCCCAGTGCAACAGCAAACGTAATAATATGTGACTAAAGTGATAAGCCCAAATTACTATAGTTTAGGCAGGTCTTTAAGGAACTCATTGATATCGTCTTCCTAAATTGTACATAAATTGTATATAAAATGTCTCAATGGACATGAATTTGAGCAAACTCCAGGAAATAGTGAAGAACAGAGAAGCCTGGCATGCTGCAGGCCGTGGGATCTCAGAGTCGGACATGATTTAGCGACCGAACAACAACAAAATAAAAGGTCTCAGAAAAATGTTTTAGTGTGGGTTTGGTCCAATTCTTCCTCTCATGGAAAAATGAATTCTGGAACATCTCTTGTATTGGCCATGACTCAGCACTACACATAAGATAAACAGTTGAGAACACTAAACTCTTGCTTTGAGGTAGTTTCTTATGAAAGGAATATTGAATCCCATTCCTGCCTTTATTTTTCATTAGGTGTTCTCTCTTCAACTGCCTTAGTTCTTCCACTTTTTCTGATTACTACCTGTTCCAACCCAAACTGGGCTTCTCTGGATAATCACCTCTGGTTCAACTCTACCGCCCTCTATACGCATGCAGCAAGATGAGGCTCTCCGGAGTGGCTTCTTTCGTCCCTTTCTGCTAACGAATTGATGCTTTTCAACTGTAGTACTGGAGAGGACTCTTGAGAGTCCCTTGGACAGCAAGGAGATCAAACCAGTCCATCCTAAAGGAAATCAACCCTGACTATTCATTGGAAGGACTGATACTGAAGCTGAAGCTCCAATACTTTGGCCACCTGATGCAAAGACCTGACTCACTGGAAAAAACTGATGGTGGGAAAGATGGAGGGCAGGAGGAGAAGGGGGCGACAGAGGAAGAGAAGATTGGATGGAATCACCTACTCAGTGGACATGAGTTTGAGCAAACACCAGAAGACAGTGAAGGACAGGGAAGCCTGACATGCTGCAGGTCATGAGGCGGCAGAGTCGAACATGACTTAGCAACTGAACAACAACAATTACCAAATAAGTCACTATATAATCTGTCTGCTACTTGGAGTTTGCACTATTTTTATTATGATGGGGTGGAAAAGTTTTCTGCTTTGAAGATCATACTCCTGTCTTTTTATGGATGCACAGTATTTTTTGAAACACAAATGTCTCCCATTCTGCATCTACTACAGCCCTTATACATTAAAACAATAATGCAATTAATCATAATTGATTTATTTCCTATCAATAAGATTTTATGTTTTGGCCTATTTTTATATCAAAAACTAAGATTCACTCAAATAAAATCTCTATACTTAACGGTTATGGCAATATTTCTGTGAGATTCTTAAGACTTGAAGTTTCTAGAATAAGTATTAAATTATATATTTTAAAACATACTTTACAATATTGTATTGATGTAATTAACCTCCAATTAAAATAAATAAATTTATATTAAAAAAATAAAATCCTCAAAGATGATGCTGTTAAAAAAAACAACATACTTTAGTGATAGATTGAGGGAGGAAAGGTTTCAGCATTCCCCCTGTGGAACGGATAATTTCTTGATTCTTATTCTTTCTGGTCATTAGCAATTTCTAGTTGTTTGGTTAAAAATGATGAAATTGAAAAGAAATAAAGTCATAGCAATATAATAAGGGAGGAATAGAAAAACTAAGAGGAGAAAAAGTGAAAAAACTTAAGTTTTAAACAAGAAAATATTTTTGAATGAGAAAAATGGGGAATTATAAAAATATTCAAAGTGAAAGTTAGCTAAAATGTGCTCTTTCTCCTCCTCCTCCTCTCCTTCCATCTCCCCTTTCAAATGTTTGCAAAGGCATCCAACAGCTACAAATTAAGTAATTATTTTTAGCAATATACTGAAATGTGAAGGATTTTGGAGGATAAGTCTTGAAATGAGAAATTTGTTCAGGAAATATCTGTGGGAAAAAAGATTGGTTTAAAGCATCTCATCTGGAAGATGCAATGTGATGAGTCTTCATAGGAAAAAGGAGAAACAGTGAGGAAGAACATCATGATTTAAGCAGAAGCAAAGTCAAATAATAGGTCTTCATCAATGGATGTAATTGACCACAATGCCTATTCTCACATGGGTTAAAAATGTTAACCTCCAAGAGCTTGCTTGTTCACCAAGACCCAGTAGAAACCAGACTCACATGGGGAAGATTCCCTTGTGTGTTCATCAAGAGGGTGCTGCCTGAGGTTTCCTCCTGCCCAACAGCTTCCTCAGACCCTGTTTCAGGTCTTTGTTTCTTAAGCTGTAGATAAAAGGATTGAGCATGGAGGACAGGACTGTGTAGACAATTGTTGCCACGTGGTCCCTGACAGTGTAGGTGGACACAGGCTGTAAATAGACATAGAAGATGCTTCCATAAAAGAGTGTTACCACAGTGAGGTGAGACCCACAGGTGGAGAAGGCTTTGTGTTTCCCAGCAGCTGAGGGAATTTTGAGAACCGTGATGAGGATTCGTACGTAAGAAAAAGCAATACATAGAAAAGGAGTCACCAAGAAGGCAGATGCTTCTGTCATCAACACAATTTCATTGACAAATGTGGAGGAGCAGGATAATTTCATCAGAGGGCTGAGGTCACAGAGAAAATGATGGACAGTATTGGAGTCACAGAAAGTGAGGTGATTCAGTAGAAGTGTGTGTAGGAGGGAGTGGAAGTGAGGCAATGAGCAGGAGAAAGCCACCAGCAAGACACAGCGGCGGTGACTCATGATGGTGACATAGTGGAAGGGGTCACAGATGGCCACATAGCGGTCAAAGGCCATGACTACTAGAAGCCAACTGTCAGTGTTGCCCAAGGCATATATAAAATACATCTGGGTAAGGCACCCAGCATAGGAGATGGTGTTATGTGACAGAAAGTTCACCAGCATCCTGGGGACAATGGTTGTTGTGAAGCAAATGTCAGTGAAAGACAGGAAACTCAAAAAGAAATACATGGGGGTGTGCAGTTGGGGGTCAGAGTGGATGGCCAG
Source organism: Ovis aries (assembly GCF_016772045.2). Lineage (NCBI taxonomy): Eukaryota > Metazoa > Chordata > Mammalia > Artiodactyla > Bovidae > Ovis > Ovis aries. The sequence continues at coordinate 13,412,969 of NC_056056.1, read as the reverse complement.
GATGATGAGCAGGTTCCCTGTTATGGTGACCAGATATATGATGAGGAAGAGGATGAAGAGTGGCTTCTGGTCCTCAGGCCGTGAGGAGAGTCCCAGGAGGATGAATTCAGAGACACTACTTGTTTGGTTGAGTCCTTCCATTGACTTGGGTCTAAGTTATATGCAAGCTGTTTTGTTATTTCACATGCTCCAATTCCATTGTTCAAATCAGGAGAACCCAACAAGTCTTTATTTCCTCTTTTTCATTACCATTAGCAACTATACTTTCCCAAAGAATCTGTCTGCAATGCAGGGGACCTGGGTCAATCACTGGGTTGGGAAGATTCCCTGGAGAAGGGAATGGCTACCCACTCCAGTATTCTTGCCTGATGAATTCCATGGACAGAAAAGCCAGGCAGGCTACAGTCCATAGTGCCACTAACATTTTCACTTTCACAGCAGGTGTGCAGGGAAAGCTTGTCATCCTCATGGTCCATGATGTGGTCTTAGCTTCCCAAATCCGTGAGCATCATAAGGACCTTATATTGCAAGCTGTAGGGACAGAAGAAAAGTTTTCCCATAGAATCCATCAGAGTGGTCTTCTTTGATTCAAGTTGCTTAGTTCCTGTTCTGGGAAAAACTCTATTTCCCTAATGGGAACATAGCAAAAAACTAATATTTGCTTTGTGTAGTTTATGTTGTATTTTGGGAGCTAGATCATGAGCAAACAGAATCTGTAACATTATATCAGGTGAAGAGAAGTTTTGTTAACAAAATAGGGTATTATAAGACAAGAGAGATGGCTGGAGGGTGTGGATGGTGAAGCACAGAAGTCACAGAACCATCATTCCTTCTAAAGCACATTCAGTTGTTATCCTATTGGATTTAACTTTGCATGTCTGGGAAACTGGTTAGGGTTTGCTGGGACAACCAACAGGGCAAGTCTAAGAAGAATGGTGAAGCTAGGTCAACATTGTTCTATTTTCCTTGTTTGGGCACAGAATGGGAAGCTAATCCTCCTTACCTCATGGCATGATATCATTTTGCAAGATTTTATGGAAGGAATATTTGTCCATGCATCTAGTGATTTGAGTGTATCAGTAGTTAAAGCAAAAACAACCAGTGTTTACAAATACAAATACATATTCCCTATGAAACCTATGGTAAGCATTTGACTAAATCCCATGATAAGAAATTGTGAAGCATGCATTGTTTCAGGAAACTAAGGTTTACAGAGGTGAAGCAGTTTTCTCATGGTTACTAAGGAGTTGAATAGCAATCAGGTATCGAACACCAAGCTTATGCTCTTAAGCATTACGTACCTCTCCTCCAGTTTTGGTATATTTCTTGTCTATCACAATCAGGCACTAACACTGTTTTCCTCATTTTGACAGTTTCCTACATGAATTACCCTTCTATGTCCCTTAACTGACAATGTTTCTTCCTCCATGACCAGAATCCATCCTTGGAGTTGCAAAAGAGGTAGCCTGTCTTTCTGTGAAGTAGAGATGGAGGAAGTTGAAATTTTGACTCTCCATGATAAACTGGCCAAAATCACGTGGAAAAATTTGGCTATGTGTGACCGCTGTGTGTCTAGTGAGTGGAGCTGGGGTCCTGGAGTGGACAGTGCCCTGGACTAAAGTTGAATTGTGGGAGTTTGATTTGTCCTCCATCACCTGTTCACAAACTCATTCTTGATGTTTAATGAATAGCAACTGAGATACTACGTCTGTAAAGCAGTGTATCACACACTGATCAATATTCAAAGATGAGGTATTTATGGAAGGATTGCCTGGGGAATGTGGAATACAAAAATTAGTGGAGAGTTAGTGAATTAATGGGATTCGGTGCTGCAGGTCACAGATGTGAAGAACACACAGGTTGATGACTAGAAAAAAGGAGGAATATTTTGGATCTGAGAATCAGGAAGAATAGTTCTAAAATCACAGGGTGAGTGGATCAGACTGTGAATATGATGGGTTTTCTTTTCTTTCTCTGCTATTGGTGGGGTTTTACTTCCAATAAAACAAATGGTATAAATCAGTTAGAGATCAAACTGGTTGAACTAAAGACCAAATGCCACATGGACGTTCTCCTTGGACCTCATGATGTCTCAATCTATGAGATATTTAAAAGTATCTGGGAGAAAAAAAGTAAGGTGCCAAAGTGGGTTGGAGTAGCCAAGTGGGTGGCCGGCTTCTGAAGCTCACCTCTATGTCCAGATGCTTTTCCTTCTTTCTCAGCCTCTCCAGAAGCTAGTGCACACCATGTCCGTTCATCAAGTCGTGTCTGCTTCTCAGTCAAACCTCAGCTTCCTCATGTGTCTCCCATGAAATTCAGGGCTGATTGACAAGGAGACAAGAAGGGATGCAGGAGGAGCTGATATGCTACTCCAAAGGGGTAACACGCTTTCCTTCCCTGACCTCAACCCCCACCCTTCTTTCTTAACGCCTGGTCCCTTGCTTGCTGCTGCTCTCCCAGCTCCAGATCTCAGAAGGCAGAGATGCTCTGACTCAAGTGGGAGGGCTCCCTTGATTGTGGCAGCACAGCCAGCTTCTCACGAGTCTGAGGTCTGCTCTGTGGCCTCTGAGATGCTTATTAGGCTAAGGATGTTGTCGTGTGGTGACCTCTCTAGGGGGTTTGTCTCCAAAGGGACAGAGGACACCTGAGGCTTCCTGTTTAGATGTTGGGACTGATCTTTGATCTTCTTAATCTCTCTGTGACATCTCAAGGGCATGCTTCTGTTTTCCCAACTATGAGTTATGAGGGATGGACAGATATTTATGTAGGTGAAAACTTTAATTTGGGGGGATTCGAATGCCAACCAAGGGGTATTCTAGATCTGGGGAAGACAAGTCAAAATGAAGAGGTTGCAATTTTTAGGATATTCAGTGAGGGGTAGTTCAATGGTATAAATGTGCTTTCTAGTGTCTGGGGAGACACATGGATTAGACATTTTTGTATGTGGGATTAGGCTAATGTAAGTTTATATATGCTTAAATCACAGGGTCCGGCAATGGTTATTGTCATATAGCAAAGGAACTTTGGATCAAATAATGCATGTGTTTTCAGAATTTAGTCTCAGAGCTTTGGGGTTCAGCAATGAGGAAAATAGATACTTGTTAAAATGCTGATCTTGCCTTTTAGTAGTTGCTTTTGAGAAGTTACTTAGCCTCTACAAACCTCAAGTCCTTCCTCTGCTAAATGAAGATATAACTCTTCTTGGCACTGAAATCAGAGAGAAAATTTCCTTTTGGATTTTATACAGAGAATACTTGTGTGTTTTGGTGAATATCATTCACAGCAAGGATATAGGGAAAAAAGTACATTCTGCTACTGCCCTCAGGATAAGCCAGTGCCTCATACAACACATGTGTGTCTTTTCCCTTACCTGTGAGTTTAATTTAAAAATTTTATCTACATATTAAGAGTAAATGCTATAGAGACAGAAAGTCCTGGGTTTGGGTTCTCCATCTTCTAATTACTATTCAGATGTCTGTCTTTCTTTCTATTAATTTAATCTCTTGACAAATACTATTTATTTACAGTTTATTGAGAAATAATGGACACAGAACATTGTTTAATGTGTACAACACAGTGATTTGACAGATGTATTTATTGCAAAATAATGACCACAATAAAGTTGGTTAACATATCCATAGTTTTGAGTTTTGTAGTGACAACTTTTAAAATCTACTGTCATAACAGTTTTCAAATGTACAGCACAGTCTTGTTAAAATAAACCTAATCACTTTGCTGTATCTTTACTTGAACTATATAGATGATAGCAGATTGTTTCCTAAAGTGACTGTACCAATTTATATTGCTGCTAACAGCATAATTTTATATTGCTTCATATTTTCTTAAACTTTTCACATTTATCCTCAGAATTCTAATTTTTGTTATCTGTTGGTGTGCAATGGCTTCCTGTTGTGATTTAATTTGAATTTCTCTGATTATTAATGTAGCACATCATATTTTCATATGATTATTGGTCATTTAGATTTTCTTCTCTTTTGTGACATGTTTATTTAATTTTTTTTTCCTAGACCCTCATCTCCCTCAGCCCCCAGCTTTGCCTGTTTTTCTTACTGATTTCTAGGGATCTTTATGTACTCTTAATCTGGATGTTTTAATTGGTTTTATGAATTTCAAATACCTTTTACTATTTTGTTATTTGTCTTTTTCTGCTATGATGTCTTTGATATTGACACAGTCTAATCTACAATTTTCTTTTATGGTTAGTGCTTACTTTCTGTTTCTTATTAAAGAAATATTTTTCTATCTTAAGGAGACAAAGATATTCTCCTATATTACTTTCTAAACATTTTTAGGTTTTGGTTTTCATATGTAAGTTTGTAATTCATCAGGAGTAAATTTTTGCATATGGTATGTGGTAAGAATCCAGTTTCATTTTTGCATGTGATTTTCCAACTGTCTTAAGCTGCATTCCAGAAAAAAATACGCCTCATTCGTGTCAAGTGTATACCAACAGGGGCAGGGTGTGTGTGTTTCTGGGCTCTCTGTTTTATAGCAGCTGTCTTGTTTGCCTAGTCTTTCATCAATATCCACATAGTCTGCATTACAATAGGTCTATAGTGGGTCTTGATATCTACCAGACTAGTGATTCTCAAAGTATTTTTATTAATCAGTATGTGGCATCACCTGAGGGCTTGTTAGAAATGAAAATTCTTGGACCTCACTCAGACTGACTCGAGGGACATAGCCATAGCTCCATGGCCATGCCCAGTCTTGGAGAAAAATGTAAAGATCAGGATTTTCTCTTCCAAACCCAAAGTGTTGATAGCAAAAACCCTATGTTGTATAGAAGTGTGATTGTTTCATGCATTAAGTGTTTCCTCCTTATCTAGCTCATCAAAATGAGAATTAGGACATTCAACGGAGGGTCCCATTGGTGATCCGACCTCTTTTATAGCAGCTCTTCCCTATCATGATGCGATATTATTGCTATTTAAACAAAACAAGACTCAATGATGACAAACAACAGAGCAATAGATTTTACACTACTCTTAACAATTGGTGTTTATTTATTAAAAAAATATGTCCCTGTTTAAAAATTCTGATGTTAAAAATATGTGCAGACTTGAAAGCACACATTGTTTCCTTCTAGTCTTTTGTATAACGGTGTGTGTGTTATGTGTCTGTGTGTGTGTGTGTGTGTGTGTGTGTGCAAGGGTGTATGTTTTCCTACTGGGCATATAATCTCACCAGATACACAAAAATATACCCACCCACCGCCCCCACACACACACAGATATAAATACTTTTTTTTTTTAAACCCTAACAGGTTTACTCATAGACATTTTCGTTTATATTCGTAATGGCTTTTCAGGTCAGTCCTAGAGATATACCTCCTTATGTATACCTATTACAGATTATTTCTCTCTATGGAAAAATTGAACCACTATTTATCTATTTCTCTATTGATGGGCATTTAGATAATTTTTAATTTTTCTAATTTTTTCTATTATGAAAAATGCAATCAGTGAATATCTGTATACATGTAGATTATACACTTGATATAGCATTACTGAAGGCATGAGTCCAGAAATACAAATAATGGGACATAGGGAGTGGTTGGGAATTTTCAATCATGCAGCTTCTCACATAAAGACTAGGTTAGTATTTTCTATGGGGTGCTCCTTAAAGGAAGATTCACAGGCCTACGTGAGACCTATTGAATAATAGCTCCAGGAAGAACATAGAAGAGTAATAAATGATAAAATACTCAGATATAAAATAAAGTATAAAATCACTGAGTAGTAATAGAGAATAAAGGAAGAAACAGACGTGAACAGTATAAAGTCCTTGCCTAGATGACTCTCTGAATGGTTCCAGAAGTTCCTCGTTATATCTGCCTTTAATGTTCACATATGAGTTTTTATACTCTCCTTGGAGTCATTAATTCTAAGTACATAGAATTAATGTATGTACTTTCTCTGGGAAGCAGACAGATCTGGATGATTATGATGGTGGCAATACGGGAATCTCTAAGGGGAACTAAAGCTAAGAGAGGGAACAAGACCCGTGCCTTGAGGCATATTTGAGGCACCAGATGACCAGGGTAGAGACCCAGAAGAAACTCAGCCTCATGCATACTGGCCTGATAATCAGGGCAGTTGTGTGCTGAACTACTAGGTCACCTGGCTAAGCGGGGCTAAGAGCTGGGCTTTTGTTCACTACAGAGCCTAGAACGTTGTGCTGTCAAAAATATGGAAGAAGGAAGAGGCACAATCCCTGGATAACTGTTGCACTAGACACACTCCTCGCTTGGTGGAAGTTTCAGTTTCTTAAGAGTCTCAATCCTGTCACTTTCTCTCTGCTTCTCCTTCTCTGAATAATTGCAATGACTTTCAGAAAGCTAGTTTATTACAGAAACTACAATGAGAGGCAAATTATATTAAGGGAATCAAAAGTTATTGAACAGATATATGTTAAGTTCTAGGAAATTTTGTGGGAAACAAAGGTTTCTAGCATTTGGAGCAATGAAAATGATGTGGTTTCCTGGAGAAGAGGAAGACAGGAAGAGAGATGCTCATACATGAAAACTGGAAGCCAAGACTTTGGTAGACCTGGAGCCTATTCCTGAATCATCATAAAGTCTCCATGGTTAATAGTTGCATGTGTAAAGAAATGGACACAATCCAACATCCGTGACACATGTGAGTCATTTCTACTGACCAACAAGAGTTTATTATGTGTATCAGGAACTAGCAGAAACAGCATCTAGAGCCTCAGAGAAACCCATGAACATATCCCCAAAAGGCTAGGATTTCCTCCTGCCCATCAGCTTCCCCAGGCCCCTCTTCATGTCTTTGTTTCTCAGACTGTAAATGAAAGGATTGAGCATGGAGGACAGAACTGTGTAGACAATTGTTGCCACTCGGTCCTGAACAGTGTAGCTGGACAAGGGCTGTAAATAGACATAAAAGATGCTTCCATAAAACAGAATCACCACAGTCAAGTGGGAGCCACAGGTGGAGAAGGCTTTGCATTTCCCAGCAGTTGAGGGGATCCTGAGAACTGCTACGAGGATTCGCACATACGAGAAAACAATGCATAGGAAGGGTGTCACCCAAAACACCAGCCCTTCTGTCTTTATTGTGAGATCATTGACAAATATGGAGGAGCAGGACAATTTCAGCAGAGGGTTGATGTCGCAGAGGAAGTGGTGGACAACATTGGAGTCACAGAAGGTGAGCTGATTCAGCAGAAGTATGTGTAGGAGTGAGTGGAGGTGAGGCAATGAGCAAGAGATGGCCACTAGCAGGACACAGCGGTGGTGGCTCATGGTGGTGACATAGTGGAAGGGATCACAGATGGCCACATAGCGGTCATAGGCCATGGCTGCCAGAAGGCAATTATCAGTGTTGCCCAGAGCATACATGAAATACATCTGGGTCAGACACCCAGCATAGGAGATGGTCTTCTTCTCTGACAAGAAGTTCACTAGCATCCTGGGGACAATGGTTGTTGTATACCAAATGTCAGTGAAAGACAGGACACTCAAGAAGACATACATGGGGGTGTGCAGTTGGGGGTCAGAGCGGATGGCCAGGATGATGAGCAGGTTCCCTGTTATGGTGACCAGGTATATGATGAGGAAGAGGATGAAGAGTGGCTTCTGGTCCTCAGGCCGGGAGGAGAGTCCCAAGAGGATGAACTCAGAAACACTGCTGGTTTGGTTGAGTCTTTCCATTGACTTGGGTCTAGTTAGATACAAGAAGGTTTGTTATTTATCATGCTCCAGTTCCATAGCCCAAATCACAAGGACCCAGCAAGTCTTTGTTTCCTCTGTTTGGTCGCTATTGGCAGCTGTGCTGGGAAAGCTTGTTACCCTCGTGGTCTTTGATGTGGTCCTCTGTTCCCAAATCCATGTTATCATAAGTGTCTTATGTTGAAACCAGGAGGAACAGAAGAAGAGTTTTCCTTTAGAAACCTCTAATTCAAGTTCCTTAGTTCCTAGTCTGGGAAATCTAGGAAGTTCCTATTGCTGGGAATACAGCAATAGAACAGAAATTCTTGCCTTTATGTAATTCATGTAGCTTGGCTGATAGATCAGATTATTACAAACAGTGTATGTAATATAATATCAAATAATGATACATTTGTTAAAACATAGGGTATTAATAATGTAAGAGATCATTGGGGGTGGGGAGTATTTTAGATACTGAAGTCATAGGACCCTCATTCTTTATCAAAGCAAATTCAGTTGTTATAAAATTAAACTTTATCTTTGCATGTCTTCAATAGAAATAAGCATTTGCCAAAATAATCAGCAGGGAATATCTGAGAGGAATGTTGAACCCAGTTCAACACTGTTTCTTTCCTTGTCTGGACACAGAATGAGAGGTTCACCCTCCTTAGATCACGGCATGCCGTCATCAGTCTGTGCAAGTCTCCCCTCTTTTGTAAATCGTTTTTCCTTTCATTAATCCCCTGTCCTAAACCACGTTTGTACAGAAGGGCATCCGTTGTTAACTATTCAATTCATGTTTTAAAATTTCTTCTCTCACATATTTATTCAAAGATATCTTTGAGAAACATGTAAGTATGTGTTTTGCAGTCATACCCAGTTACCTAATAATGGACATTAAAATTGCCTCTCTTTCTTGCTACTACAAAATACTCTATAATGATAGATCTTACATCAGCAAATGTTCTTTAAAGAAATTTTTTAGAGCCAGCATATTCATCCATACTATGTGAATTACATATTACATCAGAAGTTTCAAACATTTTGAGACATTGGTTATTTATAAATTCTTGGTTACCACAAAAATCCCTACAATGAATATACTTATATCATTAAAGTGTTTAAACTAATTTTCAGAGGCAGTGCATTCTCTAGTACATTTTAAATGGACATATTGCACTGGAACTTTAAGGCATTTTAAAGCCTTATGCGCGTGTGTGTGCTCAGTTGTTCAGTCATGTCCAACTCATTGAGGCCCCATGGACTACAGCCGGCCAGGCTCCTTTACCCATGGAATTTTCCAGGCAAGAATATTGGAGTGAGGTGCTATTCCCTTCTCTGGGAGATCTTCCCAGGGATTAAATCCACGTCTCTTACACCTCCTGCACTCACAGGCAGATCCTTTACCACTAGCAAAACCTGGGAAGCCCTTAAACTCTTATATATTAATTTATTTAACATTGTTAAATTAATATGTTGCTTCATTTACAATTAACTGCTCTTATTCTAAGTTATCAAACATCTTTAAACTTAAAATACTTCATGTATAACATTGGACTCAAATATTCACATTCTCATGAAGATTTAGTGAAATAACGCGTGAAAACACTTAGAAGAGAGACAAGCATATTGTCAGCATGCAGGAGAAGCTCTTGATCCTCATCAGTCCCTGTGTTGCCTTGCTTTATCTTCTATTTCTTGATGTTCTCAAAATCAATTAATTTATGTACATAAAGTATCACATCTCTCACTGCCAAATTGTCTGACTAATTTCAGGATTTTGCAAGTTTTTAATGGAAGGAATATTTGTTTATGCATTGAATAATTGGATTAATTGGTAATTAAAGTTAATAATAATGACCAATATTTGTGAGTAAGTATTATGTACCAAGTTTATATTAAGTAACCTACTAAATCCTAAGGAATTATGAAGCATTTTAAGAGACTGAGGCTTACAGCGTTGAAGTGGTTTGCTGAAGTTCACTAAGGACATTAAGGCTCCCTTGATAGCTCAGTTGGTAAAGAATCCACCTGCAATGTGGGAGACCTGGGTTCAATCTCTGGATTGGGAAGATCCTCTGGAGAAGGGAAAGTCTACCCACTCCAGTATTCTGGCCTGGATAATTCCATGGACTGTATAGTCCATGGGGTTGCAAAGAGTCAGACATGACTGAGTGACTTTCATTTTCACTTTCAAGGATGTGAAGAGCAATCAGTATTTGAACTCCAAGCTGGCTCACTGTAAGTTTATGCTCTCCAGTATTATGCCACCCCTCCTCTAGGTTTGATATGTAAATTGTCTATAACAATCAACATAGGCAGTTTTAATTGTTTTGACAATTTCCTACACAGTTTGCCCTTCTGTCCTCCTTATCTGACACACTTTCTTCTCCCATATTCAGAATTTATCCTTGTATTTGCTAGAGAGGTGGCCTATCTTTCTGTGTTGTAGTGTAATTTGAAAATAAGAATATCCATGATTAACTAGCCAATCAGGTGGAAAAAATTGGCCATGTATTACTGGGGCATGTCTGGTGTGTGGAGCTGGTGTTGTGCAGTGGACAGTGTCCTCTGGTGAAGACAAAAAGTGAGGGGTTTGATTCATCCTGCCTCACCTGCTCACAAGCTGGTTCCTGATGTTTTATGAATAACAAGGGAGACACTATGTCTGTAAAGCAGTACATCACACACAGATCAATATTCAAAAGTGAGTCATTTGTGAAAGGGCTGCCTAGGGAATATGCAATACAAAAATTAGTGGAGATTTGGTAAATTAATGGGGTTGGTTGCTGTAGGTCAGAGAAGTGAGGAGCACCCAGGTTGAAGACAAGAAAAGAGGAGGAAAGTTTTTGACTTGACTATTCTAAAAGCAGAGGGTGAGTGGATCAGGCTGAGACTTCAATCTTTTTTTTTTTTTTTCTCTTTCTACTGCTGAGGTTTTGTTTCCATAAAAACAAATGGTATATATGGCCTAGAAGTCCAAATGGATGGACTTAAAACCAAATTCCAGAAGGGAGTTTTACCTCCCTGGACCTATGACTTCTTAAACCATGAAATATTTGGAAATATTGGAAAAGAGTAAGGTACCAAACTGGGCTGGAGTAGCCAAGTGAGTGGCCAGCTTCTGAAGCTCACCTCGACATCCCGATGCTTTTGTTTCCTTCCCAGCCACTGCAGAAGATGATGTGCACCACATCTGTTAATCAGGTCAAGTCTGCTTCTCAGCCAAAGTTCAGCTTCCTCATAAGTCTCCCATGAACTTCTGGACTGATCGACAAGGAGACAAGCAGGGATAGAGGAGGATATGATATACTACTCCAAAGGGGTAACATGTTTCCCTTCCCTGACCTCAACCCCCACTTCTTTCCTAACACTTGGTCCCTAGCTCGCTATTGCTTCTGCCAGCTCCAGATCTCAGAAGGCAGAGATGCTCTGACTCAAGTGGGAGGACTCTCCTGATTGAGGAAGCCCAGCCAGCTTCTCATGAGTCTGAGGTCTGCTCTGCTGGCCTCTGGGGTGCTTGTTAGGCTGAGGGAGTTGAGGTGTGATGACCTCTCTGGAGAGTTTGTCCTGGGATCTCTGTAGGCAGAGAAAGCAGAATGGTAATCACAGCCAGCACTGCTGACTCCAAGGGGACGCGGGACCTTTGAGATTTCCTGTTCAGATGTTGGGACTAATCTCAGATCTTCTGAACCTCAGTGCACTATTTCATGGGCCTGTTTCAGTTTCCCCAACTGATATGCTTTATCAAGGATGGACAACTACTCATTGGGGTGAATATTTATTTGTTTTAATTGGAGGCTAATTGCTTTACAATATTGTATTGGTTTTGCCATACATCAACATTCAACGTGGACCAAGGTGTATTCTAGATCCTGGCAGGTCATCGGTTAATATATTGAAGGTTAACGGTTTCGGGGAATGCACAGGTAGATCTATGTGCTTTCAGTGTCTGTGCTTTCCAGTATCTGGGTTGGCATGTGGACTAGACATTTTTCCATGTGGTATGCAGTTAACATTTATGTATGTTTAAAACCCAGAGCCATGCAAAGGATATTGTCATATGTAGCAAATGGTGTTGGATAAAAATGCATGTGTTTTCAAATTTTAGTCTCAGAGCACTGTTTGAAGTTCAGTGTTGAGGAAAATAGATATTTATTAGAATACTGCCCTTTTCTGTTAGTTGTTACATTTAAAAAGTTACTTAGCCTTTTGAAGCCTCAGGTTGTTCCTTTACTAAATGAGGGAAAAACTGCTTCTTGGCATGAAAATTGAAGAGAAAATTAACTTTTGAATTTTATTCAGAAAATATTGTGTATTTTGGTAAACATTATCCATAGCAAAGTTATAGGAAAGAAGGTAAGAAAAAAAAAAGAAAAAAGAAGGTACATTTGGCTACCACCCTCAAAATAAGCCACTGCCTCATGCAATACCCATGGGTCCTTTTCCTTTGTGGTGAATTTATTTTTAAACTTTCGTCTACATATCAAGAATAAATAATGTAGAGACAGAAGCTCCTGACTTTGGATTTTGTCTCCTCCACTTACTATTCATGTGTCTGTCTTTCTATTCATTTATCCTCTTGACAAGTGTTATTTATTTATTCCAGCTTTATTGAGATATAATGGACATATGACACTGTTTAAGGTGTCCAACACAGTGATTTGATAGTTGTTTTTATTACAGAATGATTACCACAATAATGGTAGTTAACATGCATAAAAGTTGGGTTTTTGTTCACTACAGAGCCTAGAACATTCTGCTGTCAAAAATATGGAAGAAGGAAGAGGCACAATCTCTGTATAACTGTTGCAATAGACACACTCCTCGCTTGGTGGAAATTTCAGTTTTTTAAGTCTCTATTGTCACCGTCTCTTTAATTACTGCAATGATTTTAAAAAAGCTAGTTCATTACAGAAATTACATTGAAACTCAAATTATATTAAGAGAATCAAAAGTTATCAAACAGGTGTATGTTCTAGGAAATTTTGTGGAAAACAAAGGTTTCAACAGCATTTGGAGCAATGAAGAATTGCGGTTTCCTGGAGAAGAGGAAGGCAGAAGGAGAGTTGCAGATATATGAAAACTGGAAGCCAAGATTTTGGTAGACCTGGAGCCTATTCGTGAATCATCATAAAGTCTCCACGGTTAGGAGTTGCATGTGTAAAGAAGTGGGTGTAACCCAACATCCATGACCCTTTGAGTCATATCTACTGACCTACAAGAGTTTATTATGTGTATCAAGAACCAGCAGACAGGATATGGAGCCTCAGAGAAACCCTTGAAAATATCCCCAAAAGGCTAGGTTTTCCTCCTTCTGGCTAGGATTTCCTCCTGCCCATCAGCTTCCCCAGGCCCCTCTTCATGTCTTTGTTTCTCAGACTGTAAATGAAAGGGTTGAGCATGGAGGACAGGACTGTGTAGACAATTGTTGCCACTCGGTCCTGAACAGTGTAGCTGGACAAGGGCTGTAAATAGACATAAAAGATGCTTCCATAAAACAGAATCACCACAGTAAAGTGGGAGCCACAGGTGGAGAAGGCTTTGCGTTTCCCTGCAGCTGAGGGGATCCTGAGAACTGCTACGAGGATTCGCACATACGAGAAAACAATGCATAGGAAGGGGGTCACCCAAAACACCAGCCCTTCTGTCTTTATTGTGAGATCATTGACAAATATGGAGGAGCAGGACAATTTCAGCAGAGGGTTGATGTCACAGAAAAAGTGGTGGACCACATTGGAGTCACAGAAGGTGAGCTGATTCAGCAGAAGTATGTGCAGGAGTGAGTGAAGGTGAGGCAGTGAGCAGGAGAAGGCCACCAGCAGGACACAGGGGCGGCGGCTCATGATGGTGACATAGTGGAAGGGGTCACAGATGGCCACATAGCGGTCATAGGCCATGGCTGATAGAAGATAACTATCAGTGTTGCCCAAGGCATATGTAAAATACATCTGGGTCAGACATCCAGCATAGGAGATGGTTTTCTTCTCTGACAGGAAATTCACCAGCATCCTGGGGACAATGGTTGTTGAGAAGCAAATGTCAATGAAAGACAGGAAACTCAAGAAGAAATACATGGGGGTGTGCAGTTGGGGGTCAGAACGGATGGCCAGGATGATGAGCAGGTTCCCTGTTATGGTGACCAGGTATATGATGAGGAAGAGGATAAAGAGTGGCTTCTGGTCCTCTGGCCGCGAGGAAAGTCCCAGGAGAATGAACTCAGAGACACTGCTGGTTTGATTGAGTCTTTCCATTGATTTTGGTCTAGTTAGATACAAGAAGGTTTGTTATTTATCATGCTTCAGTTCCACAGCCCAAAGTACAAGAACCCAGCAAGTCTTTGTTGTCCTCTATTTGGGCACTATTAGCAGCTGTGCTGGGAAAGCTTGTTACCCTCTTGGTCCTTTGATGTGGTCCTCCCTTCCCAAATCCATGTCATCATAAGGGCCTTTTGATGAAACCTGAAGGAAGAGAAGAAGGGTTTTCCTTTAGAAACCATCACAGCTGGACCCCTTGATTCAAGTTCCTTAGTTCCTTGTCTACAGAATCTGTGTCCCTGCTGGGAATACAGCAATAGAACATAAATTCCTGCCTTTGTGTAATTCATGTAGCTTGGGTGATAAGTCAGATGATCACAAACAGTATATGTAATACAATATCAGGTAGTGATAAATACACGTAGTGGTACAGAATACATTAAGGATGTATATTGTCACCCAGCTTATTTAACTTATATGCAGAGTACATCATGCAAAATGCCGGGTTGGATGAAGCATAAGCTGGAATCAAGATTGCTGGGAGAAATATCAATAATCTCAGATACACAGATGATACAACCTTTATGGCAGAAAGTGAAGAGAAACTAAAGGGCCTTTTGATGACATTGGAACAAGAGAGTGAAAAAGCTGACTTAAAACTCAACATTCAAGAAATTAAGATCATAGTATCCAGTCCCATCACTTCATGGAAAATAGATGGGAAAACAGTGGAAACAGTGACAGACTTAATTTTCTTGGGTTCCAAAATCACTGCAGATGGTGACTGCAGCCATGAAATGAAAAGATGGTTGTTCCTTGGAAGAAAAGCTATGACCAATCTAGACAGTGTATCAAAAAGCAGAGATATTACTTTACTAGGTCCACCTAGTCAAAGGTATTGTTTTCCTAGTAAACATGTATGGATGTGAGAGTTGGACTATAAAGAAAGCTGAGCACCAAAGTATTGATGTTTTTAAACTGTGGTGTTGGAGAAGATTCTTGAGAGTCCCTTGGACTGCAAGGAGATCCAACCAGTCAATCCTAAAGGAAATCAGTCCTGAATATTCATTGGAAGGACTGATGTTGAAGCTGAAACTCCAATACTTTGGCCACCTGATGTGAAGAACTGACTCATTGGAAAAGACCCTGATGCTGGGAAAGATTGAAGGCAGGAGGAGAAGAGACAACCGAGGATGAGATGGTTGGATAGCATCACGAACTGGATGGACATGTGTTTGAGCAAGCTTTGGGTGTTGGTGATGGTCAGGGAAGCCTGGCGTGCTGCAGTCCATAAGGTCGCAAAGAGTTGGACATAACTGAGGAACTGAACTAAACTGAACTGAGTGATACACTTTTTAAAAAATAGGGTATTATTAGTATAAACAGATAGAGATCATTGGAGGTGGGGAGTATTTTATTTTATTTTTCACTTTCTTTTTTTAATATAAATTTATTTATTTTAATTGGAGGCTAATTACTTTACAATATTGTATTGGTTTTGCAATACATCAACATGAAGGACCCCCATTCCTCACCAAAGCAAATTCAGTTTGCTTTGCATTTCTCCTATTGAAATAAGCATTTGCCAAAATAATCAACAGTGAATCTGAGAGGAATATTGAATCCAATTCAACAGTGGTTTTTCCTTGTTTGGACACAGAATGAAAAGTTCTTAACCTTTCAAAGGTTAAACCCTCATGAAGATTTAGTGAAATAATGCATGAAAACACTTAGAAGAGAGAAAAGCATATAGTCAGCATGCAGGAGAAGCTGTTGGTCCTCATCAGCCCCTGTGTCACCTTCCTTTATCTTCTATTTCCTGATGTTCTGAAAATCAACTAATTTATGTACGTCAAGTATCACATCCCTCACTGCCAAACTGTCTGGCTAATTTCAGGATTTGGCAGGTTTTTATGGAAACAATATTTGTTCATGCATTGAAGAATTGGATGAATCAGTAATTAAAGCCAATAATAATGACCAATATTTATGAGTAAGTATTATGTACCAAGCTCATTCTAAATATGCCATTAGATCCCAAGGAATTATGAAGCATTTCAGGAGACTAAGGCTTCCAGAGGTGAAGTGGTTTGCTAAAGGTCACTAAGGATGTGAGAAGCAATCAAGTTTGAACTCTAAGCTGGCTCACTCTAAGTTTATGCTCGCCAGCGTTAAGCTTCCCCTCCTCTAGTTATGCTATGTTAATTGTCTATCACCATCAACATAGGCACTGTTTTTATTGTTCTGAAAATTTCCTACTTGAATTGCCCTTGTACCCTCTGACACACTTTCTTCTCCCATACTTAGAATTTATCCTTGTATTTGCTAGAGAGGTGGCCTATCTTTCTGTGTTGTAGAGATAGTGGAATTCGAAAATGTGAATATCCATGATTAACTAGCCAAATCGGATAGAAAAAATTGGCCATGTATGACTGGGGCATGTCTGGTGTGTGGAGCTGGTGTCGTGCAGTGGACAGTGCCCTGTGGTGAAGACAAAAAGTGAGGGGTTTGATTCATCCTGCATCACCTGCTCACAAGCTGGTTCCTGATGTTTTATGAATAACAAGGGAGACACTATGTCTGTAAAGCAGTACATCACACACAGATCAATATTCAATAGTGAGTCATTTGTGAAAGGGCTTCCTGGGGAATGTGCAATACAAAAATTAGTGGAGATTCGGTGAATTAATGGAATGGATTGCTCTAGGTCAGAGAAGTGAGGAATACTCAGGCTGATGACTAGAAACAAGGAGGAAGATTTCTGATTGGAGAATCAGGAAGAATATTTTACAAGCAGAGGGTGAGTGGATCAGGCCAAGACTATAATTGTTTTTTTTTTTTTTTCCTCTTTTCTTTCTACTGGTATGGTTTTGTTTCCATAAAAGCAAATGGTATATATGGCCTAGAAGTCCAACTGGATGGACTTAAGACCAAATTCCATAAGAGAGTTTTACCTCCCTGGACCTATGACTTCTCAGTCCATGAAATATTTGAAAGTATCAGGGAGGAAAGAGTAAGGTACCAAACTGGGCTGGAGTAGCCAAGGGAGTGACCGGCTTCTGAAGCTCACCTCCACATCCCGATGCTTTTGCTTCCTTCCCAGCCTCTGCAGAAGATGATGTGCACCACGTCTGTTAATCAGGTCGAGTCTGCTTCTCAGCCCAAGTTCAGGTTCTGCATGAGTCTCCCACGAACTTCTGGACTGATCAACAAGGAGAGAAGCAGGGAGGAGGAGCTGAGATACTACTCCAAAGGGATAACACGTTTCCCTTCCCTGACCTCAACCCCCACTTCTTTCCTAACACCTGGTCCCTGGTTCACTGCTGCTTCAGCCAGCTCCAGATCTCAGAAGGCAGAGATGCTCTGACTCAAGTGGGAGGACTCTCCTGACTGTGGAAGCCCAGCCAGCTTCTCATGAATGTCAGATCTGCTCTGCTGGCCTCTGGGGTGCTTGTTAGGCTGAAGGAGTTGAGGTGTGATGACCTCTCTGGAGAGTTTGTCCTGGGATCTCTGTAGGCAGAGAAAGCAGAAGAGGAATCACAGCCAGCTCTGCTGACTCCAAGGGGACAGGGGACCCTTGAGATTTTCTTTTTAGATGTTGGGACTAATCTCAGAGCTTCTGAACCTCAGTGCACTATCTCATGGGCCTGTTTCAGTTTCCCCAACTGATATGCTTTATCAAGGATGGACAACTACTCATTGGGGTGAATATTTTTATTTTAGGAGATTAAAATGTGGTCCAAGGTATATTCTAGATCCTGGCAGGTCATAGGTTAATATATTGGAAGGTTAATGCTTTGGGGGAGTGCACTGGTAGATCTATGTGCTTTCAGTGTCTGTGCTTTCCAGTATCTGGGTTGGCATGTGGACTAGACATTTTTCCATGTGGTGTGCAGTTAACATTTATGTATGTTTAAAGCCCAGAGCCATGCAAAGGATATTGTCATATGTAGCAAATGGATGTTGGATAAATATGCATGTGTTTTCAGAGTTTAGTCTCAGAGCACTGTTTGAAGTTTAGTGTTGAGGAAAGAGATATTTATTAGAATACTGCCCTTTTCTGTTGGTTGTTACATTTAAGAAGTTACTTAGCCTTTAGAAGCCTCGGATTCTTCCTTGACAAAATGAGGGTAAAACTGCTTCTTGGCATGAAAATTGAAGAGAAAATTAACTTTTGAATTTTATTCAGAGAATGCTGTGTATTTCGGTAAACATTATCCATAGTAAAGTTATAGGAAAGAAGGTACATTCGGCTACCACCCTCAAAATAAGCCACTGCCTCATGCAATACCCGTGGGTCTTTTCCTTTGTGGTGAACTTATTTTTAAACTTTCATCTCCGTATCAAAAATAAATAATATAGAGACAGTCTTGGCTTTGGATTTTGTCTCCTCCACTTACTATTCATGTGTCTGTCTTTCTATTCATTTATCCTCTTGACAAGTGTTATTTATTTATTCCAGCTTTATTGAGATATAATGGACATATGCCACTGTTTAAGGTGTCCAACACAGTAATTTGATAGATGTTTTTATTACAGAATGATTACCACAATAATGATAGTTAACATGCACAAAAGTTGGGTTTTTGTTCACTATAGAGCCTAGAACATTCTGCTGTCAAAAATATGGAAGAAGGAAGAGGCACAATCCCTGGATAATTGTTGTGCTAGACACACTCCTCGCTTGGTGGAAGTTTCAGTTTTTTAAGTCTCTGTCTTGTCACCATCTCTGTCTAGTTGCTTCTTTTTTCTAAATTATTGCAACGATTTTCAAAAAGCTAGTTCATTACAGAAATTACATTGAGACTCAAATTATATTAAGAGAATCAAAAGTTATCGAACAGATGTATGTTCTAGGAAATTTTGTGGAAAACAGAGGTTTCAAAAGCATTTGGAGCAATGAAAAAGATGTGGTTTCCTGGAGAAGAGGAAGGCAGAAGGAGAGTTGCAGATATATGAAAGCTGGAAGCCAAGGTTTTGGTAGACCTGGAGCCTATTCCTGAATCATCATAAAGTCTCCACGGTTAGTAGTTGCATGCATAAAGAAGTGGGTGCAACCCAACATCCATGACCCTTTGAGTCATATCTACTGACCTACAAGAGTTTATTATGTATATCAAGAACCAGCAGAAACAGGATATAGAGCCTCAGAGAAACCCATGAATATAACCCCAAAAGGCTAGGTTTTCCTCCTTCCAGCTAGGATTTCCTCCTGCCCATCAGCTTCCCCAGGCCCCTCTTCATGTCTTTGTTTCTCAGACTGTAAATGAAAGGGTTGAACATGGAGGACAGGACTGTGTAGACAATTGTTACCACTCGGTCCTGAACAGTGTAGCTGGACAAGGGCTGTAAATAGACATAAAAGATGCTTCCATAAAACAGAATCACCACAGTCAAGTGGGAGCCACAGGTGGAGAAGGCTTTGCGTTTTCCTGCAGCTGAGGGGATCCTGAGAACTGCTACGAGGATTCGCACATACGAGAAAACAATGCATAGGAAGGGGGTCACCCAAAACACCAGCCCTTCTGTCTTTAATGTGAGATCATTGACAAATATGGAGGAGCAGGACAATTTCAGCAGAGGGTTGATGTCACAGAAAAAGTGGTGGACAACATTGGAGTCACAGAAGGTGAGCTGATTCAGCAGAAGTATGTGCAGGAGTGAGTGAAAGTGTGGCAATGAGCAGGAGAAGGCCACCAGCAGGACACAGGGGTGGCGGCTCATGATGGTGACATAGTGGAAGGGGTCACAGATGGCCACATAGCGGTCAAAGGCCATGGCTGATAGAAGATAACTATCAGTGTTGCCCAAGGCATATGTAAAATACATCTGGGTCAGACATCCAGCATAGGAGATGGTTTTCTTCTCTGACAGGAAATTCACCAGCATCCTGGGGACAATGGTTGTTGAGAAGCAAATGTCAATGAAAGACAGGACACTCAAGAAGAAATACATGGGGGTGTGCAGTTGGGGGTCAGAACGGATGGCCAGGATGATGAGCAGGTTCCCTGTTATGGTGACCAGGTATATGATGAGGAAGAGGATAAAGAGTGGCTTCTGGTCCTCTGGCTCCGAGGAAAGTCCCAGGAGAATGAACTCAGAGACACTGCTGGTTTGATTGAGTCTTTCCATTGATTTTGGTCTAGTTAGATATTAGAAGGTTTGTTACTTATCATGCTTCAGTTCCACAGCCCAAAGTACAAGAACCCAGCAAGTCTTTGTTGTCCTCTATTTGGGCACTATTAGCAGCTGTGCTGGGAAAGCTTGTTACCCTCTTGGTCCCTTGATGTGGTCCTCCCTTCCCAAATCCATGTCATCATAAGGGCCTTATGATGAAACCTGAAGGAAGAGAAGAAGGGTTTTCCTTTAGAAACCATCACAGCTGGACCCCTTGATTCAAGTTCCTTAGTTCCTTGTCTACAGAATCTGTGTCCCTGCTGGGAATACAGCAGTAGAACAGAAATTCTTGCCTTTGTGTAATTCATGTAGCTTGGGTGATAAGTCAGAGGATCACAAACAGTATATGTAATACAATATCAGGTAGTGATAAATAGACGTAGCAGTATAGAATACATTAAGGATGTATATTGTCACCCAGCTTATTTAACTTATATGCAGAGTACATCATGCAAAATGCCGGGTTGGATGAAGCATAAGCTGGAATCAAGATTGCTGGGAGAAATATCAATAATCTCAGATACACAGATGATATAACCTTTATGGCAGAAAGTGAAGAGAAACTAAAGGGCCTTTTGATGACATTGGAACAAGAGAGTGAAAAAGCTGACTTAAAACTCAACATTCAAGAAATTAAGATCATAGTATCCAGTCCCATCACTTCATGGAAAATAGATGGGAAAACAATGGAAACAGTGACAGACTTAATTTTCTTGGGTTCCAAAATCACTGCAGATGGTGATTGCAGCCATGAAATGAAAAGATGGTTGTTCCTTGGAAGAAAAGCTATGACCAATCTAGACAGCGTATTAAAAAGCAGAGATATTACTTTACTAGGTCCACCTAGTCAAAGGTATTGTTTTCCAGGTAATCATGTATGGATGTGAGAGTTGGACTATAAAGAAAGCTGAGCACCAAAGAATTGATTTTTCTGAACTGTGGTGTTGGAGAAGATTCTTGAGAGTCCCTTGGACTGCAAGGAGATCAAGCCAGTCAATCCTAAAGGAAATCAGTCCTGAATATTCATTGGAAGGACTGATGTTGAAGCTGAAACTCCAATACTTTGGCCACCTGATGTGAAGAACTGACTCATTGGAAAAGACCCTGATGCTGGGAAAGATTGAAGGCAGGAGGAGAAGAGGACAACTGAGGATGAGATGGTTCTATAGCATCACAAACTGGATGGACATGAGTTGGAGCAAGCTCTGGATGTTGGTGATGGACAGGGAAGCCTGGCGTGCTGCAGTCCATAAGGTCGCAAAGACTTGGACATGACTGAGGAACTGAAGTGAATTGAACTGAACTGAGTGGTACATTTGTTATAAAATAGGGTATTATTAATATAAACAGAGATCATTGGAGGTGGGGAGTATTTTATTTTATTTTTCACTTTCTTTTTTAATATAAATTTATTTATTTTCATTGGAGGCTAATTACTTTACAATATTGTATTGGTTTTGCAATACATCAACATGAAGGACCCCCATTCCTCACCAAAGCAAATTCAGTTTGCTTTGCATTTCTCCTATTGAAATAAGCATTTGCCAAAATAATCAACAGTGAATATCTGAGAGGAATATTGAATCCAATTCAACAGTAGGTTTTCCTTGTTCGGACACAGAATGAAAAGTTCTTAACCTTTCAAAGGTTAAACCCTCCTTAACTCATGGCATGCTATCATCAGTTTGTGCAAGTCTCCCCTCTTTCCTAAATCATTCTTCCCTTCATTAATCCCCTGTCCTAAACCACTTTTGTACAGAAGGGCATCCTTTGTTAACTATACAATTCATGTCTTAAAATTTCTTCTCTATTTATTTAAAGACACCTATGAGAAACATGTAAATATGTGTCTTCCAGTCACACTCAGGACATCCAGCCTTATGTGTGTGTGTGTGTGATCAGTTGCTCAGTCATGTCCAACTCACTGAGGCCCCAAGGACTGTAGACTGCCAGGCTCCTTTGCCCATGGAATTTTCCAGGCAAGAATACTGGAGTGAGGTGCCATTCCCTTCTCAGGGAGATCATCCCAGGGATTGGATCCACGTCTCTTTCAACTCCTGCACTGGCAGGCAGATCCTTTACCACGAGTGCAACCTGGGAAGGCCTTAAAGTCATATATTACATACTAATTTATTGATATATTAATTTATTTAACAGTGTTAAATTAATATATTACTTCATTTACAGTTAGCTGCTCATATTTTTATATGTAATTAAACATCTTTAAACCTCAAGTACTTCATGTGTCATATAGGACACAAATATTCACATTCTCATGAAGACTTAGTGAGATAACGCATGAAAACATTTAGAAGAGTGGTCAGCATGCAGGAGAAGCTGTTGGTCCTCATCAGCCCCTGTGTCACCTTCCTTTATCTTCTATTTCCTGATGTTCTGAAAATCAACTAATTTATGTACGTCAAGTATCACATTCCTCACTGCCAAATTGTCTGGCTAATTTCAGGATTTGGCAGGTTTTTATGGAAACAATATTTGTTCATGCATTGAAGAATTGGATGAATCAGTAATTAAAGCTAATAATAATGACCAATATTTATGAGCAAGTGTTATGTACCAAGCTTATTCTAAACATGCAACTAAATCCCAAGGAATTATGAAGTATTTCAGGAGACTAAGGCTTACAGAGGTGAAGTGGTTTGCTAAAGGTCACTAAGGATGTGAGAAGCAATCAGGTTTGAACTCTAAGCTTGCTCACTCTAAGTTTATGCTCGCCAGTGTTAGGCTTCCCCTCCTCTAGTTACACTATGTTAATTGTCTATCACCATCAACATAGGCACTGTTTTTATTGTTCTGAAAATTCCCTACTTGAATTGCCCTTGTACCCTCTGACACACTTTCTTCTCCCGTATTCAGAATTTATCCTCGTATTTGCTAGAGAGCTGGCCTATCTTTCTGTGTTGTAGAGACAGTGGAATTTGAAAATGTGAATATCCATGATTAACTAGCCAAATCAGGTGGAAAAAATTGGCTATGTATGACTGGGGCATGTCTGGTGTGTGGAGCTGGTGTCGTGCAGTGGACAGTGCCCTCTGGTGAAGACAAAAAGTGAGGGGTTTGATTCATCCTGCATCACCTGCTCACAAGCTGGTTCCTGATGTTTTATGAATAACAAGGGAGATACTATGTCTGTAAAGCAGTACATCACACACAGATCAATATTCAATAGTGAGTCATTTGTGAAAGGGCTGCCTGGGGAATGTGCAATACAAAAATTAGTGGAGATTCGGTGAATTAATGGGATTGATTGCTCTAGGTCAGAGAAGTGAGGAACACCCAGGCTGATGACTAGAAACAAGGAGGAAGATTTCTGATTGGAGAATCAGGAAGAACATTCTACAAGCAGAGGGTGAGTGGATCAGGCCAAGACTACAATTGTTTTTTTTCCTCTTTTCTTTCTACTGGTATGGTTTTGTTTCCGTAAAAGCAAATGCTATATATGGCCTAGAAGTCCAACTGGATGGACTTAAAACCAAATTCCAAAAGAGAGTATTACATCCCTGGACCTATGACTTCTCAGTCCATGAAATATTTGAAAGTATCAGGGAGGAAAGAGTAAGGTACCAAACTGGGCTGGAGTAGCCAAGGGAGTGGCCGGCTTCTGAAGCTCACCTCCACATCCCGATGCTTTTGCTTCCTTCCCAGCCTCTGCAGAAGATGATGTGCACCACGTCTGTTAATCAGGTCAAGTCTGCTTCTCAGCCCAAGTTCAGCTTCTGCATGAGTCTCCCATGAACTTCTGGACTGATCAACAAGGAGAGAAGCAGGGATGGAGGAGGAGCTGAGATACTACTCCAAAGGGATAACACGTTTCCCTTCCCTGACCTCAACCCCCACTTTCCTAACACCTGGTCCCTGGCTCACTGCTGCTTCAGCCAGCTCCAGATCTCAGAAGGCAGAGATGCTCTGACTCAAGTGGGAGGACTCTCCTGACTGTGGAAGCCCAGCCAGCTTCTCACGAATTTCAGATCTGCTCAGCTGGCCTCTGAGGTGCTTGTTAGGCTGAGGGAGTTGAGGTGTGATGACCTCTCTGGAGAGTTTGTCCTGGGATCCCTGTAGGCAGAGAAAGCAGAATGGAATCACAGCCAGCACTGCTGACTCCAGGGGGACAGGGGACCCTTGAGATTTCCTGTTCAGATGTTGGGACTAATGTCAGATCTTCTGAATCTTAGTGCACTATCTCATGGACATGCTTCAGCTTCCCCAACTATGTTTTATATGGACAAATACTCATGGGGATGAATATTTTTATATTAGGAGATTCAAATCTGGACCAAGCTGTAGTCTAGATCCTGGCAGGTCATAGTTTAATATATTGGAAGGTTAAAGCTTTCAGGGAATGCAGTGGTAGATATACGTGCTTTCAGTGTCTGCGCTTTCCAGTATCTGGGTTGGCATGTGGACTAGATATTTTTCCATGTGGTAGCAGTTAATGCATATGTATGTTTAAAGCCCAGAGCCATGCAAAGGATATTGTCATATGTAACAAATGGGCACTGGATAAAAATACATGTGTTTTCAGAATTTAGTCTTAGAGGAGTGTTTGATGTTTCAGTTCAGTTCAGTTCAGTTCAGTCGCTCAGTCATGTCCGACTCTTTGCGACTCCATGAATCACAGCACGCCAGGCCTCCCTGTCCATCACCAACTCCCGGAGTTCACTCAGACTCGCGTCCATCGAGTCAGTTATGCCATCCAGCCATCTCATCCTCTGTTGTCCTCTTCTCCTCCTGCCCTCAATCCCTCCCATCATCAGAGTCTTTTCCAGTGAGTCAACTCTTCGCATGAGGTGGCCAAAGTACTGGAGTTTCAGCTCCAGCATCATTCCCTCCAAAGAAATCCCGATTTTTAGTGTGGAGGAAAAGAGATATTTATTAGCATACTGCCCTTTTCTGTTAGTAGTTACGTTTAAGAAGTTACTTAGCCTATAGAAACCTCAGTTTCTTCCTTTACTAAATGAGGATAACACGGCTTCTTGGCATGAAAATATGAGAGAAAACTTCATTTTGAATTTTACACAGAAAATCTGGTGTATTTTGGTGAACATCATCCATAGCAAAGTTACAGGTTTTGGCTACTGCCCTCAAAATAAACCACTGCCTCATGCAATACCAATGTGTACTTTTCCTTAGTGGTGAGTTTAGTTTTAAAACTTGAGTCTACATATTAAGAGTAAATGATGTAGAGACAGAAAGTCTTGGCTTTGGGTCTTGTCTTCTCCACTTACTATTCATGTGTCTGTCTTTCTTTCTATTCATTCATCCTCTTGACAAGTATCATTTATTTTTTCCAGCTTTATTGAGATATAATGGACATATAACACTGCTTAAGGTGTCCAACACAGTGATTTGATAGATGTTTTTATTACAAAATGATTGCCACAATAATGATAGTTAACATACACAGTTATGATTTTTGTAGTGACAACTTTTAAAATCTATTGTCATAACAACTTCAAATATATAACACAGTCTTGTTAACCCGAGTCACCATATTGCATCTTTATCTATACTACAAAGATAATAACAAATTGTTTTGCAAATTGACTGCACCAGTTTATATTTCTACTTGCCTGGTGGATCATATGGTAAAGAATCTGCCTGCAGTGCACGAGACCAAAGTTCAATCCCTGGGTCAGGGAGATCCCCTGGAGAAGGGAATGGCAACCCACTCCAGTATTCTTGCCTGGAAAATTTCATGGGCAAAGTAGACTGATGGGTTGCAGTCCATGGGATCGTGAAGAGTTGGAACGACTGAGCAACTAACACACACACACATACTAGAGCACAGCTTTATATTTCCAAATATTTTTTAAATCCTTAATAGTATCCTCAGAATTCTATTTTTTGTAATCTATTGGTGTGCAATGGCTTCCCATTGTGATTCAATTTTAATTTCTCTGATTATTAATGAAATGTAGCATCTTTTCATGATTATTGGTCATTTAGATTTCCTTCTCTTTTGTGAAATGTTTATTCAATTCTTTTTCATGGATGCCCATCCCCCTCAACTCCTGGCTCTGCCTGCTTTTCTTGCTGATTTCTTGGGATATTTATATACTCTTAATCTGAGTGTTTTGTTGGTTTTGTGAATTTCAAATATAACTTACCATTCTGTTATTTGTCTTTTTCTTCTATGATGTCCTTTGGTTTTAACACAGTTTACTATTTTCTTTTATGGTTAGTGCTTACTTTCTGTTTCTTATTGAAGAAACATTTTTCTATCTTAAGAAGACAAAGATAGTCTCCTATATTATATTCTCAAAACTATTAGCTTCACTGCAGATGGTGATTGCAGCCATGAAATTAAAAGATGCTTACTCCTTGGAAGAAAAGTTATGACCAACCTAGACAGCATATTCAAAAGCAGAGACATTACTTTGCCAACTAAGGTCCGTCCAGTCAAGGCTATGGTTTTTCCTGTGGTCATGTATGGATGTGAGAGTT
Source organism: Ovis aries (assembly GCF_016772045.2). Lineage (NCBI taxonomy): Eukaryota > Metazoa > Chordata > Mammalia > Artiodactyla > Bovidae > Ovis > Ovis aries. The sequence continues at coordinate 13,386,377 of NC_056056.1, read as the reverse complement.
GGACTGTGAAGAAGGCAGAGTGCTGAAGAATTGACGCTTTTGAACTGTGGTGTTGGAGAAGACTCTTGAGAGTCCCTTGGACTGCAAGGAGATCCAAGCAGTCCATTCTGAAGGAGATCAGCCCTGGGATTTCTTTGGAAGGAATGATGCTAAAGCTGAAACTCCAGTACTTTGGCCACCTCGTGTGAAGAGTTGACTCATTGGAAAAGACTCTGATGCTGTGAGGGATTGGGGGCAGGAGGAGAAGGGGACGACAGAGGATGAGATGGCTGGATGGCATCACAGACTCGATGGATGTGAGTCTGAGTGAACTCTGGGAGTTGGTGATGGACTGGGGGGCCTGGCATGTTGCGATTCATGGGGTTGCGAAGAGTTGGACACGACTGAGTGACTGAACTGAACTGAACTGAACTTTCACATATAAGTTTGTAATTCATCAGGGGTTAAGTTTTACGTATGGTGTGTGGTAGAAATCCAGTTGTATTTTTCCAAGTAAATGTCCAACACTCTTAGCTCCATTCATGAAAAGATGCTCTTCAGTGCCTCCTTCACAAGTCAAGTATATACCAACGTGTGGGTGTATTTCTGGGTTCGCGATCATATGCTAGCTGTCTTGTTGTCTGGCCCTTCACCAGTATCCACAGAGCCTTAATTACCATAGGTATATGGTGAGCCTTGATGTCTGGCAGACTAGTGATTCTCAAGGTATTGTTTCTTAGTATGTCACATCACCTGAGGACTTGTTAGAAATGAACATTCTTGGACTTCACTAAAACTGACTCAAGGGACATAGTCATAGGTCCACGGTCATGCTTAGTCTTGAAGAAAAGTGTGAAGATCAAGATTTTCTCTTCCAAAGCCAAAGTGTTGATGCTGATAACTCTACGTTGTGTGCGTTGTGATTGCTGCATGCACCAAGTGTTTCATCTTTATTTAGTTCCTCCCAGTATGAGAATCAGGACACTGAATGGAGGGTCCCTTTACTGATCTGACTTCCTTTATATCTCCTCTTTTCTATGCTGGCATGAAATTATTGCTGTTTAAGCAAAATACAGCAATAAATACTACAAAGATACAGTCATCAAGACAGTATGGTCCTGGCACAAAGACAAAAATATAGATCAATGGAACAAAATAGGAAGCCTAGAGATAAATCTACTCACCCATGGACACCTTATCTTTGACAAAGGAGGCAGGAATATACAATGGAGAAAAGACGATTTCTTTAACAAATGGTGCTGGGAAAACTGGTCAACCGCTTGTAAAAGAATGAAACTAGAACACTTTCTAACACCATACAGAAAAATAAACTCAAAATGGATTAAGCAAAATATAAATGATGAAGAGGAACAGAAGAGCAGAAGATTTTGTTACAATTGTCTTAGTGATTAATGCTTTAATTAGACAAAAAATACATGTCTCTTCAACAAATTCCAACAATACAAATATGCATGAACTAAAAAGCAAACATCATTAGTCCATTGTTCTTAGTCCATTGTTCTTCCCTAGATTTAAATATTTTATTAAAAAATTTAATACAGGTTATTAATTTACTTTTTATCCAGAAATAGGGAAACAATATATTCAAACATTAAATCCAACAACATACCTCATACACAATTTTATGATGTTGAGTTAACTATTTTTAATGGGATGATTTTTTCTTAATATATTAATAGCATATATTAATAATCTCACCAGTAACACAAACATATCCACTTACATATACTCAAGTGTATATGCACATTCATATATATTTATCTTAGCAAGCTTTCTCTTAAACATTTTGTTTTGTATTCATAAGAGCTTTTCAGGTCAGTAATAGATATACATCTCATTATTTGTAACTATTGCATATTCTTTCTATGGAAAAAGGACACCATTATTTATCTAATTCCCTATTGATGGACATCTGGTTGTTTCTAATTTTTTACTTTCATAAACAATGCTGGAAGCAGCGAGTGTCTCTTTACATGTAGCTTTGTACAGTTCATAGAGTATTACTAGAGGCATGGGTTTAAGAAATTCGAACAATGGGACATAAGGAGTGATCAGAAATTTTCAGTTATGAAGCTTCTCACAAAAAGACCAGTTTAGAGTTTTCCTTGGTGGTTCCAGTGGTTGAGAATCCACCTGCCAAAGCAGGGAACATGGATTTGAGTCCTCGTCCAAGAAGATTCCACACGCTGCAGAGCAACTGAGACCGTGCTCTATAATTACTGAACCTGAGTGCTCCTAGAGCCCATGCTCTGCAACAAGCGAAGCCCCCACAGTGAGAAGCCCCTGCACAGAGGAAGAGTAGTCTTGTTCACAGCAGCTGGAGAGAGCCCATGCAGCAACGAAGACCCAGCACAACAAAAAATAAACAAATAAAATAAATACAATTAAAAAAAAAAGTCCTGGTTAGTTTTCTATAGGAGTTGCTTATTAAAGTGCAGATTCACAAGCCTCACATGTGACCTACTGAATAATAACCCTGGGAAGAAGGTAGGAGAATAGTATTAATAAATGATAAAATACTGTTATGAAATAAAGCCTAACATCACAGAGTAAATAATGGAGAATAAAAGATGAAACAAAAATGAAGAGAATAAAGTCCTTGTCTAGATGACTCTCTACTTCCCAGAGCAGCCTAATATATCTCTGCGTGGTACTGGGAGCTCTTAGTTATATCTGCCTTCAGTGTTCACAAATGAGTTGTAAGTCTCTGCTCAAAAGCTGCTGAGAATAATTCTAAGTACATACAACTCTTTCCTTGGGAAGCAGACAGATGTGGATGGTTATGATGGTGGCAATAGGGGAATCTCTAAGGGGAACTGAAGCTAAGAGAGGGGCCAAGACCAGTGCCTTGAGGCACAGATACCAGATGACTAGAGTGCCAGAGGCAACTCAGCCTCATGCACCCTGGCCTGATTATCAGGGCAGTTGTGTGCTGAACTAATAGGTCACTTAACTAAGCAGGGCTAAGAGTTGAACTTTTGATCACTACAGAGCCCAGAACATCCTGTTGTCAAAAATATGGAAGAAGGAAGAGGCACAATCCCTGTTTAACTGTTGGAGCAGACACATTCCTCACTTGATGGAAGTTTCAGTTTTATAAGATCTCAATCTTGTTAATCTCCGTCTAACTGTTTCTTTTTACTAAATCACTGCAATGATTTTCAAAAAATTAGTTCATCACAGAAATTTCACTAAAAGCAGAAGGATATTAAGGGAATCAAAAGTCATTGAACAGATGTAAATCAGTCATAGGAAATTTGGGGTAAAGACAAAGGTTTCAACAGCACTTAAAGCAATTAAAGATGTGGTTTCCTGAAGAAGAGGAAGGTAGGAAGAGAGATGTAGATATATGAAAACTGGAAGTCAAGATTCTGGTAGACCTGGATCCTAATACTGAATCATCATAAAGTCTCCATGGTTGATTGTTGTATGTGTAAACAAGTGGGCGCGTTTCAACATCTATGCCATGTGTGAGTCATACCTGCTGACTTACAAGAGTTTGTTGTGTGTATCAGAAACCAGCAGCAAAACCTATGAACATGTCCAGAAAGATTCTGGATAGGATTTCCTCCTGCCCATCAGCTTCCCCAGGCCCCTCTTCATGTCTTTGTTTCTCAAACTATAGATGAAAGGGTTGAGCATGGAGGACAGGACCATGTTGACTATTGTAGCTACTCGGTCCCGAGCAGTGTAGCTGGACAAGGGCTGTAAATAGACATAAAAGATGCTTGCATAAAACAGAATCACCACAGTAAAGTGGGAGCCACAGGTCAAGGCTTTGCATTTCCCTGCATCTGAGAGGACCCTGAGAATTGCTACAAGGATTCGCACATACAAGAAAACAATGCAAAGGAAGGGGGTCACCAAAACACCAGCCCTTCTGTCTTTATTGTGAGATCACTGACAAATATGGAGGAGCAGGACAATTTCAGCAGAGGGTTGATGTCGCAGAGGAAGTGGTGGACAACACTGGAGTCACAGAAGTTGAGCTGATTCAACAAAAGTATGTGTAGGAGTGAGTGGAGGTGAGGCAATGAGCAAGAGATGGCCACCAGCAGGACACAGCGGTGGTGGCTCATGATGGTGACATAGTGGAAGGGGTCACAGATGGCCACATAAGGGTCAAAGGCCATGACTGCCAGAAGGCAGCTGCCAACCAAGCCAGACTTCAGCAATATGGGAACCGTGAACTCCCTGATGTTCAAGCTGGTTTTAGAAAAGGCAGAGGAAGCAGAGATCAAATTGCCAACATCATGGAAAAAGCAAGAGAGTTCCAGAAAAACATCTATTTCTGCTTTATTGACTATGCCAAAGCCTTTGACTATGTGGATCACAAGAAACTGTGGAAAATTCTGAGAGAGATGGGAATACCAGACCACTTGACCTGCCTCTTGAGGAATCTGTATGCAGGTCAGGAAGCAACAGTTAGAACTGGACATGGAACAACAGACTGGTTCCAAATAGGAAAAGGAGTACGTCAAGGCTGTATATTATCACCCTGCTTATTTAACTTCTATGCAGAGTACATCATGAGAAACGCTGGACTGGAAGAAACACAAGCTGGAATCAAGATTGCCGAGAGAAATATCAATAACCTCAGATATGCAGATGACACCACCCTTATGGCAGAAAGTGAAGAGGAACTAGACAGCCTCTTGATGAAAGTGAAAGAGGAGAGTGAAAAAGTTGGCTTAAAGCTCAACATTCAGAAAACGAAGATCATGGCATCTGGTCCCATCACTTCATGGAAAATAGATGGGGAAACAGTGGAAACAGTGTCAGACTTTATTTTTTTGGGCTCCACAATCACTGCATATGGTGACTGCAGCCATGAAATTAAAAGATGCTTACTCCTTGGAAGAAAAGTTATGGCCAACATAGATAGTATATTCAAAAGCAGAGACATTACTTTGCCGACTAAGGTCCATCTAGTCAAGGCTATGGTTTTTCCTGTGGTCATGTATGGATGTGAGAGTTGGACTGTGAAGAAGGCTGAGCGCCGAAGAATTGATGTGTTTGAACTGTGGTGTTGGAGAAGACTCTTGAGAGTCCCTTGGACTGCAAGGAGACCCAACCAGTCCATTCTGAAGGAGATCAACCCTGGGATTTCTTTGGAAGGAATGATGCTAAAGCTGAAGCTCCAATACTTTGGACACCTCATGTGAAGAATTGACTCATTGGAAAAGACTCTGATGCTGGGAGAGATTGGGGGCAGGAGGAGAAGGGGATGACAGAGGATGAGATGGCTGGATGGCATCATGGACTCGATGGATGTGAGTCTGAGTGAACTCTGGGAAATGGTGATGGACAGGGAGGCCTGGTGTGCTGCGATTCATGGGGTCGCAAAGAGTGGGACACGACTGAGCAACTGAACTGAACTGAATGTCACCAAAGGCATATATAAAATACATCTGGGTTAGGCATCCAGCATAGGAGATGATTTTCTTCTCTGATCAGAAGTCAACTACCATCTTGGGGACAATGCTTGTTGTGAAGCAAATGTCAGTGAAAGACAGGACACTCAAGAAAAAATACATGGGGATATGAAGTTGGGGGTCAGAGCTGATGGCCAGGATGGTGAGCAGGTTCCCTGTTACAGTGACCAGGTATATGGTGAGGAAGAGAATGAAGAGTGGCTTCTGGTCCTAAGGCTAGGAAGAGTCCCAGGAATATGAACTCAGAGACACTGCTGGTTTGGTTGAGTCTTTCCATGATCATGGAGCCAACTAAAACAGAGAAGATTCCTACAATGTAACACACATCTCCATGACTGAAAGCATCAACAAGCCAACAAGCCTGTGCTTCTTCCTACCTTCACTTTCTACCTATAGGGTTGTAACTAGCTGCCGCATAGGCAACCTGTCACTTTTGTGGTCCTTGAACTTGCCCTCCCTTCTCAACTCTAAGACTTCTCATGCTTCTTGTGTTGATAGCAAGAACTTTTGAGGAAGAGCATAGTTGAACCTTCATTAGTTTACTTTTTTAAATATAAATTTATTTATTTTAATTGGAGGTTAATTACTCTACAATATTGTATTGCCTTTGCCATACATCAATATGAATCCGCCACAGGTATACACATGTTCCCCATCCTGAACCCCCTCCCTCCTTAAATCTAGAAACAACTGATTACTGAGGACGTATTCTGCAAAAATATTCTGGCAGTGGGGAAACAATTGTGAACATGACATAGTCAGACCTGTTTGTGGGCCTGGCATTCTAATGGAAGATCTATCTGTCTGCATATCTATTTATCTTTCTATCTATCTATGGATCTATCTATCTGTCATCAGCTAGTTCTGCATTTTATAAAGAGAAATAAAGCCACATAAGGGTATAAAGATAGAAAATGGTGGGGAGTTTATTATTTCAGATAAGGTGGTTTGATTTTTCTCTATATATAAAATCAAATTTTCAGTAGTGGTACATTAAAATTTATCTTTGAATTTCCTTTCCAAAAAGGGGGCTTGATAAAAATAATCAACAGGGAAATCAAAGGAATAATAGACTTAAACCAACAAAGTTTTACTGTTGGGCTTGTTTTACCCTCAGAGGCACTTATTTAGAAGCTAATACTTCCTAGTGATCATCAAATTATACACTAGTCCATACAAATCTTTATTCTTATATTGACTTTGTTACTTAATTTTTCCTCAAGCTCCTTAAACTTAATCATGTTCCCACATCTTGGGCCTCCAACTGTTAAGCAAGCACGTCCTATAATGCCATCAACCACTTGTTTCTGGATCTGTGTTTATAGCTTGAAAGGGCTTCCCTAGTGGCTCAGAGTGTAAAGAATATGTCTGCAATGCTGGAGATGAAGGAGGTTTGGATTTGATCCCTGGGTTGGGGAGATCCCCCTGTGGAAAAAAATGGCAACCCATTCCAGTATTCTTGCCTGGGAAATGCTACAGACAGAGGAGCCTGGTGGGCCATAGTCGAGGGGATTGCAAAGATTCAGACACAACTGAAGCAACAGAACACACATGCAGGCATCTCCTTGAAAAACATACCCTATTGCTTTACGTGTGGGCTTTTATTCCATTTACTTCAATAATGCTGTGGCATGTACCTCATTCTGTTTTTCTCTCTTTACACAATTTTTTTTTTGGAGAACTATCTATGTTCTGGTTCTTTAATTAAGACTTTTTCCATTGCAGGTATGCAGCACACTTGATTTAACACATTTCTCTAGATGTCCTCTAGGTTTATGCTACCGTGAACAATATTGATTCAAATACCCTCATGTTCACGAAGTGTTTCAAATTTTTCCTCCAGAAAGTGAGAAAGGGCTCATTGGATAGGTATTTTTTTTAATAGCAGTTCCAAGAATCATCCATCCATCCATTTCATTCATGCAACAATTAAGTGCTTACTTTCGAGCTGGCTATTATCAGGCAAGTTATTAAATATCTTGAAACTTCAGTTTTCTCATCTGTAAATAGAGCATACTAATATTTACCCTGTGGATCTCCCAGGTGGTGATAGTGGTAAAGAATCTGCCCACCAATCCAGGAAGTGCAGGAAATGTGGTTTTGATCCCTGTGTCAGGAAGATTCTCTGGAGAAGGAAATGGCAACCCACTCAAGTATTTTTGCCAGGAGAATCCCTTGAACAGAGGAGCCTGGCTGGCTACAGTCCATGGGGTTGCAAAGAGTTGGATACAACTGAACATCTGAGCACACAGAACAGTAGTTACTCTATACGATTTTTATGAGGTTTTCACAATAGCATGTGCTTAAAGCGCTTAGAATGGTGCCAGGGACACAGTAAACATTTGATGCCACTGTCTTCTCCCCAGTATCTTCATTGCCAGTGACTTTTTCCTCAACCAAGCATGTGTTCATGTTCTCAAAATCAATGAATCTGATAATTAAAACAACTCTAGCTCTCATACTCTAATGCTCTAATCATCAAATAAGCTTGGTTTGAAGTTTACAACACCTTTTTAGATGGTACTTTTGTCCATGCTTTGAATAATATGAGAGTGAACTGTAATTAAGCACTTCCTTCATATAGGATGTACTTTAATTCTCATGACAACCTTGTCAGGCTAAACTATCATTCTTCTCATTTTGTTTCCAATGAGGAAACAGATATAGAGGCAAATAGGCCATACATCAAGTATATAGGAGACACAGGAATCAAACTCTAAATTAACTCTAAGTCTCAAAACTTAACCACTATGCCATTTTTAAAATATTTTCATAAAACTAAATTGATAAGGGCCTACATGGGAGCTCATTGTTAACATGGTTCATTATGTTGACCTTGCAAACAAAGAATAAAATCACAGTGACCCTTGAGACTGACCAAATTGCCCAAAGGACATTCTGTTTTCCCACTGGAGGCTCCCTTCTTAAGGCTATGAGACCACTAGATTCCAAACCTCTGGCTAAGTGACTGCAGGACTCAGCTAGCTACAGGCTAAAAATTAACCATCCCTTCAGAGAATTTTTCATTGGCAGGGTATAAGAAAGACCCCATCAGAAAGGGAGGACGCTGGTTCTCCTCAAGGGCCAGTCACCCTCTCATTTCCCTCTAATCAATTTCCATTTGCTTGTCTGACTATCTGGCTCACTTTCTGTTTCTCCACACTTACCAAGTATATATCTGAAACAATCATGCTGAAGATCTATTTTTCCTGGTTTAGTTATTTTCTATTTTGACATATACACATTTTTTTTCTTTAAATGTGTTTCGTCCCACATTAAGAACATACCTTTGCTGTTGCAATGGGAAATCTATGTTTTCTGTGTTGGACAGATTGTAGAATTTGATAATTCTAATAGGCAAGACTCATTGGCAACAATAAGGGAGAATTTGGTCTTTGATGGCTGGAACATTAAATGTGTATGTGACTGAGAGTTTAGTAGAAAGTGCACTGAGCTTGGGAGCAGGACGTGGGGGCTTGTGCTGACTTTCATTAGTTGATCACTGAGCAATCTTAGGTATTCTAAAAAGATAATAAAATAGCATGTATAAGTGTGGTTTATAAAACATACATCCTCAAAAATCATTGTTCATGAAGGGAATGCCTGGGGATTGTGAGATGAAGAAGATTCAAAATGGTGAAGTAAGATTGGGTCTCCTGTGCTCATCTACACTGAGTACTTTAAAAAAATGGGATGAAATTTTGAAAATGAGTGGCGGATTCAGGTTTATGTATGGCAAAAGCAATCCAGTATTGTAAAGTAATTAACCTCCAATTAAAATAAATAAATAAAAAACCAATACAATATTGTAAAGTAATTAGCCTCCAATTAAAATAAATAAATTTATATTTTAAAAAAAGAAAAAAACAATTCTAAAAAAAAAAGAAAATGAGAATTTGAGGAAATCATTCTAAAAGCCTGGGATGTGTCTGTGAGCGGAAACTTTTTTCTTTTCTACTGAGTTCCCCCTATCCACTCACTGGGGACCTGATTCCTCAAGAACCATGGGATAACAACATACCCTGGCCCAGTAGTCAAATAGGGTGGTCATTACATACAAAGTTAGTCTTACATGTTAGGCTGAACTGTGTTTTATACAGTGTCCATGTGATTGTTTGGAATGGAATTAAATTCAAAACTGAATATTGAGGCTGAAATAAGTACCTGATTGAGGTGACTGTTTAGGTGGGTAGTCAGTCTACTGATCACTTTTCATATCCAGATATCTTCTCCTCTTGCCCAGTTTTTTTTTAATCTGTTCTTCCTATACCAAATTGGTTAAGTTCACATATCAGAAAGATGATCTTTTTGACCTTTAGCCAGTTATATGCAACAAGAGCTGAGAGGAAGGACAAAGAGCAGGTTGCTCTAGGTTCTAAATGGGTCAAGCATTTTCTTGATACTGCCTCACATCCTTGTTTCTTTCTCAACCTCTGTCTCAGTACTTTTTAAAATATAAATTTATTTATTTTAATTGGAGGTTAATTACTTCACAATATTGTATTGGTTTTGCCGTACATCAACATGAATCTGCCACAGGCATACACGTGTTCCCCATCCTGAACCCCCCTCCCTCCTCCCTCCCCGTACCATCCCTCTGGGAGAATGGCATTGAAACATGTATAATATCATATATGAAATGAATTGCCAGTTCAGGTTCGATGCATGATACTGGATGTCTCAGTACTTTTCAATTTTTCTCTGTTTCTCATCGTAGAAGGCAGAACTGCCCACACTCACTGTGGCAGGAACTCTCTTGGTTGGCAAAACCTGTCTGCTATCTTCTCAGGGGTTTGAGCTCAGCTCTCCTGACCTTCTCTGGGTCCTTGCTAATGAAGGAGCTATGATGTGGTTATTACAACCTGCCCCCCTATGAGTTTGCTCTGTGACTTCTCTAGGTACAGAAATCACGGTGTGGCAGCAAAATTGAGTGCAACTGCCCTCAAGGGGGCAGAGGACTCCTGAGGAGCCCTTCTGAAGACAGAGGCTATTTTCAGAACCTTTTAAGCTTAGCATGAAATCTCCAGGACATGCTTTAAGTAAAGTGTTAGTCACTCTACCATCTGATTCTTTACTCTCTGAGCCACCAGAGAAGCCCATAATTTCCTCAACTGTGGGTAATCAGAGGTCGTATAATATTGCGTATGTGTGTGTTTGGTGAATAGGAAATGGGTTATCTAGGAAGGAGAATTTGAGATGGAGATTAGCATGCAGAATGTTTATTTGGGAGTGCTTTTGGGTGGGGCTTTCCAGGTGACACAATAGGAAAGAATCCAACTGCCAGTGCAGGAGATGTGAGTTCAGTTCCTGGGTTGGGAAGATCCCTTGGAGGGGGAAATGGCAACCCACTTCAGTATTCTTGCCTGAAAAAATCTAATAGACAGAGGAGCTGGTGGGTTACTGACTATGGAGTTGCAAATCATTGAACACAACTGAGCGACTGGGCATGCACACTCTTGCTTTAGCTTTTTTATCTTTTCTTGTGGCCACACCACATGGCATGCAGAATCCTAGTTCCCTGACCAGCGATGGAACTGGCATCCCTGCAATGGAAGCAAAACGTCATCCAGTGGACCACCAGGGAAGTCTCCTGGGGGTGCTTTTGGGATCAATATCTGTGGTTGAGTAGAGGGACAAGTTGGGTTATGATGAAGTCCCACTGAAGAGCCCAGCTGACCCCGCTGGGAACTGTGGAGCTTTGATGTTAAGGAGTATGGTTCTTTATACCCCCGCGCTGCTGACTGGATGTAGGCTGTACTGGAAGGTAGCATTTTCTTTGGTGAAGACGTTTCTTTTAGCCAAGATCATCTCTAGAGAAAGCTTAAAGTTGAGGACTCTCTTACAAAGCGACCTTTGATGAGCTACAGCACAGTCAGTGTTCATTTTTAACTTGCCCTTACACGGCAAGCTGACCCACTTGTAAATGATATTCAGGCTTTCTTCTCCTGTGTCAACTGGTTATAAATACTCTCTGCAGCCATCGCTTTCTGATTCCTCTCTTAGATCATAGGCCCGAAAAATGACACTGATGGGAAGTGTTCCCCTTATTTTCATAGTGTTTTATCTCTCACCTTCAGGATTGTATGTGTCTTGCTAAAGCTCCAAAGTGTTAGCAAATTCCTGGTTTTCTGGCCCATTACCATGGTGTCAGTGATACAGTGGGACAATGCTATCTTCTGCATAATATCCAGATTGTCTGCATCTTTTCAAAGTATATAGGATATATAATATATGTGTTGCTGTTGTTCAGTCACTAAGTCATGTCTGACTCTTTGCAATCCCATGGAGTGCAGCATTTCAGGTTTCCCTGTTCTTCACCATCTCCTGGAATTTGCTCTAACTCATGTCCATTGAGTCGATGATGCCATCCAACCATCTAATTTTCTATTGCCCCCTTCTCTTCTTGCCCTCAGTCTTACTCAGCATAGGGTCTTTTCCAAAGAATCAGATCTTCACATCAAGTAGCCAAAGTATTGGAGTTCAGCTTCAACACCACTCCTTCCAATGAATATCCAGAGTCAGTCCCTTAGGATTGACTGGTTTGATCTCCTTGAAGTCCAAGGGACTCCCAAGAGTTCTCCAACACCACAGCTCAAAGGCATCAATTCAAAGTCCCTCAGACTTGTTTATGGTCCAACTCTTACATCCATACATGACTACTGGAAAAACCATAGCTTTGACTATACGGATTTTTGTTGGCAAAGTGATGTCTCTGCTTTTTAATACACTCTCTAAGCTTGTCATAGCTGTTCTTCAAAGGAGCAAGCATCTGTTAATTTTGTGGCTGCAGTCATTGTCTGCACTGATTTTGGAGCCCAAGAAAATGAAATCTGACACTGTTTTCACATTTTCCGTATCTATTTGCTGTAAAGTGATGGGACCAGATGCCATGAACTTCATTTTTTGAATGTTGAGTTTTAAGCCAGCTTTTTCACTTTCCTCTTTCTCCTTCAACAGGGGGCTCTTTTTCTTCACTTTCTGCTGTTAAAGTGGTATCATCTGCATATCTGAGGTTATTGATATTTCTCCCAGCAATCTTGATTCCAACTTATGATTCATCCAGCCCAGCGTTTCGCTTGATGTACTCTGCATATAAATTAAATAAGCAGGGTGACAATATACAGCCCTTACTTACTCCTTTCCCAATTTTGAACCTGTCCATTGTTCCACGTCTAGTTCTAACTGTTGCTTCTTGTCCTGCATACAGCTTCCTCAGGAGGCAGGTAAAGTGGTCTGGTATTCCCATCTATTCCCATCTCTTGAAATATTTTCCACAGTTTTTCCACAATCCACAGGTTCAAAGCATTAACATAGTCAATGAAGCAGAAGTAGATGTTTCTTTGGAATTCCCTTGCTTTTCTTTTTCTTTTTAAATTTTTTTAAATTGGTTTTAATTCCCTTGCTTTTCCTATGATCCTGCATACATTGGCAGTTTGATCTCTGATTCCTCTTCCTTTTCTAAATCTAGTTTGTACACCTGTAAGTCTCTTGCTGGCATGTGAAATGAGTGCAGTTGTACAGTTTTTTGAACATTCTTTGGCATTGCCTTTCTATGAAATAGAAATGAAAATGGATCTTTTCCAGTCCTGTGGCCACTGCTGAGTTTTCCAAATTTGCTGGCATAATGAGTGCAGCACTTTAACAACATCATCTTTTAGGATTTGAAATAGCTCAGCTGGAATTCCATCACCTCTGCTAGCTTTGTTCATAGGAATGCTTCCTAAGGCCCACTTGACTTCACAGTCCAGGATGTCCGGTTTTAGGTGAGTGAACACACCGTCATGGTTATCTGGGTCATTAAGAGGTTTTTTGTTCAGTTTTTCTGTATTCTGCCACCTTTTCTTATTCTCTTCTGCATCTGTTAGGCCCTTGCCATTTTTGTCTTCTGTTGTGCCTATCTTTGCATGAATTTTTCCTTCAGTATCTCCAATTTCCTTAGAAAGAACTCTAGCCTTCCCCATTCTATTGTTTTCCTCTACTTTTTTTACATTGTTCACTTAAGGCTTTCTTACCTCCTGGCTATTCTCTGGAATTCTGCACTCAGCTGGGTATATCTTTCCCTTTCTCCTTTGCCTTTTGCTTTTCTTCTTTCTAAGCTATTTTTTAAAATATGAATTCATTTATTTTAATAGGAGATTAATTATTTTATAATATTGTACTTGTTTTGCCATACATCAACATGAATCCGCCACAGGTATACACGTGTTCCCCATTTTGAACCCCCCTCCCTCCTCCCTCCGCGTATCATCCCTCTGGGTCATCTCAGTGCACCAGCCCCAAGCATCCAGTATCATGCATCGAACCTGGACTGGTGATTTGTTTCATATATGATATTATACATGTTTTAATGCCATTCTCCCAAATCATCTTACCCTCTCCCTCTCCCACAGAGTCCAAAAGACTGTTCTATACATCTGTGTCTCTTTTGCTGTCTTGCATACAGGGTTATTTTTAAGGCCTCCTCAGATGACTGCTTTGCATTCTTCCATTTCTTTTCCCTGGGGATAGTTTTGATCATCACCTCTTATACAATGTTATGAACCTCCATCCATAGTTCTTCAGGCACTCTGTGCACCAGATCTAGTCCCTTGAATTTATACATCACTTCCACTGTATAATCATAAGGGATTTGATTTAGGTCATACCTGGATGGCCTAGTGGTTTCCCTACTTTCTACAATTTGAACCTGAATTTTCCAATAAGGAGCGGATGATCTGAGTCACAGTCAGCTCCAGGTCTTGTTTTTACTGACTATATAAAGCTTCTCCACCTGTGGATGCAAAGAATATAATCAATTTGATTTCGGTATGGACTGTCTGGTGGTGTTTACATATAGTCATCTCTTGTCTTGTTGGGAGAGTGTGTTTGCTATGATCAGTGCATTCTCTTGGCAAAACTCTGTTAGCCTTTGCCCTGCTTTGTTGTGTACTATATAGATGATAGCGAAGTTTCCCAAATTGACTGTACCAATTTATATTTCTACTGACAGCATAATTTTATATCGCTTCATATTTTCTTAAGCCCTTAATATTTATTCCCAGAACTTTAATTTTTGTTATCTGTTGATGTGTGGAGGCCTCCCATTGTGATTTAATTTCAATTTCTCTGATTATTAACATAACACAACATTTTCATATGACTACTGGTCATTTAGATTTTCTTCTCTTTGGGGAAATGTTCATTGAATTCTTTTTCAGAGAGCCTCATTTCCTTTAACCCCCTGCTTTGCCTGTTTTTCTTACTGATTTCTAGGGATCTTTATATTCTCTTAATCTGAGTGTTTTGTTGGTTTTATGAATTTCAAATATCTTTTACTCTTCAGTTACTTGCCTTTTTCTCCTATGATGTCTTGATATTAACATAGTCTAATTTACAATTTTCTTTTATGGTTAGTACTTTCTGTTTTTTTTTTAATTTTTTAAATTTTAAAATCTTTAATTCTTACATGCATTCCCAAACATGACCCCCCCTCCCACCTCCCTCCCACAACATCTCTCTGGGTCATCCCCATGCACCAGCCCCAAGCATGCTGCACCCTACGTCAGACATGGACTGGCGATTCAATTCTTACATGATAGTATACATGTTAGACTTCCCATTCTCCCAAATCATCCCACTCTCTCCCTCTCCCTCTGAGTCCAAAAGTCCATTATACACATCTGTGTCTTTTTTCCTGTCTTGCATACAGGGTCGTCATTGCCATCTTCCTAAATTCCATATATATGTGTTAGTATACTGTATTGGTGTTTTTCTTTCTGGCTTACTTCACTCTGTATAATCGGCTCCAGTTTCATCCATCTCATCAGAACTGATTCAAATGAATTCTTTTTAATGGCTGAGTAATACTCCATTGTGTATATGTACCACAGCTTTCTTATCCATTCATCTGCTGATGGACATCTAGGTTGTTTCCATGTCCTGGCTATTATAAACAGTGCTGCGATGAACATTGGGGTACATGTGTCTCTTTCAATTCTGGTTTCCTCGGTGTGTATGCCCAGCAGTGGGATTGCTGGGTCAATTCCATTCACCATTGCAACGAAAAGAATAAAATACTTAGGAATATATCTACCTAAAGAAACTAAAGACCTATATATAGAAAACTATAAAACACTGATGAAAGAAATCAAAGAGGACACTAATAGATGGAAAAATATACCATGTTCATGGATCGGAAGAATCATATAGATCAATGGAACAAAATAGAAAGCCCAGAGATAAATCCACACACATATGGACACCTTATCTTTGACAAAGGAGGCAAGAATATACAATGGAGTAAAGACAATCTCTTTAACAAGTGGTGCTGGGAAAACTGGTCAACCACTTGTCAAAGAATGAAACTAGATCGCTTTCTAACACCGTACACAAAATAAACTCAAAATGGATTAAAGATCTAAATGTAAGATCAGAAACTATAAAACTCCTAGAGGAGAATATAGGCAAAACACTCTCAGAAATAAATCACAGCAGGATCCTCTATGATCCACCTCCCAGAATTCTGGAAATAAAAGCAAAAATAAACAAATGGGATCTAATTAAAATTAAAAGCTTCTGCACAACAAAGGAAAATATAAGCAAGGTGAAAAGACAGCCTTCGGAATAGGAGAAAATAATAGCAAATGAAGCAACTGACAAACAACTAATCTCAAAAATATACAAGCAACTTATGCAGCTCAACTCCAGAAAAATAAATGACCCAATCAAAAATGGGCCAAAGAACTAAATAGACATTTCTCCAAAGAAGACATACGGATGGCTAACAAACACATGAAAAGATGCTCAACATCACTCATTATTAGAGAAATGCAAATCAAAACCACAATGAGGTACCACTTCACACCAGTCAGAATGGCTGCGATCCAAAAATCTGCAAGCAATAAATGCTGGAGAGGGTGTGGAGAAAAGGGAACCCTCCTACACTGTTGGTGGGAATGCAAACTAGTACAGCCACTATGGAGAACAGTGTGGAGATTCCTTTAAAAATTGCAAATAGAACTACCGTATGACCCAGCAATCCCACTGCTGGGCATACACACCGAGAAACCAGAATTGAAAGAGACACATGTACTCCAATGTTCATCGCAGCACTGTTTATAATAGCCAGGACATGGAAACAACCTAGATGTCCATCAGCAGATGAATGGATAAGAAAGCTGTGGTACATATACACAATGGAGTATTACTCAGCCATTAAAAAGAATTCATTTGAATCAGTTCTGATGAGATGGATGAAACTGGAGCCAATTATACAGAGTGAAGTAAGCCAGAAAGAAAAACACCAATACGGTATACTAACACATATATATGGAATTTAGGAAGATGGCAATGACGACCCTGTATGCAAGACAGGAAAAAAGACACAGATGTGTATAATGGACTTTTGGACTCAGAGGGAGAGGGAGAGAGTGGGATGATTTGGGAGAATGGGAAGTCTAACATGTATACTATCATGTAAGAATTGAATCGCCAGTCCATGTCTGACGTAGGGTGCAGCATGCTTGGGGCTGGTGCATGGGGATGACCCAGAGAGATGTTGTGGGGAGGGAGGTGGGGGGGGTCATGTTTGGGAACGCATGTAAAAATTAAAGATTTTAAAATTAAAAAAAAAAAAGAACAAAAAACAAAAAAAAAAAAACAAAATTAAAAAAAAAAGACAGTATGGTACTGGCACAAAGACAGACACATAGATCAATGGAACAAAATAAATAAATCCACACACATATGGACACCTTATTTTGACAAAGGAGGCAAGAATATACAATGGAGTAAAGACAATCTCTGTAACAAGCGGTGCTGGGAAAACTGGTCAACCACTTGCAAAAGAATGAAACTAGATCACTTTCTAACACCGCTTTCTGTTTTTTATTAAGGAAATTCTTTACTATCTTAAGGAAAAAGAGATATTCTTCTATATTACTTCTTAAAACCTGTTAGTTTTTGTTTTTCTGATGTAAGTTTGTAATTCATCAGGAACTAATTTTTGCATATGATGTGTGGTAAGAATCCAGTTTCATTTTTCCATGTGAATTTTCAACTGAGTTAGCTGCATTCAAGAAAAGATGTCTCTCATTCATAAGTTAAGTGTATAACAATGGGGGGCAGAGTGTGTGTGTTTCTGGGCACTCTATTTATGGCAGCTGTCTTGTTTGTCTAGTCTTTCACCAATATCCATATAGCCTTAATTACAATAGGTTTATAGTGGGCTATTATATCTAGTAGACAAGTGATTCTGAAAGTATTGTTTCTTAATCAGTATGTAGCATCACCTCAGGACTTGTTAGGAATGAAAATTCTTGGACCTTGCTCAGATTGACTCAAGGCACATGGCCACAGCTCCATGGCCATGCCCAGTATTAGAGAAAAGGGTAAAGATCGGGATTTTCTCTTCCAAACCCAAAGTGTTAATAGCAATAACCCCTACGTTATGTAGATGTGGGGTTGCTTCATACACTGACTGTTTCCTCTTTATCTTTGGCTTTTCTCCAAAATGAGAATAAGGGCATTCAATGGGAGGGTCTCACTGGCGATATGATTTCCTTTATATCACCTCTTTGCTATAAACCCATGATATCATTCCTGCTTAAACAAAACAAAACTCAATGATGGTCAGCAGAGCAAAAGATTTTATTACACTTTTTTTTAGCGGTTGTTTTATTTATACAAAAAAAAGTCCCTGTCTAACAAATTCTGATGTTACAAATATGCACAAAACATTTTGTGCAAGATATTTCTAGTTTGTTGTATAAGAACATATATATATGTGTGTGTGTCTCCAGCTGCATGGCGATGGAGTGGCTGTGAAGAGATACCCCATGGCCAAGGTCAGAGAAACCCCAGTAAGATGGTAGGCACTGGAATGGCTGTGAGGAGATACCCCACACCCAAGGGCAAAGGAGAAGCCCCAGCAAGATGGTAGGAGGGGTGAATTCTCATTTACACTCAAACCCCATTCCCACAAGAGATGCTCAGAGGGCTCAAACAAGCCTTGTGCGCACCAGGATCCAGGGACACCATAGAGAATGAGACAGAACTGTGTTTGAGCATCTCCTATGGAGGTATGGGTCAACAGTGGACTGCTCTATGCCACAGGAACAGGGGCTCTGGGTACAGCAGACTTAGGTATGGCATAAGCCCTCTTGGAGGAGTTTGCTATTAACCCCACCACAGAGCTGCCGGAACTTAAACAGGACTGGGAAATAGACTCTTGGAGGGCACAAGGACCCAGGAGAAAGGAGCAGTGACCCCACAAGAGATTGACCCAGACTTGCCTGTGAGCATCAAGGAGTCTCCAGTGGAGGTGTGGGTCAGTGATGGCCTGCTGCAGGGTTGGGGGTACTGAATATAGTAGTATATACTTGGGATGTTTTGAAGACTGTCACCATTATCTTCATTACCTCCACCATAGTTTAGTGAGTGAAGTGAAGTCACTCAGTCATCTCTGACTCTTTGCGACCCTGTGAACTGTAGCCTACCAGGCTCCTCCATCCATGGGAATCTCCAGGCAGGAATACTGGAGTGAGTTGCCATTTCCTTCTCCAGGGGATCTTCCTGACCCAGGAATCAAACCTGGGTCTCCCGCATTGCAAGCAGATGCTTAAACCTCTGAGCCACCAGGGAAACCATAGTTTGGCCCCAGATAAATAGCAGGGAGGGAATGCAGCTCCATCCATCAACAGAATATTGGATTAAAGAATTACTGAGCATGGCCCAACATGGTTTACAGAACTAAAGAGCTAGAGCAGCGAGTGGTGGCTGCACGACACTGGAGCAGCCAGCGGCCAAGAGGACATACCCCACGTCCAAGGTCAGGAGTGGTGGCCACAAGGAGATAAGTCACGTCCAAGTTAAGGAGCAGTGGTTGTGCTTTGCTGGAGCAGCCATAAAGAGACCCAAAGTCCAAGGTAAGAGAAACCCCACTAAGATGGTAGGTGCTGAGAGAGGGCATTAAAGGCAGACAGACTGATACCATAGTCACAGAAAACTAAGCAATCTAATCACGTGGACCACAGCCTTGTATAACTCAATGAAACTAAGCCATGCCATGTAGGGCTACCCAAGACGGACAGGTCATGGTGGAGAGTTCTGACAAAATGTGGTCCACTGGAGAAGGAATGGCAAACCACTTCAGTATTCTTGCCTTGAGAACTCCATGAACAATATGAACAGTATGAAGGAAGAAACAGTGAAATCAGATTGATTATATTCTTTGCAGCCAAAGATGGAGAAGCTCTATACAGTCAGCAAAAACAAGACCAGGAGCTGACTGTGGCTCAGATCATGAACTCCCTATTGTCAAGTTCAGACTTAAGTTGAAGAAAGTAGGGAAAACCACTAGACTGTTCAGGTATGACCTTAATCATACCCCTTATGATTATACAGTGGAAGTGAGAAATAGATTCAAGGGACTAGATCTGATAGAGTGCCTGACGAACTATGGATGGAGGTACCTGGCATTGTACCAAAAACAGGGATCAAGACCATCTGCAAGAAAAAGAAATGCAAAAAAGCAAAATGGCTGTCTAGGGAGGCCTTACAAATAGCTGTGAAAAGAAGAGAAGTGAAAAGCAAAGGAGAAAAGGAAAGATATAAGCATCTGAATGCAGAGTTCCAAAGAATAGCAAGAGAGATAAGAAAGCCTTCCTCAGTGATCAGTGCAAAGAAATAGAGGAAAACAACAGAATGGGAAAGACTAGAGATCTCTTCAAGAAAATTAGAGATACAAAGGGAACATTTCATACAAAGATTGGCTCAATAAAGGACAGAAATGGTATGGACCTAACAGAAGCAGAAGATATTAAGAAGAGGTGGCAGAGAACACAGAAGAACTGTACCAAAAAAATCTTCATGACCCAGATAATCATGATGGTGTGATCACTCACCTACAGCCAGACATCCTGGAATATGAAGTTAAGTGGGCCTTAGAAAGTATCACTACAAACAAAGCTAGTGGAGGTGACGGAATTCCAGTGGAGCTGTTTCAAATCCTAAAAGATGATGCTATGAAAGTGCTTCACTCAATATGCCAGGAAATTTGGAAAACTCTGCAGTGGCCACAGGACTGGAAAAGGTCAGTTTTCATTCCAGTCCCAAAGAAAGGCAATGCCAAAGAATGCTCAAACTACTGCACAATTGCACTCATCTCACATGCTAGTAAAGTAATGCTCAAAATTCTCCAAGCCAGGCTTCAGCAATACGTGAACCATGAACTTCCAGATGTTCAAGCTGGTTTTAGAAAAGACAGAGGTACCGGAGATCAAATTGCCAATATATGCTGGATCATGGATAAAGCAAGAGAGTTCCAGAAAAACATCTATTTCTGCTTTATTGACTATGCCAAAGCCTTTGACTGTGTGGATCACAAAAACTGTGGGAAATTCTTTAAGAGATGGGAATATCAGACCACCTAACCTGCCTCTTGAGAAATCTGTATGCAGGTCAGGAAGCAACAGCTAGAACTAGACATGTAACAACAGACTGGTTCCAAATAAGAAAAAGGAGAACGTCAAGGCTGTATATTGTCACCCTGCTTATTTAACTTATACGCAGTGTACATCATGAGAAATGCTGGGCTGGATGAAGCACAAGCTGGAATCAAGATTGCTGGGAGAAATATCAATAACCTCAGATATGCAGATGACACCAACCTTATGGCAGAAAGTGAAGAAGAGCTAGACAGCCTCTTGATGAAAGTGAAAGAGGAGAGTGAAAAAGTTAGCTTAAAGTTCAACATTCAGAAAACTAAGATCATGGCCTCCAGTCCCATCACTTCATGGGAAATAGATGGGCAAACAGTGGAAACAGTGAGAGACTTTAATTTTTTGGGCTCCAAGATCACTGCAGATGGAGACTGCAGCCATGAAATTAAAAGACGCTTACTCCTTGGAAGGAAAGTTATGACCAACCTAGAGAACATATTAAAAAACAGAGACATTACTTTGCCGACAAAGATCCATCTAGTCAAGGCTATGGTTTTTCCAGTAGTCATGCATGGATGTGAGAGTTGAACTATGAAGAAAACTGAGCGCCAAAGAGTTGATTATTTTGAACTGTGGTATTGTAGAATACCCTTGAGAGTCCCTTGGACTGCAAGGAGATCCAACCAGTCCATCCTAAAGGAAATCAGTCCTGAATATTCATTGGAAGGACTGATGTTGAAGCTGAAACTCCAGTTCTTTGGCCACCTGATGTGAAGAACTGACTCATTTGAAAGACCCTGATGCTGGGAAAGATTGAGGGCAGGAGGAGAAGGGGACAACAGAGGATAAGATGGTTGCATGGCATCACTGACTCAATAGACATGAGTTTGAGTAATTTCCAGGAGTTTTTGATGGACAGGACTGCCGTGCTGTAGTCCATGGAGTTGCAAAGAGTTGGACATGACTGAGTGACTGAACTGAACTGTGTATTTATAAGGGTATATTTTCTTACTTGGTATATAATTTCACCAGATACACAAAAATGTACCCTCACACACAGACACAGACACACAGACACACAGACACACAGACACACACACACACACACACACACATATATATGTGTATATATATATATATACACTTTTATTTATTTTTTTACCATATAGGTTTACTTATAAACATTTTGGTGTATATTCATAATGCCTTTTCAGGTCAGTGCTAGAGATATACCTCCTTATTTGTACCTATTATATGTCATTTCTTTCTATGGAAAAACTGAACCACTGTTTATCTATCTCTCTATTGATAGGCTTTTAGATTATTTCTAACTTTTCTAATTTTTTCTATTATGAAAAATGCTGCAATCAGTGAGTATCTGTATACATGTAGATTATAGGATTACTGAAAGCATAAGTCCAGAAATACAAAGAGCAGGACATAGGGAGTGGTCAGAAATTTTCAGTCATGCAGTTTCCCACAAAAAGTCCAGATTAGTCTTTCTAGGAGGTGCTCCTTAAAATTCAGATTCACAGGCCCACATGAGACCTATTGAATAATAGGTTCAGGAAGAATAATAAATGATAAAATATTCAGATTAAAAAATAAAGTCTAAAATCACTGAGTAATAATAGAAAATAAAGGAAGAAACGAAGCGAACAGAAAAAAGTCCTTGCCTAGATGACTCTACTTCCCAGAGCACCCCAGTATGTCTCTGTCTGGTTCAAGAAGCTCCTAGTTTTGTTTGCATTTAACATTCACTTATGAGTTTTAATATTTTCCTTAGAATAATTAATTCTAAGTTCATACAACAACTCTTTCCTGGGGCACAGGAAGATCTGGATGGTTATGATGGTGGCAATAGGGGAATCTCTAAGGGAAACTGAAGCTAAGAGAAAGGATAACACCAGTGCCTGGAGGCACAAATACCAGATGACCAGGTTAAAGGCCCAGAGGCAACTCAGCCCCATGCACCCTGGCCTGATTATCAGGGCAGTTGAGTACTGAACTACCAGGTCACTTGGCTAAGTGGGGCTAAGAGTTAGGCTTTTGATGACTGCAGAACCCAGAACATTCTGCTGTCAAAAATATGGAAGAAGGAAGAGGCACAATCTCTGTGTAACTGTTACACTAGGCACATTGCTCACTTGGTGGAAGTTTCAGTTTTATAAGAGCCTCAATCTTGTCTCTATCTCTCTCCTTCTCTCTTTCTGAATCACTGCAATGACTTTCAAAAAGTTAATCACAGAAATTACACTGAAAACTGAAGGATATTAAGGGAATCAAAAGTCATTGGTCAGATATAAACAAGTTTCAGGAAACTTTGTGGGAAGACAAAGGTTTCAACAGCACTTAGAGCAAATGAATAAAGATGTGGGTTCCTGGAGAAGAGAAAGGTAGTGAGAGTGTTAAAGTTTTGGTAGGGAGTCTGAAAAAGTTGGCTTAGAACTCAACATTCAGAAAACTGAGATCATAGCATCTGGTCCCAACACTTCATGGCAAATAGATGGGAAAACAATGGAAACAGTGACAGACTTTATTTTGGGGGCTCCAAAATCACTGTAGATGGTGATTGCAGCCATGAAATTACAAGACGCTTCCTCCTTGGAAGAAAAGTTATGACCAACCTAGACAGCATATTAAAAAACAGAAACATTACTTAGCTAACAAAGGTCCATGTAGTCAAAGCTATGATTTTTCCAGTAGTCATGTATGAATGTGAGAGTTGGACTATAAAGAAAGCTGAGTGCCGAAGAACTGATACTTTTGAACTGTGGTGTTGGAGAAGACTCGTGAGAGTCCCTTGGACTGCAAGGAGATCCAACAAGTCAATTTAAAGGAAATCAGTCCTGAACATTCATTGGAAGGACTGATGCTAAAGCTGAAACTCCAATAATTTGGCCACCTGATGCGAAGAACTGACTCATTTGAAAAGACTCTGATGCTTGGAAAGATTGAAGGTGGGAGGAGAAGCGGACGACAGGATGAAATGATTGGATGGCATCACCAACTCAATGGACATGAGTCTGAGTAAACTCCGGGAGTTGGTGATGGACAGGGAGGCCTGTCTTGCTGCTGTCCATGGGGTCGTAGAATCGGACACAACTTAGTGACTGAACTGAACTGAACTGAGGAAGGCCAGAGGTCCCCAAGGGGCTGCTGCTGCTGCTGCTGCTAAGTCGCTTCAGTTGTGTCCGACTCTGTGCGACCCCATAGATGGCAGCCCACCAGGCTCCCCCATCCCCAGGATTCTCCAGGCAAGAATACTGGAGTGGGTTGCCATTTCCTTCTCCAATGTATGAAAGTGAAAAGTGAAAGTGAAGTCGCTCAGTTGTGTCTGACTCTTCACGATCCTATGGACTACAGCCTACCAGGCTCCTCCATCCATGGGATTTTCCAAGCAAGAGTACGGGAGTGGGGTGCCATTACCGTCTCTGCCCCAAGAGGCAGGAGGAAACAAACTGCAAGTGGCAGACATTTTTTTCCTCCTCTACACAAAATTAAAGAAATTTCTTTTAATTCTGTGTTGCGACACAGAATTGGTTCCACCTGAACCACCTGAACCATTGGTTCCACCATGGCGATGACTGGTTCCACCTGAACTTAACTTTATCTCAAACCTTGAGCTAACCAATGCGTTTTTCTCATGTAAGTGTCTTTCCTTAGCTTGTTAATAAACTATGTATTTTCTTAGAAGTCTGCCTTTCTTCAAGATTCATATCAATTGTTTTATGGCTGGGGATGACTCACCTTGTGCCAACGCTATCTTAAAATGCATGTTGTGGGTGAGAGGCCTGGTGCAACTCTCAGTTTTGAGGTGTTTCCTCTCTCTTACTAGCAGCTTGTTAATAGGTGTATCAGTTCAGTTCAGTCGCTCAGTCATGTTTGACTCTTTGTGACCCCATGAATTGAAGCACGCCAGGCCTCCCTGTCCATCACCAACTCCCGGAGTTTACCCAAACTCATGTGCATCGAGTTGGTTATGCCACCCAGCCATCTCATCCTCTATCGTCCTCTTCTCCTCCTGTCCCCAATTCCTCCTAGCATCAGAGTCTTTTCCAATAAGTCAACTCTTCACATGAGGTGACCAATGTATTGGAGTTTCAGCTTCAGCATCAGTCCTTCCAATGAACACCCAGGACTGATCTCCTTTAGGATGGACTGGTTGGATCTCCTTGCAGTCCAAGGGATGCTCTAGAATCTTCTCCAACACCACAGTTCAAAAGCATCAATTCAATTCCTTTATTGTAAAGTAATTAACCTCCAATTAAAATAAATAAATTTATATTAAAACAAAACAAAACAAAAATCAGCTGACTGACAAAAAAAAAAGCATCAGTTCTTCGGCACTTAGTCTTCTTCACAGTCCAACTCTCATATCCATATCTGACTACTGGAAAAACCATAGCCTTGACTAGACAGACCTTTGTTGGCAAAGTAATGTCTCTGTTTTTTAATATGCTGTCTAGGTTGGTCATAACTTTCTTTCTGAGGAGTAAGCGTCTTTTAATATCATGGCTGCAGTCACCATCTGCAGTGATTTTGGTGCCACAAAAAATAAAGTCTGACACTGTTTCCACTGTTTCCCCATCTATATCCCATGAAGTGATGGGACCAGATGCCATGATCTTCATTTTCTGAATGTTGAGCTTTAAGCCAACTTTTTCACTCTCCTCTTTTACTTTCATCAAGAGGCTTTTTAGTTCCTCTTCACTTTCTGCCATAAGGGTGGTGACATCTGCATATCTGAGGTTATTGATATTATACCCCTTTGCTAAAAACTAACAAGGGGGCACTCTTTCTGTCTCCTTCTGATGTCTATGTCAGAAGCTTTCTCTATCTCTTTCATACATTAGTAAAAGTTTATTACACAAAAGCTTCTAGTGATCAAGCCTCATCTCTGGCCCCAGATTGAATTCTCTCCTCCAGAGGCATGAGTCCCAGCATCGCACATGGCTCGTAGCATGTGCAACCTTTCAGTAGGAAGAGAGATGTAGATATATGAAAACTGGAATCAGGACTTTGGTAGAACTTGAGCCTATTACTAATCATAATAGAGTCTCAGTAGTTTATAGCTGAACATTAAAGAAGTGAGCACAATCAAACATCAATGACACATGTGATTTATACCTGCTAACTTACAAGAGTTTGTTGTGTATATCAGAAACCAGCAGAAACACCCATGAACATGTCCAAAAAGCTTCTGGCTAGGATTTCCTCCTGGCCATCAGCTTCCCCAGGCCCCTCTTCATGTCTTTGTTTCTCAGACTGTAGATGAAAGGATTGAGCATGGAGGACAGAACCGTGTAGACAATTGTAGCCACTCGGTCCTGAACAGTGTAGCTGGACAAGGGCTGTAAATAGACATAAAAGATGCTTCCATAAAACAGGATTACCACAGTCAAGTGGGAGCCACAGGTGGAGAAGGCTTTGCGTTTCCCTGCAGCTGAGGGGATCCGGAGAACTGAAATGAAGATTCGCACATAGGAGAAACCAATGCATAGGAAGGGGGTCACCAAAACAACCAGTCCTTCTGTCTTTATTGTGAGATCGTTGACAAATATGGAGGAGCAGGACAATTTCAGCAGAGGGTTGATGTCGCAGAGGAAGTGGTGGACAACATTGGAGTTGCAGAAGGTAAGCTGATTCAGCAAAAGTATGTGGAGGAGTGAGTGGACATGAGGCAATGAGCAGGAGAAGGCCACCAGCAGAACACAGCGGCGGCGGTTCATGATGGTGACATAATGGAAGGGGTCACAGATGGCCACATAGCGGTCAAAGGCCATGACTACAAGAAGACAGCTGTCAATGTTAGCCAAAACATATATAAAATACATTTGAGTCAGACACCCGGCATAGGAGATGGTCTTCTTCTCTGACAGGAAGTCAACTAGCATCTTGGGGACAATGCTTGTTGTATACCAAATGTCAGTGAAAGACAGGACACTCAAGAAGAAATACATGGGGGTGTGCAGATGGGGGTCAGAGAGGATGGCCAGGATGGTGAGCACATTCCCTGTTATGGTGACCAGGTATATGATGAGGAAGAGGATGAAGAGTGGCTTCTGGTCCTCAGGCCAGGAGGAGAGCCCCAGGAGGATGAACTCAGAGACACTGCTGGTTTGGTTAAGTATTTCCATGATCATAGAGCCAACTAAAATAGAGAAGACTCATATAATGTAACACACATCTCCATGACTGAAACCATCAACAAGCCAACAAGTCTGTGCTTCTTCCCACCTTCACTTTCTACCTATAGGGTTGTGACCAGCTACCACATAGGCAACTTGTCACCTTTGTGGTCCTTGAACTTGCCCTTCCTTCTTAACTCTAAGACTTCCCATGCTTCTTATATTGATAGCAGGAAGTTTTGAGGAAGACCAGAGTTGAATCTTCCTTGAAAATGAAACTTGAAAGTGAAATCACTCAGTCATGTCTGACTCTTTGTGACCCCATGGACTGTAGCCTACCAGGCTTCTCCGTCCACGGGATTGCCCAGGCAAGAGTACCGGAGTGGGTTACCATTTCCTTCTAGGGGATCTTCCCAACTCAGAGATTGAACCCAGGTCTTCTGCATTGCAGGCAGACGCTTTACCTCTGAGCTGCCAGGGAGGCCCAGAAATCTTCCTTAGTCAGTTTAATTTTAAATCTAGAAATAATTGTTTACTGAGCACCTATTCTGTGAAAAATATTCTGGGAGTGTGGAAACAATTGTGAATATGACATAGTCAGGACGGTTTGTGGATTTTGCATTGTAATAGAGGATCTATCTATCTATGGATCTATCTATCTATCATCAGCTAGTTCTGCATTTTATAAATAAAAATAAATCCACATAAGAGTATAGAGAGGGCTTCGCAGGTGGCACTAGTGGTAAAGAACCCATCTGCCAATGCAGAAGACTAAGAGACCTGGGTTCAAGACTCGGGTTTGATCCCTGGGTTGGGAAGATACCGTGGAGAAGGGCATGGCAACCCATTCCAGTATTCTTGCCTGGAGAATCCCATGGACAGAGGAGACTTTCAAGCTATGGTCCATAGGGTCCCAAAGAGTCGGACATGAATGAAGTGACTTAGCACAACACGGCATAGCATAAGCATATAGAGATCAATAGAAATAAGGTGGCAAATTTATTTCAGATGATTTATTTATTTCAGAATTTATTTGTTTCACAAGCATATAGAAATCAATAGAAATAAGGTGGCGAATTTATTTATTTCAGATAAGGTGGTTTGATTTTTCTCTGTATATCAAAACAAATGTTCAGTGGTGGCATGTGAAAGTGTGTCTTTGAACTACCTTTCCAAAAAGGGGACTTGATAAAGTAATCAGCAGAGAAATCAAAGGAATAATAGACCTATGTCAACAAAGTTTTACTGTTGTGCTTGTTATACTTTCAGAAGCACTTATTTAGAAAGCAATGATCATTTGTGAATATCAAATTATACTACCTCTCCATGCAAATCTTTATTTTAAAATTTAATTTGTTACTTAGTTTTCCCTCTAGCTCCTTAAACTTAATTATGTTCCCAGATCTTTGTTACCCAACTGTTAAGCAAGCACATCCTTCAATACCATCATTCGTTTATTTACCTGTGTATATATCCTTGAAAGGGCTTCCCTGGTGGCTCAGATGGTAAAGAATCAGTCTGCAATGTAGGTGATGCAGGAGATATAGTTTTAATCCCTGTGTTGGGAAGGTCCCTTGGAAGAAGGAAATGGTACCACACTCCAATATTCTTGCCAGGAGAGTCCCGTGGACAGAGGAGACTGGCAGGCTACAGTCCATGAGTTTGCAAACAGTCCAGTATGATTGAGCTGCTGAGCGCACAGAACAATATTTATAAGATTTTCATGAGGTTTTCACAATAGCTTGTGCTTAAGCACTTAGAACAGTTCCAGGACAGAGTAAACATTTGATACCACTGTTTCTTCTCCCCATTATCATCATTGCCAATGACTTTTTCTCCATCAAGTATTTCTACATATTCTCAAAATTAATGAATCTGATTAAAATGACTCTAGTCTTCACACTCAAATACTCTAATGGTCAAATTAACTTGGTTATCAGTTTACAACACTTTTTTAGATTGTACTTTTGTCTGTGCTTTGAATAATGTGAGAATGAACTGTAATTAAGCACTTACTTTGTATAGGTTGTACTTTAATTCTCATGACAACCTTGTAAGGTGTAGACTGTTATTCTTATCATATTTTTCTGATGAGGAAACAGATATAGAGGAAAGTAATGGGTCATTCAAACTCAGTTAAACTAATTCTAAATTAGTTTACCCACTCTGTCATCTTGTCATATTTTCATAAAGCTATAAAAGTATATATCTGAAGCAATAACTCTTAGGATCTATTTTTTCCCCATTTATTTATTTTCTATTTTAACATACATATTGTTTTCTTTAAATGTGTTTAATGTCACATTAAGAGCAGACCTTTGTTATATACAATGGAAAATCTGTATTTTCTGTGTTGAACAGATTGTAGAATTTGAAAATTCTAATAGGCAGGATTCACTAGCAACAATAAGGGAAAATTTGGTCTTTTGGGGGGACATTAAAAGTATATGGGATTGAGGGTTTAGTAGAAAGTGCACTGAATTTGGAAGCAGAAGGTGAGGGTTTGTGCCTGACCTTCATTTCTTGCTCACTGAGTGATCTAAGGAATTCTAAAGAGATAATAAAATAGCATGTATAAGTGAAGCTTGTACAACATACATCCTCAAAAAAGTTATTCATGAAGGGAATGCCTAGGGAGTGTGAGATGAAGAAGATTCCAAGTGGTCAAGTAAGGTTGGATTTCCTGTGCTCATCTATGATGAGTACTTTAAAAAATGGAAGGAATTTTTGAAAGTGAGAATCTGAGGGCATTATTCTGAAAGCCTGGGATGAGTCTGGGAGTGGAAATATTTTTATTTTCTACCATGTTCCCACTATTCACTTATTGGGGACCTGCTTCTCAGGAACCATGGGATAACAACATACCCTGGCCCAGTGGTCAAATAAGGTGATCATAATATACAAAGTTAGTCTTACATGTTAGGCTAAACTCTGTTTTATACAGTGTCCATGTGATTTTTTTGGAACAGAATCAAATTCAAAAACTGAATTTTGAGGTTGAAATAAGTACCTGATTGAGGTGGATGGTTAGGTGGGCAGCCAGTCTACTGATGTTCAGTTTTCATATCCAGATATCTTCTCATCTTCCCTTGTGTTTTTTAAAATCTGTTCTTCATCTTGTACCAAATTGGTTCTGTTCACATATCAGAAAGATGATCTTTTTGACCTTCTAGCTAGTGATAAGCATGAAGAGTTGAGAGGAGGGACAAAGAGCAGATTACTCTTGGTTTTAAAGGGGTCAATCATTTTCTTGATACTGCTTCACATCCCTGTTCCTTTCTCAACTTCTGTCCCAGTACTTTTCTATTTTTCTCTGTTTCCCATCATAGAAGGCAGAACTGCCAAGACACACTGTGACAGGAACTCTCTTGAATGGGGAAACCTGTCTGCTAGCTTCTTAGAGGCTTGAACTCAGCTCTCCTGGTCTCCTCTGGGTCTTTACTGGTGAGGGAGCTATGATGTGCTTATTACAACCTGCTCCCTTTAGAGTGTTTACTCTATGACTTCTCTAGGTACAGAAATCACAGTGGCTAGCAAAACTGAGTGCAGCTACCCTCAAGGGGGCAGGGGACTCCTGAGGAGGCTATTTTCAGCGCTTTTAAAACTTATCATGAAGTCTCCAGGACATACTTTGAAAGTGAAAGTGTTAGTCCCTCAGTCATGTCTGGCTCTTTGGGACCCCATGAGTCCCACACTGTAGCCTGCCAGGCTGCTGTGTCCATGGGATTCTCCAGGCAAGAGTACTGGAGTGGATTCCATTTCCCTCTCATCTATTTCTGCTTTATTGACTATGCCAAAGGCTTTGACTGGATCACAATAAACTGCCGAAAATTCTGAGTGAGATGGGAATACCAGACCACCTGACATGCCTCTTGAGATATCTGTATGCAGATCAGGAAGCAACAGTTAGAACTGAACATGGAACAATGGACTGGTTCCAAATAGGAAAGGGAGTACATCAAGCCTGTATATTGTCACCCTGCTTATTTAACTTCTATGCAGAGTACATCATGAGAAACGCTGGACTAGAAGAAGCACAAGCTGGAATCAAGATTGCCGGGAGAAATATCAATAACCTCAGATATGCAGATGACACCACCCTTATGGCAGAAAGTGAAGAGGAACTAAAAAGCCTCTTGATGAAAGTGAAAGAGGAGAGTGAAAAAGTTGGCTTAAAGCTCAACATTCAGAAAATGAAGATCATGGCCTCTGGTCCCATCACTTCATGGGACATAGATGGGGAAACAGTGGAAACAGTGTCAGACTTTATTTTGGGGGCTTCAAAATCACTGCAGATGGTGACTGCAGCCATGAAATTAAAAGACACTTACTCCTTGGAAGAAAAGTTATGACCAACCTTGATAGCATATTCAAAAGCACAGACATTACTTTGCCAACAAAGTTCTATCTAGTCAAGGCTATGGTTTTTCCAGTGGTCATGTATGGATGTGAGAGTTGGACTGTGAAGAAAGCTGAGTACTGAAGAATTGATGCTTTTGAACTGTGGTGTTGGAGAAGACTCTTGAGAGTCCCTTGGACTGCAAGGAGTTCCAACCAGTCCATCCTACAGGAGATCAGTCCTGGGTGTTCATTGGAAGGACTGATGCTAAAGCTGAAACTCCAATACTTTGTCCACCTCATGTGAAGAGTTGACTCATTGGAAAAGACTCTGATGCTGGGAGGGATTGGGGGCAGGAGGAGAAGGGGACGACAGAGGATGAGATGGTTGGATGGCATCACCGACTCAATGGATGTTAGTTTGAGTGAACTCCGTAAGTTGGTGATGGACAGGGAGGCCTGGTGTGCTGCAGTTCATGGGGTCGCAAAGAGTCGGACATGACTGAGTAACTGAACTGAACTGAACTGACTGAACAGTTAACTGGCATAGCCCAGACCCAGTTCTTCTGAGTGATGAGCCTAAGGACTAAATCTCCTCCCCCTACACTCTCTTAGAAAGGCTCCCCTCCATGCTCTGGAGTCTTTCCCAAGGGAGAGAAGGTTCCTGCAGGATGTGAAGTCAAAGCTATATTTGTGCTCACATGGTAGCAAGTGTCAGTGGCACGGGGGGTTGCAGAAGCCAGAATTTCTATGCCGTTGGGAGAAGCTGACCCAGTGCATTGGGAGCATTAGTGTTGGAGGATGACTAAGCCATTCCAACTTCCCAGCTGGAACTTGGAGCAGGCAGAGAGGAGCCCAGGGAGTCCCTGTGGTCTGGGGCACCCTCTCAGGTGGCTTTAGAAGCTCAGCCCCTTCAGCCCCTGCACAGGCTCCTCCCCAAGGTCTAGTAGGGATTGGAGGCAATTAGTCAACTCTGACTTTTTCCTCAGCTGGGAGCTGAGAGACTTCTTGGAATCCTCCTTGAGGCTTGTAAAATGGTCTCCTCCTGCCTGTAGCTCTGGAGTTCAAGGACAGACACAGGGCGCTCAGGAGGTTATGGGCTCACAGAGGCTTCCTTCTTACTTTTTTGTTCCTGGTGTTCTCATCAGAAGCTCAAGACTTGGGAAACTGCTTGGATTAGAAGGTGCCTGAACTTACCTAAGGAGTGGCACAGGACAGAGGGAGCTGGGAATTCTAGGTGGGCAAGGTGTGCCTGTGTCTGTAAGTCTGGGTACCATACCACATGGGTCTGTGTGGTATTTCTTTGCTCTTTAATGTGGATATGTGTATGTTTTCTTCATGAGTTGTGTGTGTGTGTGTGTGTGTGTGTGTGTGTGTGTGTGTATGTGTGGGCTTCCCTGGTGGCTCAGATATTAAAGCATCTGCCTGCAATGTAGGAGACCTGGGTTCGATCCCTGGGTTGGGAAGATCCCCTGGAGAAGGAAATGGCAACCCTCTCCAGTATTCTTGCCTGGAGAATCCCATGGATGGAGGAGCCTGGTGGACTACAGTCCATGGGGTCGCAAAGAGTTGCAAACGACTGAGCGAGTTCACTTTCACTTTTCACTTTTCCCTCGTGGCTCAGTCAGTGAAGAATTCGCCTGCAATGTGGGAGACTTGGGTTTGATTCCTGGGTTGGGAAGATCCCCTGAAGGAGGGCATGACAACCTACTCCAGTATTCTTGCCTGGAGAACCCCCCAGAACAGAGGAGCCTGGCGGGCTGCAGCCCATGGGGTTGCAAAGAGTCGGATATGATTGAGCGACTAAGCACAGCACAGCACAGTATCTACTGGGTAGTTCTTCTTGGTGAATGGAGCCTGAGTGCCTCACTCATTGAGTGCCTTCACCTGATTGGGTGTAGATCAGTGGAGGCTAAAAGTGAAAATCGCTCAGTTGTGTCTGACTCTTTGCGACCCCATTAACTATAGACCGCCAGGCTCCTCTGATCATGGAAATCTACAAGCAAGAGTGCTGGAGTGTGTTGCTGTTTTCTTCTCCAGGGGATCTCCCCTACCCAGGGATCAAATCTGTGTCTCCTGCTTGGCAGCCAGATTCTTATTAGCTGAGACACCAGGGAAACCTTGGAGCATTTCATTTTGCATGATGGTATATGTGTGTGACCATGTATGTTGTTTATTGCCTGACTGCGAAGAGGCCTGTCTGTGCCATGGTGTGCTTCTTATATGATTTCTGTGTGATATGTGTGACCTTGTGTTTTTTTGTTATTTAATATGTGTGTTTGCATGTATGACTCTCTATTCATAGTTAGAGTTTACATCTAATATGTGATTTTTATGAGTTACTGGTTGTTTTATGTTTGTGCTGAGATTATACAAGTGTTTGTGTATAGTTTTATGGGTTATTTTGTGTGTACCATCTCACATATTCTTTGTGAATTTATTTTTATTAATCTTTGGGTAACTGATCTATAAGCCATAGTTACTGTCCTATAAGTCACAGGTGGTAAGAAATCACAAATCAGTGTTTAAGTGTGCACATGAATGTGTGTTTCATGTACAAGTTATAGGGGCTTCTGATTCACCCCATGAGCCAAAATATTCCCTTAACTGTCTTTCAACAGTGGCCATATAACTGCAATGAATGGGGGAGGTTCACGTTTCCAAAACCCGTGGGTAGTTGCCACACGCTAACGGGTATGAGTTCAGGGTCTGCACTGTGTCAGACCAGAGCCTAATCCTCAGTCTGGCTCTTAAATATTTTTATGGTCTTAGGAAGTGATTGCAATTCTCTGAGGTTCAGAATCCTCCCTGGCAAAGAAGAAATAACTGTTCCTCCTTCACAGTGATATTTTGAGGATTAAATGAGGCAATACATACAAATTATTCAGCACCAAGCCTGGCCCATAATTAGTACTCATTAACAAGGAGATATTTTTATTATGTTGCTCCAAACCCCATGGATATGTCACAGAGCTTCCTCTTTCACCATTGTCTGGTAAAAGAAGACAACAGGCCCATCCAAAGGCCCTGTGTCATACTTCAAGATCAGGGTCTGACCTTTTCAGGGCTCATGGCCCACTGCCTCTTTCACAAGGTCCTACTTGAATCAAGGCTGCTGTTTGGTTCCGGTCATTGTGCTTTCTTCTGGTTTCTTGACAAGGACTGACCCAACGTGTGTTGGTGAGCAGCCACGCTTCCTCATAAGGATCAAGTCACTGTCTCCTTTGGTGACTGTGAACTAAAAAAACCCAGTACCGCTGATAGAGTTCATGGTCCTGTTATTGAGTCCAGGATCAATAAATCTGCTTGCCACATGACAGATCAATAAATTGAGAGACAAATTGTTAGGGCAAGAAATAATGACTTTATTTGGAAAGCCAGCAGGCTGAGAAGATGGTGTTCCAAGGAAACATCTTCCCCTAGTTAGAATTCAGGCTTCTTTTATACTGAAAGGGAAGGGGATGTGGTTGGTTGTTGCAAACTTCTTCATGTCTGAATCCTGTGTTTTTGCAGCTGTCCACTTAGGTCAGGTCAAGATGCTCCTGTAAACCTCCAATAAGACAAATGCTATTCTCTGTTCTGCAACTTTTTAATCCCTATATGAATAGAAAAGTATTATACCTTTAAAGATCAGAGCCTTGAGAAGGCCTAGCCTTTATATTTAATGCTATAAGCAACTTTATTTTAAAAAATTGTTTATTTAGCCATGCCAGGTCTTCATTATGGCACACGGGATTTTCAATCTTCGTGGGATCTAGTTCCTGACCAGGGATTGAACCCAGGCCTTCTCCATTGGGAACTTGGAGTCTCAGCCACTGGACCACCAGGGAAGTCCCTAGGCAACATTGTTAGCTTGTAGCAAAAACAATAGAATACAAATGTTAAAGTAAATTAAATAGATCCAATATGGAGTCAAATTTGTTCTTCCCTCTTAGTCTCTAATGGGGACTGATTGTCCTGCTCCCCTACTTCAGGGAGAAAGTCAGTCTTGATTCCCTCTTTAGGTCCATGTGGTTAGTAATCATTACATGTAACCTAACTTGCAAAGAAATATTAAACCTGGAATCCACCATGAAAGAGCTGAGTCACCTTAGGTAAGTCATTTATCTCTTTAGCTTCAGTTTTCACATCTATAAGATGAGGACATAACATTTGCCTTATGTAACTAAGCAGTCCCTAAATATATAATTATTGCTTTGAGAGGTTAAAATCCATGTGAAAGTCTTTTGTAAATTGTATAATGTATAAATATGAGTGGTAAATTTTTCTTTGAGTTAGGAACATTGTAGAGAAAGGTAGCTAACATAATATAGCTTCTCTGAAAATTCTAATTAATGAGGATATAATTTCTATGCAGAGTGGTTAAGAGATGGATTCTGGACAGACAGACATATGTTGTGATTCCATCTGTTGCACTTAGTTGTGTGTATCTTTGCACATTTAAGTAATGCACGCTTGAGACTTCCTCAGTGATCCAGTGGTTAAGAATCTGCCTTCTAGTGCAGGAGATGCAGGTTCAATCCCAGTTGATGCAGGTTCAATCTTAGTTCCCATATGGGAACTAAGATCCCATATGCTGCCAGGAAACTAAGTCTGCACGCCAACTGCAACAAAGACCCAGAGCAGCCAAAAAATAAAAATAAAAAGCAAAGTAAATGTTACATACTTCTGCTTATGATTAAAATGTGTTTAATAATACTCATTTGTTAGAGTTATCATGAAGATTTCATTTGAAAGTACATGTAAAACACTTGGAATAGTGCTTGGTACTATTGTTGTTCTTGGTTTGGAGACCACTTTTTTGTTTTTAATTTATATAGCTGTGCTGGGTCTTAGTTGCAGCATGCAGGACCTTTTAGTTGTGGCCTTGTGGGATTTTTTTCTCTAGTTGTGCCATGTGAACACTTTGATGAGGCATGTGGGGTCAAGTTCCCTGACCAGGGATTGGACTCAGGCCTTCTGCCTTGGTAGAGTGGAGTCTTGGCCACTGGACCACTAGGGAAGTCCCTGGACACTTTTTGATAACAGGGAATTTTAAGTGACTGAAAGCAAGTAGGATGCAGCCAATTACACTGAAAGCCCATGACAAAGCTTTAGTAATTCTCTTTCAGTTTAGGGACTTACACGTCCTTTTGATGAGGAAATGACTGATACCTCTGACCTGGTGCCCTTTTCACATTAAAAAAAATATTTATTTATTTTTAATTGAAAAATAATTGTTTTATAGTTTTGCATTGTTCCTACCAAACATTAAGATGAATCAGCCATAGGTATACCCATGTCCCCTCCCACCCTTCTAGGTTGTACCAAGGCCTAGTTTGAGTTCCCTGAGTCATACAGCAAATTTCCAGTGGCTATCTATTTTACATGTGAAACAGTGTCAGACTTTATTTTGGGGGGCTCCAAAATCACTGCAGATGGTGACTGCAGCCATGAAATTAAAAGAGGCTTATTCCTTGGAAGGAAAGTTATGACCAACCTAGGTAGCATATTCAAAAGCAGAGACATTACTTGGCCGACAAAGGTCCGTCTAGTCAAGGCTATGGTTTTTCCAGTGGTCATGTATGGATGTGAGAGTTGGACTATGAAGAAAGCTGAGAGCCGAAGAATTGATGCTTTTGAACTGTAGTGTTGGAGAAGACTCTTGAAAGTCCCTTGGACTGCAAGGAGTTCCAACCAGTCCATCCTAAAGGAGATCAGTCCTGGGTGTTCATTGGAAGGACTGATGTTGAAGCTGAAACTCCAATACTTTGGCCACCTCATGTGAAGAGTTGACTCATTGGAAAAGACTCTGATGCTGGGAGGGATTGGGGGCAGGAGGAGATGGCTGGATGGCATCACTGACTTGGTGGACATGAATCTGAGTGAACTCCGGGAGTTGGTGATGGACAGGGAGGCCTGGCGTGCTGCTATTCATGGGGTCGCAAAGAGTTGGACATGACTGAGCGACTGAACTGAACTGAATATATGTTTCCATGTTACTCTCATCCTACCTCCCACCTTCTCCTTCTCCCCACCCCCAGCCGTGTCCATAATTCTGCTTTCAACATCTATATTTGCATTGTGTTGTGCTGTGTATAGTTGCTCAGTCATGTCCGACGCTTTGTGACCCCATGAACTGTAGCCCATCAGGCTCCTCTGTCTATGGGATTCTCCAGGCAAGAATACTGAAGTGGGTTGCCATGCCCTTCTCCTGCTGCTCTGCAAATAGGTTCATCAGTACCATATTCCTAGATTTGAGATATATGCATTAGTATATGATGATTGTTTTTCTTTCTGACTTACTTCACTCTGTGTAATAGGCTCTAGATTCATCCACCTCATTAGGGCTGACTCAAATGCATTCCTTTTTAAGGCTGAGTGATATTCCTTTGTATATATGTACCATAGCTTCTTTATCCATTCATCTGTTAATGGACATCTGGGTTGCTTCCATGTCCTAGCTATTGTAAATACAGCTGCAATGAACATTGGGTTACATGTATCTTTTTCAATTTTGGTTTCCTCAGCATATATGTCTTATGGTAGTCTTATTTCTGTTTTTTTAAGGAATCCCCATGCTGCCTCCACAGTGGCTGTATCAATTTGCATTCACACCAATAGTGTGAGAGGGTTCCCTTTTCTCTACACCCTCTCCAGCATTTATTGTTTGTAGATTTTTCAATGATGGCCATTCTGACCAGTGTGAAGTAATATTTCATTATAGTTTTGATTTGCATTTTTCTAATAGTGAGCGATGTTGAGCATCTTTTCATGTGTTTATTAGCCATCTGTAGTCTTCTTTGGAGAAATGTCTGTTTAGGTCTTTTGCCCATTTTTTGATTGGGTTGTTTTTCTGGTATGGATTTGTATGAGCTGCTTCCATAATTTTGAAATTAATCCTTTGTCAATTGTTTCATTTGCTATTATTTTCTTCCATTCTAAGGGTTTTCTTTTCACCTTGTTTATAGTTTCCTTTGCTGTGAAAAACCTTTAAAGTTTAATTAGGTCCCACTTGTTTACTTTTGTTTTTATTTCCATTCATGCTTTTGATTCTAGTAAACTAGAGGTTTGAACCCTGCTTAATATAAACGTGCAAACTCCCTAAACATGGAGACTTCTCATGTCTTGTTCATTATTATGTGCTTAATATGGGATGAAGCTGTTTTTTGATAAATATTTATTGAATAAAGAATGATGTCCTTTGGTTTTTTTTGGAAAGAGACTTGGTTAATGTGAGGGTCTGATGCATTATGAAAGCCAGAATGGGACAGACTGATTCAGTTCAGTTCAGTTCAGTTTAGTCGCTCAGTTGTGTCCGACTCTTTGCGACCCCATGAATCGCAGCACGCCAGGCCTCCCTGTCCACCACCAACTCTCAGAGTTCACTCAGATTCATGTCCATCGAGTCAGTGATGCCATCCAGCCATCTCATCCTCTGTCGTCCCCTTCTCCTCCTGCCCTCAATCCCTCCCAGCATCAGAGTCTTTTCCAATGAGTCAACTCTTCGCATGAGGTGGCCAAAGTATTGGAGTTTCAGCTTTAGCATCATTCCTTCCAAAGAAATCCCAGGGCTGATCTCCTTCAGAATGGACTGGTTGGATCTCCTTGCAGTCCAAGGGACTCTCAAGAGTCTTCTCCACCACAGTTCAAAAGCATCAATTCTTTGGCGCTCAGCCTTCTTCACAGTCCAACTCTTACATCCATACGTGACCACTGGAAAAACCATAGCCTTGACTAGATGGAACTTAGTTGGCAAAGTAATGTCTCTGCTTTTGAATATGCTATCTAGGTTGGCCCTAACTTTTCTTCCAAGGAGTAAGCGTCTCTTAATTTCATGGCTGCAATCACCATCTGCAGTGATTTTGCGGCTAAGTCGCTTCAGTCGTGTCCGACTCTGTGCGACCCCAGAGACGGCAGCCCACTAGGCTCCCCCGTCCCTGGGATTCTCCAAGCAAGAACACTGGAGTGGGTTGCCATTTGGAGCCCCCCAGAAAAAGTCTGACACTGTTTCTACTGTTTCCCCATCTATTTCCAATGAAGTGATGGGACCGGATGCCATGATCTTCATTTTCTGAATGTTGAGCTTTAGGCCAACTTTTTCACTCTCCACTTTCATTTTAATCAAGAGGCTTTTAGTTCCTCTTCACTTTCTGCCATAAGGGTGGTGTCATCACAGACTGATTCATTCACCAACGATTAGGAGAAATAAAAAGAAAGGTAGCAAAAAGTAAGAATTTTCATGCTAAAGAGGATATTACAATATTGCAGAATGTTCACTGACATTTCTCACATTCTCCACTTTTCAGCAGAAAATAAGAAGAGAATGAAGAAGGAGAACCAGAGCAGCGTGTCAGAGTTCCTCCTCCGGGGGCTCCCCATCCTGCCAGAACAACAGGGCATAGTCTTTGCCCTGTTCCTGGGCATGTACCTCACAACAGTGCTGGGCAATCTGCTCATCGTCCTGCTCATCAGGCTGGACCCTCGCCTCCACACCCCCATGTACTTCTTCCTCAGCCACCTGGCCTTCACTGACGTCTCCTTCTCATCTGTCACCATCCCTAAGATGCTGATGAACATGCAGACTCAGCAACAATCCATCCCCTACGTGGAGTGCATTTCCCAGATGTATTTTTTCATACTTTTTGGCTGTCTTGACAACTTCCTTCTTGCAGTGATGGCATATGACAGGTATGTAGCCATATGTCAGCCACTTCACTACACCACTGTCATGAGGCAGGAGCTGTGTATCTCATTGGTAGCTGTGTCCTGGTTCTTCTGTTGTATCCATGCCCTGTTGCACACCCTCCTCTTGGTCCAACTGTCCTTCTGTGCTGAAAATACCATCCCCAACTTCTTCTGTGACCTCCCTGCCCTCCTGAAGATGAGCTGCTCAGACCTTTCCATCAATGAGCTGGTCATCTTTACTGAAGGAGGAATGCTGTTCATCTTGCCTCTGAGTAGCATCTTGGGCTCATATGTTCGTATAGGGACCATCGTCCTGAGGGTCCCGTCCACTAAGAGACTCTTTAAAGCCTTCTCCACTTGTGGCTCTCATCTCTTTGTGGTATCTTTATATTATGGGACACTTGCCGGTGTTTACTTTTTCTCCTCATTATGGGACTCCAATGACAAATATATAGTTGCTTCAGTCATATATGCAGTAGTTACGCCCATGCTGAACCCCTTTATCTATAGCCTCAGAAACAGAGACATCAAACAAGCCCTACAAATATTTCTCAACAGGGCTAACTTCTTGAAATGACAGTCACTAAATCCTCTTATTGCAGCCGTGAACACAGTGAGATATATCTCCTAAAGTTAATGTACGGTTGGCAACTTTGTGTAACTTTAAACAAATATACATTCGGCTGTCATGTTGTAGTGCTGTTAATATGCCAACAAAGTGCAGTTTGTTACTTGGACTCTTAAATATTCTTTATCTTCAATTTTTCCTGCTTGTGCACCATCTCTCATAAAATATGTGGAAAATGTTATGCAAAACATTTTTATACGGTGTTGTTGAGGACACACAGACTTAGCATCATGATCTACTCCTGGTGGGCTAATTCTTGTTGGATGCATTGGCTTCAAGCTCATTGTGAACATCTCTTTTCAACTCCATATTCAGTGACAATATGCTGGTGGATTGAAGTCAGTCATAATGGGGATAATTACACTATGGAAACTGGCAAATGCTACAAAGCAAGTCTCTCCTACAATAGAGAGCCATTTGTATTCACTTAACAGTACACCACTGCATTTATAATTAAGAGACATTTCTCTTTAGCAATGGCTCCTAACTTAATGTATCATTTACTTCTGATGTTAGTATAGATATACTAGCTTTTTTTTTTCAGTGTTTACATGGTACTTTTCCCATCATTTTAAACTTTGTTATGTTCTTCTATCTGTAAAGTGTCAGTTGTTAACAGTGTGAAGTTGGGGTTTGTTCTTTTATGTAGATTGGTAATCATTTCTGGAGAATTTCTCTCTTAACATCTAATCTAATCTAATCAGAGTGTACTTGAAGTTATATTTTTCATATTTCTATACATTTTCTCCCATTTGTTTGGTTTTTTTGCCTGCACTTTATGTGCAGGATGGCATGTAGGATCCTAGTTCCCTAACCAGAGATCATCGAATCTATGCTCCCTACACTGGGGGCATAGAGTCCTAACCAACAGACCACCAAGGAAATCCCTGCATTTCTACATGGCTTCTAGTTGAGATATCTGATTTCATATTTATTGTCTCTTCTCCTTCTCTCTTTTGATTAATTAAATATATATTTTATTATTCCGTTTCCCCTCTGCTAACCTATTAATCATATGTCATTATTAATTTATAATTCTTTTCTGTACTTTATGTAGAGACTGTGTCTTGCTTTTTCTTTAAAAAATCTTTTATTGTAGTGTAATGCTTACAACCCCAAAATTTACCATTTTAACCATTTGAGGTACAGTTAGATAGCATTTGGTACATTTATCACTGCTATCTTATCCTAGGGCTTCAAAGGAAACTTTATAGAACATCACACAATTGAGCCCTTCAAAGCTATGAAAAAATAATGACAAAGATATCTATGAATCAATCTGGAAGGATTTCCAAGCTATATTATTTAATGAAAAAAGAAATATGGAAGACAGCATCTATAGCATGCTACTTCTTGTGTAAAAATAAAGGGAAAATAACATATACATGTAACTTTCCACTGAGCAAGAAGCACACAAAGAATAAATCAGAAGCTAATGAAACTGTTTACCTACAGGAGGTGGATGGGTATGGGATAGGAAAAGATGGAGTGATAGTATATGTATTTGTATAGTTTGATGATGTTACCATTCACCTACTAAAAATAAATAGAAGATGATGGAGAATAAAACAAAGTAGAAAACAAAAAAATACACCTGTATTTCAAATTAATACCATAATTGGACTGAGGGGGGAATAAAATAATCAAGTAATTATTAAACACAGAATTTTGTCTATAAACTACTCATAGTAAAGAAAAAATTAAGCAAGGTTTGAGCTGAAGTTAGTCTGTCATTAACAGTGGTTTGAGTTCAAGTGACATTACCTGTATTCAAAGATTTAGCAAATAAATAAACCTATTCTGGAAAAGGAAGTAATTCATCAGTTGCGGAAAGATGCCATGTACATGGGAGAAGGAGAGGCTGGAAAGAACTCTATGGTGTCAAGCTAGAACTGGACATAAATCAACTTGAGCTCGTGGGTTTTAATGTCGAAACAGACTGAAATTTGTCGGTTCCCATCCCACACAGTCAGTGGTATGGGGATCTCAAGGGCTAATACTGCTCTGTCTGGACCTCACTGTGATATATGGGGAGGCAGAGTCCATTGCTGAGTTCAAGGGCATTCACCTCTCCTCGTCCTCATGAGCAGGCAGAGGGGTCGCTAACATGTCAGTGACATTAGGGACATCTTCTCCCAGCACTCCTGTGGCTCAGCCCTTTGGTCTCTGCAAGGATCCATCTCAAGAAAAAGGCGAGAAATTTGCCAGTTGGCTCGGTTGGATGCTTTTCTAACAAGAAGCTTGGGGCTGAGTCCCTGAGGCCTTACTCCTATTGATAAAAATGAATCTTCCTGCTCATTGTTCTAGTTCTTGTAGTCAGGCATGGAAGGTGCTAAAGATCCTTAGGTCATGGAGGTATAAGAAATGGGTATTTAGGTAGCAACCTGAACCAGCAAGCATCAACATCAATCTGAGAAAGGTGGGGAAGCATCTCTTTTCCTAGATATGTGCATTGATGTGAAGACTAGGAGAGAGAGAAAAGGTATGTTTACATTACTAGTGCAACCATGTGTTCACTGGTTCACACACTGACTAAATGGTGCTACCAGCCACGGGTGGCCATAAAATTAAAATAAAGTTACCTAAAATTAAAAACTTGGTTCTTTACTTGTACTAGCCTTATTTCAAGTCTTTGGTAGTCACATGAGGTTAGTGCTACTGTATTGGGCAAAGCAGATGAAGAATATTCCCACCATTGTAGAAAGTCTTATAATGGGCTGATAACAGACCATGGAGAGCTAGAATTCTCCTGCACTGCATGGGTGTGTGCTTGTGTGGGTGTGTGTAAGTTATTTGTGTGTTGCTGCTGCTGCTGCTGCTGCTAAGTCGCTTCAGTCGTGTCCGACTCTGTGTGACCCCGTAGATGGCAGCCCACCAGGCTCCCCCGTCCCTGGGATTCTCCAGGCAAGAACACTGGAGTGGATTGCCATTGCCTTCTCCTATTTGTGTGTTGGGTTTGACTATATGTGATTCAGCGTGTGTAGTGGAGTTTCTCTATGTGTGTGTTTGATTTGTGAGCTGCCTGGATGTAGTCTTAGCATGTTTGTTTAAAACAGATTTTTTGGTGTGATAGTTATACAATACCATACATATTGAAAGTATACAATCTGAGGAGTTTGGACATGTGAAGTCATCACCACAATCAAGTAATTGACATGTCTATCTCCTCTAAAAATTTCCTTGTGTCCTTTTTTTGTGGCAGAAAACTTAACACAGTTTTCATTACCACTTTGTGGCCACAAAGTGGTAATTAAAACTCTTTTAATGAGTTTTTAAGTGCATAATATAGAATTTTTGGCTCTAGGCAATATGCTGTATAGCAGGACTCTAGAACTAATTCATTTTGCATAAATGTGACTTGATATCATTTAAATAACAATGCTACATTTTCCCCTGTTTTCCTCTCCAGTGCTTGATAATCTCCATTTATTCTCTGCTTCTATAAATTTCTTAAACTGAAATCATGCAGTAATTTTCCTTGTAATACTGGCTTATTTCACTTAGCATAATGTTTTCCAAGTTTATCCCCATTGTAAAAAATGTCAGAATTTCCTTTTATAAGGGCAAAATAATATTACATTGTATGTCTATGCCATATTTTATTTATCCATTCACCTGTCAATGGACATTCGGGTTGTTTCCATAACTTAACTATTGTGAATAGTACAGCAATACACATGGGAATGTAGAAATATCTTTGAGATCCTGATTTCTAATCTCTCTGTTATATACTCAGAAGTGGGATGGCTGGA
The DNA here is from genome assembly GCF_016772045.2 of Ovis aries. Lineage (NCBI taxonomy): Eukaryota > Metazoa > Chordata > Mammalia > Artiodactyla > Bovidae > Ovis > Ovis aries. Next base: position 13,342,007 of record NC_056056.1, on the reverse strand, counting down.
TCATATGGTAGTTCTATTTTTAATGTTTTGGGGAAACTCCATACTGTTTTCCATAGCAGCTGTACCACTTACATCTACACCAACAGCGTAGAAGGGTTTTGTTTTCATGGTTTTTAAGTTGTGTAATGACAAAGTATTTCATTTTAAAGGTGTATGTAAGTTGGTCTGAATCCATCAAAGGCTCTACACTTTTGTCTAAGATAGTCTGCTGCTGCTGCTGCTGCTAAGTCGCTTCAATCATGTCTGATTCTGTGCGGTCCCATAGATGGCAGCTGGGTTGCCATTTCCTTCCCCAATCTAAGATAGTCAGAGAGGGTCAAAAAGAAGCACTTTGTTACTCTGTGTGTCTGTTTTTGTGTACAGCACCCTCACAATCTAATTCTCCTCTCCTTGAATGAGTGTAGAGCAGAGTGGGCTAAGTGACTTAGAAACATGTGTTTGCATTTGACCTGGGGAGATAGTCTTGCAGCCTGATTCTTCTTCAGGACGTAAACAGGCAGCTCTAAACAAAGTCCTCTTTATGCTAAGTTTGTGGCAGTTCGTCCTGGTGGCTTGAAGATATCAAACTTCTCCAGGGCCCCAAGTTTTCTTCATCGACATTTAATTATTTCCATATTTCCACTTTGGGGGACATGATGGGTTAATTCTGGAATCTTGTCTAGTTAACCCGATGACTGTGAATTCTGATGCAACTTCTTGGTCCTACAGCATCTGTAATGTCTTGGCTCTCTGGCCACACATTGAGCAAATTCTCATGTCACTCACTTTGGTTGTATGCTCAGAGCTCACTCAAGCATTTAAAAACATTGGAGATGGAAGGGAAGAGAGAGACAGTGGTACATATGAAGGCAATTATGTGTGAGTACAGTTTTCATTCCTAAGAAAGGCAATGCCAAATAATGCTCAAACTACCGCACAATTGCACTCATCTCACATGCTAGTAAAGTAATGCTCAAAATTCTCCAAGTCAGACTTCAGCAATACGTGAACCGTGAACTCCCTGATGTTCAAGCTGGTTTTAGAAAAGGCAGAAGAATCAGAGATCAAATTGCCAACATCCACTGGATCATGGAAAAAGCAAGAGAGTTCCAGAAAAACATCTATTTCTGCTTTATTGACTATGCCAAAGCCTTTGACTGTGTGGATCACAAGAAACTGTGGAAAATTCTGAAAGAGATGGGAATACCAGACCACCTGACCTGCCTCTTGAGGAATCTGTGTGCAGGTCAGGAAGCAACAGTTAGAACTGGGCATGGAACAACAGACTGGTTCCAAATAGGAAAAGGAGTACGTCAAGGCTGTATATTGTCACCCTGCTTATTTAACTTATATGCAGAGTACATCATGAGAAATGCTGGACTGGAAGAAACACAAGCTGGAATCACGATTGCTGGGAGAAATATCAATAACCTCAGATATGCAGATGACACCACCCTTATGGCAGAAAGTGAAGAGGAGCTAGACAGCCTCTTGATGAAAGTGAAAGAGGAGAGTGAAAAAATTGACTTAAAGCTCAACATTCAGAAAACGAAGATCATAGCATCTGGTCCCATCACTTCATGGGAAATAGATGGGGAAACAGTGGAAACACTGTCAGGCTTTATTTTTGGGGGCTCCAAAATCACTGTAGATGGTGACTGCAGCCATGAAATTAAAAGATGCTTACTCCTTGGAAGAAAAGTTATGACCAACCTAGATAGCATATTCAAAAGCAGAGACATTACTTTGCTGACTAAGGTTCGTCTAGTCAAGGCTATGGTTTTTCCTGTAGTCATATATGGATGTGAGAGTTGGACTGTGAAGAAGGCTGAGCACCAAAGAATTGATGTGTTTGAACTGTGGTGTTGGAGAAGACTCTTGAGGGTCCCTTGGACTGCAAGGAGATCCAACCAGTCCATTCTGAAGGAGATCAACCCTGGGATTTCTTTGGAAGGAATGATGCTAAAGCTGAAGCTCCAGTACTTTGGCCACCTCATGCCAAGAGTTGAGTCATTGGAAAAGACTCTGATGCTGGGAGGGATTGGGGGCAGGAGGAGAAGGGGACGACAGAGGATGAGATGGCTGGATGGCATCACTGACTTGATGGATGTGAGTCTGAGTGAACTCCGGGAGATGGTGATAGACAGGGAGGCCTGGCGTGATGCGATTCATGGGGTTGCAGAGAGTCGGACACGACTGAGTGACTGAACTGAACTGATGCTCATTTGCTCAGTCATTCAGTCATGTCCAACTCTTTATGACCCCATGGACTGTAGCCCTCAGACTCCTCTGTCCATGGGATTCTCCAGGCAAGAATACTGGAGTAGGTTGCCCTTTCATCCTCCAGAGGATCTTCCTGACCCAGGGATCAAACTGGCATCTCCTCTGTCTCCTGCATTGACAGGCAGATTTATGAAGGCAGTTATTAGCGTATACTGGAAAATTTATTAAAATTGCAGTGAGTCAAGTGCTGTGGATGCGTTCATCTTCAGGAACCATGGTTCTTTCTTGATGGCCTCCTCATATCTTTGTTATCATTAGTTCCTGACCTGGGATCTTGGTTATTCATCCTGCCTAAATAAGTAATTGATTTATTTAGTTTTAGAGTCACTCTCCTTTGATTGCTTCTCTTTAGTCAATGCTTTAATATCTCTTGTGGCATTTTTTTGAACATAGACATTTTTTATTGTGGTAAATATATATATAACATAAAAATTACTGTTTCAATGGTTTTTGAGTGTACAGTTCAATGACATTAAGTACATTCACCTTATTATACAATCATCACCACCATCCACCTCTAGAACTTTTTTAACTTTCTAAACTGAATCTGTTTCCACTGAATAATAATTCCTCACTTTTCTCTCCCAGACAAGTCCCTGGCAACCACCAACCACCATTCTACTTTTTGTCTCTATGAATATGACTATTCTAAGGTCTCATATAAGTGGAATCATATAGAATTTACACTTTTGTGACTGGCTGATTTTACTTAGCATAACATCGTCAACGTCTTGTTGTAACATGTGTTAGGATTCCTTTCCTTTTTAAGGCTGAATAATATTCCATTGTACGTAAAGGCCACTTTTTTTAATCCATTCATTTGGAAATGAACACAGATTGTTTCCATCTTTCAGCTACTGTGAGTAATGCTGTTTTATGCGTATGTGTACTAATATCTCTTTGGCATATGCTTTCAATTATTTTGGATATATTATTAGAAGTGAAGTTTCTGGATCATATTCTGTGTTTTAAGTTTCTGAGGAACTGCTATAATATGTGTGTGTATGTGTGGGGGTGGGGTATGGGTTTGTGTACAGGACAGACACAAATACATAAACAGCAGTCTGGCTATAAAGTCATGGAAGAGACTGTGTCTTATTTATTATTCTCCTAATGTCTCTCATGGTGTTTCCACTATGTTAAAAAAATGAACTCTCCTGATTTCCATTGAAGAGTTTGATTGATGTTTGCTTTATTGATGTTTGATTGATGTCTCCAAGTGAATGTGTCAATGTTCAGATAGATTCCATTTTCATTGTTCTCCCCAGACTGGATGAGCCTCAATGTGTGAGCAAAATACGGTGAGATTTGTCTGTATATTGACACAGCCACTGGGAGAAATTGGTAATGTATGGTAATTGCTATGCTCAGTATGTCTAAGTTCCTGACATTTCCCATTTCTGTTCATCCCCAGCAGAGATAAGAAGAGCATGAGGCCTGAGAATCAGAGCCACGTGTCCAAGTTCCTCCTCCTGGGGCTCCCCATCCGGCCAGAGCAGCAGGGCATGTTCTCCGCCCTGTTCCTGGGCATGTACCTGACCACAGTGCTGGGAAACCTGCTCATCCTCCTGCTCATCAGGTTGAACCCTTGCCTCCACATCCCCATGTACTTCTTCCTCAGCCACTTGGCCCTCACTGAAGTCTCATTTTCATTTGTCACCATCCCTAAAATGGTGATAAACACGCAAACCCAGGATCAATCCATCCCTTATGCAGGGTGCATAGCACAGATGTATTTTTTCTTACTTTTTGGCTGCATTGATGACCTTCTTCTTGTAGTGATGGCTTATGACAGGTACGTGGCCATCTGTCACCCTCTCCACTACACCGCCATCATGAGGGAGGGGCTGTGCATGTTTCTGCTGGCTGGATCCTGGCTCCTCTCTTGTGTCAGTGCCCTGTCCCACACCATCCTCCTGGCTCAGCTGTCCTTCTGTGTGGACAACATCATCCCACATTTCTTCTGTGACCTTGCTGCCCTGCTCAAGCTCTCCTGCTCAGACACCTCTCTCAATGAGCTGGTCATATTCACTGCAGGGACTGCAGTTGTTATTCTTCCACTGAGTGGCATCCTGGTCTCTTATGGTCTCATTGGGGCCTCCATCCTGAGGGTCCCTTCTACCAAGGGGCTCTGCAAAGCCCTGTCCTCCTGTGGCTCCCACCTCTCTGTGGTGTTTCTATTCTATGGAACCATTATGGCACTTACTTTCCACCTCATCAGGCAAGTCCAATGACACAGACATGATTGCCTCACTGATGTACACAGCGGTGACCCCCATGCTGAACCCCTTCGTCTACAGCCTGAGGAACAGAGACATGGAATTGGCTCTGGGAATTCTTTTCAGAAGCAATAATCTTTTCATCCAGTGAGAATCACCTAACCATGTTCTTCTTTTTTTTTTTAACCCACTGACCTTGTCAGACATATCCTCTTGAAAAGTTGTGTGTTGACCACACATGTCTCTAGCATCTCCCCAATTGCCCTTTAAGTGGTCACAATGTTATTGGATGAATTCCTTTCACATTAGCCATATCTATTGCCCATTTATTCTTCCATAATCCTCAATATGGCATTGCCTACAACACACATGCAACTCGTGGTCTTCAAAGCCCCCAGCTCCTTATTAGTCAGATATGTGACTTATTGTTCTGAATATGCTGCACTATTGTTTTATCTTCCTGAAAAAAGACTTCAGATAACAACACACACCAACCATCACTCTCAAAAGGAAAACATGATGCTGACATTTTATACTTCTGTTTTAACGATGAAACCAGGTTTGTTTTAGGCTAAGATTAGACGCATGAAACACAATACTATTTTGGACCAAGCTATACATTTTCGTATCCTGAGTTTCTGATCTCGAGGTGGTAGAAGGTCAGGATTCTCAGATATGTTATAGCACTTTACTTCTCTATGGGGAACATTTGGAGTCTCAAGTAGAACCAGTTTAAGTTTTGTGCAATATTCTTTTCCTAGGTTAAAGAACCGTCCTTAGTAATAGGTGATGTAACTTTTCTTTATAATCTGCAGTTTCTATCTGTTGAAATAAATGAGATATAAACCAACTTCATATTTCTTCTTTCTTGTCTAGTGTTTTCTGGAGCTACAAATATTAAGTTTCTCACGTTCAGTTTTAGTAAAGTCCAGAATGCTTACCTTCTCAATGCAGTATCTAGTTATAAAGTACTTTTGATGGTTTGCTTAAACGGAAGTAAACTTTAATTTTACTGTGGTTCTGACAATAGGGAACCACAGAGTAGTCAATCAAAATGCCAAATTTCCCCATTCTAGGAAGACTATAATTTTTCCCTCTAAATTGGATTTTGTGTTGAGAACAGCCTTCAGCTGTCTGATTAATTTTAGTCTGAGAAAATGAGTGTTGTCTTTTTCCCAAACAGAGGTCTCACTTCTAATAGGGAAAAATTAAATGCATAAATTTACAATTTTTGCACACAAAAATATTTACTGCATGGCACTATATACCAGGCAATTTTCTACTTTCTGGGAATACAGGTTAAAAAAATTGATCCCCTTTTAGACTTTTTATTACAGCACTCCTGATTCTGCTCATCACACTCCTTTTTTTTTTCATAGCAGTTTTGAACTAACACACCATAAGCTTTACTTATTTTTTAATTGTTATTTTTAATTGCTTCTTTACTGGAATGTGAGCTCTATGGAAGGTGGTTTTTGCATCTGAAATAAATCCTAAGTTTTGCTTGTAGGCAAAGGCTTCTGTGAATAATGGAGGCATAAAAAGGGAGGGCAGGCATACTGGGGATGGGGTTCATAATTTAACATTGTATGGTCCAGGAGGTAGAGCTTCTTGGAAAGATAACAAGCAAACAAGACATTAGTGAGGACAGGTAAGCCAGCCATGGGGGTATCTGGGTAAAAGTATTCCAAGCATGGACATCAGCACCTAGAAATACTCTGAGGTGAGAGGGTGCCTGGCCTTTTCCAGGGACATTAAGGGACCTGTACAGCTGGACATGGCTGAGCTGGGTAGAGATGGTAGTCAATGAGCTTAGAGATATCAGAGGGTCAGATTTGTAGGGCACTTAAGGTTATAGCAAGTGTATTAGTCAAGGTTCACTATGGAAATAGAACAAATGGTGTGTGTGTGTGTGTGTGTGTGTGTGTGTGTGTGTGTGTAGAAAGAGTGTTATTGGAATTGGTTCATGTAATTGTAGACACTAGCAAGTCCAAAGTTTGCAGGGTCGGTTGGCAGCCTGGAAACTCATGGAAAAGTTATAGTTTGAGTCTGAAAGTAGTCTGAGAATAGACTTGCCTCTTTTTTCAGCGGGGGGAGGGGGGGCGCGGTGTCAGTTTTTCTCTTAAGGCCATCAGCTGATTGGATGAGACCCACCTGCATTACGGAGGACAATCTGCTTTATCAGTGTCCGAGAATTGAAATGTTAATTTCATCCAAAAAAAATAGCTTCATGGAAACATCTAGAGTTGTATTTGACCAAATATCTGGGTCCTGCAGCCTAGCCAAGTTGACACATAAAATTAACTATTATAGTGGACTTTCTGGTTTTCAGTCTGAGGATTTGGGAGCCCTTATAAAAAGGGATTCGATAGAGAAATAACAGGACCACACCTGGTTTTTTTTTTTTTTTTTATTGTTTCTTTAAAAACACCAATTTGAGTCCAAAAGTCCGTTATACACATCTGTGTCTCTTTCCCTGTCTTGCATACAGGGTCGTCATTGCCATCTTCCTAAATTCCATATATATGTGTTAGTATACTGTATTGGTGTTTTTCTTTCTGGCTTACTTCACTCTGTATAATCGGCTCCAGTTTCATCCATCTCATCAGAACTGATTCAAATGAATTCTTTTTAACGGCTGAGTAATACTCCATTGTGTATATGTACCACAGCTTTCTTATCCATTCATCTGCTGGGGGTTCATGTTGGGGAATGCATGTAAGAATTAAAGATTTTAAAATTTAAAAAATAAAAAACTAAAATTAAAAAAAAAAGAATAAAAAAAAATAAAAACAAATAAAAACACCAATTTGGGGGGGGGGGTGTAAGTGATATACAATAAACTTTGTATGTCTAATGTACACTATTTGAGTAATTTTGACATTTGTGTACACCCATAAAACTATCACTGCAGACCGTGAAGATCATGAGTTCTCCTGGCACCTACCCTACTTTTCTCTCTGCTCGTCTCACCTGTCCTCAGGGGAAACACTGATCTGTTTCTGTCACATGGATTCATTTGCATCTTCTGGGCTTCCCTGATAGCTCTATTGGTAGAGAATCTGCCTGCAATGCAGGAGACCCCGGTTCAATTCCTGGGTTGGGAAGATCTGCTGCAGAAGGGATAGACTACCCATTCCAATATTCTTGGGCTTCCTTTGTGGCTAAGCTGGTAAAGAATCAGCCTGCAATGCCTGAGACCTGGATTCGATCCCTGGCTTGGGAAGATCCCCTGGAGAAGGAAAAGGCTATCCACTCTAGTATTCTGGCCTGGAGAATTCCATGAACAGTATAGTCCATGGGGTCACAAACAGTAGGACATGACTGACTTAAAGAAAAAAGAAAGGGAAAAAAAGAAATTAATTTAAGTGGAATCATACAGTCTATATTCTTTTCTTGCTGCCTTCTTTCACTCAGTGTAAGCATTTTGAGATTCATTCATGTGGTACTGTATATCAACAGTTTATTTACAAAAATTGGTAATAGTATTCCATTGCATGGATATACCACAGATTTTTTGATGGATATATGGGCTATCTCCAGTTTTGGCTATTAAATAAAGTTGTTATGAACATTCTTGTATAAATCTATGTATAGATGTATACATTCTTTTTCTCTGGACAAATACCTAGTCCCACGGTAGGTACAGTAACCTCAAGTTGCAAACTTCCAAAGATGCAAATGTGTCCCTTTATGTAAGTTGTTATATTGTAGTATTGTCCTTCTCAAGGTACTGTTCTATAAGATTAAAAATGTTTTCTTTACTTTTTTGTGTTTGTTTGTCTTTTATGTATTAGTTGTGTGAAAACTATTATAAACCTATTACAGTACTGTATTCTATAGCTGATTGTGTTAGTTGGGTACCTATGCTAACTCTGTTGGACTTGTGAGCAAATTGAACTAACAATGCACTCTCAGAAGAGAACTTGTTCATATGTAAGGAACTTACTGTATATTTTAACTTTTTTCCCCACTTCACTACTTTTATTTTTTAAATTTTTATTGGAGTATAGTTGATTTACAATGCTATGTTAGTTCCTGCTGTATAACAGTGAATCAGTTTTATGTATATCATAAAGCAGTTATATATCCACTGCTTTAGATTCTTTTCCCATATAGGTCATTATGGAGTATTGAGTAGAGTTCTCTGTGCTATGCAGTAGGTGCTTATTAGTTATCTATTTTGGTATATGTTTAGCTTTTAAAGAAAATTTCAAACTGTTTCATACTTTCACTAGCAGTATATGAGAGTTACAATTCTGTCATACCTTCAGTGACACTTGATAGCAATGGTCCTTTCCATTTAGCCATTTCCATTTTAGCCATTCTAATAAGTGTGCAATGGTGTAAACAAGTTTATAGATCTGGAGTCACTTGATTGGAGGGATATCTGGGTTTCTGTGAAAAATAACCCTGTAACACTGGGTCTTTTCTGAACTTCATCATTCTCCCTAACTCTGTGCCTGATTTTTATCAGGCACTTTTGACCATTTATATCCTATTCATTTTGCATTAATAATTTTTTTTCTGCACCACTCCTACTTGGGTGTGTATTTCACAAAAGGGATATCTGTTGATATTATTCATTGTTACATCTCCAGAGCATGCGTTGGTGTTTACTCTTATGAGAGCCTTAATGAACTGTGGTGTTGGAGAAGACTCTTGAGAGTCCCTTGGACTGCAAGGAGATCCAACCAGTCCATTCTGAAGGAGATCATCCCTGGGATTTCTTTGGAAGGAATGATGCTAAAGCAGAAACTCCAGTACTTTGGCCACCTCATGCGAAGAGTTGACTCATTAGATAAGACTCTGATGCTGGGAGGGATTGGGGGCAGGAGGAAAAGGGGATGACCGAGGATGAGATGGTTGGATGGCATCACGGACTCGATGGACGTGAGTCTGAGTGAACTCCGGGAGTTGGTGATGGACAGGGAGGCCTGCTGCGCTGCAGTTCATGGGGTCGCAAAGAGTCGGACACAACTGAGAGACTGAACTGAACTGAACTGAAAAACGACCTAGTGTGCATGAACTCGGTGATAAAGACATTGACAATAAACCTTAATATTTGTCAAGCTTTCAATAAAACTCATTTATGCATCCTTCAAATTGACATGAAGAGAACGATTATTACTTCTAGTTTGAAGGAACTGAATCTGAGCTCTCTGATAACTTGCTCAGTCTTGCTCTTTTACTAGGGGGAGAGCCCTGAGTCTTTTTCAAAGTTGTAGATTCATTTCCCCTACTCCTGAGCAAGGCACAGACCATACCCTAGAGAACCTCACGGAAGAGTGAGAAGACCTGTACATTTTAAGGGACTTTGTGTTCCAACGGAGGCCTGTGTAGATGTTAGGAAGCCTGCAGAAAGAAGCTTGCTGAGATCATAAGGACTGTGTGTACCATACATCAGCAGAGAGAAGCTGAACTCACGATGCAGAGGCCACAGGGAATGGGGGAACCTCTGCCTCCCAGATGAGACTTGTCTAGAAGCCCAAGGTACCACTGACTTTAGGGACAATTTCTCCTGTGGCTCCAGGTAGAGCTCAGCCCCTCTGCACTCCAAGTATACTCCCTCCTGAGGGGCCAGGAGAAAGCTGGGCAATTAGCCCCCAGTTGACTGCTTCTCTAGTCAAGGATTGGTGGCTGTTTCCCTCTGGGGTTTCTTTTTGATGAGTCAAAAGAGACCTTCTTGCTTTTACAGACTATCATGTCTGTAAAGGTCCTCAGGCCACCAAGGTTTGCTCTTTTTCTTTGGATGCTGGGTCTTTTGGGCAGAAAGTGAGGATTCAGGTAACAGAAAGAAGTGGAAGGTATCTGAAGGTAGCTCAGGAGGAGCCCAGAAATCTCCACAGTCGTGCATGTGTGCCTGTGTGCAAATGTGTGCATCTGTGACCATGAGGGACACTGCATGTATCTGTGTATGTGTTGTGTTGTATAACTATGTGTGTTTGTGTAACTGGATTTCCAGAGAAGCTGGAAATTTCCTATCAGTGTGTGTTCATTTGACTTGCGTTTTTTGCTTCTGTGCTGTGTGTAATACCTTCTGCATGGCTCATGATTCAAATACGAATAACCTCTTGGACTGCAGTGTCTGTGTAGAGGATGCTTGAGAGTTCTCTCTGTGTAGCTGAATTGTACATGTGCCTTTTGTTTGTGAGTTTTCCTGACTCACATCCTGACTGTATTCACCTATTAATAGTTTGAGTGTGTGTGTGTGTGTACGATTGTGCTCAGTCATGTCTGACTGTTTGCAACCCCATGGACTGTAGCCCACCAGGCTCCTCTGTTCATGGGATTTTCAAGGCAAGAAAGTTTTCTCTACTTTCCAGATATAAATAAACACTGATGGACCGAACAAAATTGAAGGCAAATAAAAGCCATTTACAGACTAAAAGACTACAGGAATATGAATGTTGACAGTTATCTGAGTAGAAGACTCCATCAGATCTTGAAATAACACATCTTAAGGTCCTGACTATTTTCTCTAAAGAGAGACAGAGAAATAGTAGAGTCATAGGAATAGATGTTCCAATAAATTTAAAAAATAAACCTAATAAATGATTGTGACTATAGATGCTACTGTATAAACATGCTAGCTTCCTACTCTTTCTGAGTATGTTGACAATGAAGTTTAATAACACCTACCTCTTAGGACTGTTGAAAAAACTTAGTGAAGCTATTATCCAAAAATGTATTAGTCTGACACAGTGTTCATTAAATGTCAATAATTATCCAGTGTGAAGATCAATATTGGGGAATCATGAATGGTCAATCAGGCAACTAAATTCTAATAGACCCTTCCAATCCTTCAGTATCTCCTAGCTCTCAGATGCCAGATCTCAGGTGTCTTCCTACCTATGAACACCCAGATCTGAGTCAACAGGAAGTACCAGAAATGTTTGAAGATACATGTACAGAAGGATGGTTTATTTCTTGACAAGAAGATAAACAAGACAATTAGTGATACAAAGGGAACATTTCAGGCAAAGATGGGCTCAATAAATAACAGAAACAGTATGGACCAAACAGAAGCAGAAGATATTAAGAAGAGATGGAAGGAATACACAGAAGAACTGTACAAAAAATGTTTTAATGACCCAGATAACCATGATGGTGTGATCACTCACCTAGAGCCAGACATCCTGGAGTTGAAGTCAAGTGGGGTTTAGGAAGCATTACTCTGAACAAAGCTAGCAGAGATGATAGAATTCTGGCTGAGACATTTCAAATCCTAAAAGATGATGCTGTTAAAATGTTGCACTCAATATGTGAACAAATTTGCAAAACTCAGCAGTGGTCAATGCCGGGGGCCAGTGTGAGGAATCCCGCCTGTGACAAGGTCATGCGGAAGGAAGCCTGACAAAATACAAGGACATGATCAGGCTTCAGGGGTTCCCCCTGGAATTTCCTGAGCATCCATCCCCTAAGACAAGAGTCTGCCTGCTTTACTGCGTTATGCTTTCCACCTACTCTTCTGACATTAACAGAGGGCTGTCCCTCCACCACCTTTTTCTGGAAAAAATTAGAGATTTAGATAATAAATCTCCTGGGCATAATACGAGTGTTTCAATCCAAAAACCCCTCTGATGGCTTTCTAGCCTGCCTGCAGGACTCGTACAGCTGCACATGTGATTGTTTGAGGCCTCCTGACTGCAGGAGGCACAGGAAGCTTAAAACATCCTAGGAATGTAGGGGCTTCTGAGGAGTCAAAATCATTGGAATAGGACTGATTAAAGGTTTCATTTGTTGAGCCAATACTTGCTGCCAAATTTTCATATTTTTACTTGTTGATATAGTTGGTATATAGAAAAAACAAGTAGTAACATTAGATCTTTGAGTTAAGCACCTTCTTTGTTATAACCCACTGCGCCTCTGTTCTATAGAGATATAACTTTAGTGCTTTAAAGAGATGCAGATTAAAGAAAAACACTTCAGGGGAAACAAAATTAGCATTCATTAAGGAAGAGAGCCAAAAGTGTTAACAAGCCTCTTGGCCAGAAGATAATGTAAATCACCTGAGACTTTTTGCATACAAAAAGATGTACAGAAAGAGTCTGGGCTGCTAATGCTGCATAATTTTGTATTACCCCTTGATTTCTATGTACAATCAAAAAAGTATAAAAGGCCTTGAACGACAATAGAGGTGGGGCCAGTCATTGGAACGACTGGTTTCCCCCATGTCTCCTCTTTACTCTAATTTCAGGCTGAATTCCCATCTGGGGCGTGGAGGCTCACCATGTCTACTTACTTGTCCCAGCTTCTAAGATCCATAAGAGAGAGAGCCCAAGGCGGGGCACTGTCCGATATTCAAACGGGCACCGGCGGCCTAATGTAGATGGTGCAAGTTCCTTGTCTGGAACTTTATTGATTTTCCACGTAAACCAAGTTAATCAGCCTCTTTTCTCCACTTAATTTTCCTACTACACTATTTCTTCATAATCTAATCTTATATTAATAAATAAATAAGTTTTTCCCTCTCCAACGCCATCCCTGCTTCGAATTCCCTGGATCCACTGGGGCTGGACCCTGGTAGGTCAAGGCACTGGAAAAGGCCAGTTTTCATTCCAATCCCAAAGAAGGATAATACCAAGTAATATTCAAACTACTGCACAATTGCACTCATTTCATATGCTTGCAAGGTCGTGCTCAAAATTCTCCAAGCTAGGCTTTAACAGTACATGAACCAAGAACTTACAGATGTTCATTTGGATTTAGAAAAGGCAGAGGAACCAGAGATCAAATTGCCAACATACGCTGGATCATAGAAAAAGCAAGAGAATTCCACAAAAACATCTACTGCTGCTCCATTGACTACACTAAAGCCTTTGACTGCATGGATCACAACAAGCTATGGAAAATTCTAAGAGAGATGGGAATACCAGACCATATTACCTGCCTCCTGAGAAACCTATATGCAGGTCAAGAAGCAACAGTTAGAGCTGGACATGGAACAGCAGACTGGTTCCAAATTGGGAAAGGAATATGTCAAGGCTGTATATTGCCACTCTTCTTATTTAACTTTTATGCAGAATACATCATGCAAAATGTCAGGCTGAATGAAGCACAAGCTGGAATCAAGATTGCCAGGAGAAATATCAATAACCACAGATAGGCAGATGACACCACCCTAATGGCAGAAAGCAAAAAGGAACTAAAAAGCTTCTTGATGAAGGTGAAAGAGGAGAGTGAAAAATCTGGCTTAAAACTCAACATTCAGAAAACGAAGATCATGGCATCTGGTCCCATCACTTCATGGCAAACAGATGGGGAAACAATGGAAACAGTGATGACTTATTTTCTTGGTCTCCAAAATCACTGCTGACAGTGACTGAAGCCACCAAATTAAAAGACACTTGCTCCTTGGAAGAAAAGCTATGGCAAACCTAGACAATGTATTAAAAGGAGAGGCATCACTTTGCTGACAAAGGTATGTATAGTCAAAGCTATCATTTTCCAGTAGTCATGTATGGATATAAGAGTTGACCCATAAAGAAGCCTGAGTGCCAAAGAATTGAACTTTTGAACTGTGGTGCCAAAGAAGACTCTTGAGAGTCCCATAGACAGCAAGGTGATCAAACCAGCAAATCCTAAAGGAAATCAACCCTGAATATTCATTGGAAGGACTGATAGTGAAGCTGAAGCTCCAGTATTTTGGCCACCTGTTGAAAAGATCGATTCATTGGAAAAGACTCTGATGCTGGAAAAGATTGCAAGCAGGAGGAGAAGGGGGCGACAGAGGATGAGATATTTAGATAGCATGATTGACTCAACAGATAGGAGTTTGAGCAAACTCTGGGAGATAGAGGACAGGGAAGTCTTGTTTACTGCAGTCCATGGGGTTGCAAAGAGTCGGACATGACTGAGTGACTGAACAACAATGAAAATATGTTCCCCCAGGGAATTTATCCCACTAATAGGATCCAAACTCAGAAGTTCACCTTAAGAGTGTGAGAGCTTGGAGAGATGCAAATTGCAGGCCAGTTTTTTGGTCCTTGTGCTGATCATCTCATAATACTGTTTTATTAAGTCCCTGAATTTGATACTGGGTTTTAAGATACTTATCCTGTCATAAAAGTAATCGATAAAATTTTGTATGTATCTTATGCAGGATTCTGCTCTTCAGTCAGTCAGTCAGTTCAGTCAGTCAGTTCAGTCACTCAGTCGTGTCCGACTCTCTGCGACCCCATGAATCGCAGCATGCCAGGCCTCCCTGTCCATCACCAACTCCCGGAGTTCACTCAGACTCACGTCCATTGAGTCAGTGATGCCATCCAGCCATCTCATCTTCGGTCATCCCCTTCTCCTCCTGCCCCCAATCCCTCCCAGCATCAGAGTCTTTTCCAATGAGTCAACTCTTCACATGAGGTGGCCAAAGTACTGGAGTTTCAGCTTTAGCATCATTCCTTCCAAAGAACACCCAGGGCCGATCTCCTTTAGAATGGACTGGTTGGATCTCCTTGTGCGCCATCACAGCCCTTCTGTTCTTAGATAATTAATTAACTAATTAATGTGCATTGAATTACAACCCTCTGATTAACTCTATGAATGTGTGATGTGTGATATTGGTATCTTAGCATTACAGAGCCACAACAAGAGGCTGAGAGAGATTTAGCATCCCAAGTCATACACCTAGAAAGCAGTGGGGCCAGGATCACAGCATGAGGAATCTGGCTTCAGGTCCATAACATTAGTCAGTCCTTTGGCAGGTGTTCATTAGAAGGTTAGTATCCTGTATCTTGACTCATCTGATAAAGAATCCACCTGCAATGTGGGAGACCTAGGTTTGATATCTGGGTTGGAAAGATCGCCTGGAGAAGGGAACAGCTACCCACTCTAGTATTCTGGCCTGGAGCATTCCATGAACTGTATAGTCCATGGGGCCACAAAGAGTCAGACTCGACTGAGCAATTTTCACTTTCTAGCCAAAAGCTTAGTGCTAGAAACATGGTTAATTAAAAAGAAAACCAAAGAATGAATTTACTCCGGTCTCCATCCAAATTAATCTATTGAGCATTGAGGATTTGTCACTTGCTCTGATAGCACTAGGTGATAAAAGGAATTTAGGAGAAAATTCTTCTTCTCTATGAGTAAGTTAGAGACCTTAGTGTGTATGTGTATTAGTCGCTCAGTTGTGTCTGACTCCTTGCAACGCCATGGACTGTAGCCTGCCAGGCTTCTCCATCCATGGGATTTTCCAGGCAAGAATACTGGAGTGGATTGCCATTTCCTTCTCTAGGGTATCTTTCTAACGCAGAAACTGAACCCGGGTCTCTCACATTGCAGGCAGACTCTTAACTGTCTGAGCCACCAGGGAAGCCAGAGAGACCTTAGTGTGGCAGCCTTAATCACAATATCAAAGCTTCTGACCTTTTCCCCTCTCCTTCATCCCCAGCAGACATGAGCAGACCATGAGGAAGGAGAACCAGAGCAGCGTGTCAGAGTTCCTCCTCCGGGGGCTCCCCATCCTGCCAGAGCAGCAGGGCATATTCTTTGCCCTGTTCCTGGGCATGTACCTCACAACAGTGCTGGGCAACCTGCTCATCGTCCTGCTCATCAGGCTGGACCCTCGCCTCCACACCCCCATGTACTTCTTCCTCAGCCACCTGGCCTTCTCTGACATTTCCCTTTCCACTATCACAGTTCCAAAGATGCTGATGAACATGCATACTCAGCAACAATCCATCCCCTACGTGGAGTGCATTTCCCAGATGTATTTTTTCATACTTTTTGGCTGTCTTGACAACTTCCTTCTTGCAGTGATGGCATATGACAGGTATGTAGCCATATGTCAGCCACTTCACTACACCACTGTCATGAGGCAGGAGCTGTGTATCTCATTGGTAGCTGTGTCCTGGTTCTTCTGTTGTATCCATGCCCTGTTGCACACCCTCCTCTTGGTCCAACTGTCCTTCTGTGCTGAAAATACCATCCCCAACTTCTTCTGTGACCTCCCTGCCCTCCTGAAGATGAGCTGCTCAGACATTTCCATCAATGAGCTGGTCATCTTTACTGAAGGAGGAATGCTGTTCATCTTGCCTCTGAGTAGCATCTTGGGCTCATATGTTCGTATAGGGACCATCGTCCTGAGGGTCCCGTCCACTAAGAGACTCTTTAAAGTCTTCTCCACCTGTGGCTCCCACCTCTTTGTGGTATCTTTGTACTATGGGACACTTGCTGGTGCTTACTTTTTCTCCTCATTATGGGACTCCAATGACAAAGACATAATTGCTTCAGTCATATATACAGTGGTTACGCCCATGCTGAACCCCTTTATCTATAGCCTCAGAAACAGAGACATCAAACAAGCCCTAGAAATATTTGTCTTTAGCGGTAACTTCTTCAGATGAGAATCACTAAATCCTCTGTTTACAGTCTTGAGCACAGTGATATATATCTTCTAAAATTATTGTATGGTTTGGCAACTTTGTGTAACTTTAAATGAATATGCATTCTGCTTTCATGTTGTTTAGTTATTCAGTCGTGTCCAGTCTTTGCAACCCCCTGAACACCAGCATGCCAGGCTTCCCTGTCCTTCACTATCTCCCAGAGTTTGCTCAAACTCATGTCCATTGAGTCGGTGATGCCATCCTACCATCTCATCCTCTGTGCCCCCTTCTCCTCCTCAGTCTTTCCCAGCATCGGAGTCTTTTCCAATGAGTTGGATCTTTGCATCAGGTGGTCAAAGTATTGGAGCTTCAGCATCAGCCCTTCCAGTGAATATTCAGGGTTGATTTCCTTTAGGATTGACTGATTTGATCTCCTTGCTGTCCAAGGAACTCTCAAGAGTCCTCTTTAGCAGCACAGTTCAAAAATATCAGTTCTTCAGCACTCAACATTCTCTACAGTCCAACTCTCACATTCATACATGACTACTGGAAAAACCATAGCTTTGACTATATGGACCTTTATCACCAAAGTGATGTCTCTGCTTTTTAATATACTGTCTGGGGAAAAGGCAATGACACCTCACTCCAGTACTCTTGCCTGGAAAATCCCATGGGTGGAGGAGCCTGGTAGGCTGCAGTCCATGGGGTCGCGAAGAGTCAGACACGACTGAGTGACTTCACTTTCACTTTTCACTTTCATGCATTGGAGAAGGAAATGGCAACCCACTCCAGTGTTCTCGCCTGGAGAATCCCAGGGATGGGGGAGTCTGGTGGGCTGCCATCTATGAGGTTGCACAGAGTCGGACACGACTGAAGCGACTTAGCAGCAGCAGCAGCAGGTTTGTCACAGCTTTTCTTCCACGGAGCAAGCGTCTTTTAATTTCATGGCTGCAGTCACTGTCTGTAGTGATTTTGGAGCCCAAGAAAAGAAAGTCTGTCACTATTTTCATTTTTTCCCCATCTATTCACCTTGATGTGATAGGTCCAGCTGTCATGTTGTAGTGTTGTTAATATGCCAACAAAGTCCAGTTTGTTGGATTTTTAAATATTCTTAACTTTATTTTTTCTGTTTTTCCATTGTGTCATAAAATGTGGAAAATCTTATGCAAAACATTTTTATACTGTGTTGTTGAGGACACACAGATTGAGCATCATGATCTGCTCTTGGTGGACTGATTCTTCTATGTAAGGTATGCTGAAATTGGATGCATTGGCTTCAAGCTGGTTTTGAATGCCTTATATAAACTCCAGGTTCAATGACAACATGCTAGTGGATTGAAACCAGTCATAATAAGGGAGAATTACACTTTTATCAAGCTCCAGGAGTTGATGATAGATGGGGAAATCTAGCATGTTGCAGTCCCTGGGGTTGCAAAGAGTCAGACACTACTGAGCAACTGAACTAAACTGAATGGAACACTTACAGAAATTAGCAAATACTACAGAGCGAGTCTCCCTTACAATAGAGAGACATTTTTATTCATTTAACAAAACACCACTGCATTTATAATTAGGAGACATTTCTCTTTAGCAATGGCTCCTTATATAACATCTCAGTTACTTCTGATGTTAGTAAGATATACTAATTTTCTTTTGGGGCTTCCCTTGTAGCTCAGTCAGTAAAGAATCTTCCTGCAATGCAGGAGAAAGGGGTTCAATTCCTGGATCAGGAAGATCCCCTGGAGAAGGAAATGGCAATCCACTCCACTACTCTTGCCTAGAGAATCCCATGGACAGAGGACCCTGGCTGGCTACAGTCCATGGTGTTGCAAGAGTCAGACCCGATTTAGTGATTAAACCATTCCCAGCTTTCTTCTGGTTAGTGTTTACATGGTATTTTTTCCATCACTTTGCTTGAAACTTTTTTTAAAAAATTAATTAATTTATTTTAATTGGAAGCTAATTACTTTGCAATATTGTAGTGGTTTTTGCCATACACTCACATGTGTTGCCCATCTTGAACCCCCTTCCCACCTCCCTCTCCATCCCATCCCTCAGGGTCATCCCAGTGCACCGGCCCTGAGCACCTTGTCTCATGCATCAAACCTGGACTGGCAATATAATTCACATATGGTAATATACATGTTTCAATGTTATTTTCTCAAATCATCCCACCCTCACCTTTTCCCACAGAGTCCAAAAGTCTGTTCTTTATATCTGTGTCTCTTGCTGACTCGCATATAGGGTCATCGTTACCATCTTTCTAAATTCCATATATATGCGTTAACGTACTATATTGGTGTTTTTCTTTCTGACTTACTTCACTCTGTATGATAGGCTCCAGTTTCATCCACCTCATTAGAACTGATTCAAATGTCTTCTTTTTAATACCTGAGTAATATTCCACTGTGTATATGTACCATGGCTTTCTTATCCATTTGTCTGCTGATGGACATCTAGGTTGCTTCCAAGTCCTGGCTATTGTAAACAGTGTTGCAATGAACATTGGGGTACATGTGTCTTTTTCAATTCTGGTTTCCTCAGTGTGTATGCCCAGCAGTGGGATTGCTGGGTCATATGACAGTTCCATTTCCAGTTTTTTAAGGAATCTCCACACTGTTCTCCATAGTGGCTGTACTAGTTTGCATTCCCACCAACAGTATAAGAGGGTTGCCTTTTCTCCACACCCTCTCCAGCATTTATTTTTTGTAGACTTTTTGATAGCAGCCATTCTGACCGATGTGAGATGATACCTCGTTGTGGTTTTGATTTGCATTTCTCTGATAATGAGTGATGTTGAGCATCTTTTCATGTGTTTGTTAGCCATCTGTATGCCTTCTTTGGAGAAATGTCTGTTTAGTTCTTTTGCCCATTTTTTAAAAATGTCTTTATCTGTTAAGTGTTAGTTGTTAGTAGTGTAAAGTTGAGTTTTGCTTTTTATACATGGATTGACAATCATTGTATTTCTGGAGAATTTATCTCTTCAGTTAAGTTCAGTTAGCTGCTCGTCGTGTCTGACTCTTTGCAACCCCATGGACTGCAGCACACCAGACCTCCCTGTCCATTGCCAACTCCTGGAGTCTACCCAAACTCATGTCTATTGAGTAGGTGATGCCATCCAACCATCTCATCTTCTGTAGTCCCCTTCTCCCACCTTCAATCTTTCCCAGCATCAGCGTCTTTTCAAATGAGTCAGCCCTTCGCATCAAGTGGCCACAGTATTGGAGTTTCAGCTTCAATATCAGTCCTTCCAGTGAACACTCAGGATTGATCTCCTTTCGGATGGACTGGTTGGATCTCCTTGCAGTCCAAGGGAATCTCAAGAGTCTTCTCCAATACCATAGTTCAAAAGCATCAATTCTTTGGTGCTCAGCTTTCTTTATAGTTCAACTCTCACATCCATACAGGACTACTGGAAAAATTTATCTCTTAACATCTAATAATAAAGGATAGAATGTATGTGAATTTATATTGTCTGTTATTTCTATTTTTTTTGTTTGTTTGTTTGTTTTGCTGCATCATGTGGCAATTTCCCCCACATTGGGAGCACAGAGTCCTAAGCACTGGACTGCCAAGGAAATCTCTGTATTTCTACAAGCTTTCTAATTAAGATATCTGATTTCCTATTTATTGTCTCTTCTCTTATTCCCTTTTGATTAATTAAACGTACATTTTATTTCATTTCCTCCTCTATTGAACAATTGATCATATATTATTATTATTATACAATTCTTTTTCTGTGCTTTACATTATGTAGAAATTATGTCTTACTTTCCCTAAAAAATTTTTTCATTGTAGTATAATGTGAGTGTGTACTCAGTCACTCAGTTGTATCCAACTCTTTTCAACCGTATGGACTGTAGCTTGCCAGACCCCTCTGTCCATGGGATTTCCTAGGCAAGAATACTGGAATGGGTTGCCATTTCCTTCTCCAGGGGATCTTCGCGAGCCAGAGATTGAACCTGCATCCCCTGAGTCCTGCATTTATTTGCAGGATTCTTTACCACTGAGCCACCTGAAAAGCCCATTGTAGTATAATGACACAACATGAAATGTACCATTTTAACCATTTGAAGTACACAGTTAGATGGCATTTGATACATTTATCAGTGCTATCCTATTCTAGGGCTTCAAAAGAAAACTCTGTGGAACATCAGTGCAATTGAATACTTTTCAGCTATGAAAAAATAATGACAAAGATACCTATGAATCAATGTGAAGGGATTTCCAAGCTATATTATTAACCCTGTGGCAGATTCATGTTGATGTATAGCAAAACCAATACAATATTGTAAATTAATTAGCCACCAATTAAAATAAATAAATTTATGTTAAAGATAAATAAATGGAAAAAAGAAACATAAAAGAGCATCTATATAATGCTACTTCTCATGTGAAAATGAAAGGAAGCTAATATTGGGTTGGCCAAAGCATTTGTTTGTGTTTTTCCATAAGATGGTATGGAAAAACTAAATGAATTTCTTGGCCAACCCAATATATAAATGTAACTTCTCACTGAGCAAGAAGCACAGAAAGAATAAATCAGAAACTAATGAGACCGTTTACCTACAGGATGTGGGTGGGAATGAATAGAAAAAGATGAGGAGATGAGTATATTCATTTGTATAATTTGACTATGTTATCTTTTACCTACTAAAAAATAAATAGAAGATAATGGAAAATAAATAAAAGTAGAATAAACCAAAAAATGAGCTTAACTATATTTCAAATTAATACCATAATCAGACTAAAGGGGAAAATAAATTAATTAAGTAATTATCAAACACATAATTTTGTATATAAACACTGAGTAAGTGTTTGAGGGGAAGTTAGTTTGTCATTAACAGTGGTTTGAGTTCAAGATTCTGAAATTACTTATATTCAAAACTTTAGCAAATTAATAAACTTATTCTGGAAAAAGGAGTAATTCATCAGTTGGGGAAGGATGCCATGTACATGGAAAAGGAGAGGCTGGAAAGAACTCTTTGGTGTCAACTTGAGCTCATGAGTTTTAATGTATCTAAACAGGCTGAAATTTTATAATCCATATCAATATTGGTTCCCATCCCACATTCTTTCTGTCCCACTCCTGACCTATCTCCTATGGGTAACCATTCCTTCAGTTTATTAGATCCTAGTTCATTTTTATCAAGGTTGTTCTGGATTTTGTGGGTCTTTCGTGGTTCTATATGGATGGAATAAATGGTAACAGTGGAGTGTGTGCTCTAATACAATTGGAGATCAGGGGTGTGGGACTCTCAAAGGTTAATACTGCTCTGTCTGGACCGTACTGCGATATATGAGGAGGCATTGCTGAGTTCATTGCTGAATTCTTCAAAGGTCAAGGGCATTCACCTCTTCTCCTCCTCATGAGCAGGCAGAAGGGTGGCTAACATGTTAGTGACATTAGGGACACCTTCTCCCAGGACTCCTGTGGCTCAGCCCTTTGGCCTCTGCAAGGATCCATCTCAAGAGGAAGGCAAGAAATTAGCCAATTAGCTCAGCTGGTTTCTTCTCCAACCAGAAGCTTGGGGCTGTGTTCCCTGGGGCCTTAGTCCTATTGGTAAAAATGAATCTTTCTGCTCATTGTTCTAGTTCTTGTAGTCAGACATGGAAGGTGCTAAAGATCCTTAGATCATAGAGGTATAAGAGATGGATGTTTAGGGAGCAGCCTAGACCAGCAAGAATCAACAATGATCTGAGCAAGGTGGGAGACCATCTCTTTTCCTAGATATGTGCATTGACTAGGAGAAAGAGAGAGGAAAGGTGTGTTTATGTTGCTTGTACAACTATGTGTTCACTGGTGTACACACTGATTCAGTGGTGCTGCCAGCCACGCAAGTGACCATAAAATTAAAATGAGTTAAAATTACCTAAAATTAAAAATTTGGTTTCTTATTTGCGCTAGCTATATTTCAAGTCTTTTGTAGTCACATGAGGTTAGTGCTACTGTATTGGACAAAGCAGATGTAGAATATTCCCATCATTGTAGAAAGTCCTATAATGGGCTGATAACAGACCATGGAGGGCTGGAATTCTCATACACTGCATGGGTGTGTGCTTGTGTGAGTGTGTGTAAGTTATCTATGTGTTGGGTTTGACTATGTGTGATTCAGTGTGTGTAGTGGAGTTTCTCTATGTGTGTGTACAGTTTATGAACTGTCTTGGTGAATGGATGTGGTCTTGGCATATTTTTTTCAATCAGCTTTTGCAGTGTGATTACTATAACAGACTGTACATATCTAATGTATACAATCTGAGGAGTTTGGACCTACGCACACACATGTGAAGCCATCACCACAATCAAGTCATTGACACGTCTATCTCTTCTAAAAAAATTCCTTGTGTCCCTTTATTGTGGTAAGAAAACTTAACATGGACTTCACTCTTTTAAGGAGTTTTTAAATGCACAATATAGAATTTTTGACTCTAGGCAATATGCTGTATAGCAGGACTCTAGAATTAATTCATTTTGCACAACGGAAACTTTATATTGATTGAATAACACACTATATTTTCCCCTCTTCTTCTCTCTAGCCCTTGATAATCTTCATTTATTCTCTGCTTCTATGAATTTCTTAAACTGAAGTCATTTCTGAAACTGAAACTGAAATAAAAAATTATTTTTCCTTAAAGGACTGGCTTAGCATAATATCCTCCAGGTTCATCCCCAATGTCACATATGTCAGAATTTCCTAGGGGGGTTCATGTTTGGGAACGCATGTACACCCGTGGTGGATTCATGTCAATGTATGGCAAAACCAATACAGTATTGTAAAGTAAAATAAAGTAAAAATTAAAATTAAAAAAAAAAGAATTTCCTTTTTTAAAGGCAAAATGATATTCCGTTGTATATGTATGCCATATTTTCTTTATTCACTCATCTGACAATGGACATTTTGGTTGTTTCCATAACTTAACTATTGTGAATAGTACTGCAGTACATGTGAGAGTAAATATATCTTTGAGATCTTGATTTCTATCCTTTCTGATATATACCCAGAAACGGGATTGCCATATCAGATGGTAGTTCTGGTTTTAATGTTTTGGGAAAACTCCATACTGTTTTTCATAGCAGCTGCACCATTTATATCCACACCAACAGTATAGAAGGGTTTTGTTTACATGATTTTTAAGTTGTGTAATGACAAAGTATTTCATTTTAAAGGTGTGTGTAAGTTGGTCTGAATCCATAAAAGGTTCTACATTTTTGTCTAAGATAAGTGAGAGAGGGTCAAAAAGAAGCACTCTGTTACTCTGTGTGTCTGTTTTTGTGTACAACTCCCTCACAATCTAATTCTCCTCTTATTAAATGAGTGTAGAGCAGAGCGGGCTAAGTGAGTGACTTAGAAACATGTGTATGCATTTGGCCTGGGGAGACAGCCTCGCAGCCTGACTCTTGTCTTGTCTCAGCTCTAGACATAAAAGGAAGCTGTAAACAAAGTCCTCTGTATGCCAAGTTAGGTGGCAATTTGTTCTGGTGGCTTGAAGGTTGCTGAAGTTCTCTAGGACTTTTTTCATCAACATTTAATTATTTCCACACTTTGGGGGACATGGTGGAGTCAACTCTGGAACCTTGTCTAGTTAATCCGATGACTGTGAATGCTGATACAACTTTTTGGTCCTACAGCATCTGTAATGTCTTGGTTCTCTGACCACTCATTTTGTGAGTGTGCTCAGAACTCACTCAGCCATTCTAAAACACTAGAGATGGAAAGGAAGAGAGAGGCAGGGGCGCACAAGAAGGCACTTACATGTGTCATGCTCAGTCCCTCAGTCACGCCCGAGCTTTATGACAGTATGGACTGAAGCCCGCCAGGCTCCTATGTCCATGGGATCCTCCTGACAAGAATACTGGAGTGGGTTGCCCTTTCCTCCTCCAGGGATCTTCACGAGCCAGGAATGGAACTGGCATCTCCTGCATCACCTATATTGTCAGGCAGATTTATGACGACAGTTACTAATACTTATTCCAAATTTATTAAAAGTTCAGTGAGTCAAGTGCAATGGATGTACTCATCTTTAGGGACCATAGTCTGGGCCCTGGATGTGAGGGGAGATCCCAGAAGTCAACACACATTTTCAGGAAGCTTCTTGATCTTGCTTGATGGTCACCTCATATCTTTGTTATATTTAGTTTCTGATCTGGAATCTTGGTCACTCATTCTGCCTAGATAATGAATTGATTTATTGAGTTTTGGGGTCACTCTCCTTTTGACTGCTTCTTTTTAGTCAATGCTTATTAACCCTTGTGACATATTTCTAAATTAACAAATTTTTATTGTACTAAAATACATATAAGTGTTACCATTTCAATGATTTTTAAGTGTACAGTTCTGTAGCATTAAGTACGTTTACATTGTTGACAGCCATCACCACCATCCACTCCAGAACATTTTAATCTTCCCAAACTGAAACGCTGCCTCCACTGAATAATAAGTTCTCAATTTCCTCCTCCACGCAAGGCCCAGCAACCACCATTCTATTTTTTGTCTCTATGAATTTGACCATTCTGGGAATCTCATGTAAGTGGAATCATGCAGTATTTATATATTTGTGACTAGCTGATTTTACTTAGCATAATGTCCTCAAGGTTTAATCGATATTGTAGCATGTGTCAGGATTTCTTTTCTTTTTAAGGATGAGTAATTCTTATCAAGGCTATGGTTTTTCCAGTGGTCATGTATGGATGTGAGAGTTGGACTGTGAAGAAAGCTGAGCACTGAAGAATTGATGCTTTTGAACTGTGGTGTTGGAGAAGACTCTTGAGAGTCCCTTGGACTGCAAGGAGATCCAACCAGTCCATTCTGAAGGAGATCCGCCCTGGGATTTCTTTGGAAGGAATGATGCTGAAGCTGAAACTCCAGTACTTTGGCCACCTGATGCGAAGAGTTGACTCATTGGAAAAGACTTTGATGCTGGGAGGGATTAGGGGCAGGAGGAGAAAGGGATGACAGAGGATGAGATGGCTGGATGGCAACACTGACTCGATGAACGTGAGTCTGAGTGAACTCCAGGAGATGGTGATGGACAGGGAGGCCTGGCGTGCTGTGATTCATGGGGTCGCAAAGAGTCGGACACGACTGAGCGACTGAACTGAACTGAATATTCCATTGCATGTAGAGACCACATTTTGTTTATCCATTCATTTGTCAGTGGATACAGATTCTTTTCATCTTTTGGCTATTGTGAACGATGCTGCTTTAAACATGGCTATTGCCTTGTGGCTCAGCTGGTGTAAAGAATCCACCTGCAGTGTGGGAGACCTGGGCTCAATCCCTGGGTTGGGAAGATCCCCTGGAGAAGGGAAAGGCTAGTCATGCTAGTATTCTGGTCTAGAGAATTTCATGGACTGTATAGTCCATGGGCAGAGAAGGCAATGACACCCCACTCCAGTACTCTTGCCTGGAAAATCCCATGGACGGAGGAGCCTGGTAGGCTGCAGTTCATGGGGTTGCCAAGAGTCGGACACGACTGAGTGACTTCACTTTCACTTTTCACTTTCATGCATTGGAGAAGGAAATGGCAACCCACTCCAGTGTTCTTGCCTGGAGAATCCCAGAGACAGTGGGCCCCCGTCTCTGGGGTTGCACAGAGTCGGACACGACTGAAGCGACTTAGCAGCAGCAGCAGCATAGTCCATGGTATCACAAAGAGTTGGACACTACTGAGCAACTTTCACTTCAGTTCACTTCACTTCACTTCAAACATGGTTACACAAATCGTTTTAGCCCCTGCTTTCAGTTCTTTGGGATATATTATCAGAAGTGAAGTTTCCGAGGTGTTAGTCACTTAGTTATGTCCTACTGTTTTGTGACCCCATGGACTATAGCCCACCAGGCTCCTCTGTCCATGGAATTCTACAGGCAAGAATACTAGAGTGGGTTGCCTTTCCCTTCTCCAGGCAATCTTCCCAACCCAGAGATTGAACCTGAGTGTCCTGCATTGCAGGCAGATACTTAACCACTGAGCCACCAGGGAAGTCCTGAAATTTCTGAATCATATGGTAATTCTATGCTTAATTTTTTGAGGAAATGACATA
The DNA here is from genome assembly GCF_016772045.2 of Ovis aries. NCBI lineage: Eukaryota > Metazoa > Chordata > Mammalia > Artiodactyla > Bovidae > Ovis > Ovis aries. Next base: position 13,315,161 of record NC_056056.1, on the reverse strand, counting down.
GTGTTTCCTTACTTTTTTTCTCCCTTCCTCTCTCCTTCCCTCCATTCTTTTCTTTCTATGTCATTCTAATGATAAGAGGTGAGTTTATGGGTTGAGTGCTTATTTTGTACATGGTGTATTAATTTTACAATAACGCTTTAAGTGGTATCTCTGTGTGTGTGTTTGTGTCTGTGCACGCCCAAGACAGACACAAGCACATAAGCAGCCTGGTTGTAAAGCCATAGAAGGGACTGTATCTTATTTATTCAGGTCAGTTCAGTTCAGTTGCTCAGTCGTGTCCAACTGTTTGTGACCCCATGAATCGCAGCACGCCAGGCCTCTCTGTCCACCACCAACTCCCAGAGTACACTCAAACTCCTGTCCGTCGAGTTGGTGATGCCATCCAGCCATCTCATCCTCTGTCCCCTTCTCCTCCTGCCCCTAATCCCTCCTAGCATCAGGGTGTTTTCCAATGAGTCAACACTTCTCATGAGGTGGCCAAAGTACTGGAGTTTCAGCTTTAGCATCCGTCCTTCCAATGAACACCCAGGACTGATTTAATTTAGAATGGACTGGTTGGATCTCCTTGCAGTCCAAGGGACTCTCAAGAGTCTTCTCCAACACCACAGTTCAAAAGCATCAATTCTTTGGCACTCAGCTTTCTTCACAGTCCAACTCTCACATCCATACATGACCACTGGAAAAACCATAGCCTTGACTAGAGAGAACGTTGTTGGCAAAGTAATGTCTATGCTTTTGAATATGCTATCTGGGTTGGTCATAACTTTTCTTCCAAGTAGTAAGCATCTTTTAATTTCATGGCTGCAATCACCATCTGCAGTGATTTTGTCTATTGTAGTGTCTCCACTATGTTTAAAAAAGAATGAGGTGTTCCTGATTTCCATTGAAGAGTTTGATTGATGTTCATTCATTAATGTGTTATTGGTGTCTCCAAGTGACTGTGTCAGTGTTCAGACAGATCTCATTTTCATTGTTCTCATCACACTGGATGAGGCATCAATGTGTGAGTGAAATGCAGTGAGATTTGTCTGTATAAGGACACAGCCACTGGGAGAAAGTATGTAACCATATGGTAATTGCTATGTTCAATATGTCTAAGTCCCTGACATTTCCCATTTCTGTTCATCCCCAGCAGAGATAAGAAGAGCATGAGGCCTGAGAATCAGAGCCACGTGTCCAAGTTCCTCCTCCTAGGGCTCCCCATCCGGCCAGAGCAGCAGGGCATGTTCTCCGCCCTGTTCCTGGGCATGTACCTAATCACAGTGCTGGGAAACCTGCTCATCATTCTGCTCATCAGGTTGAACCCTCGCCTCCACACCCCCATGTACTTCTTCCTCAGCCACTTGGCCCTCACTGAAGTCTCATTTTCATTTGTCACCATCCCTAAGATGGTGATAAACATGCAAACCTAGGATTAATCCATCCCCTATGCAGGGTGCATAGCACAGATGTATTTTTTCTTACTTTTTGGCTGCATTGATGACCTTCTTCTTGTAGTGATGGCTTATGACAGGTATGTGGCCATCTGTCACCCTCTCCACTACACGGCCATCATGAGGGAGGGGCTGTGCATGTTTCTGCTGGCTGGATCCTGGCTCCTCTCTTGTGTCAGTGCCCTGTCCCACACCATCCTCCTGGCTCAGCTGTCCTTCTGTGCAGACAACATCATCCCACATTTCTTCTGTGACCTTGCTGCCCTGCTCAAGCTCTCCTGCTCAGACACCTCTCTCAATGAGCTGGTCATATTCACTGCAGGGGCTGCAGTTGTCATTCTTCCACTGAGTGGCATCCTGGTCTCTTATGGTCTCATTGGGGCCTCCATCCTGAGGGTCCCTTCTACCAAGGGGCTCTGCAAAGCCCTGTTCACCTGTGGCTCCCACCTCTCTGTGGTGTTTCTATTCTATGGAACCATTATGGCACTTACTTTCCACCTCATCAGGCAAGTCCAATGACTCAGACATGATTGCCTCAATGATGTACACAGTGGTGACCCCCATGCTGAACCCCTTCATCTATAGCCTGAGGAAGAGAGACATGAAATTGGCTCTGGGAATTCTTTTCAGAAGCAATAATCTTTTCATCCAGTGAGAATCACCTAACCATGTTCTTATTTAAACCCACTGACTTTGTCAGAAATGCTCTCTTAAATAGTTGCATGTTGACCATCCATGTCTCTAGCACCATCCCAGTTATTCTTTATTTTTTTAACTTTATATTTGTTTATTTATTTAGAACATTATGAAGCTTGATTAGAAGATTAATTTTGTTACTGAGAATTATATATTGTTGGTTATTATTTTTTTAAACTTTTTTTAAAATTTAAATTTATTTATTTTAATCAGAAGCTAATTACTTTACAATATTGTATTGGTTCTGCCACACATCAACATGAATCTGCCGCGAGCATACACGTGTTCCCCACCCTGAACCCCCCTCCCACCTCCCTCCCTGTACCATCTCTCCAGATCATCCCAGTGCACCAGCCCCAAGCATCCTGTATCAAACCTGGTCTGGCAATTCGTTTATTATATGATATTATACATGTTTCAATGCCATTCCCACCCTCTCCCTCTCCCACAGATTCCAAAATGCTGTTCTATACATTTGTGCCTCTTTTGCTGTCTCACATACAGGATTATCATTACCATCTTTCTAGATTCCATATATATGTGTTAGTATACTGTATTGGTGTTTTTCTTTCTGGCTTACTTCGCTCTGTATAATAGGCTCCAGTTTCATCCACCTCCTTAGAACTGATTCAAATGTATTCTTTTTAATGGCTGCATAATACTCCATTGTGTATATGTACCACAGCTTTCTTATCTATTCATCTGCTGATGGACATCTATTATAAACACTGCTGCAATGAACACTGGGGTACACGTGTCTCTTTCAATTCTGGTTTCCTTGGTGTGTATGCCCAGCGGTGGGATTGCTGGGTCATAAGGCAGTTCTATTTCCAGTTTTTAAGGAATCTCCACACTGTTCTCCATAGTGGCTGTACTTGTTTGCATTCCCACCAACAGTGTAAGAGGGTTCCCTTTTCTCCACATCCTCTTCAGCATTTATTGCTTGTAGACTTAAATGGTCGCTATGTTACTGGGCCAATTCCTTTCATTTTAGTCATATCTATTTTCCATTCATTCTTCCATTGCCCCACAACACATATGCAACTTGTGGTCTTCAAAGCACCAAACTCCATATTGGTGAGATATGTGATTGGTCATTCTAAATACATTGTGCTTTTCTTTTCTTTTTTTTTTAGTATTTATTTATTTGGCTGTGTTTTAGCTGCAGCACACAGGATCTTTGTTGCATCATGTGGGATCTTTCTTTGCAGCACACAGACTCTCTGGTTGTGGCCCAGGGGCTCAGAAATTGCCACAATGCAGGCTTAGCCGCTCCGTGGCATGTAGGATCTTAGTTTCCTAACTGGAGGTTAAACCTGTGGCCCCTGCTTGCAAGGAAAATTCTTAACCCCTGAATATGTTGCCCTATTGTTTTAACTTCCTGAAGAGAGAAAGACTTGCTAAGACAATAACACACATCAACCACCTCTCTTTAAAAGGAAAATATGACAGTGGCATTTTGTGCTTCCTTTTTAATGATGAAGCCAGGCTTGTTTTAAATGAAGGCTAAGATTAGAGGTGTGAAATATGGTTGTATGTTGGATCAAGCTGTACCTTCATGGGCTTCTCAGGTGGCTCTAGTGGTAAAGAAACTGCCTGCCAATGGAGGAGATGAGGGTTAGATTCCTGGCTCAGGAAGATCCTCTGGAGTAGAACACGGCACCCCACTCCAGTATTCTTGCCTGGAGAATTCCATGGACAGAGGAGCCTGGCGGGCTACAGTCCATGGGGTCACAAAGAGTCGGACTGAAGCCGCTTAGCAAGCATGCATGCATGTACCTTCTCATACCCTGGGTTTCTGATACTCAGGTGGTAGATGGTCAGAATTCTCTAATGTGTTACAACACTTCACTTTCTATAATGAAATGAGCATTTTGGAATCTCAAGTAGAGTCAGATTAAGTTTTACGGAATATTCTTTTGATAAGTTAAAGAACCCTCCTTAGTAATAGGTGATATAACTTTTCGTTATAACTTAGAATTTCTATCTGCTTAAGTAAATTAGATATAAACCTTTAGAAATAAGTCCTTTATTCTTTCTTGTCTAGTGTTTTCCAGACACAAATATTCAGTTAAGTTTCTAATTTTTACTTTTAATGAAGTCCAGAATGCTAGCTTCTCACTGCAGAATCTAGCTAATAAAGTACTTTTGATGGTTTGCTAAAACTGAAATAGACTCTAATTTGATTGTACCCGTGACAGTAGCAGACCACAGAGTAGTCAATCTGATTACCAAATTTCTCCATTCTAGGAAAACTATAATTTTTCCATCTAAATTAGATTTTTGTGTTGAGAACAGCCTCCTGCTCTCTGATTAATTTTAGTATGGGAAAATAAGGGTTGTCTTTTACCCAGACATCACACTTTTAATAGGAAAAAACTAAACACATGAACTTACAGTTAATGCACACAAAAATATTTACTGCATGACTACTAGGTGTCAGGCAATTTTCTACATTCTAGGAATACAAGTTAAAAAAAAATTGATCTGCTTGTAGAGTTTACATTCCAGCTTGCCTGATCCTGCTCATTATGCTCCTTTTTTTTCTGTAGTAGTTTTGAACCTTCCAACACACCATAAGCTTTTTACTTATTTTTTGTCGTTGTTACTTTACTGGAAAGTAAGCTCTACAGAAGATGGGTTTCTGTCTGATATAGATAAGTTCTAGGTTTGTTGGTAGGTAAAAACTTCTATGAATAAAGGAGACTTAAAAAGGGGGATCAAGAGTGCTAGGGGTGAGGTCTGACTCTTTGCAACCCCATGGACCGTAGCCTGCCAGGCTCCTCTGCCCATGGAATTCTCCAGGCCAGAATACTAGAGTGGGTAGCTGGTCCCTTCTCCAGACAATCTCCCCAGCCCAGGAATCAAACCCAGGTCTCCCACATTGCAGGCAGATTCTTTTCTGTCTAAGCCACCAGGTAAGCCCATCACAAAAAGGGGGTTCAAGAGTGCTAGGGGTGAGATTCATAATTTGATTTCACATGGTCCAGGTAGAGTTCATTGAAAAGATAACATCCAAAGTTGTTAGTGAGGACAGGTAAGTGAGCCATGGAGCTATCTGGGCAAAAGCATTTGAAGCATGGAAATTAGCACCTAGAAATGCTCTGAGGTGAGATGGTGCCTGGCCTGTTCCAGGGACACTGAGGGGCCTCTATAGCTGGACAGGGACGAGTAGGGGAGGGATGGCAGGTGGTGAGTTTAGAGACATCAGAGAACCAGATCTGTAGGGTACTTAAGGTCATAGCAGGTGTATTAGTCAAGGTTCTCTAGAGAAATAGAACGAATAGGGTGTGTGTGTGTGTGTGTGTGTGTGTGTGTGTGTGTGTGTGTGTGTGTGTGTGAAAGAGAGAGATTCATTGGAATTGGCTTGTGTAATTGCAGATACTAGCAAGTACAAATTTGGCAGCGTGGGTTGGCAGCCTGGAACCCATGGACAAGTTGCAGTTTGAGTCTGAAGGTAGTCTGGGGACAAAAGTGCCTCTTCTTTAGGAGAATCACTCTTCTTCTGGTGGCTCAGTCGGTGAAGAGTCTGCCTGCAATGTGGGAGATTCGGGTTCAATTCCTCGGTCGGGAAGATCCCCTGGAGAAGGGAATGGCAACCCACTCCAGTATTCTAGCTCAGAGAATTCCATGGACAGAAGAGCCTGGTGGGTTACAGTCCATAGGGTCATACAGAGTCAAACACGACTGAATGACTAACACTTCCTTCAACTAATTGAATAAGGCCCACCTACATTATGGGGGACAATCTGCTTTAATCAGAGTCCAGATTGCAATGTTAATCTCATCCAAAAATACCTTCATGGAAACATCTAGAGTTGTGTTTGACCAAATAGCTGAGTCCTGCAGCCTAGCCAAACTGACACATAAAATTAACCATTCTAGTAGACTTTATGGTTTTCATTCTGAGGATTTGGGAACCCGTTGAAAGGGATTCAATAGAGGAAAAACATGGTCATACTTGATTTTGTTATTGTTTCTTTAAAAGCACATGGATTTGGAAGGTTATAAATGGCATACAATAAACTTTGTATGTCTAAAGTACACTATTTGCCCAGTTTTGACATTTGTATAGCTCATAATGATTATGAATTTTCCTAATGCCTACCTTACTGCTCTCTCTTTGCTCCTCCCATCTGTCCCCCAGGGAAAATACTAATCTGTTTCCGCTGCGTGGTTTAGTTTGCATCTTCTACAAGTTAATTTAAGAAGTTTATTTAAGTTTATTACAGTGTGTGTTCTTTCATTCAGCATAAGCATTTTGAGATTCATTTGTGTTGTACTGTGCATCAGTAGTTCATTTTTAAAAATTGATGAATAGTATTCCATTGTATGGACATGCCACAGATTTTTTTGATGGGTATGTGGCTGTTCCCAGTTTCTGGCTATTAAATAAAGCTGTTATGAAAATTCTTGTATAAGTCTATATATAGGTATATTCATTCATTTTCTCTGGACAAATACCTAATCATGCTAGGTAGTATATGTTGAATTTTCCCTCTTTTTGGTACTTCTATTTTAAAAAATATTTATTGGAATATAGCTTATGTTCAATGTTGTGTTAATTTCTGCTGTTCAGCAAAGTGAATCAGTTATACATATACACATATCCTCTTTTTTTTTTTTAAGATTCTTTACCCATATAGATCATCACAGAGTATTGAGTAGAGTTCCCTGTACTATGCAGTAGGTCCTTATTAGTTATCTTTTTTAGTATATATTTAATTTGGTATATATTTTGGTATATATAAATAAATTTCCAAACTGTTTTATTGTCCCACAAGCTGTTTATATGAGTTCCAGTTTGTCATAGCTTCAACAACATTTCAAATCAGTGGTCCTTTCCATTTTAGCCATTCTAATGGGTGTAAAGTAGTACTAACCAGTTTACAGACTTGGAGCCACTTGATTGGACAAATGTCTAGGTTTCTGAGAAAAAGTAGTCTTGTAACACTGGCTATTTTCTGAGCTTCTTGATTCTCCCTAGCTCCATGCTGATTTTTATCAGACCCCAGAGCTTTTCACCATTTACCTGCCATTCATTTTGCATTAACATTTTTTTTTTCTACACCTCCTCTCATCCGAGTATGTGTTCCACAAAAGGGATTTATTTCTGTTGATATTATTTGCTGTTTTGTCTCCAGAGCATAAATAAGTGTTTACTTTAAAGAGAGTCTTAATGATTATTTAAGTGAATGAGTGAATGAATAAATGAACAGATGAATTCATTCAATAATTACTAACCAGAATTGTCTATCATGAGCCATAGCTGATCCTTGTCAATGTCCAAAGACATTGACAACAAACCCTACCGTTTGTTAAGCTTTCATTATGTGTTCATGCAAGCATCCTTCAAACTCACATGAAGAATATGATCATTGTTTCCAAGTTGAAGAAACTGAATCTGAGCTCTTTGATAACTTGCTCAGGTGTGCTCTCTTACTAGAGGAAGAGCCCTGAGTCTTTTTTCCAGAGTTATAGATTCAATAAAAGTGAATGTGAAAGTTGCTCAGTTGTGTCTGACTCTTTGCAACCTCATGGACCATACAGTCCTTGAAATTCTCCAGGCCAGAATGTGGGATTGTTGCCTCTCCCTTCTCCAGGGGATCTTTCCAACACAGGTATCGAGCCCTACTCTCCCACATTGCAGGTTAATTCTTTACCAGCTGAGCCACATTCTACTTCAATTGAAATATGTACAGAGCCCTGTACATTTTTAAATTAATTCACTAATTTTAATTGGAGGCTAATTACTTTATAATATTATAGCGGTTTTTGCCATACATTGACATGAATCAGCCACGGGTGCGCATGTGTTCCCCATCCTGAACCCTGCTCCCACCTCCCTCCCCATCCCATCCCTCAGGGTCATCCCAGTGCACAGGCCCTGAGCGTACTGTCTCATGCATTGAACCTGGACTGGCAATCTATTTCACATATGGTAATGAGAGTCATTTCCTAGGCAGATCGATAAGAAGTCCAGGGATCCCCAAGGAGAGAGGGGTCTGGAATTCTCAAGGAGGAAGAAAAGACAAAATTTTTTCCCCTCTACATTCCTTAGGATTATATAACAATAATGTATCCTGCTTGAGAACAGTCTCTAGAAAAAACCTTCTGGCTGATCCTGTTATCTTAAAATGTAAATTATGGGAGTAGGTCTAGTGAGGTCTTTACAACCTCCAGACATTCTTTTGATTCACTGTAATAGCTAATTGGAGAGTATATAACTCCATTGCTAACACTAGCAAGGAGGTACTCTTCCTGCCCCCTTCTGATGCGTATGTCAGAAGCTTTCTCTATCTCCTTTATACTTGAATAAAATTTTATTACACAAAAGCTCTGAGCAATCAAGCCTTGTCTCTGGCCCTGGATTGAATTCTTCTCCTCTGGAGGCCAAGAATCCTGGTGTCTTTTCGTGGTTCAGCAACAGCCTTTCAGTAATACACATGTTTCAATGTTATTCTCTCAAATCATCCCACCCTCGCCTTCTCCCACAGAGTCCAAAAGTCTGTTCTTTACATCTGTGTCTCTTTTGCTGTCTCTCATATAGGGTCATTGTTACCATCTTTCTAAATTCCATATATGCATTAATATACTATACTGGTGTTTTTCTTTCTGACTTACTTCACTCTTTATAATAGGCTCTAGTTCCATCCACCTCATTAGAACTGATTCAAATGCATTCTTATTAATAGCTGAGCAATATTCCACTGTGTATTTGTATTACAGCTTTCTTAATCATTCATCTGCCAATGGACATCTAGGTTGCTTCCATGTCCTAGCTATTGTAAACAGTGCTGTGATGAACATTGAGGTACATGTGTCTCTTTCAATTCTGGTTTCCTCGGTGTGTATGCCCAGCGGTGGGATTGCTGGGTCATAAGGCAGTTCTATTTCCAGTTTTTAAGGAATCTCCACGCTGTTATCCATAGTGGCTGTACTAGTTTGCATTCCCACCAGCAATGTAAAAGAGTTCCTTTTTCTCCGCATTCTTTCCAGCATTTATGCTCAACATCATTCATTATCAGAGAAATGCAAATTAAAACCACAATGAGGTACTATCTCACACCAGTCAGAATGAATGCTATCAAATAGCCCTGTACATTTTAAGGGGCTTTGTGTTTTAATGGAAGCCTGTGTATGTGTTGTGGAGCCTGCAGAAGCTTGCTGAGTTCCTTACACTGTCTGTACCATACACTGCCATACAGAGAATCTGAACTCATGGAGCAGAAGCTGTGGGCAATAAGCGGACTTCCACTTCCCACCCAGAGGTTTGACCAGAAGCCCAGGGTACCACTGACTTTAGGGACAATATCTCCTGTGGCCCCAGGTATAGCTCAGCCTCTCTGGACCCTAAACATACTCCCCATCAAGGGGCCAGGAGGAAGCTGGGCAATTAGCCCCAGTTGACTGCTTCTCTAGTCAGGGGTTGGTGGCTGTTTCCCTCTGGGGTTTCTTTCTGATGAGTCAAAGAAGACCTTCTTGCCTGTTGTTTTGAGGTTGCTGAATAGACATGAGAGTCTATAAAGGTCCTTGAGCCACCAAGGTTTGCTCTTTTTCTTTGGATACTGGGTCTTTTGAGCAGAAAGTGAAGAGTCACGTGACAGAAAGAAGCAGCAGAAGGTATCTGAACTTATAGCACTGTTATAGCTCAGAAGAAGGTCAGAAATCTCCAAATTGTTCATGCGTGTCTGTGTGTAAATGTGTGCATGTGTGACCATGAGAGAAATTGCATGTATCTGTGTGTGTGTGTGTTGTGTTGTATGACTATGTGTGTATGTGTAATTGGAATTCCAGAGAAGCTGGAGATTTCCTATCAGTGTGTGCTCCTTTTACTTCCATTCGTTGCTTGTGTGCTGAATGTAAGGCCTTATGCATAATTCATGATTTGAATATGTATGACTTCTTGGTCTACAATGTCTGTGGTATAGGATGCTTGAGAGTTCTCTGTGTGTAGCTGTACTGCACATGTGCATTTTTTTGTGAGTTTTGCATAGATTTGAAGCTGACTCACATCCTGACTGTATTCATCTACTAATAGTTTGAGCATGTGTGTGTGTATGTGTGTGCAAAGTCATTTTTGACTGTTTTGTGACCCAATGAACAATAGCACACCAGGCTCTTCTGTCCATGGAATGTTCCAGGCAAGAATACTGTAGTGGGTTGCTATTTCCTACTTCAGGGGATTTTCCCAACCCAGGGATTGAACCCGGGTCTCCTGGGTCTCTTGTGTCTCCTGAATTGGCAGGCAGATACTTTACCATTGTGGTACCTGAGAAGCCCAAGTTAGAGAAAAATAAAAATCCATTTGGGAGGTGTTTGTCTGTGATACTGTGTAAGTACCTTTGTGCCAAAAAAACCACTCCACATCTTGACTTACTTCACACAGAAGATACAGGTGTGTGTGTGTGTGTGTGTGTGTGCATAATGGTCTCATATTTTAGCCTTCCATTTGGATGAGACCAGAATGCACACAGGCAGCTCTAAAGGCAGCCCCTTTGAGGCACTTCTGGCATCCATTTGTCAGTGATGTAAATATTCCAACAGTACTGGAAACCCAATACTTTTGACACACTTTTTCAATTTTGGTAATACATTTTAGAAACACAATGTTAATTTCTGGTGTCACATATGTATACACTCAAATCTTTGTCTTTTCCCCACTTAAGAGCTTTGGATTTGGCCTTGGTGATGCTCAGCATCCTCTACTGTCAATGGAATCCTGATGATTGCTGAAAGATCTTGTGTGTAAGATGCTCCAGACATTCTAGACATATTGCAAGCACTTTTTCAATAGTAAATTGTAGACTCATGGAGGCTGAGACACCTGACCCTCCATTTCTCTACTTCTCAGGAGAAAAAATTTGGTATGAAGACAGGAAAATTAGACCCATCCATAGGTTCTCTCCCAATCCTCTCCGGACTGCACTCCCCCAGATTGCCACTTCTCTCTTTATTACTGAGCAATTCCCTGGCCACCTCTTTCCACATGGTGTTGATGGAATCATAGCACCACTTCTGTCTTGTTCCCAGCTCCTTGTTTTCATTATGTGTTCTGGTTGTCTTCCAAGAGATCTTTGTGATCCTGGGTTAAGTCTGACCTAGCAACTTTCAGGGAGAAGGCAGTCCTTGGCAGAATGGTTCAGAGCCTGGACCCTTCTGTCCTATGAACTGAGTCAATTAATGACCTCAAGTAACTTCCTGGTCTGGAGCAGGCATCTAGTGAGAGATTCTTATACAATGTTAATGTTTATCTTTCTCTCCCAAGCATATTTTACCTTTTTACTTTAACTTTTCACATTTCACATTTAAGTGTTGCCTCTCTACCACCCATAAAAATAAATGAGTGGGTTCTCACTCTAGTGGAAAGATTATCAGAAAATCAACCTTTGAGACCAAGCTCCACTATACAGTATCTATGTGAGGTTATTTAATTTATTTCACTACCCCTGTTAGTAAAATGATGGAAAAAATTACTGTCTTCTCTATTTTCCAGATACAAATAAACATTGATGGACTGAACAAAATTGAAGGCAAATAAAAGCCATTTACAAACTAAGTGAAGTCACTCAGTCATGTCTGACTCCTTGCGACCCCATAGACTGTGGTGTACCAGGCTCCTCTGTCCATGGGATTTTCCAGGCAACAGTACTGGAGTGGATTGCCATTTCCTTCCCCAGGGGATCTTCCCAACCCAGGGCTCAAACCCAGGTCTCCCACATTGTAGACAGATGCTTTAACCGTCTGAGCCAGGGCTGCAGGAATATGACTGTTGACAGTTATCTAAGCAGAGAGAATCCTTAAAATCTTGAAATAACATTTTTTAAGATCCTCCCTATTCTAACCAGAGAGAAAGAGAAATAGTAGAGTCACAAGAGCAGAGATTCCAATAAATTTTAAAAAACACGAGAGAATTGTGACTATAGAAGTTACTATATGATCATGCTAGCTTCCTACTGCTTCTCAGTATGTTCAAAATGAAGTTTAATAACACCTACTTCTTAGGACTGTTGACAAAATTTAATGAGGCTATTTTCCAAAAATGTATTAGTCTGACATAGTGTTCATTAAATGTCAGTAACTACCCAGCGTGAAGATCAATATTGGGAAATAGTGAACAGTCAGTCAGGTAACTGAATTCTAATAGACCCTTCACTCCTTCAGTATCTCTCAGCTCTCAGACCCCAGATCTCAGATCTCAGGTGTCTTCCTACATATGAACATCCAGACCTGAGCCAACATGAAAAACCAGAAATGGATGGAAATACATGTACAGAAAGAAGGTTTGTTTCTTAGCCAGAAGATAAACATGCATTAAGACAAGTTTTACCAGGGAATTGACACCAGTGATATCTGAACTCAGTTCACCTTAGTGTCAACGCTCAGATAGATGCAAATTTTAGGCCAGTTTTTGGACCTTTGTGCTGACCATCTCATAATACTGTTTTATTAAATCCTTGAATTTGATACTGAGTTTTTTGGATACTTGTCCTGTCATAAAAAATAATTGAGAAAATTTTGTATGTATTTTATGTAGGACGCTGTTCTTAGATATTAATATGCCTTGAATTAGAATGCTCTTATTAACTTTACGAATGTATGATATTGGTATCTTTGCATTATAGAGGCACATATGAAGCCAAGAGAGATTTAGTATCCCAAGTCATATAGCTAAAAAGATGTGGGGCCAGGATTGCAACACAAGGAATTTGGCTTCAGGTCCATAATGTTAACCAGTCCTTTGGCAGGTGTTCCCTAGAGGATTAGTATCCAGAGAGAAGAGGTCCTGCGTGACCTGTTTATTCCTGTATCTCCAGTCAAAAGCTTAATGCCAGAAACACGGTTAATTAAAAAGAAAACTTAAGAATGAATTTGCTCTGGTTTTCACCAAAAAGAATCATATTGAGCACTGAGGATGTGTTGCTTGCTCTGGCAACATTAGGTGATAAAAGGAATTTAGGAGAAAATTCTTTTTCTCTGAGAGTAAATTAGAGACCCTAGTGTAGTCAAAGCTTCTGACATTTTCCCACTCTCCTTCATCCGCAGAAGACAGAAGAGAAGCATGAGGAGGGAGAACCAGTGCATCGTGTCCAAGTTCCTCCTCCTGGGGCTCCCCCTCCGGCCAGAGCAGCAGGGCGTGTTCTTTGCCCTGTTCCTGGGCATGTACCTGACCACAGTGCTGGGCAACCTGCTCATCATCCTGCTCATCAGGCTGGACCCTCACCTCCACACCCCCATGTACTTCTTCCTCAGCCACTTGGCCTTCACTGACGTCTCCTTCTCATCTGTCACTGTCCCTAAGAAGCTGATAAACATGCATATTTTGGATCAATCGATCCCTTATGAAGGGTGTATAACACAGATGTACTTTTTCATATTTTTTGGTTGTGTTGACAATCTTCTTCTTGCAGTGATGGCCTGTCACCCTCTCCACTACACCACCATCATGTGAGGAAACCTGTGTATTTCACTAGTGGCTGTGTCCTGGATCTTCTCCTATAGCAGTGCAATGTCCCACACTCTCAGCCTGGCCTGGCTGTCCTTCTGTGCTGATAACACAATCCCTCATTTCTTTTGTGATCTTGCTGCCCTGCTTGCTCCCCTGCTCAGACACCTCCCTCAATGAGTTGGTCATCTTCACTGTGGGGACACTGGGAATCATCATACCACTAACTGGCATCCTAGTCTCTTATGTCCACATCGGGGTCTCCATCCTGAGAGTCCCCTCTACCAAAGGGATTCACAAAGCCTTGTCCACCTGTGGCTCCCACCTCTCTGTGGTTTTCCTATTCTATGGGACAATTATGGTTCTGTACATTTTCCCATCATCAAACAACTCCAATGACGAAGACATAATTGCTTCAGTGATGTACACAAGTGGTCATGCCCATGCTGAACCCTTTCATCTATAGTCTGAGGCACAGAGACATGAAGGGGGCTCTTGGGAGATTTTCCAGGAGGGAGATCTTCTTCTCCAAGTAACAATACCTCACCTTCTCAGTTTCTCATTCTGAAGAACAAAATGGCACCAGTGTCAGAGATTCCCCTTTGGAAATCTGTGCCAAAGACCTTGCCTGTTGCTGGAACCCACCACACCTCCCTGTTTCCAGCCACTTGCTTTGCTTGTTGTTGTTGTTGTTGTTGTTTTCTGTTTGCTTTTCCTGAAACCAGTGAGTTCCAGGCATGGACGCAGCAAGTGCTATTTGTTGTAACCATCTGTGTTTTTTGAACAAACTTCTTTTTGCTTTAGCTTTATTTCATGTCTCTATTTCATAAGCCTTGAGATTTGGCAATACACTAGAGGACCATCATCTTAGTTGTCTTCAAAGTGCCAAATGTCTTTTAAGTCATGAGTAGGAAGTATCATCTTTTACAATTACACTATTGACTTTTAGTTATGAATAGGCAGAAAGATTCCTTACTTTGATACATATGTTTCCTCTTTAAATAAAAAGAAAATTTGACTGCAAATTTATTTGTTCTTTAAACGTATTAGAGCAAATAACAATTTTTGAATTTTTTAAATTTAATTTTATTTATTTTAATTGGAGGCTAATTACTTTACAATATTGTATTGGTTTTGCCATACATCAACATGAATCCACCACAGGTATACATGCGTTCCCCATCCTGAACCCCCCTTCCTCCTCCCTCCCTGTACCATCCCTCTGGGTCATCCCAGTACACCAGCCCCAAGCATCCTGTATCCTGCATCGAACCTGGACTGGCGATTCATTTCATATATGATATTATACATGTTTCAATGCCATTCTCCCCAATCATCCCACCCTCTCCCTCTCCCACAGAGTCCAAAAGACTGTTCTATACATCTGTGTCTCTTTTGCTGTCTCGCCTACAGGGTTATCGTTACCATTTTTCTAAATTCCATATATATGCGTTAGTATATTGTATTGGTGTTTTTTCTTTCTGGCTTACTTCACTCTGTATAATAGGCTCCAGTTTCATCCACCTCATTAGAACTGATTCAAATGTATTCTTTTTAATGGCTGTGTAATACTCCATTATATATATGTACCACAGCTTTCTTATCCATTCATCTGCTGATGAACATCTAGGTTGCTTTCATGTCCTAGCTATTATAAACACTGCTGCAATGAACATTGGGATACATGTGTCTCTTTCAATTCTGGTTTCCTCAGTGTGTATGCCCAGCAGTGGGATTGCTGGGTCATAAGGCAGTTCTATTTCCAGTTTACAAAGGAATCTCCACAGTCTTCTCCATGGTGGCTGTATTAGTTTTCATTCCCACCAACAGTGTAGGAGGGTTCCCTTTTCTCCACACCCTCTCCAGCATTTATTGCTTGTAGACTTTCGGATAGCAGCCATTCTGACTGGCGTGAAATGGTACCTCATTGTGGTATTGATTTACATTTCTCTGATAATGAGTGATGTTGAGCATCTTTTCATGTGTTTGTTGGCCATCTGTATGTCTTCTTTGGAGCAATGTCTATTTAGTTCTTTGGCCCATTTTTTGATTGGGTCATTTATTTTTCTGGAATTGAGCTGCAGAAGTTGCTTGTATACTTTTGAGATTAGTTGTTTGTCAGTTGCTTCATTTGCTATTATTTTCTCCCATTCTGAAGGCTGTCTTTTCACCTTGCTTATAGTTTCCTTTGTTATGCAGAAGCTTTTAATTTTAATTAGGTCCCATTTGTAGATCTCAATTACAGGAGAAAAATTATTAAAAATTCTAACATATGGAGGCTGAACAACACGCTGCTGAATAACCAACAAATCACAGAAGAAATCAAAAAGAAATCAAAATATGCATAGAAATGAATGAAAATGAAAACACAACAACCCAAAACCTGTGGGACACTGTAAAAGCAGTGCTAAGGGGAAAGTTCATAGCAATACAGGCATACCTCAAGAAACAAGAAAAAAAGTCAAATCAATAACCTAACTCTACACCTAAAGCAACTAGAAAAAGAAGAAATGAAGAACCCCAGGGTTAGTAGAAGGAAAGAAATCTTTAAAATTATGGCAGAAATAAATGCAAAAGAAACAAAAGAGACCATAGCAAAAATCAACAAAGCCAAAAGCTGGTTCTTTGAAAGGATAAATAATATTGACTAACCATTAGCCAGACTCATCAAGAAACAAAGGGAGAAAAATCAAATCCATAAAATTAGAAATGAAAATGGAGAGATCACAACAGACAACACATAAATACAAAGGATCATAAGAGACTACTATCAGCAATTATATGCCAATAAAAAGGACAACGTGGAAGAAATGGACAAATTCTTAGAAAAGTACAACTTTCCAAAACTGAACCAGGAAGAAATAGAAAATCTTAACAGACCCATCACAAGCATGGAAATTGAAACTGTAATCAGAAATCTTCCAGCAAACAAAAGCCCAGGTCCAGACGGCTTCACAGCTGAATTCTACCAAAAATTTAGAGAAGAGCTAACACCTATCCTACTGCAGAGGAAGGTAAACTTCCAAACTCAATCTATGAGGCCACCATCACCCTAATACCAAAACCTGACAAAGATGCCACACAAAAAAAGAAAAGAAAAGAAAAGAAAAGAAAACTACAGGCCAATATCACTGATGAACACAGATGCAAAAATCCTTAACAAAATTCTAGCGATCAGAATCCAACAACACACTAAAAAGATCATACACCATGACCAAGTGGGCTTTATCCCAGGGATGCAAGGATTCTTCAATATCTGCAAACCAATCAATGTAATACACCACATCAACAAATTGAAAAATAAAAGCCATATGATTATCTCAATAGATGCAGAGAAGGCCTTTGACAAAATTCAACATCCATTTATGATAAAAACTCTCCAGAAAGCAGGAATAGAAGGAACATACCTCAACATAATAAAAGCTATATATGACAAACCCACAGCAAACATTATCCTCAATGGTGAAAAATTGAAAGCATTTCCCCTAAAGTCAGGAACAAGACAAGGGTGCCTACTTTCACCACTACTATTCAACATAGTTCTGGAAGTTTTGGCCACAGCAATCAGAGCAGAAAAAGAAATAAAAGGAATCCAAATTGGAAAGAAGAAGTAAAACTCTCACTGTTTGCAGATGACATGATCCTCTACATAGAAAACCCTAAAGTCTCCACCAGAAAATTACTAGAGCTAATCAATGAATATAGTAAAGTTGCAGGATATAAAATCAACACACAGAAATCCCTTGCATTCCTATACACTAATAATGAGAAAATAGAAAGAGAAATTAAGGAAACAGTTCCATTCACCATTGCAATGAAAAAAATAAAATACTTAGGAATATACCTACCTAAAGAAACTTTTGCTGCTGCTGCTGCTGCTGCTGCTAAGTCGCTTCAGTTGTGTCCGACTCTGTGTGACCCCATGGACGGCAGCCCACCAGGCTCCCCCATCCCTGGGATTCTCCAGACAAGAACACTGGAGTGGGTTGCCATTTCCTTCTCCAATGAAAGAAAGTGAAAAGTGAAAGTGACGTTGCTCAGTTGTGTCCGACTTTTAGCGACCCCATGGGCTGCAGCCTACCAGGTTCCCCCGTACATGGGATTTTCCAGGCAAGAGTACTGGAGTGGGATGCCATTGCCTTCTCCACCTAAAGAAACTAAAGACCTATATATAGGAAACTATAAAATACTGGTGAAAGAAATAAAAGAGGACACTAATAGATGGAGAAATATACCATGTTCATGGACCTGAAGAATCAATATAGTGAAAATGAGTATACTACCCAAAGCAATCTACAGATTCAATGCAATCCCTGTCAAGCTACCAACGGTATTTTTCAAAGAGCTAGAACAAATAATTTCACAATTTGTATGGAAATAGAAAAACCTCGAATAGCCAAAGCAATCTTGAGAAAGAAGAATGGAACTGGAGGAATCAACCTGCCTAACTTCAGGCTCTACTACAATTTTTGAAGTTTAGTTATTTTTTAAAATAACATTTTTTAAAAGCTGTATCTTCTCAAAGTTTCTGATGCATATATCAAGAATACAAAAAATGTCAGAACTAGACAGAAGTACTAGAATGGCTTTACAGTTAGTAATAATATGTATTTTAGCCATCACTCCTTAGTTTCACTCTCAATATTTATAATAATTTTTTTCTAGAACTATAAATCTCAACTTCAAAGTTTAAGGTAAGGACATTCAAAATGCTGGCTAATCTAATGGAGAAGATGACAGAGAAATGCTTCTTATGGTTTTTCAAAATCTTAACACAATATCACACTTTTGGCAACTTATTCTAATGCACAGCCAAGACTGATGACACTTGGACTAAAGTGATTAAGAAAAGCACAGGGAACTGAATCAAGATACATATTCTAAAAATAAATGCCTGCAATTACACTGGGAATTCTATAGAGAATTTATATGGTAGAATCCAGGAGGAAATTTTTGCCAAAGTTTTGCCACAGTTGAAAGAACATCTTATCCTTGGGAGCCTTGTAGATAACGAAATGTGGACCAAAACCAAATACAAAGAATAATAGCTTAATGAGACATTACAATACAGCAGATATAACTGAACTCTTTAGATAGTTCAGTTCAGTTCAGTCGCTCAGTCATGTTTAACTCTTTGCGACCCCATGGACTGCACCACACCAGGCTTCCCTGTCCATCACCAACTCCCAGAGTTTACTCAAACTCATGTCCTTTGAGTTGGTGATGCCATCCAACCATCTCATCCTCTATCGTCCCCTTCTCCTCCTGACCCCAATCCCTCCCAGCATCAGGATCTTTTCCAGTGAGTCAGTTCTTCGCATCAGGTGGCCAAAGTATTGGAGTTTCAGCTTTAGCATCAGTCCTTTCAATGAATATTCAGGACTGATTTCCTTTAGGATGGACTGGTTGGATCTCCTTGCAGTCCAAGGGACTCTCAAGAGTCTTCTCCAACACCACAGCATCAATTCTTCAGCGCTCAGCTTTCTTTATGGTCCAACTCTCACATCCATATACGACTACTGGGAAAACCATAGCCTTGACTAGATGGCTGAGTGCAAAAGACAGGCTTCCAAAAGGATCTGCTTTGAAAAATGAAGATGGATAAAAATACATTTCCATGTTTAAAAAAAAATACATTTCCATGTTTAATATTTTTGTGTAATGTCTTTGTGCGGAAAGTATTCCCTAGTGAGAAAATTGTGTTAATTAAGATAATGGCAGGGGGAGGTCTCATTGGAAAATATTTCTGTTGTTTGGGGGCTCTGGCTTATTTCTTATTTCTTCATTTTCATTTACAGTTTTATTGGGGTATAATTGATATACAGTCTTTAAAAGTTCAATTGAAGATATTTTAACATACACATGAACAGATGGCACCTTGATCTTTTACTTCCTAGCCTCTAGACCTGTGCCAAAAGGGGTCTACCAAAGTGGCTGTACCAATTTGTGTTCCTACTAGCACTGAACCAGGGTTCTTGTTGCTTCACATCCTCACTGGCATTTAGCATTGTCAGTGTTTTGGATTTTGACTTAGCCTTGTTACTCCTTTGTCTGTAGATAGGGAACTGATCTACTGATTATAACAATTATTGAGACCCTTCTATGTGGGCAGGCCAACTGTGGTAGGCAGTTGGACAAAGGAAAACATCAACCAAAGGGTCTTTGGCATAAATACAACTTTTTATGGTCAGAATAAATGAACCTCATCCTATTTGGAGGCAAATATGTGTGCCTCGAGCCTGATGATTTGGGAAGCTTCTTAAATTGATACACAGCCTTGAGCAGGACCTAGAAAATCATGCATTTTTGAGAGATGGAGAACACTGGAGGCAGCCATCCCAACAATTATATTGGTGGCAACTGTGACTGTGGGTTAGTTGAGAATGGCAAGGCAAAATGTAGATTTAGTATATTAATCTATTCTCTACAGATTTAATAAATTACTTGTTGGAGTGTGAAGTTTCCTCCTCAGAAAGAAATTTCCTCTTCCTTTCCTTAAATGTTATGAAAACATTCTCATTTGAATCAACTATTTTTTATTCATATCTAACTTTCTCAGGACACCTACTCTGACCACTTTGCTTAAGTGTATTTATAGTCACTTCTCATATCCCTGTCCTGATCTGTTAACACCATGATGCTTTTTACCAACTGCCAAGTCATAGACTGTTCTATTTTGATTTTTTGTGTTCTTGTTTTACTATGTAGACTTGTTTTGTTTCAAGTTTTTGTTTGTTTCCTCCCCTTAAACTGTAAGCTATGCCAGATAACATGGACTTCCCTGGTGGCTCAGGTGGTAAAGAATCTGCCTGCAATGCAGGAGACCTGTGTTTGATCCCTAAGTTGGGAAGATCCTCTGGAGACGGGAAAGGCTACCCACTCCAGTATGTTTGTATTTTATTCACTCTGTGTTCCACAGCCTAGGTTGTCACGTTTATAAAGTCTTTAGTCAATATATATGAGAAAGAAGAAATGAATACATGAAGTTAATTAAATGTCCTGAGATTTAAAAATTTTTGCTGATGTCCCCTAACAGTTACTACACATTTTCATGTACCAGGCACTGCAGTAAGAATGCTAATGTGTATTATCTCATTTAATCTTCACAACAACCTTTTGAGGAAGGTACGATTTATAGCCCCAAGTTACATTTCAGACTGAATACTGTAGAACTGAATTATATAGTTTAGGAGCTCACAGTAAGTGGCAGAGCCTAAAATCAATTCCAACAGTATCTTTGTCATAACCTATGGGGTCCATTCTGTTCTTCAATCTTCTGAGCTAGGCTCAGCCCCTGCTCTATAGGAGCCTATCCAGGCAGTGGAGAGACCAGTGAACTCTAGGCATGGCTTGTGTCAGAGGTCCAGGAGCCTTGCTCTGACATGGGAGCAGGCTTACTTTATCTCTATGAATACTTATGAGGCCCAAGACTGACTTTGGTCCCTTTGCCACCCACCCAAACAAGCAGATCAGACAGAAAGGAGACCAAGGTATCACTAGCATCAGAAACACTGTCCCCAGGGACTCCAGGGTTTCAGCCCCTCTGGCCCTTGCACAGGCTCCTCCCCTAGAGGCCAGCAGGAATGTTGTTCAATTAGCCCACATTGACTGTTTGTTTATTGATGATCCTGGGTTTTTTCCCTCGTGTCTTCCTTCTGCTATAAAATAAAAGCCTCCTGCCGGTTGTTCTGTTACTGATAAACAGACATGCAAGTCTGTGACAGTTCCTGAACCACAGAGACTGTATCTTGTCCTTTGGCTCCTGGGTCTGTTGGAAAGAAAGCGAGGACTAAGGTAATACCCCAGAGCAGAAGGTATTTGAGCATATTGATTACAAACATAGGTCAGAAGGGGCTCGTGTAAACTGATGCGTGTATGTGATTATGAGACTGGGTGTGCATGTTCTGTATTTTCTATATGTGTGTTGCTGACTCATGTATGGAAAATCTCCACCTGGGATGTGCATTGACCAGGCATGGCTAGAAATCTATGAGCAGTATATGTGCTTTAGTGGTTAAGTCTATGTTGCCTGTGTAGTGTTTGTGTGACTCTCTGTGTTGTGATTTGAATATTTATGATTGTCTGGGAGTGCCTGTACATATGCATTTCTATTACATTTTTTTGGTCAGTTCTTTGTGGGACTCTTTGTATGTTATGTGTGCTTTGCCTCTATGAGAGAATGCTTATTTATGAACTTTCTGTGAAACAGATTTGGACCCTGATCATCTTCATCTATGGCATGCATATGTCAGAGAGAATAGAAAATTATCATTTAACAGTATGTGTGTTGTGAAGTATATGTGTGGGAGAAAGAGAGAAATTACAGGTGTAGAGGTGTCTGTACTATATTTAACAAATTCACATCTCTACTAAATTCACCTAGAAGTGATAGGGGAAATGTGAGGGCTTAAATTCTAATAAAGCTGTGTGTGTGTGTAGGTGTGTTTGTGTATACATGCACATGTGTGCCTATGTATAGGACAGTCTTTCCAGTGTTCCTTGACTCAGACCAGAACCCACCAAGGCACTTTCAAATTGGATCCTCCTCAAGACCTATTGCTGCCATTGGACTTGGTGAGCTGACTTTTCCTATAATGTACCCAGAGCCCTAAACATGTCCCACTCTGGCCTTCCATATTGTTCATATTGACACTTTAGGAGCATGGTAACCTGGTTCAGTGTCCAGGTTCTGGTGCCCTAGGAATCTGGTGGTGCCATGCAATAGTTTTCTGGGCTTACATTTGATCTCTCTGAGGTCCAGAGCCTTAAGTGTAAAATAAGGTAATAATATGCTATGAAATATTGTCTGAATGTCAGGCATATAGTAAGACCTAGACAGCTGTATATTATTTCCCAAATGGAGGCTAATGTCCCTGACTCTTCTTCAGGTAACTCTAACATGAGAGAATATGTCATGTCAGTTAAAACAGAAAGTTCATGCAAAGATTCTCTCCCAAACATTAGGTTACAGCTTCAGTCCTGAGTATCTCTCACATTGCCATTTAAACACATGATGAACGCTTCCTTTCTTCTGGTTCACCTCTTGAGTCAGCTCTGTGCCTACTTCAGGCTTCCTGGTCACCCCATCCCTCACACTCCCTTCCAGAGAAGCCAGAGCTCTTGGTTGAGGTTTCACCCCAAAATTGTCAATAAGCATCCAGGCCCCATAGAGTGGGAGGTCACTTCCTTCCTCATAGTGTCCTTGTGTTCTTGAGAATCACCTTGTCTGGAATAAGAATCTGCTACTATCAGATATGCAGTCCTGCGTGTTAATGACACTTACCTATTCTAGGCATGCATCATGCATGCTAAGTTGCAAAATGCATCAGGTTAAGTTCTATCAGGAAATTAACCACAGGGCCTAGGGTGTGTAAGTCTCTGCATCTCCCTTGGGGCATTGGGAGACCATGTAGATTAACACAGCTTTGAGATCAGCTATCTGGTCTCCTCTCATTCCTGGTGTAATGAGTGGGTTTCTGAAGATTAATCCAGGATGTATCTGGATACTCACACTGGTGTGAAGATATTAAATGACATATCTGTGCCCTTACTATGTTGTTCTAATGTCATAACTCACATTGAATCATTTAATTCTTCTACAATCCCTATGTGTAGGTGTTACTGTGAGTATTCGTAGAGGTTCAACATGAAGCTGGGAGAGAGTAAGTTGATGCAAATAACTAGAAAGACTTGGAGTCAGAACCCACTAGAAGTCTCGTCACAATTATGATGAACTGAGCACATTTCTGAAGAGGCTACTCCTGAGCATATGAGCTCCCTGAAGGAAGGGTCTTTCTCTGTCTTTGTTTTCTCCAGCAAAGAGTACAGTGTCTCTCATATTGTTAAATGAGTAAATAAGTTCTCCCTGGTTTACACTGAAGGACAATTTTTGCTCATTGGAGTTTTGATAACTTCCTCCTGCTCCACTGAGGGAGGGTGGGGATCGAGGTGATAGCATGGGAGGAATATCCTGAGGAATTCCTCAGTGGAAAGCAGATAGTCCTACAGTGATTGTCATTATCATGATTTATCATCTGGGACATTTCTAATCTAAGCAGAGAGACAAGGAGCATGAGGAGGGAGAACCAGAGCAGCGTTTCTGAATTCCTCCTCCTGGGGCTCCCCATCTGGCCAGAACAGCAGGGTGTGTTCTTTGCCCTGTTCCTGGGCATGTACCTGACCACAGTGCTGGGCAACCTACTCATCATCCTGCTCATCAGGCTGGACCCTCGCCTCCACACCCCCATGTACTTCTTCCTCAGCCACTTGGCCCTCACTGACATCTCCTTTTCATCTGTCACCGTCCCTAAAATGCTGATAAACATGCAGACTCAGGATCAATCCATCCTCTATGCAGGCTGTGTAACACAGACATATTTCTTCCTCTTTTTTACTGATCTGGATGATTTCCTGCTCACCTCGATGGCTTATGATCGGTACGTGGCCATCTGCCACCCTCTCCACTACAGCACCGTCATGGGACAGGGGCTGTGCACCTTACTAGTAACTGCGTCCTGGATTCTCTCCTGTGCCAGTGCCCTGTGTCACACCCTCCTCCTGACCCGGCTGTCCTTTTGTGCTGACCACAGCATCCCCCATTTCTTCTGTGACCTTGATGCCCTGCTGAAGCTCTCCTGCTCAGACACGTCTCTCAATGAGCTGGCCATTTTCACAGCAGGAGTGGCTGTCATCGTCCTCCCACTAGTATGCATCCTGATCTCATATGGCCGCATTGGGGCCACCATCCTGAAGGTCCCTTCCACCAAGGGGATCTGCAAAGCATTGTCCACATGTGGCTCCCACCTCTCTGTGGTTTTCCTATTTTATGGAACAATTATTGGACTGTATACTTTACCCTCATCCAGCACCTCCAGGGACAAGAACATAATAGCTTCAGTGATGTATACAGTGGTCACTCCCATGCTGAACCCTTTCATCTACAGCCTAAGGAACAGAGACATGAAGGGGGCTCTCAGGAGACTTTCCAGGAGAGAGATCTTCTTCTCTAAGTAGCAATACCTCACCGTGTCAGTTCTTCCTTCAACGAATGGCACCAGTGTCAGACATTCCTCCATGGAAAACCATGCCGAAGACCATCCCTGTTGCTGGTATCCACCCCGTTCCCCTGTTTCCAGCCACTTGCTTTGCTTTTTCTTTTCTGTTTGCTCCTCCTGAAACCAGTGAATTCCAGGAATAGACACACCAAGTGCTATTTGTTGTAATCATCTGTGTTCTTTTGAACCAACTTCTTTTTGTTTTAACTTTATTTTATGTCTCTATTTCATAAGCCTTGGGATCTGGCAACACTAGAGCACCATCATCTTAGTTGTCTTCAAAGAACCAAATGTCTTTTAAGTCATGAGTAGAAAATGTCATCCTTTACAATTACACTATTGACTTATAGTTATGGATAGACCAAAAAAATCCTTACTTCGATACATATGTTTCCTCTTTAAAGAAAAAGAAATTTTGCCTGCTAATTCATTTGCTATTTAGATTTGTTAGGCATTTTAAATAGCTGTGTCTTCTCATTCTATAAGTTTCTGATGCCTATGTTGAGAATATTAGAAATGTCAGATGTGCTGTGGTTTGGAAATGGTTGTCTTTCATAGTGCTTATGTGAATCTCTTATATGAGTTTGTATCAATGTTTGTGAAACTTAGTCATGTTGGTAATTAGATCACTCTTAAAATGGTTGTATAAAATTAATAATAATCTATATTTTAGCAATCAGCTCCTTAGTTTCACTCTCAATTTTTATCATATTTTTTTCTATAGCTGTCTAAACTTAACTTCAAAGTTTAAGAACATTCAAAGGTAAGAACATTCAAAATTCTGGTTTAGCTAAAGGATCAGCTGATCAATTAAATGCTTCTTATGGGTTTTCAAAGTCTAAACACAATACTAAACTTCTGGCAGTTGATTCTAATGCACAGTAGAGGTTGAGGACACTTGGACTAAATGATTAAGAGAAGCACATAAAACTAAGTCAAGATTCATGTCTTAAAAACACCTGTACCTACACTATACTTTCCTGGTGGCTCAGATGGTAAAGAATCTGCCTGCAATGCCAGGGACCTAGTTATGATCCCTGTGTCGGGAAGATTCCCTGGAGTAGGAAATGGCAACCCACTGCAGTATTCTTTTACATATATATATATATATATATATATATATATATATATATATATATTTAATTGGAGGCTAATTACTTTACAATATTGTATTGGTTTTGCCATACATTGACATGAATCCACCACAGGTGTACATGTGTTCCCCATCCTGAACCCCTCTCCCACCTCCCTCCCCATCCCATCCCTCTGGGTCATCCCAGTGCACCAGCCCTGAGCACCCTGTATCATGCATCAAACCTGGACTGACCAGTATTCTTGCCTGGAGAATTCCATGAACAGAGGAGCCTGGTGGGCTACAGTTCATGGGGTCACAAAGAGTCAGACACGACTGAGCAACTAAC
The DNA here is from genome assembly GCF_016772045.2 of Ovis aries. Lineage (NCBI taxonomy): Eukaryota > Metazoa > Chordata > Mammalia > Artiodactyla > Bovidae > Ovis > Ovis aries. The sequence continues at coordinate 13,289,111 of NC_056056.1, read as the reverse complement.
ACTTTCACTTTTGTACCTATACTGGGAATTGCTATAAAGAATGTATATGGTAGAACATGAGAGTAAAATTTTGCCAAAGTTTTGCAATTATCCTTGGGAGCCTTGTAGATAATGAAATGTGGACCAAAACCAAACACAAAGAATCATCCCTTGATTAGACATTACAATATGGCAGATGTAACTCTGATCTCCCATCCTTTAGACAGTTAGCTGGATGGAAAAAAAAGCTTATTTTTTCCAAAGGAATCTTCTTGGAAAATGAAGATGGAGAAAAAGATATTTCCATGTTAATTTTTTTGTGAAATACATTTGTGTGAAAGTATTCCCTGATATGAAAATTGTGTTAATTAAAATAATGGGGGAGGAGGGTCTCAATGGAAAATTTCTCGGTTGTCCAAATAAGACTCCTGCATGTCTTATTTCTTCATTTTCATTTATAGTTTTATTGGGGTGTAATTGACATATAGTTTTTAAATGTTCAGCTGAAGGTATCTTGACATCCACACGTGGAACAATTATCATAATCAAGATAACGATCATATCTATAATCCTCAAAGGTCACCCTGAACAGTTTCCTCACATGCTTCTGTAAGCCTACCCTCCCTTCACTTATACTTAATATTTTAATCTGTATCTTTTTTTTTAATCAGCTTGGTTGACAAACTATTATTTTCTTCAAAGAACCAATTTTTGGTTTTATTGTATTGTATATTGCCTTTTCTGTTTTCTCTTTCACATATTTCTGCTTTTTTATTATCATTTTCTTTGTTTTGCCTACTTTGGGTTTTGGATTCACAAAAGACCCTGAATAGGTGAAGTAATCTTGAAGGAAGAAAAACACTTGAAGCAGCACATATCATGATTTCTAACTATATTACAAAGTTATAGTAATCAAAACAGTATGACATTAGCTTAAAACGGATGCATAGATTAGTGAAACAGGATAGAGAGACTGGAAGTATTTATAAACCGACATGTATATGGTCAATTAAATTTACCAAAAAAGTACCAATAATATACAATGGGGAAAGGACAGTCTCTTCAATAAATAGTGTTAGGAAAACTGGACAGCCACATGAAAAAGTGAAACTGGGCTACTATCTTATACTCCTAAAACAAGTACAAAAATTAACTCAAAATGGATTAAAGACTTGAACATAGACTTGAAACCATAAAAATCCTAGAAAAAGACATAAGCAACAATCTCCTAGACACTGTTTTTGGTGGTGATTTTTTAAAATTTTGACACCAAACACAAAGGCAACCAAAGCAAAAGTAAGCAAGTGGTACTACATAAATGTATAAAGCTTCTGCACAGCAAAGGAAACCTCCACAAAATGAAAAGGCAATCCAACAATGGGAGAAAATATTTGCAAATAATGTATCTGATAAGGGATTACTATCCCCCCAAATTATAAAGAATTTATACAACTCGATGACAATCAGACAATCCAATTAAAAAAAATGAGCAGAGGATATGAAATGGATATTTTTCCAAAGAAGACATACAGGTGGCCAATAGGCACATGAAATGATGCTCAACATCACTAATCATTGGTTTCTTCGCTAAGTGGTATCCAACTCTTGTGACCCCATGGACTGTAGCCCACCAGGATCCTCTGTCCATGGGATTTCTCAGGCAAGAATACTGGAGTGGGTTTCCATTTCCTTCTCCAGGGGATCTTCCTGACTCAGGGATAGAACCTGGGTCTCCTGCATTGCAGGTGGACATTGAGAAAATGCAAATCAAACCATAATGAGTATCACCTCACTCCTATTAGAATGGTTATCATCAAAAAGACAACAGTAATAAGTGTTGGCAAGAATGCCGAGAAAAGGAAATGGTTGTGTACTGTTGGTGGGAATATAAATTGGTGCAGCTGCTGTGGAAATCAGTATGGAGGTTCCTCAAAAAATTAAAAATAAAGCTACCATATAATCCAGTAATTTCACATCTGGGGTGTTATCCAAGTAATATTTATTTGAAAAAAATTATACAAATTTATTTCAGAGAAAATGAAAACAGTAATTTAAAAAGCGATATATGCATCCAAATATTCATTACAGCATTATTTACAATAGCCAAGATATGGAGGCAACCTAAGTGTCCATCAGTGAGTGAATGGATAAAGAAGATAATTGTATATATATATATATGTGGGTGAAATGGGCAAAAGGAGTCCAAAGGTGTAATTTTCCAGTTTTAAAATAAAGAAGTCCTGAGGGTGTAATGTACAGCATGGTGACTATAGTTATTAATAATAATAGTATATTGCATATTCAAAAGTTGCTAAGACTGTAGATCTTAAATGTCCACATCACAAGAAAAAATATTTTAGAACTATGTATGAGGACAAATGCTAACTAGACTTATTGTGGTGATTATTTTATAATATATAAATATCAAATATCAAATCATTATGTTGTACACCTAAAGCCAATATAATATTACATGTCATTATACCCTAGTTCTAAAAACTCTTATAAAAGAATAAAACACTTCTGATAAAGAACATCTCTTTTTAAAAACCTAAAGAGCATATTATATTTCATGGTAACATTTTAAGCTTGCCTTGAGAACCCCATGAACAGTTGAAAAGGCAAAAGATAGGACACTGAAAGATGAACTCCCCAGGTTAGTAGGTGCCCGATGCTGGGAAAGATTGAGGGCAGGAGGAGAAGGGGACGACAAAGGATGAGATGGTTGGATGGCATCATCGACTCGATGGACATGGGTTTGGGTGGACTCCAGGAGTTGATGATGGACAGGGAGGCCTGGCGTGCTGTGGTTCATGGGGTTGCAAAGAGTTGTACATGACTGAGCAACTGAACTGAATCAAGATTTTTAATGAGACAAAGATTAATAATTTTTACTCTACTTTCCAACCAGAGCCTTTATACTAGTATGATAAAACTGGCAGTGTTAAGAACTTAATCTATGAATGTTACAATCTTTCAGTTCAGTTCAGTCACTCAGTCGTGTCCGACTCTTTGCAACTCCATGAATCGCAGCACACCAGGCCTCCCTGTCCATCACCATCTCCCAGAGTTCACTCAGACTCACGTCCATCGAGTCAGTGATGTCATCCAGCCATCTCATCCTAGGTCGTCCCCTTCTCCTCCTGCCCCCAACCCTCCCAGCATCAGAGTCTTTTCCAATGAGTCAACTCTTCGCATGAAGTGGCCAAAGTACTGGAATTTCAGCTTTAGCATCATTCCTTCCAAAGAAATCCCAGGGCTGATCTCCTTCAGAATGGACTGGTTGGATCTCCCTGCAGTCCAAGGGACTCTCAAGAGTCTTCTCCAACACCACAGTTCAAAAGCATCAATTCTTCGGTGCTCAGCCTTCTTCACAGTCCAAATCTCACATCCATACATGACCACAGGAAAAACCATAGCCTTGACTAGACGGACCTTAGTTGGCAAAGTAATGTCTCTGCTTTTGAATATGCTATCTAGGTTGCTCATAACTTTTCTTCCAAGGAGTAAGCCTCTTTTAATTTCATGGCTGCAGTCACCATCTGCAGTGATTTTGGAGCCCCCAAAATAAAGTCTGACACTGTTTTCCCATCTATTTCCCATGAAGTGATGGGACCGGATGCCATGATCTTCATTTTCTGAATGTTGAGCTTTAAGCCAACATTTTCACTCTCCTCTTTCACTTTCATCAAGAGGCTTTTTAGCTCCTCTTCACTTTCTGCCATAACATTGTTTTGGTCAGATTCTCAGTCACGGCTACTCTGCAAACACCCGAGGTAAAGAGAAATGCTTCTATTTAGGGTGCTCTAGGGGCACTCTGATGCTTGTACTTATATTTAGGTCTTTGGGTTTTTTGCTTGCTTGTACATACTCTTTGGGTAGTCAGAATCAGCAATCCCACCCCACAAATATTGTGATTATTGTGTTACATTAATGACTCTATGCCATAATGACTTGATCTCCCAATGCTTTGTCCTCCATCTCTATTACTGTTGGTATCCAGCCACCACCAGTGATAATTTGAACAATCAGGATGCTACCATATCCCAAATGTTATCTACCACTCATTGTCATGAAGGTGACTCAGGTGCTTTTCAAATATATGAGCAACCCAATCTCAGAATTCTGGTTTTAGTCTGTCTGTCTTTTAGCAAGGACAATGCCTGCTATCAATTACTACTTTATGTAGGGTCCTGACAACAAACAATTATACACTCAGATGGTGAGAAGGAGATACCTTTCATAGTTATGAACACAGAAGATATGAAAACACTGTCAGCATAGTTAACGTGCTCAGTCATACCTGACTCTTCATGACCCCATGAACTGTAACCTGTCAGGCTCCTCTATCCATGGAATTTTCCAGCAAGAATACTGGAGAATACATTTCCTACCCAGGGAGCTCCCTTACCCAGGGATTGAACCTGTGTCTCTTGTATCTCCTGCATTGGTAGGAAGATTCTTTACTACAGCACCACTCAGTATAAGCATGAGTATTCTAGCTGTGGGCAAGAGGCTACTTGAGATGAACTACAGCCTATAGGTACAGGGACAAAGGCAAAACAAACCTTAGTCTGGCAGAGAAGAGGAAATCTCAACCTCAAATCTCCTCCCATGGCTGAACCCTACAAGAAGTCAGAGGCCCAAGAATATCAGAAACAGAAAAACCTAGGTTTGAAATAACACTGAGGAAATAATCCTAAATGTTATTGTTTTGAAAAATATAGAAAATAACCTTCAAATATATATCCAAAAACTCAGAGAAAGGAAAAATAGGTAAGTCACCTTGGGGCATGCATCCTAAGTAGCTTCAGTTGTATCTGACTCTTTGCAACACTATGGACTGTAGCCTGCTAGGTTCCTTTGTCTATGGAATTCTCCAAGCAAGAATACTGGAGTGGTTGGCCATGCCCTCCTCCAGAGAATCTTCCCAATCCAGGATTTTGTTCCCATGAACTCCCATCTCCCATAACTCTCTGCATTGCAGGCGGCATGCTGTATCCGTCAAACATGACTGCCACCTGGGAAGCCATTCCAAAATCATCCTACCCTGGTAGCAGTGTTAAATAGTTTAACTTGAGTTGGAAAACCAATCAAAGCAAGTGAAATAAAGTGAAATGTTCAGAGGGAATTGTTACAATCTACTGCATAAAGTGAAAGTCGCTCAGTTGTATCTGACTCTTTGCAACCCCATGGACTATACAGTTCATGGAATTCTCTAGGTCAGAATACTGGAATGGGTAGCCTTTCCCTTCTCCAGGGGAATCTTACAAACCCAGGGATCTAACTCAGGTCTCCTGCATTGCAGGTGGATTCTTTACCAACTGAGACACAAAGGAATGCTGAGTTGTGGTGGCTTAGACGGTAAAACATCTGCCTACAGTGTGGGAGACCTGGGTTCGATCCCTGCACCAGGAAGATCCTCTGGAGAAGGAAATGGCAACCCACTCCAGTACTCTTGCCTGGAAAATCCCATGGATGGAGGGGCATAGTAGGCTACAGTCCATGGCGTCACAAAGAGTCAGACACAAGTGAGTGACTTCACTTCTTCACTGTATAAAGAAAGGCAATGCCAAAGAATGCTCAAACTACCGCACAATCACACTCATCTCACATGCTAGCAAAGTAATGCTCAAAATTCTCCAAACCAGGCTTCAGCAGTACATAAACCGTGAACTTCCAGATGTTCAATCTGGTTTTAGAAAAGGCAGAGGAACCAGAGATCAAATTGCCAACATCCGCTGGATCATGGGAAAAGCAAGAGAGTTCCAGAAGAACATCTATTTCTGCTTTATTGACTATGCCAAAGCCTTTGACTGTGTGGATCACAATGAACTGTGGAAAATTCTGAAAGAGATGGGAATACCAGACCACCTAACCTGCCTCTTGAGAAATCTGTATGCAGGCCAGGAAGCAACAGTTAGAACTGGACATGGAACAACAGACTGGTTCCAAATAGGAAAAGCAGTACATCTAGGCTGTATATTGTCACCCTTATTATGTTTTTTTTTAAATTTTTATTTTTACTTTATTTTGCTTTACAATACTGTATTGGTTTTGCCATACATTGACATGAATCAGCCCCGGGTGTACATGAGTTCCCAATCCTGAACCCCCTCCCACCTCCCACCCCATATCATCTCTCTGGATCTTGATGCAGAGTACATCATGAGAAACGTTGGACTGGATGAAGCACAAGCTGGAATCAAGATTGCTGGGAGAAATATCAATAACCTCTGATATGCAGATGACACCACCCTTATGGCAGAAACTGAAGAAGAACTAAAGAGCCTCTTGATGAAAGTGAAAAGGAGAGTGAAAATGTTGGCTTAAAGCTCAACATTCAGAAAACGAAAATCATGGCATCTGGTCCCATCACTTCATGGAAAATAGATAGGGAAACAGTGGAAACAGTGTCAGACTTTATTTTGGGGGGCTCCAAAGTCACTGCAGATGGTGACTGCAGTCATGAAATTAAAAGACTCTTACTCCTTGGAAGGAAAGTTATGACCAACCTAGACAGCATATTCAAAAGCAGAGGAATTACTTTGCCAACAAAAGTCCATCTAGTCAAGGCTATGGTTTTTCCAGTGGTCATGTATGGATGTGAAAGTTGGACTATAAAGAAAGCTGAGCACAGAAGAATTGATGCTTTTGAACTGTGGTGTTGGAGAAGACTCTTGAGAGTCCCTTGGACTCCAAGGAGATCCAACCACACCATCCTAAAGGAGATCAGTCCTGAGTGTTCATTGGAAGGACTGATGTTGAAGCTGAAACTCCAATACTTTGGCCACCTGATGTGAAGAACTGACTTATTTGAAAAGACCCTGTTGTTGGGAAAGATTGAAGGCAGGAGGAGAAGGGGACGACAAAGGATGAGATAGTTGGATGGCATCACCGACTCAATGGACATGAGTTTGGGTAAACTGCGGGAGTTGGTGATGGACAGGGAGGCCTGGCCTGCTGTGGTTCATGAGGTTGCAAAGAGTAGGACACGACTGAGCAACTGAACTGACTGACTGACTGCATAATTAGTATTTACTTGTGTCCCTCCAAAATTCATACATTGAAACCTATTCCTCAGTATGATGGTATTTAATGTTAATTAGGTTATAAGGGTGGAGCCCTCATGAATGGTATCAGTGCCCTGAAAAAGAGACCCTAGAGAGCTCCCTTGCCCCCTCTGCCCAGTCAGGACACAGCAAAAAGATGACTGTTTATGAACTAGGAAGCAGGCTCTCACCAGACACCAAGTCTGTTAGCATCTTGGTCTTGAACTCCCCAGCCTCCAGGACTATGAGAAAACAATGTTTGTTGCTTACGCTACCCAGTCTTTGGTATTGTATTATAGTAGCCCAAACAGATTAAGATATGCTCTTATCTACAAAAAGAAGAAATAAAGATGCAAAGTGGCCAAGATGGCAGAGTAAGAAGACCCTGAGCTCCTCGTCTCCCACAAGCACACCAAAATTACAGCTACTTACAGAGCAACTATCTAAGATAATGACATGAAGACTAGCAGGAAAGATTTTCCACAACTAAATATATAAAGAAGGAAACAGTGAGACAAGTAGGAGGGGTAGACATGTGATACTATCAAAATCCATATCCCTGGAAAGGTGACCCACAAAAGGAAAGATAATCACAACTGAAGAAGTTCTCGCCTAAAAGCCAGGAGTCCAAGCACCATATCAGGCTTCCCAGCCTGGAGGTTCTGTACAGGGAAGACAGGCTTCCAGAATGTCTGGCTTTGAAAGCCAGCAGGGCTGGCATGTGGGAGAGGGCTGTAGGAAACAGACTCTACTTTGAAAGGGCACATGCTAAATCTCGCATGCTCTGAGTCCCCATGTAGAGACAATAATTTGAAAGGAGCCCCTCAGATTCACTCGCTGATCTTGGAGAACCTCCCAGAGAGACAGGAGCCAACCAACTAGGACTCCATCTGGGAGCATAGATGCTGGCAGCAGCCATTCGTAGAAGCTTGTTCTACCATAAAAAGACTGCTGCTGGCAAGTGCCATGTGGGGTTCTCCCTCTGGTCCATTAGCACCAGAGGTTTACCCAACCACCAGTCCTGGGTCCCTCAACAGCCAGTGACCTAGTTACCCCCACCAGTGGGCTAGCATCAACCTAGGGATGACTTAGTAGTCACACCAGACCTGGCCCCACCCAGCCCCACCCAATTGAAGCCAGCAGCCAACACATGAAGTAGAGCCAGGCAGCCAACTGGGTAAGGGACCAGTCTTACCCACAAGTTCCCTACAACAGCCAGTCCTTCCATAGCAGAAGGACTCACACAGCCCACATAGGGGACATCCCTAGAACATATAGCTTAGATGGCCAGGGGGTAGCATGCTGTTAGGTACATAGTACATGTGGATAGTCCTATGTAGGATTACTTCTCCGATACTGGGAAACATAACCAATGTACCTAATACATAGAAATAAATACAGAGAAGTAGGTAGAAGTGGAGACAGAAGAACATATTCCAGAAAAGGAATAAGACAAAGCCCCAGAAGAACTAAGGAAAGTGAAGATAAGAAATCTAACAGATAGGGTTCAAGGCAATGGTCACTGTCATTTAATCGCTAAGTCATGTCCAACTCTTTGCGACCCCATGGACTGCAGCATGCCAGGCTTCCCTGTCCTTCCCCATCTCCCAGAGTTTGCTTAAACTCATGTCCATGGAGTCAGTGATACCATCCAACCATCTCATCCTTTGTCACCCCCTTCTCCTCCCGTCCTTAATCTTTCCTGGCATCAGGATCTTTTCACATCAGATGGCCAAAGTATTGGAGCTTCAGCATCAGTCTTTCCAATGAATATTCAAGGTTGATTTGCTTGAGGATTGACTGATTTGATCTCCTTGCAGTCCAAGAGACTCTCAAGAGTCTTCTCTTAACACCACAGTTCAAAAGCATTAGTTTTTAGGCACTCAGACTTCTTAATGGCCCAACTCTCACATCCATACCTGACTATTGGAAGTGCCATAGCTTTGACTGGATGGACCTTGTCAGCAAAGTGATGTCTTTGTTTTTTAATGCACAGTCTGGGTTTGTCATACTTTTCCTCCAAGGAGCAAACGTCTTTTAGTTTTGTGGCTGCAGTCATCATTGACAGTGATTTTGGAACCCAAGAAAATAAAGTCTGTCACTGTTTCCTTTTCCCCCATCTATTGGCCATAATGTTGAGTCTTAAGCCAACTTTTTCACTTTCCTCTTTCACCTTCATCAAGAGGTTTTTAAGTTCTTCTTTGCTTTATACCAATAGGGTGGTATCATCTGCATATCTGAGGTTGTTGATATTTCTTCCAAGAATCTTAAAGATGCTCAATGAAATTAAGAAAAGAATACATGAACATAGTGAGATGCTTATGAGTTAGAAAATATAAAGAAGAGATAAAAGAATACAAAACAGATCTCAAGAGCACAAAAACTGAAATAAAAATACACTAGAAGAAATCAATATATCAATAGATTAGATAAGACAAGAAAGTGGAAATCACCAAAGTGAACAGAAAAAAGAAGAAAAAGATTTTTTTTTTTAATGTGGATGAGTTAAGAGATTTCTGGGACAACTTAACGTTCACATTATAGGGGTCCCAGAAGGAAAAGAGAGAGAGAAAGAGTCGAGAATTTATTTTAAAAAAATAATTTCTGAAAACCTCTTTTACCTGGGGGAAGTAAACAGATATCTAGATCCAGGAAGTACAGAGACTCTATACAAAGACACATTATAATTAAAGTGACAAGAATAAAAGATAATGAGAGAATGTAAAAAGCAATAAGAGAGGGCTTCCTTGGTGGTCCTGTTGTTAAGAATCCACCTTGCAATGCAAGTGACACCAGTTCGATCCCTGGTGCGGGAAGATCCCACATGCCTCAGAGCAACTAAGCCAATGCACCACCACTACTGAGCCTGTGCGCTAGAGCCCATGCTCTGCAATAAGAGAAGCCACCGCAATGAGACCTGTGTACTGCAACGAATAGTAGCCTCCCCCAACGAAACCAGAGAAAGCCTGCGTGCAGCAATGGAGAACCACTTACAGTCAAAAATAATAAAATAAATAAATCTTGGTTAAAAAAGCAGTAAGAGAAAAGCAGCTAGTTATGTATATAAGACTAGCAGCTGATTTGTCAGCAGGAACTCTGCAGACCAAAAGGAAGTAACATGACACATTCAGAGTTCTGAAAGGGAAAACTGCAACCAAGAATACTATATTCAACAAGTCTATCATTCAGATTTGAAGGAGAGACAAAGAATTTTATAGACAAGCAAAAGCTAAAAGACTAAAATGGCTTTCAAGAAATGATAAAGGGACTTCTCTAAGCAGAAAAGCCGATAACTGGAAAAATGAAAATGACAAAAGGAAAAATCTTGTTGGTAAAGGCAAACATAAAGTAAAAAAAAATTATATGTAAAATGGGCAGCTAGTGACAACCTGTCATTAAGCACAGGAAGCTCAGCTCAGTGTTCTGTAGGTGGGTGGGAGGGAGGCCCAAGAGGGAGAGGATATATACAAGTAGCTGATTCACTTCATTGTACAGCAGAGGCTTGCACAACGTTGTAATGCAATTCTACTCCAATAAAAATAATAAAATCACCAGACATAAAGCTGGTAGAAAGGGTAAAGGAAAAGGCAATAGAATCATCTATAGTCACAATAGGCAGTTCAGGGATGCACAAAATAAAAAGATGTAAAATATGATGCAAAAAAAATTAAATGTAGTTAGAGGGAGTAAGAATACAGGGTTGTTAGACTGTATTCAAACTTAAGAGATCATCAACTTAATCATAATGTGTAAACAAACTGTAGTCCATTCCCCAGGATCCAGTTGTGGTGATGAGACATAAAATCCCTCAATCTTTTGTTCAGAGAACAAGAGTATTAAAGTGTTTCTGGTGTTCTTGAAATAACATGGAATCCAGAAACAAGAGACTTTGGTTAACTCACTCAAGCTCCAGTTTGGTTTGTTATAGACTCTGAAACACATTTTCCCCAATGTCAACTGAGAAAGCAAAAAGCTTTGTGAATCACCAAGTTCTTAAAAGTTGCTGTGTGGTTATTATCCATTATTCCTGTGGGGTGAACTCTCCTATTTCCTGCTGTCAGCAGACAGTTTTTCCCTCAAGGGAACCAAAGACAATGAAGGAATTATTTCCCATTTGTCTCTAACCTGTAACTAGCAGGGGGGTTCCCCTGCCACCCCCAATCTGGTCCTCTCCATTATTCATAAATTTCAAAGCCACTCCCATTGCTCAGGGGTTATAAGAAAATGTATGTCAGTACATCTATCTTATTTGGTTTTGAACTATAATTCTCCCCTTTGCAAGGTTTCTTCAATGTCCTTAGAGCCTCCACTGTTTCAGTGTACTCTTTGTCTTCTAGAGAGAAATGGAAGAACATTCCCATGCCTTGTAGCTGAAGGTATATGTGCTCACCACCTAAGAGGCAAGAGTGGGAGTAGAATTTATGCAGAGCTGTGATACATATGTTTGTGTGTGTGTGTGTGTCCAGTGTGTATTATTGATCCCTCTTGTAGTTCTACCACTTTTCTCACCAGCATATAACAGACAGTTCCATGTAAAATAATTTATCTCAAACTGATCCTCTAGCCAATCTTTGAGAGGATAGGGAAAACTATATCTCTTCTTACTTATCTTTCTTCCTCATTGTTGTCTTTTGGCTTTTCTAAATTTTATCCTAAATCTGTGATGATCTTCATCTCTGCTGTTATGATCCAGGTGTAAGCAGGCATTCTTTCATACCTGAACTACTGCAATAAATAGCCTCCTATTAAAATTCTTGCTAACACTCTTGTCTTGCTATTAATGTAATCTATTCTCTATCCAGTAGCCAGCATACAAATTAGAATTTTTCATTCACTCCTTAACTTAAATATTTTCATAGGTGTCTACTGCTCTGAGAATAGAATCAAAGCTTTCAATTACAGCTGAAAAGGTCTTAAATAAGCTGACTCCTAGATAATTCTCCAACCATGTAAGTTTCCTGTGCTTACATTGCTCCTGAATTTTACCTATTCCTCAAACACCATAGTCCTGTATTATCCAACATAACTACAAAGCCTGTTTTTATAAGCTTTATTCAACAGGATTTTTATTATCTAGAATTCACTTTAAAGAACCCGTAAGAACAGACTTCCTTACCATCTCAGCTTGTAATTTAACAAAATCACTGCAGATGGTGATTGCAGCCATGAAATTAAAAGACGCTTACTGTTTGGAAGGAAAGGTATGACCAACCTAGACAGCATATTCAAAAGCAGAGACATTACTTTGCCAACAAAGTTCCGTCTAGTCAAGGCTATGGTTTTTCCGGTAGTCATGTATGGATGTAAGAGTTGGACTGTGAAGAAAGCTGAGCGCCTGAAGAATTGATGCTTTTAAACTGTGGTGTTGGAGAAGACTCTTGAGAGTCCCTTGGACTGCAAGGAGATCCAACCAGTCCATTCTAAAGGAGATCAGTCCTGGGTATTCTTTGGAAGGAATGATGCTAAAGATGAAACTCCAGTACTCTGGCCACCTCATGCAAAGTGTTGACTCATTGGAAAAGACTCAGATGCTGGGAGGGATTGGGGACAGGAAGAGAAGGGGATGACAGAGGATGAGATGGCTGGATGGCATCACTGACTCGATGGACGTGAGTGTGAGTGAACTCCAGGAGTTGGTGATGGACAGGGAGGCCTGGCATGCTGCGATTCATGGGGTGGCAAAGAGTCAGACATGACTCAGTGACTGAACTGAACTGATTACTATCATGAATTTATACAGCCTCCAATACCATTTCTAGGAATTTATCCTACAGATATATAAGCTAACGTGAAAAAGGCATTTGAACAATGTTACTAGTGAGGTATCATTGGGAATGGTAAAACATTAGAAACAATCTAAATGCCCATAGACAGCTAGTTGGCACTTTTATTGCGATAAACTGATTAGTATTAGCATAGTAATAATTAGCAACACTGAATGTATAATTCATCTCAGGTAATAATATTAAGTAAGTAGGATTTTTAAATGCAGTAAATTGGGGAATATAGAAATTGTAGAGATAACTTGAGTCAAATTGGGAGAATTGGTAGATAATGCAAATTTCAGTTGACCCTCAGCAGGAAAGATGAGTTCTGTTGTGAGATACTTTCTCAGCTTCCAAAGAGACAGAGAGCTTTAGAGTAAATGTGCTTATATAGTATGCGAATTTTATTTTTTAGTCAATGGACCACCATGTTCTCTTGCTCTATTATTTCATGAACATTCCCATGAGCAAATCTAATTGACATGAAGAAGAAAGAAAAATGATAATTTTAGCAAAGTGTTAGAATACAACAAGGAAATATCAGTTATGAATCACTGGCATAAAACCTAGGTTAGGACTATGAAAGTTATTCAGTAAATTATATCTGCCAGATACTTAAGATGAGCTCTTTTTTTTTTTTTGACAGATCCAGGACATGATTGGAAAAAGCCAAAGCATTTACTGATTTTTAAAATTAAATTAAATTAAATTAAATTTATTTACTGGTGTTTCGAAAACTTGAATAAAATAATCTGGTTAGAATCGAGGGAATAAGTTTGGAATTTAAAAGGGAAACTGTTTTTTTTCCTCCATGTCCCATGAAAATCTCTCTACAAAGAATGATGGCAGATTGAAAATGCTGAGGAATGGGAAGCCATTCTCTTAAGAGAAGAACTGATCATATTACATGGTATGTCACTAGATCTTTTATGTTATTGACAAAGACTCCTGTCTTTAGTGCCTTCATTTGATCAGTTACATGTTTTTACCAAGTCTCCAAATCCCAGTTTCTGGGGGATACAGAGCAGTCCATTGGGTTGTCTCATCTTGATCCAATCCACAAAACAAAGTATAAGCTAAAGTGTGTGAGAGGCATGCGGAAGGTTAAGAAAGGCCAGCAGATCAATTGTAGAGTCTCTACTAGTATTTCTAATAACTGGTTACTGACATAGCCATGCAGCCTAATATTCTATTAATAATCTCAGATTTCTGTTATAAACTCCTGAACTCCTCAGGTTTGAGCCTGATTTGATATAATAATAATTCTAATGTTACATGGTTTCTCCAAAAGAAATAGTGCTGGTTTCTAGGTGGACATTTTTATCCAGACCATCACTAGTCCATTAGTGGAGCAAAGAGCATGAGCCACTCAGGCTAAGATTCATGTACTAACTTGTTCAAAAGTATGTTTCATTATGTGATAGTCATAATGATTTCTCATGCTTCCACATTTTCATCTCTTTTTTTTTCATCTCCAGCAAAAGAGACCATGGGGAGGGAAAATCAAAGCAGTGTGTCTGAGTTCCTCCTCCTGGGGCTCCCCATCCGGCCAGAGCAGCAGGGTGTGTTCTTTGCCCTGTTCCTGGGCATGTACCTGATCATGGTGCTGGGCAACCTGCTCATCCTCCTGGTCATCAGGCTGGACCCTCACCTTCACACCCCCATGTACTTCTTCCTCAGCCACTTGGCCTTCACTGACATCACTTTTTCATCAGTCACAACTCCAAAGATGCTCATGAATATGCAGACACAGAGTCAATCCATCTCGTATGCTGGGTGCATTTCCCAGGTGTATTTTTTCTTAATGCTTGGGTGTCTTGACAGCTTTCTTCTCACCTCAATGGCCTACGACAGGTACGTGGCCATCTGTCACCCCCTCCACTACATCACAGTTATGAGTCAGAGCCTGTGTTTCCTGTTAGTAATTGTGTCCTGGGTCCTATCCTCTGCTAGTGCCATCTTACACACCCTCCTCCTGGCCCATCTCTCTTTCTGTAGAGACAACCTTCTCCCTCACTCCTTCTGCGACCTTGCTACCTTACTTAAACTGTCAACCTCAGATACCACAGTCAATGAGCTGTTTATCCTCACTGTGGGAGTGGTAGTCATTACCCTCCCATTTGCATGCATATTGGTCTCTTATGGCTGCATTGGGGCCACCATCCTTAGGGTCCCCTCTACTAAGGGACTCTACAAAGCCTTGTCTACATGTGGGTCCCACCTCTCTGTAGTGGCTCTGTACTATGGAACAATTATTGGACTGTACTTTTTTCCCTCATCTAATAACTCCAATGACAAGGATGTTATTGTGGCCATATTGTACACTCTGATCACTCCCATGCTAAATCCTTTTATCTACAGTCTGAGAAATCAGGATATGAAAGGAGCTCTGGGAAATATACTTAGTAGAGGAACATTTTCATAAGGATAACTTTTGTTTCCCTATTAACTGAATCCCACACATACAATGTGAGTATCCTTTCCTCTCTGATTAGTTACTTCTTAGTGAGTCTCGATGTGGCCTTCTATCTTTAGTCTCTGCTTCAGCTTGGACATAGCTTTCTTCTCTGTTTAATTTTTTGCTAACTATAGAGAGGGAGAGATTTTACAAATATACCTGCACAACTACCATTTCCTTCCCCCCTCCTTTTTTCTGTGATATTCATTGTTCCACAAACACTGAAGAAAAGTTTTTGTAGTCACAACTCTCACTATTTTGGTGAGGGGGTGTGGATAATTTACAGACCTTATGTAACAAAGCATTTTTCCCTTCTCAAGATAACAAAAATATTATTTCTAGTTGGCTTATGATTTTATTTTATAGTTTAATTCCACAATACATTTAAAAGTTATCTTTTGAGTGACCTTAATTAGAAATCTATTATTAATTCTATCTGTAATTTCTTCTCAAAATATTACTATATTTTTACTTTTAAAACAACCTCCTGTTCCATTTTTAAAATCCCTATCTTTTAAGCTTTCATTGAAACATTTCTTTTTCTGTGGCTTTTTTTCACAAATATAATTGTATATATTTAAAGTGTACAATGTGAAAATTTGATAAACCAGACAACAATAAATGCTATATGGTATCACTTATATGTGGAAACTTTTTTAAAATGCTGATTTCATAGGAACAGAGAATAGAATGGTGGTTACCAGGGGCAGGGTGTAGGGGGAAGTGGGTAATGTAGGTCAAATGGTTCAGTTTTAGTTTGAAGAAGAATAAGTTCTGAGGACCAAGTGTAGTGTGATGGCTAGTTAATAACATGGTATTGCATACTTGAAAGTTTCTGAAGATGGTTCACAAGCATTATCAGTACACACATGAAAAGATTAACTAAAGGAAGTGATAGATGTGTTAATTATCTTAATCTTGGTAATCATTTCACAATATATATGTATTTTAAATCATCACCTCCAATTAAAATAAATAAATTTATATTTAAAAAATCATCACATTGTATACTTTTGTTTATAATCTCTTATAAAAGAAACACTAATCTGTTTTATTCTCTATGGCTTTTTTGTTTATTTTCAGCATTATGTTATTATGAAAATGAAGTGACAAATATTTTTGTGCATTACTTATTGTGTACAAGCAAGAGATTACATAAATTATATACCCAGAAAAAGAGTTATTGGACTGTAGATGTGTATGTTCAATTTAATTATCACTGCTAAATCTTCTGAAATAGTTGTACCAAGAAGTCAATTTGAAAAGACTACATACTGTAGGATTCCAACTATATAAGATGCTGGAAAAGGCAAACTGCAGAGAAGACAAAAATTTCAGTGGTTATCAGGGGTCCAGAGTTTGAGGTGGGAGAAAAATAAACAGAAGAGAGGGGATTTTTAGTTCAGTGAAACTATTCCATATGATAATATAACAGTGGATACATGTCATGATGTATTTGTCAAGAATTTTAAAACTGTACAACACAAAGAGTGAATTCTAAATATAACTATGGGCTTTAATAAAATATATCAATGATGGTTCACTCATAACAAATGTACCAAATGGATGTAAGATGTTTATAACTGGGGAGCTTAGGTAAGGGTCGGGCAGAAGTTCCTGGACATTTTCTGCTCAATTCTTCTTAAACCAAAAACTACTCTAAGAAATACTCTATTAATTTTTTAAAAATCAGCTTTAAATCAGTATAATTTAATTATTATTGTCTGATAATCTTTAAATGTCAAATATTTTCCATTAGAGCTTTTTTTCCATTTCTATAATTTTATTTATTTATTTATTTATTTTTGTTGTTGTTTTAAATTTCCTTTATTGCAATCTCTTTATTTTATTTTTTGATATAAATTTATTTATTTTAATTGGAGGTTAATTACTTTACAATATTGTATTGGTTTTGCCATACATCAGCATGAATCCGCCACAGGTATACACATGTTCCCCATCCTGAACCTGACTCCCTCCTCCCTCCTCGTTGTCTGAGTATGAGAGCTCCTATTATTTTACTTCTTCAATAATACTTGATACTAATAAATTTCTCAAGTTTTTACAATTCTGGTGAGTAGAAAATTGTATCTCATTGTAGTTTTATTTTATATTTTCCTGGTAATTGATGACATAGAACATCTTATCCAATGCTTATGGGATGTTTGTGGCAGAGATGGTTAGCTGTCCACCAGAATTTATGATCTCTTTCCCAAGTGTGAAGCTGGCTCTGGGAGACAGCTGCCACATTTCCTGCTAATCTAGGTGTGGCTCTGTGGCGTGTCCTCCCCAAGGGAAAACAATGTGTGCTATTTTCTGGCTAGAATTTTAAAGAAGGATGTGTATTTTCTCTATTGTCTGGAAGCAGATTTATCTGCAGTCCTGAGAGATCACTGGTCTTGGTCCCTCATTTACCACGTAGTGAAATGCCATCTACCCACTAGAAAACCCACTCTGCAACATTTGCAGCCATCATTGTTCCTACTGGTACAAGATTTTCTTCTGTGAGATAAATGATAATGTCTTTTCCCGCTTTTCTATTGAGTTATTTCTCTTTTTTTATTGCTGTACAGATAGACTTCATATAGTCTTCAGATTAATCCTTTGTCGTATTTGTATATATTGTAAATGCTGCCCATTATTGGAAGCTTGCTACTTTTGCTTCTTACTTTCTATTGATGTCTTAATTTTAAAGTGATTAGAATTATTAATGTATCATTTTATGATTTGTGTTATTGACTTTAAAGTGCTTCCTTGAGAAAGTCACCTTGAAAATGGCAAACATTGTATTTTACAAACAAGAAAAGGATGTGACATCAGAAAAAGTGCAGGATCTGAAGAAAGGTGGACTCAGATTTCTTGTCAGCATCATAAACGTGCATAAATAGTAGGAATACCCCAGTATCAGTTCAGTTCAGTTCAGTTGCTCAGTCGTGTCCGACTCTTTGCGATCGCATGAATTGCAGCACGCTAGGCCTCCCTGTCCATCACCAACTCCCAGAGTTCACCCAGACTCACGTCCATCGAGTCCGTGATGCCATCCAGCCATCTCATCCTCTGTCGTCCTCTTCTCCTCCTGCCCCCAATTCCTCCCAGCATCAGAGTCTTTTCCAATGAGACAACTCTTCCCATGAGGTGGCCAGAGTACTGGAGTTTCAGCTTTAGCATCATTCCTTCCGAAGAAATCCCAGGGCTGATCTCCTTCAGAATGGACTGGTTGGATCTCCTTGCAGTCCAAGGGACTCTCAAGAGTCTTCTCCAACACCACAGTTCAAAAGCATCAATTCTTTGGCACTCAGCCTTCTTCACAGTCCAACTCTCACATCCATACATGACCACAGAAAAAACCATAGCCTTGACTAGACGGACCTTAGTCGGCAAAGTAATGTCTCTGCTTTTGAATATGCTGTCTAGGTTGCTCATAACTTTTCTTCCAAGGAGTAAGCATCTTTTAATTTCATGGCTGAAATCACCATCTGCAGTGATTTTGGAGCCCAGAAAAATAAAGTCTGACACTGTTTCCACTGTTTCCCCATCTATTTTCCATGAAGTGATGGGACCAGATGCCATGATCTTCGTTTTCTGAATGTTGAGCTTTAAGCCAACTTTTTCACTCTCCTCTTTCACTTTCATCAAGAGGCTGTCTAGTTCCTCTTCACTTTCTGCCATAAGGGTGGTGTCATCTGCATATCTGAGGTTATTGATATTTCTCCCAGCAATCTTGATTCCAGCTTGTGTTCCCTCCAGTCCAGCGTTTCTCATGATGTACTCTGCATATAAGTTAAATAAGCAGGGTGACAATATACAGCCTTGACGTACTCCTTTTCCTATTTGGAAAAGTCTGTTGTTCCATGTCCAGTTCTAACTGTTGCTTCCTGACCTGCATACAGACTTCTTAAGAGGCAGGTCAGGTGGTCTGGTATTCCCATCTCTCTCAGAATTTTCCACAGTTTCTTGTAATCCATACAGTCAAAGGCTTTGGCATAGTCAATAAAGCAGAAATAGATGTTCTGAAACTCCCTTGCTTTTTCGACGATCCAGCGGATGTTTGCAGTTTGATCTCTGGTTCCTTTGCCTTTTCTAAAACCAGCTTGAACATCAGGAAGTTCATGGTTCACATATTGTTGAAGCCTGGCTTGGAGAATTTTGAGCATTACTTTACTAGCATGTGAGATGAGTGCAATTGTGCGGTAGTTTGAGCATTCTTTGGCATTGCCTTTCTTTGGGATTGGAATGAATCCTCTAATACAATTTACTATAGGTGAGTTCAACATTAGGTGTGTCTGCCTTGTACAGGGTAGAGTTGTTTAGCAAAATAATCTACAGCGAAACAGTTATGGTATGTGGGTTAACTGACTGTCACAAACATCAATCTGGTGGGGGATGTTGAGAGTCAGGGGGGCTGTGGGTATGCTGTGACAGGGGTATATAGGAACTCCATGCTTTACACTCAATTTTGCTGTAAACCTAAAACTTTAAGATCTATAAACAGTAAGATCCATAATTTAAACAGTAATATGTATAATTTTAAAAAAGACAGATATGGTACTGTAGTGTCAGTGTCAGTCTTTCAAACTCAAACATCAATTACTATCAACTGAACACACACAAACACTGTATGACAAACAGCTGTTATGTGCAAGGCATTGTCCAGAGTCCAGGGGAGGTTCGTGACTTTGGAAAATAGCAGCAATTGAGCATCTAGAGTAAAACCATGCCCCTGACCTTGTTAGTACAGCGCAAGAACCTGAGCTAGTGGTCATCAGAAATAGAATAATAAAATATCAGTAGTATATCCCTTTTTAAAATATAAATTTATTTTAATTGGAGGTTAATTACTTTACAATATTGTATTGGTTTTGCCATACATCAACATGAATCTCCCACAGGTATACACGTGTTCCCCATCCTGAACCCCCCTCCCTCCTTCCTCCCCATACCATCCCTCTGGGTCGTCCCAGTGCACCAACCCCAAGGATCCAGTATCATGCATCGAACCTGGACTGGTGATTCATATCATATATGACATTATACGTGTTTCCATGCCATTCTCCCAAATCATCCCACCCTCTCCCTCTCCCACAGAGTCCAAAAGACTGTTCTATACATCTGTGTCTCTTTTGCTGTCTGGCATACACACACACTGAGGAATCCAGAACTGAAAGAGACACGTGTACCCCAATGTTCATCGCAGCACTGTTTATAATAGCCAGGACATGGAAGCAACCTAGATGTCCATCAGTAGATGAATGGATAAGAAAGCTGTGGTACATGTACACAATGGAGTATTATGCAGCCATTAAAAGAATACATTTGAATCAGTTCTAATGAGGTGGATGAAACTGGAGTAGTATATCTCTTGCTAACAATTGAACAGGCTTCAGTTTTTGTAACACTTTGGACATCTATGTCTCAGTAGGGTTTTGTTCTAGCATTTGGTAGTATATTGTGTGATTTTCAGTGTGGTTTGTATGAAATATATCTGAATTTTTCAAAAGCAAAAAAGTATTTTCCTGACTCATGTACATAAAGATAGTGTGACATTTATGTAAAAATTAAAAATTTTGCCTCTGGTTCTTGTTATGTTTTGGCTATACCACGTGGTTCGTGGGATCTTAGTTCCCTGACAGAGATCGAACTCTGGTCCTGGGCAGTGAGAGTATGGAGCCCTAACTACTGGGCAGCCAGGGAATTCCCTGCCTTTAGTTCTTAAAACACATGGAGTTGTTTTTAATGCAGTAGGAAATGAAGATTTTGTATAATGTTTCTTCATAGTAATAAGGAACTTCTAAAATTTAATTTTTAAAGAGTTCGTCCTTTCTTCACCACTCTACAATAGATGTCCCTGACTAAAATTGAAAGTATCAATCTGGCAATTTCATCTCTATACCAAAAAATAGACTCAGATAAATGATGGGTAATTTTGATGTGGAAGTATTCCATAAGGATTTGCTCAGAAGAGTAGAACAACGGTGCTTGCTTAGCCAACTATTGCAAGAGCTGGAGAATGAAGGTCAGAGGAGTGGCCCTTGAAGGTTAAAATAGCAACAACTGAAGATTTCAGCCTAAAACGTGAAATAGATGGTTTTAAAAGTTTGATGGTTAGTAGCTGAAAAATCTCAAGCAATACTGACAGACTCCTAAAAATATCTCAACGTGCTGCAGCCATGCAGACAGCTCTTAGAAGCCCACCGGGAAATTTCTGTGAACTTCACTTTTGCTTATTTCTGCCTGTAATGTAATTACCTCCAGAAAGTAACGCCTTCTCCTTTTCTGCCCTGTAAATTTCTCATGAGTTCTCATTGCAAAACATTAAACTTGAACAATACAAAAAGGAAAAATCTGGAAGTGTTTCCAGCCTCACCGCTACAAGGAGGGGAAGACTTAGCAGCGGGTGATGAAGATGCTAAATTCGCAACAGTCTAGTAGTGCATAAGGACAAGAAAGGTGGGGTGGGGTAGGAGTCTGCAAGTCCTAGGAAGAAGGTGAGGGATGTGTGATTCAAAACCACCCCAAATGAGCCCATTTAGATCAGCTAACCTTGTGTCTCGATGGCACCCCACTCCAGTACTCTTGCCTGGAAAATCCCATGGACAGAGGAGCCTGGTAGGCTGCAGTCCATGGGGTCGCGAAGAGCCGGACATGACTGAGTGACTTCACTTTCACTTTTCACTCTCATGCATTGGACAAGGAAATGGCAACCCACTCCAGTGTTCTTGCCTGGAGAATCCCAGGGAAGGGGGAGCCTGGTGGGCTGCCGTCTATGGGGTCGCACAGAGTTGGACACGATTGAAATGACTTAGCAGCAACCTTGTGTCTCAGCTGGTAAATAATCCCCTTGCAATAATCCCCTGGGTTCGATCCCTGGGTTGGAAAGATCCCCTGGAGAAGGGAAAGGCTACTCATGCCAGTATTCTGGCCTGGAGAATTCCATGGACTATACATGTCTCAAAAAGTCGGACATGACTGAACGACTTTCACTTTCACTTTTCAAACTGCAGCTGGCCACAGAAGCATGCGTGAGACCAGCCACATCCAGAAAAACCACCATTCTGAACTGAATCAGCCAAGCTTCAACCAACCCTCAGAATTGTAAGTAACATAAACATTTTTTTTCCAAAAGAAACATCTTTACAAAAACCTCTCATGTCCTCCTCTTAGCATTTTTTAGATCTAACAATCTAGATCTTTAGCCTTCCTCTAGTTTGGGAGTCTCAGGAGTTACGGAATTGATTATTGGACATTTCCTATAAACATCTTCACTTTATGTCTTACAACTCACTTTGGTACCTGGTGTCTATCAGATCTTGGTTCCTCAGTTGAAACAGCCAGTTTGTTGTCCTGAAACACACTGCCCCCTCTACCAGTTATCATCAGGATGAGATAGAATGTGTATGTCTGGATGATTTGGATTTGTTAAGTCTCAAGTAAAGAGACATCTTCTCTAGGAAGCTTTTCATGTATCCTCTGCCACTAGGCTGAGCTAACTATTCCTCGCCAGGACACAGTGTTCCGCATACATGACTATAGGCCTTGGCAATGCCAATGCAGGAGATGCAGACTCAATCCCTGGGTTGGGAAGATCCCCTGGAGAAGGAAATGCCAACCCACTCCAGTATTCTTGCCTGGAGAATTCCATGGACAGAGAAGCCTGGCGGGCTACAGTTCATGGGGTTGCAGAGTTGGACATGACTGAGCTACTAAACAATAACAAAAACCACTCTGGAGTCAGACAGCCAAGATTCAATCCTTCTTTTCACTAATTGTGATCCTAAAGTGTTCTCCACCTCTTTGAGCCTGAGTTTCTCAACATATCTCTGAGGGTTGTTGTCAGGATTAAAGTAGAAGATTTTATCACATAGTAAATTTTTTTTTTTTACTTTACAATATTGTATTGGTTTTGCCATACATTAACATGAATCCGCCACAGGTGTACACATGTTCCCCATCCTGAACCCCCCTCCCACCTCCCTCCCTGTACCATCCCTCTGGGTCATCCCAGTGCACCAGCCCTGAGCATCCTGTATATGTATTGAACCTGGACTGGCGATTTGTTTCACATATGATATTATACATGTTTCAATGCCATTCTCCCAAATCATCCCACCCTTTCCCTCTCTCACAGAGTCCAAAAGACTGTTCTGTACATCTGTGTCTGCTGTCTTGCATACAGGGTTATCATTACCATCTTTCTAAATTCTATATATATGCTTTAGTATACTGTACATACTGTACATAGTAAACTCTTTGACTGGCACCTGAAACAATAGAGGTGACATTTATTTTGTTATTCATTATCTGCAAGGGTCTTGGGAGAAAGTAAGTCTGGGTTATATTCCTGAAGGACAAGAGAAGTACATTTATTATGTGGGAAGAGAAAAATTGAATATGTTCTGGGGAACTTCCCTGGTGGTTCCACTGAGGGGGATGTGGGTTCGATCTCTGGTTGGGAAATTTAAAAGATCGCGCATGCCTTGCAGTGTGGCCAATAAAATAAAATAAAATAAAATAAAATTATTTTTCTTTCCCTGAACGATCTAACAGGACTCAGGGTCTCTGGATGCCTAGGTGTCTGGGTGCAGGAGGAACCATATTCTCACCAAAATGGAAAATTTTTTAGATACAGGGATGTGAACATTCAAGCACATTTTATAAAACTTTAAAATCTGGGGAAGGGCCAGCCCTGACAGCTTCCATTTAATGGCACTAGCCAAAGTGACATAGCATCTTCAAAGTATTTTCCAATCCCCATTATCCAAGAAAAGAGCAAATTAAGTTCTATAAAGCATATCCCACCTTATTATTCCCCCAACAAGTGTAAGAATACTGTCAATAAAGATTTCTGAGTGACAGCTAAGAAAGGGAGACAAGGGAACCGTATTTTCAATAATTTGTATTTACCTGTAATTGAGGAAATAGAATCACAGGGACTGTTTTTAAAGGAAAGATAAATATCAGTTGGAAGAATATGTTCTCTTGCTCAAGAGTTTTCTCAAGGCCCCTTTCATGTCTTTATTTCTCAGGCTATAAATAAAGGGGTTCAACATGGGAGTGACCACAGTGTACATCACTGAAGCAATTATGTTACTGTCATTGGTGCCGTTGGATGATGGAAGAAAATATACACCAATAATTGCCCCGTAGTAGAGAGTCACTACTGAGAGATGAGAGCCACATGTGGACAAGGCTTTGCAGATGCCCTTGGCAGAGGGTACCCGGAGGATAGTGGCCCCAATATGGCCATAAGAAACCAGGATGCATACAAATGGAAGCATAATGGCTGTTAACCCTGCAGTAAAGATTACCAACTGGTTGAGGGAAGTGTCTGAGCAGGACAATTTGAGCAGGGCAGCAAGATCACAGAAGAAGTAGGGGATAGTGTTGTCAGCACAGAACGACAGCTGGGCTAGGAGAAGGGTGTGCAAAAGAGCACAAGCACAAGCAATGACCCAGGATCCAAGCACCAGCTTGACACAGACACTCTGGCTCATGATGGCGGTATAATGCAGAGGGTGGCAGATGGCCACATACCTGTCATAGGCCATCGAAGTAATCAGGAAGCTGTCCAGATCAGCAAGGAGTATGAAAAAATATGTCTGTGAAAGGCACCCTGCATAGGGGATGGATTTGCGCTTAGTCTGCATGATCATAAGCATCTTAGGGACAGTGACAGATGAGAAAGTAATATCAGTGAGGGCCAAGTGGCTGAGGAAGAAGTACATGGGGGTGTGGAGCCGAGAGTCTAGCCTGATGAGCAGAATGATGAGCAGGTTGCCCAGCACCGTGGTCAGGTACATGCCCAGGAACAAGGCGAAAAACACACTCTGCTGCTCTGGCCGGATGGGGAGCCCCAGGAGGAGGAACTCGGACACACTGCTCTGGTTCTCCACAGTCATCAGCTGGAGGGGATTAATAGGGAAAGTTGAAGGGAAAAGGTGAATGTCTTGGGATAATAAGGTGATCATCATGGCAGAGAATGATAAAGATGTTCTTTTAATTTAGGGAAGATCTTCATCGTTATTATCTTACATTTGTACCATATTTTGCTGTATAAATGTAGCAAAAGTGTAGGTTTCTTTCTCAGTCTGGTGCCAGACTCTGCAAATGACAATATTAACAGTTAATTTTTGTTAAATACTATCCTTATTCACTGTTCTTATAGCTTCTGTGTAGTAACTGATGTAATATTCTTCAGAATGGGAGCTAGGTAGGCACTATTAATATTATTATTTCCACTTTCCAGATGGGGTACCTGAGGCAGACAGTCTCCAGACCCTGAAGTAAGAAGGGAAGTTGGGATTTGGACCCAAGCACGTTGACTCCAGAATTTGTTCTCTGGAAGCAAAACAAATTATTTGACATCAGAAATCTCTTTGCCCTTCACAATTTTGTGTGTAATAACGTTTAATTCTGCACCCTCTTCTTCTGTATACCCTCCACGATTATTTCTAATTTGTTCATTGTTTGTAGACCCAGAATCTATCAAAGACAGTTAATGCATACACATTGTAAGTTTGTTGATCAAATACAAGATGTCACATCCAATTAAAATCGTTATGGTGGCCTCTTTAAGAAACTTACATCAAGGATCATTGAAGTGCATGTGTCTTTTTGAATTATGGTTTTCTCAGGGTATATGCCAGTAGTGGGATTGCTGAGTTACATGGTAGTTCTATTACTAGTTTCTTAAGGAACCTCCATACTGTCTTCCATAGTGGTTGGATCAATTCATTTTCCCACCAACAGTGCAGGAGTGTTCCCTTTTCCCCCACATCCTCTCCAGCACTTACTGTTTGTAGATTTTTTGATGATGGCCATTCTGACCAATGTGAGATGCAGATATAGAGAACGGACTTGCAAACACAGCAGGAGAAGGAGAGGGTGGGATGAAACTGAGAGAGTAGAACTGACATATATACATTAGCATGTGCAAAATAGATAGCTAGTGGGAAGCTGCTATACGGCACAGGGAGCTCAGCTTGGTACTCCATGATAGAGAGGTGGAATGGGGTGTGGAAGGAGGCTCAGGAAGGACGGGGTATATGTACACTTACAGGTCATTCATGTTGTTGTAGAGCAGAAACTAACACAACATTTTAAAGCAGTTATCCTTCAATTAAAAAATAATAAATACATTTTAAAATGCTAGTGTGAAGGAAGAAATAGATCAGCAATAGGGCTGCCACTGTTGGGGAATTGGGTGAGGAGTGTGCTGTGATGGGGGAAGAATAAACAGTGGTTTGGGAACAACAAGCAGGCTATTAAAAGGTTAGACAAGAAAAAAAACCAGAAACTTACACCAGGTCTTGTCCAAGACCCAGGCTAAATCCTAATCATCCAGGGGCCCCATGTTATTTATTTGCTATACAGTATGACAATCAAATGAGAACAATCTAAAAGCCAAATGGATGAATGGATGGATGGATAAAAAATTTGTGGTATATATACACAATGGAATATTACTCAGCCGTAAGAAGGAACACATTTGAGTCAGTTCTGATGAGGTAGATTAACCTAGAACGTATTATACAGAGTGAAGTGAGTCAGAAAGAGAAAGATAAATATTGTATTCTAATGTATATATACAGAATCTAGAAAAAATGGTACTGAAGAATTTATTTACAGGGCAACAATGGATAAACAGACATAGAGAATAGTCTTATGGACATGGGGAGAGGGGAGGAAAGGGTGAGATGAATGGAAAAAGTAACATGGAAACTTACATTACCATATGTAAAATAGATAGCCAACCGGAATTTGCTGTATGGCTCAGGAAATTCAAACATGTGCTCTGTATCAATCTAGAGGTGTGGAATGGGGCAGGAGATGGGAGGGAGGTTCAAAAGCGAGAGGATATATGTATACCTATGTCTGATTCATGTTGAGGTTTGACAGAAAACAACAAAATTCTGTAAAGCAATCATCCTTCAATTTAAAAAAAAATTAAAAGCCAAATGTAATTTTTAAAAGGAATTCTAATCTTTTTCAGTGTCTCTAAAATAGCCTATGAGATATTTATCTCCTTACCCAAATCAGTATTTATCCAAATTTCTATAAATATTTTAAAAAGAGGAGGTAAGAAATCACTAGAACCTATCAAACTTTATTATAAAGCGATACCAGTTACAACAAATGATATAATTTCAGAAGCACAGACCAATAAGGCAGTGGAGAGGAACAGAGAGTCTAGAAACAAAGACACATTTATAATGAGGACTTGGCCTCACCATCACTCTGTCAACTGGATTCCAGAGGACACCATGTACCGCCATGAAGTAAGAGACCCTGAAGTATACTAATGTATATATATGGAATTTAGAAAGACGGTAACGATAACCCTGTATGAGAGACAGCAAAAGAGACACAGATGTATAGAACAGTCTTTTGGACTCTGTGGGAGAGGGAGAGGGTGGGATGATTTGGGAGAATGGCATTGAAACATGTATAATATCATATATGAAATGAATCGCCAGTCCAGGTTCAATGAATGATACTGGATGCTTGGGGCTGGTGCACTGGGACGACCCAGAGGGATGGTACAGGGAGGGAGGAGGGAGGGGGGTTCAGGATGGGGAACACGTGTATACCTGTGGCAGATTCATGTTAATGTATGGCAAAACAAATACAATATTGTAAAGTAATTAACCTCCAATTAAAATAAATAAGTTTATATAAAAAATGTGGGAATCAGATATCAGATTAGCATATCTATGAATTCGTTACCTTTAAGTCTCTCGAGAAACCTATATGCAGGTCAGGAAGCAACAGTTAGAACTGGACATGGAAAAACAGACTGGTTCCAAATAGAAAAAGGAGTACATCAGGACTGTATATTATCACCCTGTTTATTTAACTTATATGCAGAGTACATCATGAGAAATGCAAGGCTGGAAGAAGCACAAGCTGGAATCAATATTGCCAGGAGAAATATAAAAAACCTCAGATATGCAGATGACACCACCCTTATGGCAGAAAATGAAGAGGAACTAAAAGCCTCTTGATGAAAGTGAAAGAAGAGAGTGAAAAAGTTGGCTTAAAGCTCAATATTCAGAAAACTAAGATCATGGCATCTGGTCCCATCACTTCGTGGGAAATGGATGGGGAAACAGTGGAAACAGTGTCACACTTTATTTCTGGGGACTCCAAAATCATTGCAGATGGTGACTGCAGCCATGAAATTAAAAGATGCTTACTCCTTGGAAGGAAAGTTATGACCAACCTAGATAGCATATTCAAAAGCAGAAATATTACTTTGCCAACAAAGGTCTGTCTAGTCAAGGCTATGGTTTTTCCAGTGGTCATGTATGGATGTGAGAGTTGGACTGTGAAGAAAGCTGAGTGCCAAAGAACTGATGCTTTAGAACTGTGGTGTTGGAGAAGACTCTTGAGAGTCCCTTGGACTGCAAGGAGATCCAACCAGTCCATTCTAAAGGAGATCAGTCCTGGGTGTTCATTGGAAGGACTGATGCTGAACCTGAAACTCCAATACTTTGGCCACCTCATGACTCATTGGAAAAGACTCTGATGCTGGGAGGGATTGGGGGCAGGAGGAGAAGGGGACGACAGAGGATGATGGCATCACCGACTCGATGCACATGAGTTTGAGTGAACTCCGGGAGTTGGTGATGGACAGGGAGGCCTGGCATGCTGTGATTCATGGGATTGCAAAGAGTCGGACAAGACCAAGCGACTGAACTGAACTGAACTGAAGTCTCCCAGAAACAGATGAAAGATAGTTTGCTACTTAGTCCTAGAGGCAGAAGCTTTTCTGGCCAGATTTCTAGCACCTCAGACCCAACCCCTAACCCCAACTCTTCATGGAGTGTGGGAAATGAGCAATGCAATACTCTCTTTTAATTTTCCCAAGATTCAGATATTGGGGGACAGCTTTTCTTGGGGCAACATGCAGAGTTATGCCTGTGCAGTGTGATTTGCAGATCCGCATAGAACCTCCTGTATCTCTACCCAGAATTCCACCCTCCACAGGCTGCTGGTACCTAACATTCTTTCAGTTAGATAAAAACTTAAAGGTTCCAATTATAGATTAGGTTTAGAAATAAGTAATACTGGGAGAGAGAGCCATAGGGATTCACTGAGGCAGAATGACTGGGAACTGTTCATATTTGGGGACCAGATTTGAGTGGCTGAAAAAGGGCACTGACCTCTTCAGACAAAGCGAGGAGGGACAAAGTGGGAAGTATAGGAAGAAGAAGAGTGGAGGCTGTGGACGCTGAGGGTCAGTTTACTATCTTTCCAGTTTGGCTGAATGACTACGATAGGGCTAGAAATAGACACGTTGTTAACAAAATCTTATTCGGCACTTGATCTGCACCAGGTAATTTTCAAATACTCTTTACTTCTTCCCTAAACTTTTCAAAATAGGTATTCAGATCCTCATTAGGGAGGTGAGCATTGAGACTCAGTGACAAAACTTGCCCAATCTTAGAGTACTAGTATATGGTGACCCTGGGATTTGATCCCACGTCTACCTGGCTTCAAAGATCATATTCTTCCCACTGTATTACATGCCCTCATTAACTATATCCTCAGATAAGACAGTACTTGCTGCCTCAGTTCAGTTCAGTTGCTCAGTCGTGTCCGACTCTGTGCGACTGCATGAATTGCAGCACGCCAGGCCTCCCTGTCCATCACCAACTCCCGGAGTTCACTCAAACTCACGTCCATCAAGTCGGTGATGCCATCCAGCCATCTCATCTTCGGTCATCCTCTTCTCCTCCTGCCCCCAATCCCTCCCAGCATCAGAGTCTTTTCCAATGAGTCAGCTCTTCACATGAGGTGGCCAAAGTATTGGAGTTTCAGCTTTAGCATCATTCCTACCAAAGAACACCCAGGACTGATCTCCTTTAGGATGGACTGGTTGGATCTCCTTGCAGTCCAAGGGACTCTCAAGAGTCTTCTCCAACACCACGGTTCAAAAGCATCAATTCTTTGGCACTCAGCTTTCTTCACAGTCCAACTCTCACATCCATACATGACTACTGGAAAAACCATAGACAGAACTAGACAGAACTTTGTTGGCAAAGTAATGTCTCTGCTTTTGAATATGCTATCTAGGTTGGTCATAACTTTCCTTCCAAGGAGTAAGCGTCTTTTAATTTCATGGCTGCAGTCACCATCTGCAATGATTTTGGAGCCTAAGAACATTCAGAAATACAGGGAAGGAAATCAGGAAGTTTGAGGATGAGTGGAAGATTTGTGGTTTCAAGATAAGTGCCTAGATGATCATGTCAACGATACTGATAATAAAATTATAATAACAATCATCTTTTAGCCACATATCTATTGTTTGAATAACATGGGTCAGCTGCTGCAATGTACTTTATATCATATTATATCTAAAAGGACCACAAAAATGCATCATTCTCACTAAAACAGTTGGAAAGTTGGACTTACAAGTGTAAATAATTTGCCCTAAATCATTCAGCAAGAAAATGATGGACAGATCATTCGATTCCATATTTATCTTATTTCAAGCACATGTTCCCAGTCGCCATGCTACACTGACTCCAGAAAAGTCAACTGACAGAAAGGAAACATCTGGTTACATATTCCTCAGTAAAGAGAAAAATGTGAGATCTGTTATTTCCCCCAAAGCTTTTGGGTGGATGTACTGCATCAGTCCTTAAATAAATAATCAGAAGTCAATAGAGAGACTAGGAGACCAGCTACTGAATTTATAAAGACAACTGCTTACAAAATGAATTTCTCAGAGCCCCAGTACAAAAGGAGATCAAACTCTGATCAGTATTTTTCATAGACTACCTAATTTCTATCAATAAGTGAAAGGTTAAGACAATTATGGTACACATCTATTGGAAGTAACATCATGTAGCTGATAAAATGAATTCATTAAGCTTATAATATGATTTTTGAAGGAACATAATAGAAAGCTTCCCAGGTGGTACAGTGGTAAAGAATTGATCTGCCAGTGCAAGAGACACAGGACAGTTGGGTTCGATTCCTGGGTTGGAAGATCCCTTGGAGTAGGAAATGATAACCCACTCTAGTATTCTTACCTGGAAAATTCCATGGACAGAGGAGTCTGGCAAGGTACAGCCATGGGGTCACAAAGAGTCAGACATGAATGAGTAACTGAGCACACACATATGTTTACTACTATTTGCAAAAAAAAATAAAATACAGATTATATTATTATTATTAAACCTGGAAGGTTTTGCTCTCAGCTTGCATGCATGCCAGATACCCATTGTGAAAAAGAGAACAATTTATTAAAAGGGAAGGTATAAATGCCAGGGAATTATGGTTATTACATCTAACTAAGTTATTGAGATGACACAACAAAATTATAAAAGTGCTAAGCACAGTATAATCATCTTCCAGATTTTGTACCAGACCATTCATACACACACACACACACACACACACACACACATACACACACTACTGAGTGAAATCTATACATACCACCCTTACCTAACTCAGGAGTGATGAATTCAGATACTCTGAGCTCAAAGTTATGACATGACTGAAGCGACCTAGCATGCAGCATGCGAGGGTATGAATATGAACTAATTTTTCATTTTCTGTCCAAAATACTTTGATCTGGAAAAAGAAAAAAGTCACGCACTCAGTCTTGAAGTGGGAGGAGGTACACTCTTCTTTTCACCAGATCCAAGGCAATGACAAAGGTATCCATTTTTAGCAGCTAGGTTGGGACCCAGGAGACCAAGGGTACCAATTTCTGGCAAGGAACAACTTGGTAGTGATAAATGCACTTCCCTTAACCATTCCCAGTAGATGTATCTTCTCCAGATACTACAGATAGTCGATTCCTTTGGGAATACAAATGAGGACTCATTATTTCACAGTCATTTAAATAATGTTTGCTTCTAGGAATTCATTTAACCTTCTCAATCACTTTTGAGGTAGATAGTAGCTTTCCCATTTTATCACAATGCATACTTTCTCGGTCGCTCAGTCATTTCTGACTCTGTGTGGCCCCATGGGCTGTAGTCCACCAGGCTTCTCTGCCCATGAGATTTTCCAGACAAGAATACTGGAGTGGGTTTCCATTTCTTCTTCCAGGGGATCTTCCTGACTCAGGGATCAAACCCACATCTTTTATGTCTCCTGCATTGGCAGGCGGATTCTTTACCACTGAGCCACATGGGTAGCTCTTTATCGCAATAAGAGTGGCTCAAAAGAAAATGGTCAAATGAGGATTCAAACACAAACACGCTAACTTCACATCTAAAGCCCTGCTCCATTGCACCATGATGCCTGTCTTTTCACAGTGGGCTCTGAATAGTGTGAATTTCTTCCTTCCACATTCAGTCTGGAACTGGGAGGAAAGTTGCTATTAATTCAGTCTTGAACTGGGAGGAAAGTTGCTATTAATTCAGTCTTGAACTGGGAGGAAAGTTGCTATTAATACTTGTCCCTGGGGAATAAAGACATTTAACAATGAATCATTCGGTTTCTTCTTCTCAGAAATAGAATTTTTTCCTTCTTACAGAAATAATTGAATCTATACAGGGATTTTTCGGTGGTCAGTTGTGACAAAAACAGTAGCTGGCACATAATTAGGGCTTAAAATATATTCTTTAGCCATAGGTATGAGTGTGAGAAGCCATCAGTGTCAGAAATCTACTCCATTTTGACTGGCAAAATTAAAAAAAAAGAGATACAGAATCAAGTGGAGGAGATAGCATTTTACTCAATATTTTCCAAGAGTGTCTATTTACTCATTCATAAAAATATTTTTTAACTACTATGTGGCAAGGGTTTTGTGAGGGACTTTGAATAAAGATTTGAAAACATTTCTTTTCTCTAAAAGAGCGCCCCATCTAGTGAGCAGGAGAGACAAAACCGTGTGTGTCAAGTGTTGTAACAAAGGCAAGTGATGAGAGTTATGGGAGCACAGAGGAAGGGTGCCAAATCCAAATTCAAGGAGTCAAGTAAGGTAGGTTTTAGGAAGTTACAGAAAAGCAGAGACCTAAGACAAAAAAGAAAAGGGGAATGACAGAGGATGAGATGGCTGGATGGCATCACCAACTCAATGGACGTGAGCCTGAGTGAACTCCGGGAGTTGGTGATGGACAGGGAGGCCTGGTGTGCTGCGATTCATGGAGTTGCAAAGAGTCAGACACGACTGAGCGATCGAACTGAAGACAAAAAACAAGTCAAAGGTGACATGGAGAGTGTGAAGACAGAGCACTTGAAAGAGAGAAAAACAGAGGAACAGGAAAAGTCATGGGAAAGAGAAAAGGCAAGAAATTCAGGAAACTATTCAGGAAAAGTGAAAGGCTGAAATGTACACTTCATCAGGGGAAGAAGTTCAGGATGTGGCAAGAGAAAGTAGCGGGAATGAATGGTGCAGAACCTTGGAAGTCATGTTGAATTATTTGCACTTTTTAATGTTTGCCTTGTACTGAAAAAAGCTTTCTTTAGAATTATAATTAGGAAAATATCTAATTGTGGTATACTTTTTTAAAAGATAATAAGTAGTTATAGCTTAGTTTCTATCAACGAGGGAGGGGTAAAAGTCACTGTGGTATACTCCCATTGGAATATTATGTAACTGTTAAACTGATGTTTATGTAAAGCTTATGTATAATTTTTGAAATAACATAATAGAAAATTTGTATATAGGCATATTTACAGCAATTTGCAAAGATGCAGATTATGATTTTCTTAAAACCTAGAGTCATGTGCTCCAAAATGTTAAAAAGAGTATTTTGTTGTTGAGAGCAGAGACATATATGTATTTTTTAAAAACTTCTGGCTGTAATATTTATATAACCCTGCCTTTCCAGTGTTCTTCCCTGGAGAATCCCAGGGACAGGGGAGCCTGGTGGGCTGCCATCTATGGGGTCGCACAGAGTCGGACACGACTGAAGCGACTTAGCAGCAGCAGCAGCAGCAGCAGCAGCAGCAGCAGCAGCCTTTCCTTTATAAGTATCGAAAGTATTAGTTCTGTGAACTGTTGCTGAGTCATGGGAAAGGGAGAGTCCAGGAAGAAAAATCCATTGGTTGACAAACTTTAAGAAGAGGATAGGGACTTCCCTGGTGGTCCAGTGGTTAAGAATCTAC
Organism: Ovis aries; assembly: GCF_016772045.2. Classification (NCBI taxonomy): domain Eukaryota; kingdom Metazoa; phylum Chordata; class Mammalia; order Artiodactyla; family Bovidae; genus Ovis; species Ovis aries. Next base: position 13,254,783 of record NC_056056.1, on the reverse strand, counting down.
CTGCCAATACAGGGCACATAGGTTCAATCCCTGGTCCAGGAAGACTTAACATGCAATTAAGTCTGAGAGTCACAACTACTGAAGCCCGAGTACTCTAGAGCCCAGGCTCTGCAACAAGAGAGGCCGCTGCCATGAAAAGCCCAGGCACGGCAACTAGAGGGTAGCCCTTGCTCACCACAACTAGCGAGAGCCCATATGCAGCAATGAGGACCCAGAAGAGCCAAAAATAAATTAGTTAAAATTTTCTTTTAAAAAAGAAGAGAAATGTAGGTTGAAAAAAAGACCGTCAAAGATTATCTCAAGCTGTAAACACCACTTTGTCCTGTGTACCTCACTCTTAACAATCACTAGTGGCACAACAAACGATCATTTTCTTCAAAAAGTCAATTTGAAAGAATCTGAAGCTGTTAAATTTTGAGTCAACTTTTCTGGGTCATGTGTGTCAACACCCTTTCCCATTTCCAAGTTTGTTTCCTTTGTGGGTTATTTTTCATCTATTTTCTTTCCTTCTTCCCCTCCTTCCTTCTTTCTTCCCTTCTTTTTTTCCTTCCTTGAGAATTGTTTTCATTTGATGTAACCAAACCCAAGTTTGTCAAGAAAGCAACAAAATCTCTAAACAAAAAACTGCCTCTTGCCAGTTTGCATTGCATGATGACCACCAGAGAAATAAAACACAAAATCATTTCCTTTGGGTTACCTGGTGGGTATGGCCCAATAAAAGTCTTTTGAGTGGGATAGAGTTCTACCTAAATTCTCAGACACCACTTGGTCATTTGGCTACCTGGACCTCACTGGAACCAGTAATTTTTTAAAAATAACTCTCTCGAGTTTATCTTACACCAAAATGTGAATAAAGCTGGGAAACAGAGCCTGAAACAGAAGGAAAACTGAGGGTGCCTGAGATTCTTCCTCCGTGGGCTCATTCTATAAGGTTCCAACACAAACATCCTTCCCAAGGGACAGATTTCCTAGAGAAATCAAGGGGGAAATTGGGCAATTAACCCAAGTCTGATGGACATCTTTAAACTGTAAATTACAAGTTCTTTTCCCCATCCCCTAGGGTTCCTTCCTTGGCTAGTTATACTCCTCCATTCATAGATGTGGGGCTGGTAGATAGGAGTGAGAATCTGAGCTTGTAGCTTTTCTTTTTGATGCTCAAGAAACATTGATGACCTTGGGAGCTGATATTCAGGTCCCCTAAAGACAATCTCAGGACGTATTTACCACCACACACTGAGTCATAAATGCTCTTAAGGTCAGTATTGGGGATGGAATGGATTTTTTTTTTTCTCAGCAATATATAAGTTAAAGTAGGTAATGCTGCTGCTGCTGCTGCTAAGTCACTTCAGTCGTGTCCGACTCTGTGACCCCATAGATGGCAGCCCAGCAGGCTCCGCCATCCCTGGGATTCTCCAGGCAAGAACGCTGGAGTGGGTTGCCATTTCCTTGTCCAATGCATGAAAGTGAAAAGTGAAAGTGAAGTCGCTCAGTCGTGTCCGACTCTCCACGACCCCTTGGACTGCTGCCTACCAGGCTCCTCTGTCCAAGGGATTTTCCAGGCAAGAGTACTGGAGTGGGTTGCCATTGCCTTTTCTGAAAATAGGGTATGGAAGAGGAAAAATCAGAAAGCTGATTTTGGCATGGAAAAGGGAGAAGTAAAAAGAGAAAATAAGAGAGAGTAGGGAGAAGGAATAGAGACAAAGAATGGAGATGCAGAGGCAGAGAGAATGAGGACTGAGAGAGAAAGTAGGAGGAAATGAAAGGAAAAGAAAGTGAAGGTGGGAACAGGAAGAGAGGAAAAAGCAAAAAGAGAGAAAAGTGAACCAGGAGATAAAACAGAGATTCAGAGAAGCAGTCTTTCAGGAGAAATTCTACTTGCTTTGGGTCCTGACAGAGTCCAATTGCTGAATGCAGAAGGGATATTTTTGAGTCACCGTTGTGACCAATAGCAAATGCTTCCAATGGGTAGTAACCTCATGTCCTTATGTGTTAGGTAGGAGTTTGCTCTGGGAAGCTATTGTTTTTTTGTGGTATACAAGGTGTAAGTTAAGGGAGGACCCAGGGATTTTGTTGCGCATTGGTGCCCAAATAACCAAAGTATTTGAATATGCCTGAAATCCCTCCATTATTGGTATATCCGTTTCTTATTGCCACTCTAACAAATTGCACAAACTTAGTAACTTAAAAAAACCCCACATATTTATTGTGTTACAGCTCTGAAGGTCAGAAGTCTGACTTTTGGCGTTTCTCCTGAAGACTCTAAAGGAGAATTGTCTCCGTGCCTTTTCCAGCTTCCAGAAGACACTTGCACTCATTGCTTGTAGCCCCTTCCTCCATCGTCTATGCCAGGAGCATAATGTCTTAAAATCTCTCTCTAACAAACTTCTGCTCTCCACTTCTACATTTAAAGACACCTGTGATTACACTGGGCCCACCAAGATAGTCCAAGGTAATCTCATATTAAAGTCAGATGATTAGCAGCCTCAATTCCACCTGTAGCTTAATTCCTCTCCTGCCATATCCACAGATTCTGGGTATCAGAACATGGACATCTTTGCAGGTTACTATTTCTGCTTACCATAACCAACTAGCAGGTGTATTAAAAGGTAGGATCCAATAAGGAGATGAAAGTTCGGGATAGAGCTAAAATTTCACTTATTTTGGCATCTTTTGATAACAGTCCTTATTTTTTTAATGAGATGTTATTATGTTGCATAGAGAGGAAAGAGAATGTATTAAAAATGATATACTTTGTATATATAGGGCTTCCTTTATAGCTCAGTTGGTGAAGAATCCACCTACAATGCAGGAGACCCTGTTTAATTCCTGGGTCGGGAAGATCTGCTGGAGAAGGGATACGCTACCCACTCCAGTATTCTTGGGCTTCCCTTGTGGCTCAGCTGGTAAAGAATTCACCGGCAATGTGGGGGACATGGGTTTGATCCCTGGGTTGGGAAGATCCCCTGGAGAAGGGAAAGGCTACCCATTCCAGTTTTCTGGCCTGGAGAATTCCATGGACAGTACTTTGTATATATAAGATGTTACATCATCTCTTAGCCTTCTATGTAGAAAATGAACCATAAATAAATTTGCATGAAATATTTGCTGGGAGTCAGATTGGTCTTTGTTTCTTAACATAACATAGGATCCCAGAGAACGTACAACCACCAAAGAGGAGGAAGTCTAAATAACATCAAATGGAAATCTGTCTTTCCAGGAAAGCTGGAACAGAGATGTCAGCAAGATTGAGGACGGTGGGGATGAGGAAGAAGAGCTTGGAAACATAGGAGACACACACAGATTTCTTAGGGTCTTTAAACCATATTAAGGTTGTTTCACTTCATCTTAAGATCCACGGGAATCCTTTGAGAATTTTTAAACAGGGGAAGTCATTTAGGTTTTCAAAAAAGAAATATAGGTTTTTAAAAGAATCTCTCTTTGGCTGCAGGAGGGAGAATGGATTAACATAATCCAGAGTTTCTTAAGGACCCTCTGTGAATTGAAAAAAAAATACAAAATATGTGTATATGATGAGTGCTCTTTAGCAAATACAATACTTTTTATCGTTTCATATGAAAAGTATAACTGCCATACAAAATCTAACAATGGTTGTTCAAATCAACTCTTCTAAAGGTTGCTGTGCAATGGTTGATGATCCTCACCACAGAGCACTCGCGGGGCAGTAAAATAAATGGCTGCGTCATCATGTACTCACCCTCCGCGACACAAATAAATGAATGCTATTTTGCTAGTGAATCAAGAAAAGGTGGTTCTCTTTCACAGTCCCTCGCTGATAATTTTTTCTAATTCCCTTATGTGTCAACATATAAGGAGTATATAAGAAATACGTTGTTTCCCACTTCCCAAAATCAGATATATATATATTTACATGACTGCTAAAATTATTTCAGAGACCTTCATATTCTCAACCATTCTTCATCTGCAGCAGACAGGAGAGGAGAATGAGGAAGGAGAACCAGAGCAGCGTGTCAGAGTTCCTCCTCCGGGGGCTCCCCCTCCGGCCAGAGCAGCAGGGCATGTTCTTCGCCCTGTTCCTGGGCATGTACCTGACCACAGTGCTGGGCAACCTGCTTATCATCCTGCTCATCAGGCTGGACCCTCGTCTCCACACCCCCATGTACTTCTTCCTCAGCCACTTGGCCCTCACTGACGTCTCCTTCTCATCTGTCACCATTCCTAAGATGCTAGTGAGCATGCACACCCAGGACCAATCCATCCCCTATGGAGGCTGCATAGCACAGATGTATTTTTTCATATTTTTTACTGATCTGGACAGCTTCCTTATTACCTCCATGGCATATGACCGCTATGTTGCTGTATGTCGCCCCCTTCACTACACCACTATCATGAGGCAGGAGCTGTGTGCCTTCCTAGTGGCTGGATCCTGGATGCTGTCTGGTGCCAGCTCCCTTTCTCACACTCTCCTCCTGACCCAGCTATCCTTCTGTGCTGACCACACCATCCCCCATTTCTTCTGTGACCTTGGTGCTCTGCTCAAACTGTCCTGCTCAGACGTCTTCCTCAATGAGTTGGTCATGTTCATAGTAGGCGTGGTGGTCATTACTCTGCCATTCACATGCATCCTGATATCTTATGGGTACATCGGGGCCACCGTTCTAAGGGTCCCTTCAACCAAAGGAATCTGCAAAGCATTGTCCACGTGTAGCTCCCATCTCTCTGTAGTGACTCTATACTATGGGTCAATATTTGGGCAGTACCTCTTCCCAACACTGAGCGATTTCATTGACAAGGACATCATTGTGGCTCTCATGTACACGGTGATCACGCCCATGCTGAATCCCTATATCTACAGCCTTAGGAACAAGGACATAAAAGGGGCCCTGGGGAAACTCTGCAGTAGAGCAATGCTTTTCTTCCAGTGACACCCAACTTTTATGTAAATCAGAACCTCATTTTGATTCATCTCTTGTATTTGATCTTTCCATTTGAATATAACTCAAAACTTTAATGTCTCCAAACCCTAAGAAAAATGATGGCATGTTGTATTAACTTGACAAACGTTCATTGACCAGAATTTCATTCCCTTATTAGCAGTACTCTCCTGGTGTAGATAAAACTGTTGGTAGAAATGTAAGTTGGTTCAGTAACTATGGAAAATAGGATGGAGGTTTCCCAGAATTTCCATCTGATTTAGCAATCCCTCTCCTGGGCATATGCCCAAACAAAACTGTAATTCAAAAAGATATATGCACCCCTATTATGTTCATAGCAACACTATTTACAATAGTCAAGACATAGAAACAACCTAAATGTCCACCAACATTTAGATGAAGGGATAAAGAAGACATGGTATATATATACAATGGAGTACTACTCAGCCATAAAAAAGAATGAAATAACACCAGTAACAGCAACATGGATGGACCTAGGGGTTATCAATTGTACTTACATGAAGTAACTCAGAGAGAGAAAGGCAAATACATATGCTATCTCTTATACATGAAATCTAAAATATAACACAAATGAACTTATTTATGAAACAGATACAGACTCACGGACATAGAGAACAGACTTGTGGTTGCCAAGGAGAAGAGAAATGGGGGAGGGATGGACAAGAGGGTTAGCAGATGTAAACTATTATATATAGAATGGAGAAACAGCCATGTCCTATTGTATAGCACAGAGAACTATGTTCAGTACCTTATGATATACCATATAGTAAAGAATATTTTTAAAATGAATGCAAACTAGTACAGCCACTATGGAGAACAGTGTGGAGAGTCCTTAAAAAACTGGAAATAGAACTGCCTTATGACCCAGCAATCCCACTGCTGGGTATACACACCGAGGAAACCACAATTGAAAGAGACACGTGTACCCCAATGTTCATCGCAGCACTGTTTATAATAGCCAGGACATGGAAGCAACCTAGATGTCCATCAGCAGATGAATGGATAAAAAAGCTGTGGTACATATACACAATGGAGTATTACTCAGCCATTAAAAAGAATACATTTGAATCAGTTCTAATGAGGTGGATGAAACTGGAGCTTATTATACAGTAAGCCAGAAAGGAAAACACCAATACAGTATACTAATGCATATATATGAAATTTAGAAAGAAGGTAATGATAACCCTGTATGCGAGACAGCAAAAGAGACACAAATGTGTAGAGCGGACTTTTGGACTCTGGGAGAGGGAGAGGTGGGATGATTTGGGATAATGGCATTGAAACATGTATACTATCAGGTAAGAAATGAATCGCCAGTCCAGGTTCAATGCAGGATACAGGATGCTTGGGGCTGGTGCACTGGGATGACCCAGAGGGGTGGTATGGGGAGGGAAGTGGGAGGGGGGTTCAGGATGGGGAACACGTGTATACCTGTGGCAGATTCATGTTGATATATGGCAAAACCAATACAATATTGTAAAGTAATTAGCCTCCAATTAAAATAAATAAATTTATATTAAAAAATAAAAATAAATAAAATAAATAAATTTAAATTTAAAAATTGTAAAAATGTGTATCTATGTATAACTGAATTACTTTGCTATACAGCAGGGATTAACATGACATTGTAAATCAACTATACTTCAATAAAAAATTAAAAAAAAAACAGTGCTCTCCTTTGGAAACAACTTTTGATCAGAAAATGCTAAATTAATTTTATTACTTATTTCTACAACTTGAGGGCATTAATACAAAAATATACAGGTCATTTAGTTACCTTTTATTTGAGAATTTTGGAAACCGATATATTTTAGGCCCATAATCTCAGACTTTCACACTCCGAGAATCTAAAGAATTGCCTATATTATTACACTACACTCTTATGCAGACAATGCAGGATTTTCTTTTTGTCTTTATGGATCTATTAAATCATAGAATCCAAACTGTCACTTAAATAAAAGGAAACGCATAACTTTCTGCCTGTGGTATAAAATGTTACAAAAACAGCTCTGACGATAGGAGAACCTGGAGGAGATCCAGACTGGCCAGGTATTTCCCCTTTGCCAGCACAGCGTGCTTGACATTGATTAGCCCCCAACACAGTCAGCAGTGAAAGCACACTGAGTGCTGGCCTCCTTTGTATGTATAATGAAATGCACCAGATTATCCCAGTGCATAATCTCTGAAAATGTCATTGATTTTTGTTAATATCACTGCAGATTCAGCACTCTCTATCCTTCCTGGACTTCTTGCTTTCCCAAATAAAGAATGAAAGCAAGGCTTTTCAGACCTTAACATGCCTAAGAATTCCTGGAAAGCTTGTTCAAACAGAGATTCCTGAATCTATCTCCATGAATTCCAATTCCACAGTTGTGGGACGAGATCCAAGAATTTGCATTTCTAACAAGCTCCCACACGATGTGGACACTGCAGATTTGTGAACAATAATTTGAAGATCAGTGAAAAATTAAACTATGGAAGTGGTGGGATGCAGGTTTATAACACCTTCCAAGAATTCTGGGAGAGTGGGTAGAGTGAAACCAGAGAACACTTGGATTATTTAGGGAATAGAGTAATCAGTGGTTCATGGTGATATTTTCAGATTAATTCTAGCTAAAGTAAATTCCTTTTTTCAGTTTCTAATAGAAGAGGATCTTTCCTGAGCTATCAGATTCTCTTCTCTCTTTCACACACACTACAGACATATCAGACACTGCTGACTGTATATTCAATGAAAAAAACCCAAAGCTTTGAAAAAAACGGCATCGTATGTTCACTGGTATCTTCTTGTTTACATTAAGCTATGTGGAATTTCAGTGTGACTTGCAGTTTTGCTAATGTCACTCAAAAACATTTTAATATTTTATTTTTTAATTTATTTTTCATTTGGAGGAAAATTGCTTTACAAGGTTGTCTTGGTTTCTGCTGTACAACAATGCTAATCAGCCATAATTATACATGTATCCCTTCCTTCCCCTCCCCCACTTTAATATTTTCAACTAACAGCTATTTCACATATGCTGCCAAAAACTGTACATCTGTAATAAAGAATTAGCTGATCTCAGAGCATCTGTACCTCCACAAAGGGACCTTTGAGTTCTTTTTTAATAATTAATTATTTTTGGCTATGCTGGGTCTTCGTTGCTTTGCATGGGCTTTCTCTAGGTGCAGCAATCAGGGGCTACGCTGCAGTTGTGGTGTGCAGGTTTCTCACTGCATTAACTTCTCTTGTTGCAAAGTACAGGCTCTACACACATGGGCTTCAGCAGTTGTGGCTCAGGTGCTTAGTGGCTTAGGAGCTTAGCTGCTCCAGGGCAGGCGGAATCTTCCCAGACTAGGGATCAAACCAGTGTCCCCTGTATTGGCAGGCAGATTCTTATCCACTGGACCACCAGGGAAGTCCCACTTGAGTTCTTGATGGGACACTAAAAACGTTTTGTTGTATGATGCTATTTATGTCTAAAAGCCCTCATCTACCTTGCCATGTTTCTTGACACAGCACAAAGGATAGAATTTGTCTTAAATTCAATATTACGGGCATTGTGGCTACTTTACCCATCTTTTCCTTTTCTCTTTGTGTGTGTGTGTCTGCCCTATGTAAAATGCAATATGTTTATCCAATTTTGTACATAAATATAGGACTAATTAGTATGCAGCCAGCATCTGGAGTGGCATTTAGGGCTAAGGTGATGTCTCCAACTCTAGTCTGTTTGAGGTATGAAGATGGAAGTTAGAAATTTTGGTAGAAGCTTAGCATTTGATACACATGTAGAATATTTTGGTAGCAACTTTCTATTATTATTCATTTATTTCATTCATTAAGCTCTGACTTAGGCAATCCCTTAGGTGAATGAAGACAATCTGGCTGTGTTGTCTCTCTTTCCATGGGGTTCAGCCTAGACTTCCTTTCTTCATGTATTTTTATGGGTATTTTCAAAGTTCATGCTTCTCTTTTCAAAGGAGCAAGCTACAGGCCCTGGGGAACTAAGACAATGGAGCTCTTTAAAATAGATGCTTTGGAGATGTGAAAGTAACCTTGATCAGACAACCGACACAAGGCATTTCAAGTATAGTTTAATTGTTAATAAAGTTTCACAATGAATCATTGTGTTAATTCAATAAGAGATCAACTGAAACTTAAGAACTTTAAGTGGATTGATGTATTGATGCTGTGTACATTCTATGTATATGTATAGAAGCAGAAATGTAGATATTAAAATACAATAAAACTAAATTATTATAGAAAAGGAAAGCTATAAAATACCATGTGAAATAAATCCCATTTATGTAAACATAAAATTTTATGAATAAAAACCACTTTAGAAGGATAGAAAATGAATAACAGAAGTGTGAAGTACTTTGACTGTATCCTTTGTTTTCGTGTCTATGTTACTATATTTGGATTTCCATCATAAAGCAGATTTCATTTTAAAAGCAGCAAATCAAAAAGGAATTTCCACTTAGGAGAAAAATCCCTCTTCACTTCCCAAGCTGTGACTTAACTAGGAGAAGCAGTGCGCTGGAATAAATACTCAGAAACTACATGATAGCTTGAATTGCATTTGTTTCTAGGTAACCTCTTGTCCTAGTAATTCTTTATATAAACTGTGAATTCTATTTACTATTAATGATAGCTCTTGTGTATTAAATTGAGAAATTAACATCACTAGTAGAACTTAAGTCTCTAGTCTTATTTCCTGAGAAACTATTAGTTCATTTTTAAACAGCTTTATTGAGGTATATTTAACATATAAACATTGTATGTATTTAAATATTATGAAAAAAACAAAATGTACAGCTTGATATTTTGGTATGTATATGTTGTGAAATTATCACCATAGTCAAGTTAACTAAGGTATTTATCACCTCCATGTAATGGCCATTTTATTTTTATGTGTTTGGTAAGAAGACTTAATTCAAGAGCCACCTTCATAGTACATGACAAGCACACAATACAGTGTCATTCACTATAGTTATCCTGCCAAATATTTGATCTCAAAAAACTCATTCATCTTGCATAACTGGAACTTTGTACATTATGCTAGGTGAAATAAGTCAGACACAGAAAGACAAATAGTGTATGATTTCACTTACTTGTGGCATCTAACACGGTCAAATCATAGAAGCAGAGAATAGAATGATGGTTGCCAGGGGCCCAGTGAAAGAATGGAAATGCCTTCTTTGTTAAACACCCAATTTTTTAATGTCTTGATAACTTTTCCTTAAATCAGCCTGAGAATAATGGAGCCATTCAAATGATGGAGAGCAGGGATTAATTCTAATTTTTTAATTTTTAAATTCTAATTAATTCTAATTCTAATTTTTCACCAAGTTTGGCCATCACTGTCATGGTATAAAGATGGTTTTCCCACTGCCGAAGAGTTTACTCAAAGCCTCAGTCATATCTTTATTCCTCAAGCTGTATATGAAAGGGTTCAGCATGGGAATAATCACCATATAGAGAATGGCAGCCCTGCTCTCCCTCTCCTCAGAGTGAGTTGATGGAGGAAGTAAATACACACCCATAAGAGACCCATAGAAGAGCAGGACCACTGTGAGGTGAGATCCACATGTCGAGAAGGCCTTCCACCGCCCTCCAGGAGATGAGATGCCAAACACAGCCCAGGAAATGCGGACATAGGAGAGGACAATCAGCAGGAGGGGAGCAGTGAGGAACATCAGGCCCATGGTGATGATCATCAGCTCGTTAAGGCGGGTGTCTGAGCAGGCAAGCTTCAGGAGAGCACTGGGATCACAGAAGAAGTGGGGAATGGCCTTGTGGGCACAGAAGGCCACACGGGTCAGCAACAGTGTCAGTGCAGGACAGTTGGTTAGCACCCAGCATATGCTCAACATTAATGCACAGAGTTGGGGACTCATAGCTGTGCTGTAATGAAGTGGCTGACAGATGGCCACATAGCGGTCATATGCCATCACTGCCAGAAGTAAGTTGTCAAGGCCACCAAACACAAGGAGAAAATACAGCTGTGCAAAGCACCCAGAATAGGAGATGGTCTGACTCTGAGTATGCATGTTGACCAGCATTTTGGGGATGGAGGCAGAAGTGAAGCAGGCATCTGTTATGGATAGGTTGGCCAGAAAGAAGTACATGGGAGTATGGAGGTGAGGGTCAGAGGTGATGGCCAGGATGATGAGCAGGTTTCCCATCATAGTGACCAGGTACATGCCCAGGAAGATGACAAACAGGAGAGTTTGCTCCTCTGGCCGCTCAGAGATCCCTAGAAGGAGGAAGTCTGAAAGGGTGGTTTGGTTCACTCTGCTTCGTTTTCCCATCCTTTGTAGTTTTGCTATCTATGCAGATAAAACACTTCCACGTGTCAATATTTAAGTATTAGGTCAATTCACAGATAATATCTGTGTAGCCCAAACTGTTCCAGGAAAAAAAGAAGTGGACCTTGCCCATGAGAATCTCTGGATGTCATTATGATGTGAGAAAATACACATGGAACTTTAGAGAACAGGCAAACCAATACCCATGCAAACTGAACCATGTCTTCATAGCTGTATATAGTAGGGTCCTCAGGAAAGTGATCAGTTTGACCAGAGAAGTCCATGTTGGCAATTGGAGGGATAAGAATTGAGCATATCCTTAAAGGCAAGGTTGGAAAAGTCACTTTTGCTCACCAAGTAAAAAGGAAATACATGATCTTCCTTGCTGCCCCTCCCCCAACACCCACCCCTTGACATACACCATAGACAAGATAATCTATTTCTACTTGCCTCCTCAATCCCTAGAACTTGACCTCACCTATTTAGCTCCACTTTCTGTACTCTTACCTTACTAGGAACATGGATATATGGGCTGAGGCCAGGGAGTGTCATTCTCTGCATCCACAGTAGACAAACAGGACAGGGCTGCCCACCCTTGACCCTCATCACTCTCTCTCCTTTTTCCCTGAACTCTTCCCCTATTGCACATCTAGACATTTGAAAACTGGTATTTCTCTCCCCCTAGACTCTTGGACATAAGCACGATCAGTACCTCTTTGTAGATGCTTGCTATGTTCCAGAGAACTTGATGGCACTCTTTTGTTTTTTCGAGTCTGGTAGGTATTATTCTCCTCCACAATTCTGCAAATGGTGCAATTGAGTCTTAGAAATATTTGATGTACTCAAGATCAGAAAGCTAATGAATGTGACTCAGGAGCAGGTGTGTCTGACTCCAGTGTCTGTGCCTTCCCTCTACACTTGTAGTCTAACTCTCTGATATTTCTTTTCATCAAAGGGAAGGTAGAAGGAATCAGTGTCTGGTTCTCTGGGCTTGGAAATGGCCACTCTGATCTTCAGTTCTCCTAGGATTTAGAGCAAGCTTGTATAAGATGTCATTTCATGTCCTCCCTAACCTTATTAGATTTTGCCACTGTATTAGTACTCCATTTGTTCTTGGTTTATAGAGAGGCTTCTAATCTTAGGCAGACATTCAGATCGGCTACCCTAGAAACTTTTGCCTGGTCCTTGGGCTGGGGAGGGAGGTGTTTGTACAAGTATGTGTGTTTGTCCCCTACCCATCCAGATTCTCTCACCTATCAGAGCATGGATTGGTTTCAAGCATATTCAGATTCTCCAGTTCCCTCTTGTGTGTGGGAAGTTCACAATAAGGAACTCCCTGAGACCTTTCTGACCTTATAAAGCTGGGGTCTATTGAGTCCAGCAGTCATCAGGAATACCTAGAGTGTATAATGAATTTTTCAGACCTGGGAAGACAGGAGCTTTTCTTAGGGTTTTAAAGATCCCTAGAACATCATCCCCAAAGTGCTCATTAGAGCCAACCTCAGTGTCCCTTTGCAGCCTATTCTCTAGCCATCCCTGCCAAGGTCCTGGGAGAATAGAGGGCATCTCTTTCCCAGGGGTTAAGCTCTCAGATGGGGAACTTGGGGGTGAGATTCTGAGGCCTTTAGCTGGGATGCTGTGCACTCCAGCCTGACCAGCAGTCCTCCTGGGAACTCTTGCCTCTGTCCTGGACCATTTAATGCCAGTTTAACCAGGTTCTAGGTTAAACTGGATTGAGGGAGACATTAAGAGCTTAAAGTATAATGGTCCTGCTGGTGATTTCTCTAAATAGACTGTAGCCTGCCGGGCTCCTCTGATGATGGGATTATCCAAGGAAGAACACTGTAGTGGGTTGCCATGCCCTCCTCCAGGGGATCTTCCCAATCCAGGGATGGAATCCGCATCTCTTATGTTTCCTGCATTGGGAGGCGGGTTCTTTACCACTAGTGACACCTAGGTATTACCTCTCTAAACAGAGTAATGCCAAGAAGCAGCTCCCTCAAGTCCTAAACTCTCAGTTACATAAGGCAGCCTATGTAGAACACACCAGCCATAATATCTGATACACAACCACGGCAAAGATGTAACATCTTCAGTATTGTCATTAATACTAGTAGTACTGAGACTTCCCTGGTGATTCAGTGATTAAAACTTCACCTTCCAGTGCAGGAGGCATGGGTTTCTCCCTGGATGGGGAGTTAAGATCCCGCAAGCCTCGGGGTCAAAAAACGAAAGCATGAAACAGAAACAATATTGTAAAAAATTCTATAAAGACTTTAAAAATCATCCATATAAAATATCTTTAAAAAAATACTGTAGTACTTACTGCACACTTTCATTAAATGATCTCAAGTAATACAAGTTTATTAGGATAAAGAAACTATTGTTATCCCTATTTTACAGATGAGAAAACTGAGGCCCAGGAAGATAATGACTTGACCAACTAAATGGAGAGGATGGAATTCCAGTCTAGGTCTCCATGACGCTAGAGTCCACATTTTTTTATTTTTTGAGACAGATAGTGTGGGGTGTAGTGTTGGCAGACTGGAAAGGAGACAGAAGTAGAAAATCAGAACTTGGATGGAGACCTAGAGATGAAGAGTGTGCACAGGGGAAGGAAAAAAGGAAGAAAGGATGGAGTGGCTTGAGTCCATGCTCTTAACCACCGTAATTTGTCCCAGTATCATTGTTGATTTTATCATCAGCAATATCATTGGTACAGAATAATCTCATTTTCTATGTGAAAATCTCATTTTCTCTGTGTGTGCCTTTGGTTACTAGCAAGATCAACTACTTTTTTTTTTTCATTTGATTTTTAACTATGAGTAATTATTCTTCAAATTATCCTGTTAATATATTTGTCTTTTTCCTATTGGGGTGTTTGTGGTTTTAAAATGGATATTAGATACAAGAAAACAAAATTAAAACATTTTATTTGGGGTGTTTTTTATGTCCTTACCATTGAATATTTATAGAAGTTTTTTAAAAATTAATTTATTTATTTTAATTGGAGGCTAATTACTTTACAATATTCTGGTGTTTTTTGCCATACATTGACATGAATCAGCCGTGGGTGTACATGTGTCCCCCATCCTGAATTCCCCTCCCAGCTCCCTCTCCATCCCATACCTCTGAGTTGGCCCAGTGCACTGACTTTCAGTCCCTGTTTCATGCATCAAACTTGGACTGTTCATCTATTTTTTAAAACATAAATTTTTACTTTAATTGGAGGTTAATTACTTTGCAATATTGTATTTCTTTTGCCATACATCAACATAAATCCACCACAGGTATACACGTGTTCCCCATCCTGAACCCCCTCCCTCCTCCCTTCCTGTACCATCCCTCTGGGTCATCCCAGTGCACCAGCCCCAAGCATCCAGTATCATGCATTGAACCTGGACTGGCGATTCATTTCATATATGATATTATACATGTTTCAATGCCATTCTCCCAAATCATCCCACCCTCTCCCTCTGCCACATTGAAAGAGACAAGTATACCCCAATGTTCATCGCAGCACTGTTTATAATAGCCAGGACATGGAAACAACCTAGATGTCCATCAGCAGATGAATGGATAAGAAAGCTGTGGTACATATACACAATGGAGTATTACTCAGCCATTAAAAGAACACATTTGAATCAGTTCTGATGAGATGGATGAAACTGTAGCCGATTATACAGAGTGAAGTAAGCCAGAAAGAAAAACACCAATACAGTATACTAACACATATATATGGAATTTAGAAAGATGGCAATGATGACCCTGTATGCAAGACAGCAAAAAAGACACAGATGTGTATAGCAGACTTTTGGACTCAGAGGGAGAGGGAGAGGGTGGGATGATTTGGGGGAATGGCATTGAAACATGTATACTACCATGTAAGAATCGAATCGCCAGTCTATGTCCGATGCAGGATACAGCATGCTTGGGGCTGGTGCATAGGGATGACCCAGAGAGATGTTATGGGGAGGGAGGTGGGAGGGGGGTTCATGTTTGGGAACGCATGTACACCCATGGTGGATTCATGTCAATGTATGGCAAAACAAATACAGTATTGTAAAGTAAAATAAAGTAAAAATTAAAAAAAAAAAGTTACTGAACTATAGTTGTATAACAGTGTTGTGTTATTTTCTCTTTTCAGAAAACTGAATCTGCCATATGTATACATATACCCCTCCTTTTTTAATTTCCTTCCCCTTTAGGCCACCGCAGAGCTTTGAGTAGGGTTCCCTGTGCTATACAGTAGATTCTCATTAGTTGTTTCTTTTATGCACAGTAGTAAATGTCCAATGACAGGAATAGATACAGAAGTGGTGGCACATATATACAATGGAATATTATACAGCCACAAAACGTAACAAAAGTGAGCCATTGCCGAGACATGGATGGGTCTACATATTGTCTGGGTCTGACATACAAAGAAAAGAGAAAAATATATATTGTTTGTTAATGTCTATATATGAAGTCTAGAAAAATGGTAGTGATGAACCGATTTGACAGGCAAGAATAGAGAGGCAGACATAGAGAATGAATTTCTAGACACAGTTGCAGGTGGAGTTGTTGTTATTCAGTCACTAGGTCTTCTCTGACATTTTACAAGCCCATGGACTGCAGCATACCAGGCTGCTCTGTCCTTCACCGAGTTTGCTAAGGGAGAAGGAAAGGGTGGAAAAAACTGAGAGAGTACCATTGACATTTATACAGTTCAGTTCAGTTCAGTTCAGTTGCTCAGTTGTGTCTGACTCTTTGCAACCCCATGAATCACAGCATGCCAGGCCTCCCTGTCCATCACCAACTCCCAGAGTTCACCCAGACTCATGTGCATCGAGTCGGTGAGGCCATCCACCCATCTCATCCTCTGGCGTCCCCTTTTCCTCCTGCCACCAATCCCTCCCAGCATCAGGGTCTTTTCCAATGAGTCAACTCTTTGCATGAGGGGGCCAAGTATTGGAGTTTCAGCCTCAGCATCAGTCCTTCCAATGAACACCCAGGACTGGTCTCTGTTAGGATGGTCTGGTTGGATCTCCTTGCATTCCAAGGGACCCTCAAGAGTCTTCTCCAGCACCACAGTTGAAAAGCATCAATTCTTTGGCACTCAGCTTTCTTCACAGTTCAACTCTCACATCCATACATGACCACTGGAAAACCATAGCCTTGACTGACCTCAGTTCAGTTCAGTCACTCAATCGTGTCTGACTCTTTGTGACCCCATGAATCGCAGCACAAAAGCCTCCCTGTCCATCACCAACTCCCGGAGTTCACTCAAACTCACATCCATTGAGTCCGTGATGCCATCCAGCTATCTCAACCTCTGGCGTCCCCTTCTCCTCCTGCCCCTAATCCCTCCCAGCATCAGAGTCTTTTCCAATGAGTCAACTCTTTGCATGAGGTGGCCAAAGTATTGGAATTTCATCTTTAGCATCATTCCTTCCAAAGAAATCCCAGGGCTGATCTGAATGGATTGGTTAGATCTCCTTGCAGTCCAAGGGACTCTCAAGAGTTTTCTCCAACACCACAGTTCAAAAGCACCAATTCGATGCTCAGCCTTCTTCACAGTCCAACTCTCACATCCATACATGATCACAGGAAAAACCATAGCCTTGACTAGATGGACCTTAGTCAGCAAAGCAACGTCTCCGCTTTTGAATATGCTGTCTAGGTTGGTCATAACTTTTCTTCCAAGAAGTAAGCATCTTTTAATTTCATGGCTGCAATCACTATCTGCAGTGATTCTGGAGCCCCAAAAAATAAAGTCTGACACTGTTTCCACTGTTTCCCCATCTATTTCCCATGAAGTGATGGGACTGGATGCCATGATCTTCATTTTCTGAATGTTGAGCTTTAAGCCAACTTTTTCACTCTCCACTTTCACCTTCATCAAGAGGCTTTTTAGTTCCTCTTTACTTTCTGCCATAAGGGTGGTGTCATCTGCATATCTGAGGTTATTGACTGACCTAGAGGGCTGCAAAGCATGGGGAGGGTGGGGAGGGAGGATCAAGAGAGATAATATATGTATACTTAGAGCTGAATCACATTGTTATATAGCAAAAACCAACAAAATATTGTAAAGTGATGATTTTCCAATAAAAAGTAAGTAAAAAATTAAATACATTTTTAAAAAGAAATAAATTCCTAGGAATAAGAGGAGAGATGAAGTACTACCAGCTATAAAAATGCTCAGCCTTATAGACAAGATCAAAAATCAAGAACATGAACTCAAAATTCATAATTTATGCTAATGAACTGATAGGAAATATACAATAATTGTAAAGGAATACAATTCAACTATCAAACATTTACTGAGTACTTATTCCATGCTGGGATCAAATCTAGGGATGTAGAATCTGAGGTTTTGTGAATACTCATGGCTGTTATAAAGATGAGCAAATGTCATTGAGATAAGAGTTTTGCCCTGTGCAAGAGTCTCTCCAGGGCACCCTTCATGTCCCTGTTCCTGAGGCTATAAATGAAGGGGTTCAGTAGTGGAGTGACCACTGTATACATCACAGAGGCAACGGTGCTCTTGTCCCTGGAGGTGCTGGATGAGGGGAAAAAATACAGTCCAATAATTGTTCCATAATACAGAGACACTACAGAGAGGTGGGAGCTACATGTGGACAATGCTTTGCAGATCCCCTTGGTGGAGGGGACCTTCAGGATGGTGGCCCCGATACGTCCATAAGAGATCAGGATGCTTACTAGTGGGAGGACGATGCAGGTCACTCCTACTGTGAAAATGGCCAGCTCATTGAGGGATGTGTCTGAGCAGGAGAGCTTCAGCAGGGCATCAAGGTCACAGAAGAAATGGGGGATGCTGTGGTCAGCACAAAAGGACAGCTGGGTCAGGAGGAGGGTGTGACACAGGGCACTGGCACAGGAAAGAATCCAGGACACACTTACTAGGAAGGTGCACAGCCCCTGTCCCATGACGGTGCTGTAGTGGAGAGGGTGGCAGATGGCCACATACCGATCATAGGCCATCGAGGTGAGCAGGAAATCATCCAGACCAGTAAAAAAGAGGAAGAAAAACATCTGTGTTATGCATCCTGCATAGGGGATGGATTGATCCAGAGTGTGCATGTTTATCAGCATTTTAGGGACGGTGACAGATGAAAAGGAGACGTCAGTGAGGGCCAAGTGGCTGAGGAAGAAGTACATGGGGGTGTGGAGGCGAGCATCCAGCCTGATGAGCAGGATGATGAGCAGGTTGCCCAGAACTGTGGTCAGGTACACGGCCAGAAACAGGGTGAAGAATATGCCCTGCTGCTCTGGCTGGATGGGGAGCCCCAGAAGGAGGAACTCAGACACGCTGCTCTGGTTTTCCTTCTTCATGCTCCTCTCCTGTCTGCTGGGAATGAAAGGACAGTGAAAGAAGCACATTTTGATTGCAGCAGACATATATAAGTGAGTCCTTTCTCTTGGTGAATATGTTAGTGTCTGTCTGTATTGCCCTGCAAAAACCCCTAAGATGAATGGTATTACCATGTATAGGGAGGTAAGTACCAACCAAGAATTGAGTTTGATACGGAAGAGAAACTGGCTCAGTGGCATTTTTCCACCACCTCAGTAAAGAGAAAGTATCACACTTTCTTAGCAGAGAAATAGTAAGTTAAAGACCCCCCTAATTTCTCTTCTGTTTCTTGATATACAATCATAAGGTTTGACCTTCAGGTTGTGACATATTGACCTATGGAAATCTGACTTCAAAGTCCTTTCATATGTAAAGTATAAGGAGGATTGTTCAACAACAAATTCTCGAAGTAAAGTGGGTCAAAAATACACAGCCAAGGAATTTCCTGACAGTCCTGTGTTTAATACTTCACGTTGCGAATCAGGGGTTGTGGGTTCAATCCCTGTTCCACATATAAAGAAATCACATGCCTTATAGCTAAAAATGGAAGCATGAAGCAAAAATATGTGGTAATAAATTCAGCGAAGAATTTTTAAAATGATCCACATCAAAAAATTCTTTAAAAATAAATAAGCAACTAAATAGCCAGATTCCATTATGTATAAAGGTTGAAGAAAAAAAAGGAAGCTTACTTGTCAACTGAACTCAGATTTTCTAAGAGCTCAATCTTGTAATATCATGCTCTATGAAGTAAAAATATTACTGGCAGTTATATATATAGTTTTACTAACACTCATATTAATCATTCACCAATATCCTCCTGATTCAACAAAATCTCTTGTTGAAGAGTTCCCTAATCCCAAATAAAAACAGTTGCTGCCAAGAGATGTCAAAGAGATATGCCCTGATATGCCTTCTCCACTCAGCTTTAAGAACTAGTTTTAAAAAGTATCGTAGACAGAGCACAGAGAAATGCTGAACATCTGTATACACACACACACACACACACACACACACACACACACACACACACCTGCTATTGCCGTAGGATACCCAGTACTTTTCTGAACTTTATGCTTGATTGATCTAGTTGCCTTGAGTAAGAACTGGTTTCTCAGCTTCTCTGTAAGACACCTGGAGACAAGACTTATCCACTACTGTGGTCCTGGACCACTCACCAGCAACAGAGATAAAAGAGCTTGATCTTCAGTTCACCGACTTCAGACATGAAGATGTGAAGACTGCTCTGTCCACCAGGGAGGGGATCCAAGGGGACAGGGCTCCAAACTCTTGGTTAGAGACATGCATTAAACATGTATTAATTGCTCAGTTTTCTTTTTTCTCCCTCCAGGACACATGCCCTAGGGCAGTGGTTCCTAAACTTTGATGTTCCCTAGAATGCCCTGGGGAGTTTATTAAAGAGGCAGATCCCAGCTCCAACTCCACTGATGCTCATTCTTGAACTCTGCAGCAAGAGAATTCTGATGTACATGGTCCTAAGGGCCAACACTAAGAAAACAGTGTCCTTAGGAAGAACGTCATGATGACGCCCCATGGGTGTGAGCCTGAAGGAGATGTGGAAAGACCTCCTCACTGACCCTTCCTACAAGCTTCAAGTTTCCCCTAGTTAAGTCAAAGCTTGGGATGTGAGGATGGAGTTTTCTCCCAAGCCGAGATGCCTTCTTAATTTGTTGCCTTTTAAATAAATCTGCTTCATGGTAGAAATCCAAATACAATATGAGAAAGTCAAAGTATTCCCCCTGTCTTTTATTCATTTTTTATACTTATAAAATGGTTTTTCTTCATAAAACTTTACATTTGTTGTTCTATGAAAATGTTAGTCGCTCAGTCACTTCTGACTTTTTGCAACCCCACAGACTGTAGCTCACCAGGCTCCTCTGTCAGTGGAATTCTCCAGGCAAGAATACTGGAGCTGTTGTTCAACTCCAGTGGCTGTTGTTCACTATCTAAGCCATGTTTTACTCTTTGTGACCCCATGAACTGCAACATGCCAGGCTTCACTGTTTTTTGCTATTTTCTAGAGTTTGCTCAAACTCAAGTTCATTAAGTCAGTAATGCCATCCAACCATCTCATCCTCTGTCATCACCTTTATATCCTTCCCTCAATCTTTCCCACCATCAAGGTCTTTTCCAGTGAGTTGACTCTTCGCATCAGATGGCTAAATTATTGGAGTTTCATCTTCAGCATCAGTCCTTCCAATGAATATTCAGGGTTGATTTCCTTTAGGATTGACTGGTGTGATCTCCTTGCTGTTCAAGGGACTCTCAAGAGTCTTCTCCAGTACCACATTTGGAAAGTATCAATTTTGCCACTCAGTCTTCTTTCTGGTCCAACTCTCACATCCGTACATGACTACAGGAAAACCACAGCTTTGACTAAATTACCTTTGTTGGAAAAATAATGTTTCTGCTTTTTAATAGGTTGTGTAGAAATGTCATAGCTGTTCTTCCAAGGTCAAGTGTCTTTTATTTTCATGACTGCAGTTACCAAATGAAGTAATTTTGAACCCAAGAAAATAAAATCCGTCACTGTTTCCACTTTCCCACAATCTATTTGCCATGAGCAACGGAACAGAGTGCCATGAGCAACGGAACAGACTGCCATGATCTTTGTTTTGTGAATGTTGAATTTTAAGCCAGCTTTTTCATTCTCCTCTTTCACCCTCATCATGAGGCTCTTTAGTTCCTCTTCACTTTCTGCCATTAGAGTGGTGTCATCTGCTTATGTGAGGTTATTGATATTTCTCCCAGCAATCTTGATTCCAGCTGGTGATTCATCCAGTCTGACATTTTGTGTGATGCATTCTGTATATAAATAAATAAGCAGGATGACAATATACAGCCTTTATGTACTTCTTTCCCAATTTGGAACCAGCCAGTTGTTCCATGTCCCATGCTAACTATTGCTTCTTGACCTGCACACAGGTTTCTCAGGAGGCAGGTAAGGTGCTCTGGTATTTCCATCTCTTGAAGAATTTTCCAGTTTGTTGTGATCTACACGGTCTTAGGTTTTAGCATACTCAGTGAAAGAAGAGTAGATGTTTTTCTGTAATTCTCTTGATGTTTCTATTATCCAACAGATGTTGCCAATTTGATCTCTGGTTCCTCTGCCTTTTCGAAATCTAGCTTGGACTTCTGGAAGTTCTTGGTTCACATACTGCTGAAGCCTAGTTTGAATGGCTTTGAGTATAATCTTGCTGGCATGTGAAATGAGTGCAGTTGTACTATAGTTTTAACATTCTTTGGGCTTGCCTTTCTTTGGGATTGAAATATAAACTGCCTTTTTCTAGTCGTGCGGCCACTGGTGAGACTTCCAAATTTGCTAGCATATTGAATGCAGCTGTTTAACAGCAACATCTTTTAGGATATATTTACATAAACAGGATTTATTTTGCATGATATCTTAGAGCTTTTTCCAAATTTATTGCAATAATATTTGCAATATCAGTGCATATATTTGCTTATCAGTGCATAAAATATATATAACATCAATATATTAATCTTCTCAAATTTTTAGTTGCTCTCTTGTTTTATTAACTGAATGATTCTTTAACAAAGAATCTTTGAAACTTCAATAAGGTAAAATTTTGTTAAATATTACAGTGCAATCTGAAATCTTCTCCTGTGTCAGTTGTCTGATCAAGGTTACTTTATTATCTGCAAAGCATCCATTTTAACTGGCTGTATTGTCTTAGTTCCCCCGTGCCTGTGGCTTGCTCCTTTGAAGAGAAAACAACCGAACTTTGAAAATGTCCATGAAAATACTTGAAGAATGGAAGCCTAGGTTGAACTCCATGGAAAGGGAGGCAATAAAGCCAGACTGTTTTCATTCACCTAAGGAATCATCTAAGTCAGAGCTTATGGAATGAAATAAATGAATAATAAAGGAAAGTTGCATCATATTTTATACATGTATGAAATATCAAAGTCCTTCAAAATATTGTGATTTCCAACTTTACACCTCAAACAGACTAGAGTTGTGACATTACCACAGCCTTCCATGTCACTCCAGCTGCTGGTTACATATGAATTAGTTTAATTAGTGCTTATGTATAATATTGGTAAACATACTACATTTTGCATAGTGCAGGCATACACACACACAAAAGGGCAAGATGGAAAAAAGGGGTAAAAACCTGATGCTCAAAAAGAGACATATCTATGTTGATAAGAGAGATCAGATGAATAGTACAAACTAATCTGAAAAAGCCCAATAAAGAGGGAAAAGTAAAGAAACAATCGTTGTCCAAATCTATTTGCAATAAGTGAGTTTTCCAAGGTAGCAGCATTACGAAGTTGGTCAATAAAGAACAAAAATCAATGATACTTTATATCCTAACAGTGAGCACTGAGAATTGAACATTTTAATATACTATTTATAACAGTTTAAAAAGCAAAATATACATATGGATGAATTTACCAAAATACCAGTACATTAAAAACTACAAACTCATTCATGGTAAATTTAAAGAGGATGAAAATGAATAGAGATACACTTTGCACATAGACTGGATAGCTCAATATTGTTATGGAGCCAAGTCTCTCCTCCAGTTGATCTACAGGGTCAGTGCAATCAAAGGCAACATATCAGTAGCCTACTTGTAGAAGGCGATTCTTAATATTATATGGAAGTCAAAGGGAAGACAAAAGTCTTAAAATGAAAAGCAAAATGCCATAATT